>NC_092520.1:132009603-133209603 GCF_037038585.1 Patagioenas fasciata | reverse complement strand
TAAGCCGGCGACCGGCAAGAGAGCTACAACGAAGCATGCCGAACGGAGAAAATAGCAGCAGCGCATCTGTTCACACCTTGTTTCTGCCATGTGCTTGAACGCCAAGACGTTCGCGCTTCTGTGAGATGAAAGACGTCCTTCTGCATATGTGGTTGCTCACACCGGTGCACTTGTTAGTGTATCCATTCAGTCCTGGGCTGCGGGGCATTCAGAAGTGGCTCTGTGGAGACGTCTGCATAGAGGCAGCTGTCAGAACACGCACACTCGATTGTTCACCAAAACATATGCAGACGCGTCCTTAGCCTGTAGATTTGGATGCACAGAGTTCCCTGTGTTCGCAAGAGACAAGGGAATCGCGTCTGTACGCACAGAAGCAATAGCGGACCGTTTCCCTCGGAGTGAACGCGGAAGAGCCGTCTATGTACTCGGAGACACGGGAACGTGCCTCAATGCGGTCACAGAGGCAGCAGCTTTTGCACAGATGCTCTGGTGATTCTGGCACTTTCCAGGCACACTCCTGAAAGTCGCGCACACTGCTGTTCACTCGCTAAACGACCTCTTGGGAAACACGTCTCCGGTCGATGGACCGCTCAGATTGCTTCTCGTGTAACTGTGAACTGTGTCAGCGCAGGGAATCCGTCTCTGTTGAGCAGATGTCAATCCTGCCTCGCTTTTGCTTTGTTGCCTCTACCAAGATGATTTCCCGTTTCTCTCTTCACTGGAGCACGCAGACACAGCCAACGCACATCAAGTGTCAAGAGACACACTCTGCTGAGCTCAACGCTTGTGCAGATGCACATGTGCGACGAAGTCAACACACGTGCTTGTGGAGAGAAAGAAAGGGACTCCCAGGCGTGTGGAGCGACGGGGAGAAAGAGCGGGCGCTGAGGAACACAGTTTCAAACAGACTGTCTCCACACAAACAGGCACCTGTCTGCAGGTATCCTAGATCTTGATTCTTGAACTTGAGGAAACACGCGTCTGAGCAAAACTCCCAAACGCTTCCAGGAACGACATAGGCTCTCCCACAAGCACACAAGTGTTTGCCCTCAGCTATAGATCAGGGACAAGCTTGTGAAGAGATGCCCTGCTATTCTTTCGCCTTATGGCATCATGTGTTTCGTTTCTCTTGGAGATCGATTGTTAAACGTCTTTCCTCGGGCGACTGTGAAGCATTTGCCAGCGGAGGAGAAGTAGCACGGAGCAGCATTCAGTACTGCCTACGAGTGTCTTTGCTACCCTACTAGCGGAGCTCCAAGAACAGGCACACATCTTCAGGTACCTTCCAAATGTGGATTCCCCTGCAGCCCCGTAGGCGGGCGTGCAGTAGGCCAACCATCAACGGACGTTTTTCCCCTCAAGCCTGTCAGGACGTTGCTCGTCCGTCTTTCCCTCAATAGATGGGAGTAGGCGCGCTTGCGGATGTGTGCGTGTGTGTGGCCACGCGTTTGCTTAGGCATCAGTGTGTGAAAAGGTAGGTGCTTTTCTCTAGCTGCGTGTGCGTGCACGTGGTGCTGGGTGCACATCCCTGGGTGCTCGTGGAAAGGTTTCTGCATGGTTTTCGCTGAGGAATCGTGTGTGTGCACATGGACAAAGAGAAGGCGCAGCAACCAGGTTCCAGCGCCGAAGAAGGCAAAAGGCAAGGTTTCCGGCGCTATCTCCTTCACTCCCCAGTCCTAGTCGCGCAAAGCAAGCCGCTAAGCCGGCGACCGGCAAGAGAGCTACAACGAAGCATGCCGAACGGAGAAAATAGCAGCAGCGCATCTGTTCACACCTTGTTTCTGCCATGTGCTTGAACGCCAAGACGTTCGCGCTTCTGTGAGATGAAAGACGTCCTTCTGCATATGTGGTTGCTCACACCGGTGCACTTGTTAGTGTATCCATTCAGTCCTGGGCTGCGGGGCATTCAGAAGTGGCTCTGTGGAGACGTCTGCATAGAGGCAGCTGTCAGAACACGCACACTCGATTGTTCACCAAAACATATGCAGACGCGTCCTTAGCCTGTAGATTTGGATGCACAGAGTTCCCTGTGTTCGCAAGAGACAAGGGAATCGCGTCTGTACGCACAGAAGCAATAGCGGACCGTTTCCCTCGGAGTGAACGCGGAAGAGCCGTCTATGTACTCGGAGACACGGGAACGTGCCTCAATGCGGTCACAGAGGCAGCAGCTTTTGCACAGATGCTCTGGTGATTCTGGCACTTTCCAGGCACACTCCTGAAAGTCGCGCACACTGCTGTTCACTCGCTAAACGACCTCTTGGGAAACACGTCTCCGGTCGATGGACCGCTCAGATTGCTTCTCGTGTAACTGTGAACTGTGTCAGCGCAGGGAATCCGTCTCTGTTGAGCAGATGTCAATCCTGCCTCGCTTTTGCTTTGTTGCCTCTACCAAGATGATTTCCCGTTTCTCTCTTCACTGGAGCACGCAGACACAGCCAACGCACATCAAGTGTCAAGAGACACACTCTGCTGAGCTCAACGCTTGTGCAGATGCACATGTGCGACGAAGTCAACACACGTGCTTGTGGAGAGAAAGAAAGGGACTCCCAGGCGTGTGGAGCGACGGGGAGAAAGAGCGGGCGCTGAGGAACACAGTTTCAAACAGACTGTCTCCACACAAACAGGCACCTGTCTGCAGGTATCCTAGATCTTGATTCTTGAACTTGAGGAAACACGCGTCTGAGCAAAACTCCCAAACGCTTCCAGGAACGACATAGGCTCTCCCACAAGCACACAAGTGTTTGCCCTCAGCTATAGATCAGGGACAAGCTTGTGAAGAGATGCCCTGCTATTCTTTCGCCTTATGGCATCATGTGTTTCGTTTCTCTTGGAGATCGATTGTTAAACGTCTTTCCTCGGGCGACTGTGAAGCATTTGCCAGCGGAGGAGAAGTAGCACGGAGCAGCATTCAGTACTGCCTACGAGTGTCTTTGCTACCCTACTAGCGGAGCTCCAAGAACAGGCACACATCTTCAGGTACCTTCCAAATGTGGATTCCCCTGCAGCCCCGTAGGCGGGCGTGCAGTAGGCCAACCATCAACGGACGTTTTTCCCCTCAAGCCTGTCAGGACGTTGCTCGTCCGTCTTTCCCTCAATAGATGGGAGTAGGCGCGCTTGCGGATGTGTGCGTGTGTGTGGCCACGCGTTTGCTTAGGCATCAGTGTGTGAAAAGGTAGGTGCTTTTCTCTAGCTGCGTGTGCGTGCACGTGGTGCTGGGTGCACATCCCTGGGTGCTCGTGGAAAGGTTTCTGCATGGTTTTCGCTGAGGAATCGTGTGTGTGCACATGGACAAAGAGAAGGCGCAGCAACCAGGTTCCAGCGCCGAAGAAGGCAAAAGGCAAGGTTTCCGGCGCTATCTCCTTCACTCCCCAGTCCTAGTCGCGCAAAGCAAGCCGCTAAGCCGGCGACCGGCAAGAGAGCTACAACGAAGCATGCCGAACGGAGAAAATAGCAGCAGCGCATCTGTTCACACCTTGTTTCTGCCATGTGCTTGAACGCCAAGACGTTCGCGCTTCTGTGAGATGAAAGACGTCCTTCTGCATATGTGGTTGCTCACACCGGTGCACTTGTTAGTGTATCCATTCAGTCCTGGGCTGCGGGGCATTCAGAAGTGGCTCTGTGGAGACGTCTGCATAGAGGCAGCTGTCAGAACACGCACACTCGATTGTTCACCAAAACATATGCAGACGCGTCCTTAGCCTGTAGATTTGGATGCACAGAGTTCCCTGTGTTCGCAAGAGACAAGGGAATCGCGTCTGTACGCACAGAAGCAATAGCGGACCGTTTCCCTCGGAGTGAACGCGGAAGAGCCGTCTATGTACTCGGAGACACGGGAACGTGCCTCAATGCGGTCACAGAGGCAGCAGCTTTTGCACAGATGCTCTGGTGATTCTGGCACTTTCCAGGCACACTCCTGAAAGTCGCGCACACTGCTGTTCACTCGCTAAACGACCTCTTGGGAAACACGTCTCCGGTCGATGGACCGCTCAGATTGCTTCTCGTGTAACTGTGAACTGTGTCAGCGCAGGGAATCCGTCTCTGTTGAGCAGATGTCAATCCTGCCTCGCTTTTGCTTTGTTGCCTCTACCAAGATGATTTCCCGTTTCTCTCTTCACTGGAGCACGCAGACACAGCCAACGCACATCAAGTGTCAAGAGACACACTCTGCTGAGCTCAACGCTTGTGCAGATGCACATGTGCGACGAAGTCAACACACGTGCTTGTGGAGAGAAAGAAAGGGACTCCCAGGCGTGTGGAGCGACGGGGAGAAAGAGCGGGCGCTGAGGAACACAGTTTCAAACAGACTGTCTCCACACAAACAGGCACCTGTCTGCAGGTATCCTAGATCTTGATTCTTGAACTTGAGGAAACACGCGTCTGAGCAAAACTCCCAAACGCTTCCAGGAAAGACACAGGCTCTCCCACAAGCACACAAGTGTTTGCCCTCAGCTATAGATCAGGGACAAGCTTGTGAAGAGATGCCCTGCTATTCTTTCGCCTTATGGCATCATGTGTTTCGTTTCTCTTGGAGATCGATTGTTAAACGTCTTTCCTCGGGCGACTGTGAAGCATTTGCCAGCGGAGGAGAAGTAGCACGGAGCAGCATTCAGTACTGCCTACGAGTGTCTTTGCTACCCTACTAGCGGAGCTCCAAGAACAGGCACACATCTTCAGGTACCTTCCAAATGTGGATTCCCCTGCAGCCCCGTAGGCGGGCGTGCAGTACGCCAACCATCAACGGACGTTTTTCCCCTCAAGCCTGTCAGGACGTTGCTCGTCCGTCTTTCCCTCAATAGATGGGAGTAGGCGCGCTTGCGGATGTGTGCGTGTGTGTGGCCACGCGTTTGCTTAGGCATCAGTGTGTGAAAAGGTAGGTGCTTTTCTCTAGCTGCGTGTGCGTGCACGTGGTGCTGGGTGCACATCCCTGGGTGCTCGTGGAAAGGTTTCTGCATGGTTTTCGCTGAGGAATCGTGTGTGTGCACATGGACAAAGAGAAGGCGCAGCAACCAGGTTCCAGCGCCGAAGAAGGCAAAAGGCAAGGTTTCCGGCGCTATCTCCTTCTCTCCGCAGACCTAGTCGCGCAAAGCAAGCCGCTAAGCCGGCGACCGGCAAGAGAGCTACAACGAAGCATGCCGAACGGAGAAAATAGCAGCAGCGCATCTGTTCACACCTTGTTTCTGCCATGTGCTTGAACGCCAAGACGTTCGCGCTTCTGTGAGATGAAAGACGTCCTTCTGCATATGTGGTTGCTCACACCGGTGCACTTGTTAGTGTATCCATTCAGTCCTGGGCTGCGGGGCATTCAGAAGTGGCTCTGTGGAGACGTCTGCATAGAGGCAGCTGTCAGAACACGCACACTCGATTGTTCACCAAAACATATGCAGACGCGTCCTTAGCCTGTAGATTTGGATGCACAGAGTTCCCTGTGTTCGCAAGAGACAAGGGAATCGCGTCTGTACGCACAGAAGCAATAGCGGACCGTTTCCCTCGGAGTGAACGCGAAAGAGCCGTCTATATACTCGCAGACACGGGAACGTGCCTCAATGCGGTCACAGAGGCAGCAGCTTTTGCACAGATGCTCTGGTGATTCTGGCACTTTCCAGGCACACTCCTGAAAGTCGCGCACACTGCTGTTCACTCGCTAAACGACCTCTTGGGAAACACGTCTCCGGTCGATGGACCGCTCAGATTGCTTCTCGTGTAACTGTGAACTGTGTCAGCGCAGGGAATCCGTCTCTGTTGAGCAGATGTCAATCCTGCCTCGCTTTTGCTTTGTTGCCTCTACCAAGATGATTTCCCGTTTCTCTCTTCACTGGAGCACGCAGACACAGCCAACGCACATCAAGTGTCAAGAGACACACTCTGCTGAGCTCAACGCTTGTGCAGATGCACATGTGCGACGAAGTCAACACACGTGCTTGTGGAGAGAAAGAAAGGGACTCCCAGGCGTGTGGAGCGACGGGGAGAAAGAGCGGGCGCTGAGGAACACAGTTTCAAACAGACTGTCTCCACACAAACAGGCACCTGTCTGCAGGTATCCTAGATCTTGATTCTTGAACTTGAGGAAACACGCGTCTGAGCAAAACTCCCAAACGCTTCCAGGAAAGACATAGGCTCTCCCACAAGCACACAAGTGTTTGCCCTCAGCTATAGATCAGGGACAAGCTTGTGAAGAGATGCCCTGCTATTCTTTCGCCTTATGGCATCATGTGTTTCGTTTCTCTTGGAGATCGATTGTTAAACGTCTTTCCTCGGGCGACTGTGAAGCATTTGCCAGCGGAGGAGAAGTAGCACGGAGCAGCATTCAGTACTGCCTACGAGTGTCTTTGCTACCCTACTAGCGGAGCTCCAAGAACAGGCACACATCTTCAGGTACCTTCCAAATGTGGATTCCCCTGCAGCCCCGTAGGCGGGCGTGCAGTAGGCCAACCATCAACGGACGTTTTTCCCCTCAAGCCTGTCAGGACGTTGCTCGTCCGTCTTTCCCTCAATAGATGGGAGTAGGCGCGCTTGCGGATGTGTGCGTGTGTGTGGCCACGCGTTTGCTTAGGCATCAGTGTGTGAAAAGGTAGGTGCTTTTCTCTAGCTGCGTGTGCGTGCACGTGGTGCTGGGTGCACATCCCTGGGTGCTCGTGGAAAGGTTTCTGCATGGTTTTCGCTGAGGAATCGTGTGTGTGCACATGGACAAAGAGAAGGCGCAGCAACCAGGTTCCAGCGCCGAAGAAGGCAAAAGGCAAGGTTTCCGGCGCTATCTCCTTCACTCCCCAGTCCTAGTCGCGCAAAGCAAGCCGCTAAGCCGGCGACCGGCAAGAGAGCTACAACGAAGCATGCCGAACGGAGAAAATAGCAGCAGCGCATCTGTTCACACCTTGTTTCTGCCATGTGCTTGAACGCCAAGACGTTCGCGCTTCTGTGAGATGAAAGACGTCCTTCTGCATATGTGGTTGCTCACACCGGTGCACTTGTTAGTGTATCCATTCAGTCCTGGGCTGCGGGGCATTCAGAAGTGGCTCTGTGGAGACGTCTGCATAGAGGCAGCTGTCAGAACACGCACACTCGATTGTTCACCAAAACATATGCAGACGCGTCCTTAGCCTGTAGATTTGGATGCACAGAGTTCCCTGTGTTCGCAAGAGACAAGGGAATCGCGTCTGTACGCACAGAAGCAATAGCGGACCGTTTCCCTCGGAGTGAACGCGGAAGAGCCGTCTATGTACTCGGAGACACGGGAACGTGCCTCAATGCGGTCACAGAGGCAGCAGCTTTTGCACAGATGCTCTGGTGATTCTGGCACTTTCCAGGCACACTCCTGAAAGTCGCGCACACTGCTGTTCACTCGCTAAACGACCTCTTGGGAAACACGTCTCCGGTCGATGGACCGCTCAGATTGCTTCTCGTGTAACTGTGAACTGTGTCAGCGCAGGGAATCCCTCTCTGTTGAGCAGATGTCAATCCTGCCTCGCTTTTGCTTTGTTGCCTCTACCAAGATGATTTCCCGTTTCTCTCTTCACTGGAGCACGCAGACACAGCCAACGCACATCAAGTGTCAAGAGACACACTCTGCTGAGCTCAACGCTTGTGCAGATGCACATGTGCGACGAAGTCAACACACGTGCTTGTGGAGAGAAAGAAAGGGACTCCCAGGCGTGTGGAGCGACGGGGAGAAAGAGCGGGCGCTGAGGAACACAGTTTCAAACAGACTGTCTGCACACAAACAGGCACCTGTCTGCAGGTATCCTAGATCTTGATTCTTGAACTTGAGGAAACACGCGTCTGAGCAAAACTCCCAAACGCTTCCAGGAAAGACACAGGCTCTCCCACAAGCACACAAGTGTTTGCCCTCAGCTATAGATCAGGGACAAGCTTGTGAAGAGATGCCCTGCTATTCTTTCGCCTTATGGCATCATGTGTTTCGTTTCTCTTGGAGATCGATTGTTAAACGTCTTTCCTCGGGCGACTGTGAAGCATTTGCCAGCGGAGGAGAAGTAGCACGGAGCAGCACTCAGTACTGCCTACGAGTGTCTTTGCTACCCTACTAGCGGAGCTCCAAGAACAGGCACACATCTTCAGGTACCTTCCAAATGTGGATTCCCCTGCAGCCCCGTAGGCGGGCGTGCAGTACGCCAACCATCAACGGACGTTTTTCCCCTCAAGCCTGTCAGGACGTTGCTCGTCCGTCTTTCCCTCAATAGATGGGAGTAGGCGCGCTTGCGGATGTGTGCGTGTGTGTGGCCACGCGTTTGCTTAGGCATCAGTGTGTGAAAAGGTAGGTGCTTTTCTCTAGCTGCGTGTGCGTGCACGTGGTGCTGGGTGCACATCCCTGGGTGCTCGAGGTAAGGTTTCTGCATGGTTTTCGCTGAGGAATCGTGTGTGTGCACATGGACAAAGAGAAGGCGCAGCAACCAGGTTCCAGCGCCGAAGAAGGCAAAAGGCAAGGTTTCCGGCGCTATCTCCTTCACTCCCCAGTCCTAGTCGCGCAAAGCAAGCCGCTAAGCCGGCGACCGGCAAGAGAGCTACAACGAAGCATGCCGAACGGAGAAAATAGCAGCAGCGCATCTGTTCACACCTTGTTTCTGCCATGTGCTTGAACGCCAAGACGTTCGTGCTTCTGTGAGATGAAAGACGTCCTTCTGCATATGTGGTTGCTCACACCGGTGCACTTGTTAGTGTATCCATTCAGTCCTGGGCTGCGGGGCATTCAGAAGTGGCTCTGTGGAGACGTCTGCATAGAGGCAGCTGTCAGAACACGCACACTCGATTGTTCACCAAAACATATGCAGACGCGTCCTTAGCCTGTAGATTTGGATGCACAGAGTTCCCTGTGTTCGCAAGAGACAAGGGAATCGCGTCTGTACGCACAGAAGCAATAGCGGACCGTTTCCCTCGGAGTGAACGCGGAAGAGCCGTCTATGTACTCGGAGACACGGGAACGTGCCTCAATGCGGTCACAGAGGCAGCAGCTTTTGCACAGATGCTCTGGTGATTCTGGCACTTTCCAGGCACACTCCTGAAAGTCGCGCACACTGCTGTTCACTCGCTAAACGACCTCTTGGGAAACACGTCTCCGGTCGATGGACCGCTCAGATTGCTTCTCGTGTAACTGTGAACTGTGTCAGCGCAGGGAATCCCTCTCTGTTGAGCAGATGTCAATCCTGCCTCGCTTTTGCTTTGTTGCCTCTACCAAGATGATTTCCCGTTTCTCTCTTCACTGGAGCACGCAGACACAGCCAACGCACATCAAGTGTCAAGAGACACACTCTGCTGAGCTCAACGCTTGTGCAGATGCACATGTGCGACGAAGTCAACACACGTGCTTGTGGAGAGAAAGAAAGGGACTCCCAGGCGTGTGGAGCGACGGGGAGAAAGAGCGGGCGCTGAGGAACACAGTTTCAAACAGACTGTCTGCACACAAACAGGCACCTGTCTGCAGGTATCCTAGATCTTGATTCTTGAACTTGAGGAAACACGCGTCTGAGCAAAACTCCCAAACGCTTCCAGGAAAGACACAGGCTCTCCCACAAGCACACAAGTGTTTGCCCTCAGCTATACATCAGGGACAAGCTTGTGAAGAGATGCCCTGCTATTCTTTCGCCTTATGGCATCATGTGTTTCGTTTCTCTTGGAGATGGATTGTTAAACGTCTTTCCTCGGGCGACTGTGAAGCATTTGCCAGCGGAGGAGAAGTAGCACGGAGCAGCATTCAGTACTGCCTACGAGTGTCTTTGCTACCCTACTAGCGGAGCTCCAAGAACAGGCACACATCTTCAGGTACCTTCCAAATGTGGATTCCCCTGCAGCCCCGTAGGCGGGCGTGCAGTACGCCAACCATCAACGGACGTTTTTCCCCTCAAGCCTGTCAGGACGTTGCTCGTCCGTCTTTCCCTCAATAGATGGGAGTAGGCGCGCTTGCGGATGTGTGCGTGTGTGTGGCCACGCGTTTGCTTAGGCATCAGTGTGTGAAAAGGTAGGTGCTTTTCTCTAGCTGCGTTTGCGTGCACGTGGTGCTGGGTGCACATCCCTGGGTGCTCGAGGTAAGGTTTCTGCATGGTTTTCGCTGAGGAATCGTGTGTGTGCACATGGACAAAGAGAAGGCGCAGCAACCAGGTTCCAGCGCCGAAGAAGGCAAAAGGCAAGGTTTCCGGCGCTATCTCCTTCACTCCCCAGTCCTAGTCGCGCAAAGCAAGCCGCTAAGCCGGCGACCGGCAAGAGAGCTACAACGAAGCATGCCGAACGGAGAAAATAGCAGCAGCGCATCTGTTCACACCTTGTTTCTGCCATGTGCTTGAACGCCAAGACGTTCGTGCTTCTGTGAGATGAAAGACGTCCTTCTGCATATGTGGTTGCTCACACCGGTGCACTTGTTAGTGTATCCATTCAGTCCTGGGCTGCGGGGCATTCAGAAGTGGCTCTGTGGAGACGTCTGCATAGAGGCAGCTGTCAGAACACGCACACTCGATTGTTCACCAAAACATATGCAGACGCGTCCTTAGCCTGTAGATTTGGATGCACAGAGTTCCCTGTGTTCGCAAGAGACAAGGGAATCGCGTCTGTACGCACAGAAGCAATAGCGGACCGTTTCCCTCGGAGTGAACGCGGAAGAGCCGTCTATGTACTCGGAGACACGGGAACGTGCCTCAATGCGGTCACAGAGGCAGCAGCTTTTGCACAGATGCTCTGGTGATTCTGGCACTTTCCAGGCACACTCCTGAAAGTCGCGCACACTGCTGTTCACTCGCTAAACGACCTCTTGGGAAACACGTCTCCGGTCGATGGACCGCTCAGATTGCTTCTCGTGTAACTGTGAACTGTGTCAGCGCAGGGAATCCGTCTCTGTTGAGCAGATGTCAATCCTGCCTCGCTTTTGCTTTGTTGCCTCTACCAAGATGATTTCCCGTTTCTCTCTTCACTGGAGCACGCAGACACAGCCAACGCACATCAAGTGTCAAGAGACACACTCTGCTGAGCTCAACGCTTGTGCAGATGCACATGTGCGACGAAGTCAACACACGTGCTTGTGGAGAGAAAGAAAGGGACTCCCAGGCGTGTGGAGCGACGGGGAGAAAGAGCGGGCGCTGAGGAACACAGTTTCAAACAGACTGTCTCCACACAAACAGGCACCTGTCTGCAGGTATCCTAGATCTTGATTCTTGAACTTGAGGAAACACGCGTCTGAGCAAAACTCCCAAACGCTTCCAGGAAAGACACAGGCTCTCCCACAAGCACACAAGTGTTTGCCCTCAGCTATAGATCAGGGACAAGCTTGTGAAGAGATGCCCTGCTATTCTTTGGCTTTATGGCATCATGTGTTTCGTTTCTCTTGGAGATCGATTGTTAAACGTCTTTCCTCGGGCGACTGTGAAGCATTTGCCAGCGGAGGAGAAGTAGCACGGAGCAGCATTCAGTACTGCCTACGAGTGTCTTTGCTACCCTACTAGCGGAGCTCCAAGAACAGGCACACATCTTCAGGTACCTTCCAAATGTGGATTCCCCTGCAGGCCGTAGGCGGGCGTGCAGTACGCCAACCATCAACGGACGTTTTTCCCCTCAAGCCTGTCAGGACGTTGCTCGTCCGTCTTTCCCTCAATAGATGGGAGTAGGCGCGCTTGCGGATGTGTGCGTGTGTGTGGCCACGCGTTTGCTTAGGCATCAGTGTGTGAAAAGGTAGGTGCTTTTCTCTAGCTGCGTGTGCGTGCACGTGGTGCTGGGTGCACATCCCTGGGTGCTCGAGGTAAGGTTTCTGCATGGTTTTCGCTGAGGAATCGTGTGTGTGCACATGGACAAAGAGAAGGCGCAGCAACCAGGTTCCAGCGCCGAAGAAGGCAAAAGGCAAGGTTTCCGGCGCTATCTCCTTCTCTCCGCAGACCTAGTCGCGCAAAGCAAGACGCTAAGCCGGCGACCGGCAAGAGAGCTACAACGAAGCATGCCGAACGGAGAAAATAGCAGCAGCGCATCTGTTCACACCTTGTTTCTGCCATGTGCTTGAACGCCAAGACGTTCGCGCTTCTGTGAGATGAAAGACGTCCTTCTGCATATGTGGTTGCTCACACCGGTGCACTTGTTAGTGTATCCATTCAGTCCTGGGCTGCGGGGCATTCAGAAGTGGCTCTGTGGAGACGTCTGCATAGAGGCAGCTGTCAGAACACGCACACTCGATTGTTCACCAAAACATATGCAGACGCGTCCTTAGCCTGTAGATTTGGATGCACAGAGTTCCCTGTGTTCGCAAGAGACAAGGGAATCGCGTCTGTACGCACAGAAGCAATAGCGGACCGTTTCCCTCGGAGTGAACGCGGAAGAGCCGTCTATGTACTCGGAGACACGGGAACGTGCCTCAATGCGGTCACAGAGGCAGCAGCTTTTGCACAGATGCTCTGGTGATTCTGGCACTTTCCAGGCACACTCCTGAAAGTCGCGCACACTGCTGTTCACTCGCTAAACGACCTCTTGGGAAACACGTCTCCGGTCGATGGACCGCTCAGATTGCTTCTCGTGTAACTGTGAACTGTGTCAGCGCAGGGAATCCCTCTCTGTTGAGCAGATGTCAATCCTGCCTCGCTTTTGCTTTGTTGCCTCTACCAAGATGATTTCCCGTTTCTCTCTTCACTGGAGCACGCAGACACAGCCAACGCACATCAAGTGTCAAGAGACACACTCTGCTGAGCTCAACGCTTGTGCAGATGCACATGTGCGACGAAGTCAACACACGTGCTTGTGGAGAGAAAGAAAGGGACTCCCAGGCGTGTGGAGCGACGGGGAGAAAGAGCGGGCGCTGAGGAACACAGTTTCAAACAGACTGTCTCCACACAAACAGGCACCTGTCTGCAGGTATCCTAGATCTTGATTCTTGAACTTGAGGAAACACGCGTCTGAGCAAAACTCCCAAACGCTTCCAGGAAAGACACAGGCTCTCCCACAAGCACACAAGTGTTTGCCCTCAGCTATAGATCAGGGACAAGCTTGTGAAGAGATGCCCTGCTATTCTTTCGCCTTATGGCATCATGTGTTTCGTTTCTCTTGGAGATCGATTGTTAAACGTCTTTCCTCGGGCGACTGTGAAGCATTTGCCAGCGGAGGAGAAGTAGCACGGAGCAGCATTCAGTACTGCCTACGAGTGTCTTTGCTACCCTACTAGCGGAGCTCCAAGAACAGGCACACATCTTCAGGTACCTTCCAAATGTGGATTCCCCTGCAGCCCCGTAGGCGGGCGTGCAGTAGGCCAACCATCAACGGACGTTTTTCCCCTCAAGCCTGTCAGGACGTTGCTCGTCCGTCTTTCCCTCAATAGATGGGAGTAGGCGCGCTTGCGGATGTGTGCGTGTGTGTGGCCACGCGTTTGCTTAGGCATCAGTGTGTGAAAAGGTAGGTGCTTTTCTCTAGCTGCGTGTGCGTGCACGTGGTGCTGGGTGCACATCCCTGGGTGCTCGAGGTAAGGTTTCTGCATGGTTTTCGCTGAGGAATCGTGTGTGTGCACATGGACAAAGAGAAGGCGCAGCGACCAGGTTCCAGCGCCGAAGAAGGCAAAAGGCAAGGTTTCCGGCGCTATCTCCTTCACTCCGAAGTCCTAGTCGCGCAAAGCAAGCCGCTAAGCCGGCGACCGGCAAGAGAGCTACAACGAAGCATGCCGAACGGAGAAAATAGCAGCAGCGCATCTGTTCACACCTTGTTTCTGCCATGTGCTTGAACGCCAAGACGTTCGTGCTTCTGTGAGATGAAAGACGTCCTTCTGCATATGTGGTTGCTCACACCGGTGCACTTGTTAGTGTATCCATTCAGTCCTGGGCTGCGGGGCATTCAGAAGTGGCTCTGTGGAGACGTCTGCATAGAGGCAGCTGTCAGAACACGCACACTCGATTGTTCACCAAAACATATGCAGACGCGTCCTTAGCCTGTAGATTTGGATGCACAGAGTTCCCTGTGTTCGCAAGAGACAAGGGAATCGCGTCTGTACGCACAGAAGCAATAGCGGACCGTTTCCCTCGGAGGGAACGCGGAAGAGCCGTCTATGTACTCGGAGACACGGGAACGTGCCTCAATGCGGTCACAGAGGCAGCAGCTTTTGCACAGATGCTCTGGTGATTCTGGCACTTTCCAGGCACACTCCTGAAAGTCGCGCACACTGCTGTTCACTCGCTAAACGACCTCTTGGGAAACACGTCTCCGGTCGATGGACCGCTCAGATTGCTTCTCGTGTAACTGTGAACTGTGTCAGCGCAGGGAATCCGTCTCTGTTGAGCAGATGTCAATCCTGCCTCGCTTTTGCTTTGTTGCCTCTACCAAGATGATTTCCCGTTTCTCTCTTCACTGGAGCACGCAGACACAGCCAACGCACATCAAGTGTCAAGAGACACACTCTGCTGAGCTCAACGCTTGTGCAGATGCACATGTGCGACGAAGTCAACACACGTGCTTGTGGAGAGAAAGAAAGGGACTCCCAGGCGTGTGGAGCGACGGGGAGAAAGAGCGGGCGCTGAGGAACACAGTTTCAAACAGACTGTCTCCACACAAACAGGCACCTGTCTGCAGGTATCCTAGATCTTGATTCTTGAACTTGAGGAAACACGCGTCTGAGCAAAACTCCCAAACGCTTCCAGGAAAGACACAGGCTCTCCCACAAGCACACAAGTGTTTGCCCTCAGCTATACATCAGGGACAAGCTTGTGAAGAGATGCCCTGCTATTCTTTCGCCTTATGGCATCATGTGTTTCGTTTCTCTTGGAGATCGATTGTTAAACGTCTTTCCTCGGGCGACTGTGAAGCATTTGCCAGCGGAGGAGAAGTAGCACGGAGCAGCATTCAGTACTGCCTACGAGTGTCTTTGCTACCCTACTAGCGGAGCTCCAAGAACAGGCACACATCTTCAGGTACCTTCCAAATGTGGATTCCCCTGCAGCCCCGTAGGCGGGCGTGCAGTACGCCAACCATCAACGGACGTTTTTCCCCTCAAGCCTGTCAGGACGTTGCTCGTCCGTCTTTCCCTCAATAGATGGGAGTAGGCGCGCTTGCGGATGTGTGCGTGTGTGTGGCCACGCGTTTGCTTAGGCATCAGTGTGTGAAAAGGTAGGTGCTTTTCTCTAGCTGCGTGTGCGTGCACGTGGTGCTGGGTGCACATCCCTGGGTGCTCGAGGTAAGGTTTCTGCATGGTTTTCGCTGAGGAATCGTGTGTGTGCACATGGACAAAGAGAAGGCGCAGCAACCAGGTTCCAGCGCCGAAGAAGGCAAAAGGCAAGGTTTCCGGCGCTATCTCCTTCACTCCCCAGTCCTAGTCGCGCAAAGCAAGCCGCTAAGCCGGCGACCGGCAAGAGAGCTACAACGAAGCATGCCGAACGGAGAAAATAGCAGCAGCGCATCTGTTCACACCTTGTTTCTGCCATGTGCTTGAACGCCAAGACGTTCGCGCTTCTGTGAGATGAAAGACGTCCTTCTGCATATGTGGTTGCTCACACCGGTGCACTTGTTAGTGTATCCATTCAGTCCTGGGCTGCGGGGCATTCAGAAGTGGCTCTGTGGAGACGTCTGCATAGAGGCAGCTGTCAGAACACGCACACTCGATTGTTCACCAAAACATATGCAGACGCGTCCTTAGCCTGTAGATTTGGATGCACAGAGTTCCCTGTGTTCGCAAGAGACAAGGGAATCGCGTCTGTACGCACAGAAGCAATAGCGGACCGTTTCCCTCGGAGTGAACGCGGAAGAGCCGTCTATGTACTCGGAGACACGGGAACGTGCCTCAATGCGGTCACAGAGGCAGCAGCTTTTGCACAGATGCTCTGGTGATTCTGGCACTTTCCAGGCACACTCCTGAAAGTCGCGCACACTGCTGTTCACTCGCTAAACGACCTCTTGGGAAACACGTCTCCGGTCGATGGACCGCTCAGATTGCTTCTCGTGTAACTGTGAACTGTGTCAGCGCAGGGAATCCGTCTCTGTTGAGCAGATGTCAATCCTGCCTCGCTTTTGCTTTGTTGCCTCTACCAAGATGATTTCCCGTTTCTCTCTTCACTGGAGCACGCAGACACAGCCAACGCACATCAAGTGTCAAGAGACACACTCTGCTGAGCTCAACGCTTGTGCAGATGCACATGTGCGACGAAGTCAACACACGTGCTTGTGGAGAGAAAGAAAGGGACTCCCAGGCGTGTGGAGCGACGGGGAGAAAGAGCGGGCGCTGAGGAACACAGTTTCAAACAGACTGTCTCCACACAAACAGGCACCTGTCTGCAGGTATCCTAGATCTTGATTCTTGAACTTGAGGAAACACGCGTCTGAGCAAAACTCCCAAACGCTTCCAGGAAAGACACAGGCTCTCCCACAAGCACACAAGTGTTTGCCCTCAGCTATAGATCAGGGACAAGCTTGTGAAGAGATGCCCTGCTATTCTTTCGCCTTATGGCATCATGTGTTTCGTTTCTCTTGGAGATGGATTGTTAAACGTCTTTCCTCGGGCGACTGTGAAGCATTTGCCAGCGGAGGAGAAGTAGCACGGAGCAGCATTCAGTACTGCCTACGAGTGTCTTTGCTACCCTACTAGCGGAGCTCCAAGAACAGGCACACATCTTCAGGTACCTTCCAAATGTGGATTCCCCTGCAGCCCCGTAGGCGGGCGTGCAGTACGCCAACCATCAACGGACGTTTTTCCCCTCAAGCCTGTCAGGACGTTGCTCGTCCGTCTTTCCCTCAATAGATGGGAGTAGGCGCGCTTGCGGATGTGTGCGTGTGTGTGGCCACGCGTTTGCTTAGGCATCAGTGTGTGAAAAGGTAGGTGCTTTTCTCTAGCTGCGTGTGCGTGCACGTGGTGCTGGGTGCACATCCCTGGGTGCTCGAGGTAAGGTTTCTGCATGGTTTTCGCTGAGGAATCGTGTGTGTGCACATGGACAAAGAGAAGGCGCAGCAACCAGGTTCCAGCGCCGAAGAAGGCAAAAGGCAAGGTTTCCGGCGCTATCTCCTTCACTCCCCAGTCCTAGTCGCGCAAAGCAAGCCGCTAAGCCGGCGACCGGCAAGAGAGCTACAACGAAGCATGCCGAACGGAGAAAATAGCAGCAGCGCATCTGTTCACACCTTGTTTCTGCCATGTGCTTGAACGCCAAGACGTTCGCGCTTCTGTGAGATGAAAGACGTCCTTCTGCATATGTGGTTGCTCACACCGGTGCACTTGTTAGTGTATCCATTCAGTCCTGGGCTGCGGGGCATTCAGAAGTGGCTCTGTGGAGACGTCTGCATAGAGGCAGCTGTCAGAACACGCACACTCGATTGTTCACCAAAACATATGCAGACGCGTCCTTAGCCTGTAGATTTGGATGCACAGAGTTCCCTGGGTTCGCAAGAGACAAGGGAATCGCGTCTGTACGCACAGAAGCAATAGCGGACCGTTTCCCTCGGAGTGAACGCGAAAGAGCCGTCTATATACTCGCAGACACGGGAACGTGCCTCAATGCGGTCACAGAGGCAGCAGCTTTTGCACAGATGCTCTGGTGATTCTGGCACTTTCCAGGCACACTCCTGAAAGTCGCGCACACTGCTGTTCACTCGCTAAACGACCTCTTGGGAAACACGTCTCCGGTCGATGGACCGCTCAGATTGCTTCTCGTGTAACTGTGAACTGTGTCAGCGCAGAGAATCCGTCTCTGTTGAGCAGATGTCAATCCTGCCTCGCTTTTGCTTTGTTGCCTCTACCAAGATGATTTCCCGTTTCTCTCTTCACTGGAACAGGCAGACACAGCCAACGCACATCAAGTGTCAAGAGACACACTCTGCTGAGCTCAACGCTTGTGCAGATGCACATGTGCGACGAAGTCAACACACGTGCTTGTGGAGAGAAAGAAAGGGACTCCCAGGCGTGTGGAGCGACGGGGAGAAAGAGCGGGCGCTGAGGAACACAGTTTCAAACAGACTGTCTCCACACAAACAGGCACCTGTCTGCAGGTATCCTAGATCTTGATTCTTGAACTTGAGGAAACACGCGTCTGAGCAAAACTCCCAAACGCTTCCAGGAAAGACACAGGCTCTCCCACAAGCACACAAGTGTTTTCCCTCAGCTATACATCAGGGACAAGCTTGTGAAGAGATGCCCTGCTATTCTTTCGCCTTATGGCATCATGTGTTTCGTTTCTCTTGGAGATCGATTGTTAAACGTCTTTCCTCGGGCGACCTTGAAGCATTTGCCAGCGGAGGAGAAGTAGCACGGAGCAGCATTCAGTACTGCCTACGAGTGTCTTTGCTACCCTACTAGCGGAGCTCCAAGAACAGGCACACATCTTCAGGTACCTTCCAAATGTGGATTCCCCTGCAGGCCGTAGGCGGGCGTGCAGTACGCCAACCATCAACGGACGTTTTTCCCCTCAAGCCTGTCAGGACGTTGCTCGTCCGTCTTTCCCTCAATAGATGGGAGTAGGCGCGCTTGCGGATGTGTGCGTGTGTGTGGCCACGCGTTTGCTTAGGCATCAGTGTGTGAAAAGGTAGGTGCTTTTCTCTAGCTGCGTGTGCGTGCACGTGGTGCTGGGTGCACATCCCTGGGTGCTCGAGGTAAGGTTTCTGCATGGTTTTCGCTGAGGAATCGTGTGTGTGCACATGGACAAAGAGAAGGCGCAGCAACCAGGTTCCAGCGCCGAAGAAGGCAGAAGGCAAGGTTTCCGGCGCTATTTCCTTCACTCCCCAGTCCTAGTCACGCAAAGCAAGCCGCTAAGCCGGCGACCGGCAAGAGAGCTACAACGAAGCATATGCCGAACGGAGAAAATAGCAGCAGCGCATCTGTTCACACCTTGTTTCTGCCATGTGCTTGAACGCCAAGACGTTCGCGCTTCTGTGAGATGAAAGACGTCCTTCTGCATATGTGGTTGCTCACACCGGTGCACTTGTTAGTGTATCCATTCAGTCCTGGGCTGCGGGGCATTCAGAAGTGGCTCTGTGGAGACGTCTGCATAGAGGCAGCTGTCAGAACACGCACACTCGATTGTTCACCAAAACATATGCAGACGCGTCCTTAGCCTGTAGATTTGGATGCACAGAGTTCCCTGTGTTCGCAAGAGACAAGGGAATCGCGTCTGTACGCACAGAAGCAATAGCGGACCGTTTCCCTCGGAGTGAACGCGGAAGAGCCGTCTATGTACTCGGA
This sequence comes from Patagioenas fasciata, assembly GCF_037038585.1. Classification (NCBI taxonomy): domain Eukaryota; kingdom Metazoa; phylum Chordata; class Aves; order Columbiformes; family Columbidae; genus Patagioenas; species Patagioenas fasciata. Next base: position 133,190,495 of record NC_092520.1, on the reverse strand, counting down.
GACACGGGAACGTGCCTCAATGCGGTCACAGAGGCAGCAGCTTTTGCACAGATGCTCTGGTGATTCTGGCACTTTCCAGGCACACTCCTGAAAGTCGCGCACACTGCTGTTCACTCGCTAAACGACCTCTTGGGAAACACGTCTCCGGTCGATGGACCGCTCAGATTGCTTCTCGTGTAACTGTGAACTGTGTCAGCGCAGGGAATCCGTCTCTGTTGAGCAGATGTCAATCCTGCCTCGCTTTTGCTTTGTTGCCTCTACCAAGATGATTTCCCGTTTCTCTCTTCACTGGAGCACGCAGACACAGCCAACGCACATCAAGTGTCAAGAGACACACTCTGCTGAGCTCAACGCTTGTGCAGATGCACATGTGCGACGAAGTCAACACACGTGCTTGTGGAGAGAAAGAAAGGGACTCCCAGGCGTGTGGAGCGACGGGGAGAAAGAGCGGGCGCTGAGGAACACAGTTTCAAACAGACTGTCTCCACACAAACAGGCACCTGTCTGCAGGTATCCTAGATCTTGATTCTTGAACTTGAGGAAACACGCGTCTGAGCAAAACTCCCAAACGCTTCCAGGAAAGACACAGGCTCTCCCACAAGCACACAAGTGTTTGCCCTCAGCTATAGATCAGGGACAAGCTTGTGAAGAGATGCCCTGCTATTCTTTGGCTTTATGGCATCATGTGTTTCGTTTCTCTTGGAGATCGATTGTTAAACGTCTTTCCTCGGGCGACTGTGAAGCATTTGCCAGCGGAGGAGAAGTAGCACGGAGCAGCATTCAGTACTGCCTACGAGTGTCTTTGCTACCCTACTAGCGGAGCTCCAAGAACAGGCACACATCTTCAGGTACCTTCCAAATGTGGATTCCCCTGCAGCCCCGTAGGCGGGCGTGCAGTACGCCAACCATCAACGGACGTTTTTCCCCTCAAGCCTGTCAGGACGTTGCTCGTCCGTCTTTCCCTCAATAGATGGGAGTAGGCGCGCTTGCGGATGTGTGCGTGTGTGTGGCCACGCGTTTGCTTAGGCATCAGTGTGTGAAAAGGTAGGTGCTTTTCTCTAGCTGCGTGTGCGTGCACGTGGTGCTGGGTGCACATCCCTGGGTGCTCGAGGTAAGGTTTCTGCATGGTTTTCGCTGAGGAATCGTGTGTGCGCACATGGACAAAGAGAAGGCGCAGCAACCAGGTTCCAGCGCCGAAGAAGGCAAAAGGCAAGGTTTCCGGCGCTATCTCCTTCTCTCCGCAGACCTAGTCGCGCAAAGCAAGCCGCTAAGCCGGCGACCGGCAAGAGAGCTACAACGAAGCATGCCGAACGGAGAAAATAGCAGCAGCGCATCTGTTCACACCTTGTTTCTGCCATGTGCTTGAACGCCAAGACGTTCGTGCTTCTGTGAGATGAAAGACGTCCTTCTGCATATGTGGTTGCCCACACCGGTGCACTTGTTAGTGTATCCATTCAGTCCTGGGCTGCGGGGCATTCAGAAGTGGCTCTGTGGAGACGTCTGCATAGAGGCAGCTGTCAGAACACGCACACTCGATTGTTCACCAAAACATATGCAGACGCGTCCTTAGCCTGTAGATTTGGATGCACAGAGTTCCCTGTGTTCGCAAGAGACAAGGGAATCGCGTCTGTACGCACAGAAGCAATAGCGGACCGTTTCCCTCGGAGTGAACGCGGAAGAGCCGTCTATGTACTCGGAGACACGGGAACGTGCCTCAATGCGGTCACAGAGGCAGCAGCTTTTGCACAGATGCTCTGGTGATTCTGGCACTTTCCAGGCACACTCCTGAAAGTCGCGCACACTGCTGTTCACTCGCTAAACGACCTCTTGGGAAACACGTCTCCGGTCGATGGACCGCTCAGATTGCTTCTCGTGTAACTGTGAACTGTGTCAGCGCAGGGAATCCGTCTCTGTTGAGCAGATGTCAATCCTGCCTCGCTTTTGCTTTGTTGCCTCTACCAAGATGATTTCCCGTTTCTCTCTTCACTGGAGCACGCAGACACAGCCAACGCACATCAAGTGTCAAGAGACACACTCTGCTGAGCTCAACGCTTGTGCAGATGCACATGTGCGACGAAGTCAACACACGTGCTTGTGGAGAGAAAGAAAGGGACTCCCAGGCGTGTGGAGCGACGGGGAGAAAGAGCGGGCGCTGAGGAACACAGTTTCAAACAGACTGTCTCCACACAAACAGGCACCTGTCTGCAGGTATCCTAGATCTTGATTCTTGAACTTGAGGAAACACGCGTCTGAGCAAAACTCCCAAACGCTTCCAGGAAAGACACAGGCTCTCCCACAAGCACACAAGTGTTTGCCCTCAGCTATAGATCAGGGACAAGCTTGTGAAGAGATGCCCTGCTATTCTTTCGCCTTATGGCATCATGTGTTTCGTTTCTCTTGGAGATGGATTGTTAAACGTCTTTCCTCGGGCGACTGTGAAGCATTTGCCAGCGGAGGAGAAGTAGCACGGAGCAGCATTCAGTACTGCCTACGAGTGTCTTTGCTACCCTACTAGCGGAGCTCCAAGAACAGGCACACATCTTCAGGTACCTTCCAAATGTGGATTCCCCTGCAGCCCCGTAGGCGGGCGTGCAGTACGCCAACCATCAACGGACGTTTTTCCCCTCAAGCCTGTCAGGACGTTGCTCGTCCGTCTTTCCCTCAATAGATGGGAGTAGGCGCGCTTGCGGATGTGTGCGTGTGTGTGGCCACGCGTTTGCTTAGGCATCAGTGTGTGAAAAGGTAGGTGCTTTTCTCTAGCTGCGTGTGCGTGCACGTGGTGCTGGGTGCACATCCCTGGGTGCTCGAGGTAAGGTTTCTGCATGGTTTTCGCTGAGGAATCGTGTGTGTGCACATGGACAAAGAGAAGGCGCAGCAACCAGGTTCCAGCGCCGAAGAAGGCAAAAGGCAAGGTTTCCGGCGCTATCTCCTTCACTCCCCAGTCCTAGTCGCGCAAAGCAAGCCGCTAAGCCGGCGACCGGCAAGAGAGCTACAACGAAGCATGCCGAACGGAGAAAATAGCAGCAGCGCATCTGTTCACACCTTGTTTCTGCCATGTGCTTGAACGCCAAGACGTTCGCGCTTCTGTGAGATGAAAGACGTCCTTCTGCATATGTGGTTGCTCACACCGGTGCACTTGTTAGTGTATCCATTCAGTCCTGGGCTGCGGGGCATTCAGAAGTGGCTCTGTGGAGACGTCTGCATAGAGGCAGCTGTCAGAACACGCACACTCGATTGTTCACCAAAACATATGCAGACGCGTCCTTAGCCTGTAGATTTGGATGCACAGAGTTCCCTGGGTTCGCAAGAGACAAGGGAATCGCGTCTGTACGCACAGAAGCAATAGCGGACCGTTTCCCTCGGAGTGAACGCGAAAGAGCCGTCTATATACTCGCAGACACGGGAACGTGCCTCAATGCGGTCACAGAGGCAGCAGCTTTTGCACAGATGCTCTGGTGATTCTGGCACTTTCCAGGCACACTCCTGAAAGTCGCGCACACTGCTGTTCACTCGCTAAACGACCTCTTGGGAAACACGTCTCCGGTCGATGGACCGCTCAGATTGCTTCTCGTGTAACTGTGAACTGTGTCAGCGCAGAGAATCCGTCTCTGTTGAGCAGATGTCAATCCTGCCTCGCTTTTGCTTTGTTGCCTCTACCAAGATGATTTCCCGTTTCTCTCTTCACTGGAACAGGCAGACACAGCCAACGCACATCAAGTGTCAAGAGACACACTCTGCTGAGCTCAACGCTTGTGCAGATGCACATGTGCGACGAAGTCAACACACGTGCTTGTGGAGAGAAAGAAAGGGACTCCCAGGCGTGTGGAGCGACGGGGAGAAAGAGCGGGCGCTGAGGAACACAGTTTCAAACAGACTGTCTCCACACAAACAGGCACCTGTCTGCAGGTATCCTAGATCTTGATTCTTGAACTTGAGGAAACACGCGTCTGAGCAAAACTCCCAAACGCTTCCAGGAAAGACACAGGCTCTCCCACAAGCACACAAGTGTTTTCCCTCAGCTATACATCAGGGACAAGCTTGTGAAGAGATGCCCTGCTATTCTTTCGCCTTATGGCATCATGTGTTTCGTTTCTCTTGGAGATCGATTGTTAAACGTCTTTCCTCGGGCGACCTTGAAGCATTTGCCAGCGGAGGAGAAGTAGCACGGAGCAGCATTCAGTACTGCCTACGAGTGTCTTTGCTACCCTACTAGCGGAGCTCCAAGAACAGGCACACATCTTCAGGTACCTTCCAAATGTGGATTCCCCTGCAGGCCGTAGGCGGGCGTGCAGTACGCCAACCATCAACGGACGTTTTTCCCCTCAAGCCTGTCAGGACGTTGCTCGTCCGTCTTTCCCTCAATAGATGGGAGTAGGCGCGCTTGCGGATGTGTGCGTGTGTGTGGCCACGCGTTTGCTTAGGCATCAGTGTGTGAAAAGGTAGGTGCTTTTCTCTAGCTGCGTGTGCGTGCACGTGGTGCTGGGTGCACATCCCTGGGTGCTCGAGGTAAGGTTTCTGCATGGTTTTCGCTGAGGAATCGTGTGTGTGCACATGGACAAAGAGAAGGCGCAGCAACCAGGTTCCAGCGCCGAAGAAGGCAGAAGGCAAGGTTTCCGGCGCTATCTCCTTCACTCCCCAGTCCTAGTCACGCAAAGCAAGCCGCTAAGCCGGCGACCGGCAAGAGAGCTACAACGAAGCATATGCCGAACGGAGAAAATAGCAGCAGCGCATCTGTTCACACCTTGTTTCTGCCATGTGCTTGAACGCCAAGACGTTCGCGCTTCTGTGAGATGAAAGACGTCCTTCTGCATATGTGGTTGCTCACACCGGTGCACTTGTTAGTGTATCCATTCAGTCCTGGGCTGCGGGGCATTCAGAAGTGGCTCTGTGGAGACGTCTGCATAGAGGCAGCTGTCAGAACACGCACACTCGATTGTTCACCAAAACATATGCAGACGCGTCCTTAGCCTGTAGATTTGGATGCACAGAGTTCCCTGTGTTCGCAAGAGACAAGGGAATCGCGTCTGTACGCACAGAAGCAATAGCGGACCGTTTCCCTCGGAGTGAACGCGGAAGAGCCGTCTATGTACTCGGAGACACGGGAACGTGCCTCAATGCGGTCACAGAGGCAGCAGCTTTTGCACAGATGCTCTGGTGATTCTGGCACTTTCCAGGCACACTCCTGAAAGTCGCGCACACTGCTGTTCACTCGCTAAACGACCTCTTGGGAAACACGTCTCCGGTCGATGGACCGCTCAGATTGCTTCTCGTGTAACTGTGAACTGTGTCAGCGCAGGGAATCCGTCTCTGTTGAGCAGATGTCAATCCTGCCTCGCTTTTGCTTTGTTGCCTCTACCAAGATGATTTCCCGTTTCTCTCTTCACTGGAGCACGCAGACACAGCCAACGCACATCAAGTGTCAAGAGACACACTCTGCTGAGCTCAACGCTTGTGCAGATGCACATGTGCGACGAAGTCAACACACGTGCTTGTGGAGAGAAAGAAAGGGACTCCCAGGCGTGTGGAGCGACGGGGAGAAAGAGCGGGCGCTGAGGAACACAGTTTCAAACAGACTGTCTCCACACAAACAGGCACCTGTCTGCAGGTATCCTAGATCTTGATTCTTGAACTTGAGGAAACACGCGTCTGAGCAAAACTCCCAAACGCTTCCAGGAAAGACACAGGCTCTCCCACAAGCACACAAGTGTTTGCCCTCAGCTATAGATCAGGGACAAGCTTGTGAAGAGATGCCCTGCTATTCTTTGGCTTTATGGCATCATGTGTTTCGTTTCTCTTGGAGATCGATTGTTAAACGTCTTTCCTCGGGCGACTGTGAAGCATTTGCCAGCGGAGGAGAAGTAGCACGGAGCAGCATTCAGTACTGCCTACGAGTGTCTTTGCTACCCTACTAGCGGAGCTCCAAGAACAGGCACACATCTTCAGGTACCTTCCAAATGTGGATTCCCCTGCAGCCCCGTAGGCGGGCGTGCAGTACGCCAACCATCAACGGACGTTTTTCCCCTCAAGCCTGTCAGGACGTTGCTCGTCCGTCTTTCCCTCAATAGATGGGAGTAGGCGCGCTTGCGGATGTGTGCGTGTGTGTGGCCACGCGTTTGCTTAGGCATCAGTGTGTGAAAAGGTAGGTGCTTTTCTCTAGCTGCGTGTGCGTGCACGTGGTGCTGGGTGCACATCCCTGGGTGCTCGAGGTAAGGTTTCTGCATGGTTTTCGCTGAGGAATCGTGTGTGCGCACATGGACAAAGAGAAGGCGCAGCAACCAGGTTCCAGCGCCGAAGAAGGCAAAAGGCAAGGTTTCCGGCGCTATCTCCTTCTCTCCGCAGACCTAGTCGCGCAAAGCAAGCCGCTAAGCCGGCGACCGGCAAGAGAGCTACAACGAAGCATGCCGAACGGAGAAAATAGCAGCAGCGCATCTGTTCACACCTTGTTTCTGCCATGTGCTTGAACGCCAAGACGTTCGTGCTTCTGTGAGATGAAAGACGTCCTTCTGCATATGTGGTTGCCCACACCGGTGCACTTGTTAGTGTATCCATTCAGTCCTGGGCTGCGGGGCATTCAGAAGTGGCTCTGTGGAGACGTCTGCATAGAGGCAGCTGTCAGAACACGCACACTCGATTGTTCACCAAAACATATGCAGACGCGTCCTTAGCCTGTAGATTTGGATGCACAGAGTTCCCTGTGTTCGCAAGAGACAAGGGAATCGCGTCTGTACGCACAGAAGCAATAGCGGACCGTTTCCCTCGGAGTGAACGCGGAAGAGCCGTCTATGTACTCGGAGACACGGGAACGTGCCTCAGTGCGGTCACAGAGGCAGCAGCTTTTGCACAGATGCTCTGGTGATTCTGGCACTTTCCAGGCACACTCCTGAAAGTCGCGCACACTGCTGTTCACTCGCTAAACGACCTCTTGGGAAACACGTCTCCGGTCGATGGACCGCTCAGATTGCTTTTCGTGTAACTGTGAACTGTGTCAGCGCAGGGAATCCGTCTCTGTTGAGCAGATGTCAATCCTGCCTCGCTTTTGCTTTGTTGCCTCTACCAAGAAGATTTCCCGTTTCTCTCTTCACTGGAGCACGCAGACACAGCCAACGCACATCAAGTGTCAAGAGACACACTCTGCTGAGCTCAACGCTTGTGCAGATGCACATGTGCGACGAAGTCAACACACGTGCTTGTGGAGAGAAAGAAAGGGACTCCCAGGCGTGTGGAGCGACGGGGAGAAAGAGCGGGCGCTGAGGAACACAGTTTCAAACAGACTGTCTCCACACAAACAGGCACCTGTCTGCAGGTATCCTAGATCTTGATTCTTGAACTTGAGGAAACACGCGTCTGAGCAAAACTCCCAAACGCTTCCAGGAAAGACACAGGCTCTCCCACAAGCACACAAGTGTTTGCCCTCAGCTATAGATCAGGGACAAGCTTGTGAAGAGATGCCCTGCTATTCTTTGGCTTTATGGCCTCATGTGTTTCGTTTCTCTTGGAGATGGAGTGTTAAACGTCTTTCCTCGGGCGACTGTGAAGCATTTGCCAGCGGAGGAGAAGTAGCACGGAGCAGCATTCAGTACTGCCTACGAGTGTCTTTGCTACCCTACTAGCGGAGCTCCAAGAACAGGCACACATCTTCAGGTACCTTCCAAATGTGGATTCCCCTGCAGCCCCGTAGGCGGGCGTGCAGTACGCCAACCATCAACGGACGTTTTTCCCCTCAAGCCTGTCAGGACGTTGCTCGTCCGTCTTTCCCTCAATAGATGGGAGTAGGCGCGCTTGCGGATGTGTGCGTGTGTGTGGCCACGCGTTTGCTTAGGCATCAGTGTGTGAAAAGGTAGGTGCTTTTCTCTAGCTGCGTGTGCGTGCACGTGGTGCTGGGTGCACATCCCTGGGTGCTCGAGGTAAGGTTTCTGCATGGTTTTCGCTGAGGAATCGTGTGTGTGCACATGGACAAAGAGAAGGCGCAGCAACCAGGTTCCAGCGCCGAAGAAGGCAAAAGGCAAGGTTTCCGGCGCTATCTCCTTCACTCCCCAGTCCTAGTCGCGCAAAGCAAGCCGCTAAGCCGGCGACCGGCAAGAGAGCTACAACGAAGCATGCCGAACGGAGAAAATAGCAGCAGCGCATCTGTTCACACCTTGTTTCTGCCATGTGCTTGAACGCCAAGACGTTCGCGCTTCTGTGAGATGAAAGACGTCCTTCTGCATATGTGGTTGCTCACACCGGTGCACTTGTTAGTGTATCCATTCAGTCCTGGGCTGCGGGGCATTCAGAAGTGGCTCTGTGGAGACGTCTGCATAGAGGCAGCTGTCAGAACACGCACACTCGATTGTTCACCAAAACATATGCAGACGCGTCCTTAGCCTGTAGATTTGGATGCACAGAGTTCCCTGGGTTCGCAAGAGACAAGGGAATCGCGTCTGTACGCACAGAAGCAATAGCGGACCGTTTCCCTCGGAGTGAACGCGAAAGAGCCGTCTATATACTCGCAGACACGGGAACGTGCCTCAATGCGGTCACAGAGGCAGCAGCTTTTGCACAGATGCTCTGGTGATTCTGGCACTTTCCAGGCACACTCCTGAAAGTCGCGCACACTGCTGTTCACTCGCTAAACGACCTCTTGGGAAACACGTCTCCGGTCGATGGACCGCTCAGATTGCTTCTCGTGTAACTGTGAACTGTGTCAGCGCAGAGAATCCGTCTCTGTTGAGCAGATGTCAATCCTGCCTCGCTTTTGCTTTGTTGCCTCTACCAAGATGATTTCCCGTTTCTCTCTTCACTGGAACAGGCAGACACAGCCAACGCACATCAAGTGTCAAGAGACACACTCTGCTGAGCTCAACGCTTGTGCAGATGCACATGTGCGACGAAGTCAACACACGTGCTTGTGGAGAGAAAGAAAGGGACTCCCAGGCGTGTGGAGCGACGGGGAGAAAGAGCGGGCGCTGAGGAACACAGTTTCAAACAGACTGTCTGCACACAAACAGGCACCTGTCTGCAGGTATCCTAGATCTTGATTCTTGAACTTGAGGAAACACGCGTCTGAGCAAAACTCCCAAACGCTTCCAGGAAAGACACAGGCTCTCCCACAAGCACACAAGTGTTTGCCCTCAGCTATAGATCAGGGACAAGCTTGTGAAGAGATGCCCTGCTATTCTTTCGCCTTATGGCATCATGTGTTTCGTTTCTCTTGGAGATCGATTGTTAAACGTCTTTCCTCGGGCGACTGTGAAGCATTTGCCAGCGGAGGAGAAGTAGCACGGAGCAGCATTCAGTACTGCCTACGAGTGTCTTTGCTACCCTACTAGCGGAGCTCCAAGAACAGGCACACATCTTCAGGTACCTTCCAAATGTGGATTCCCCTGCAGGCCGTAGGCGGGCGTGCAGTACGCCAACCATCAACGGACGTTTTTCCCCTCAAGCCTGTCAGGACGTTGCTCGTCCGTCTTTCCCTCAATAGATGGGAGTAGGCGCGCTTGCGGATGTGTGCGTGTGTGTGGCCACGCGTTTGCTTAGGCATCAGTGTGTGAAAAGGTAGGTGCTTTTCTCTAGCTGCGTGTGCGTGCACGTGGTGCTGGGTGCACATCCCTGGGTGCTCGAGGTAAGGTTTCTGCATGGTTTTCGCTGAGGAATCGTGTGTGCGCACATGGACAAAGAGAAGGCGCAGCAACCAGGTTCCAGCGCCGAAGAAGGCAAAAGGCAAGGTTTCCGGCGCTATCTCCTTCTCTCCGCAGACCTAGTCGCGCAAAGCAAGCCGCTAAGCCGGCGACCGGCAAGAGAGCTACAACGAAGCATGCCGAACGGAGAAAATAGCAGCAGCGCATCTGTTCACACCTTGTTTCTGCCATGTGCTTGAACGCCAAGACGTTCGCGCTTCTGTGAGATGAAAGACGTCCTTCTGCATATGTGGTTGCTCACACCGGTGCACTTGTTAGTGTATCCATTCAGTCCTGGGCTGCGGGGCATTCAGAAGTGGCTCTGTGGAGACGTCTGCATAGAGGCAGCTGTCAGAACACGCACACTCGATTGTTCACCAAAACATATGCAGACGCGTCCTTAGCCTGTAGATTTGGATGCACAGAGTTCCCTGTGTTCGCAAGAGACAAGGGAATCGCGTCTGTACGCACAGAAGCAATAGCGGACCGTTTCCCTCGGAGTGAACGCGGAAGAGCCGTCTATGTACTCGGAGACACGGGAACGTGCCTCAATGCGGTCACAGAGGCAGCAGCTTTTGCACAGATGCTCTGGTGATTCTGGCACTTTCCAGGCACACTCCTGAAAGTCGCGCACACTGCTGTTCACTCGCTAAACGACCTCTTGGGAAACACGTCTCCGGTCGATGGACCGCTCAGATTGCTTCTCGTGTAACTGTGAACTGTGTCAGCGCAGGGAATCCGTCTCTGTTGAGCAGATGTCAATCCTGCCTCGCTTTTGCTTTGTTGCCTCTACCAAGAAGATTTCCCGTTTCTCTCTTCACTGGAGCACGCAGACACAGCCAACGCACATCAAGTGTCAAGAGACACACTCTGCTGAGCTCAACGCTTGTGCAGATGCACATGTGCGACGAAGTCAACACACGTGCTTGTGGAGAGAAAGAAAGGGACTCCCAGGCGTGTGGAGCGACGGGGAGAAAGAGCGGGCGCTGAGGAACACAGTTTCAAACAGACTGTCTGCACACAAACAGGCACCTGTCTGCAGGTATCCTAGATCTTGATTCTTGAACTTGAGGAAACACGCGTCTGAGCAAAACTCCCAAACGCTTCCAGGAAAGACACAGGCTCTCCCACAAGCACACAAGTGTTTGCCCTCAGCTATAGATCAGGGACAAGCTTGTGAAGAGATGCCCTGCTATTCTTTCGCCTTATGGCATCATGTGTTTCGTTTCTCTTGGAGATCGATTGTTAAACGTCTTTCCTCGGGCGACTGTGAAGCATTTGCCAGCGGAGGAGAAGTAGCACGGAGCAGCATTCAGTACTGCCTACGAGTGTCTTTGCTACCCTACTAGCGGAGCTCCAAGAACAGGCACACATCTTCAGGTACCTTCCAAATGTGGATTCCCCTGCAGGCCGTAGGCGGGCGTGCAGTACGCCAACCATCAACGGACGTTTTTCCCCTCAAGCCTGTCAGGACGTTGCTCGTCCGTCTTTCCCTCAATAGATGGGAGTAGGCGCGCTTGCGGATGTGTGCGTGTGTGTGGCCACGCGTTTGCTTAGGCATCAGTGTGTGAAAAGGTAGGTGCTTTTCTCTAGCTGCGTGTGCGTGCACGTGGTGCTGGGTGCACATCCCTGGGTGCTCGAGGTAAGGTTTCTGCATGGTTTTCGCTGAGGAATCGTGTGTGTGCACATGGACAAAGAGAAGGCGCAGCAACCAGGTTCCAGCGCCGAAGAAGGCAGAAGGCAAGGTTTCCGGCGCTATCTCCTTCACTCCCCAGTCCTAGTCGCGCAAAGCAAGCCGCTAAGCCGGCGACCGGCAAGAGAGCTACAACGAAGCATGCCGAACGGAGAAAATAGCAGCAGCGCATCTGTTCACACCTTGTTTCTGCCATGTGCTTGAACGCCAAGACGTTCGCGCTTCTGTGAGATGAAAGACGTCCTTCTGCATATGTGGTTGCTCACACCGGTGCACTTGTTAGTGTATCCATTCAGTCCTGGGCTGCGGGGCATTCAGAAGTGGCTCTGTGGAGACGTCTGCATAGAGGCAGCTGTCAGAACACGCACACTCGATTGTTCACCAAAACATATGCAGACGCGTCCTTAGCCTGTAGATTTGGATGCACAGAGTTCCCTGTGTTCGCAAGAGACAAGGGAATCGCGTCTGTACGCACAGAAGCAATAGCGGACCGTTTCCCTCGGAGTGAACGCGGAAGAGCCGTCTATGTACTCGGAGACACGGGAACGTGCCTCAATGCGGTCACAGAGGCAGCAGCTTTTGCACAGATGCTCTGGTGATTCTGGCACTTTCCAGGCACACTCCTGAAAGTCGCGCACACTGCTGTTCACTCGCTAAACGACCTCTTGGGAAACACGTCTCCGGTCGATGGACCGCTCAGATTGCTTCTCGTGTAACTGTGAACTGTGTCAGCGCAGGGAATCCGTCTCTGTTGAGCAGATGTCAATCCTGCCTCGCTTTTGCTTTGTTGCCTCTACCAAGATGATTTCCCGTTTCTCTCTTCACTGGAGCACGCAGACACAGCCAACGCACATCAAGTGTCAAGAGACACACTCTGCTGAGCTCAACGCTTGTGCAGATGCACATGTGCGACGAAGTCAACACACGTGCTTGTGGAGAGAAAGAAAGGGACTCCCAGGCGTGTGGAGCGACGGGGAGAAAGAGCGGGCGCTGAGGAACACAGTTTCAAACAGACTGTCTCCACACAAACAGGCACCTGTCTGCAGGTATCCTAGATCTTGATTCTTGAACTTGAGGAAACACGCGTCTGAGCAAAACTCCCAAACGCTTCCAGGAAAGACACAGGCTCTCCCACAAGCACACAAGTGTTTGCCCTCAGCTATAGATCAGGGACAAGCTTGTGAAGAGATGCCCTGCTATTCTTTGGCTTTATGGCCTCATGTGTTTCGTTTCTCTTGGAGATGGATTGTTAAACGTCTTTCCTCGGGCGACTGTGAAGCATTTGCCAGCGGAGGAGAAGTAGCACGGAGCAGCATTCAGTACTGCCTACGAGTGTCTTTGCTACCCTACTAGCGGAGCTCCAAGAACAGGCACACATCTTCAGGTACCTTCCAAATGTGGATTCCCCTGCAGCCCCGTAGGCGGGCGTGCAGTACGCCAACCATCAACGGACGTTTTTCCCCTCAAGCCTGTCAGGACGTTGCTCGTCCGTCTTTCCCTCAATAGATGGGAGTAGGCGCGCTTGCGGATGTGTGCGTGTGTGTGGCCACGCGTTTGCTTAGGCATCAGTGTGTGAAAAGGTAGGTGCTTTTCTCTAGCTGCGTGTGCGTGCACGTGGTGCTGGGTGCACATCCCTGGGTGCTCGAGGTAAGGTTTCTGCATGGTTTTCGCTGAGGAATCGTGTGTGTGCACATGGACAAAGAGAAGGCGCAGCAACCAGGTTCCAGCGCCGAAGAAGGCAAAAGGCAAGGTTTCCGGCGCTATCTCCTTCTCTCCGCAGACCTAGTCGCGCAAAGCAAGCCGCTAAGCCGGCGACCGGCAAGAGAGCTACAACGAAGCATGCCGAACGGAGAAAATAGCAGCAGCGCATCTGTTCACACCTTGTTTCTGCCATGTGCTTGAACGCCAAGACGTTCGCGCTTCTGTGAGATGAAAGACGTCCTTCTGCATATGTGGTTGCTCACACCGGTGCACTTGTTAGTGTATCCATTCAGTCCTGGGCTGCGGGGCATTCAGAAGTGGCTCTGTGGAGACGTCTGCATAGAGGCAGCTGTCAGAACACGCACACTCGATTGTTCACCAAAACATATGCAGACGCGTCCTTAGCCTGTAGATTTGGATGCACAGAGTTCCCTGTGTTCGCAAGAGACAAGGGAATCGCGTCTGTACGCACAGAAGCAAGAGCGGACCGTTTCCCTCGGAGTGAACGCGGAAGAGCCGTCTATGTACTCGGAGACACGGGAACGTGCCTCAATGCGGTCACAGAGGCAGCAGCTTTTGCACAGATGCTCTGGTGATTCTGGCACTTTCCAGGCACACTCCTGAAAGTCGCGCACACTGCTGTTCACTCGCTAAACGACCTCTTGGGAAACACGTCTCCGGTCGATGGACCGCTCAGATTGCTTCTCGTGTAACTGTGAACTGTGTCAGCGCAGGGAATCCGTCTCTGTTGAGCAGATGTCAATCCTGCCTCGCTTTTGCTTTGTTGCCTCTACCAAGAAGATTTCCCGTTTCTCTCTTCACTGGAGCACGCAGACACAGCCAACGCACATCAAGTGTCAAGAGACACACTCTGCTGAGCTCAACGCTTGTGCAGATGCACATGTGCGACGAAGTCAACACACGTGCTTGTGGAGAGAAAGAAAGGGACTCCCAGGCGTGTGGAGCGACGGGGAGAAAGAGCGGGCGCTGAGGAACACAGTTTCAAACAGACTGTCTCCACACAAACAGGCACCTGTCTGCAGGTATCCTAGATCTTGATTCTTGAACTTGAGGAAACACGCGTCTGAGCAAAACTCCCAAACGCTTCCAGGAAAGACACAGGCTCTCCCACAAGCACACAAGTGTTTGCCCTCAGCTATAGATCAGGGACAAGCTTGTGAAGAGATGCCCTGCTATTCTTTGGCTTTATGGCCTCATGTGTTTCGTTTCTCTTGGAGATGGAGTGTTAAACGTCTTTCCTCGGGCGACTGTGAAGCATTTGCCAGCGGAGGAGAAGTAGCACGGAGCAGCATTCAGTACTGCCTACGAGTGTCTTTGCTACCCTACTAGCGGAGCTCCAAGAACAGGCACACATCTTCAGGTACCTTCCAAATGTGGATTCCCCTGCAGCCCCGTAGGCGGGCGTGCAGTACGCCAACCATCAACGGACGTTTTTCCCCTCAAGCCTGTCAGGACGTTGCTCGTCCGTCTTTCCCTCAATAGATGGGAGTAGGCGCGCTTGCGGATGTGTGCGTGTGTGTGGCCACGCGTTTGCTTAGGCATCAGTGTGTGAAAAGGTAGGTGCTTTTCTCTAGCTGCGTGTGCGTGCACGTGGTGCTGGGTGCACATCCCTGGGTGCTCGAGGTAAGGTTTCTGCATGGTTTTCGCTGAGGAATCGTGTGTGCGCACATGGACAAAGAGAAGGCGCAGCAACCAGGTTCCAGCGCCGAAGAAGGCAAAAGGCAAGGTTTCCGGCGCTATCTCCTTCTCTCCGCAGACCTAGTCGCGCAAAGCAAGCCGCTAAGCCGGCGACCGGCAAGAGAGCTACAACGAAGCATGCCGAACGGAGAAAATAGCAGCAGCGCATCTGTTCACACCTTGTTTCTGCCATGTGCTTGAACGCCAAGACGTTCGCGCTTCTGTGAGATGAAAGACGTCCTTCTGCATATGTGGTTGCTCACACCGGTGCACTTGTTAGTGTATCCATTCAGTCCTGGGCTGCGGGGCATTCAGAAGTGGCTCTGTGGAGACGTCTGCATAGAGGCAGCTGTCAGAACACGCACACTCGATTGTTCACCAAAACATATGCAGACGCGTCCTTAGCCTGTAGATTTGGATGCACAGAGTTCCCTGTGTTCGCAAGAGACAAGGGAATCGCGTCTGTACGCACAGAAGCAATAGCGGACCGTTTCCCTCGGAGTGAACGCGGAAGAGCCGTCTATGTACTCGGAGACACGGGAACGTGCCTCAATGCGGTCACAGAGGCAGCAGCTTTTGCACAGATGCTCTGGTGATTCTGGCACTTTCCAGGCACACTCCTGAAAGTCGCGCACACTGCTGTTCACTCGCTAAACGACCTCTTGGGAAACACGTCTCCGGTCGATGGACCGCTCAGATTGCTTCTCGTGTAACTGTGAACTGTGTCAGCGCAGGGAATCCGTCTCTGTTGAGCAGATGTCAATCCTGCCTCGCTTTTGCTTTGTTGCCTCTACCAAGAAGATTTCCCGTTTCTCTCTTCACTGGAGCACGCAGACACAGCCAACGCACATCAAGTGTCAAGAGACACACTCTGCTGAGCTCAACGCTTGTGCAGATGCACATGTGCGACGAAGTCAACACACGTGCTTGTGGAGAGAAAGAAAGGGACTCCCAGGCGTGTGGAGCGACGGGGAGAAAGAGCGGGCGCTGAGGAACACAGTTTCAAACAGACTGTCTGCACACAAACAGGCACCTGTCTGCAGGTATCCTAGATCTTGATTCTTGAACTTGAGGAAACACGCGTCTGAGCAAAACTCCCAAACGCTTCCAGGAAAGACACAGGCTCTCCCACAAGCACACAAGTGTTTGCCCTCAGCTATAGATCAGGGACAAGCTTGTGAAGAGATGCCCTGCTATTCTTTGGCTTTATGGCCTCATGTGTTTCGTTTCTCTTGGAGATCGATTGTTAAACGTCTTTCCTCGGGCGACTGTGAAGCATTTGCCAGCGGAGGAGAAGTAGCACGGAGCAGCATTCAGTACTGCCTACGAGTGTCTTTGCTACCCTACTAGCGGAGCTCCAAGAACAGGCACACATCTTCAGGTACCTTCCAAATGTGGATTCCCCTGCAGCCCCGTAGGCGGGCGTGCAGTACGCCAACCATCAACGGACGTTTTTCCCCTCAAGCCTGTCAGGACGTTGCTCGTCCGTCTTTCCCTCAATAGATGGGAGTAGGCGCGCTTGCGGATGTGTGCGTGTGTGTGGCCACGCGTTTGCTTAGGCATCAGTGTGTGAAAAGGTAGGTGCTTTTCTCTAGCTGCGTGTGCGTGCACGTGGTGCTGGGTGCACATCCCTGGGTGCTCGAGGTAAGGTTTCTGCATGGTTTTCGCTGAGGAATCGTGTGTGTGCACATGGACAAAGAGAAGGCGCAGCAACCAGGTTCCAGCGCCGAAGAAGGCAGAAGGCAAGGTTTCCGGCGCTATCTCCTTCACTCCCCAGTCCTAGTCGCGCAAAGCAAGCCGCTAAGCCGGCGACCGGCAAGAGAGCTACAACGAAGCATGCCGAACGGAGAAAATAGCAGCAGCGCATCTGTTCACACCTTGTTTCTGCCATGTGCTTGAACGCCAAGACGTTCGCGCTTCTGTGAGATGAAAGACGTCCTTCTGCATATGTGGTTGCTCACACCGGTGCACTTGTTAGTGTATCCATTCAGTCCTGGGCTGCGGGGCATTCAGAAGTGGCTCTGTGGAGACGTCTGCATAGAGGCAGCTGTCAGAACACGCACACTCGATTGTTCACCAAAACATATGCAGACGCGTCCTTAGCCTGTAGATTTGGATGCACAGAGTTCCCTGTGTTCGCAAGAGACAAGGGAATCGCGTCTGTACGCACAGAAGCAATAGCGGACCGTTTCCCTCGGAGTGAACGCGGAAGAGCCGTCTATGTACTCGGAGACACGGGAACGTGCCTCAATGCGGTCACAGAGGCAGCAGCTTTTGCACAGATGCTCTGGTGATTCTGGCACTTTCCAGGCACACTCCTGAAAGTCGCGCACACTGCTGTTCACTCGCTAAACGACCTCTTGGGAAACACGTCTCCGGTCGATGGACCGCTCAGATTGCTTCTCGTGTAACTGTGAACTGTGTCAGCGCAGGGAATCCGTCTCTGTTGAGCAGATGTCAATCCTGCCTCGCTTTTGCTTTGTTGCCTCTACCAAGAAGATTTCCCGTTTCTCTCTTCACTGGAGCACGCAGACACAGCCAACGCACATCAAGTGTCAAGAGACACACTCTGCTGAGCTCAACGCTTGTGCAGATGCACATGTGCGACGAAGTCAACACACGTGCTTGTGGAGAGAAAGAAAGGGACTCCCAGGCGTGTGGAGCGACGGGGAGAAAGAGCGGGCGCTGAGGAACACAGTTTCAAACAGACTGTCTCCACACAAACAGGCACCTGTCTGCAGGTATCCTAGATCTTGATTCTTGAACTTGAGGAAACACGCGTCTGAGCAAAACTCCCAAACGCTTCCAGGAAAGACACAGGCTCTCCCACAAGCACACAAGTGTTTGCCCTCAGCTATAGATCAGGGACAAGCTTGTGAAGAGATGCCCTGCTATTCTTTCGCCTTATGGCATCATGTGTTTCGTTTCTCTTGGAGATCGATTGTTAAACGTCTTTCCTCGGGCGACTGTGAAGCATTTGCCAGCGGAGGAGAAGTAGCACGGAGCAGCATTCAGTACTGCCTACGAGTGTCTTTGCTACCCTACTAGCGGAGCTCCAAGAACAGGCACACATCTTCAGGTACCTTCCAAATGTGGATTCCCCTGCAGCCCCGTAGGCGGGCGTGCAGTACGCCAACCATCAACGGACGTTTTTCCCCTCAAGCCTGTCAGGACGTTGCTCGTCCGTCTTTCCCTCAATAGATGGGAGTAGGCGCGCTTGCGGATGTGTGCGTGTGTGTGGCCACGCGTTTGCTTAGGCATCAGTGTGTGAAAAGGTAGGTGCTTTTCTCTAGCTGCGTGTGCGTGCACGTGGCGCTGGGTGCACATCCCTGGGTGCTCGAGGTAAGGTTTCTGCATGGTTTTCGCTGAGGAATCGTGTGTGTGCACATGGACAAAGAGAAGGCGCAGCAACCAGGTTCCAGCGCCGAAGAAGGCAAAAGGCAAGGTTTCCGGCGCTATCTCCTTCTCTCCGCAGACCTAGTCGCGCAAAGCAAGCCGCTAAGCCGGCGACCGGCAAGAGAGCTACAACGAAGCATGCCGAACGGAGAAAATAGCAGCAGCGCATCTGTTCACACCTTGTTTCTGCCATGTGCTTGAACGCCAAGACGTTCGCGCTTCTGTGAGATGAAAGACGTCCTTCTGCATATGTGGTTGCTCACACCGGTGCACTTGTTAGTGTATCCATTCAGTCCTGGGCTGCGGGGCATTCAGAAGTGGCTCTGTGGAGACGTCTGCATAGAGGCAGCTGTCAGAACACGCACACTCGATTGTTCACCAAAACATATGCAGACGCGTCCTTAGCCTGTAGATTTGGATGCACAGAGTTCCCTGTGTTCGCAAGAGACAAGGGAATCGCGTCTGCACGCACAGAAGCAATAGCGGACCGTTTCCCTCGGAGTGAACGCGGAAGAGCCGTCTATGTACTCGGAGACACGGGAACGTGCCTCAATGCGGTCACAGAGGCAGCAGCTTTTGCACAGATGCTCTGGTGATTCTGGCACTTTCCAGGCACACTCCTGAAAGTCGCGCACACTGCTGTTCACTCGCTAAACGACCTCTTGGGAAACACGTCTCCGGTCGATGGACCGCTCAGATTGCTTCTCGTGTAACTGTGAACTGTGTCAGCGCAGGGAATCCGTCTCTGTTGAGCAGATGTCAATCCTGCCTCGCTTTTGCTTTGTTGCCTCTACCAAGAAGATTTCCCGTTTCTCTCTTCACTGGAGCACGCAGACACAGCCAACGCACATCAAGTGTCAAGAGACACACTCTGCTGAGGTCA
Source organism: Patagioenas fasciata (assembly GCF_037038585.1). Classification (NCBI taxonomy): domain Eukaryota; kingdom Metazoa; phylum Chordata; class Aves; order Columbiformes; family Columbidae; genus Patagioenas; species Patagioenas fasciata. The sequence goes on along the minus strand of NC_092520.1, from coordinate 133,171,468 downwards.
ACGCTTGTGCAGATGCACATGTGCGACGAAGTCAACACACGTGCTTGTGGAGAGAAAGAAAGGGACTCCCAGGCGTGTGGAGCGACGGGGAGAAAGAGCGGGCGCTGAGGAACACAGTTTCAAACAGACTGTCTCCACACAAACAGGCACCTGTCTGCAGGTATCCTAGATCTTGATTCTTGAACTTGAGGAAACACGCGTCTGAGCAAAACTCCCAAACGCTTCCAGGAAAGACACAGGCTCTCCCACAAGCACACAAGTGTTTGCCCTCAGCTATAGATCAGGGACAAGCTTGTGAAGAGATGCCCTGCTATTCTTTGGCTTTATGGCCTCATGTGTTTCGTTTCTCTTGGAGATGGAGTGTTAAACGTCTTTCCTCGGGCGACTGTGAAGCATTTGCCAGCGGAGGAGAAGTAGCACGGAGCAGCATTCAGTACTGCCTACGAGTGTCTTTGCTACCCTACTAGCGGAGCTCCAAGAACAGGCACACATCTTCAGGTACCTTCCAAATGTGGATTCCCCTGCAGCCCCGTAGGCGGGCGTGCAGTACGCCAACCATCAACGGACGTTTTTCCCCTCAAGCCTGTCAGGACGTTGCTCGTCCGTCTTTCCCTCAATAGATGGGAGTAGGCGCGCTTGCGGATGTGTGCGTGTGTGTGGCCACGCGTTTGCTTAGGCATCAGTGTGTGAAAAGGTAGGTGCTTTTCTCTAGCTGCGTGTGCGTGCACGTGGTGCTGGGTGCACATCCCTGGGTGCTCGAGGTAAGGTTTCTGCATGGTTTTCGCTGAGGAATCGTGTGTGCGCACATGGACAAAGAGAAGGCGCAGCAACCAGGTTCCAGCGCCGAAGAAGGCAAAAGGCAAGGTTTCCGGCGCTATCTCCTTCTCTCCGCAGACCTAGTCGCGCAAAGCAAGCCGCTAAGCCGGCGACCGGCAAGAGAGCTACAACGAAGCATGCCGAACGGAGAAAATAGCAGCAGCGCATCTGTTCACACCTTGTTTCTGCCATGTGCTTGAACGCCAAGACGTTCGCGCTTCTGTGAGATGAAAGACGTCCTTCTGCATATGTGGTTGCTCACACCGGTGCACTTGTTAGTGTATCCATTCAGTCCTGGGCTGCGGGGCATTCAGAAGTGGCTCTGTGGAGACGTCTGCATAGAGGCAGCTGTCAGAACACGCACACTCGATTGTTCACCAAAACATATGCAGACGCGTCCTTAGCCTGTAGATTTGGATGCACAGAGTTCCCTGTGTTCGCAAGAGACAAGGGAATCGCGTCTGTACGCACAGAAGCAATAGCGGACCGTTTCCCTCGGAGTGAACGCGGAAGAGCCGTCTATGTACTCGGAGACACGGGAACGTGCCTCAATGCGGTCACAGAGGCAGCAGCTTTTGCACAGATGCTCTGGTGATTCTGGCACTTTCCAGGCACACTCCTGAAAGTCGCGCACACTGCTGTTCACTCGCTAAACGACCTCTTGGGAAACACGTCTCCGGTCGATGGACCGCTCAGATTGCTTCTCGTGTAACTGTGAACTGTGTCAGCGCAGGGAATCCGTCTCTGTTGAGCAGATGTCAATCCTGCCTCGCTTTTGCTTTGTTGCCTCTACCAAGAAGATTTCCCGTTTCTCTCTTCACTGGAGCACGCAGACACAGCCAACGCACATCAAGTGTCAAGAGACACACTCTGCTGAGCTCAACGCTTGTGCAGATGCACATGTGCGACGAAGTCAACACACGTGCTTGTGGAGAGAAAGAAAGGGACTCCCAGGCGTGTGGAGCGACGGGGAGAAAGAGCGGGCGCTGAGGAACACAGTTTCAAACAGACTGTCTGCACACAAACAGGCACCTGTCTGCAGGTATCCTAGATCTTGATTCTTGAACTTGAGGAAACACGCGTCTGAGCAAAACTCCCAAACGCTTCCAGGAAAGACACAGGCTCTCCCACAAGCACACAAGTGTTTGCCCTCAGCTATAGATCAGGGACAAGCTTGTGAAGAGATGCCCTGCTATTCTTTGGCTTTATGGCCTCATGTGTTTCGTTTCTCTTGGAGATCGATTGTTAAACGTCTTTCCTCGGGCGACTGTGAAGCATTTGCCAGCGGAGGAGAAGTAGCACGGAGCAGCATTCAGTACTGCCTACGAGTGTCTTTGCTACCCTACTAGCGGAGCTCCAAGAACAGGCACACATCTTCAGGTACCTTCCAAATGTGGATTCCCCTGCAGCCCCGTAGGCGGGCGTGCAGTACGCCAACCATCAACGGACGTTTTTCCCCTCAAGCCTGTCAGGACGTTGCTCGTCCGTCTTTCCCTCAATAGATGGGAGTAGGCGCGCTTGCGGATGTGTGCGTGTGTGTGGCCACGCGTTTGCTTAGGCATCAGTGTGTGAAAAGGTAGGTGCTTTTCTCTAGCTGCGTGTGCGTGCACGTGGTGCTGGGTGCACATCCCTGGGTGCTCGAGGTAAGGTTTCTGCATGGTTTTCGCTGAGGAATCGTGTGTGTGCACATGGACAAAGAGAAGGCGCAGCAACCAGGTTCCAGCGCCGAAGAAGGCAGAAGGCAAGGTTTCCGGCGCTATCTCCTTCACTCCCCAGTCCTAGTCGCGCAAAGCAAGCCGCTAAGCCGGCGACCGGCAAGAGAGCTACAACGAAGCATGCCGAACGGAGAAAATAGCAGCAGCGCATCTGTTCACACCTTGTTTCTGCCATGTGCTTGAACGCCAAGACGTTCGCGCTTCTGTGAGATGAAAGACGTCCTTCTGCATATGTGGTTGCTCACACCGGTGCACTTGTTAGTGTATCCATTCAGTCCTGGGCTGCGGGGCATTCAGAAGTGGCTCTGTGGAGACGTCTGCATAGAGGCAGCTGTCAGAACACGCACACTCGATTGTTCACCAAAACATATGCAGACGCGTCCTTAGCCTGTAGATTTGGATGCACAGAGTTCCCTGTGTTCGCAAGAGACAAGGGAATCGCGTCTGTACGCACAGAAGCAATAGCGGACCGTTTCCCTCGGAGTGAACGCGGAAGAGCCGTCTATGTACTCGGAGACACGGGAACGTGCCTCAATGCGGTCACAGAGGCAGCAGCTTTTGCACAGATGCTCTGGTGATTCTGGCACTTTCCAGGCACACTCCTGAAAGTCGCGCACACTGCTGTTCACTCGCTAAACGACCTCTTGGGAAACACGTCTCCGGTCGATGGACCGCTCAGATTGCTTCTCGTGTAACTGTGAACTGTGTCAGCGCAGGGAATCCGTCTCTGTTGAGCAGATGTCAATCCTGCCTCGCTTTTGCTTTGTTGCCTCTACCAAGATGATTTCCCGTTTCTCTCTTCACTGGAGCACGCAGACACAGCCAACGCACATCAAGTGTCAAGAGACACACTCTGCTGAGCTCAACGCTTGTGCAGATGCACATGTGCGACGAAGTCAACACACGTGCTTGTGGAGAGAAAGAAAGGGACTCCCAGGCGTGTGGAGCGACGGGGAGAAAGAGCGGGCGCTGAGGAACACAGTTTCAAACAGACTGTCTCCACACAAACAGGCACCTGTCTGCAGGTATCCTAGATCTTGATTCTTGAACTTGAGGAAACACGCGTCTGAGCAAAACTCCCAAACGCTTCCAGGAAAGACACAGGCTCTCCCACAAGCACACAAGTGTTTGCCCTCAGCTATAGATCAGGGACAAGCTTGTGAAGAGATGCCCTGCTATTCTTTCGCCTTATGGCATCATGTGTTTCGTTTCTCTTGGAGATCGATTGTTAAACGTCTTTCCTCGGGCGACTGTGAAGCATTTGCCAGCGGAGGAGAAGTAGCACGGAGCAGCATTCAGTACTGCCTACGAGTGTCTTTGCTACCCTACTAGCGGAGCTCCAAGAACAGGCACACATCTTCAGGTACCTTCCAAATGTGGATTCCCCTGCAGCCCCGTAGGCGGGCGTGCAGTACGCCAACCATCAACGGACGTTTTTCCCCTCAAGCCTGTCAGGACGTTGCTCGTCCGTCTTTCCCTCAATAGATGGGAGTAGGCGCGCTTGCGGATGTGTGCGTGTGTGTGGCCACGCGTTTGCTTAGGCATCAGTGTGTGAAAAGGTAGGTGCTTTTCTCTAGCTGCGTGTGCGTGCACGTGGTGCTGGGTGCACATCCCTGGGTGCTCGAGGTAAGGTTTCTGCATGGTTTTCGCTGAGGAATCGTGTGTGTGCACATGGACAAAGAGAAGGCGCAGCAACCAGGTTCCAGCGCCGAAGAAGGCAGAAGGCAAGGTTTCCGGCGCTATCTCCTTCTCTCCGCAGACCTAGTCGCGCAAAGCAAGCCGCTAAGCCGGCGACCGGCAAGAGAGCTACAACGAAGCATGCCGAACGGAGAAAATAGCAGCAGCGCATCTGTTCACACCTTGTTTCTGCCATGTGCTTGAACGCCAAGACGTTCGCGCTTCTGTGAGATGAAAGACGTCCTTCTGCATATGTGGTTGCTCACACCGGTGCACTTGTTAGTGTATCCATTCAGTCCTGGGCTGCGGGGCATTCAGAAGTGGCTCTGTGGAGACGTCTGCATAGAGGCAGCTGTCAGAACACGCACACTCGATTGTTCACCAAAACATATGCAGACGCGTCCTTAGCCTGTAGATTTGGATGCACAGAGTTCCCTGTGTTCGCAAGAGACAAGGGAATCGCGTCTGTACGCACAGAAGCAATAGCGGACCGTTTCCCTCGGAGTGAACGCGGAAGAGCCGTCTATGTACTCGGAGACACGGGAACGTGCCTCAATGCGGTCACAGAGGCAGCAGCTTTTGCACAGATGCTCTGGTGATTCTGGCACTTTCCAGGCACACTCCTGAAAGTCGCGCACACTGCTGTTCACTCGCTAAACGACCTCTTGGGAAACACGTCTCCGGTCGATGGACCGCTCAGATTGCTTCTCGTGTAACTGTGAACTGTGTCAGCGCAGGGAATCCGTCTCTGTTGAGCAGATGTCAATCCTGCCTCGCTTTTGCTTTGTTGCCTCTACCAAGATGATTTCCCGTTTCTCTCTTCACTGGAGCACGCAGACACAGCCAACGCACATCAAGTGTCAAGAGACACACTCTGCTGAGCTCAACGCTTGTGCAGATGCACATGTGCGACGAAGTCAACACACGTGCTTGTGGAGAGAAAGAAAGGGACTCCCAGGCGTGTGGAGCGACGGGGAGAAAGAGCGGGCGCTGAGGAACACAGTTTCAAACAGACTGTCTCCACACAAACAGGCACCTGTCTGCAGGTATCCTAGATCTTGATTCTTGAACTTGAGGAAACACGCGTCTGAGCAAAACTCCCAAACGCTTCCAGGAAAGACATAGGCTCTCCCACAAGCACACAAGTGTTTGCCCTCAGCTATAGATCAGGGACAAGCTTGTGAAGAGATGCCCTGCTATTCTTTCGCCTTATGGCATCATGTGTTTCGTTTCTCTTGGAGATCGATTGTTAAACGTCTTTCCTCGGGCGACTGTGAAGCATTTGCCAGCGGAGGAGAAGTAGCACGGAGCAGCATTCAGTACTGCCTACGAGTGTCTTTGCTACCCTACTAGCGGAGCTCCAAGAACAGGCACACATCTTCAGGTACCTTCCAAATGTGGATTCCCCTGCAGCCCCGTAGGCGGGCGTGCAGTACGCCAACCATCAACGGACGTTTTTCCCCTCAAGCCTGTCAGGACGTTGCTCGTCCGTCTTTCCCTCAATAGATGGGAGTAGGCGCGCTTGCGGATGTGTGCGTGTGTGTGGCCACGCGTTTGCTTAGGCATCAGTGTGTGAAAAGGTAGGTGCTTTTCTCTAGCTGCGTGTGCGTGCACGTGGTGCTGGGTGCACATCCCTGGGTGCTCGTGGAAAGGTTTCTGCATGGTTTTCGCTGAGGAATCGTGTGTGTGCACATGGACAAAGAGAAGGCGCAGCAACCAGGTTCCAGCGCCGAAGAAGGCAAAAGGCAAGGTTTCCGGCGCTATCTCCTTCACTCCCCAGTCCTAGTCGCGCAAAGCAAGCCGCTAAGCCGGCGACCGGCAAGAGAGCTACAACGAAGCATGCCGAACGGAGAAAATAGCAGCAGCGCATCTGTTCACACCTTGTTTCTGCCATGTGCTTGAACGCCAAGACGTTCGCGCTTCTGTGAGATGAAAGACGTCCTTCTGCATATGTGGTTGCTCACACCGGTGCACTTGTTAGTGTATCCATTCAGTCCTGGGCTGCGGGGCATTCAGAAGTGGCTCTGTGGAGACGTCTGCATAGAGGCAGCTGTCAGAACACGCACACTCGATTGTTCACCAAAACATATGCAGACGCGTCCTTAGCCTGTAGATTTGGATGCACAGAGTTCCCTGTGTTCGCAAGAGACAAGGGAATCGCGTCTGTACGCACAGAAGCAATAGCGGACCGTTTCCCTCGGAGTGAACGCGAAAGAGCCGTCTATGTACTCGGAGACACGGGAACGTGCCTCAATGCGGTCACAGAGGCAGCAGCTTTTGCACAGATGCTCTGGTGATTCTGGCACTTTCCAGGCACACTCCTGAAAGTCGCGCACACTGCTGTTCACTCGCTAAACGACCTCTTGGGAAACACGTCTCCGGTCGATGGACCGCTCAGATTGCTTCTCGTGTAACTGTGAACTGTGTCAGCGCAGGGAATCCGTCTCTGTTGAGCAGATGTCAATCCTGCCTCGCTTTTGCTTTGTTGCCTCTACCAAGATGATTTCCCGTTTCTCTCTTCACTGGAGCACGCAGACACAGCCAACGCACATCAAGTGTCAAGAGACACACTCTGCTGAGCTCAACGCTTGTGCAGATGCACATGTGCGACGAAGTCAACACACGTGCTTGTGGAGAGAAAGAAAGGGACTCCCAGGCGTGTGGAGCGACGGGGAGAAAGAGCGGGCGCTGAGGAACACAGTTTCAAACAGACTGTCTCCACACAAACAGGCACCTGTCTGCAGGTATCCTAGATCTTGATTCTTGAACTTGAGGAAACACGCGTCTGAGCAAAACTCCCAAACGCTTCCAGGAAAGACACAGGCTCTCCCACAAGCACACAAGTGTTTGCCCTCAGCTATAGATCAGGGACAAGCTTGTGAAGAGATGCCCTGCTATTCTTTCGCCTTATGGCATCATGTGTTTCGTTTCTCTTGGAGATCGATTGTTAAACGTCTTTCCTCGGGCGACTGTGAAGCATTTGCCAGCGGAGGAGAAGTAGCACGGAGCAGCATTCAGTACTGCCTACGAGTGTCTTTGCTACCCTACTAGCGGAGCTCCAAGAACAGGCACACATCTTCAGGTACCTTCCAAATGTGGATTCCCCTGCAGCCCCGTAGGCGGGCGTGCAGTACGCCAACCATCAACGGACGTTTTTCCCCTCAAGCCTGTCAGGACGTTGCTCGTCCGTCTTTCCCTCAATAGATGGGAGTAGGCGCGCTTGCGGATGTGTGCGTGTGTGTGGCCACGCGTTTGCTTAGGCATCAGTGTGTGAAAAGGTAGGTGCTTTTCTCTAGCTGCGTGTGCGTGCACGTGGTGCTGGGTGCACATCCCTGGGTGCTCGAGGTAAGGTTTCTGCATGGTTTTCGCTGAGGAATCGTGTGTGTGCACATGGACAAAGAGAAGGCGCAGCAACCAGGTTCCAGCGCCGAAGAAGGCAGAAGGCAAGGTTTCCGGCGCTATCTCCTTCACTCCCCAGTCCTAGTCGCGCAAAGCAAGCCGCTAAGCCGGCGACCGGCAAGAGAGCTACAACGAAGCATGCCGAACGGAGAAAATAGCAGCAGCGCATCTGTTCACACCTTGTTTCTGCCATGTGCTTGAACGCCAAGACGTTCGCGCTTCTGTGAGATGAAAGACGTCCTTCTGCATATGTGGTTGCTCACACCGGTGCACTTGTTAGTGTATCCATTCAGTCCTGGGCTGCGGGGCATTCAGTAGTGGCTCTGTGGAGACGTCTGCATAGAGGCAGCTGTCAGAACACGCACACTCGATTGTTCACCAAAACATATGCAGACGCGTCCTTAGCCTGTAGATTTGGATGCACAGAGTTCCCTGTGTTCGCAAGAGACAAGGGAATCGCGTCTGTACGCACAGAAGCAATAGCGGACCGTTTCCCTCGGAGTGAACGCGGAAGAGCCGTCTATGTACTCGGAGACACGGGAACGTGCCTCAATGCGGTCACAGAGGCAGCAGCTTTTGCACAGATGCTCTGGTGATTCTGGCACTTTCCAGGCACACTCCTGAAAGTCGCGCACACTGCTGTTCACTCGCTAAACGACCTCTTGGGAAACACGTCTCCGGTCGATGGACCGCTCAGATTGCTTCTCGTGTAACTGTGAACTGTGTCAGCGCAGGGAATCCGTCTCTGTTGAGCAGATGTCAATCCTGCCTCGCTTTTGCTTTGTTGCCTCTACCAAGATGATTTCCCGTTTCTCTCTTCACTGGAGCACGCAGACACAGCCAACGCACATCAAGTGTCAAGAGACACACTCTGCTGAGCTCAACGCTTGTGCAGATGCACATGTGCGACGAAGTCAACACACGTGCTTGTGGAGAGAAAGAAAGGGACTCCCAGGCGTGTGGAGCGACGGGGAGAAAGAGCGGGCGCTGAGGAACACAGTTTCAAACAGACTGTCTCCACACAAACAGGCACCTGTCTGCAGGTATCCTAGATCTTGATTCTTGAACTTGAGGAAACACGCGTCTGAGCAAAACTCCCAAACGCTTCCAGGAAAGACACAGGCTCTCCCACAAGCACACAAGTGTTTGCCCTCAGCTATAGATCAGGGACAAGCTTGTGAAGAGATGCCCTGCTATTCTTTCGCCTTATGGCATCATGTGTTTCGTTTCTCTTGGAGATCGATTGTTAAACGTCTTTCCTCGGGCGACTGTGAAGCATTTGCCAGCGGAGGAGAAGTAGCACGGAGCAGCATTCAGTACTGCCTACGAGTGTCTTTGCTACCCTACTAGCGGAGCTCCAAGAACAGGCACACATCTTCAGGTACCTTCCAAATGTGGATTCCCCTGCAGCCCCGTAGGCGGGCGTGCAGTACGCCAACCATCAACGGACGTTTTTCCCCTCAAGCCTGTCAGGACGTTGCTCGTCCGTCTTTCCCTCAATAGATGGGAGTAGGCGCGCTTGCGGATGTGTGCGTGTGTGTGGCCACGCGTTTGCTTAGGCATCAGTGTGTGAAAAGGTAGGTGCTTTTCTCTAGCTGCGTGTGCGTGCACGTGGTGCTGGGTGCACATCCCTGGGTGCTCGAGGTAAGGTTTCTGCATGGTTTTCGCTGAGGAATCGTGTGTGTGCACATGGACAAAGAGAAGGCGCAGCAACCAGGTTCCAGCGCCGAAGAAGGCAGAAGGCAAGGTTTCCGGCGCTATCTCCTTCACTCCCCAGTCCTAGTCGCGCAAAGCAAGCCGCTAAGCCGGCGACCGGCAAGAGAGCTACAACGAAGCATGCCGAACGGAGAAAATAGCAGCAGCGCATCTGTTCACACCTTGTTTCTGCCATGTGCTTGAACGCCAAGACGTTCGCGCTTCTGTGAGATGAAAGACGTCCTTCTGCATATGTGGTTGCTCACACCGGTGCACTTGTTAGTGTATCCATTCAGTCCTGGGCTGCGGGGCATTCAGAAGTGGCTCTGTGGAGACGTCTGCATAGAGGCAGCTGTCAGAACACGCACACTCGATTGTTCACCAAAACATATGCAGACGCGTCCTTAGCCTGTAGATTTGGATGCACAGAGTTCCCTGTGTTCGCAAGAGACAAGGGAATCGCGTCTGTACGCACAGAAGCAATAGCGGACCGTTTCCCTCGGAGTGAACGCGGAAGAGCCGTCTATGTACTCGGAGACACGGGAACGTGCCTCAATGCGGTCACAGAGGCAGCAGCTTTTGCACAGATGCTCTGGTGATTCTGGCACTTTCCAGGCACACTCCTGAAAGTCGCGCACACTGCTGTTCACTCGCTAAACGACCTCTTGGGAAACACGTCTCCGGTCGATGGACCGCTCAGATTGCTTCTCGTGTAACTGTGAACTGTGTCAGCGCAGGGAATCCGTCTCTGTTGAGCAGATGTCAATCCTGCCTCGCTTTTGCTTTGTTGCCTCTACCAAGATGATTTCCCGTTTCTCTCTTCACTGGAGCACGCAGACACAGCCAACGCACATCAAGTGTCAAGAGACACACTCTGCTGAGCTCAACGCTTGTGCAGATGCACATGTGCGACGAAGTCAACACACGTGCTTGTGGAGAGAAAGAAAGGGACTCCCAGGCGTGTGGAGCGACGGGGAGAAAGAGCGGGCGCTGAGGAACACAGTTTCAAACAGACTGTCTCCACACAAACAGGCACCTGTCTGCAGGTATCCTAGATCTTGATTCTTGAACTTGAGGAAACACGCGTCTGAGCAAAACTCCCAAACGCTTCCAGGAAAGACACAGGCTCTCCCACAAGCACACAAGTGTTTGCCCTCAGCTATAGATCAGGGACAAGCTTGTGAAGAGATGCCCTGCTATTCTTTCGCCTTATGGCATCATGTGTTTCGTTTCTCTTGGAGATCGATTGTTAAACGTCTTTCCTCGGGCGACTGTGAAGCATTTGCCAGCGGAGGAGAAGTAGCACGGAGCAGCATTCAGTACTGCCTACGAGTGTCTTTGCTACCCTACTAGCGGAGCTCCAAGAACAGGCACACATCTTCAGGTACCTTCCAAATGTGGATTCCCCTGCAGCCCCGTAGGCGGGCGTGCAGTACGCCAACCATCAACGGACGTTTTTCCCCTCAAGCCTGTCAGGACGTTGCTCGTCCGTCTTTCCCTCAATAGATGGGAGTAGGCGCGCTTGCGGATGTGTGCGTGTGTGTGGCCACGCGTTTGCTTAGGCATCAGTGTGTGAAAAGGTAGGTGCTTTTCTCTAGCTGCGTGTGCGTGCACGTGGTGCTGGGTGCACATCCCTGGGTGCTCGAAGTAAGGTTTCTGCATGGTTTTCGCTGAGGAATCGTGTGTGTGCACATGGACAAAGAGAAGGCGCAGCAACCAGGTTCCAGCGCCGAAGAAGGCAGAAGGCAAGGTTTCCGGCGCTATCTCCTTCACTCCCCAGTCCTAGTCGCGCAAAGCAAGCCGCTAAGCCGGCGACCGGCAAGAGAGCTACAACGAAGCATGCCGAACGGAGAAAATAGCAGCAGCGCATCTGTTCACACCTTGTTTCTGCCATGTGCTTGAACGCCAAGACGTTCGCGCTTCTGTGAGATGAAAGACGTCCTTCTGCATATGTGGTTGCTCACACCGGTGCACTTGTTAGTGTATCCATTCAGTCCTGGGCTGCGGGGCATTCAGAAGTGGCTCTGTGGAGACGTCTGCATAGAGGCAGCTGTCAGAACACGCACACTCGATTGTTCACCAAAACATATGCAGACGCGTCCTTAGCCTGTAGATTTGGATGCACAGAGTTCCCTGTGTTCGCAAGAGACAAGGGAATCGCGTCTGTACGCACAGAAGCAATAGCGGACCGTTTCCCTCGGAGTGAACGCGGAAGAGCCGTCTATGTACTCGGAGACACGGGAACGTGCCTCAATGCGGTCACAGAGGCAGCAGCTTTTGCACAGATGCTCTGGTGATTCTGGCACTTTCCAGGCACACTCCTGAAAGTCGCGCACACTGCTGTTCACTCGCTAAACGACCTCTTGGGAAACACGTCTCCGGTCGATGGACCGCTCAGATTGCTTCTCGTGTAACTGTGAACTGTGTCAGCGCAGGGAATCCGTCTCTGTTGAGCAGATGTCAATCCTGCCTCGCTTTTGCTTTGTTGCCTCTACCAAGATGATTTCCCGTTTCTCTCTTCACTGGAGCACGCAGACACAGCCAACGCACATCAAGTGTCAAGAGACACACTCTGCTGAGCTCAACGCTTGTGCAGATGCACATGTGCGACGAAGTCAACACACGTGCTTGTGGAGAGAAAGAAAGGGACTCCCAGGCGTGTGGAGCGACGGGGAGAAAGAGCGGGCGCTGAGGAACACAGTTTCAAACAGACTGTCTCCACACAAACAGGCACCTGTCTGCAGGTATCCTAGATCTTGATTCTTGAACTTGAGGAAACACGCGTCTGAGCAAAACTCCCAAACGCTTCCAGGAAAGACACAGGCTCTCCCACAAGCACACAAGTGTTTGCCCTCAGCTATAGATCAGGGACAAGCTTGTGAAGAGATGCCCTGCTATTCTTTGGCTTTATGGCATCATGTGTTTCGTTTCTCTTGGAGATCGATTGTTAAACGTCTTTCCTCGGGCGACTGTGAAGCATTTGCCAGCGGAGGAGAAGTAGCACGGAGCAGCATTCAGTACTGCCTACGAGTGTCTTTGCTACCCTACTAGCGGAGCTCCAAGAACAGGCACACATCTTCAGGTACCTTCCAAATGTGGATTCCCCTGCAGCCCCGTAGGCGGGCGTGCAGTACGCCAACCATCAACGGACGTTTTTCCCCTCAAGCCTGTCAGGACGTTGCTCGTCCGTCTTTCCCTCAATAGATGGGAGTAGGCGCGCTTGCGGATGTGTGCGTGTGTGTGGCCACGCGTTTGCTTAGGCATCAGTGTGTGAAAAGGTAGGTGCTTTTCTCTAGCTGCGTGTGCGTGCACGTGGTGCTGGGTGCACATCCCTGGGTGCTCGAGGTAAGGTTTCTGCATGGTTTTCGCTGAGGAATCGTGTGTGTGCACATGGACAAAGAGAAGGCGCAGCAACCAGGTTCCAGCGCCGAAGAAGGCAGAAGGCAAGGTTTCCGGCGCTATCTCCTTCACTCCCCAGTCCTAGTCGCGCAAAGCAAGCCGCTAAGCCGGCGACCGGCAAGAGAGCTACAACGAAGCATGCCGAACGGAGAAAATAGCAGCAGCGCATCTGTTCACACCTTGTTTCTGCCATGTGCTTGAACGCCAAGACGTTCGCGCTTCTGTGAGATGAAAGACGTCCTTCTGCATATGTGGTTGCTCACACCGGTGCACTTGTTAGTGTATCCATTCAGTCCTGGGCTGCGGGGCATTCAGAAGTGGCTCTGTGGAGACGTCTGCATAGAGGCAGCTGTCAGAACACGCACACTCGATTGTTCACCAAAACATATGCAGACGCGTCCTTAGCCTGTAGATTTGGATGCACAGAGTTCCCTGTGTTCGCAAGAGACAAGGGAATCGCGTCTGTACGCACAGAAGCAATAGCGGACCGTTTCCCTCGGAGTGAACGCGGAAGAGCCGTCTATGTACTCGGAGACACGGGAACGTGCCTCAATGAGGTCACAGAGGCAGCAGCTTTTGCACAGATGCTCTGGTGATTCTGGCACTTTCCAGGCACACTCCTGAAAGTCGCGCACACTGCTGTTCACTCGCTAAACGACCTCTTGGGAAACACGTCTCCGGTCGATGGACCGCTCAGATTGCTTCTCGTGTAACTGTGAACTGTGTCAGCGCAGGGAATCCGTCTCTGTTGAGCAGATGTCAATCCTGCCTCGCTTTTGCTTTGTTGCCTCTACCAAGATGATTTCCCGTTTCTCTCTTCACTGGAGCACGCAGACACAGCCAACGCACATCAAGTGTCAAGAGACACACTCTGCTGAGCTCAACGCTTGTGCAGATGCACATGTGCGACGAAGTCAACACACGTGCTTGTGGAGAGAAAGAAAGGGACTCCCAGGCGTGTGGAGCGACGGGGAGAAAGAGCGGGCGCTGAGGAACACAGTTTCAAACAGACTGTCTCCACACAAACAGGCACCTGTCTGCAGGTATCCTAGATCTTGATTCTTGAACTTGAGGAAACACGCGTCTGAGCAAAACTCCCAAACGCTTCCAGGAAAGACATAGGCTCTCCCACAAGCACACAAGTGTTTGCCCTCAGCTATAGATCAGGGACAAGCTTGTGAAGAGATGCCCTGCTATTCTTTCGCCTTATGGCATCATGTGTTTCGTTTCTCTTGGAGATCGATTGTTAAACGTCTTTCCTCGGGCGACTGTGAAGCATTTGCCAGCGGAGGAGAAGTAGCACGGAGCAGCATTCAGTACTGCCTACGAGTGTCTTTGCTACCCTACTAGCGGAGCTCCAAGAACAGGCACACATCTTCAGGTACCTTCCAAATGTGGATTCCCCTGCAGCCCCGTAGGCGGGCGTGCAGTACGCCAACCATCAACGGACGTTTTTCCCCTCAAGCCTGTCAGGACGTTGCTCGTCCGTCTTTCCCTCAATAGATGGGAGTAGGCGCGCTTGCGGATGTGTGCGTGTGTGTGGCCACGCGTTTGCTTAGGCATCAGTGTGTGAAAAGGTAGGTGCTTTTCTCTAGCTGCGTGTGCGTGCACGTGGTGCTGGGTGCACATCCCTGGGTGCTCGTGGAAAGGTTTCTGCATGGTTTTCGCTGAGGAATCGTGTGTGTGCACATGGACAAAGAGAAGGCGCAGCAACCAGGTTCCAGCGCCGAAGAAGGCAGAAGGCAAGGTTTCCGGCGCTATCTCCTTCACTCCCCAGTCCTAGTCGCGCAAAGCAAGCCGCTAAGCCGGCGACCGGCAAGAGAGCTACAACGAAGCATGCCGAACGGAGAAAATAGCAGCAGCGCATCTGTTCACACCTTGTTTCTGCCATGTGCTTGAACGCCAAGACGTTCGCGCTTCTGTGAGATGAAAGACGTCCTTCTGCATATGTGGTTGCTCACACCGGTGCACTTGTTAGTGTATCCATTCAGTCCTGGGCTGCGGGGCATTCAGAAGTGGCTCTGTGGAGACGTCTGCATAGAGGCAGCTGTCAGAACACGCACACTCGATTGTTCACCAAAACATATGCAGACGCGTCCTTAGCCTGTAGATTTGGATGCACAGAGTTCCCTGTGTTCGCAAGAGACAAGGGAATCGCGTCTGTACGCACAGAAGCAATAGCGGACCGTTTCCCTCGGAGTGAACGCGGAAGAGCCGTCTATGTACTCGGAGACACGGGAACGTGCCTCAATGCGGTCACAGAGGCAGCAGCTTTTGCACAGATGCTCTGGTGATTCTGGCACTTTCCAGGCACACTCCTGAAAGTCGCGCACACTGCTGTTCACTCGCTAAACGACCTCTTGGGAAACACGTCTCCGGTCGATGGACCGCTCAGATTGCTTCTCGTGTAACTGTGAACTGTGTCAGCGCAGGGAATCCGTCTCTGTTGAGCAGATGTCAATCCTGCCTCGCTTTTGCTTTGTTGCCTCTACCAAGATGATTTCCCGTTTCTCTCTTCACTGGAGCACGCAGACACAGCCAACGCACATCAAGTGTCAAGAGACACACTCTGCTGAGCTCAACGCTTGTGCAGATGCACATGTGCGACGAAGTCAACACACGTGCTTGTGGAGAGAAAGAAAGGGACTCCCAGGCGTGTGGAGCGACGGGGAGAAAGAGCGGGCGCTGAGGAACACAGTTTCAAACAGACTGTCTCCACACAAACAGGCACCTGTCTGCAGGTATCCTAGATCTTGATTCTTGAACTTGAGGAAACACGCGTCTGAGCAAAACTCCCAAACGCTTCCAGGAAAGACACAGGCTCTCCCACAAGCACACAAGTGTTTGCCCTCAGCTATAGATCAGGGACAAGCTTGTGAAGAGATGCCCTGCTATTCTTTCGCCTTATGGCATCATGTGTTTCGTTCCTCTTGGAGATCGATTGTTAAACGTCTTTCCTCGGGCGACTGTGAAGCATTTGCCAGCGGAGGAGAAGTAGCACGGAGCAGCATTCAGTACTGCCTACGAGTGTCTTTGCTACCCTACTAGCGGAGCTCCAAGAACAGGCACACATCTTCAGGTACCTTCCAAATGTGGATTCCCCTGCAGCCCCGTAGGCGGGCGTGCAGTACGCCAACCATCAACGGACGTTTTTCCCCTCAAGCCTGTCAGGACGTTGCTCGTCCGTCTTTCCCTCAATAGATGGGAGTAGGCGCGCTTGCGGATGTGTGCGTGTGTGTGGCCACGCGTTTGCTTAGGCATCAGTGTGTGAAAAGGTAGGTGCTTTTCTCTAGCTGCGTGTGCGTGCACGTGGTGCTGGGTGCACATCCCTGGGTGCTCGAGGTAAGGTTTCTGCATGGTTTTCGCTGAGGAATCGTGTGTGTGCACATGGACAAAGAGAAGGCGCAGCAACCAGGTTCCAGCGCCGAAGAAGGCAGAAGGCAAGGTTTCCGGCGCTATCTCCTTCACTCCCCAGTCCTAGTCGCGCAAAGCAAGCCGCTAAGCCGGCGACCGGCAAGAGAGCTACAACGAAGCATGCCGAACGGAGAAAATAGCAGCAGCGCATCTGTTCACACCTTGTTTCTGCCATGTGCTTGAACGCCAAGACGTTCGCGCTTCTGTGAGATGAAAGACGTCCTTCTGCATATGTGGTTGCTCACACCGGTGCACTTGTTAGTGTATCCATTCAGTCCTGGGCTGCGGGGCATTCAGAAGTGGCTCTGTGGAGACGTCTGCATAGAGGCAGCTGTCAGAACACGCACACTCGATTGTTCACCAAAACATATGCAGACGCGTCCTTAGCCTGTAGATTTGGATGCACAGAGTTCCCTGTGTTCGCAAGAGACAAGGGAATCGCGTCTGTACGCACAGAAGCAATAGCGGACCGTTTCCCTCGGAGTGAACGCGGAAGAGCCGTCTATGTACTCGGAGACACGGGAACGTGCCTCAATGAGGTCACAGAGGCAGCAGCTTTTGCACAGATGCTCTGGTGATTCTGGCACTTTCCAGGCACACTCCTGAAAGTCGCGCACACTGCTGTTCACTCGCTAAACGACCTCTTGGGAAACACGTCTCCGGTCGATGGACCGCTCAGATTGCTTCTCGTGTAACTGTGAACTGTGTCAGCGCAGGGAATCCGTCTCTGTTGAGCAGATGTCAATCCTGCCTCGGTTTTGCTTTGTTGCCTCTACCAAGATGATTTCCCGTTTCTCTCTTCACTGGAGCACGCAGACACAGCCAACGCACATCAAGTGTCAAGAGACACACTCTGCTGAGCTCAACGCTTGTGCAGATGCACATGTGCGACGAAGTCAACACACGTGCTTGTGGAGAGAAAGAAAGGGACTCCCAGGCGTGTGGAGCGACGGGGAGAAAGAGCGGGCGCTGAGGAACACAGTTTCAAACAGACTGTCTCCACACAAACAGGCACCTGTCTGCAGGTATCCTAGATCTTGATTCTTGAACTTGAGGAAACACGCGTCTGAGCAAAACTCCCAAACGCTTCCAGGAAAGACATAGGCTCTCCCACAAGCACACAAGTGTTTGCCCTCAGCTATAGATCAGGGACAAGCTTGTGAAGAGATGCCCTGCTATTCTTTCGCCTTATGGCATCATGTGTTTCGTTTCTCTTGGAGATCGATTGTTAAACGTCTTTCCTCGGGCGACTGTGAAGCATTTGCCAGCGGAGGAGAAGTAGCACGGAGCAGCATTCAGTACTGCCTACGAGTGTCTTTGCTACCCTACTAGCGGAGCTCCAAGAACAGGCACACATCTTCAGGTACCTTCCAAATGTGGATTCCCCTGCAGCCCCGTAGGCGGGCGTGCAGTACGCCAACCATCAACGGACGTTTTTCCCCTCAAGCCTGTCAGGACGTTGCTCGTCCGTCTTTCCCTCAATAGATGGGAGTAGGCGCGCTTGCGGATGTGTGCGTGTGTGTGGCCACGCGTTTGCTTAGGCATCAGTGTGTGAAAAGGTAGGTGCTTTTCTCTAGCTGCGTGTGCGTGCACGTGGTGCTGGGTGCACATCCCTGGGTGCTCGAGGTAAGGTTTCTGCATGGTTTTCGCTGAGGAATCGTGTGTGTGCACATGGACAAAGAGAAGGCGCTGCAACCAGGTTCCGGCGCCGAAGAAGGCAGAAGGCAAGGTTTCCGGCGCTATCTCCTTCACTCCCCAGTCCTAGTCGCGCAAAGCAAGCCGCTAAGCCGGCGACCGGCAAGAGAGCTACAACGAAGCATGCCGAACGGAGAAAATAGCAGCAGCGCATCTGTTCACACCTTGTTTCTGCCATGTGCTTGAACGCCAAGACGTTCGCGCTTCTGTGAGATGAAAGACGTCCTTCTGCATATGTGCTTGCTCACACCGGTGCACTTGTTAGTGTATCCATTCAGTCCTGGGCTGCGGGGCATTCAGAAGTGGCTCTGTGGAGACGTCTGCATAGAGGCAGCTGTCAGAACACGCACACTCGATTGTTCACCAAAACATATGCAGACGCGTCCTTTGCCTGTAGATTTGGATGCACAGAGTTCCCTGTGTTCGCAAGAGACAAGGGAATCGCGTCTGTACGCACAGAAGCAATAGCGGACCGTTTCCCTCGGAGTGAACGCGAAAGAGCCGTCTATATACTCGCAGACACGGGAACGTGCCTCAATGCGGTCACAGAGGCAGCAGCTTTTGCACAGATGCTCTGGTGATTCTGGCACTTTCCAGGCACACTCCTGAAAGTCGCGCACACTGCTGTTCACTCGCTAAACGACCTCTTGGGAAACACGTCTCCGGTCGATGGACCGCTCAGATTGCTTCTCGTGTAACTGTGAACTGTGTCAGCGCAGGGAATCCGTCTCTGTTGAGCAGATGTCAATCCTGCCTCGGTTTTGCTTTGTTGCCTCTACCAAGATGATTTCCCGTTTCTCTCTTCACTGGAGCACGCAGACACAGCCAACGCACATCAAGTGTCAAGAGACACACTCTGCTGAGCTCAACGCTTGTGCAGATGCACATGTGCGACGAAGTCAACACACGTGCTTGTGGAGAGAAAGAAAGGGACTCCCAGGCGTGTGGAGCGACGGGGAGAAAGAGCGGGCGCTGAGGAACACAGTTTCAAACAGACTGTCTCCACACAAACAGGCACCTGTCTGCAGGTATCCTAGATCTTGATTCTTGAACTTGAGGAAACACGCGTCTGAGCAAAACTCCCAAACGCTTCCAGGAAAGACACAGGCTCTCCCACAAGCACACAAGTGTTTGCCCTCAGCTATACATCAGGGACAAGCTTGTGAAGAGATGCCCTGCTATTCTTTCGCCTTATGGCATCATGTGTTTCGTTTCTCTTGGAGATCGATTGTTAAACGTCTTTCCTCGGGCGACTGTGAAGCATTTGCCAGCGGAGGAGAAGTAGCACGGAGCAGCATTCAGTACTGCCTACGAGTGTCTTTGCTACCCTACTAGCGGAGCTCCAAGAACAGGCACACATCTTCAGGTACCTTCCAAATGTGGATTCCCCTGCAGCCCCGTAGGCGGGCGTGCAGTACGCCAACCATCAACGGACGTTTTTCCCCTCAAGCCTGTCAGGACGTTGCTCGTCCGTCTTTCCCTCAATAGATGGGAGTAGGCGCGCTTGCGGATGTGTGCGTGTGTGTGGCCACGCGTTTGCTTAGGCATCAGTGTGTGAAAAGGTAGGTGCTTTTCTCTAGCTGCGTGTGCGTGCACGTGGTGCTGGGTGCACATCCCTGGGTGCTCGAGGTAAGGTTTCTGCATGGTTTTCGCTGAGGAATCGTGTGTGTGCACATGGACAAAGAGAAGGCGCAGCAACCAGGTTCCGGCGCCGAAGAAGGCAGAAGGCAAGGTTTCCGGCGCTATCTCCTTCACTCCCCAGTCCTAGTCGCGCAAAGCAAGCCGCTAAGCCGGCGACCGGCAAGAGAGCTACAACGAAGCATGCCGAACGGAGAAAATAGCAGCAGCGCATCTGTTCACACCTTGTTTCTGCCATGTGCTTGAACGCCAAGACGTTCGCGCTTCTGTGAGATGAAAGACGTCCTTCTGCATATGTGCTTGCTCACACCGGTGCACTTGTTAGTGTATCCATTCAGTCCTGGGCTGCGGGGCATTCAGAAGTGGCTCTGTGGAGACGTCTGCATAGAGGCAGCTGTCAGAACACGCACACTCGATTGTTCACCAAAACATATGCAGACGCGTCCTTAGCCTGTAGATTTGGATGCACAGAGTTCCCTGTGTTCGCAAGAGACAAGGGAATCGCGTCTGTACGCACAGAAGCAATAGCGGACCGTTTCCCTCGGAGTGAACGCGAAAGAGCCGTCTATATACTCGCAGACACGGGAACGTGCCTCAATGCGGTCACAGAGGCAGCAGCTTTTGCACAGATGCTCTGGTGATTCTGGCACTTTCCAGGCACACTCCTGAAAGTCGCGCACACTGCTGTTCACTCGCTAAACGACCTCTTGGGAAACACGTCTCCGGTCGATGGACCGCTCAGATTGCTTCTCGTGTAACTGTGAACTGTGTCAGCGCAGGGAATCCGTCTCTGTTGAGCAGATGTCAATCCTGCCTCGCTTTTGCTTTGTTGCCTCTACCAAGATGATTTCCCGTTTCTCTCTTCACTGGAGCACGCAGACACAGCCAACGCACATCAAGTGTCAAGAGACACACTCTGCTGAGCTCAACGCTTGTGCAGATGCACATGTGCGACGAAGTCAACACACGTGCTTGTGGAGAGAAAGAAAGGGACTCCCAGGCGTGTGGAGCGACGGGGAGAAAGAGCGGGCGCTGAGGAACACAGTTTCAAACAGACCGTCTCCACACAAACAGGCACCTGTCTGCAGGTATCCTAGATCTTGATTCTTGAACTTGAGGAAACACGCGTCTGAGCAAAACTCCCAAACGCTTCCAGGAAAGACACAGGCTCTCCCACAAGCACACAAGTGTTTGCCCTCAGCTATAGATCAGGGACAAGCTTGTGAAGAGATGCCCTGCTATTCTTTCGCCTTATGGCATCATGTGTTTCGTTTCTCTTGGAGATCGATTGTTAAACGTCTTTCCTCGGGCGACTGTGAAGCATTTGCCAGCGGAGGAGAAGTAGCACGGAGCAGCATTCAGTACTGCCTACGAGTGTCTTTGCTACCCTACTAGCGGAGCTCCAAGAACAGGCACACATCTTCAGGTACCTTCCAAATGTGGATTCCCCTGCAGCCCCGTAGGCGGGCGTGCAGTACGCCAACCATCAACGGACGTTTTTCCCCTCAAGCCTGTCAGGACGTTGCTCGTCCGTCTTTCCCTCAATAGATGGGAGTAGGCGCGCTTGCGGATGTGTGCGTGTGTGTGGCCACGCGTTTGCTTAGGCATCAGTGTGTGAAAAGGTAGGTGCTTTTCTCTAGCTGCGTGTGCGTGCACGTGGTGCTGGGTGCACATCCCTGGGTGCTCGAAGTAAGGTTTCTGCATGGTTTTCGCTGAGGAATCGTGTGTGTGCACATGGACAAAGAGAAGGCGCAGCAACCAGGTTCCAGCGCCGAAGAAGGCAAAAGGCAAGGTTTCCGGCGCTATCTCCTTCACTCCCCAGTCCTAGTCGCGCAAAGCAAGCCGCTAAGCCGGCGACCGGCAAGAGAGCTACAACGAAGCATGCCGAACGGAGAAAATAGCAGCAGCGCATCTGTTCACACCTTGTTTCTGCCATGTGCTTGAACGCCAAGACGTTCGCGCTTCTGTGAGATGAAAGACGTCCTTCTGCATATGTGGTTGCTCACACCGGTGCACTTGTTAGTGTATCCATTCAGTCCTGGGCTGCGGGGCATTCAGAAGTGGCTCTGTGGAGACGTCTGCATAGAGGCAGCTGTCAGAACACGCACACTCGATTGTTCACCAAAACATATGCAGACGCGTCCTTAGCCTGTAGATTTGGATGCACAGAGTTCCCTGTGTTCGCAAGAGACAAGGGAATCGCGTCTGTACGCACAGAAGCAATAGCGGACCGTTTCCCTCGGAGTGAACGCGAAAGAGCCGTCTATATACTCGCAGACACGGGAACGTGCCTCAATGCGGTCACAGAGGCAGCAGCTTTTGCACAGATGCTCTGGTGATTCTGGCACTTTCCAGGCACACTCCTGAAAGTCGCGCACACTGCTGTTCACTCGCTAAACGACCTCTTGGGAAACACGTCTCCGGTCGATGGACCGCTCAGATTGCTTCTCGTGTAACTGTGAACTGTGTCAGCGCAGGGAATCCGTCTCTGTTGAGCAGATGTCAATCCTGCCTCGCTTTTGCTTTGTTGCCTCTACCAAGATGATTTCCCGTTTCTCTCTTCACTGGAGCACGCAGACACAGCCAACGCACATCAAGTGTCAAGAGACACACTCTGCTGAGCTCAACGCTTGTGCAGATGCACATGTGCGACGAAGTCAACACACGTGCTTGTGGAGAGAAAGAAAGGGACTCCCAGGCGTGTGGAGCGACGGGGAGAAAGAGCGGGCGCTGAGGAACACAGTTTCAAACAGACTGTCTCCACACAAACAGGCACCTGTCTGCAGGTATCCTAGATCTTGATTCTTGAACTTGAGGAAACACGCGTCTGAGCAAAACTCCCAAACGCTTCCAGGAAAGACATAGGCTCTCCCACAAGCACACAAGTGTTTGCCCTCAGCTATACATCAGGGACAAGCTTGTGAAGAGATGCCCTGCTATTCTTTCGCCTTATGGCATCATGTGTTTCGTTTCTCTTGGAGATCGATTGTTAAACGTCTTTCCTCGGGCGACTGTGAAGCATTTGCCAGCGGAGGAGAAGTAGCACGGAGCAGCATTCAGTACTGCCTACGAGTGTCTTTGCTACCCTACTAGCGGAGCTCCAAGAACAGGCACACATCTTCAGGTACCTTCCAAATGTGGATTCCCCTGCAGCCCCGTAGGCGGGCGTGCAGTACGCCAACCATCAACGGACGTTTTTCCCCTCAAGCCTGTCAGGACGTTGCTCGTCCGTCTTTCCCTCAATAGATGGGAGTAGGCGCGCTTGCGGATGTGTGCGTGTGTGTGGCCACGCGTTTGCTTAGGCATCAGTGTGTGAAAAGGTAGGTGCTTTTCTCTAGCTGCGTGTGCGTGCACGTGGTGCTGGGTGCACATCCCTGGGTGCTCGAGGTAAGGTTTCTGCATGGTTTTCGCTGAGGAATCGTGTGTGTGCACATGGACAAAGAGAAGGCACAGCAACCAGGTTCCGGCGCCGAAGAAGGCAGAAGGCAAGGTTTCCGGCGCTATCTCCTTCACTCCCCAGTCCTAGTCGCGCAAAGCAAGCCGCTAAGCCGGCGACCGGCAAGAGAGCTACAACGAAGCATGCCGAACGGAGAAAATAGCAGCAGCGCATCTGTTCACACCTTGTTTCTGCCATGTGCTTGAACGCCAAGACGTTCGCGCTTCTGTGAGATGAAAGACGTCCTTCTGCATATGTGCTTGCTCACACCGGTGCACTTGTTAGTGTATCCATTCAGTCCTGGGCTGCGGGGCATTCAGAAGTGGCTCTGTGGAGACGTCTGCATAGAGGCAGCTGTCAGAACACGCACACTCGATTGTTCACCAAAACATATGCAGACGCGTCCTTAGCCTGTAGATTTGGATGCACAGAGTTCCCTGTGTTCGCAAGAGACAAGGGAATCGCGTCTGTACGCACAGAAGCAATAGCGGACCGTTTCCCTCGGAGTGAACGCGAAAGAGCCGTCTATATACTCGCAGACACGGGAACGTGCCTCAATGCGGTCACAGAGGCAGCAGCTTTTGCACAGATGCTCTGGTGATTCTGGCACTTTCCAGGCACACTCCTGAAAGTCGCGCACACTGCTGTTCACTCGCTAAACGACCTCTTGGGAAACACGTCTCCGGTCGATGGACCGCTCAGATTGCTTCTCGTGTAACTGTGAACTGTGTCAGCGCAGGGAATCCGTCTCTGTTGAGCAGATGTCAATCCTGCCTCGCTTTTGCTTTGTTGCCTCTACCAAGATGATTTCCCGTTTCTCTCTTCACTGGAGCACGCAGACACAGCCAACGCACATCAAGTGTCAAGAGACACACTCTGCTGAGCTCAACGCTTGTGCAGATGCACATGTGCGACGAAGTCAACACACGTGCTTGTGGAGAGAAAGAAAGGGACTCCCAGGCGTGTGGAGCGACGGGGAGAAAGAGCGGGCGCTGAGGAACACAGTTTCAAACAGACTGTCTCCACACAAACAGGCACCTGTCTGCAGGTATCCTAGATCTTGATTCTTGAACTTGAGGAAACACGCGTCTGAGCAAAACTCCCAAACGCTTCCAGGAAAGACACAGGCTCTCCCACAAGCACACAAGTGTTTGCCCTCAGCTATAGATCAGGGACAAGCTTGTGAAGAGATGCCCTGCTATTCTTTCGCCTTATGGCATCATGTGTTTCGTTTCTCTTGGAGATCGATTGTTAAACGTCTTTCCTCGGGCGACTGTGAAGCATTTGCCAGCGGAGGAGAAGTAGCACGGAGCAGCATTCAGTACTGCCTACGAGTGTCTTTGCTACCCTACTAGCGGAGCTCCAAGAACAGGCACACATCTTCAGGTACCTTCCAAATGTGGATTCCCCTGCAGCCCCGTAGGCGGGCGTGCAGTACGCCAACCATCAACGGACGTTTTTCCCCTCAAGCCTGTCAGGACGTTGCTCGTCCGTCTTTCCCTCAATAGATGGGAGTAGGCGCGCTTGCGGATGTGTGCGTGTGTGTGGCCACGCGTTTGCTTAGGCATCAGTGTGTGAAAAGGTAGGTGCTTTTCTCTAGCTGCGTGTGCGTGCACGTGGTGCTGGGTGCACATCCCTGGGTGCTCGAGGTAAGGTTTCTGCATGGTTTTCGCTGAGGAATCGTGTGTGTGCACATGGACAAAGAGAAGGCGCAGCAACCAGGTTCCGGCGCCGAAGAAGGCAGAAGGCAAGGTTTCCGGCGCTATCTCCTTCACTCCCCAGTCCTAGTCGCGCAAAGCAAGCCGCTAAGCCGGCGACCGGCAAGAGAGCTACAACGAAGCATGCCGAACGGAGAAAATAGCAGCAGCGCATCTGTTCACACCTTGTTTCTGCCATGTGCTTGAACGCCAAGACGTTCGCGCTTCTGTGAGATGAAAGACGTCCTTCTGCATATGTGCTTGCTCACACCGGTGCACTTGTTAGTGTATCCATTCAGTCCTGGGCTGCGGGGCATTCAGAAGTGGCTCTGTGGAGACGTCTGCATAGAGGCAGCTGTCAGAACACGCACACTCGATTGTTCACCAAAACATATGCAGACGCGTCCTTAGCCTGTAGATTTGGATGCACAGAGTTCCCTGTGTTCGCAAGAGACAAGGGAATCGCGTCTGTACGCACAGAAGCAATAGCGGACCGTTTCCCTCGGAGTGAACGCGAAAGAGCCGTCTATATACTCGCAGACACGGGAACGTGCCTCAATGCGGTCACAGAGGCAGCAGCTTTTGCACAGATGCTCTGGTGATTCTGGCACTTTCCAGGCACACTCCTGAAAGTCGCGCACACTGCTGTTCACTCGCTAAACGACCTCTTGGGAAACACGTCTCCGGTCGATGGACCGCTCAGATTGCTTCTCGTGTAACTGTGAACTGTGTCAGCGCAGGGAATCCGTCTCTGTTGAGCAGATGTCAATCCTGCCTCGCTTTTGCTTTGTTGCCTCTACCAAGATGATTTCCCGTTTCTCTCTTCACTGGAGCACGCAGACACAGCCAACGCACATCAAGTGTCAAGAGACACACTCTGCTGAGCTCAACGCTTGTGCAGATGCACATGTGCGACGAAGTCAACACACGTGCTTGTGGAGAGAAAGAAAGGGACTCCCAGGCGTGTGGAGCGACGGGGAGAAAGAGCGGGCGCTGAGGAACACAGTTTCAAACAGACTGTCTCCACACAAACAGGCACCTGTCTGCAGGTATCCTAGATCTTGATTCTTGAACTTGAGGAAACACGCGTCTGAGCAAAACTCCCAAACGCTTCCAGGAAAGACATAGGCTCTCCCACAAGCACACAAGTGTTTGCCCTCAGCTATAGATCAGGGACAAGCTTGTGAAGAGATGCCCTGCTATTCTTTCGCCTTATGGCATCATGTGTTTCGTTTCTCTTGGAGATCGATTGTTAAACGTCTTTCCTCGGGCGACTGTGAAGCATTTGCCAGCGGAGGAGAAGTAGCACGGAGCAGCATTCAGTACTGCCTACGAGTGTCTTTGCTACCCTACTAGCGGAGCTCCAAGAACAGGCACACATCTTCAGGTACCTTCCAAATGTGGATTCCCCTGCAGCCCCGTAGGCGGGCGTGCAGTACGCCAACCATCAACGGACGTTTTTCCCCTCAAGCCTGTCAGGACGTTGCTCGTCCGTCTTTCCCTCAATAGATGGGAGTAGGCGCGCTTGCGGATGTGTGCGTGTGTGTGGCCACGCGTTTGCTTAGGCATCAGTGTGTGAAAAGGTAGGTGCTTTTCTCTAGCTGCGTGTGCGTGCACGTGGTGCTGGGTGCACATCCCTGGGTGCTCGAGGTAAGGTTTCTGCATGGTTTTCGCTGAGGAATCGTGTGTGTGCACATGGACAAAGAGAAGGCGCAGCAACCAGGTTCCGGCGCCGAAGAAGGCAGAAGGCAAGGTTTCCGGCGCTATCTCCTTCACTCCCCAGTCCTAGTCGCGCAAAGCAAGCCGCTAAGCCGGCGACCGGCAAGAGAGCTACAACGAAGCATGCCGAACGGAGAAAATAGCAGCAGCGCATCTGTTCACACCTTGTTTCTGCCATGTGCTTGAACGCCAAGACGTTCGCGCTTCTGTGAGATGAAAGACGTCCTTCTGCATATGTGCTTGCTCACACCGGTGCACTTGTTAGTGTATCCATTCAGTCCTGGGCTGCGGGGCATTCAGAAGTGGCTCTGTGGAGACGTCTGCATAGAGGCAGCTGTCAGAACACGCACACTCGATTGTTCACCAAAACATATGCAGACGCGTCCTTAGCCTGTAGATTTGGATGCACAGAGTTCCCTGTGTTCGCAAGAGACAAGGGAATCGCGTCTGTACGCACAGAAGCAATAGCGGACCGTTTCCCTCGGAGTGAACGCGAAAGAGCCGTCTATATACTCGCAGACACGGGAACGTGCCTCAATGCGGTCACAGAGGCAGCAGCTTTTGCACAGATGCTCTGGTGATTCTGGCACTTTCCAGGCACACTCCTGAAAGTCGCGCACACTGCTGTTCACTCGCTAAACGACCTCTTGGGAAACACGTCTCCGGTCGATGGACCGCTCAGATTGCTTCTCGTGTAACTGTGAACTGTGTCAGCGCAGGGAATCCGTCTCTGTTGAGCAGATGTCAATCCTGCCTCGCTTTTGCTTTGTTGCCTCTACCAAGATGATTTCCCGTTTCTCTCTTCACTGGAGCACGCAGACACAGCCAACGCACATCAAGTGTCAAGAGACACACTCTGCTGAGCTCAACGCTTGTGCAGATGCACATGTGCGACGAAGTCAACACACGTGCTTGTGGAGAGAAAGAAAGGGACTCCCAGGCGTGTGGAGCGACGGGGAGAAAGAGCGGGCGCTGAGGAACACAGTTTCAAACAGACTGTCTCCACACAAACAGGCACCTGTCTGCAGGTATCCTAGATCTTGATTCTTGAACTTGAGGAAACACGCGTCTGAGCAAATCTCCCAAACGCTTCCAGGAAAGACATAGGCTCTCCCACAAGCACACAAGTGTTTGCCCTCAGCTATAGATCAGGGACAAGCTTGTGAAGAGATGCCCTGCTATTCTTTCGCCTTATGGCATCATGTGTTTCGTTTCTCTTGGAGATCGATTGCTAAACGTCTTTCCTCGGGCGACTGTGAAGCATTTGCCAGCGGAGGAGAAGTAGCACGGAGCAGCATTCAGTACTGCCTACGAGTGTCTTTGCTACCCTACTAGCGGAGCTCCAAGAACAGGCACACATCTTCAGGTACCTTCCAAATGTGGATTCCCCTGCAGCCCCGTAGGCGGGCGTGCAGTACGCCAACCATCAACGGACGTTTTTCCCCTCAAGCCTGTCAGGACGTTGCTCGTCCGTCTTTCCCTCAATAGATGGGAGTAGGCGCGCTTGCGGATGTGTGCGTGTGTGTGGCCACGCGTTTGCTTAGGCATCAGTGTGTGAAAAGGTAGGTGCTTTTCTCTAGCTGCGTGTGCGTGCACGTGGTGCTGGGTGCACATCCCTGGGTGCTCGAGGTAAGGTTTCTGCATGGTTTTCGCTGAGGAATCGTGTGTGTGCACATGGACAAAGAGAAGGCACAGCAACCAGGTTCCGGCGCCGAAGAAGGCAGAAGGCAAGGTTTCCGGCGCTATCTCCTTCACTCCCCAGTCCTAGTCGCGCAAAGCAAGCCGCTAAGCCGGCGACCGGCAAGAGAGCTACAACGAAGCATGCCGAACGGAGAAAATAGCAGCAGCGCATCTGTTCACACCTTGTTTCTGCCATGTGCTTGAACGCCAAGACGTTCGCGCTTCTGTGAGATGAAAGACGTCCTTCTGCATATGTGGTTGCTCACACCGGTGCACTTGTTAGTGTATCCATTCAGTCCTGGGCTGCGGGGCATTCAGAAGTGGCTCTGTGGAGACGTCTGCATAGAGGCAGCTGTCAGAACACGCACACTCGATTGTTCACCAAAACATATGCAGACGCGTCCTTAGCCTGTAGATTTGGATGCACAGAGTTCCCTGTGTTCGCAAGAGACAAGGGAATCGCGTCTGTACGCACAGAAGCAATAGCGGACCGTTTCCCTCGGAGTGAACGCGGAAGAGCCGTCTATGTACTCGGAGACACGGGAACGTGCCTCAATGCGGTCACAGAGGCAGCAGCTTTTGCACAGATGCTCTGGTGATTCTGGCACTTTCCAGGCACACTCCTGAAAGTCGCGCACACTGCTGTTCACTCGCTAAACGACCTCTTGGGAAACACGTCTCCGGTCGATGGACCGCTCAGATTGCTTCTCGTGTAACTGTGAACTGTGTCAGCGCAGGGAATCCGTCTCTGTTGAGCAGATGTCAATCCTGCCTCGCTTTTGCTTTGTTGCCTCTACCAAGATGATTTCCCGTTTCTCTCTTCACTGGAGCACGCAGACACAGCCAACGCACATCAAGTGTCAAGAGACACACTCTGCTGAGCTCAACGCTTGTGCAGATGCACATGTGCGACGAAGTCAACACACGTGCTTGTGGAGAGAAAGAAAGGGACTCCCAGGCGTGTGGAGCGACGGGGAGAAAGAGCGGGCGCTGAGGAACACAGTTTCAAACAGACTGTCTCCACACAAACAGGCACCTGTCTGCAGGTATCCTAGATCTTGATTCTTGAACTTGAGGAAACACGCGTCTGAGCAAAACTCCCAAACGCTTCCAGGAAAGACACAGGCTCTCCCACAAGCACACAAGTGTTTGCCCTCAGCTATAGATCAGGGACAAGCTTGTGAAGAGATGCCCTGCTATTCTTTCGCCTTATGGCATCATGTGTTTCGTTTCTCTTGGAGATCGATTGTTAAACGTCTTTCCTCGGGCGACTGTGAAGCATTTGCCAGCGGAGGAGAAGTAGCACGGAGCAGCATTCAGTACTGCCTACGAGTGTCTTTGCTACCCTACTAGCGGAGCTCCAAGAACAGGCACACATCTTCAGGTACCTTCCAAATGTGGATTCCCCTGCAGCCCCGTAGGCGGGCGTGCAGTACGCCAACCATCAACGGACGTTTTTCCCCTCAAGCCTGTCAGGACGTTGCTCGTCCGTCTTTCCCTCAATAGATGGGAGTAGGCGCGCTTGCGGATGTGTGCGTGTGTGTGGCCACGCGTTTGCTTAGGCATCAGTGTGTGAAAAGGTAGGTGCTTTTCTCTAGCTGCGTGTGCGTGCACGTGGTGCTGGGTGCACATCCCTGGGTGCTCGAGGTAAGGTTTCTGCATGGTTTTCGCTGAGGAATCGTGTGTGTGCACATGGACAAAGAGAAGGCGCAGCAACCAGGTTCCAGCGCCGAAGAAGGCAAAAGGCAAGGTTTCCGGCGCTATCTCCTTCACTCCCCAGTCCTAGTCGCGCAAAGCAAGCCGCTAAGCCGGCGACCGGCAAGAGAGCTACAACGAAGCATGCCGAACGGAGAAAATAGCAGCAGCGCATCTGTTCACACCTTGTTTCTGCCATGTGCTTGAACGCCAAGACGTTCGCGCTTCTGTGAGATGAAAGACGTCCTTCTGCATATGTGGTTGCTCACACCGGTGCACTTGTTAGTGTATCCATTCAGTCCTGGGCTGCGGGGCATTCAGAAGTGGCTCTGTGGAGACGTCTGCATAGAGGCAGCTGTCAGAACACGCACACTCGATTGTTCACCAAAACATATGCAGACGCGTCCTTAGCCTGTAGATTTGGATGCACAGAGTTCCCTGTGTTCGCAAGAGACAAGGGAATCGCGTCTGTACGCACAGAAGCAATAGCGGACCGTTTCCCTCGGAGTGAACGCGGAAGAGCCGTCTATGTACTCGGAGACACGGGAACGTGCCTCAATGCGGTCACAGAGGCAGCAGCTTTTGCACAGATGCTCTGGTGATTCTGGCACTTTCCAGGCACACTCCTGAAAGTCGCGCACACTGCTGTTCACTCGCTAAACGACCTCTTGGGAAACACGTCTCCGGTCGATGGACCGCTCAGATTGCTTCTCGTGTAACTGTGAACTGTGTCAGCGCAGGGAATCCGTCTCTGTTGAGCAGATGTCAATCCTGCCTCGCTTTTGCTTTGTTGCCTCTACCAAGATGATTTCCCGTTTCTCTCTTCACTGGAGCACGCAGACACAGCCAACGCACATCAAGTGTCAAGAGACACACTCTGCTGAGCTCAACGCTTGTGCAGATGCACATGTGCGACGAAGTCAACACACGTGCTTGTGGAGAGAAAGAAAGGGACTCCCAGGCGTGTGGAGCGACGGGGAGAAAGAGCGGGCGCTGAGGAACACAGTTTCAAACAGACTGTCTCCACACAAACAGGCACCTGTCTGCAGGTATCCTAGATCTTGATTCTTGAACTTGAGGAAACACGCGTCTGAGCAAAACTCCCAAACGCTTCCAGGAAAGACATAGGCTCTCCCACAAGCACACAAGTGTTTGCCCTCAGCTATAGATCAGGGACAAGCTTGTGAAGAGATGCCCTGCTATTCTTTCGCCTTATGGCATCATGTGTTTCGTTTCTCTTGGAGATCGATTGTTAAACGTCTTTCCTCGGGCGACTGTGAAGCATTTGCCAGCGGAGGAGAAGTAGCACGGAGCAGCATTCAGTACTGCCTACGAGTGTCTTTGCTACCCTACTAGCGGAGCTCCAAGAACAGGCACACATCTTCAGGTACCTTCCAAATGTGGATTCCCCTGCAGCCCCGTAGGCGGGCGTGCAGTAGGCCAACCATCAACGGACGTTTTTCCCCTCAAGCCTGTCAGGACGTTGCTCGTCCGTCTTTCCCTCAATAGATGGGAGTAGGCGCGCTTGCGGATGTGTGCGTGTGTGTGGCCACGCGTTTGCTTAGGCATCAGTGTGTGAAAAGGTAGGTGCTTTTCTCTAGCTGCGTGTGCGTGCACGTGGTGCTGGGTGCACATCCCTGGGTGCTCGTGGAAAGGTTTCTGCATGGTTTTCGCTGAGGAATCGTGTGTGTGCACATGGGCAAAGAGAAGGCGCAGCAACCAGGTTCCAGCGCCGAAGAAGGCAAAAGGCAAGGTTTCCGGCGCTATCTCCTTCTCTCCGCAGACCTAGTCGCGCAAAGCAAGCCGCTAAGCCGGCGACCGGCAAGAGAGCTACAACGAAGCATGCCGAACGGAGAAAATAGCAGCAGCGCATCTGTTCACACCTTGTTTCTGCCATGTGCTTGAACGCCAAGACGTTCGCGCTTCTGTGAGATGAAAGACGTCCTTCTGCATATGTGGTTGCTCACACCGGTGCACTTGTTAGTGTATCCATTCAGTCCTGGGCTGCGGGGCATTCAGAAGTGGCTCTGTGGAGACGTCTGCATAGAGGCAGCTGTCAGAACACGCACACTCGATTGTTCACCAAAACATATGCAGACGCGTCCTTAGCCTGTAGATTTGGATGCACAGAGTTCCCTGTGTTCGCAAGAGACAAGGGAATCGCGTCTGTACGCACAGAAGCAATAGCGGACCGTTTCCCTCGGAGTGAACGCGAAAGAGCCGTCTATATACTCGCAGACACGGGAACGTGCCTCAATGCGGTCACAGAGGCAGCAGCTTTTGCACAGATGCTCTGGTGATTCTGGCACTTTCCAGGCACACTCCTGAAAGTCGCGCACACTGCTGTTCACTCGCTAAACGACCTCTTGGGAAACACGTCTCCGGTCGATGGACCGCTCAGATTGCTTCTCGTGTAACTGTGAACTGTGTCAGCGCAGGGAATCCGTCTCTGTTGAGCAGATGTCAATCCTGCCTCGCTTTTGCTTTGTTGCCTCTACCAAGATGATTTCCCGTTTCTCTCTTCACTGGAGCACGCAGACACAGCCAACGCACATCAAGTGTCAAGAGACACACTCTGCTGAGCTCAACGCTTGTGCAGATGCACATGTGCGACGAAGTCAACACACGTGCTTGTGGAGAGAAAGAAAGGGACTCCCAGGCGTGTGGAGCGACGGGGAGAAAGAGCGGGCGCTGAGGAACACAGTTTCAAACAGACTGTCTCCACACAAACAGGCACCTGTCTGCAGGTATCCTAGATCTTGATTCTTGAACTTGAGGAAACACGCGTCTGAGCAAAACTCCCAAACGCTTCCAGGAAAGACATAGGCTCTCCCACAAGCACACAAGTGTTTGCCCTCAGCTATAGATCAGGGACAAGCTTGTGAAGAGATGCCCTGCTATTCTTTCGCCTTATGGCATCATGTGTTTCGTTTCTCTTGGAGATCGATTGTTAAACGTCTTTCCTCGGGCGACTGTGAAGCATTTGCCAGCGGAGGAGAAGTAGCACGGAGCAGCATTCAGTACTGCCTACGAGTGTCTTTGCTACCCTACTAGCGGAGCTCCAAGAACAGGCACACATCTTCAGGTACCTTCCAAATGTGGATTCCCCTGCAGCCCCGTAGGCGGGCGTGCAGTACGCCAACCATCAACGGACGTTTTTCCCCTCAAGCCTGTCAGGACGTTGCTCGTCCGTCTTTCCCTCAATAGATGGGAGTAGGCGCGCTTGCGGATGTGTGCGTGTGTGTGGCCACGCGTTTGCTTAGGCATCAGTGTGTGAAAAGGTAGGTGCTTTTCTCTAGCTGCGTGTGCGTGCACGTGGTGCTGGGTGCACATCCCTGGGTGCTCGTGGAAAGGTTTCTGCATGGTTTTCGCTGAGGAATCGTGTGTGTGCACATGGACAAAGAGAAGGCGCAGCAACCAGGTTCCAGCGCCGAAGAAGGCAAAAGGCAAGGTTTCCGGCGCTATCTCCTTCACTCCCCAGTCCTAGTCGCGCAAAGCAAGCCGCTAAGCCGGCGACCGGCAAGAGAGCTACAACGAAGCATGCCGAACGGAGAAAATAGCAGCAGCGCATCTGTTCACACCTTGTTTCTGCCATGTGCTTGAACGCCAAGACGTTCGCGCTTCTGTGAGATGAAAGACGTCCTTCTGCATATGTGGTTGCTCACACCGGTGCACTTGTTAGTGTATCCATTCAGTCCTGGGCTGCGGGGCATTCAGAAGTGGCTCTGTGGAGACGTCTGCATAGAGGCAGCTGTCAGAACACGCACACTCGATTGTTCACCAAAACATATGCAGACGCGTCCTTAGCCTGTAGATTTGGATGCACAGAGTTCCCTGTGTTCGCAAGAGACAAGGGAATCGCGTCTGTACGCACAGAAGCAATAGCGGACCGTTTCCCTCGGAGTGAACGCGGAAGAGCCGTCTATGTACTCGGAGACACGGGAACGTGCCTCAATGCGGTCACAGAGGCAGCAGCTTTTGCACAGATGCTCTGGTGATTCTGGCACTTTCCAGGCACACTCCTGAAAGTCGCGCACACTGCTGTTCACTCGCTAAACGACCTCTTGGGAAACACGTCTCCGGTCGATGGACCGCTCAGATTGCTTCTCGTGTAACTGTGAACTGTGTCAGCGCAGGGAATCCGTCTCTGTTGAGCAGATGTCAATCCTGCCTCGCTTTTGCTTTGTTGCCTCTACCAAGATGATTTCCCGTTTCTCTCTTCACTGGAGCACGCAGACACAGCCAACGCACATCAAGTGTCAAGAGACACACTCTGCTGAGCTCAACGCTTGTGCAGATGCACATGTGCGACGAAGTCAACACACGTGCTTGTGGAGAGAAAGAAAGGGACTCCCAGGCGTGTGGAGCGACGGGGAGAAAGAGCGGGCGCTGAGGAACACAGTTTCAAACAGACTGTCTCCACACAAACAGGCACCTGTCTGCAGGTATCCTAGATCTTGATTCTTGAACTTGAGGAAACACGCGTCTGAGCAAAACTCCCAAACGCTTCCAGGAAAGACACAGGCTCTCCCACAAGCACACAAGTGTTTGCCCTCAGCTATAGATCAGGGACAAGCTTGTGAAGAGATGCCCTGCTATTCTTTCGCCTTATGGCATCATGTGTTTCGTTTCTCTTGGAGATCGATTGTTAAACGTCTTTCCTCGGGCGACTGTGAAGCATTTGCCAGCGGAGGAGAAGTAGCACGGAGCAGCATTCAGTACTGCCTACGAGTGTCTTTGCTACCCTACTAGCGGAGCTCCAAGAACAGGCACACATCTTCAGGTACCTTCCAAATGTGGATTCCCCTGCAGCCCCGTAGGCGGGCGTGCAGTAGGCCAACCATCAACGGACGTTTTTCCCCTCAAGCCTGTCAGGACGTTGCTCGTCCGTCTTTCCCTCAATAGATGGGAGTAGGCGCGCTTGCGGATGTGTGCGTGTGTGTGGCCACGCGTTTGCTTAGGCATCAGTGTGTGAAAAGGTAGGTGCTTTTCTCTAGCTGCGTGTGCGTGCACGTGGTGCTGGGTGCACATCCCTGGGTGCTCGTGGAAAGGTTTCTGCATGGTTTTCGCTGAGGAATCGTGTGTGTGCACATGGACAAAGAGAAGGCGCAGCAACCAGGTTCCAGCGCCGAAGAAGGCAAAAGGCAAGGTTTCCGGCGCTATCTCCTTCACTCCCCAGTCCTAGTCGCGCAAAGCAAGCCGCTAAGCCGGCGACCGGCAAGAGAGCTACAACGAAGCATGCCGAACGGAGAAAATAGCAGCAGCGCATCTGTTCACACCTTGTTTCTGCCATGTGCTTGAACGCCAAGACGTTCGCGCTTCTGTGAGATGAAAGACGTCCTTCTGCATATGTGGTTGCTCACACCGGTGCACTTGTTAGTGTATCCATTCAGTCCTGGGCTGCGGGGCATTCAGAAGTGGCTCTGTGGAGACGTCTGCATAGAGGCAGCTGTCAGAACACGCACACTCGATTGTTCACCAAAACATATGCAGACGCGTCCTTAGCCTGTAGATTTGGATGCACAGAGTTCCCTGTGTTCGCAAGAGACAAGGGAATCGCGTCTGTACGCACAGAAGCAATAGCGGACCGTTTCCCTCGGAGTGAACGCGGAAGAGCCGTCTATGTACTCGGAGACACGGGAACGTGCCTCAATGCGGTCACAGAGGCAGCAGCTTTTGCACAGATGCTCTGGTGATTCTGGCACTTTCCAGGCACACTCCTGAAAGTCGCGCACACTGCTGTTCACTCGCTAAACGACCTCTTGGGAAACACGTCTCCGGTCGATGGACCGCTCAGATTGCTTCTCGTGTAACTGTGAACTGTGTCAGCGCAGGGAATCCGTCTCTGTTGAGCAGATGTCAATCCTGCCTCGCTTTTGCTTTGTTGCCTCTACCAAGATGATTTCCCGTTTCTCTCTTCACTGGAGCACGCAGACACAGCCAACGCACATCAAGTGTCAAGAGACACACTCTGCTGAGCTCAACGCTTGTGCAGATGCACATGTGCGACGAAGTCAACACACGTGCTTGTGGAGAGAAAGAAAGGGACTCCCAGGCGTGTGGAGCGACGGGGAGAAAGAGCGGGCGCTGAGGAACACAGTTTCAAACAGACTGTCTCCACACAAACAGGCACCTGTCTGCAGGTATCCTAGATCTTGATTCTTGAACTTGAGGAAACACGCGTCTGAGCAAAACTCCCAAACGCTTCCAGGAAAGACATAGGCTCTCCCACAAGCACACAAGTGTTTGCCCTCAGCTATAGATCAGGGACAAGCTTGTGAAGAGATGCCCTGCTATTCTTTCGCCTTATGGCATCATGTGTTTCGTTTCTCTTGGAGATCGATTGTTAAACGTCTTTCCTCGGGCGACTGTGAAGCATTTGCCAGCGGAGGAGAAGTAGCACGGAGCAGCATTCAGTACTGCCTACGAGTGTCTTTGCTACCCTACTAGCGGAGCTCCAAGAACAGGCACACATCTTCAGGTACCTTCCAAATGTGGATTCCCCTGCAGCCCCGTAGGCGGGCGTGCAGTACGCCAACCATCAACGGACGTTTTTCCCCTCAAGCCTGTCAGGACGTTGCTCGTCCGTCTTTCCCTCAATAGATGGGAGTAGGCGCGCTTGCGGATGTGTGCGTGTGTGTGGCCACGCGTTTGCTTAGGCATCAGTGTGTGAAAAGGTAGGTGCTTTTCTCTAGCTGCGTGTGCGTGCACGTGGTGCTGGGTGCACATCCCTGGGTGCTCGTGGAAAGATTTCTGCATGGTTTTCGCTGAGGAATCGTGTGTGTGCACATGGACAAAGAGAAGGCGCAGCAACCAGGTTCCAGCGCCGAAGAAGGCAAAAGGCAAGGTTTCCGGCGCTATCTCCTTCACTCCCCAGTCCTAGTCGCGCAAAGCAAGCCGCTAAGCCGGCGACCGGCAAGAGAGCTACAACGAAGCATGCCGAACGGAGAAAATAGCAGCAGCGCATCTGTTCACACCTTGTTTCTGCCATGTGCTTGAACGCCAAGACGTTCGCGCTTCTGTGAGATGAAAGACGTCCTTCTGCATATGTGGTTGCTCACACCGGTGCACTTGTTAGTGTATCCATTCAGTCCTGGGCTGCGGGGCATTCAGAAGTGGCTCTGTGGAGACGTCTGCATAGAGGCAGCTGTCAGAACACGCACACTCGATTGTTCACCAAAACATATGCAGACGCGTCCTTAGCCTGTAGATTTGGATGCACAGAGTTCCCTGTGTTCGCAAGAGACAAGGGAATCGCGTCTGTACGCACAGAAGCAATAGCGGACCGTTTCCCTCGGAGTGAACGCGGAAGAGCCGTCTATGTACTCGGAGACACGGGAACGTGCCTCAATGCGGTCACAGAGGCAGCAGCTTTTGCACAGATGCTCTGGTGATTCTGGCACTTTCCAGGCACACTCCTGAAAGTCGCGCACACTGCTGTTCACTCGCTAAACGACCTCTTGGGAAACACGTCTCCGGTCGATGGACCGCTCAGATTGCTTCTCGTGTAACTGTGAACTGTGTCAGCGCAGGGAATCCGTCTCTGTTGAGCAGATGTCAATCCTGCCTCGCTTTTGCTTTGTTGCCTCTACCAAGATGATTTCCCGTTTCTCTCTTCACTGGAGCACGCAGACACAGCCAACGCACATCAAGTGTCAAGAGACACACTCTGCTGAGCTCAACGCTTGTGCAGATGCACATGTGCGACGAAGTCAACACACGTGCTTGTGGAGAGAAAGAAAGGGACTCCCAGGCGTGTGGAGCGACGGGGAGAAAGAGCGGGCGCTGAGGAACACAGTTTCAAACAGACTGTCTCCACACAAACAGGCACCTGTCTGCAGGTATCCTAGATCTTGATTCTTGAACTTGAGGAAACACGCGTCTGAGCAAAACTCCCAAACGCTTCCAGGAAAGACATAGGCTCTCCCACAAGCACACAAGTGTTTGCCCTCAGCTATAGATCAGGGACAAGCTTGTGAAGAGATGCCCTGCTATTCTTTCGCCTTATGGCATCATGTGTTTCGTTTCTCTTGGAGATCGATTGTTAAACGTCTTTCCTCGGGCGACTGTGAAGCATTTGCCAGCGGAGGAGAAGTAGCACGGAGCAGCATTCAGTACTGCCTACGAGTGTCTTTGCTACCCTACTAGCGGAGCTCCAAGAACAGGCACACATCTTCAGGTACCTTCCAAATGTGGATTCCCCTGCAGCCCCGTAGGCGGGCGTGCAGTAGGCCAACCATCAACGGACGTTTTTCCCCTCAAGCCTGTCAGGACGTTGCTCGTCCGTCTTTCCCTCAATAGATGGGAGTAGGCGCGCTTGCGGATGTGTGCGTGTGTGTGGCCACGCGTTTGCTTAGGCATCAGTGTGTGAAAAGGTAGGTGCTTTTCTCTAGCTGCGTGTGCGTGCACGTGGTGCTGGGTGCACATCCCTGGGTGCTCGAAGTAAGGTTTCTGCATGGTTTTCGCTGAGGAATCGTGTGTGTGCACATGGACAAAGAGAAGGCGCAGCAACCAGGTTCCAGCGCCGAAGAAGGCAAAAGGCAAGGTTTCCGGCGCTATCTCCTTCACTCCCCAGTCCTAGTCGCGCAAAGCAAGCCGCTAAGCCGGCGACCGGCAAGAGAGCTACAACGAAGCATGCCGAACGGAGAAAATAGCAGCAGCGCATCTGTTCACACCTTGTTTCTGCCATGTGCTTGAACGCCAAGACGTTCGCGCTTCTGTGAGATGAAAGACGTCCTTCTGCATATGTGGTTGCTCACACCGGTGCACTTGTTAGTGTATCCATTCAGTCCTGGGCTGCGGGGCATTCAGAAGTGGCTCTGTGGAGACGTCTGCATAGAGGCAGCTGTCAGAACACGCACACTCGATTGTTCATCAAAACATATGCAGACGCGTCCTTAGCCTGTAGATTTGGATGCACAGAGTTCCCTGTGTTCGCAAGAGACAAGGGAATCGCGTCTGTACGCACAGAAGCAATAGCGGACCGTTTCCCTCGGAGTGAACGCGAAAGAGCCGTCTATATACTCGCAGACACGGGAACGTGCCTCAATGCGGTCACAGAGGCAGCAGCTTTTGCACAGATGCTCTGGTGATTCTGGCACTTTCCAGGCACACTCCTGAAAGTCGCGCACACTGCTGTTCACTCGCTAAACGACCTC
The DNA here is from genome assembly GCF_037038585.1 of Patagioenas fasciata. Lineage (NCBI taxonomy): Eukaryota > Metazoa > Chordata > Aves > Columbiformes > Columbidae > Patagioenas > Patagioenas fasciata. The sequence continues at coordinate 133,132,635 of NC_092520.1, read as the reverse complement.
TTGGGAAACACGTCTCCGGTCGATGGACCGCTCAGATTGCTGCTCGTGTAACTGTGAACTGTGTCAGCGCAGGGAATCCGTCTCTGTTGAGCAGATGTCAATCCTGCCTCGCTTTTGCTTTGTTGCCTCTACCAAGATGATTTCCCGTTTCTCTCTTCACTGGAGCACGCAGACACAGCCAACGCACATCAAGTGTCAAGAGACACACTCTGCTGAGCTCAACGCTTGTGCAGATGCACATGTGCGACGAAGTCAACACACGTGCTTGTGGAGAGAAAGAAAGGGACTCCCAGGCGTGTGGAGCGACGGGGAGAAAGAGCGGGCGCTGAGGAACACAGTTTCAAACAGACTGTCTCCACACAAACAGGCACCTGTCTGCAGGTATCCTAGATCTTGATTCTTGAACTTGAGGAAACACGCGTCTGAGCAAAACTCCCAAACGCTTCCAGGAAAGACACAGGCTCTCCCACAAGCACACAAGTGTTTGCCCTCAGCTATATATCAGGGACAAGCTTGTGAAGAGATGCCCTGCTATTCTTTCGCCTTATGGCATCATGTGTTTCGTTTCTCTTGGAGATCGATTGTTAAACGTCTTTCCTCGGGCGACTGTGAAGCATTTGCCAGCGGAGGAGAAGTAGCACGGAGCAGCATTCAGTACTGCCTACGAGTGTCTTTGCTACCCTACTAGCGGAGCTCCAAGAACAGGCACACATCTTCAGGTACCTTCCAAATGTGGATTCCCCTGCAGCCCCGTAGGCGGGCGTGCAGTACGCCAACCATCAACGGACGTTTTTCCCCTCAAGCCTGTCAGGACGTTGCTCGTCCGTCTTTCCCTCAATAGATGGGAGTAGGCGCGCTTGCGGATGTGTGCGTGTGTGTGGCCACGCGTTTGCTTAGGCATCAGTGTGTGAAAAGGTAGGTGCTTTTCTCTAGCTGCGTGTGCGTGCACGTGGGGCTGGGTGCACATCCCTGGGTGCTCGAGGTAAGGTTTCTGCATGGTTTTCGCTGAGGAATCGTGTGTGTGCACATGGACAAAGAGAAGGCGCAGCAACCAGGTTCCAGCGCCGAAGAAGGCAAAAGGCAAGGTTTCCGGCGCTATCTCCTTCACTCCCCAGTCCTAGTCGCGCAAAGCAAGCCGCTAAGCCGGCGACCGGCAAGAGAGCTACAACGAAGCATGCCGAACGGAGAAAATAGCAGCAGCGCACCTGTTCACACCTTGTTTCTGCCATGTGCTTGAACGCCAAGACGTTCGTGCTTCTGTGAGATGAAAGACGTCCTTCTGCATATGTGCTTGCTCACACCGGTGCACTTGTTAGTGTATCCATTCAGTCCTGGGCTGCGGGGCATTCAGAAGTGGCTCTGTGGAGACGTCTGCATAGAGGCAGCTGTCAGAACACGCACACTCGATTGTTCACCAAAACATATGCAGACGCGTCCTTAGCCTGTAGATTTGGATGCACAGAGTTCCCTGTGTTCGCAAGAGACAAGGGAATCGCGTCTGTACGCACAGAAGCAATAGCGGACCGTTTCCCTCGGAGCGAACGCGAAAGAGCCGTCTATATACTCGCAGACACGGGAACGTGCCTCAATGCGGTCACAGAGGCAGCAGCTTTTGCACAGATGCTCTGGTGATTCTGGCACTTTCCAGGCACACTCCTGAAAGTCGCGCACACTGCTGTTCACTCGCTAAACGACCTCTTGGGAAACACGTCTCCGGTCGACGGACCGCTCAGATTGCTTCTCGTGTAACTGTGAACTGTGTCAGCGCAGGGAATCCGTCTCTGTTGAGCAGATGTCAATCCTGCCTCGCTTTTGCTTTGTTGCCTCTACCAAGATGATTTCCCGTTTCTCTCTTCACTGGAGCACGCAGACACAGCCAACGCACATCAAGTGTCAAGAGACACACTCTGCTGAGCTCAACGCTTGTGCAGATGCACATGTGCGACGAAGTCAACACACGTGCTTGTGGAGAGAAAGAAAGGGACTCCCAGGCGTGTGGAGCGACGGGGAGAAAGAGCGGGCGCTGAGGAACACAGTTTCAAACAGACTGTCTCCACACAAACAGGCACCTGTCTGCAGGTATCCTAGATCTTGATTCTTGAACTTGAGGAAACACGCGTCTGAGCAAAACTCCCAAACGCTTCCAGGAACGACACAGGCTCTCCCACAAGCACACAAGTGTTTGCCCTCAGCTATAGATCAGGGACAAGCTTGTGAAGAGATGCCCTGCTATTCTTTCGCCTTATGGCATCATGTGTTTCGTTCCTCTTGGAGATCGATTGTTAAACGTCTTTCCTAGGGCGACTGTGAAGCATTTGCCAGCGGAGGAGAAGTAGCACGGAGCAGCATTCAGTACTGCCTACGAATGTCTTTGCTACCCTACTAGCGGAGCTCCAAGAACAGGCACACATCTTCAGGTACCTTCCAAATGTGGATTCCCCTGCAGCCCCGTAGGCGGGCGTGCAGTACGCCAACCATCAACGGACGTTTTTCCCCTCAAGCCTGTCAGGACGTTGCTCGTCCGTCTTTCCCTCAATAGATGGGAGTAGGCGCGCTTGCGGATGTGTGCGTGTGTGTGGCCACGCGTTTGCTTAGGCATCAGTGTGTGAAAAGGTAGGTGCTTTTCTCTAGCTGCGTGTGCGTGCACGTGGTGCTGGGTGCACATCCCTGGGTGCTCGTGGTAAGGTTTCTGCATGGTTTTCGCTGAGGAATCGTGTGTGTGCACATGGACAAAGAGAAGGCGCAGCAACCAGGTTCCAGCGCCGAAGAAGGCAAAAGGCAAGGTTTCCGGCGCTATCTCCTTCACTCCCCAGTCCTAGTCGCGCAAAGCAAGCCGCTAAGCCGGCGACCGGCAAGAGAGCTACAACGAAGCATGCCGAACGGAGAAAATAGCAGCAGCGCACCTGTTCACACCTTGTTTCTGCCATGTGCTTGAACGCCAAGACGTTCGCGCTTCTGTGAGATGAAAGACGTCCTTCTGCATATGTGGTTGCTCACACCGGTGCACTTGTTAGTGTATCCATTCAGTCCTGGGCTGCGGGGCATTCAGAAGTGGCTCTGTGGAGACGTCTGCATAGAGGCAGCTGTCAGAACACGCACACTCGATTGTTCACCAAAACATATGCAGACGCGTCCTTAGCCTGTAGATTTGGATGCACAGAGTTCCCTGTGTTCGCAAGAGACAAGGGAATCGCGTCTGTACGCACAGAAGCAATAGCGGACCGTTTCCCTCGGAGTGAACGCGAAAGAGCCGTCTATATACTCGCAGACACGGGAACGTGCCTCAATGCGGTCACAGAGGCAGCAGCTTTTGCACAGATGCTCTGGTGATTCTGGCACTTTCCAGGCACACTCCTGAAAGTCGCGCACACTGCTGTTCACTCGCTAAACGACCTCTTGGGAAACACGTCTCCGGTCGATGGACCGCTCAGATTGCTGCTCGTGTAACTGTGAACTGTGTCAGCGCAGGGAATCCGTCTCTGTTGAGCAGATGTCAATCCTGCCTCGCTTTTGCTTTGTTGCCTCTACCAAGATGATTTCCCGTTTCTCTCTTCACTGGAGCACGCAGACACAGCCAACGCACATCAAGTGTCAAGAGACACACTCTGCTGAGCTCAACGCTTGTGCAGATGCACATGTGCGACGAAGTCAACACACGTGCTTGTGGAGAGAAAGAAAGGGACTCCCAGGCGTGTGGAGCGACGGGGAGAAAGAGCGGGCGCTGAGGAACACAGTTTCAAACAGACTGTCTCCACACAAACAGGCACCTGTCTGCAGGTATCCTAGATCTTGATTCTTGAACTTGAGGAAACACGCGTCTGAGCAAAACTCCCAAACGCTTCCAGGAAAGACACAGGCTCTCCCACAAGCACACAAGTGTTTGCCCTCAGCTATAGATCAGGGACAAGCTTGTGAAGAGATGCCCTGCTATTCTTTCGCCTTATGGCATCATGTGTTTCGTTTCTCTTGGAGATCGATTGTTAAACGTCTTTCCTCGGGCGACTGTGAAGCATTTGCCAGCGGAGGAGAAGTAGCACGGAGCAGCATTCAGTACTGCCTACGAGTGTCTTTGCTACCCTACTAGCGGAGCTCCAAGAACAGGCACACATCTTCAGGTACCTTCCAAATGTGGATTCCCCTGCAGCCCCGTAGGCGGGCGTGCAGTACGCCAACCATCAACGGACGTTTTTCCCCTCAAGCCTGTCAGGACGTTGCTCGTCCGTCTTTCCCTCAATAGATGGGAGTAGGCGCGCTTGCGGATGTGTGCGTGTGTGTGGCCACGCGTTTGCTTAGGCATCAGTGTGTGAAAAGGTAGGTGCTTTTCTCTAGCTGCGTGTGCGTGCACGTGGTGCTGGGTGCACATCCCTGGGTGCTCGAGGTAAGGTTTCTGCATGGTTTTCGCTGAGGAATCGTGTGTGTGCACATGGACAAAGAGAAGGCGCAGCAACCAGGTTCCAGCGCCGAAGAAGGCAAAAGGCAAGGTTTCCGGCGCTATCTCCTTCACTCCCCAGTCCTAGTCGCGCAAAGCAAGCCGCTAAGCCGGCGACCGGCAAGAGAGCTACAACGAAGCATGCCGAACGGAGAAAATAGCAGCAGCGCACCTGTTCACACCTTGTTTCTGCCATGTGCTTGAACGCCAAGACGTTCGCGCTTCTGTGAGATGAAAGACGTCCTTCTGCATATGTGCTTGCTCACACCGGTGCACTTGTTAGTGTATCCATTCAGTCCTGGGCTGCGGGGCATTCAGAAGTGGCTCTGTGGAGACGTCTGCATAGAGGCAGCTGTCAGAACACGCACACTCGATTGTTCACCAAAACATATGCAGACGCGTCCTTAGCCTGTAGATTTGGATGCACAGAGTTCCCTGTGTTCGCAAGAGACAAGGGAATCGCGTCTGTACGCACAGAAGCAATAGCGGACCGTTTCCCTCGGAGCGAACGCGAAAGAGCCGTCTATATACTCGCAGACACGGGAACGTGCCTCAATGCGGTCACAGAGGCAGCAGCTTTTGCACAGATGCTCTGGTGATTCTGGCACTTTCCAGGCACACTCCTGAAAGTCGCGCACACTGCTGTTCACTCGCTAAACGACCTCTTGGGAAACACGTCTCCGGTCGACGGACCGCTCAGATTGCTTCTCGTGTAACTGTGAACTGTGTCAGCGCAGGGAATCCGTCTCTGTTGAGCAGATGTCAATCCTGCCTCGCTTTTGCTTTGTTGCCTCTACCAAGATGATTTCCCGTTTCTCTCTTCACTGGAGCACGCAGACACAGCCAACGCACATCAAGTGTCAAGAGACACACTCTGCTGAGCTCAACGCTTGTGCAGATGCACATGTGCGACGAAGTCAACACACGTGCTTGTGGAGAGAAAGAAAGGGACTCCCAGGCGTGTGGAGCGACGGGGAGAAAGAGCGGGCGCTGAGGAACACAGTTTCAAACAGACTGTCTCCACACAAACAGGCACCTGTCTGCAGGTATCCTAGATCTTGATTCTTGAACTTGAGGAAACACGCGTCTGAGCAAAACTCCCAAACGCTTCCAGGAACGACACAGGCTCTCCCACAAGCACACAAGTGTTTGCCCTCAGCTATAGATCAGGGACAAGCTTGTGAAGAGATGCCCTGCTATTCTTTCGCCTTATGGCATCATGTGTTTCGTTCCTCTTGGAGATCGATTGTTAAACGTCTTTCCTAGGGCGACTGTGAAGCATTTGCCAGCGGAGGAGAAGTAGCACGGAGCAGCATTCAGTACTGCCTACGAGTGTCTTTGCTACCCTACTAGCGGAGCTCCAAGAACAGGCACACATCTTCAGGTACCTTCCAAATGTGGATTCCCCTGCAGCCCCGTAGGCGGGCGTGCAGTACGCCAACCATCAACGGACGTTTTTCCCCTCAAGCCTGTCAGGACGTTGCTCGTCCGTCTTTCCCTCAATAGATGGGAGTAGGCGCGCTTGCGGATGTGTGCGTGTGTGTGGCCACGCGTTTGCTTAGGCATCAGTGTGTGAAAAGGTAGGTGCTTTTCTCTAGCTGCGTGTGCGTGCACGTGGTGCTGGGTGCACATCCCTGGGTGCTCGTGGTAAGGTTTCTGCATGGTTTTCGCTGAGGAATCGTGTGTGTGCACATGGACAAAGAGAAGGCGCAGCAACCAGGTTCCAGCGCCGAAGAAGGCAAAAGGCAAGGTTTCCGGCGCTATCTCCTTCACTCCCCAGTCCTAGTCGCGCAAAGCAAGCCGCTAAGCCGGCGACCGGCAAGAGAGCTACAACGAAGCATGCCGAACGGAGAAAATAGCAGCAGCGCACCTGTTCACACCTTGTTTCTGCCATGTGCTTGAACGCCAAGACGTTCGCGCTTCTGTGAGATGAAAGACGTCCTTCTGCATATGTGGTTGCTCACACCGGTGCACTTGTTAGTGTATCCATTCAGTCCTGGGCTGCGGGGCATTCAGAAGTGGCTCTGTGGAGACGTCTGCATAGAGGCAGCTGTCAGAACACGCACACTCGATTGTTCACCAAAACATATGCAGACGCGTCCTTAGCCTGTAGATTTGGATGCACAGAGTTCCCTGTGTTCGCAAGAGACAAGGGAATCGCGTCTGTACGCACAGAAGCAATAGCGGACCGTTTCCCTCGGAGCGAACGCGAAAGAGCCGTCTATATACTCGCAGACACGGGAACGTGCCTCAATGCGGTCACAGAGGCAGCAGCTTTTGCACAGATGCTCTGGTGATTCTGGCACTTTCCAGGCACACTCCTGAAAGTCGCGCACACTGCTGTTCACTCGCTAAACGACCTCTTGGGAAACACGTCTCCGGTCGACGGACCGCTCAGATTGCTTCTCGTGTAACTGTGAACTGTGTCAGCGCAGGGAATCCGTCTCTGTTGAGCAGATGTCAATCCTGCCTCGCTTTTGCTTTGTTGCCTCTACCAAGATGATTTCCCGTTTCTCTCTTCACTGGAGCACGCAGACACAGCCAACGCACATCAAGTGTCAAGAGACACACTCTGCTGAGCTCAACGCTTGTGCAGATGCACATGTGCGACGAAGTCAACACACGTGCTTGTGGAGAGAAAGAAAGGGACTCCCAGGCGTGTGGAGCGACGGGGAGAAAGAGCGGGCGCTGAGGAACACAGTTTCAAACAGACTGTCTCCACACAAACAGGCACCTGTCTGCAGGTATCCTAGATCTTGATTCTTGAACTTGAGGAAACACGCGTCTGAGCAAAACTCCCAAACGCTTCCAGGAACGACACAGGCTCTCCCACAAGCACACAAGTGTTTGCCCTCAGCTATAGATCAGGGACAAGCTTGTGAAGAGATGCCCTGCTATTCTTTCGCCTTATGGCATCATGTGTTTCGTTCCTCTTGGAGATCGATTGTTAAACGTCTTTCCTCGGGCGACTGTGAAGCATTTGCCAGCGGAGGAGAAGTAGCACGGAGCAGCATTCAGTACTGCCTACGAGTGTCTTTGCTACCCTACTAGCGGAGCTCCAAGAACAGGCACACATCTTCAGGTACCTTCCAAATGTGGATTCCCCTGCAGCCCCGTAGGCGGGCGTGCAGTACGCCAACCATCAACGGACGTTTTTCCCCTCAAGCCTGTCAGGACGTTGCTCGTCCGTCTTTCCCTCAATAGATGGGAGTAGGCGCGCTTGCGGATGTGTGCGTGTGTGTGGCCACGCGTTTGCTTAGGCATCAGTGTGTGAAAAGGTAGGTGCTTTTCTCTAGCTGCGTGTGCGTGCACGTGGTGCTGGGTGCACATCCCTGGGTGCTCGTGGTAAGGTTTCTGCATGGTTTTCGCTGAGGAATCGTGTGTGTGCACATGGACAAAGAGAAGGCGCAGCAACCAGGTTCCAGCGCCGAAGAAGGCAAAAGGCAAGGTTTCCGGCGCTATCTCCTTCACTCCCCAGTCCTAGTCGCGCAAAGCAAGCCGCTAAGCCGGCGACCGGCAAGAGAGCTACAACGAAGCATGCCGAACGGAGAAAATAGCAGCAGCGCACCTGTTCACACCTTGTTTCTGCCATGTGCTTGAACGCCAAGACGTTCGCGCTTCTGTGAGATGAAAGACGTCCTTCTGCATATGTGGTTGCTCACACCGGTGCACTTGTTAGTGTATCCATTCAGTCCTGGGCTGCGGGGCATTCAGAAGTGGCTCTGTGGAGACGTCTGCATAGAGGCAGCTGTCAGAACACGCACACTCGATTGTTCACCAAAACATATGCAGACGCGTCCTTAGCCTGTAGATTTGGATGCACAGAGTTCCCTGTGTTCGCAAGAGACAAGGGAATCGCGTCTGTACGCACAGAAGCAATAGCGGACCGTTTCCCTCGGAGCGAACGCGAAAGAGCCGTCTATATACTCGCAGACACGGGAACGTGCCTCAATGCGGTCACAGAGGCAGCAGCTTTTGCACAGATGCTCTGGTGATTCTGGCACTTTCCAGGCACACTCCTGAAAGTCGCGCACACTGCTGTTCACTCGCTAAACGACCTCTTGGGAAACACGTCTCCGGTCGACGGACCGCTCAGATTGCTTCTCGTGTAACTGTGAACTGTGTCAGCGCAGGGAATCCGTCTCTGTTGAGCAGATGTCAATCCTGCCTCGCTTTTGCTTTGTTGCCTCTACCAAGATGATTTCCCGTTTCTCTCTTCACTGGAGCACGCAGACACAGCCAACGCACATCAAGTGTCAAGAGACACACTCTGCTGAGCTCAACGCTTGTGCAGATGCACATGTGCGACGAAGTCAACACACGTGCTTGTGGAGAGAAAGAAAGGGACTCCCAGGCGTGTGGAGCGACGGGGAGAAAGAGCGGGCGCTGAGGAACACAGTTTCAAACAGACTGTCTCCACACAAACAGGCACCTGTCTGCAGGTATCCTAGATCTTGATTCTTGAACTTGAGGAAACACGCGTCTGAGCAAAACTCCCAAACGCTTCCAGGAAAGACACAGGCTCTCCCACAAGCACACAAGTGTTTGCCCTCAGCTATAGATCAGGGACAAGCTTGTGAAGAGATGCCCTGCTATTCTTTCGCCTTATGGCATCATGTCTTTCGTTTCTCTTGGAGATCGATTGTTAAACGTCTTTCCTCCGGCGACTGTGAAGCATTTGCCAGCGGAGGAGAAGTAGCACGGAGCAGCATTCAGTACTGCCTACGAGTGTCTTTGCTACTTTACTAGCGGAGCTCCAAGAACAGGCACACATCTTCAGGTACCTTCCAAATGTGGATTCCCCTGCAGCCCCGTAGGCGGGCGTGCAGTACGCCAACCATCAACGGACGTTTTTCCCCTCAAGCCTGTCAGGACGTTGCTCGTCCGTCTTTCCCTCAATAGATGGGAGTAGGCGCGCTTGCGGATGTGTGCGTGTGTGTGGCCACGCGTTTGCTTAGGCATCAGTGTGTGAAAAGGTAGGTGCTTTTCTCTAGCTGCGTGTGCGTGCACGTGGTGCTGGGTGCACATCCCTGGGTGCTCGAGGTAAGGTTTCTGCATGGTTTTCGCTGAGGAATCGTGTGTGTGCACATGGACAAAGAGAAGGCGCAGCAACCAGGTTCCAGCGCCGAAGAAGGCAAAAGGCAAGGTTTCCGGCGCTATCTCCTTCACTCCCCAGTCCTAGTCGCGCAAAGCAAGCCGCTAAGCCGGCGACCGGCAAGAGAGCTACAACGAAGCATGCCGAACGGAGAAAATAGCAGCAGCTCATCTGTTCACACCTTGTTTCTGCCATGTGCTTGAACGCCAAGACGTTCGCGCTTCTGTGAGATGAAAGACGTCCTTCTGCATATGTGGTTGCTCACACCGGTGCACTTGTTAGTGTATCCATTCAGTCCTGGGCTGCGGGGCATTCAGAAGTGGCTCTGTGGAGACGTCTGCATAGAGGCAGCTGTCAGAACACGCACACTCGATTGTTCACCAAAACATATGCAGACGCGTCCTTAGCCTGTAGATTTGGATGCACAGAGTTCCCTGTGTTCGCAAGAGACAAGGGAATCGCGTCTGTACGCACAGAAGCAATAGCGGACCGTTTCCCTCGGAGTGAACGCGGAAGAGCCGTCTATGTACTCGGAGACACGGGAACGTGCCTCAATGCGGTCACAGAGGCAGCAGCTTTTGCACAGATGCTCTGGTGATTCTGGCACTTTCCAGGCACACTCCTGAAAGTCGCGCACACTGCTGTTCACTCGCTAAACGACCTCTTGGGAAACACGTCTCCGGTCGATGGACCGCTCAGATTGCTTCTCGTGTAACTGTGAACTGTGTCAGCGCAGGGAATCCGTCTCTGTTGAGCAGATGTCAATCCTGCCTCGCTTTTGCTTTGTTGCCTCTACCAAGATGATTTCCCGTTTCTCTCTTCACTGGAGCACGCAGACACAGCCAACGCACATCAAGTGTCAAGAGACACACTCTGCTGAGCTCAACGCTTGTGCAGATGCACATGTGCGACGAAGTCAACACACGTGCTTGTGGAGAGAAAGAAAGGGACTCCCAGGCGTGTGGAGCGACGGGGAGAAAGAGCGGGCGCTGAGGAACACAGTTTCAAACAGACTGTCTCCACACAAACAGGCACCTGTCTGCAGGTATCCTAGATCTTGATTCTTGAACTTGAGGAAACACGCGTCTGAGCAAAACTCCCAAACGCTTCCAGGAAAGACACAGGCTCTCCCACAAGCACACAAGTGTTTGCCCTCAGCTATAGATCAGGGACAAGCTTGTGAAGAGATGCCCTGCTATTCTTTCGCCTTATGGCATCATGTGTTTCGTTTCTCTTGGAGATCGATTGTTAAACGTCTTTCCTCGGGCGACTGTGAAGCATTTGCCAGCGGAGGAGAAGTAGCACGGAGCAGCATTCAGTACTGCCTACGAGTGTCTTTGCTACCCTACTAGCGGAGCTCCAAGAACAGGCACACATCTTCAGGTACCTTCCAAATGTGGATTCCCCTGCAGCCCCGTAGGCGGGCGTGCAGTACGCCAACCATCAACGGACGTTTTTCCCCTCAAGCCTGTCAGGACGTTGCTCGTCCGTCTTTCCCTCAATAGATGGGAGTAGGCGCGCTTGCGGATGTGTGCGTGTGTGTGGCCACGCGTTTGCTTAGGCATCAGTGTGTGAAAAGGTAGGTGCTTTTCTCTAGCTGCGTGTGCGTGCACGTGGTGCTGGGTGCACATCCCTGGGTGCTCGAGGTAAGGTTTCTGCATGGTTTTCGCTGAGGAATCGTGTGTGTGCACATGGACAAAGAGAAGGCGCAGCAACCAGGTTCCGGCGCCGAAGAAGGCAGAAGGCAAGGTTTCCGGCGCTATCTCCTTCACTCCCCAGTCCTAGTCGCGCAAAGCAAGCCGCTAAGCCGGCGACCGGCAAGAGAGCTACAACGAAGCATGCCGAACGGAGAAAATAGCAGCAGCGCATCTGTTCACACCTTGTTTCTGCCATGTGCTTGAACGCCAAGACGTTCGCGCTTCTGTGAGATGAAAGACGTCCTTCTGCATATGTGCTTGCTCACACCGGTGCACTTGTTAGTGTATCCATTCAGTCCTGGGCTGCGGGGCATTCAGAAGTGGCTCTGTGGAGACGTCTGCATAGAGGCAGCTGTCAGAACACGCACACTCGATTGTTCACCAAAACATATGCAGACGCGTCCTTAGCCTGTAGATTTGGATGCACAGAGTTCCCTGTGTTCGCAAGAGACAAGGGAATCGCGTCTGTACGCACAGAAGCAATAGCGGACCGTTTCCCTCGGAGTGAACGCGAAAGAGCCGTCTATATACTCGCAGACACGGGAACGTGCCTCAATGCGGTCACAGAGGCAGCAGCTTTTGCACAGATGCTCTGGTGATTCTGGCACTTTCCAGGCACACTCCTGAAAGTCGCGCACACTGCTGTTCACTCGCTAAACGACCTCTTGGGAAACACGTCTCCGGTCGATGGACCGCTCAGATTGCTTCTCGTGTAACTGTGAACTGTGTCAGCGCAGGGAATCCGTCTCTGTTGAGCAGATGTCAATCCTGCCTCGCTTTTGCTTTGTTGCCTCTACCAAGATGATTTCCCGTTTCTCTCTTCACTGGAGCACGCAGACACAGCCAACGCACATCAAGTGTCAAGAGACACACTCTGCTGAGCTCAACGCTTGTGCAGATGCACATGTGCGACGAAGTCAACACACGTGCTTGTGGAGAGAAAGAAAGGGACTCCCAGGCGTGTGGAGCGACGGGGAGAAAGAGCGGGCGCTGAGGAACACAGTTTCAAACAGACTGTCTCCACACAAACAGGCACCTGTCTGCAGGTATCCTAGATCTTGATTCTTGAACTTGAGGAAACACGCGTCTGAGCAAAACTCCCAAACGCTTCCAGGAAAGACATAGGCTCTCCCACAAGCACACAAGTGTTTGCCCTCAGCTATAGATCAGGGACAAGCTTGTGAAGAGATGCCCTGCTATTCTTTCGCCTTATGGCATCATGTGTTTCGTTTCTCTTGGAGATCGATTGTTAAACGTCTTTCCTCGGGCGACTGTGAAGCATTTGCCAGCGGAGGAGAAGTAGCACGGAGCAGCATTCAGTACTGCCTACGAGTGTCTTTGCTACCCTACTAGCGGAGCTCCAAGAACAGGCACACATCTTCAGGTACCTTCCAAATGTGGATTCCCCTGCAGCCCCGTAGGCGGGCGTGCAGTACGCCAACCATCAACGGACGTTTTTCCCCTCAAGCCTGTCAGGACGTTGCTCGTCCGTCTTTCCCTCAATAGATGGGAGTAGGCGCGCTTGCGGATGTGTGCGTGTGTGTGGCCACGCGTTTGCTTAGGCATCAGTGTGTGAAAAGGTAGGTGCTTTTCTCTAGCTGCGTGTGCGTGCACGTGGTGCTGGGTGCACATCCCTGGGTGCTCGAGGTAAGGTTTCTGCATGGTTTTCGCTGAGGAATCGTGTGTGTGCACATGGACAAAGAGAAGGCGCAGCAACCAGGTTCCGGCGCCGAAGAAGGCAGAAGGCAAGGTTTCCGGCGCTATCTCCTTCACTCCCCAGTCCTAGTCGCGCAAAGCAAGCCGCTAAGCCGGCGACCGGCAAGAGAGCTACAACGAAGCATGCCGAACGGAGAAAATAGCAGCAGCGCATCTGTTCACACCTTGTTTCTGCCATGTGCTTGAACGCCAAGACGTTCGCGCTTCTGTGAGATGAAAGACGTCCTTCTGCATATGTGCTTGCTCACACCGGTGCACTTGTTAGTGTATCCATTCAGTCCTGGGCTGCGGGGCATTCAGAAGTGGCTCTGTGGAGACGTCTGCATAGAGGCAGCTGTCAGAACACGCACACTCGATTGTTCACCAAAACATATGCAGACGCGTCCTTAGCCTGTAGATTTGGATGCACAGAGTTCCCTGTGTTCGCAAGAGACAAGGGAATCGCGTCTGTACGCACAGAAGCAATAGCGGACCGTTTCCCTCGGAGTGAACGCGAAAGAGCCGTCTATATACTCGCAGACACGGGAACGTGCCTCAATGCGGTCACAGAGGCAGCAGCTTTTGCACAGATGCTCTGGTGATTCTGGCACTTTCCAGGCACACTCCTGAAAGTCGCGCACACTGCTGTTCACTCGCTAAACGACCTCTTGGGAAACACGTCTCCGGTCGATGGACCGCTCAGATTGCTTCTCGTGTAACTGTGAACTGTGTCAGCGCAGGGAATCCGTCTCTGTTGAGCAGATGTCAATCCTGCCTCGCTTTTGCTTTGTTGCCTCTACCAAGATGATTTCCCGTTTCTCTCTTCACTGGAGCACGCAGACACAGCCAACGCACATCAAGTGTCAAGAGACACACTCTGCTGAGCTCAACGCTTGTGCAGATGCACATGTGCGACGAAGTCAACACACGTGCTTGTGGAGAGAAAGAAAGGGACTCCCAGGCGTGTGGAGCGACGGGGAGAAAGAGCGGGCGCTGAGGAACACAGTTTCAAACAGACTGTCTCCACACAAACAGGCACCTGTCTGCAGGTATCCTAGATCTTGATTCTTGAACTTGAGGAAACACGCGTCTGAGCAAATCTCCCAAACGCTTCCAGGAAAGACATAGGCTCTCCCACAAGCACACAAGTGTTTGCCCTCAGCTATAGATCAGGGACAAGCTTGTGAAGAGATGCCCTGCTATTCTTTCGCCTTATGGCATCATGTGTTTCGTTTCTCTTGGAGATCGATTGCTAAACGTCTTTCCTCGGGCGACTGTGAAGCATTTGCCAGCGGAGGAGAAGTAGCACGGAGCAGCATTCAGTACTGCCTACGAGTGTCTTTGCTACCCTACTAGCGGAGCTCCAAGAACAGGCACACATCTTCAGGTACCTTCCAAATGTGGATTCCCCTGCAGCCCCGTAGGCGGGCGTGCAGTACGCCAACCATCAACGGACGTTTTTCCCCTCAAGCCTGTCAGGACGTTGCTCGTCCGTCTTTCCCTCAATAGATGGGAGTAGGCGCGCTTGCGGATGTGTGCGTGTGTGTGGCCACGCGTTTGCTTAGGCATCAGTGTGTGAAAAGGTAGGTGCTTTTCTCTAGCTGCGTGTGCGTGCACGTGGTGCTGGGTGCACATCCCTGGGTGCTCGAGGTAAGGTTTCTGCATGGTTTTCGCTGAGGAATCGTGTGTGTGCACATGGACAAAGAGAAGGCACAGCAACCAGGTTCCGGCGCCGAAGAAGGCAGAAGGCAAGGTTTCCGGCGCTATCTCCTTCACTCCCCAGTCCTAGTCGCGCAAAGCAAGCCGCTAAGCCGGCGACCGGCAAGAGAGCTACAACGAAGCATGCCGAACGGAGAAAATAGCAGCAGCGCATCTGTTCACACCTTGTTTCTGCCATGTGCTTGAACGCCAAGACGTTCGCGCTTCTGTGAGATGAAAGACGTCCTTCTGCATATGTGGTTGCTCACACCGGTGCACTTGTTAGTGTATCCATTCAGTCCTGGGCTGCGGGGCATTCAGAAGTGGCTCTGTGGAGACGTCTGCATAGAGGCAGCTGTCAGAACACGCACACTCGATTGTTCACCAAAACATATGCAGACGCGTCCTTAGCCTGTAGATTTGGATGCACAGAGTTCCCTGTGTTCGCAAGAGACAAGGGAATCGCGTCTGTACGCACAGAAGCAATAGCGGACCGTTTCCCTCGGAGTGAACGCGGAAGAGCCGTCTATGTACTCGGAGACACGGGAACGTGCCTCAATGCGGTCACAGAGGCAGCAGCTTTTGCACAGATGCTCTGGTGATTCTGGCACTTTCCAGGCACACTCCTGAAAGTCGCGCACACTGCTGTTCACTCGCTAAACGACCTCTTGGGAAACACGTCTCCGGTCGATGGACCGCTCAGATTGCTTCTCGTGTAACTGTGAACTGTGTCAGCGCAGGGAATCCGTCTCTGTTGAGCAGATGTCAATCCTGCCTCGCTTTTGCTTTGTTGCCTCTACCAAGATGATTTCCCGTTTCTCTCTTCACTGGAGCACGCAGACACAGCCAACGCACATCAAGTGTCAAGAGACACACTCTGCTGAGCTCAACGCTTGTGCAGATGCACATGTGCGACGAAGTCAACACACGTGCTTGTGGAGAGAAAGAAAGGGACTCCCAGGCGTGTGGAGCGACGGGGAGAAAGAGCGGGCGCTGAGGAACACAGTTTCAAACAGACTGTCTCCACACAAACAGGCACCTGTCTGCAGGTATCCTAGATCTTGATTCTTGAACTTGAGGAAACACGCGTCTGAGCAAAACTCCCAAACGCTTCCAGGAAAGACACAGGCTCTCCCACAAGCACACAAGTGTTTGCCCTCAGCTATAGATCAGGGACAAGCTTGTGAAGAGATGCCCTGCTATTCTTTCGCCTTATGGCATCATGTGTTTCGTTTCTCTTGGAGATCGATTGTTAAACGTCTTTCCTCGGGCGACTGTGAAGCATTTGCCAGCGGAGGAGAAGTAGCACGGAGCAGCATTCAGTACTGCCTACGAGTGTCTTTGCTACCCTACTAGCGGAGCTCCAAGAACAGGCACACATCTTCAGGTACCTTCCAAATGTGGATTCCCCTGCAGCCCCGTAGGCGGGCGTGCAGTACGCCAACCATCAACGGACGTTTTTCCCCTCAAGCCTGTCAGGACGTTGCTCGTCCGTCTTTCCCTCAATAGATGGGAGTAGGCGCGCTTGCGGATGTGTGCGTGTGTGTGGCCACGCGTTTGCTTAGGCATCAGTGTGTGAAAAGGTAGGTGCTTTTCTCTAGCTGCGTGTGCGTGCACGTGGTGCTGGGTGCACATCCCTGGGTGCTCGAGGTAAGGTTTCTGCATGGTTTTCGCTGAGGAATCGTGTGTGTGCACATGGACAAAGAGAAGGCGCAGCAACCAGGTTCCAGCGCCGAAGAAGGCAAAAGGAAAGGTTTCCGGCGCTATCTCCTTCACTCCCCAGTCCTAGTCGCGCAAAGCAAGCCGCTAAGCCGGCGACCGGCAAGAGAGCTACAACGAAGCATGCCGAACGGAGAAAATAGCAGCAGCGCATCTGTTCACACCTTGTTTCTGCCATGTGCTTGAACGCCAAGACGTTCGCGCTTCTGTGAGATGAAAGACGTCCTTCTGCATATGTGGTTGCTCACACCGGTGCACTTGTTAGTGTATCCATTCAGTCCTGGGCTGCGGGGCATTCAGAAGTGGCTCTGTGGAGACGTCTGCATAGAGGCAGCTGTCAGAACACGCACACTCGATTGTTCACCAAAACATATGCAGACGCGTCCTTAGCCTGTAGATTTGGATGCACAGAGTTCCCTGTGTTCGCAAGAGACAAGGGAATCGCGTCTGTACGCACAGAAGCAATAGCGGACCGTTTCCCTCGGAGTGAACGCGGAAGAGCCGTCTATGTACTCGGAGACACGGGAACGTGCCTCAATGCGGTCACAGAGGCAGCAGCTTTTGCACAGATGCTCTGGTGATTCTGGCACTTTCCAGGCACACTCCTGAAAGTCGCGCACACTGCTGTTCACTCGCTAAACGACCTCTTGGGAAACACGTCTCCGGTCGATGGACCGCTCAGATTGCTTCTCGTGTAACTGTGAACTGTGTCAGCGCAGGGAATCCGTCTCTGTTGAGCAGATGTCAATCCTGCCTCGCTTTTGCTTTGTTGCCTCTACCAAGATGATTTCCCGTTTCTCTCTTCACTGGAGCACGCAGACACAGCCAACGCACATCAAGTGTCAAGAGACACACTCTGCTGAGCTCAACGCTTGTGCAGATGCACATGTGCGACGAAGTCAACACACGTGCTTGTGGAGAGAAAGAAAGGGACTCCCAGGCGTGTGGAGCGACGGGGAGAAAGAGCGGGCGCTGAGGAACACAGTTTCAAACAGACTGTCTCCACACAAACAGGCACCTGTCTGCAGGTATCCTAGATCTTGATTCTTGAACTTGAGGAAACACGCGTCTGAGCAAAACTCCCAAACGCTTCCAGGAAAGACATAGGCTCTCCCACAAGCACACAAGTGTTTGCCCTCAGCTATAGATCAGGGACAAGCTTGTGAAGAGATGCCCTGCTATTCTTTCGCCTTATGGCATCATGTGTTTCGTTTCTCTTGGAGATCGATTGTTAAACGTCTTTCCTCGGGCGACTGTGAAGCATTTGCCAGCGGAGGAGAAGTAGCACGGAGCAGCATTCAGTACTGCCTACGAGTGTCTTTGCTACCCTACTAGCGGAGCTCCAAGAACAGGCACACATCTTCAGGTACCTTCCAAATGTGGATTCCCCTGCAGCCCCGTAGGCGGGCGTGCAGTACGCCAACCATCAACGGACGTTTTTCCCCTCAAGCCTGTCAGGACGTTGCTCGTCCGTCTTTCCCTCAATAGATGGGAGTAGGCGCGCTTGCGGATGTGTGCGTGTGTGTGGCCACGCGTTTGCTTAGGCATCAGTGTGTGAAAAGGTAGGTGCTTTTCTCTAGCTGCGTGTGCGTGCACGTGGTGCTGGGTGCACATCCCTGGGTGCTCGTGGAAAGGTTTCTGCATGGTTTTCGCTGAGGAATCGTGTGTGTGCACATGGGCAAAGAGAAGGCGCAGCAACCAGGTTCCAGCGCCGAAGAAGGCAAAAGGCAAGGTTTCCGGCGCTATCTCCTTCTCTCCGCAGACCTAGTCGCGCAAAGCAAGCCGCTAAGCCGGCGACCGGCAAGAGAGCTACAACGAAGCATGCCGAACGGAGAAAATAGCAGCAGCGCATCTGTTCACACCTTGTTTCTGCCATGTGCTTGAACGCCAAGACGTTCGTGCTTCTGTGAGATGAAAGACGTCCTTCTGCATATGTGGTTGCTCACACCGGTGCACTTGTTAGTGTATCCATTCAGTCCTGGGCTGCGGGGCATTCAGAAGTGGCTCTGTGGAGACGTCTGCATAGAGGCAGCTGTCAGAACACGCACACTCGATTGTTCACCAAAACATATGCAGACGCGTCCTTAGCCTGTAGATTTGGATGCACAGAGTTCCCTGTGTTCGCAAGAGACAAGGGAATCGCGTCTGTACGCACAGAAGCAATAGCGGACCGTTTCCCTCGGAGTGAACGCGAAAGAGCCGTCTATATACTCGCAGACACGGGAACGTGCCTCAATGCGGTCACAGAGGCAGCAGCTTTTGCACAGATGCTCTGGTGATTCTGGCACTTTCCAGGCACACTCCTGAAAGTCGCGCACACTGCTGTTCACTCGCTAAACGACCTCTTGGGAAACACGTCTCCGGTCGATGGACCGCTCAGATTGCTTCTCGTGTAACTGTGAACTGTGTCAGCGCAGGGAATCCGTCTCTGTTGAGCAGATGTCAATCCTGCCTCGCTTTTGCTTTGTTGCCTCTACCAAGATGATTTCCCGTTTCTCTCTTCACTGGAGCACGCAGACACAGCCAACGCACATCAAGTGTCAAGAGACACACTCTGCTGAGCTCAACGCTTGTGCAGATGCACATGTGCGACGAAGTCAACACACGTGCTTGTGGAGAGAAAGAAAGGGACTCCCAGGCGTGTGGAGCGACGGGGAGAAAGAGCGGGCGCTGAGGAACACAGTTTCAAACAGACTGTCTCCACACAAACAGGCACCTGTCTGCAGGTATCCTAGATCTTGATTCTTGAACTTGAGGAAACACGCGTCTGAGCAAAACTCCCAAACGCTTCCAGGAAAGACATAGGCTCTCCCACAAGCACACAAGTGTTTGCCCTCAGCTATAGATCAGGGACAAGCTTGTGAAGAGATGCCCTGCTATTCTTTCGCCTTATGGCATCATGTGTTTCGTTTCTCTTGGAGATCGATTGTTAAACGTCTTTCCTCGGGCGACTGTGAAGCATTTGCCAGCGGAGGAGAAGTAGCACGGAGCAGCATTCAGTACTGCCTACGAGTGTCTTTGCTACCCTACTAGCGGAGCTCCAAGAACAGGCACACATCTTCAGGTACCTTCCAAATGTGGATTCCCCTGCAGCCCCGTAGGCGGGCGTGCAGTACGCCAACCATCAACGGACGTTTTTCCCCTCAAGCCTGTCAGGACGTTGCTCGTCCGTCTTTCCCTCAATAGATGGGAGTAGGCGCGCTTGCGGATGTGTGCGTGTGTGTGGCCACGCGTTTGCTTAGGCATCAGTGTGTGAAAAGGTAGGTGCTTTTCTCTAGCTGCGTGTGCGTGCACGTGGTGCTGGGTGCACATCCCTGGGTGCTCGTGGAAAGGTTTCTGCATGGTTTTCGCTGAGGAATCGTGTGTGTGCACATGGACAAAGAGAAGGCGCAGCAACCAGGTTCCAGCGCCGAAGAAGGCAAAAGGCAAGGTTTCCGGCGCTATCTCCTTCACTCCCCAGTCCTAGTCGCGCAAAGCAAGCCGCTAAGCCGGCGACCGGCAAGAGAGCTACAACGAAGCATGCCGAACGGAGAAAATAGCAGCAGCGCATCTGTTCACACCTTGTTTCTGCCATGTGCTTGAACGCCAAGACGTTCGCGCTTCTGTGAGATGAAAGACGTCCTTCTGCATATGTGGTTGCTCACACCGGTGCACTTGTTAGTGTATCCATTCAGTCCTGGGCTGCGGGGCATTCAGAAGTGGCTCTGTGGAGACGTCTGCATAGAGGCAGCTGTCAGAACACGCACACTCGATTGTTCACCAAAACATATGCAGACGCGTCCTTAGCCTGTAGATTTGGATGCACAGAGTTCCCTGTGTTCGCAAGAGACAAGGGAATCGCGTCTGTACGCACAGAAGCAATAGCGGACCGTTTCCCTCGGAGTGAACGCGGAAGAGCCGTCTATGTACTCGGAGACACGGGAACGTGCCTCAATGCGGTCACAGAGGCAGCAGCTTTTGCACAGATGCTCTGGTGATTCTGGCACTTTCCAGGCACACTCCTGAAAGTCGCGCACACTGCTGTTCACTCGCTAAACGACCTCTTGGGAAACACGTCTCCGGTCGATGGACCGCTCAGATTGCTTCTCGTGTAACTGTGAACTGTGTCAGCGCAGGGAATCCGTCTCTGTTGAGCAGATGTCAATCCTGCCTCGCTTTTGCTTTGTTGCCTCTACCAAGATGATTTCCCGTTTCTCTCTTCACTGGAGCACGCAGACACAGCCAACGCACATCAAGTGTCAAGAGACACACTCTGCTGAGCTCAACGCTTGTGCAGATGCACATGTGCGACGAAGTCAACACACGTGCTTGTGGAGAGAAAGAAAGGGACTCCCAGGCGTGTGGAGCGACGGGGAGAAAGAGCGGGCGCTGAGGAACACAGTTTCAAACAGACTGTCTCCACACAAACAGGCACCTGTCTGCAGGTATCCTAGATCTTGATTCTTGAACTTGAGGAAACACGCGTCTGAGCAAAACTCCCAAACGCTTCCAGGAAAGACACAGGCTCTCCCACAAGCACACAAGTGTTTGCCCTCAGCTATAGATCAGGGACAAGCTTGTGAAGAGATGCCCTGCTATTCTTTCGCCTTATGGCATCATGTGTTTCGTTTCTCTTGGAGATCGATTGTTAAACGTCTTTCCTCGGGCGACTGTGAAGCATTTGCCAGCGGAGGAGAAGTAGCACGGAGCAGCATTCAGTACTGCCTACGAGTGTCTTTGCTACCCTACTAGCGGAGCTCCAAGAACAGGCACACATCTTCAGGTACCTTCCAAATGTGGATTCCCCTGCAGCCCCGTAGGCGGGCGTGCAGTAGGCCAACCATCAACGGACGTTTTTCCCCTCAAGCCTGTCAGGACGTTGCTCGTCCGTCTTTCCCTCAATAGATGGGAGTAGGCGCGCTTGCGGATGTGTGCGTGTGTGTGGCCACGCGTTTGCTTAGGCATCAGTGTGTGAAAAGGTAGGTGCTTTTCTCTAGCTGCGTGTGCGTGCACGTGGTGCTGGGTGCACATCCCTGGGTGCTCGTGGAAAGGTTTCTGCATGGTTTTCGCTGAGGAATCGTGTGTGTGCACATGGACAAAGAGAAGGCGCAGCAACCAGGTTCCAGCGCCGAAGAAGGCAAAAGGCAAGGTTTCCGGCGCTATCTCCTTCACTCCCCAGTCCTAGTCGCGCAAAGCAAGCCGCTAAGCCGGCGACCGGCAAGAGAGCTACAACGAAGCATGCCGAACGGAGAAAATAGCAGCAGCGCATCTGTTCACACCTTGTTTCTGCCATGTGCTTGAACGCCAAGACGTTCGCGCTTCTGTGAGATGAAAGACGTCCTTCTGCATATGTGGTTGCTCACACCGGTGCACTTGTTAGTGTATCCATTCAGTCCTGGGCTGCGGGGCATTCAGAAGTGGCTCTGTGGAGACGTCTGCATAGAGGCAGCTGTCAGAACACGCACACTCGATTGTTCACCAAAACATATGCAGACGCGTCCTTAGCCTGTAGATTTGGATGCACAGAGTTCCCTGTGTTCGCAAGAGACAAGGGAATCGCGTCTGTACGCACAGAAGCAATAGCGGACCGTTTCCCTCGGAGTGAACGCGGAAGAGCCGTCTATGTACTCGGAGACACGGGAACGTGCCTCAATGCGGTCACAGAGGCAGCAGCTTTTGCACAGATGCTCTGGTGATTCTGGCACTTTCCAGGCACACTCCTGAAAGTCGCGCACACTGCTGTTCACTCGCTAAACGACCTCTTGGGAAACACGTCTCCGGTCGATGGACCGCTCAGATTGCTTCTCGTGTAACTGTGAACTGTGTCAGCGCAGGGAATCCGTCTCTGTTGAGCAGATGTCAATCCTGCCTCGCTTTTGCTTTGTTGCCTCTACCAAGATGATTTCCCGTTTCTCTCTTCACTGGAGCACGCAGACACAGCCAACGCACATCAAGTGTCAAGAGACACACTCTGCTGAGCTCAACGCTTGTGCAGATGCACATGTGCGACGAAGTCAACACACGTGCTTGTGGAGAGAAAGAAAGGGACTCCCAGGCGTGTGGAGCGACGGGGAGAAAGAGCGGGCGCTGAGGAACACAGTTTCAAACAGACTGTCTCCACACAAACAGGCACCTGTCTGCAGGTATCCTAGATCTTGATTCTTGAACTTGAGGAAACACGCGTCTGAGCAAAACTCCCAAACGCTTCCAGGAAAGACATAGGCTCTCCCACAAGCACACAAGTGTTTGCCCTCAGCTATAGATCAGGGACAAGCTTGTGAAGAGATGCCCTGCTATTCTTTCGCCTTATGGCATCATGTGTTTCGTTTCTCTTGGAGATCGATTGTTAAACGTCTTTCCTCGGGCGACTGTGAAGCATTTGCCAGCGGAGGAGAAGTAGCACGGAGCAGCATTCAGTACTGCCTACGAGTGTCTTTGCTACCCTACTAGCGGAGCTCCAAGAACAGGCACACATCTTCAGGTACCTTCCAAATGTGGATTCCCCTGCAGCCCCGTAGGCGGGCGTGCAGTACGCCAACCATCAACGGACGTTTTTCCCCTCAAGCCTGTCAGGACGTTGCTCGTCCGTCTTTCCCTCAATAGATGGGAGTAGGCGCGCTTGCGGATGTGTGCGTGTGTGTGGCCACGCGTTTGCTTAGGCATCAGTGTGTGAAAAGGTAGGTGCTTTTCTCTAGCTGCGTGTGCGTGCACGTGGTGCTGGGTGCACATCCCTGGGTGCTCGTGGAAAGATTTCTGCATGGTTTTCGCTGAGGAATCGTGTGTGTGCACATGGACAAAGAGAAGGCGCAGCAACCAGGTTCCAGCGCCGAAGAAGGCAAAAGGCAAGGTTTCCGGCGCTATCTCCTTCACTCCCCAGTCCTAGTCGCGCAAAGCAAGCCGCTAAGCCGGCGACCGGCAAGAGAGCTACAACGAAGCATGCCGAACGGAGAAAATAGCAGCAGCGCATCTGTTCACACCTTGTTTCTGCCATGTGCTTGAACGCCAAGACGTTCGCGCTTCTGTGAGATGAAAGACGTCCTTCTGCATATGTGGTTGCTCACACCGGTGCACTTGTTAGTGTATCCATTCAGTCCTGGGCTGCGGGGCATTCAGAAGTGGCTCTGTGGAGACGTCTGCATAGAGGCAGCTGTCAGAACACGCACACTCGATTGTTCACCAAAACATATGCAGACGCGTCCTTAGCCTGTAGATTTGGATGCACAGAGTTCCCTGTGTTCGCAAGAGACAAGGGAATCGCGTCTGTACGCACAGAAGCAATAGCGGACCGTTTCCCTCGGAGTGAACGCGGAAGAGCCGTCTATGTACTCGGAGACACGGGAACGTGCCTCAATGCGGTCACAGAGGCAGCAGCTTTTGCACAGATGCTCTGGTGATTCTGGCACTTTCCAGGCACACTCCTGAAAGTCGCGCACACTGCTGTTCACTCGCTAAACGACCTCTTGGGAAACACGTCTCCGGTCGATGGACCGCTCAGATTGCTTCTCGTGTAACTGTGAACTGTGTCAGCGCAGGGAATCCGTCTCTGTTGAGCAGATGTCAATCCTGCCTCGCTTTTGCTTTGTTGCCTCTACCAAGATGATTTCCCGTTTCTCTCTTCACTGGAGCACGCAGACACAGCCAACGCACATCAAGTGTCAAGAGACACACTCTGCTGAGCTCAACGCTTGTGCAGATGCACATGTGCGACGAAGTCAACACACGTGCTTGTGGAGAGAAAGAAAGGGACTCCCAGGCGTGTGGAGCGACGGGGAGAAAGAGCGGGCGCTGAGGAACACAGTTTCAAACAGACTGTCTCCACACAAACAGGCACCTGTCTGCAGGTATCCTAGATCTTGATTCTTGAACTTGAGGAAACACGCGTCTGAGCAAAACTCCCAAACGCTTCCAGGAAAGACATAGGCTCTCCCACAAGCACACAAGTGTTTGCCCTCAGCTATAGATCAGGGACAAGCTTGTGAAGAGATGCCCTGCTATTCTTTCGCCTTATGGCATCATGTGTTTCGTTTCTCTTGGAGATCGATTGTTAAACGTCTTTCCTCGGGCGACTGTGAAGCATTTGCCAGCGGAGGAGAAGTAGCACGGAGCAGCATTCAGTACTGCCTACGAGTGTCTTTGCTACCCTACTAGCGGAGCTCCAAGAACAGGCACACATCTTCAGGTACCTTCCAAATGTGGATTCCCCTGCAGCCCCGTAGGCGGGCGTGCAGTAGGCCAACCATCAACGGACGTTTTTCCCCTCAAGCCTGTCAGGACGTTGCTCGTCCGTCTTTCCCTCAATAGATGGGAGTAGGCGCGCTTGCGGATGTGTGCGTGTGTGTGGCCACGCGTTTGCTTAGGCATCAGTGTGTGAAAAGGTAGGTGCTTTTCTCTAGCTGCGTGTGCGTGCACGTGGTGCTGGGTGCACATCCCTGGGTGCTCGAAGTAAGGTTTCTGCATGGTTTTCGCTGAGGAATCGTGTGTGTGCACATGGACAAAGAGAAGGCGCAGCAACCAGGTTCCAGCGCCGAAGAAGGCAAAAGGCAAGGTTTCCGGCGCTATCTCCTTCACTCCCCAGTCCTAGTCGCGCAAAGCAAGCCGCTAAGCCGGCGACCGGCAAGAGAGCTACAACGAAGCATGCCGAACGGAGAAAATAGCAGCAGCGCATCTGTTCACACCTTGTTTCTGCCATGTGCTTGAACGCCAAGACGTTCGCGCTTCTGTGAGATGAAAGACGTCCTTCTGCATATGTGGTTGCTCACACCGGTGCACTTGTTAGTGTATCCATTCAGTCCTGGGCTGCGGGGCATTCAGAAGTGGCTCTGTGGAGACGTCTGCATAGAGGCAGCTGTCAGAACACGCACACTCGATTGTTCATCAAAACATATGCAGACGCGTCCTTAGCCTGTAGATTTGGATGCACAGAGTTCCCTGTGTTCGCAAGAGACAAGGGAATCGCGTCTGTACGCACAGAAGCAATAGCGGACCGTTTCCCTCGGAGTGAACGCGAAAGAGCCGTCTATATACTCGCAGACACGGGAACGTGCCTCAATGCGGTCACAGAGGCAGCAGCTTTTGCACAGATGCTCTGGTGATTCTGGCACTTTCCAGGCACACTCCTGAAAGTCGCGCACACTGCTGTTCACTCGCTAAACGACCTCTTGGGAAACACGTCTCCGGTCGATGGACCGCTCAGATTGCTGCTCGTGTAACTGTGAACTGTGTCAGCGCAGGGAATCCGTCTCTGTTGAGCAGATGTCAATCCTGCCTCGCTTTTGCTTTGTTGCCTCTACCAAGATGATTTCCCGTTTCTCTCTTCACTGGAGCACGCAGACACAGCCAACGCACATCAAGTGTCAAGAGACACACTCTGCTGAGCTCAACGCTTGTGCAGATGCACATGTGCGACGAAGTCAACACACGTGCTTGTGGAGAGAAAGAAAGGGACTCCCAGGCGTGTGGAGCGACGGGGAGAAAGAGCGGGCGCTGAGGAACACAGTTTCAAACAGACTGTCTCCACACAAACAGGCACCTGTCTGCAGGTATCCTAGATCTTGATTCTTGAACTTGAGGAAACACGCGTCTGAGCAAAACTCCCAAACGCTTCCAGGAAAGACACAGGCTCTCCCACAAGCACACAAGTGTTTGCCCTCAGCTATAGATCAGGGACAAGCTTGTGAAGAGATGCCCTGCTATTCTTTCGCCTTATGGCATCATGTGTTTCGTTTCTCTTGGAGATCGATTGTTAAACGTCTTTCCTCGGGCGACTGTGAAGCATTTGCCAGCGGAGGAGAAGTAGCACGGAGCAGCATTCAGTACTGCCTACGAGTGTCTTTGCTACCCTACTAGCGGAGCTCCAAGAACAGGCACACATCTTCAGGTACCTTCCAAATGTGGATTCCCCTGCAGCCCCGTAGGCGGGCGTGCAGTACGCCAACCATCAACGGACGTTTTTCCCCTCAAGCCTGTCAGGACGTTGCTCGTCCGTCTTTCCCTCAATAGATGGGAGTAGGCGCGCTTGCGGATGTGTGCGTGTGTGTGGCCACGCGTTTGCTTAGGCATCAGTGTGTGAAAAGGTAGGTGCTTTTCTCTAGCTGCGTGTGCGTGCACGTGGGGCTGGGTGCACATCCCTGGGTGCTCGAGGTAAGGTTTCTGCATGGTTTTCGCTGAGGAATCGTGTGTGTGCACATGGACAAAGAGAAGGCGCAGCAACCAGGTTCCAGCGCCGAAGAAGGCAAAAGGCAAGGTTTCCGGCGCTATCTCCTTCACTCCCCAGTCCTAGTCGCGCAAAGCAAGCCGCTAAGCCGGCGACCGGCAAGAGAGCTACAACGAAGCATGCCGAACGGAGAAAATAGCAGCAGCGCACCTGTTCACACCTTGTTTCTGCCATGTGCTTGAACGCCAAGACGTTCGTGCTTCTGTGAGATGAAAGACGTCCTTCTGCATATGTGCTTGCTCACACCGGTGCACTTGTTAGTGTATCCATTCAGTCCTGGGCTGCGGGGCATTCAGAAGTGGCTCTGTGGAGACGTCTGCATAGAGGCAGCTGTCAGAACACGCACACTCGATTGTTCACCAAAACATATGCAGACGCGTCCTTAGCCTGTAGATTTGGATGCACAGAGTTCCCTGTGTTCGCAAGAGACAAGGGAATCGCGTCTGTACGCACAGAAGCAATAGCGGACCGTTTCCCTCGGAGCGAACGCGAAAGAGCCGTCTATATACTCGCAGACACGGGAACGTGCCTCAATGCGGTCACAGAGGCAGCAGCTTTTGCACAGATGCTCTGGTGATTCTGGCACTTTCCAGGCACACTCCTGAAAGTCGCGCACACTGCTGTTCACTCGCTAAACGACCTCTTGGGAAACACGTCTCCGGTCGACGGACCGCTCAGATTGCTTCTCGTGTAACTGTGAACTGTGTCAGCGCAGGGAATCCGTCTCTGTTGAGCAGATGTCAATCCTGCCTCGCTTTTGCTTTGTTGCCTCTACCAAGATGATTTCCCGTTTCTCTCTTCACTGGAGCACGCAGACACAGCCAACGCACATCAAGTGTCAAGAGACACACTCTGCTGAGCTCAACGCTTGTGCAGATGCACATGTGCGACGAAGTCAACACACGTGCTTGTGGAGAGAAAGAAAGGGACTCCCAGGCGTGTGGAGCGACGGGGAGAAAGAGCGGGCGCTGAGGAACACAGTTTCAAACAGACTGTCTCCACACAAACAGGCACCTGTCTGCAGGTATCCTAGATCTTGATTCTTGAACTTGAGGAAACACGCGTCTGAGCAAAACTCCCAAACGCTTCCAGGAACGACACAGGCTCTCCCACAAGCACACAAGTGTTTGCCCTCAGCTATAGATCAGGGACAAGCTTGTGAAGAGATGCCCTGCTATTCTTTCGCCTTATGGCATCATGTGTTTCGTTCCTCTTGGAGATCGATTGTTAAACGTCTTTCCTAGGGCGACTGTGAAGCATTTGCCAGCGGAGGAGAAGTAGCACGGAGCAGCATTCAGTACTGCCTACGAGTGTCTTTGCTACCCTACTAGCGGAGCTCCAAGAACAGGCACACATCTTCAGGTACCTTCCAAATGTGGATTCCCCTGCAGCCCCGTAGGCGGGCGTGCAGTACGCCAACCATCAACGGACGTTTTTCCCCTCAAGCCTGTCAGGACGTTGCTCGTCCGTCTTTCCCTCAATAGATGGGAGTAGGCGCGCTTGCGGATGTGTGCGTGTGTGTGGCCACGCGTTTGCTTAGGCATCAGTGTGTGAAAAGGTAGGTGCTTTTCTCTAGCTGCGTGTGCGTGCACGTGGTGCTGGGTGCACATCCCTGGGTGCTCGTGGTAAGGTTTCTGCATGGTTTTCGCTGAGGAATCGTGTGTGTGCACATGGACAAAGAGAAGGCGCAGCAACCAGGTTCCAGCGCCGAAGAAGGCAAAAGGCAAGGTTTCCGGCGCTATCTCCTTCACTCCCCAGTCCTAGTCGCGCAAAGCAAGCCGCTAAGCCGGCGACCGGCAAGAGAGCTACAACGAAGCATGCCGAACGGAGAAAATAGCAGCAGCGCACCTGTTCACACCTTGTTTCTGCCATGTGCTTGAACGCCAAGACGTTCGCGCTTCTGTGAGATGAAAGACGTCCTTCTGCATATGTGGTTGCTCACACCGGTGCACTTGTTAGTGTATCCATTCAGTCCTGGGCTGCGGGGCATTCAGAAGTGGCTCTGTGGAGACGTCTGCATAGAGGCAGCTGTCAGAACACGCACACTCGATTGTTCACCAAAACATATGCAGACGCGTCCTTAGCCTGTAGATTTGGATGCACAGAGTTCCCTGTGTTCGCAAGAGACAAGGGAATCGCGTCTGTACGCACAGAAGCAATAGCGGACCGTTTCCCTCGGAGCGAACGCGAAAGAGCCGTCTATATACTCGCAGACACGGGAACGTGCCTCAATGCGGTCACAGAGGCAGCAGCTTTTGCACAGATGCTCTGGTGATTCTGGCACTTTCCAGGCACACTCCTGAAAGTCGCGCACACTGCTGTTCACTCGCTAAACGACCTCTTGGGAAACACGTCTCCGGTCGACGGACCGCTCAGATTGCTTCTCGTGTAACTGTGAACTGTGTCAGCGCAGGGAATCCGTCTCTGTTGAGCAGATGTCAATCCTGCCTCGCTTTTGCTTTGTTGCCTCTACCAAGATGATTTCCCGTTTCTCTCTTCACTGGAGCACGCAGACACAGCCAACGCACATCAAGTGTCAAGAGACACACTCTGCTGAGCTCAACGCTTGTGCAGATGCACATGTGCGACGAAGTCAACACACGTGCTTGTGGAGAGAAAGAAAGGGACTCCCAGGCGTGTGGAGCGACGGGGAGAAAGAGCGGGCGCTGAGGAACACAGTTTCAAACAGACTGTCTCCACACAAACAGGCACCTGTCTGCAGGTATCCTAGATCTTGATTCTTGAACTTGAGGAAACACGCGTCTGAGCAAAACTCCCAAACGCTTCCAGGAAAGACACAGGCTCTCCCACAAGCACACAAGTGTTTGCCCTCAGCTATAGATCAGGGACAAGCTTGTGAAGAGATGCCCTGCTATTCTTTCGCCTTATGGCATCATGTCTTTCGTTTCTCTTGGAGATCGATTGTTAAACGTCTTTCCTCCGGCGACTGTGAAGCATTTGCCAGCGGAGGAGAAGTAGCACGGAGCAGCATTCAGTACTGCCTACGAGTGTCTTTGCTACTTTACTAGCGGAGCTCCAAGAACAGGCACACATCTTCAGGTACCTTCCAAATGTGGATTCCCCTGCAGCCCCGTAGGCGGGCGTGCAGTACGCCAACCATCAACGGACGTTTTTCCCCTCAAGCCTGTCAGGACGTTGCTCGTCCGTCTTTCCCTCAATAGATGGGAGTAGGCGCGCTTGCGGATGTGTGCGTGTGTGTGGCCACGCGTTTGCTTAGGCATCAGTGTGTGAAAAGGTAGGTGCTTTTCTCTAGCTGCGTGTGCGTGCACGTGGTGCTGGGTGCACATCCCTGGGTGCTCGAGGTAAGGTTTCTGCATGGTTTTCGCTGAGGAATCGTGTGTGTGCACATGGACAAAGAGAAGGCGCAGCAACCAGGTTCCAGCGCCGAAGAAGGCAAAAGGCAAGGTTTCCGGCGCTATCTCCTTCACTCCCCAGTCCTAGTCGCGCAAAGCAAGCCGCTAAGCCGGCGACCGGCAAGAGAGCTACAACGAAGCATGCCGAACGGAGAAAATAGCAGCAGCTCATCTGTTCACACCTTGTTTCTGCCATGTGCTTGAACGCCAAGACGTTCGCGCTTCTGTGAGATGAAAGACGTCCTTCTGCATATGTGGTTGCTCACACCGGTGCACTTGTTAGTGTATCCATTCAGTCCTGGGCTGCGGGGCATTCAGAAGTGGCTCTGTGGAGACGTCTGCATAGAGGCAGCTGTCAGAACACGCACACTCGATTGTTCACCAAAACATATGCAGACGCGTCCTTAGCCTGTAGATTTGGATGCACAGAGTTCCCTGTGTTCGCAAGAGACAAGGGAATCGCGTCTGTACGCACAGAAGCAATAGCGGACCGTTTCCCTCGGAGCGAACGCGAAAGAGCCGTCTATATACTCGGAGACACGGGAACGTGCCTCAATGCGGTCACAGAGGCAGCAGCTTTTGCACAGATGCTCTGGTGATTCTGGCACTTTCCAGGCACACTCCTGAAAGTCGCGCACACTGCTGTTCACTCGCTAAACGACCTCTTGGGAAACACGTCTCCGGTCGATGGACCGCTCAGATTGCTTCTCGTGTAACTGTGAACTGTGTCAGCGCAGGGAATCCGTCTCTGTTGAGCAGATGTCAATCCTGCCTCGCTTTTGCTTTGTTGCCTCTACCAAGATGATTTCCCGTTTCTCTCTTCACTGGAGCACGCAGACACAGCCAACGCACATCAAGTGTCAAGAGACACACTCTGCTGAGCTCAACGCTTGTGCAGATGCACATGTGCGACGAAGTCAACACACGTGCTTGTGGAGAGAAAGAAAGGGACTCCCAGGCGTGTGGAGCGACGGGGAGAAAGAGCGGGCGCTGAGGAACACAGTTTCAAACAGACTGTCTCCACACAAACAGGCACCTGTCTGCAGGTATCCTAGATCTTGATTCTTGAACTTGAGGAAACACGCGTCTGAGCAAAACTCCCAAACGCTTCGAGGAAAGACACAGGCTCTCCCACAAGCACACAAGTGTTTGCCCTCAGCTATAGATCAGGGACAAGCTTGTGAAGAGATGCCCTGCTATTCTTTCGCCTTATGGCATCATGTGTTTCGTTTCTCTTGGAGATCGATTGTTAAACGTCTTTCCTCCGGCGACTGTGAAGCATTTGCCAGCGGAGGAGAAGTAGCACGGAGCAGCATTCAGTACTGCCTACGAGTGTCTTTGCTACTTTACTAGCGGAGCTCCAAGAACAGGCACACATCTTCAGGTACCTTCCAAATGTGGATTCCCCTGCAGCCCCGTAGGCGGGCGTGCAGTACGCCAACCATCAACGGACGTTTTTCCCCTCAAGCCTGTCAGGACGTTGCTCATCCGTCTTTCCCTCAATAGATGGGAGTAGGCGCGCTTGCGGATGTGTGCGTGTGTGTGGCCACGCGTTTGCTTAGGCATCAGTGTGTGAAAAGGTAGGTGCTTTTCTCTAGCTGCGTGTGCGTGCACGTGGTGCTGGGTGCACATCCCTGGGTGCTCGAGGTAAGGTTTCTGCATGGTTTTCGCTGAGGAATCGTGTGTGTGCACATGGACAAAGAGAAGGCGCAGCAACCAGGTTCCAGCGCCGAAGAAGGCAAAAGGCAAGGTTTCCGGCGCTATCTCCTTCACTCCCCAGTCCTAGTCGCGCAAAGCAAGCCGCTAAGCCGGCGACCGGCAAGAGAGCTACAACGAAGCATGCCGAACGGAGAAAATAGCAGCAGCTCATCTGTTCACACCTTGTTTCTGCCATGTGCTTGAACGCCAAGACGTTCGCGCTTCTGTGAGATGAAAGACGTCCTTCTGCATATGTGGTTGCTCACACCGGTGCACTTGTTAGTGTATCCATTCAGTCCTGGGCTGCGGGGCATTCAGAAGTGGCTCTGTGGAGACGTCTGCATAGAGGCAGCTGTCAGAACACGCACACTCGATTGTTCACCAAAACATATGCAGACGCGTCCTTAGCCTGTAGATTTGGATGCACAGAGTTCCCTGTGTTCGCAAGAGACAAGGGAATCGCGTCTGTACGCACAGAAGCAATAGCGGACCGTTTCCCTCGGAGCGAACGCGAAAGAGCCGTCTATATACTCGCAGACACGGGAACGTGCCTCAATGCGGTCACAGAGGCAGCAGCTTTTGCACAGATGCTCTGGTGATTCTGGCACTTTCCAGGCACACTCCTGAAAGTCGCGCACACTGCTGTTCACTCGCTAAACGACCTCTTGGGAAACACGTCTCCGGTCGACGGACCGCTCAGATTGCTTCTCGTGTAACTGTGAACTGTGTCAGCGCAGGGAATCCGTCTCTGTTGAGCAGATGTCAATCCTGCCTCGCTTTTGCTTTGTTGCCTCTACCAAGATGATTTCCCGTTTCTCTCTTCACTGGAGCACGCAGACACAGCCAACGCACATCAAGTGTCAAGAGACACACTCTGCTGAGCTCAACGCTTGTGCAGATGCACATGTGCGACGAAGTCAACACACGTGCTTGTGGAGAGAAAGAAAGGGACTCCCAGGCGTGTGGAGCGACGGGGAGAAAGAGCGGGCGCTGAGGAACACAGTTTCAAACAGACTGTCTCCACACAAACAGGCACCTGTCTGCAGGTATCCTAGATCTTGATTCTTGAACTTGAGGAAACACGCGTCTGAGCAAAACTCCCAAACGCTTCCAGGAAAGACACAGGCTCTCCCACAAGCACACAAGTGTTTGCCCTCAGCTATAGATCAGGGACAAGCTTGTGAAGAGATGCCCTGCTATTCTTTCGCCTTATGGCATCATGTCTTTCGTTTCTCTTGGAGATCGATTGTTAAACGTCTTTCCTCCGGCGACTGTGAAGCATTTGCCAGCGGAGGAGAAGTAGCACGGAGCAGCATTCAGTACTGCCTACGAGTGTCTTTGCTACTTTACTAGCGGAGCTCCAAGAACAGGCACACATCTTCAGGTACCTTCCAAATGTGGATTCCCCTGCAGCCCCGTAGGCGGGCGTGCAGTACGCCAACCATCAACGGACGTTTTTCCCCTCAAGCCTGTCAGGACGTTGCTCGTCCGTCTTTCCCTCAATAGATGGGAGTAGGCGCGCTTGCGGATGTGTGCGTGTGTGTGGCCACGCGTTTGCTTAGGCATCAGTGTGTGAAAAGGTAGGTGCTTTTCTCTAGCTGCGTGTGCGTGCACGTGGTGCTGGGTGCACATCCCTGGGTGCTCGAGGTAAGGTTTCTGCATGGTTTTCGCTGAGGAATCGTGTGTGTGCACATGGACAAAGAGAAGGCGCAGCAACCAGGTTCCAGCGCCGAAGAAGGCAAAAGGCAAGGTTTCCGGCGCTATCTCCTTCACTCCCCAGTCCTAGTCGCGCAAAGCAAGCCGCTAAGCCGGCGACCGGCAAGAGAGCTACAACGAAGCATGCCGAACGGAGAAAATAGCAGCAGCTCATCTGTTCACACCTTGTTTCTGCCATGTGCTTGAACGCCAAGACGTTCGCGCTTCTGTGAGATGAAAGACGTCCTTCTGCATATGTGGTTGCTCACACCGGTGCACTTGTTAGTGTATCCATTCAGTCCTGGGCTGCGGGGCATTCAGAAGTGGCTCTGTGGAGACGTCTGCATAGAGGCAGCTGTCAGAACACGCACACTCGATTGTTCACCAAAACATATGCAGACGCGTCCTTAGCCTGTAGATTTGGATGCACAGAGTTCCCTGTGTTCGCAAGAGACAAGGGAATCGCGTCTGTACGCACAGAAGCAATAGCGGACCGTTTCCCTCGGAGCGAACGCGAAAGAGCCGTCTATATACTCGGAGACACGGGAACGTGCCTCAATGCGGTCACAGAGGCAGCAGCTTTTGCACAGATGCTCTGGTGATTCTGGCACTTTCCAGGCACACTCCTGAAAGTCGCGCACACTGCTGTTCACTCGCTAAACGACCTCTTGGGAAACACGTCTCCGGTCGATGGACCGCTCAGATTGCTTCTCGTGTAACTGTGAACTGTGTCAGCGCAGGGAATCCGTCTCTGTTGAGCAGATGTCAATCCTGCCTCGCTTTTGCTTTGTTGCCTCTACCAAGATGATTTCCCGTTTCTCTCTTCACTGGAGCACGCAGACACAGCCAACGCACATCAAGTGTCAAGAGACACACTCTGCTGAGCTCAACGCTTGTGCAGATGCACATGTGCGACGAAGTCAACACACGTGCTTGTGGAGAGAAAGAAAGGGACTCCCAGGCGTGTGGAGCGACGGGGAGAAAGAGCGGGCGCTGAGGAACACAGTTTCAAACAGACTGTCTCCACACAAACAGGCACCTGTCTGCAGGTATCCTAGATCTTGATTCTTGAACTTGAGGAAACACGCGTCTGAGCAAAACTCCCAAACGCTTCGAGGAAAGACACAGGCTCTCCCACAAGCACACAAGTGTTTGCCCTCAGCTATAGATCAGGGACAAGCTTGTGAAGAGATGCCCTGCTATTCTTTCGCCTTATGGCATCATGTGTTTCGTTTCTCTTGGAGATCGATTGTTAAACGTCTTTCCTCCGGCGACTGTGAAGCATTTGCCAGCGGAGGAGAAGTAGCACGGAGCAGCATTCAGTACTGCCTACGAGTGTCTTTGCTACTTTACTAGCGGAGCTCCAAGAACAGGCACACATCTTCAGGTACCTTCCAAATGTGGATTCCCCTGCAGCCCCGTAGGCGGGCGTGCAGTACGCCAACCATCAACGGACGTTTTTCCCCTCAAGCCTGTCAGGACGTTGCTCATCCGTCTTTCCCTCAATAGATGGGAGTAGGCGCGCTTGCGGATGTGTGCGTGTGTGTGGCCACGCGTTTGCTTAGGCATCAGTGTGTGAAAAGGTAGGTGCTTTTCTCTAGCTGCGTGTGCGTGCACGTGGTGCTGGGTGCACATCCCTGGGTGCTCGAGGTAAGGTTTCTGCATGGTTTTCGCTGAGGAATCGTGTGTGTGCACATGGACAAAGAGAAGGCGCAGCAACCAGGTTCCAGCGCCGAAGAAGGCAAAAGGCAAGGTTTCCGGCGCTATCTCCTTCACTCCCCAGTCCTAGTCGCGCAAAGCAAGCCGCTAAGCCGGCGACCGGCAAGAGAGCTACAACGAAGCATGCCGAACGGAGAAAATAGCAGCAGCTCATCTGTTCACACCTTGTTTCTGCCATGTGCTTGAACGCCAAGACGTTCGCGCTTCTGTGAGATGAAAGACGTCCTTCTGCATATGTGGTTGCTCACACCGGTGCACTTGTTAGTGTATCCATTCAGTCCTGGGCTGCGGGGCATTCAGAAGTGGCTCTGTGGAGACGTCTGCATAGAGGCAGCTGTCAGAACACGCACACTCGATTGTTCACCAAAACATATGCAGACGCGTCCTTAGCCTGTAGATTTGGATGCACAGAGTTCCCTGTGTTCGCAAGAGACAAGGGAATCGCGTCTGTACGCACAGAAGCAATAGCGGACCGTTTCCCTCGGAGCGAACGCGAAAGAGCCGTCTATATACTCGCAGACACGGGAACGTGCCTCAATGCGGTCACAGAGGCAGCAGCTTTTGCACAGATGCTCTGGTGATTCTGGCACTTTCCAGGCACACTCCTGAAAGTCGCGCACACTGCTGTTGCTGTTTTCAAGAGCAAAAGCAGCAATTTGCAGAATTCAGCTTCTTTGGGGAACTGAGAAATTGCTGAGCTGGCACCAAGTCCTGCTGGGTCCCTGTCACCCGCAGAGTGCCCGCATACTCACCACGGGTCTGGGCATTCTTACAAAGGTTCTATGTCAGCTGGGTGTGGCAGCCGAGCGCCCCGTAGGGGAGGGGCAGTCTGTCAGCCCCGGGTCTGTCACTGCCTGCTGTCCCCCCTGTCAGCAGCGAGGCCTCTGAAAAGTTTCAAAAACATCCCCAGACTTGGGTCCTAGCGTGGCCAAAAGTCTACAAGAGACAAGTTGGGAAGAAGGATATGGAACAGAGGGAGAAAGCGAAGGGAGCAGACCAAAGGGAGGGAAGAGGAAAACTAGTGCCGGGCTGCAGGACTGAAATGGAGGAATTGAAAGACAAGAACCAGGAAGCAGGAGAGATTGAGAAAAGGAGAGAGGAAAGAAGAGACATGCAGCCAGAGGAGGGGTTAGTGCGAGAGGCTGGGACAGAGAACAGGATGAGAAGGAAATAAGGCAAGACAAGGCAAGGCTACGCCAAAGGACCTTTCCCTGATTTATATTTTCTACCACATTCATCTGGAGACGAGGAGGAAAGCCATCAGACCTGATGGATTAGGCCCAAACAAAAACCCCGGCTACTTGAGACACTTAGACTAAGCTTAAAATGCAAAGATCTCTCCATAAGGATGGTTTTTATCCTGTACTTCCACAATCTGCTGACAGTACAAAAGAATAAGCGGCAGATCTACTCAGGCTGAGTCATGGTGGTTTGGTGCAGAGACCATGCATATCATGGGAATATTTCAGCATTTCTGCTCTGGTTTTCAGTGTATTACACTAAAACACCCACCTGATGACATCATTTCAAGAGCAAAAGCAGCAGTTTGCAGAATTCAGCTTCTTTAGGGAACTGAGAAATTGCTGAGCTGACACCAAGTCCTTCCATGTCCCCTTTACCTGCAGAGTGCCCGCATCCTCACCACGGTAGCGGGCATTCTGACAAAGGTTCTATGTCAGCTGGGTGTGGCAGCCGAGCGCCCCCTAGGGGAGGGGGAGTCTGTCAGCCCCGGGCCTGTCACTGTTGCTGTCCCCCCTGTCAGCAGCGAGGCCTCTGAAAAGTTCCAAAAACATCCCCAGACTTGGGTCCAGCATGGCCAAAAGTCTCCAAGAGACAAGTCGGGAAGAAGGATATAGAACAGAGGGAGAAAGCGAAGGGAGCAGACCAAAGGGAGGGAAGAGGAAAACTAGTGCCGGGCTGCAGGACTGAAATGGAGGAATTGAAAGACAAGAACCAGGAAGCAGGAGAGATTGAGAAAAGGAGAGAGGAAAGCAGAGACATGCAGCCAGACGAGGGGTTAGTGAGAGAGGCTGGGACAGAGAACAGGATGAGAAGGAAATAAGGCAAGGCAAGGAAAGACTAGGCCAAAGGACGTTTCCTTGCTTTATATTTTCTACCAAATTCATCTTGAAATGAGGAAGAAAGCCATCAGACCTTATGGATTAGGCCCAAACAAAAACCCCGGCTACTTGAGACACTTAGACTAAGCCTAAAACGCAACGATCTCTCCAGAAGGATGTTTTTCATGCTGTACTTCTACAATCTGCTGGCAGTACAGAAGAATAAGCGGCAGATCTACTCAGGCTGAGTCATGGTGCTTTGGTGCAGAGATCATGCATATCATGGGAATATTTCAGCATGTCTGCTCTGGTTTTCAGTTTATTACACCAAGACACCCACCTGATGACATCATTTCAAGAGCAAAAGCAGCAATTTGCAGAATTCAGCTTCTTTGGGGAACTGAGAAATTGCTGAGCTGACACCAAGTCCTGCTGGGTCCCTGTCACCCGCAGAGTGCCCGCATCCTCACCACGGTAACGGGCATTCTTACAAAGGTTCTATGTCAGCTGGGTGTGGCAGTCGAGCACCCCCTAGGGGAGGGGGAGCCTGTCAGCCCCGGGCCTGTCACTGCCTGCTGTCCCTCCTGTCAGCAGCGAGGCCTCTGAAAAGTTTCAAAAACATCCCCAGACTTGGGTCCAAAGTGGCCAAAAGTCTCCAAGAGACAAGCTGGGAAGAAGGATATGGAACAGAGGGAGAAAGCGAAGGGAGCAAGACAAAGGGAGGGAAGAGGAAAAACTAGTGCGGGGCTGCAGGACTGAAATGGAGGAATTGAAAGAGAAGAACCAGGAAGCAGGAGAGTTTGAGAAAAGGAGAGAGGAAAGCAGAGACATGCAGCCAGACGAGGGGTTAGTGAGAGAGGCTGGGACAGAGAACAGGATGAGAAGGAAATAAGGCAAGGCAAGGCAAGGCAAGGCCAAAGGACGTTTCCTTGATTTATATTTTCTACCACATTCATCTGGAGATGGGGAGGAAAGCCATCAGACCTTATGGATTAGGGCCAAACAAAACCCTGACTACTTGAGACACTTAGACTAAGCCTAAAATGCAAAGATCTCTCCAGAAGGACGGTTTTTATACTCTACATCCACAATCTGCAGGCAGCAAAAAAGAATAAGCGGTAGATCTACTTAGGCTAAGTCATGGTGGTTTGGTGCAGAGACCATGCATATCATGGGAATATTTCAGCATTTCTGCTCTGGTTTTCAGTTTATTACACCAAGACACCCACCTGATGACATCATTTCAAGAGCAAAAGCAGCAATTTGCAGAATTCAGATTCTTTGGGGAACTGAGAAATTGCTGAGCTGACACCAAGTCCTGCTGGGTCCCTGTCACCCGCAGAGTGCCCGCATCCTCACCACGGTAGCGGGCATTGTGACAAAGGTTCTATGTCAGCTGGGTGTGGCAGTCGAGCGCCCCATAGGGGAGGGGGAGCCTGTCAGCCCCGGGCCTGTCACTGCCTGCTGTCCCCCCTGTCAGCAGCGAGGCCTCTGAAAAGTTTCAAAAACATCCCCAGACTTGGGTCCAAAGTGGCCAAAAGTCTCCAAGAGACAAGTTGGGAAGAAGGATATGGAACAGAGGGAGAAAGCGAAGGGAGCAAGACAAAGGGAGGGAAGAGGAAAAACTAGTGCCGGGCTGCAGGACTGAAATGGAGGAATTGAAAGACAAGAACCAGGAAGCAGGAGATTTTAAGAAAAGGAGAGAGGAAAGAAGAGACATGCAGCCAGAGGAGGGGTTAGTGAGAGAGGCTGGGACAGAGAACAGGATGAGAAGGAAATAAGGCAAGGCAAGGCAAGGCAAGGCCAAAGGACGTTTCCTTGATTTATATTTTCTACCACATTCATCTGGAGATGGGGAGGAAAGCCATCAGACCTTATGGATTAGGGCCAAACAAAACCCTGACTACTTGAGACACTTAGACTAAGCCTAAAATGCAAAGATCTCTCCAGAAGGACGGTTTTTATACTCTACATCCACAATCTGCAGGCAGCAAAAAAGAATAAGCGGTAGATCTACTTAGGCTAAGTCATGGTGGTTTGGTGCAGAGACCATGCATATCATGGGAATATTTCAGCATTTCTGCTCTGGTTTTCAGTTTATCACACCAAGACACCCACCTGATGACATCATTTCAAGAGCAAAAGCAGCAATTTGCAGAATTCAGCTTCTTTGGGAAACTGAGAAATTGCTGAGCTGACACCAAGTCCTGCTGGGTCCCTGTCACCCGCAGAGTGCCCGCATCCTCACCGCGGTAGCGGGCATTGTGACAAAGGTTCTATGTCAGCTGGGTGTGGCAGTCGAGCGCCCCGTAGGGGAGGGGGAGCCTGTCAGCCCCGGGCCTGTCACTGCCTGCTGTCCCCCCTGTCAGCAGCGAGGCCTCTGAAAAGTTTCAAAAACATCCCCAGACTTGGGTCCAAAGTGGCCAAAAGTCTCCAAGAGACAAGTTGGGAAGAAGGATATGGAACAGAGGGAGAAAGCGAAGGGAGCAAGACAAAGGGAGGGAAGAGGAAAAACTAGTGCCGGGCTGCAGGACTGAAATGGAGGAATTGAAAGACAAGAACCAGGAAGCAGGAGAGTTTGAGAAAAGGAGAGAGGAAAGAAGAGACATGCAGCCAGACGAGGGGTTAGTGAGAGAGGCTGGGACAGAGAACAGGATGAGAAGGAAATAAGGCAAGGCAAGGCAAGGCAAGGCCAAAGGACGTTTCCTTGATTTATATTTTCTACCACATTCATCTGGAGATGGGGAGTAAAGCCATCAGACCTTATGGATTAGGGCCAAGCAAAACCCTGACTACTTGAGACACTTAGAACTAAGCCTAAAATGCAAAGATCTCTCCAGAAGGACGGTTTTTATACTCTACATCCACAATCTGCAGGCAGCAAAAAAGAATAAGCGGTAGATCTACTTAGGCTAAGTCATGGTGGTTTGGTGCAGAGACCATGCATATCATGGGAATATTTCAGCATTTCTGTTCTGGTTTTCAGTTTATTACACCAAGACACCCACCTGATGAC
The DNA here is from genome assembly GCF_037038585.1 of Patagioenas fasciata. NCBI lineage: Eukaryota > Metazoa > Chordata > Aves > Columbiformes > Columbidae > Patagioenas > Patagioenas fasciata. Next base: position 133,092,548 of record NC_092520.1, on the reverse strand, counting down.
ATCATTTCAAGAGCAAAAGCAGCAATTTGCAGAATTCAGCTTCTTTGGGGAACTGAGAAATTGCTGAGCTGACACCAAGTCCTGCTGGGTCCCTGTCACCCGCAGAGTGCCCGCATCCTCACCACGGTAACGGGCATTCTTACAAAGGTTCTATGTCAGCTGGGTGTGGCAGTCGAGCACCCCCTAGGGGAGGGGGAGCCTGTCAGCCCCGGGCCTGTCACTGCCTGCTGTCCCTCCTGTCAGCAGCGAGGCCTCTGAAAAGTTTCAAAAACATCCCCAGACTTGGGTCCAAAGTGGCCAAAAGTCTCCAAGAGACAAGCTGGGAAGAAGGATATGGAACAGAGGGAGAAAGCGAAGGGAGCAAGACAAAGGGAGGGAAGAGGAAAAACTAGTGCGGGGCTGCAGGACTGAAATGGAGGAATTGAAAGAGAAGAACCAGGAAGCAGGAGAGTTTGAGAAAAGGAGAGAGGAAAGCAGAGACATGCAGCCAGACGAGGGGTTAGTGAGAGAGGCTGGGACAGAGAACAGGATGAGAAGGAAATAAGGCAAGGCAAGGCAAGGCAAGGCCAAAGGACGTTTCCTTGATTTATATTTTCTACCACATTCATCTGGAGATGGGGAGGAAAGCCATCAGACCTTATGGATTAGGGCCAAACAAAACCCTGACTACTTGAGACACTTAGACTAAGCCTAAAATGCAAAGATCTCTCCAGAAGGACGGTTTTTATACTCTACATCCACAATCTGCAGGCAGCAAAAAAGAATAAGCGGTAGATCTACTTAGGCTAAGTCATGGTGGTTTGGTGCAGAGACCATGCATATCATGGGAATATTTCAGCATTTCTGCTCTGGTTTTCAGTTTATTACACCAAGACACCCACCTGATGACATCATTTCAAGAGCAAAAGCAGCAATTTGCAGAATTCAGCTTCTTTGGGGAACTGAGAAATTGCTGAGCTGACACCAAGTCCTGCTGGGTCCCTGTCACCCGCAGAGTGCCCGCATCCTCACCACGGTAGCGGGCATTGTGACAAAGGTTCTATGTCAGCTGGGTGTGGCAGTCGAGCGCCCCATAGGGGAGGGGGAGCCTGTCAGCCCCGGGCCTGTCACTGCCTGCTGTCCCCCCTGTCAGCAGCGAGGCCTCTGAAAAGTTTCAAAAACATCCCCAGACTTGGGTCCAAAGTGGCCAAAAGTCTCCAAGAGACAAGTTGGGAAGAAGGATATGGAACAGAGGGAGAAAGCGAAGGGAGCAAGACAAAGGGAGGGAAGAGGAAAAACTAGTGCCGGGCTGCAGGACTGAAATGGAGGAATTGAAAGACAAGAACCAGGAAGCAGGAGATTTTAAGAAAAGGAGAGAGGAAAGAAGAGACATGCAGCCAGAGGAGGGGTTAGTGAGAGAGGCTGGGACAGAGAACAGGATGAGAAGGAAATAAGGCAAGGCAAGGCAAGGCAAGGCCAAAGGACGTTTCCTTGATTTATATTTTCTACCACATTCATCTGGAGATGGGGAGGAAAGCCATCAGACCTTATGGATTAGGGCCAAACAAAACCCTGACTACTTGAGACACTTAGACTAAGCCTAAAATGCAAAGATCTCTCCAGAAGGACGGTTTTTATACTCTACATCCACAATCTGCAGGCAGCAAAAAAGAATAAGCGGTAGATCTACTTAGGCTAAGTCATGGTGGTTTGGTGCAGAGACCATGCATATCATGGGAATATTTCAGCATTTCTGCTCTGGTTTTCAGTTTATCACACCAAGACACCCACCTGATGACATCATTTCAAGAGCAAAAGCAGCAATTTGCAGAATTCAGCTTCTTTGGGAAACTGAGAAATTGCTGAGCTGACACCAAGTCCTGCTGGGTCCCTGTCACCCGCAGAGTGCCCGCATCCTCACCGCGGTAGCGGGCATTGTGACAAAGGTTCTATGTCAGCTGGGTGTGGCAGTCGAGCGCCCCGTAGGGGAGGGGGAGCCTGTCAGCCCCGGGCCTGTCACTGCCTGCTGTCCCCCCTGTCAGCAGCGAGGCCTCTGAAAAGTTTCAAAAACATCCCCAGACTTGGGTCCAAAGTGGCCAAAAGTCTCCAAGAGACAAGTTGGGAAGAAGGATATGGAACAGAGGGAGAAAGCGAAGGGAGCAAGACAAAGGGAGGGAAGAGGAAAAACTAGTGCCGGGCTGCAGGACTGAAATGGAGGAATTGAAAGACAAGAACCAGGAAGCAGGAGAGTTTGAGAAAAGGAGAGAGGAAAGAAGAGACATGCAGCCAGAGGAGGGGTTAGTGAGAGAGGCTGGGACAGAGAACAGGATGAGAAGGAAATAAGGCAAGGCAAGGCAAGGCCAAAGGACGTTTCCTTGATTTATATTTTCTACCACATTCATCTGGAGATGGGGAGTAAAGCCATCAGACCTTATGGATTAGGGCCAAACAAAACCCTGACTACTTGAGACACTTAGACTAAGCCTAAAATGCAAAGATCTCTCCAGAAGGACGGTTTTTATACTCTACATCCACAATCTGCAGGCAGCAAAAAAGAATAAGCGGTAGATCTACTTAGGCTAAGTCATGGTGGTTTGGTGCAGAGACCATGCATATCATGGGAATATTTCAGCATTTCTGCTCTGGTTTTCAGTTTATTACACCAAGACACCCACCTGATGACATCATTTCAAGAGCAAAAGCAGCAATTTGCAGAATTCAGCTTCTTTGGGGAACTGAGAAATTGCTGAGCTGGCACCAAGTCCTGCTGGGTCCCTGTCACCCGCAGAGTGCCCGCATCCTCACCACGGTAACGGGCATTCTTACAAAGGTTCTATGTCAGCTGGGTGTGGCAGTCGAGCGCCCCGTAGGGGAGGGGGAGCCTGTCAGCCCCGGGCCTGTCACTGCCTGCTGTCCCTCCTGTCAGCAGCGAGGCCTCTGAAAAGTTTCAAAAACATCCCCAGACTTGGGTCCAAAGTGGCCAAAAGTCTCCAAGAGACAAGCTGGGAAGAAGGATATGGAACAGAGGGAGAAAGCGAAGGGAGCAAGACAAAGGGAGGGAAGAGGAAAAACTAGTGCGGGGCTGCAGGACTGAAATGGAGGAATTGAAAGAGAAGAACCAGGAAGCAGGAGAGTTTGAGAAAAGGAGAGAGGAAAGCAGAGACATGCAGCCAGACGAGGGGTTAGTGAGAGAGGCTGGGACAGAGAACAGGATGAGAAGGAAATAAGGCAAGGCAAGGCAAGGCAAGGCCAAAGGACGTTTCCTTGATTTATATTTTCTACCACATTCATCTGGAGATGGGGAGGAAAGCCATCAGACCTTATGGATTAGGGCCAAACAAAACCCTGACTACTTGAGACACTTAGACTAAGCCTAAAATGCAAAGATCTCTCCAGAAGGACGGTTTTTATACTCTACATCCACAATCTGCAGGCAGCAAAAAAGAATAAGCGGTAGATCTACTTAGGCTAAGTCATGGTGGTTTGGTGCAGAGACCATGCATATCATGGGAATATTTCAGCATTTCTGCTCTGGTTTTCAGTTTATTACACCAAGACACCCACCTGATGACATCATTTCAAGAGCAAAAGCAGCAATTTGCAGAATTCAGATTCTTTGGGGAACTGAGAAATTGCTGAGCTGACACCAAGTCCTGCTGGGTCCCTGTCACCCGCAGAGTGCCCGCATCCTCACCACGGTAGCGGGCATTGTGACAAAGGTTCTATGTCAGCTGGGTGTGGCAGTCGAGCGCCCCATAGGGGAGGGGGAGCCTGTCAGCCCCGGGCCTGTCACTGCCTGCTGTCCCCCCTGTCAGCAGCGAGGCCTCTGAAAAGTTTCAAAAACATCCCCAGACTTGGGTCCAAAGTGGCCAAAAGTCTCCAAGAGACAAGTTGGGAAGAAGGATATGGAACAGAGGGAGAAAGCGAAGGGAGCAAGACAAAGGGAGGGAAGAGGAAAAACTAGTGCCGGGCTGCAGGACTGAAATGGAGGAATTGAAAGACAAGAACCAGGAAGCAGGAGATTTTAAGAAAAGGAGAGAGGAAAGAAGAGACATGCAGCCAGAGGAGGGGTTAGTGAGAGAGGCTGGGACAGAGAACAGGATGAGAAGGAAATAAGGCAAGGCAAGGCAAGGCAAGGCCAAAGGACGTTTCCTTGATTTATATTTTCTACCACATTCATCTGGAGATGGGGAGGAAAGCCATCAGACCTTATGGATTAGGGCCAAACAAAACCCTGACTACTTGAGACACTTAGACTAAGCCTAAAATGCAAAGATCTCTCCAGAAGGACGGTTTTTATACTCTACATCCACAATCTGCAGGCAGCAAAAAAGAATAAGCGGTAGATCTACTTAGGCTAAGTCATGGTGGTTTGGTGCAGAGACCATGCATATCATGGGAATATTTCAGCATTTCTGCTCTGGTTTTCAGTTTATCACACCAAGACACCCACCTGATGACATCATTTCAAGAGCAAAAGCAGCAATTTGCAGAATTCAGCTTCTTTGGGAAACTGAGAAATTGCTGAGCTGACACCAAGTCCTGCTGGGTCCCTGTCACCCGCAGAGTGCCCGCATCCTCACCGCGGTAGCGGGCATTGTGACAAAGGTTCTATGTCAGCTGGGTGTGGCAGTCGAGCGCCCCGTAGGGGAGGGGGAGCCTGTCAGCCCCGGGCCTGTCACTGCCTGCTGTCCCCCCTGTCAGCAGCGAGGCCTCTGAAAAGTTTCAAAAACATCCCCAGACTTGGGTCCAAAGTGGCCAAAAGTCTCCAAGAGACAAGTTGGGAAGAAGGATATGGAACAGAGGGAGAAAGCGAAGGGAGCAAGACAAAGGGAGGGAAGAGGAAAAACTAGTGCCGGGCTGCAGGACTGAAATGGAGGAATTGAAAGACAAGAACCAGGAAGCAGGAGAGTTTGAGAAAAGGAGAGAGGAAAGAAGAGACATGCAGCCAGAGGAGGGGTTAGTGAGAGAGGCTGGGACAGAGAACAGGATGAGAAGGAAATAAGGCAAGGCAAGGCAAGGCCAAAGGACGTTTCCTTGATTTATATTTTCTACCACATTCATCTGGAGATGGGGAGTAAAGCCATCAGACCTTATGGATTAGGGCCAAACAAAACCCTGACTACTTGAGACACTTAGACTAAGCCTAAAATGCAAAGATCTCTCCAGAAGGACGGTTTTTATACTCTACATCCACAATCTGCAGGCAGCAAAAAAGAATAAGCGGTAGATCTACTTAGGCTAAGTCATGGTGGTTTGGTGCAGAGACCATGCATATCATGGGAATATTTCAGCATTTCTGCTCTGGTTTTCAGTTTATTACACCAAGACACCCACCTGATGACATCATTTCAAGAGCAAAAGCAGCAATTTGCAGAATTCAGCTTCTTTGGGGAACTGAGAAATTGCTGAGCTGGCACCAAGTCCTGCTGGGTCCCTGTCACCCGCAGAGTGCCCGCATCCTCACCACGGTAACGGGCATTCTTACAAAGGTTCTATGTCAGCTGGGTGTGGCAGTCGAGCGCCCCGTAGGGGAGGGGGAGCCTGTCAGCCCCGGGCCTGTCACTGCCTGCTGTCCCTCCTGTCAGCAGCGAGGCCTCTGAAAAGTTTCAAAAACATCCCCAGACTTGGGTCCAAAGTGGCCAAAAGTCTCCAAGAGACAAGTTGGGAAGAAGGATATGGAACAGAGGGAGAAAGCGAAGGGAGCAAGACAAAGGGAGGGAAGAGGAAAATCTAGTGCCGGGCTGCAGGACTGAAATGGAGGAATTGAAAGACAAGAGTCAGGAAGCAGGAGAGTTTGAGAAAAGGAGAGAGGAAAGAAGAGACATGCAGCCAGAGGAGGGGTTAGTGAGAGAGGCTGGAACAGAGAACAGGATGAGAAGGAAATAAGGCAAGACAAGGCAAGGCTACGCCAAAGGACCTTTCCCTGATTTATATTTTCTACCACATTCATCTGGAGACGAGGAGGAAAGCCATCAGACCTGATGGATTAGGCCCAAACAAAAACCCCGGCTACTTGAGACACTTAGACTAAGCTTAAAATGCAAAGATCTCTCCATAAGGATGGTTTTTATCCTGTACTTCCACAATCTGCTGACAGTACAAAAGAATAAGCGGCAGATCTACTCAGGCTGAGTCATGGTGGTTTGGTGCAGAGACCATGCATATCATGGGAATATTTCAGCATTTCTATTCTGGTTTTCAGTGTATTACACTAAAACACCCACCTGATGACATCATTTCAAGAGCAAAAGCAGCAGTTTGCAGAATTCAGCTTCTTTAGGGAACTGAGAAATTGCTGAGCTGACACCAAGTCCTTCCATGTCCCCTTTACCTGCAGAGTGCCCGCATCCTCACCACGGTAGCGGATATTCTGACAAAGGTTCTATGTCAGAATATGTGTGGCAGCCGAGCGCCCCCTAGGGGAGGGGGAGTCTGTCAGCCCCGGGCCTGTCACTGTTGCTGTCCCCCCTGTCAGCAGCGAGGCCTCTGAAAAGTTCCAAAAACATCCCCAGACTTGGGTCCAGCATGGCCAAAAGTCTCCAAGAGACAAGTCGGGAAGAAGGATATAGAACAGAGGGAGAAAGCGAAGGGAGCAGACCAAAGGGAGGGAAGAGGAAAACTAGTGCCGGGCTGCAGGACTGAAATGGAGGAATTGAAAGACAAGAACCAGGAAGCAGGAGAGATTGAGAAAAGGAGAGAGGAAAGCAGAGACATGCAGCCAGACGAGGGGTTAGTGAGAGAGGCTGGGACAGAGAACAGGATGAGAAGGAAATAAGGCAAGGCAAGGAAAGACTAGGCCAAAGGACGTTTCCTTGCTTTATATTTTCTACCACATTCATCTTGAAACGAGGAAGAAAGCCATCAGACCTTATGGATTAGGCCCAAACAAAAACCCCGGCTACTTGAGACACTTAGACTAAGCCTAAAACGCAACGATCTCTCCAGAAGGATGTTTTTCATGCTGTACTTCTACAATCTGCTGGCAGTACAGAAGAATAAGCGGCAGATCTACTCAGGCTGAGTCATGGTGCTTTGGTGCAGAGATCATGCATATCATGGGAATATTTCAGCATGTCTGCTCTGGTTTTCAGTTTATTACACCAAGACACCCACCTGATGACATCATTTCAAGAGCAAAAGCAGCAATTTGCAGAATTCAGCTTCTTTGGGGAACTGAGAAATTGCTGAGCTGACACCAAGTCCTGCTGGGTCCCTGTCACCCGCAGAGTGCCCGCATCCTCACCACGGTAATGGGCATTCTTACAAAGGTTCTATGTCAGCTGGGTGTGGCAGTCGAGCACCCCCTAGGGGAGGGGGAGCCTGTCAGCCCCGGGCCTGTCACTGCCTGCTGTCCCTCCTGTCAGCAGCGAGGCCTCTGAAAAGTTTCAAAAACATCCCCAGACTTGGGTCCAAAGTGGCCAAAAGTCTCCAAGAGACAAGCTGGGAAGAAGGATATGGAACAGAGGGAGAAAGCGAAGGGAGCTGGACAAAGAAAGGGAAGAGGAAAAACTAGTGCCGGGCTGCAGGACTGAAATGGAGGAATTGAAAGACAAGAACCAGGAAGCAGGAGAGTTTGAGAAAAGGAGAGAGGAAAGCAGAGACATGCAGCCAGAGGAGGGGTTAGTGAGAGAGGCTGGGACAGAGAACAGGATGAGAAGGAAATAAGGCAAGGCAAGGCAAGGCAAGGCCAAAGGACGTTTCCTTGATTTATATTTTCTACCACATTCATCTGGAGATGGGGAGGAAAGCCATCAGACCTTATGGATTAGGGCCAAACAAAACCCTGACTACTTGAGACACTTAGACTAAGCCTAAAATGCAAAGATCTCTCCAGAAGGACGGTTTTTATACTCTACATCCACAATCTGCAGGCAGCAAAAAAAGAATAAGCGGTAGATCTACTTAGGCTAAGTCATGGTGGTTTGGTGCAGAGACCATGCATATCATGGGAATATTTCAGCATTTCTGCTCTGGTTTTCAGTTTATTACACCAAGACACCCACCTGATGACATCATTTCAAGAGCAAAAGCAGCAATTTGCAGAATTCAGCTTCTTTGGGGAACTGAGAAATTGCTGAGCTGACACCAAGTCCTGCTGGGTCCCTGTCACCCGCAGAGTGCCCGCATCCTCACCACGGTAGCGGGCATTGTGACAAAGGTTCTATGTCAGCTGGGTGTGGCAGTCGAGCGCCCCATAGGGGAGGGGGAGCCTGTCAGCCCCGGGCCTGTCACTGCCTGCTGTCCCCCCTGTCAGCAGCGAGGCCTCTGAAAAGTTTCAAAAACATCCCCAGACTTGGGTCCAAAGTGGCCAAAAGTCTCCAAGAGACAAGTTGGGAAGAAGGATATGGAACAGAGGGAGAAAGCGAAGGGAGCAAGACAAAGGGAGGGAAGAGGAAAAACTAGTGCCGGGCTGCAGGACTGAAATGGAGGAATTGAAAGACAAGAACCAGGAAGCAGGAGAGTTTGAGAAAAGGAGAGAGGAAAGAAGAGACATGCAGCCAGACGAGGGGTTAGTGAGAGAGGCTGGGACAGAGAACAGGATGAGAAGGAAATAAGGCAAGGCAAGGCAAGGCAAGGCCAAAGGACGTTTCCTTGATTTATATTTTCTACCACATTCATCTGGAGATGGGGAGTAAAGCCATCAGACCTTATGGATTAGGGCCAAACAAAACCCTGACTACTTGAGACACTTAGACTAAGCCTAAAATGCAAAGATCTCTCCAGAAGGACGGTTTTTATACTCTACATCCACAATCTGCAGGCAGCAAAAAAGAATAAGCGGTAGATCTACTTAGGCTAAGTCATGGTGGTTTGGTGCAGAGACCATGCATATCATGGGAATATTTCAGCATTTCTGCTCTGGTTTTCAGTTTATCACACCAAGACACCCACCTGATGACATCATTTCAAGAGCAAAAGCAGCAATTTGCAGAATTCAGCTTCTTTGGGAAACTGAGAAATTGCTGAGCTGACACCAAGTCCTGCTGGGTCCCTGTCACCCGCAGAGTGCCCGCATCCTCACCGCGGTAGCGGGCATTGTGACAAAGGTTCTATGTCAGCTGGGTGTGGCAGTCGAGCGCCCCGTAGGGGAGGGGGAGCCTGTCAGCCCCGGGCCTGTCACTGCCTGCTGTCCCCCCTGTCAGCAGCGAGGCCTCTGAAAAGTTTCAAAAACATCCCCAGACTTGGGTCCAAAGTGGCCAAAAGTCTCCAAGAGACAAGTTGGGAAGAAGGATATGGAACAGAGGGAGAAAGCGAAGGGAGCAAGACAAAGGGAGGGAAGAGGAAAAACTAGTGCCGGGCTGCAGGACTGAAATGGAGGAATTGAAAGACAAGAACCAGGAAGCAGGAGAGTTTGAGAAAAGGAGAGAGGAAAGAAGAGACATGCAGCCAGAGGAGGGGTTAGTGAGAGAGGCTGGGACAGAGAACAGGATGAGAAGGAAATAAGGCAAGGCAAGGCAAGGCAAGGCCAAAGGACGTTTCCTTGATTTATATTTTCTACCACATTCATCTGGAGATGGGGAGTAAAGCCATCAGACCTTATGGATTAGGGCCAAACAAAACCCTGACTACTTGAGACACTTAGACTAAGCCTAAAATGCAAAGATCTCTCCAGAAGGACGGTTTTTATACTCTACATCCACAATCTGCAGGCAGCAAAAAAGAATAAGCGGTAGATCTACTTAGGCTAAGTCATGGTGGTTTGGTGCAGAGACCATGCATATCATGGGAATATTTCAGCATTTCTGCTCTGGTTTTCAGTTTATCACACCAAGACACCCACCTGATGACATCATTTCAAGAGCAAAAGCAGCAATTTGCAGAATTCAGCTTCTTTGGGAAACTGAGAAATTGCTGAGCTGATACCAAGTCCTGCTGGGTCCCTGTCACCCGCAGAGTGCCCGCATCCTCACCGCGGTAGCGGGCATTGTGACAAAGGTTCTATGTCAGCTGGGTGTGGCAGTCGAGCGCCCCGTAGGGGAGGGGGAGCCTGTCAGCCCCGGGCCTGTCACTGCCTGCTGTCCCCCCTGTCAGCAGCGAGGCCTCTGAAAAGTTTCAAAAACATCCCCAGACTTGGGTCCAAAGTGGCCAAAAGTCTCCAAGAGACAAGCTGGGAAGAAGGATATGGAACAGAGGGAGAAAGCGAAGGGAGCAAGACAAAGGGAGGGAAGAGGAAAAACTAGTGCCGGGCTGCAGGACTGAAATGGAGGAATTGAAAGACAAGAACCAGGAAGCAGGAGAGTTTGAGAAAAGGAGAGAGGAAAGAAGAGACATGCAGCCAGAGGAGGGGTTAGTGAGAGAGGCTGGGACAGAGAACAGGATGAGAAGGAAATAAGGCAAGGCAAGGCAAGGCAAGGCCAAAGGACGTTTCCTTGATTTATATTTTCTACCACATTCATCTGGAGATGGGGAGTAAAGCCATCAGACCTTATGGATTAGGGCCAAACAAAACCCTGACTACTTGAGACACTTAGACTAAGCCTAAAATGCAAAGATCTCTCCAGAAGGACGGTTTTTATACTCTACATCCACAATCTGCAGGCAGCAAAAAAGAATAAGCGGTAGATCTACTTAGGCTAAGTCATGGTGGTTTGGTGCAGAGACCATGCATATCATGGGAATATTTCAGCATTTCTGCTCTGGTTTTCAGTTTATTACACCAAGACACCCACCTGATGACATCATTTCAAGAGCAAAAGCAGCAATTTGCAGAATTCAGCTTCTTTGGGGAACTGAGAAATTGCTGAGCTGACACCAAGTCCTGCTGGGTCCCTGTCACCCGCAGAGTGCCCGCATCCTCACCACGGTAGCGGGCATTGTGACAAAGGTTCTATGTCAGCTGGGTGTGGCAGCCGAGCGCCCCGTAGGGGAGGGGGAGCCTGTCAGCCCCGGGCCTGTCACTGCCTGCTGTCCCCCCTGTCAGCAGCGAGGCCTCTGAAAAGTTTCAAAAACATCCCCAGACTTGGGTCCAAAGTGGCCAAAAGTCTCCAAGAGACAAGTTGGGAAGAAGGATATGGAACAGAGGGAGAAAGCGAAGGGAGCAAGACAAAGGGAGGGAAGAGGAAAAACTAGTGCCGGGCTGCAGGACTGAAATGGAGGAATTGAAAGACAAGAACCAGGAAGCAGGAGAGTTTGAGAAAAGGAGAGAGGAAAGAAGAGACATGCAGCCAGACGAGGGGTTAGTGAGAGAGGCTGGGACAGAGAACAGGATGAGAAGGAAATAAGGCAAGGCAAGGCAAGGCAAGGCCAAAGGACGTTTCCTTGATTTATATTTTCTACCACATTCATCTGGAGATGGGGAGTAAAGCCATCAGACCTTATGGATTAGGGCCAAGCAAAACCCTGACTACTTGAGACACTTAGAACTAAGCCTAAAATGCAAAGATCTCTCCAGAAGGACGGTTTTTATACTCTACATCCACAATCTGCAGGCAGCAAAAAAGAATAAGCGGTAGATCTACTTAGGCTAAGTCATGGTGGTTTGGTGCAGAGACCATGCATATCATGGGAATATTTCAGCATTTCTGTTCTGGTTTTCAGTTTATTACACCAAGACACCCACCTGATGACATCATTTCAAGAGCAAAAGCAGCAATTTGCAGAATTCAGCTTCTTTGGGGAACTGAGAAATTGCTGAGCTGACACCAAGTCCTGCTGGGTCCCTGTCACCCGCAGAGTGCCCGCATCCTCACCGCGGTAGCGGGCATTGTGACAAAGGTTCTATGTCAGCTGGGTGTGGCAGTCGAGCGCCCCGTAGGGGAGGGGGAGCCTGTCAGCCCCGGGCCTGTCACTGCCTGCTGTCCCTCCTGTCAGCAGCGAGGCCTCTGAAAAGTTTCAAAAACATCCCCAGACTTGGGTCCAAAGTGGCCAAAAGTCTCCAAGAGACAAGTTGGGAAGAAGGATATGGAACAGAGGGAGAAAGCGAAGGGAGCAAGACAAAGGGAGGGAAGAGGAAAATCTAGTGCCGGGCTGCAGGACTGAAATGGAGGAATTGAAAGACAAGAGTCAGGAAGCAGGAGAGTTTGAGAAAAGGAGAGAGGAAAGAAGAGACATGCAGCCAGACGAGGGGTTAGTGAGAGAGGCTGGGACAGAGAACAGGATGAGAAGGAAATAAGGCAAGGCAAGGCAAGGCAAGGCCAAAGGACGTTTCCTTGATTTATATTTTCTACCACATTCATCTGGAGATGGGGAGTAAAGCCATCAGACCTTATGGATTAGGGCCAAACAAAACCCTGACTACTTGAGACACTTAGACTAAGCCTAAAATGCAAAGATCTCTCCAGAAGGACGGTTTTTATACTCTACATCCACAATCTGCAGGCAGCAAAAAAGAATAAGCGGTAGATCTACTTAGGCTAAGTCATGGTGGTTTGGTGCAGAGACCATGCATATCATGGGAATATTTCAGCATTTCTGCTCTGGTTTTCAGTTTATCACACCAAGACACCCACCTGATGACATCATTTCAAGAGCAAAAGCAGCAATTTGCAGAATTCAGCTTCTTTGGGAAACTGAGAAATTGCTGAGCTGACACCAAGTCCTGCTGGGTCCCTGTCACCCGCAGAGTGCCCGCATCCTCACCGCGGTAGCGGGCATTGTGACAAAGGTTCTATGTCAGCTGGGTGTGGCAGTCGAGCGCCCCGTAGGGGAGGGGGAGCCTGTCAGCCCCGGGCCTGTCACTGCCTGCTGTCCCCCCTGTCAGCAGCGAGGCCTCTGAAAAGTTTCAAAAACATCCCCAGACTTGGGTCCAAAGTGGCCAAAAGTCTCCAAGAGACAAGTTGGGAAGAAGGATATGGAACAGAGGGAGAAAGCGAAGGGAGCAAGACAAAGGGAGGGAAGAGGAAAAACTAGTGCCGGGCTGCAGGACTGAAATGGAGGAATTGAAAGACAAGAACCAGGAAGCAGGAGAGTTTGAGAAAAGGAGAGAGGAAAGAAGAGACATGCAGCCAGAGGAGGGGTTAGTGAGAGAGGCTGGGACAGAGAACAGGATGAGAAGGAAATAAGGCAAGGCAAGGCAAGGCAAGGCCAAAGGACGTTTCCTTGATTTATATTTTCTACCACATTCATCTGGAGATGGGGAGTAAAGCCATCAGACCTTATGGATTAGGGCCAAACAAAACCCTGACTACTTGAGACACTTAGACTAAGCCTAAAATGCAAAGATCTCTCCAGAAGGACGGTTTTTATACTCTACATCCACAATCTGCAGGCAGCAAAAAAGAATAAGCGGTAGATCTACTTAGGCTAAGTCATGGTGGTTTGGTGCAGAGACCATGCATATCATGGGAATATTTCAGCATTTCTGCTCTGGTTTTCAGTTTATCACACCAAGACACCCACCTGATGACATCATTTCAAGAGCAAAAGCAGCAATTTGCAGAATTCAGCTTCTTTGGGAAACTGAGAAATTGCTGAGCTGACACCAAGTCCTGCTGGGTCCCTGTCACCCGCAGAGTGCCCGCATCCTCACCGCGGTAGCGGGCATTGTGACAAAGGTTCTATGTCAGCTGGGTGTGGCAGTCGAGCGCCCCGTAGGGGAGGGGGAGCCTGTCAGCCCCGGGCCTGTCACTGCCTGCTGTCCCCCCTGTCAGCAGCGAGGCCTCTGAAAAGTTTCAAAAACATCCCCAGACTTGGGTCCAAAGTGGCCAAAAGTCTCCAAGAGACAAGCTGGGAAGAAGGATATGGAACAGAGGGAGAAAGCGAAGGGAGCAAGACAAAGGGAGGGAAGAGGAAAAACTAGTGCCGGGCTGCAGGACTGAAATGGAGGAATTGAAAGACAAGAACCAGGAAGCAGGAGAGTTTGAGAAAAGGAGAGAGGAAAGAAGAGACATGCAGCCAGAGGAGGGGTTAGTGAGAGAGGCTGGGACAGAGAACAGGATGAGAAGGAAATAAGGCAAGGCAAGGCAAGGCAAGGCCAAAGGACGTTTCCTTGATTTATATTTTCTACCACATTCATCTGGAGATGGGGAGTAAAGCCATCAGACCTTATGGATTAGGGCCAAACAAAACCCTGACTACTTGAGACACTTAGACTAAGCCTAAAATGCAAAGATCTCTCCAGAAGGACGGTTTTTATACTCTACATCCACAATCTGCAGGCAGCAAAAAAGAATAAGCGGTAGATCTACTTAGGCTAAGTCATGGTGGTTTGGTGCAGAGACCATGCATATCATGGGAATATTTCAGCATTTCTGCTCTGGTTTTCAGTTTATTACACCAAGACACCCACCTGATGACATCATTTCAAGAGCAAAAGCAGCAATTTGCAGAATTCAGCTTCTTTGGGGAACTGAGAAATTGCTGAGCTGACACCAAGTCCTGCTGGGTCCCTGTCACCCGCAGAGTGCCCGCATCCTCACCACGGTAGCGGGCATTGTGACAAAGGTTCTATGTCAGCTGGGTGTGGCAGCCGAGCGCCCCGTAGGGGAGGGGGAGCCTGTCAGCCCCGGGCCTGTCACTGCCTGCTGTCCCCCCTGTCAGCAGCGAGGCCTCTGAAAAGTTTCAAAAACATCCCCAGACTTGGGTCCAAAGTGGCCAAAAGTCTACAAGAGACAAGTTGGGAAGAAGGATATGGAACAGAGGGAGAAAGCGAAGGGAGCAAGACAAAGGGAGGGAAGAGGAAAAACTAGTGCCGGGCTGCAGGACTGAAATGGAGGAATTGAAAGACAAGAACCAGGAAGCAGGAGAGTTTGAGAAAAGGAGAGAGGAAAGAAGAGACATGCAGCCAGAGGAGGGGTTAGTGAGAGAGGCTGGGACAGAGAACAGGATGAGAAGGAAATAAGGCAAGGCAAGGCAAGGCAAGGCCAAAGGACGTTTCCTTGATTTATATTTTCTACCACATTCATCTGGAGATGGGGAGTAAAGCCATCAGACCTTATGGATTAGGGCCAAACAAAACCCTGACTACTTGAGACACTTAGACTAAGCCTAAAATGCAAAGATCTCTCCAGAAAGACGGTTTTTATACTCTACATCCACAATCTGCAGGCAGCAAAAAAGAATAAGCGGTAGATCTACTTAGGCTATGTCATGGTGGTTTGGTGCAGAGACCATGCATATCATGGGAATATTTCAGCATTTCTGCTCTGGTTTTCAGTTTATCACACCAAGACACCCACCTGATGACATCATTTCAAGAGCAAAAGCAGCAATTTGCAGAATTCAGCTTCTTTGGGAAACTGAGAAATTGCTGAGCTGACACCAAGTCCTGCTGGGTCCCTGTCACCCGCAGAGTGCCCGCATCCTCACCGCGGTAGCGGGCATTGTGACAAAGGTTCTATGTCAGCTGGGTGTGGCAGTCGAGCGCCCCGTAGGGGAGGGGGAGCCTGTCAGCCCCGGGCCTGTCACTGCCTGCTGTCCCCCCTGTCAGCAGCGAGGCCTCTGAAAAGTTTCAAAAACATCCCCAGACTTGGGTCCAAAGTGGCCAAAAGTCTCCAAGAGACAAGCTGGGAAGAAGGATATGGAACAGAGGGAGAAAGCGAAGGGAGCAAGACAAAGGGAGGGAAGAGGAAAAACTAGTGCCGGGCTGCAGGACTGAAATGGAGGAATTGAAAGACAAGAACCAGGAAGCAGGAGAGTTTGAGAAAAGGAGAGAGGAAAGAAGAGACATGCAGCCAGACGAGGGGTTAGTGAGAGAGGCTGGGACAGAGAACAGGATGAGAAGGAAATAAGGCAAGGCAAGGCAAGGCAAGGCCAAAGGACGTTTCCTTGATTTATATTTTCTACCACATTCATCTGGAGATGGGGAGTAAAGCCATCAGACCTTATGGATTAGGGCCAAACAAAACCCTGACTACTTGAGACACTTAGACTAAGCCTAAAATGCAAAGATCTCTCCAGAAGGACGGTTTTTATACTCTACATCCACAATCTGCAGGCAGCAAAAAAGAATAAGCGGTAGATCTACTTAGGCTAAGTCATGGTGGTTTGGTGCAGAGACCATGCATATCATGGGAATATTTCAGCATTTCTGCTCTGGTTTTCAGTTTATTACACCAAGACACCCACCTGATGACATCATTTCAAGAGCAAAAGCAGCAATTTGCAGAATTCAGCTTCTTTGGGGAACTGAGAAATTGCTGAGCTGACACCAAGTCCTGCTGGGTCCCTGTCACCCGCAGAGTGCCCGCATCCTCACCACGGTAGCGGGCATTGTGACAAAGATTCTATGTCAGCTGGGTGTGGCAGCCGAGCGCCCCGTAGGGGAGGGGGAGCCTGTCAGCCCCGGGCCTGTCACTGCCTGCTGTCCCCCCTGTCAGCAGCGAGGCCTCTGAAAAGTTTCAAAAACATCCCCAGACTTGGGTCCAAAGTGGCCAAAAGTCTACAAGAGACAAGTTGGGAAGAAGGATATGGAACAGAGGGAGAAAGCGAAGGGAGCAAGACAAAGGGAGGGAAGAGGAAAAACTAGTGCCGGGCTGCAGGACTGAAATGGAGGAATTGAAAGACAAGAACCAGGAAGCAGGAGAGTTTGAGAAAAGGAGAGAGGAAAGAAGAGACATGCAGCCAGAGGAGGGGTTAGTGAGAGAGGCTGGGACAGAGAACAGGATGAGAAGGAAATAAGGCAAGGCAAGGCAAGGCAAGGCCAAAGGACGTTTCCTTGATTTATATTTTCTACCACATTCATCTGGAGATGGGGAGGAAAGCCATCAGACCTTATGGATTAGGGCCAAACAAAACCCTGACTACTTGAGACACTTAGACTAAGCCTAAAATGCAAAGATCTCTCCAGAAGGACGGTTTTTATACTCTACATCCACAATCTGCAGGCAGCAAAAAAGAATAAGCGGTAGATCTACTTAGGCTAAGTCATGGTGGTTTGGTGCAGAGACCATGCATATCATGGGAATATTTCAGCATTTCTGCTCTGGTTTTCAGTTTATCACACCAAGACACCCACCTGATGACATCATTTCAAGAGCAAAAGCAGCAATTTGCAGAATTCAGCTTCTTTGGGAAACTGAGAAATTGCTGAGCTGACACCAAGTCCTGCTGGGTCCCTGTCACCCGCAGAGTGCCCGCATCCTCACCACGGTAGCGGGCATTGTGACAAAGGTTCTATGTCAGCTGGGTGTGGCAGTCGAGCGCCCCGTAGGGGAGGGGGAGCCTGTCAGCCCCGGGCCTGTCACTGCCTGCTGTCCCCCCTGTCAGCAGCGAGGCCTCTGAAAAGTTTCAAAAACATCCCCAGACTTGGGTCCAAAGTGGCCAAAAGTCTCCAAGAGACAAGTTGGGAAGAAGGATATGGAACAGAGGGAGAAAGCGAAGGGAGCAAGACAAAGGGAGGGAAGAGGAAAAACTAGTGCCGGGCTGCAGGACTGAAATGGAGGAATTGAAAGACAAGAACCAGGAAGCAGGAGAGTTTGAGAAAAGGAGAGAGGAAAGAAGAGACATGCAGCCAGAGGAGGGGTTAGTGAGAGAGGCTGGGACAGAGAACAGGATGAGAAGGAAATAAGGCAAGGCAAGGCAAGGCAAGGCCAAAGGACGTTTCCTTGATTTATATTTTCTACCACATTCATCTGGAGATGGGGAGGAAAGCCATCAGACCTTATGGATTAGGGCCAAACAAAACCCTGACTACTTGAGACACTTAGACTAAGCCTAAAATGCAAAGATCTCTCCAGAAGGACGGTTTTTATACTCTACATCCACAATCTGCAGGCAGCAAAAAAGAATAAGCGGTAGATCTACTCAGGCTGAGTCATGGTGGTTTGGTGCAGAGACCATGCATATCATGGGAATATTTCAGCATTTCTGCTCTGGTTTTCAGTTTATTACACCAAGACACCCACCTGATGACATCATTTCAAGAGCAAAAGCAGCAATTTGCAGAATTCAGCTTCTTTGGGGAACTGAGAAATTGCTGAGCTGGCACCAAGTCCTGCTGGGTCCCTGTCACCCGCAGAGTGCCCGCATCCTCACCACGGTAACGGGCATTCTTACAAAGGTTCTATGTCAGCTGGGTGTGGCAGTCGAGCGCCCCCTAGGGGAGGGGGAGCCTGTCAGCCCCGGGCCTGTCACTGCCTGCTGTCCCTCCTGTCAGCAGCGAGGCCTCTGAAAAGTTTCAAAAACATCCCCAGACTTGGGTCCAAAGTGGCCAAAAGTCTACAAGAGACAAGTTGGGAAGAAGGATATGGAACAGAGGGAGAAAGCGAAGGGAGCAAGACAAAGGGAGGGAAGAGGAAAATCTAGTGCCGGGCTGCAGGACTGAAATGGAGGAATTGAAAGACAAGAGTCAGGAAGCAGGAGAGTTTGAGAAAAGGAGAGAGGAAAGAAGAGACATGCAGCCAGAGGAGGGGTTAGTGAGAGAGGCTGGAACAGAGAACAGGATGAGAAGGAAATAAGGCAAGAGAAGGCAAGGCTACGCCAAAGGACCTTTCCCTGATTTATATTTTCTACCACATTCATCTGGAGACGAGGAGGAAAGCCATCAGACCTGATGGATTAGGCCCAAACAAAAACCCCGGCTACTTGAGACACTTAGACTAAGCTTGAAATGCAAAGATCTCTCCATAAGGATGGTTTTTATCCTGTACTTCCACAATCTGCTGACAGTACAAAAGAATAAGCGGCAGATCTACTCAGGCTGAGTCATGGTGGTTTGGTGCAGAGACCATGCATATCATGGGAATATTTCAGCATTTCTATTCTGGTTTTCAGTGTATTACACTAAAACACCCACCTGATGACATCATTTCAAGAGCAAAAGCAGCAGTTTGCAGAATTCAGCTTCTTTAGGGAACTGAGAAATTGCTGAGCTGACACCAAGTCCTTCCATGTCCCCTTTACCTGCAGAGTGCCCGCATCCTCACCACGGTAGCGGGCATTCTGACAAAGGTTCTATGTCAGCTGGGTGTGGCAGCCGAGCGCCCCCTAGGGGAGGGGGAGTCTGTCAGCCCCGGGCCTGTCACTGTTGCTGTCCCCCCTGTCAGCAGCGAGGCCTCTGAAAAGTTCCAAAAACATCCCCAGACTTGGGTCCAGCATGGCCAAAAGTCTCCAAGAGACAAGTCGGGAAGAAGGATATAGAACAGAGGGAGAAAGCGAAGGGAGCAGACCAAAGGGAGGGAAGAGGAAAACTAGTGCCGGGCTGCAGGACTGAAATGGAGGAATTGAAAGACAAGAACCAGGAAGCAGGAGAGATTGAGAAAAGGAGAGAGGAAAGCAGAGACATGCAGCCAGACGAGGGGTTAGTGAGAGAGGCTGGGACAGAGAACAGGATGAGAAGGAAATAAGGCAAGGCAAGGAAAGACTAGGCCAAAGGACGTTTCCTTGCTTTATATTTTCTACCACATTCATCTTGAAACGAGGAAGAAAGCCATCAGACCTTATGGATTAGGCCCAAACAAAAACCCCGGCTACTTGAGACACTTAGACTAAGCCTAAAACGCAACGATCTCTCCAGAAGGATGTTTTTCATGCTGTACTTCTACAATCTGCTGGCAGTACAGAAGAATAAGCGGCAGATCTACTCAGGCTGAGTCATGGTGCTTTGGTGCAGAGATCATGCATATCATGGGAATATTTCAGCATGTCTGCTCTGGTTTTCAGTTTATTACACCAAGACACCCACCTGATGACATCATTTCAAGAGCAAAAGCAGCAATTTGCAGAATTCAGCTTCTTTGGGGAACTGAGAAATTGCTGAGCTGACACCAAGTCCTGCTGGGTCCCTGTCACCCGCAGAGTGCCCGCATCCTCACCACGGTAGCGGGCATTGTGACAAAGGTTCTATGTCAGCTGGGTGTGGCAGTCGAGCGCCCCATAGGGGAGGGGGAGCCTGTCAGCCCCGGGCCTGTCACTGCCTGCTGTCCCCCCTGTCAGCAGCGAGGCCTCTGAAAAGTTTCAAAAACATCCCCAGACTTGGGTCCAAAGTGGCCAAAAGTCTCCAAGAGACAAGTTGGGAAGAAGGATATGGAACAGAGGGAGAAAGCGAAGGGAGCAAGACAAAGGGAGGGAAGAGGAAAAACTAGTGCCGGGCTGCAGGACTGAAATGGAGGAATTGAAAGACAAGAACCAGGAAGCAGGAGAGTTTGAGAAAAGGAGAGAGGAAAGAAGAGACATGCAGCCAGACGAGGGGTTAGTGAGAGAGGCTGGGACAGAGAACAGGATGAGAAGGAAATAAGGCAAGGCAAGGCAAGGCAAGGCCAAAGGACGTTTCCTTGATTTATATTTTCTACCACATTCATCTGGAGATGGGGAGGAAACCCATCAGACCTTATGGATTAGGGCCAAACAAAACCCTGACTACTTGAGACACTTAGACTAAGCCTAAAATGCAAAGATCTCTCCAGAAGGACGGTTTTTATACTCTACATCCACAATCTGCAGGCAGCAAAAAAGAATAAGCGGTAGATCTACTTAGGCTAAGTCATGGTGGTTTGGTGCAGAGACCATGCATATCATGGGAATATTTCAGCATTTCTGCTCTGGTTTTCAGTTTATCACACCAAGACACCCACCTGATGACATCATTTCAAGAGCAAAAGCAGCAATTTGCAGAATTCAGCTTCTTTGGGAAACTGAGAAATTGCTGAGCTGACACCAAGTCCTGCTGGGTCCCTGTCACCCGCAGAGTGCCCGCATCCTCACCGCGGTAGCGGGCATTGTGACAAAGGTTCTATGTCAGCTGGGTGTGGCAGTCGAGCGCCCCGTAGGGGAGGGGGAGCCTGTCAGCCCCGGGCCTGTCACTGCCTGCTGTCCCCCCTGTCAGCAGCGAGGCCTCTGAAAAGTTTCAAAAACATCCCCAGACTTGGGTCCAAAGTGGCCAAAAGTCTCCAAGAGACAAGTTGGGAAGAAGGATATGGAACAGAGGGAGAAAGCGAAGGGAGCAAGACAAAGGGAGGGAAGAGGAAAAACTAGTGCCGGGCTGCAGGACTGAAATGGAGGAATTGAAAGACAAGAACCAGGAAGCAGGAGAGTTTGAGAAAAGGAGAGAGGAAAGCAGAGACATGCAGCCAGACGAGGGGTTAGTGAGAGAGGCTGGGACAGAGAACAGGATGAGAAGGAAATAAGGCAAGGCAAGGCAAGGCAAGGCCAAAGGACGTTTCCTTGATTTATATTTTCTACCACATTCATCTGGAGATGGGGAGGAAACCCATCAGACCTTATGGATTAGGGCCAAACAAAACCCTGACTACTTGAGACACTTAGACTAAGCCTAAAATGCAAAGATCTCTCCAGAAGGACGGTTTTTATACTCTACATCCACAATCTGCAGGCAGCAAAAAAGAATAAGCGGTAGATCTACTTAGGCTAAGTCATGGTGGTTTGGTGCAGAGACCATGCATATCATGGGAATATTTCAGCATTTCTGCTCTGGTTTTCAGTTTATTACACCAAGACACCCACCTGATGACATCATTTCAAGAGCAAAAGCAGCAATTTGCAGAATTCAGCTTCTTTGGGGAACTGAGAAATTGCTGAGCTGACACCAAGTCCTGCTGGGTCCCTGTCACCCGCAGAGTGCCCGCATCCTCACCACGGTAGCGGGCATTGTGACAAAGGTTCTATGTCAGCTGGGTGTGGCAGCCGAGCGCCCCGTAGGGGAGGGGGAGCCTGTCAGCCCCGGGCCTGTCACTGCCTGCTGTCCCCCCTGTCAGCAGCGAGGCCTCTGAAAAGTTTCAAAAACATCCCCAGACTTGGGTCCAAAGTGGCCAAAAGTCTACAAGAGACAAGTTGGGAAGAAGTATATGGAACAGAGGGAGAAAGCGAAGGGAGCAAGACAAAGGGAGGGAAGAGGAAAAACTAGTGCCGGGCTGCAGGACTGAAATGGAGGAATTGAAAGACAAGAACCAGGAAGCAGGAGAGTTTGAGAAAAGGAGAGAGGAAAGAAGAGACATGCAGCCAGACGAGGGGTTAGTGAGAGAGGCTGGGACAGAGAACAGGATGAGAAGGAAATAAGGCAAGGCAAGGCAAGGCAAGGCCAAAGGACGTTTCCTTGATTTATATTTTCTACCACATTCATCTGGAGATGGGGAGGAAAGCCATCAGACCTTATGGATTAGGGCCAAACAAAACCCTGACTACTTGAGACACTTAGACTAAGCCTAAAATGCAAAGATCTCTCCAGAAGGACGGTTTTTATACTCTACATCCACAATCTGCAGGCAGCAAAAAAGAATAAGCGGTAGATCTACTTAGGCTAAGTCATGGTGGTTTGGTGCAGAGACCATGCATATCATGGGAATATTTCAGCATTTCTGCTCTGGTTTTCAGTTTATCACACCAAGACACCCACCTGATGACATCATTTCAAGAGCAAAAGCAGCAATTTGCAGAATTCAGCTTCTTTGGGAAACTGAGAAATTGCTGAGCTGACACCAAGTCCTGCTGGGTCCCTGTCACCCGCAGAGTGCCCGCATCCTCACCACGGTAGCGGGCATTGTGACAAAGGTTCTATGTCAGCTGGGTGTGGCAGTCGAGCGCCCCGTAGGGGAGGGGGAGCCTGTCAGCCCCGGGCCTGTCACTGCCTGCTGTCCCCCCTGTCAGCAGCGAGGCCTCTGAAAAGTTTCAAAAACATCCCCAGACTTGGGTCCAAAGTGGCCAAAAGTCTCCAAGAGACAAGTTGGGAAGAAGGATATGGAACAGAGGGAGAAAGCGAAGGGAGCAAGACAAAGGGAGGGAAGAGGAAAAACTAGTGCCGGGCTGCAGGACTGAAATGGAGGAATTGAAAGACAAGAACCAGGAAGCAGGAGAGTTTGAGAAAAGGAGAGAGGAAAGAAGAGACATGCAGCCAGAGGAGGGGTTAGTGAGAGAGGCTGGGACAGAGAACAGGATGAGAAGGAAATAAGGCAAGGCAAGGCAAGGCAAGGCCAAAGGACGTTTCCTTGATTTATATTTTCTACCACATTCATCTGGAGATGGGGAGTAAAGCCATCAGACCTTATGGATTAGGGCCAAACAAAACCCTGACTACTTGAGACACTTAGACTAAGCCTAAAATGCAAAGATCTCTCCAGAAGGACGGTTTTTATACTCTACATCCACAATCTGCAGGCAGCAAAAAAGAATAAGCGGTAGATCTACTTAGGCTGAGTCATGGTGGTTTGGTGCAGAGACCATGCATATCATGGGAATATTTCAGCATTTCTGCTCTGGTTTTCAGTTTATTACACCAAGACACCCACCTGATGACATCATTTCAAGAGCAAAAGCAGCAATTTGCAGAATTCAGCTTCTTTGGGGAACTGAGAAATTGCTGAGCTGGCACCAAGTCCTGCTGGGTCCCTGTCACCCGCAGAGTGCCCGCATCCTCACCACGGTAACGGGCATTCTTACAAAGGTTCTATGTCAGCTGGGTGTGGCAGTCGAGCGCCCCCTAGGGGAGGGGGAGCCTGTCAGCCCCGGGCCTGTCACTGCCTGCTGTCCCTCCTGTCAGCAGCGAGGCCTCTGAAAAGTTTCAAAAACATCCCCAGACTTGGGTCCAAAGTGGCCAAAAGTCTCCAAGAGACAAGTTGGGAAGAAGGATATGGAACAGAGGGAGAAAGCGAAGGGAGCAAGACAAAGGGAGGGAAGAGGAAAATCTAGTGCCGGGCTGCAGGACTGAAATGGAGGAATTGAAAGACAAGAGTCAGGAAGCAGGAGAGTTTGAGAAAAGGAGAGAGGAAAGAAGAGACATGCAGCCAGAGGAGGGGTTAGTGAGAGAGGCTGGAACAGAGAACAGGATGAGAAGGAAATAAGGCAAGAGAAGGCAAGGCTACACCAAAGGACCTTTCCCTGATTTATATTTTCTACCACATTCATCTGGAGACGAGGAGGAAAGCCATCAGACCTGATGGATTAGGCCCAAACAAAAACCCCGGCTACTTGAGACACTTAGACTAAGCTTGAAATGCAAAGATCTCTCCATAAGGATGGTTTTTATCCTGTACTTCCACAATCTGCTGACAGTACAAAAGAATAAGCGGCAGATCTACTCAGGCTGAGTCATGGTGGTTTGGTGCAGAGACCATGCATATCATGGGAATATTTCAGCATTTGTATTCTGGTTTTCAGTGTATTACACTAAAACACCCACCTGATGACATCATTTCAAGAGCAAAAGCAGCAGTTTGCAGAATTCAGCTTCTTTAGGGAACTGAGAAATTGCTGAGCTGACACCAAGTCCTTCCATGTCCCCTTTACCTGCAGAGTGCCCGCATCCTCACCACGGTAGCGGGCATTCTGACAAAGGTTCTATGTCAGCTGGGTGTGGCAGCCGAGCGCCCCCTAGGGGAGGGGGAGTCTGTCAGCCCCGGGCCTGTCACTGTTGCTGTCCCCCCTGTCAGCAGCGAGGCCTCTGAAAAGTTCCAAAAACATCCCCAGACTTGGGTCCAGCATGGCCAAAAGTCTCCAAGAGACAAGTCGGGAAGAAGGATATAGAACAGAGGGAGAAAGCGAAGGGAGCAGACCAAAGGGAGGGAAGAGGAAAACTAGTGCCGGGCTGCAGGACTGAAATGGAGGAATTGAAAGACAAGAACCAGGAAGCAGGAGAGATTGAGAAAAGGAGAGAGGAAAGAAGAGACATGCAGCCAGACGAGGGGTTAGTGAGAGAGGCTGGGACAGAGAACAGGATGAGAAGGAAATAAGGCAAGGCAAGGAAAGACTAGGCCAAAGGACGTTTCCTTGCTTTATATTTTCTACCACATTCATCTTGAAACGAGGAAGAAAGCCATCAGACCTTATGGATTAGGCCCAAACAAAAACCCCGGCTACTTGAGACACTTAGACTAAGCCTAAAACGCAACGATCTCTCCAGAAGGATGTTTTTCATGCTGTACTTCTACAATCTGCTGGCAGTACAGAAGAATAAGCGGCAGATCTACTCAGGCTGAGTCATGGTGCTTTGGTGCAGAGATCATGCATATCATGGGAATATTTCAGCATGTCTGCTCTGGTTTTCAGTTTATTACACCAAGACACCCACCTGATGACATCATTTCAAGAGCAAAAGCAGCAATTTGCAGAATTCAGCTTCTTTGGGGAACTGAGAAATTGCTGAGCTGACACCAAGTCCTGCTGGGTCCCTGTCACCCGCAGAGTGCCCGCATCCTCACCACGGTAACGGGCATTCTTACAAAGGTTCTATGTCAGCTGGGTGTGGCAGTCGAGCACCCCCTAGGGGAGGGGGAGCCTGTCAGCCCCGGGCCTGTCACTGCCTGCTGTCCCTCCTGTCAGCAGCGAGGCCTCTGAAAAGTTTCAAAAACATCCCCAGACTTGGGTCCAAAGTGGCCAAAAGTCTCCAAGAGACAAGCTGGGAAGAAGGATATGGAACAGAGGGAGAAAGCGAAGGGAGCTGGACAAAGAAAGGGAAGAGGAAAAACTAGTGCCGGGCTGCAGGACTGAAATGGAGGAATTGAAAGACAAGAACCAGGAAGCAGGAGAGTTTGAGAAAAGGAGAGAGGAAAGCAGAGACATGCAGCCAGAGGAGGGGTTAGTGAGAGAGGCTGGGACAGAGAACAGGATGAGAAGGAAATAAGGCAAGGCAAGGCAAGGCAAGGCCAAAGGATGTTTCCTTGATTTATATTTTCTACCACATTCATCTGGAGATGGGGAGGAAAGCCATCAGACCTTATGGATTAGGGCCAAACAAAACCCTGACTACTTGAGACACTTAGACTAAGCCTAAAATGCAAAGATCTCTCCAGAAGGACGGTTTTTATACTCTACATCCACAATCTGCAGGCAGCAAAAAAGAATAAGCGGTAGATCTACTTAGGCTGAGTCATGGTGGTTTGGTGCAGAGACCATGCATATCATGGGAATATTTCAGCATTTCTGCTCTGGTTTTCAGTTTATTACACCAAGACACCCACCTGATGACATCATTTCAAGAGCAAAAGCAGCAATTTGCAGAATTCAGCTTCTTTGGGGAACTGAGAAATTGCTGAGCTGGCACCAAGTCCTGCTGGGTCCCTGTCACCCGCAGAGTGCCCGCATCCTCACCACGGGTCCGGGCATTCTTACAAAGGTTCTATGTCAGCTGGGTGTGGCAGCCGAGCGCCCCCTAGGGGAGGGGCAGTCTGTCAGCCCCGGGTCTGTCACTGCCTGCTGTCCCCCCTGTCAGCAGCGAGGCCTCTGAAAAGTTTCAAAAACATCTCCAGACTTGGGTCCAAAGTGGCCAAAAGTCTCCAAGAGACAAGTTGGGAAGAAGGATATGGAACAGAGGGAGAAAGCGAAGGGAGCAAGACAAAGGGAGGGAAGAGGAAAAACTAGTGCCGGGCTGCAGGACTGAAATGGAGGAATTGAAAGACAAGAACCAGGAAGCAGGAGAGTTTGAGAAAAGGAGAGAGGAAAGAAGAGACATGCAGCCAGAGGAGGGGTTAGTGAGAGAGGCTGGGACAGAGAACAGGATGAGAAGGAAATAAGGCAAGGCAAGGCAAGGCAAGGCCAAAGGACGTTTCCTTGATTTATATTTTCTACCACATTCATCTGGAGATGGGGAGTAAAGCCATCAGACCTTATGGATTAGGGCCAAGCAAAACCCTGACTACTTGAGACACTTAGAACTAAGCCTAAAATGCAAAGATCTCTCCAGAAGGACGGTTTTTATACTCTACATCCACAATCTGCAGGCAGCAAAAAAGAATAACCGGTAGATCTACTTAGGCTAAGTCATGGTGGTTTGGTGCAGAGACCATGCATATCATGGGAATATTTCAGCATTTCTGTTCTGGTTTTCAGTTTATTACACCAAGACACCCACCTGATGACATCATTTCAAGAGCAAAAGCAGCAATTTGCAGAATTCAGCTTCTTTGGGGAACTGAGAAATTGCTGAGCTGGCACCAAGTCCTGCTGGGTCCCTGTCACCCGCAGAGTGCCCGCATCCTCACCACGGGTCCGGGCATTCTTACAAAGGTTCTATGTCAGCTGGGTGTGGCAGTCGAGCGCCCCGTAGGGGAGGGGGAGCCTGTCAGCCCCGGGCCTGTCACTGCCTGCTGTCCCTCCTGTCAGCAGCGAGGCCTCTGAAAAGTTTCAAAAACATCCCCAGACTTGGGTCCAAAGTGGCCAAAAGTCTACAAGAGACAAGTTGGGAAGAAGGATATGGAACAGAGGGAGAAAGCGAAGGGAGCAGACCAAAGGGAGGGAAGAGGAAAACTAGTGCCGGGCTGCAGGACTGAAATGGAGGAATTGAAAGACAAGAACCAGGAAGCAGGAGAGATTGAGAAAAGGAGAGAGGAAAGAAGAGACATGCAGCCAGACGAGGGGTTAGTGCGAGAGGCTGGGACAGAGAACAGGATTAGAAGGAAATAAGGCAAGACAAGGCAAGGCTACGCCAAAGGACGTTTACCTGATTTATATTTTCTACCACATTCATCTGGAGACGAGGAGGAAAGCCATCAGACCTGATGGATTAGGCCCAAACAAAAACCCGGCTACTTGAGACACTTAGACTAAGCTTAAAATGCAAAGATCTCTCCAGAAGGATGGTTTTTATCCTGTACTTCCACAATCTGCTGACAGTACAAAAGAATAAGTGGCAGATCTACTCAGGCTGAGTCATGGTGGTTTGGTGCAGAGACCATGCATATCATGGGAATATTTCAGCATTTCTATTCTGGTTTTCAGTTTATTACACTAAAACACCCACCTGATGACATCATTCCAAGAGCAAAAGCAGCAGTTTGCAGAATTCAGCTTCTTTGGGGAACTGAGAAATTGCTGAGCTGACACCAAGTCCTGCTGGGTCCCTGTCACCCGCAGAGTGCCCGCATCCTCACCACGGTAGCGGGCATTGTGACAAAGGTTCTATGTCAGCTGGGTGTGGCAGCCGAGCGCCCCCTAGGGGAGGGGGAGCCTGTCAGCCCCGGGCCTGTCACTGCCTGCTGTCCCTCCTGTCAGAAGCGAGGCCTCTGAAAAGTTTCAAAAGCATCCCCAGACTTGGGTCCAAAGTGGCCAAAAGTCTCCAAGAGACAAGTTGGGAAGAAGGATATGGAACAGAGGGAGAAAGCGAAGGGAGCAAGACAAAGGGAGGGAAGAGGAAAAACTAGTGCCGGGCTGCAGGACTGAAATGGAGGAATTGAAAGAGAAGAACCAGGAAGCAGGAGAGTTTGAGAAAAGGAGAGAGGAAAGAAGAGACATGCAGCCAGACGAGGGGTTAGTGAGAGAGGCTGGGACAGAGAACAGGATGAGAAGGAAATAAGGCAAGGCAAGGCAAGGCAAGGCCAAAGGACATTTCCTTGATTTATATTTTCTACCACATTCATCTGGAGATGGGGAGGAAAGCCATCAGACCTTATGGATTAGGGCCAAGCAAAACCCTGACTACTTGAGACACTTAAAACTAAGCCTAAAATGCAAAGATCTCTCCAGAAGGACGGTTTTTATACTCTACATCCACAATCTGCAGGCAGCAAAAAAGAATAAGCGGTAGATCTACTTAGCCTGAGTCATGGTAGTTTGGTGCAGAGACCATGCATATCATGGGAATATTTCAGCATTTCTGCTCTGGTTTTCAGTTTATTACACCAAGACACCCACCTGATGACATCATTTCAAGAGCAAAAGCAGCAATTTGCAGAATTCAGCTTCTTTGGGGAACTGAGAAATTGCTGAGCTGGCACCAAGTCCTGCTGGGTCCCTGTCACCCGCAGAGTGCCCGCATCCTCACCACGGGTCCGGGCATTCTTACAAAGGTTCTATGTCAGCTGGGTGTGGCAGCCGAGCGCCCCCTAGGGGAGGGGCAGTCTGTCAGCCCCGGGTCTGTCACTGCCTGCTGTCCCCCCTGTCAGCAGCGAGGCCTCTGAAAAGTTTCAAAAACATCCCCAGACTTGGGTCCTAGCGTGGCCAAAAGTCTACAAGAGACAAGTTGGGAAGAAGGATATGGAACAGAGGGAGAAAGCGAATGGAGCAGACCAAAGGGAGGGAAGAGGAAAACTAGTGCCGGGCTGCAGGACTGAAATGGAGGAATTGAAAGACAAGAACCAGGAAGCAGGAGAGATTGAGAAAAGGAGAGAGGAAAGAAGAGACATGCAGCCAGAGGAGGGGTTAGTGCGAGAGGCTGGGACAGAGAACAGGATTAGAAGGAAATAAGGCAAGACAAGGCAAGGCTACGCCAAAGGACGTTTACCTGATTTATATTTTCTATCACATTCATCTGGAGACGAGGAGGAAAGCCATCAGACCTGATGGATTAGGCCCAAACAAAAACCCGGCTACTTGAGACACTTAGACTAAGCTTAAAATGCAAAGATCTCTCCAGAAGGATGGTTTTTATCCTGTACTTCCACAATCTGCTGACAGTACAAAAGAATAAGTGGCAGATCTACTCAGGCTGAGTCATGGTGGTTTGGTGCAGAGACCATGCATATCATGGGAATATTTCAGCATTTCTATTCTGGTTTTCAGTTTATTACACTAAAACACCCACCTGATGACATCATTCCAAGAGCAAAAGCAGCAGTTTGCAGAATTCAGCTTGTTTGGGAAACTGAGAAATTGCTGAGCTGACACCAAGTCCTGCTGGGTCCCTGTCACCCGCAGAGTGCCCACATCCGCACCACGGGTCCGGGCATTCTTACAAAGGTTCTATGTCAGCTGGGTGTGGCAGTCGAGCGCCCCGTAGGGGAGGGGGAGCCTGTCAGCCCCGGGCCTGTCACTGCCTGCTGTCCCTCCTGTCAGCAGCGAGGCCTCTGAAAAGTTTCAAAAACATCCCCAGACTTGGGTCCAAAGTGGCCAAAAGTCTCCAAGAGACAAGTTGGGAAGAAGGATATGGAACAGAGGGAGAAAGCGAAGGGAGCAAGACAAAGGGAGGGAAGAGGAAAATCTAGTGCCGGGCTGCAGGACTGAAATGGAGGAATTGAAAGACAAGAGTCAGGAAGCAGGAGAGTTTGAGAAAAGGAGAGAGGAAAGAAGAGACATGCAGCCAGAGGAGGGGTTAGTGAGAGAGGCTGGAACAGAGAACAGGATGAGAAGGAAATAAGGCAAGACAAGGCAAGGCTACGCCAAAGGACCTTTCCCTGATTTATATTTTCTACCACATTCATCTGGAGACGAGGAGGAAAGCCATCAGACCTGATGGATTAGGCCCAAACAAAAACCCCGGCTACTTGAGACACTTAGACTAAGCTTAAAATGCAAAGATCTCTCCATAAGGATGGTTTTTATCCTGTACTTCCACAATCTGCTGACAGTACAAAAGAATAAGCGGCAGATCTACTCAGGCTGAGTCATGGTGGTTTGGTGCAGAGACCATGCATATCATGGGAATATTTCAGCATTTCTGCTCTGGTTTTCAGTGTATTACACTAAAACACCCACCTGATGACATCATTTCAAGAGCAAAAGCAGCAGTTTGCAGAATTCAGCTTCTTTAGGGAACTGAGAAATTGCTGAGCTGACACCAAGTCCTTCCATGTCCCCTTTACCTGCAGAGTGCCCGCATCGTCACCACGGTAGCGGGCATTCTGACAAAGGTTCTATGTCAGCTGGGTGTGGCAGCCGAGCGCCCCCTAGGGGAGGGGGAGTCTGTCAGCCCCGGGCCTGTCACTGTTGCTGTCCCCCCTGTCAGCAGCGAGGCCTCTGAAAAGTTCCAAAAACATCCCCAGACTTGGGTCCAGCATGGCCAAAAGTCTCCAAGAGACAAGTCGGGAAGAAGGATATAGAACAGAGGGAGAAAGCGAAGGGAGCAGACCAAAGGGAGGGAAGAGGAAAACTAGTGCCGGGCTGCAGGACTGAAATGGAGGAATTGAAAGACAAGAACCAGGAAGCAGGAGAGATTGAGAAAAGGAGAGAGGAAAGCAGAGACATGCAGCCAGACGAGGGGTTAGTGAGAGAGGCTGGGACAGAGAACAGGATGAGAAGGAAATAAGGCAAGGCAAGGAAAGACTAGGCCAAAGGACGTTTCCTTGCTTTATATTTTCTACCAAATTCATCTTGAAATGAGGAAGAAAGCCATCAGACCTTATGGATTAGGCCCAAACAAAAACCCCGGCTACTTGAGACACTTAGACTAAGCCTAAAACGCAACGATCTCTCCAGAAGGATGTTTTTCATGCTGTACTTCTACAATCTGCTGGCAGTACAGAAGAATAAGCGGCAGATCTACTCAGGCTGAGTCATGGTGCTTTGGTGCAGAGATCATGCATATCATGGGAATATTTCAGCATGTCTGCTCTGGTTTTCAGTTTATTACACCAAGACACCCACCTGATGACATCATTTCAAGAGCAAAAGCAGCAATTTGCAGAATTCAGCTTCTTTGGGGAACTGAGAAATTGCTGAGCTGACACCAAGTCCTGCTGGGTCCCTGTCACCCGCAGAGTGCCCGCATCCTCACCACGGTAACGGGCATTCTTACAAAGGTTCTATGTCAGCTGGGTGTGGCAGTCGAGCACCCCCTAGGGGAGGGGGAGCCTGTCAGCCCCGGGCCTGTCACTGCCTGCTGTCCCTCCTGTCAGCAGCGAGGCCTCTGAAAAGTTTCAAAAACATCCCCAGACTTGGGTCCAAAGTGGCCAAAAGTCTCCAAGAGACAAGCTGGGAAGAAGGATATGGAACAGAGGGAGAAAGCGAAGGGAGCAAGACAAAGGGAGGGAAGAGGAAAAACTAGTGCGGGGCTGCAGGACTGAAATGGAGGAATTGAAAGAGAAGAACCAGGAAGCAGGAGAGTTTGAGAAAAGGAGAGAGGAAAGCAGAGACATGCAGCCAGACGAGGGGTTAGTGAGAGAGGCTGGGACAGAGAACAGGATGAGAAGGAAATAAGGCAAGGCAAGGCAAGGCAAGGCCAAAGGACGTTTCCTTGATTTATATTTTCTACCACATTCATCTGGAGATGGGGAGGAAAGCCATCAGACCTTATGGATTAGGGCCAAACAAAACCCTGACTACTTGAGACACTTAGACTAAGCCTAAAATGCAAAGATCTCTCCAGAAGGACGGTTTTTATACTCTACATCCACAATCTGCAGGCAGCAAAAAAGAATAAGCGGTAGATCTACTTAGGCTAAGTCATGGTGGTTTGGTGCAGAGACCATGCATATCATGGGAATATTTCAGCATGTCTGCTCTGGTTTTCAGTTTATTACACCAAGACACCCACCTGATGACATCATTTCAAGAGCAAAAGCAGCAATTTGCAGAATTCAGATTCTTTGGGGAACTGAGAAATTGCTGAGCTGACACCAAGTCCTGCTGGGTCCCTGTCACCCGCAGAGTGCCCGCATCCTCACCACGGTAGCGGGCATTGTGACAAAGGTTCTATGTCAGCTGGGTGTGGCAGTCGAGCGCCCCGTAGGGGAGGGGGAGCCTGTCAGCCCCGGGCCTGTCACTGCCTGCTGTCCCCCCTGTCAGCAGCGAGGCCTCTGAAAAGTTTCAAAAACATCCCCAGACTTGGGTCCAAAGTGGCCAAAAGTCTCCAAGAGACAAGCTGGGAAGAAGGATATGGAACAGAGGGAGAAAGCGAAGGGAGCTGGACAAAGAAAGGGAAGAGGAAAAACTAGTGCCGGGCTGCAGGACTGAAATGGAGGAATTGAAAGACAAGAACCAGGAAGCAGGAGAGTTTGAGAAAAGGAGAGAGGAAAGCAGAGACATGCAGCCAGAGGAGGGGTTAGTGAGAGAGGCTGGGACAGAGAACAGGATGAGAAGGAAATAAGGCAAGGCAAGGCAAGGCAAGGCCAAAGGACGTTTCCTTGATTTATATTTTCTACCACATTCATCTGGAGATGGGGAGGAAAGCCATCAGACCTTATGGATTAGGGCCAAACAAAACCCTGACTACTTGAGACACTTAGACTAAGCCTAAAATGCAAAGATCTCTCCAGAAGGACGGTTTTTATACTCTACATCCACAATCTGCAGGCAGCAAAAAAGAATAAGCGGTAGATCTACTTAGGCTAAGTCATGGTGGTTTGGTGCAGAGACCATGCATATCATGGGAATATTTCAGCATTTCTGCTCTGGTTTTCAGTTTATTACACCAAGACACCCACCTGATGACATCATTTCAAGAGCAAAAGCAGCAATTTGCAGAATTCAGTCTCTTTGGGGAACTGAGAAATTGCTGAGCTGGCACCAAGTCCTGCTGGGTCCCTGTCACCCGCAGAGTGCCCGCATCCTCACCACGGGTCCGGGCATTCTTACAAAGGTTCTATGTCAGCTGGGTGTGGCAGTCGAGCGCCCCGTAGGGGAGGGGGAGCCTGTCAGCCCCGGGCCTGTCACTGCCTGCTGTCCCTCCTGTCAGCAGCGAGGCCTCTGAAAAGTTTCAAAAACATCCCCAGACTTGGGTCCAAAGTGGCCAAAAGTCTCCAAGAGACAAGTTGGGAAGAAGGATATGGAACAGAGGGAGAAAGCGAAGGGAGCAAGACAAAGGGAGGGAAGAGGAAAATCTAGTGCCGGGCTGCAGGACTGAAATGGAGGAATTGAAAGACAAGAGTCAGGAAGCAGGAGAGTTTGAGAAAAGGAGAGAGGAAAGAAGAGACATGCAGCCAGAGGAGGGGTTAGTGAGAGAGGCTGGAACAGAGAACAGGATGAGAAGGAAATAAGGCAAGACAAGGCAAGGCTACGCCAAAGGACCTTTCCCTGATTTATATTTTCTACCACATTCATCTGGAGACGAGGAGGAAAGCCATCAGACCTGATGGATTAGGCCCAAACAAAAACCCCGGCTACTTGAGACACTTAGACTAAGCTTAAAATGCAAAGATCTCTCCATAAGGATGGTTTTTATCCTGTACTTCCACAATCTGCTGACAGTACAAAAGAATAAGCGGCAGATCTACTCAGGCTGAGTCATGGTGGTTTGGTGCAGAGACCATGCATATCATGGGAATATTTCAG
Source organism: Patagioenas fasciata (assembly GCF_037038585.1). Lineage (NCBI taxonomy): Eukaryota > Metazoa > Chordata > Aves > Columbiformes > Columbidae > Patagioenas > Patagioenas fasciata. The sequence goes on along the minus strand of NC_092520.1, from coordinate 133,058,822 downwards.
CATTTCTATTCTGGTTTTCAGTGTATTACACTAAAACACCCACCTGATGACATCATTTCAAGAGCAAAAGCAGCAGTTTGCAGAATTCAGCTTCTTTAGGGAACTGAGAAATTGCTGAGCTGACACCAAGTCCTTCCATGTCCCCTTTACCTGCAGAGTGCCCGCATCCTCACCACGGTAGCGGGCATTCTGACAAAGGTTCTATGTCAGCTGGGTGTGGCAGCCGAGCGCCCCCTAGGGGAGGGGGAGTCTGTCAGCCCCGGGCCTGTCACTGTTGCTGTCCCCCCTGTCAGCAGCGAGGCCTCTGAAAAGTTCCAAAAACATCCCCAGACTTGGGTCCAGCATGGCCAAAAGTCTCCAAGAGACAAGTCGGGAAGAAGGATATAGAACAGAGGGAGAAAGCGAAGGGAGCAGACCAAAGGGAGGGAAGAGGAAAACTAGTGCCGGGCTGCAGGACTGAAATGGAGGAATTGAAAGACAAGAACCAGGAAGCAGGAGAGATTGAGAAAAGGAGAGAGGAAAGCAGAGACATGCAGCCAGACGAGGGGTTAGTGAGAGAGGCTGGGACAGAGAACAGGATGAGAAGGAAATAAGGCAAGGCAAGGCAAGACTAGGCCAAAGGACGTTTCCTTGCTTTATATTTTCTACCACATTCATCTTGAAACGAGGAAGAAAGCCATCAGACCTTATGGATTAGGCCCAAACAAAAACCCCGGCTACTTGAGACACTTAGACTAAGCCTAAAACGCAACGATCTCTCCAGAAGGATGTTTTTCATGCTGTACTTCTACAATCTGCTGGCAGTACAGAAGAATAAGCGGCAGATCTACTCAGGCTGAGTCATGGTGCTTTGGTGCAGAGATCATGCATATCATGGGAATATTTCAGCATGTCTGCTCTGGTTTTCAGTTTATTACACCAAGACACCCACCTGATGACATCATTTCAAGAGCAAAAGCAGCAATTTGCAGAATTCAGCTTCTTTGGGGAACTGAGAAATTGCTGAGCTGACACCAAGTCCTGCTGGGTCCCTGTCACCCGCAGAGTGCCCGCATCCTCACCACGGTAACGGGCATTCTTACAAAGGTTCTATGTCAGCTGGGTGTGGCAGTCGAGCACCCCTAGGGGAGGGGGAGCCTGTCAGCCCCGGGCCTGTCACTGCCTGCTGTCCCTCCTGTCAGCAGCGAGGCCTCTGAAAAGTTTCAAAAACATCCCCAGACTTGGGTCCAAAGTGGCCAAAAGTCTCCAAGAGACAAGCTGGGAAGAAGGATATGGAACAGAGGGAGAAAGCGAAGGGAGCTGGACAAAGAAAGGGAAGAGGAAAAACTAGTGCCGGGCTGCAGGACTGAAATGGAGGAATTGAAAGACAAGAACCAGGAAGCAGGAGAGTTTGAGAAAAGGAGAGAGGAAAGAAGAGACATGCAGCCAGAGGAGGGGTTAGTGAGAGAGGCTGGGACAGAGAACAGGATGAGAAGGAAATAAGGCAAGGCAAGGCAAGGCAAGGCCAAAGGACGTTTCTTTGATTTATATTTTCTACCACATTCATCTGGAGATGGGGAGTAAAGCCATCAGACCTTATGAATTAGGGCCAAGCAAAACCCTGACGACTTGAGACACTTAGACTAAGCCTAAAACGCAACGATCTCTCCAGAAGGATGTTTTTCATGCTGTACTTCTACAATCTGCTGTCAGTACAGAACAATAAGTGGCAGATCTACTTAGGCTGAGTCATGGTGCTTTGGTGCAGACATCATGCATATCATGGGAATATTTCAGCATGTCTGCTCTGGTTTTCAGTTTATTACACCAAGACACCCACCTGATGACATCATTTCAAGAGCAAAAGCATCAATTTGCAGAATTCAGCTTCTTTGGGGAGCTGAGAAATTGCTGAGCTGACACCAAGTCCTGCTGGGTCCCTGTCACCCGCAGAGTGCCCGCATCCTCACCACGGTAGCGGGCATTGTGACAAAGGTTCTATGTCAGCTGGGTGTGGCAGTCGAGCGCCCCGTAGGGGAGGGGGAGCCTGTCAGCCCCGGGCCTGTCACTGCCTGCTGTCCCCCCTGTCAGCAGCGAGGCCTCTGAAAAGTTTCAAAAACATCCCCAGACTTGGGTCCAAAGTGGCCAAAAGTCTCCAAGAGACAAGCTGGGAAGAAGGATATGGAACAGAGGGAGAAAGCGAAGGGAGCAAGACAAAGGGAGGGAAGAGGAAAAACTAGTGCCGGGCTGCAGGACTGAAATGGAGGAATTGAAAGACAAGAACCAGGAAGCAGGAGAGTTTGAGAAAAGGAGAGAGGAAAGAAGAGACATGCAGCCAGAGGAGGGGTTAGTGAGAGAGGCTGGAACAGAGAACAGGATGAGAAGGAAATAAGGCAAGAGAAGGCAAGGCTACGCCAAAGGACCTTTCCCTGATTTATATTTTCTACCACATTCATCTGGAGACGAGGAGGAAAGCCATCAGACCTGATGGATTAGGCCCAAACAAAAACCCCGGCTACTTGAGACACTTAGACTAAGCTTGAAATGCAAAGATCTCTCCATAAGGATGGTTTTTATCCTGTACTTCCACAATCTGCTGACAGTACAAAAGAATAAGCGGCAGATCTACTCAGGCTGAGTCATGGTGGTTTGGTGCAGAGACCATGCATATCATGGGAATATTTCAGCATTTCTGCTCTGGTTTTCAGTGTATTACACTAAAACACCCACCTGATGACATCATTTCAAGAGCAAAAGCAGCAGTTTGCAGAATTCAGCTTCTTTAGGGAACTGAGAAATTGCTGAGCTGACACCAAGTCCTTCCATGTCCCCTTTACCTGCAGAGTGCCCGCATCCTCACCACGGTAGCGGGCATTCTGACAAAGGTTTTATGTCAGCTGGGTGTGGCAGCCGAGCGCCCCCTAGGGGAGGGGGAGTCTGTCAGCCCCGGGCCTGTCACTGTTGCTGTCCCCCCTGTCAGCAGCGAGGCCTCTGAAAAGTTCCAAAAACATCCCCAGACTTGGGTCCAGCATGGCCAAAATCTCCAAGAGACAAGTCGGGAAGAAGGATATAGAACAGAGGGAGAAAGCGAAGGGAGCAGACCAAAGGGAGGGAAGAGGAAAACTAGTGCCGGGCTGCAGGACTGAAATGGAGGAATTGAAAGACAAGAACCAGGAAGCAGGAGAGATTGAGAAAAGGAGAGAGGAAAGCAGAGACATGCAGCCAGACGAGGGGTTAGTGAGAGAGGCTGGGACAGAGAACAGGATGAGAAGGAAATAAGGCAAGGCAAGGAAAGACTAGGCCAAAGGACGTTTCCTTGCTTTATATTTTCTACCACATTCATCTTGAAACGAGGAAGAAAGCCATCAGACCTTATGGATTAGGCCCAAACAAAAACCCCGGCTACTTGAGACACTTAGACTAAGCCTAAAACGCAACGATCTCTCCAGAAGGATGTTTTTCATGCTGTACTTCTACAATCTGCTGGCAGTACAGAAGAATAAGCGGCAGATCTACTCAGGCTGAGTCATGGTGCTTTGGTGCAGAGATCATGCATATCATGGGAATATTTCAGCATGTCTGCTCTGGTTTTCAGTTTATTACACCAAGACACCCACCTGATGACATCATTTCAAGAGCAAAAGCAGCAATTTGCAGAATTCAGCTTCTTTGGGGAACTGAGAAATTGCTGAGCTGACACCAAGTCCTGCTGGGTCCCTGTCACCCGCAGAGTGCCCGCATCCTCACCACGGTAACGGGCATTCTTACAAAGGTTCTATGTCAGCTGGGTGTGGCAGTCGAGCACCCCCTAGGGGAGGGGGAGCCTGTCAGCCCCGGGCCTGTCACTGCCTGCTATCCCTCCTGTCAGCAGCGAGGCCCTGAAAAGTTTCAAAAACATCCCCAGACTTGGGTCCAAAGTGGCCAAAAGTCTCCAAGAGACAAGTTGGGAAGAAGGATATGGAACAGAGGGAGAAAGCGAAGGGAGCAAGACAAAGGGAGGGAAGAGGAAAAACTAGTGCCGGGCTGCAGGACTGAAATGGAGGAATTGAAAGACAAGAACCAGGAAGCAGGAGAGTTTGAGAAAAGGAGAGAGGAAAGAAGAGACATGCAGCCAGACGAGGGGTTAGTGAGAGAGGCTGGGACAGAGAACAGGATGAGAAGGAAATAAGGCAAGAGAAGGCAAGGCAAGGCCAAAGGACGTTTCCTTGATTTATATTTTCTACCACATTCATCTGGAGACGAGGAGGAAAGCCATCAGACCTGATGGATTAGGCCCAAACAAAAACCCCGGCTACTTGAGACACTTAGACTAAGCTTGAAATGCAAAGATCTCTCCATAAGGATGGTTTTTATCCTGTACTTCCACAATCTGCTGACAGTACAAAAGAATAAGCGGCAGATCTACTCAGGCTGAGTCATGGTGGTTTGGTGCAGAGACCATGCATATCATGGGAATATTTCAGCATTTCTGCTCTGGTTTTCAGTGTATTACACTAAAACACCCACCTGATGACATCATTTCAAGAGCAAAAGCAGCAGTTTGCAGAATTCAGCTTCTTTAGGGAACTGAGAAATTGCTGAGCTGACACCAAGTCCTTCCATGTCCCCTTTACCTGCAGAGTGCCCGCATCCTCACCACGGTAGCGGGCATTCTGACAAAGGTTCTATGTCAGCTGGGTGTGGCAGCCGAGCGCCCCCTAGGGGAGGGGGAGTCTGTCAGCCCCGGGCCTGTCACTGTTGCTGTCCCCCCTGTCAGCAGCGAGGCCTCTGAAAAGTTCCAAAAACATCCCCAGACTTGGGTCCAGCATGGCCAAAAGTCTCCAAGAGACAAGCTGGGAAGAAGGATATGGAACAGAGGGAGAAAGCGAAGGGAGCTGGACAAAGAAAGGGAAGAGGACAGGATGAGAAGGAAATAAGGCAAGGCAAGGAAAGACTAGGCCAAAGGACGTTTCCTTGCTTTATATTTTCTACCACATTCATCTTGAAACGAGGAAGAAAGCCATCAGACCTTATGGATTAGGACCAAACAAAAACCCCGGCTACTTGAGACACTTAGACTAAGCCTAAAACGCAACGATCTCTCCAGAAGGATGTTTTTCATGCTGTACTTCTACAATCTGCTGGCAGTACAGAAGAATAAGCGGCAGATCTACTCAGGCTGAGTCATGGTGCTTTGGTGCAGAGATCATGCATATCATGGGAATATTTCAGCATGTCTGCTCTGGTTTTCACTTTATTACACCAAGACACCCACCTGATGACATCATTTCAAGAGCAAAAGCAGCAATTTGCAGAATTCAGCTTCTTTGGGAAACTGAGAAATTGCTGAGCTGACACCAAGTCCTGCTGGGTCCCTGTCACCCGCAGAGTGCCCGCATCCTCACCACGGTAACGGGCATTCTTACAAAGGTTCTATGTCAGCTGGGTGTGGCAGTCGAGCGCCCCATAGGGGAGGGGGAGCCTGTCAGCCCCGGGCCTGTCACTGCCTGCTGTCCCCCCTGTCAGCAGCGAGGCCTCTGAAAAGTTTCAAAAACATCCCCAGACTTGGGTCCAAAGTGGCCAAAAGTCTCCAAGAGACAAGCTGGGAAGAAGGATATGGAACAGAGGGAGAAAGCGAAGGGAGCAAGACAAAGGGAGGGAAGAGGAAAATCTAGTGCCGGGCTGCAGGACTGAAATGGAGGAATTGAAAGACAAGAGTCAGGAAGCAGGAGAGTTTGAGAAAAGGAGAGAGGAAAGAAGAGACATGCAGCCAGAGGAGGGGTTAGTGAGAGAGGCTGGAACAGAGAACAGGATGAGAAGGAAATAAGGCAAGAGAAGGCAAGGCTACGCCAAAGGACCTTTCCCTGACTTATATTTTCTACCACATTCATCTGGAGACGAGGAGGAAAGCCATCAGACCTGATGGATTAGGCCCAAACAAAAACCCCAGCTACTTGAGACACTTAGACTAAGCCTAAAATGCAAAGATCTCTCCAGAAGGACGGTTTTTATACTCTACATCCACAATCTGCAGGCAGCAAAAAAGAATAAGCGGTAGATCTACTTAGGCTAAGTCATGGTGGTTTGGTGCAGAGACCATGCATATCATGGGAATATTTCAGCATTTCTGCTCTGGTTTTCAGTTTATCACACCAAGACACCCACCTGATGACATCATTTCAAGAGCAAAAGCAGCAATTTGCAGAATTCAGCTTCTTTGGGAAACTGAGAAATTGCTGAGCTGACACCAAGTCCTGCTGGGTCCCTGTCACCCGCAGAGTGCCCGCATCCTCACCACGGTAGCGGGCATTGTGACAAAGGTTCTATGTCAGCTGGGTGTGGCAGTCGAGCGCCCCGTAGAAGAGGGGGAGCCTGTCAGCCCCGGGCCTGTCACTGCCTGCTGTCCCCCCTGTCAGCAGCGAGGCCTCTGAAAAGTTTCAAAAACATCCCCAGACTTGGGTCCAAAGTGGCCAAAAGTCTCCAAGAGACAAGTTGGGAAGAAGGATATGGAACAGAGGGAGAAAGCGAAGGGAGCAAGACAAAGGGAGGGAAGAGGAAAAACTAGTGCCGGGCTGCAGGACTGAAATGGAGGAATTGAAAGACAAGAACCAGGAAGCAGGAGAGTTTGAGAAAAGGAGAGAGGAAAGAAGAGACATGCAGCCAGAGGAGGGGTTAGTGAGAGAGGCTGGGACAGAGAACAGGATGAGAAGGAAATAAGGCAAGGCAAGGCAAGGCAAGGCCAAAGGACGTTTCCTTGATTTATATTTTCTACCACATTCATCTGGAGATGGGGAGTAAAGCCATCAGACCTTATGGATTAGGGCCAAAAAAAACCCTGACTACTTGAGACACTTAGACTAAGCCTAAAATGCAAAGATCTCTCCAGAAGGACGGTTTTTATACTCTACATCCACAATCTGCAGGCAGCAAAAAAGAATAAGCGGTAGATCTACTTAGGCTAAGTCATGGTGGTTTGGTGCAGAGACCATGCATATCATGGGAATATTTCAGCATTTCTGCTCTGGTTTTCAGTTTATTACACCAAGACACCCACCTGATGACATCATTTCAAGAGCAAAAGCAGCGATTTGCAGAATTCAGCTTCTTTGGGGAACTGAGAAATTGCTGAGCTGACACCAAGTCCTGCTGGGTCCCTGTCACCCGCAGAGTGCCCGCATCCTCACCACAGTAGCGGGCATTGTGACAAAGGTTCTATGTCAGCTGGGTGTGGCAGTCGAGCGCCCCGTAGGGGAGGGGGAGCCTGTCAGCCCCGGGCCTGTCACTGCCTGCTGTCCCCCCTGTCAGCAGCGAGGCCTCTGAAAAGTTTCAAAAACATCCCCAGACTTGGGTCCAAAGTGGCCAAAAGTCTCCAAGAGACAAGTTGGGAAGAAGGATATGGAACAGAGGGAGAAAGCGAAGGGAGCAAGACAAAGGGAGGGAAGAGGAAAAACTAGTGCCGGGCTGCAGGACTGAAATGGAGGAATTGAAAGACAAGAACCAGGAAGCAGGAGAGTTTGAGAAAAGGAGAGAGGAAAGAAGAGACATGCAGCCAGACGAGGGGTTAGTGAGAGAGGCTGGGACAGAGAACAGGATGAGAAGGAAATAAGGCAAGGCAAGGCAAGGCAAGGCCAAAGGACGTTTCCTTGATTTATATTTTCTACCACATTCATCTGGAGATGGGGAGGAAAGCCATCAGACCTTATGGATTAGGGCCAAACAAAACCCTGACTACTTGAGACACTTAGACTAAGCCTAAAATGCAAAGATCTCTCCAGAAGGACGGTTTTTATACTCTACATCCACAATCTGCAGGCAGCAAAAGAGAATAAGCGGTAGATCTACTTAGGCTAAGTCATGGTGGTTTGGTGCAGAGACCATGCATATCATGGGAATATTTCAGCATTTCTGCTCTGGTTTTCAGTTTATCACACCAAGACACCCACCTGATGACATCATTTCAAGAGCAAAAGCAGCAATTTGCAGAATTCAGCTTCTTTGGGAAACTGAGAAATTGCTGAGCTGACACCAAGTCCTGCTGGGTCCCTGTCACCCGCAGAGTGCCCGCATCCTCACCACGGTAGCGGGCATTGTGACAAAGGTTCTATGTCAGCTGGGTGTGGCAGTCGAGCGCCCCGTAGGGGAGGGGGAGCCTGTCAGCCCCGGGCCTGTCACTGCCTGCTGTCCCCCCTGTCAGCAGCGAGGCCTCTGAAAAGTTTCAAAAACATCCCCAGACTTGGGTCCAAAGTGGCCAAAAGTCTCCAAGAGACAAGTTGGGAAGAAGGATATGGAACAGAGGGAGAAAGCGAAGGGAGCAAGACAAAGGGAGGGAAGAGGAAAAACTAGTGCCGGGCTGCAGGACTGAAATGGAGGAATTGAAAGAGAAGAACCAGGAAGCAGGAGAGTTTGAGAAAAGGAGAGAGGAAAGAAGAGACATGCAGCCAGACGAGGGGTTAGTGAGAGAGGCTGGGACAGAAAACAGGATGAGAAGGAAATAAGGCAAGGCAAGGCAAGGCAAGGCCAAAGGACGTTTCCTTGATTTATATTTTCTACCACATTCATCTGGAGATGGGGAGTAAAGCCATCAGACCTTATGGATTAGGGCCAAACAAAACCCTGACTACTTGAGACACTTAGACTAAGCCTAAAATGCAAAGATCTCTCCAGAAGGACGGTTTTTATACTCTACATCCACAATCTGCAGGCAGCAAAAAAGAATAAGCGGTAGATCTACTTAGGCTGAGTCATGGTGGTTTGGTGCAGAGACCATGCATATCATGGGAATATTTCAGCATTTCTGCTCTGGTTTTCAGTTTATTACACCAAGACACCCACCTGATGACATCATTTCAAGAGCAAAAGCAGCAATTTGCAGAATTCAGCTTCTTTGGGGAACTGAGAAATTGCTGAGCTGACACCAAGTCCTGCTGGGTCCCTGTCACCCGCAGAGTGCCCGCATCCTCACCACGGTAACGGGCATTCTTACAAAGGTTCTATGTCAGCTGGGTGTGGCAGTCGAGCGCCCCCTAGGGGAGGGGGAGCCTGTCAGCCCCGGGCCTGTCACTGCCTGCTGTCCCTCCTGTCAGCAGCGAGGCCTCTGAAAAGTTTCAAAAACATCCCCAGACTTGGGTCCAAAGTGGCCAAAAGTCTCCAAGAGACAAGTTGGGAAGAAGGATATGGAACAGAGGGAGAAAGCGAAGGGAGCAAGACAAAGGGAGGGAAGAGGAAAATCTAGTGCCGGGCTGCAGGACTGAAATGGAGGAATTGAAAGACAAGAGTCAGGAAGCAGGAGAGTTTGAGAAAAGGAGAGAGGAAAGAAGAGACATGCAGCCAGAGGAGGGGTTAGTGAGAGAGGCTGGAACAGAGAACAGGATGAGAAGGAAATAAGGCAAGAGAAGGCAAGGCTACGCCAAAGGACCTTTCCCTGACTTATATTTTCTACCACATTCATCTGGAGACGAGGAGGAAAGCCATCAGACCTGATGGATTAGGCCCAAACAAAAACCCCAGCTACTTGAGACACTTAGACTAAGCCTAAAATGCAAAGATCTCTCCAGAAGGACGGTTTTTATACTCTACATCCACAATCTGCAGGCAGCAAAAAAGAATAAGCGGTAGATCTACTTAGGCTAAGTCATGGTGGTTTGGTGCAGAGACCATGCATATCATGGGAATATTTCAGCATTTCTGCTCTGGTTTTCAGTTTATCACACCAAGACACCCACCTGATGACATCATTTCAAGAGCAAAAGCAGCAATTTGCAGAATTCAGCTTCTTTGGGAAACTGAGAAATTGCTGAGCTGACACCAAGTCCTGCTGGGTCCCTGTCACCCGCAGAGTGCCCGCATCCTCACCACGGTAGCGGGCATTGTGACAAAGGTTCTATGTCAGCTGGGTGTGGCAGTCGAGCGCCCCGTAGAAGAGGGGGAGCCTGTCAGCCCCGGGCCTGTCACTGCCTGCTGTCCCCCCTGTCAGCAGCGAGGCCTCTGAAAAGTTTCAAAAACATCCCCAGACTTGGGTCCAAAGTGGCCAAAAGTCTCCAAGAGACAAGTTGGGAAGAAGGATATGGAACAGAGGGAGAAAGCGAAGGGAGCAAGACAAAGGGAGGGAAGAGGAAAAACTAGTGCCGGGCTGCAGGACTGAAATGGAGGAATTGAAAGACAAGAACCAGGAAGCAGGAGAGTTTGAGAAAAGGAGAGAGGAAAGAAGAGACATGCAGCCAGAGGAGGGGTTAGTGAGAGAGGCTGGGACAGAGAACAGGATGAGAAGGAAATAAGGCAAGGCAAGGCAAGGCAAGGCCAAAGGACGTTTCCTTGATTTATATTTTCTACCACATTCATCTGGAGATGGGGAGTAAAGCCATCAGACCTTATGGATTAGGGCCAAAAAAAACCCTGACTACTTGAGACACTTAGACTAAGCCTAAAATGCAAAGATCTCTCCAGAAGGACGGTTTTTATACTCTACATCCACAATCTGCAGGCAGCAAAAAAGAATAAGCGGTAGATCTACTTAGGCTAAGTCATGGTGGTTTGGTGCAGAGACCATGCATATCATGGGAATATTTCAGCATTTCTGCTCTGGTTTTCAGTTTATTACACCAAGACACCCACCTGATGACATCATTTCAAGAGCAAAAGCAGCGATTTGCAGAATTCAGCTTCTTTGGGGAACTGAGAAATTGCTGAGCTGACACCAAGTCCTGCTGGGTCCCTGTCACCCGCAGAGTGCCCGCATCCTCACCACAGTAGCGGGCATTGTGACAAAGGTTCTATGTCAGCTGGGTGTGGCAGTCGAGCGCCCCGTAGGGGAGGGGGAGCCTGTCAGCCCCGGGCCTGTCACTGCCTGCTGTCCCCCCTGTCAGCAGCGAGGCCTCTGAAAAGTTTCAAAAACATCCCCAGACTTGGGTCCAAAGTGGCCAAAAGTCTCCAAGAGACAAGTTGGGAAGAAGGATATGGAACAGAGGGAGAAAGCGAAGGGAGCAAGACAAAGGGAGGGAAGAGGAAAAACTAGTGCCGGGCTGCAGGACTGAAATGGAGGAATTGAAAGACAAGAACCAGGAAGCAGGAGAGTTTGAGAAAAGGAGAGAGGAAAGAAGAGACATGCAGCCAGACGAGGGGTTAGTGAGAGAGGCTGGGACAGAGAACAGGATGAGAAGGAAATAAGGCAAGGCAAGGCAAGGCAAGGCCAAAGGACGTTTCCTTGATTTATATTTTCTACCACATTCATCTGGAGATGGGGAGGAAAGCCATCAGACCTTATGGATTAGGGCCAAACAAAACCCTGACTACTTGAGACACTTAGACTAAGCCTAAAATGCAAAGATCTCTCCAGAAGGACGGTTTTTATACTCTACATCCACAATCTGCAGGCAGCAAAAGAGAATAAGCGGTAGATCTACTTAGGCTAAGTCATGGTGGTTTGGTGCAGAGACCATGCATATCATGGGAATATTTCAGCATTTCTGCTCTGGTTTTCAGTTTATCACACCAAGACACCCACCTGATGACATCATTTCAAGAGCAAAAGCAGCAATTTGCAGAATTCAGCTTCTTTGGGAAACTGAGAAATTGCTGAGCTGACACCAAGTCCTGCTGGGTCCCTGTCACCCGCAGAGTGCCCGCATCCTCACCACGGTAGCGGGCATTGTGACAAAGGTTCTATGTCAGCTGGGTGTGGCAGTCGAGCGCCCCGTAGGGGAGGGGGAGCCTGTCAGCCCCGGGCCTGTCACTGCCTGCTGTCCCCCCTGTCAGCAGCGAGGCCTCTGAAAAGTTTCAAAAACATCCCCAGACTTGGGTCCAAAGTGGCCAAAAGTCTCCAAGAGACAAGTTGGGAAGAAGGATATGGAACAGAGGGAGAAAGCGAAGGGAGCAAGACAAAGGGAGGGAAGAGGAAAAACTAGTGCCGGGCTGCAGGACTGAAATGGAGGAATTGAAAGAGAAGAACCAGGAAGCAGGAGAGTTTGAGAAAAGGAGAGAGGAAAGAAGAGACATGCAGCCAGACGAGGGGTTAGTGAGAGAGGCTGGGACAGAAAACAGGATGAGAAGGAAATAAGGCAAGGCAAGGCAAGGCAAGGCCAAAGGACGTTTCCTTGATTTATATTTTCTACCACATTCATCTGGAGATGGGGAGTAAAGCCATCAGACCTTATGGATTAGGGCCAAACAAAACCCTGACTACTTGAGACACTTAGACTAAGCCTAAAATGCAAAGATCTCTCCAGAAGGACGGTTTTTATACTCTACATCCACAATCTGCAGGCAGCAAAAAAGAATAAGCGGTAGATCTACTTAGGCTGAGTCATGGTGGTTTGGTGCAGAGACCATGCATATCATGGGAATATTTCAGCATTTCTGCTCTGGTTTTCAGTTTATTACACCAAGACACCCACCTGATGACATCATTTCAAGAGCAAAAGCAGCAATTTGCAGAATTCAGCTTCTTTGGGGAACTGAGAAATTGCTGAGCTGACACCAAGTCCTGCTGGGTCCCTGTCACCCGCAGAGTGCCCGCATCCTCACCACGGTAACGGGCATTCTTACAAAGGTTCTATGTCAGCTGGGTGTGGCAGTCGAGCGCCCCCTAGGGGAGGGGGAGCCTGTCAGCCCCGGGCCTGTCACTGCCTGCTGTCCCTCCTGTCAGCAGCGAGGCCTCTGAAAAGTTTCAAAAACATCCCCAGACTTGGGTCCAAAGTGGCCAAAAGTCTCCAAGAGACAAGTTGGGAAGAAGGATATGGAACAGAGGGAGAAAGCGAAGGGAGCAAGACAAAGGGAGGGAAGAGGAAAATCTAGTGCCGGGCTGCAGGACTGAAATGGAGGAATTGAAAGACAAGAGTCAGGAAGCAGGAGAGTTTGAGAAAAGGAGAGAGGAAAGAAGAGACATGCAGCCAGAGGAGGGGTTAGTGAGAGAGGCTGGAACAGAGAACAGGATGAGAAGGAAATAAGGCAAGAGAAGGCAAGGCTACGCCAAAGGACCTTTCCCTGACTTATATTTTCTACCACATTCATCTGGAGACGAGGAGGAAAGCCATCAGACCTGATGGATTAGGCCCAAACAAAAACCCCAGCTACTTGAGACACTTAGACTAAGCCTAAAATGCAAAGATCTCTCCAGAAGGACGGTTTTTATACTCTACATCCACAATCTGCAGGCAGCAAAAAAGAATAAGCGGTAGATCTACTTAGGCTAAGTCATGGTGGTTTGGTGCAGAGACCATGCATATCATGGGAATATTTCAGCATTTCTGCTCTGGTTTTCAGTTTATCACACCAAGACACCCACCTGATGACATCATTTCAAGAGCAAAAGCAGCAATTTGCAGAATTCAGCTTCTTTGGGAAACTGAGAAATTGCTGAGCTGACACCAAGTCCTGCTGGGTCCCTGTCACCCGCAGAGTGCCCGCATCCTCACCACGGTAGCGGGCATTGTGACAAAGGTTCTATGTCAGCTGGGTGTGGCAGTCGAGCGCCCCGTAGAAGAGGGGGAGCCTGTCAGCCCCGGGCCTGTCACTGCCTGCTGTCCCCCCTGTCAGCAGCGAGGCCTCTGAAAAGTTTCAAAAACATCCCCAGACTTGGGTCCAAAGTGGCCAAAAGTCTCCAAGAGACAAGTTGGGAAGAAGGATATGGAACAGAGGGAGAAAGCGAAGGGAGCAAGACAAAGGGAGGGAAGAGGAAAAACTAGTGCCGGGCTGCAGGACTGAAATGGAGGAATTGAAAGACAAGAACCAGGAAGCAGGAGAGTTTGAGAAAAGGAGAGAGGAAAGAAGAGACATGCAGCCAGAGGAGGGGTTAGTGAGAGAGGCTGGGACAGAGAACAGGATGAGAAGGAAATAAGGCAAGGCAAGGCAAGGCAAGGCCAAAGGACGTTTCCTTGATTTATATTTTCTACCACATTCATCTGGAGATGGGGAGTAAAGCCATCAGACCTTATGGATTAGGGCCAAAAAAAACCCTGACTACTTGAGACACTTAGACTAAGCCTAAAATGCAAAGATCTCTCCAGAAGGACGGTTTTTATACTCTACATCCACAATCTGCAGGCAGCAAAAAAGAATAAGCGGTAGATCTACTTAGGCTAAGTCATGGTGGTTTGGTGCAGAGACCATGCATATCATGGGAATATTTCAGCATTTCTGCTCTGGTTTTCAGTTTATTACACCAAGACACCCACCTGATGACATCATTTCAAGAGCAAAAGCAGCGATTTGCAGAATTCAGCTTCTTTGGGGAACTGAGAAATTGCTGAGCTGACACCAAGTCCTGCTGGGTCCCTGTCACCCGCAGAGTGCCCGCATCCTCACCACAGTAGCGGGCATTGTGACAAAGGTTCTATGTCAGCTGGGTGTGGCAGTCGAGCGCCCCGTAGGGGAGGGGGAGCCTGTCAGCCCCGGGCCTGTCACTGCCTGCTGTCCCCCCTGTCAGCAGCGAGGCCTCTGAAAAGTTTCAAAAACATCCCCAGACTTGGGTCCAAAGTGGCCAAAAGTCTCCAAGAGACAAGTTGGGAAGAAGGATATGGAACAGAGGGAGAAAGCGAAGGGAGCAAGACAAAGGGAGGGAAGAGGAAAAACTAGTGCCGGGCTGCAGGACTGAAATGGAGGAATTGAAAGACAAGAACCAGGAAGCAGGAGAGTTTGAGAAAAGGAGAGAGGAAAGAAGAGACATGCAGCCAGACGAGGGGTTAGTGAGAGAGGCTGGGACAGAGAACAGGATGAGAAGGAAATAAGGCAAGGCAAGGCAAGGCAAGGCCAAAGGACGTTTCCTTGATTTATATTTTCTACCACATTCATCTGGAGATGGGGAGGAAAGCCATCAGACCTTATGGATTAGGGCCAAACAAAACCCTGACTACTTGAGACACTTAGACTAAGCCTAAAATGCAAAGATCTCTCCAGAAGGACGGTTTTTATACTCTACATCCACAATCTGCAGGCAGCAAAAGAGAATAAGCGGTAGATCTACTTAGGCTAAGTCATGGTGGTTTGGTGCAGAGACCATGCATATCATGGGAATATTTCAGCATTTCTGCTCTGGTTTTCAGTTTATCACACCAAGACACCCACCTGATGACATCATTTCAAGAGCAAAAGCAGCAATTTGCAGAATTCAGCTTCTTTGGGAAACTGAGAAATTGCTGAGCTGACACCAAGTCCTGCTGGGTCCCTGTCACCCGCAGAGTGCCCGCATCCTCACCACGGTAGCGGGCATTGTGACAAAGGTTCTATGTCAGCTGGGTGTGGCAGTCGAGCGCCCCGTAGGGGAGGGGGAGCCTGTCAGCCCCGGGCCTGTCACTGCCTGCTGTCCCCCCTGTCAGCAGCGAGGCCTCTGAAAAGTTTCAAAAACATCCCCAGACTTGGGTCCAAAGTGGCCAAAAGTCTCCAAGAGACAAGTTGGGAAGAAGGATATGGAACAGAGGGAGAAAGCGAAGGGAGCAAGACAAAGGGAGGGAAGAGGAAAAACTAGTGCCGGGCTGCAGGACTGAAATGGAGGAATTGAAAGAGAAGAACCAGGAAGCAGGAGAGTTTGAGAAAAGGAGAGAGGAAAGAAGAGACATGCAGCCAGACGAGGGGTTAGTGAGAGAGGCTGGGACAGAGAACAGGATGAGAAGGAAATAAGGCAAGGCAAGGCAAGGCAAGGCCAAAGGACGTTTCCTTGATTTATATTTTCTACCACATTCATCTGGAGATGGGGAGTAAAGCCATCAGACCTTATGGATTAGGGCCAAACAAAACCCTGACTACTTGAGACACTTAGACTAAGCCTAAAATGCAAAGATCTCTCCAGAAGGACGGTTTTTATACTCTACATCCACAATCTGCAGGCAGCAAAAAAGAATAAGCGGTAGATCTACTTAGGCTGAGTCATGGTGGTTTGGTGCAGAGACCATGCATATCATGGGAATATTTCAGCATTTCTGCTCTGGTTTTCAGTTTATTACACCAAGACACCCACCTGATGACATCATTTCAAGAGCAAAAGCAGCAATTTGCAGAATTCAGCTTCTTTGGGGAACTGAGAAATTGCTGAGCTGACACCAAGTCCTGCTGGGTCCCTGTCACCCGCAGAGTGCCCGCATCCTCACCACGGTAACGGGCATTCTTACAAAGGTTCTATGTCAGCTGGGTGTGGCAGTCGAGCGCCCCCTAGGGGAGGGGGAGCCTGTCAGCCCCGGGCCTGTCACTGCCTGCTGTCCCTCCTGTCAGCAGCGAGGCCTCTGAAAAGTTTCAAAAACATCCCCAGACTTGGGTCCAAAGTGGCCAAAAGTCTCCAAGAGACAAGTTGGGAAGAAGGATATGGAACAGAGGGAGAAAGCGAAGGGAGCAAGACAAAGGGAGGGAAGAGGAAAATCTAGTGCCGGGCTGCAGGACTGAAATGGAGGAATTGAAAGACAAGAGTCAGGAAGCAGGAGAGTTTGAGAAAAGGAGAGAGGAAAGAAGAGACATGCAGCCAGAGGAGGGGTTAGTGAGAGAGGCTGGAACAGAGAACAGGATGAGAAGGAAATAAGGCAAGAGAAGGCAAGGCTACGCCAAAGGACCTTTCCCTGATTTATATTTTCTACCACATTCATCTTGAGACGAGGAGGAAAGCCATCAGACCTGATGGATTAGGCCCAAACAAAAACCCCGGCTACTTGAGACACTTAGACTAAGCTTAAAATGCAAAGATCTCTCCATAAGGATGGTTTTTATCCTGTACTTCCACAATCTGCTGACAGTACAAAAGAATAAGCGGCAGATCTACTCAGGCTGAGTCATGGTGGTTTGGTGCAGAGACCATGCATATCATGGGAATATTTCAGCATTTCTATTCTGGTTTTCAGTGTATTACACTAAAACACCCACCTGATGACATCATTTCAAGAGCAAAAGCAGCAGTTTGCAGAATTCAGCTTCTTTAGGGAACTGAGAAATTGCTGAGCTGACACCAAGTTCTTCCATGTCCCCTTTACCTGCAGAGTGCCCGCATCCTCACCACGGTAGCGGGCATTCTGACAAAGGTTCTATGTCAGCTGGGTGTGGCAGCCGAGCGCCCCCTAGGGGAGGGGGAGTCTGTCAGCCCCGGGCCTGTCACTGTTGCTGTCCCCCCTGTCAGCAGCGAGGCCTCTGAAAAGTTCCAAAAACATCCCCAGACTTGGGTCCAGCATGGCCAAAAGTCTCCAAGAGACAAGTCGGGAAGAAGGATATAGAACAGAGGGAGAAAGCGAAGGGAGCAGACCAAAGGGAGGGAAGAGGAAAACTAGTGCCGGGCTGCAGGACTGAAATGGAGGAATTGAAAGACAAGAACCAGGAAGCAGGAGAGATTGAGAAAAGGAGAGAGGAAAGCAGAGACATGCAGCCAGAGGAGGGGTTAGTGAGAGAGGCTGGGACAGAGAACAGGATGAGAAGGAAATAAGGCAAGGCAAGGAAAGACTAGGCCAAAGGACGTTTCCTTGCTTTATATTTTCTACCACATTCATCTTGAAACGAGGAAGAAAGCCATCAGACCTTATGGATTAGGCCCAAACAAAAACCCCGGCTACTTGAGACACTTAGACTAAGCCTAAAACGCAACGATCTCTCCAGAAGGATGTTTTTCATGCTGTACTTCTACAATCTGCTGGCAGTACAGAAGAATAAGCGGCAGATCTACTCAGGCTGAGTCATGGTGCTTTGGTGCAGAGATCATGCATATCATGGGAATATTTCAGCATGTCTGCTCTGGTTTTCAGTTTATTACACCAAGACACCCACCTGATGACATCATTTCAAGAGCAAAAGCAGCAATTTGCAGAATTCAGCTTCTTTGGGGAACTGAGAAATTGCTGAGCTGACACCAAGTCCTGCTGGGTCCCTGTCACCCGCAGAGTGCCCGCATCCTCACCACGGTAACGGGCATTCTTACAAAGGTTCTATGTCAGCTGGGTGTGGCAGTCGAGCACCCCCTAGGGGAGGGGGAGCCTGTCAGCCCCGGGCCTGTCACTGCCTGCTATCCCTCCTGTCAGCAGCGAGGCCCTGAAAAGTTTCAAAAACATCCCCAGACTTGGGTCCAAAGTGGCCAAAAGTCTCCAAGAGACAAGTTGGGAAGAAGGATATGGAACAGAGGGAGAAAGCGAAGGGAGCAAGACAAAGGGAGGGAAGAGGAAAAACTAGTGCCGGGCTGCAGGACTGAAATGGAGGAATTGAAAGACAAGAACCAGGAAGCAGGAGAGTTTGAGAAAAGGAGAGAGGAAAGAAGAGACATGCAGCCAGAGGAGGGGTTAGTGAGAGAGGCTGGGACAGAGAACAGGATGAGAAGGAAATAAGGCAAGGCAAGGCAAGGCCAAAGGACGTTTCCTTGATTTATATTTTCTACCACATTCATCTGGAGATGAGGAGGAAAGCCATCAGACCTTATGGATTAGGTACAAACAAAAACCCCGGCTACTTGAGACACTTAGACTAAGCTTAAAATGCAAAGATCTCTCTATAAGGATGGTTTTTATCCTGTACTTCCACAATCTGCTGACAGTACAAAAGAATAAGCGGCAGATATACTCAGGCTGAGTCATGGTGGTTTGGTGCACAGACCATGCATGTCATGGGAATATTTCAGCATTTCTGCTCTGGTTTTCAGTTTATTACACCAAGACACCCACCTGATGACATCATTTCAAGAGCAAAAGCAGCAATTTGCAGAATTCAGCTTCTTTGGGGAACTGAGAAATTGCTGAGCTGACACCAAGTCCTGCTGGGTCCCTGTCACCCGCAGAGTGCCCGCATCCTCACCACGGTAACGGGCATTCTTACAAAGGTTCTATGTCAGCTGGGTGTGGCAGTCGAGCACCCCCTAGGGGAGGGGGAGCCTGTCAGCCCCGGGCCTGTCACTGCCTGCTGTCCCTCCTGTCAGCAGCGAGGCCTCTGAAAAGTTTCAAAAACATCCCCAGACTTGGGTCCAAAGTGGCCAAAAGTCTCCAAGAGACAAGTTGGGAAGAAGGATATGGAACAGAGGGAGAAAGCGAAGGGAGCTGGACAAAAAAAGGGAAGAGGAAAATCTAGTGCGGGGCTGCAGGACTGAAATGGAGGAATTGAAAGACAAGAACCAGGAAGCAGGAGAGTTTGAGAAAAGGAGAGAGGAAAGCAGAGAGATGCAGCCAGACGAGGGGTTAGTGAGAGAGGCTGGGACAGAGAACAGGATGAGAAGGAAATAAGGCAAGGCAAGGCAAGGCAAGGCCAAAGGACATTTCCTTGATTTATATTTTCTACCACATTCATCTGGAGATGGGGAGTAAAGCCATCAGACCTTATGGATTAGGGCCAAACAAAACCCTGACTACTTGAGACACTTAGACTAAGCCTAAAATGCAAAGATCTCTCCAGAAAGACGGTTTTTATACTCTACATCCACAATCTGCAGGCAGCAAAAAAGAATAAGCGGTAGATCTACTTAGGCTAAGTCATGGTGGTTTGGTGCAGAGACCATGCATATCATGGGAATATTTCAGCATTTCTGCTCTGGTTTTCAGTTTATCACACCAAGACACCCACCTGATGACATCATTTCAAGAGCAAAAGCAGCAATTTGCAGAATTCAGCTTCTTTGGGGAACTGAGAAATTGCTGAGCTGACACCAAGTCCTGCTGGGTCCCTGTCACCCGCAGAGTGCCCGCATCCTCACCACGGTAGCGGGCATTGTGACAAAGGTTCTATGTCAGCTGGGTGTGGCAGTCGAGCGCCCCGTAGGGGAGGGGGAGCCTGTCAGCCCCGGGCCTGTCACTGCCTGCTGTCCCCCCTGTCAGCAGCGAGGCCTCTGAAAAGTTTCAAAAACATCCCCAGACTTGGGTCCAAAGTGGCCAAAAGTCTCCAAGAGACAAGTTGGGAAGAAGGATATGGAACAGAGGGAGAAAGCGAAGGGAGCAAGACAAAGGGAGGGAAGAGGAAAAACTAGTGCTGGGCTGCAGGACTGAAATGGAGGAATTGAAAGACAAGAACCAGGAAGCAGGAGAGTTTGAGAAAAGGAGAGAGGAAAGAAGAGACATGCAGCCAGAGGAGGGGTTAGTGAGAGAGGCTGGGACAGAGAACAGGATGAGAAGGAAATAAGGCAAGGCAAGGCAAGGCAAGGCCAAAGGACGTTTCCTTGATTTATATTTTCTACCACATTCATCTGGAGATGGGGAGGAAAGCCATCAGACCTTATGGATTAGGGCCAAACAAAACCCTGACTACTTGAGACACTTAGACTAAGCCTAAAATGCAAAGATCTCTCCAGAAGGACGGTTTTTATACTCTACATCCACAATCTGCAGGCAGCAAAAAAGAATAAGCGGTAGATCTACTTAGGCTAAGTCATGGTGGTTTGGTGCAGAGACCATGCATATCATGGGAATATTTCAGCATTTCTGCTCTGGTTTTCAGTTTATTACACCAAGACACCCACCTGATGACATCATTTCAAGAGCAAAAGCAGCAATTTGCAGAATTCAGCTTCTTTGGGGAACTGAGAAATTGCTGAGCTGACACCAAGTCCTGCTGGGTCCCTGTCACCCGCAGAGTGCCCGCATCCTCACCACGGTAGCGGGCATTGTGACAAAGGTTCTATGTCAGCTGGGTGTGGCAGTCGAGCGCCCCCTAGGGGAGGGGGAGCCTGTCAGCCCCGGGCCTGTCACTGCCTGCTGTCCCCCCTGTCAGCAGCGAGGCCTCTGAAAAGTTTCAAAAACATCCCCAGACTTGGGTCCAAAGTGGCCAAAAGTCTCCAAGAGACAAGTTGGGAAGAAGGATATGGAACAGAGGGAGAAAGCGAAGGGAGCAAGACAAAGGGAGGGAAGAGGAAAAACTAGTGCCGGGCTGCAGGACTGAAATGGAGGAATTGAAAGACAAGAACCAGGAAGCAGGAGAGTTTGAGAAAAGGAGAGAGGAAAGAAGAGACATGCAGCCAGACGAGGGGTTAGTGAGAGAGGCTGGGACAGAGAACAGGATGAGAAGGAAATAAGGCAAGGCAAGGCAAGGCAAGGCCAAAGGACGTTTCCTTGATTTATATTTTCTACCACATTCATCTGGAGATGGGGAGTAAAGCCATCAGACCTTATGGATTAGGGCCAAACAAAACCCTGACTACTTGAGACACTTAGACTAAGCTTAAAATGCAAAGATCTCTCTATAAGGATGGTTTTTATCCTGTACTTCCACAATCTGCTGACAGTACAAAAGAATAAGCGGCAGATATACTCAGGCTGAGTCATGGTGGTTTGGTGCAGAGACCATGCATATCATGGGAATATTTCAGCATGTCTGCTCTGGTTTTCAGTTTATTACACAAAAACACCCACCTGATGACATCATTTCAAAAGCAAAAGCAGCAGTTTGCAGAATTCAGCTTCTTTGGGGAACTGAGAAATTGCTGAGCTGACACCAAGTCCTGCCATGTCCCCTTTACCTGCAGAGTGCCCGCATCCTCGACTGCCACACCCAGCTGACATAGAACCTTTGTCACAATGCCCGCTACCGTGGTGAGGATGCGGGCACTCTGCGGGTGACAGGGACCCAGCAGGACTTGGTGTCAGCTCAGCAATTTCTCAGTTCCCCAAAGAAGCTGAATTCTGCAAATTGCTGCTTTTGCTCTTGAAATGATGTCATCAGGTGGGTGTCTTGGTGTAATAAACTGAAAACCAGAGCAGAAATGCTGAAATATTCCCATGATATGCATGGTCTCTGCACCAAACCACCATGACTTAGCCTAAGTAGATCTACCGCTTATTCTTTTTTGCTGCCTGCAGATTGTGGATGTAGAGTATAAAAACCGTCCTTCTGGAGAGATCTTTGCATTTTAGGCTTAGTCTAAGTGTCTCAAGTAGTCAGGGTTTTGTTTGGCCCTAATCCATAAGGTCTGATGGCTTTACTCCCCATCTCCAGATGAATGTGGTAGAAAATATAAATCAAGGAAACGTCCTTTGGCCTTTCCTTGCCTTATTTCCTTCTCATCCTGTTCTCTGTCCCAGCCTCTCTCACTAACCCCTCGTCTGGCTGCATGTCTCTTCTTTCCTCTCTCCTTTTCTCAAACTCTCCTGCTTCCTGGTTCTTGTCTTTCAATTCCTCCATTTCAGTCCTGCAGCCCGGCACTAGTTTTTCCTCTTCCCTCCCTTTGTCTTGCTCCCTTCGCTTTCTCCCTCTGTTCCATATCCTTCTTCCCAACTTGTCTCTTGGAGACTTTTGGCCACTTTGGACCCAAGTCTGGGGATGTTTTTGAAACTTTTCAGAGGCCTCGCTGCTGACAGGGGGGACAGCAGGCAGTGACAGACCCGGGGCTGACAGGCTCCCCCTCCCCTATGGGGCGCTCGACTGCCACACCCAGCTGACATAGAACCTTTGTCACAATGCCCGCTACCGTGGTGAGGATGCGGGCACTCTGCGGGTGACAGGGACCCAGCAGGACTTGGTGTCAGCTCAGCAATTTCTCAGTTCCCCAAAGAAGCTGAATTCTGCAAATTGCTGCTTTTGCTCTTGAAATGATGTCATCAGGTGGGTGTCTTGGTGTAATAAACTGAAAACCAGAGCAGAAATGCTGAAATATTCCCATGATATGCATGGTCTCTGCACCAAACCACCATGACTTAGCCTAAGTAGATCTACCGCTTATTCTTTTTTGCTGCCTGCAGATTGTGGATGTAGAGTATAAAAACCGTCCTTCTGGAGAGATCTTTGCATTTTAGGCTTAGTCTAAGTGTCTCAAGTAGTCAGGGTTTTGTTTGGTCCTAATCCATAAGGTCTGATGGCTTTACTCCCCATCTCCAGATGAATGTGGTAGAAAATATAAATCAAGGAAACGTCCTTTGGCCTTGCCTTGCCTTGCCTTGCCTTATTTCCTTCTCATCCTGTTCTCTGTCCCAGCCTCTCTCACTAACCCCTCCTCTGGCTGCATGTCTCTTGTTTCCTCTCTCCTTTTCTCAAAATCTCCTGCTTCCTGGTTCTTGTCTTTCAATTCCTCCATTTCAGTCCTGCAGCCCAGCACTAGTTTTTCCTCTTCCCTCCCGTTGTCTTGCTCCCTTCGCTTTCTCCCTCTGTTCCATATCCTTCTTCCCAACTTGTCTCTTGGAGACTTTTGGCCACTTTGGACCCAAGTCTGGGGATGTTTTTGAAACTTTTCAGAGGCCTCGCTGCTGACAGGGGGGACAGCAGGCAGTGACAGGCCCGGGACTGACAGGCTCCCCCTCCCCTACGGGGCGCTCGACTGCCACACCCAGCTGACATAGAACCTTTGTCACAATGCCCGCTACCGTGGTGAGGATGCGGGCACTCTGCGGGTGACAGGGACCCAGCAGGACTTGGTGTCAGCTCAGCAATTTCTCAGTTTCCCAAAGAAGCTGAATTCTGCAAATTGCTGCTTTTGCTCTTGAAATGATGTCATCAGGTGGGTGTCTTGGTGTAATAAACTGAAAACCAGAGCAGAAATGCTGAAATATTCCCATGATATGCATGGTCTCTGCACCAAACCACCATGACTTAGCCTAAGTAGATCTACCGCTTATTCTTTTTTGCTGCCTGCAGATTGTGGATGTAGAGTATAAAAACCATCCTCCTGGAGAGATCTTTGCATTTTAGGCTTAGTCTAAGTGTCTCAAGTAGTCAGGGTTTTGTTTGGCCCTAATCCATAAGGTCTGATGGCTTTCCTCCCCATCTCCAGATGAATGTGGTAGAAAATATAAATCAAGGAAACGTCCTTTGGCCTTGCCTTGCCTTGCCTTGCCTTATTTCCTTCTCATCCTGTTCTCTGTCCCAGCCTCTCTCACTAACCCCTCCTCTGGCTGCATGTCTCTTCTTTCCTCTCTCCTTTTCTCAAACTCTCCTGCTTCCTGGTTCTTGTCTTTCAATTCCTCCATTTCAGTCCTGCAGCCCGGCACTAGTTTTTCCTCTTCCCTCCCTTTGTCTTGCTCCCTTCGCTTTCTCCCTCTGTTCCATATCCTTCTTCCCAACTTGTCTCTTGGAGACTTTTGGCCACTTTGGACCCAAGTCTGGGGATGTTTTTGAAACTTTTCAGAGGCCTCGCTGGTGACAGGGGGGACAGCAGGCAGTGACAGGCCCGGGGCTGACAGGCTCCCCCTCCCCTACGGGGCGCTCGACTGCCACACCCAGCTGACATAGAACCTTTGTCACAATGCCCGCTACCGTGGTGAGGATGCGGGCACTCTGCGGGTGACAGGGACCCAGCAGGACTTGGTGTCAGCTCAGCAATTTCTCAGTTCCCCAAAGAAGCTGAATTCTGCAAATTGCTGCTTTTGCTCTTGAAATGATGTCATCAGGTGGGTGTCTTGGTGTGATAAACTGAAAACCAGAGCAGAAATGCTGAAATATTCCCATGATATGCATGGTCTCTGCACCAAACCACCATGACTTAGCCTAAGTAGATCTACCGCTTATTCTTTTTTGCTGCCTGCAGATTGTGGATGTAGAGTATAAAAACCGTCCTTCTGGAGAGATCTTTGCATTTTAGGCATAGTCTAAGTGTCTCAAGTAGTCAGGGTTTTGTTTGGCCCTAATCCATAAGGTCTGATGGCTTTACTCCCCATCTCCAGATGAATGTGGTAGAAAATATAAATCAAGGAAATGTCCTTTGGCCTTGCCTTGCCTTGCCTTGCCTTATTTCCTTCTCATCCTGTTCTCTGTCCCAGCCTCTCTCACTAACCCCTCGTCTGGCTGCATGTCTCTGCTTTCCTCTCTCCTTTTCTCAAACTCTCCTGCTTCCTGGTTCTTGTCTTTCAATTCCTCCATTTCAGTCCTGCAGCCCCGCACTAGTTTTTCCTCTTCCCTTTCTTTGTCCAGCTCCCTTCGCTTTCTCCCTCTGTTCCATATCCTTCTTCCCAACTTGTCTCTTGGAGACTTTTGGCCATGCTGGACCCAAGTCTGGGGATGTTTTTGGAACTTTTCAGAGGCCTCGCTGCTGACAGGGGGGACAGCAACAGTGACAGGCCCGGGGCTGACAGACTCCCCCTCCCCTAGGGGGCGCTCGGCTGCCACACCCAGCTGACATAGAACCTTTGTCAGAATGCCCGCTACCGTGGTGAGGATGCGGGCACTCTGCAGGTAAAGGGGACATGGAAGAACTTGGTGTCAGCTCAGCAATTTCTCAGTTCCCTAAAGAAGCTGAATTCTGCAAACTGCTGCTTTTGCTCTTGAAATGATGTCATCAGGTGGGTGTTTTAGTGTAATACACTGAAAACCAGAATAGAAATGCTGAAATATTCCCATGATATGCATGGTCTCTGCACCAAACCACCATGACTCAGCCTGAGTAGATCTGCCGCTTATTCTTTTGTACTGTCAGCAGATTGTGGAAGTACAGGATAAAAACCATCCTTATGGAGAGCTCTTTGCATTTTAAGCTTAGTCTAAGTGTCTCAAGTAGCCGGGGTTTTTGTTTGGGCCTAATCCATCAGGTCTGATGGCTTTCCTCCTCGTCTCCAGATGAATGTGGTAGAAAATATAAATCAGGGAAAGGTCCTTTGGCGTAGTCTTGCCTTGTCTTGCCTTATTTCCTTCTCATCCTGTTCTCTGTTCCAGCCTCTCTCACTAACCCCTCCTCTGGCTGCATGTCTCTTCTTTCCTCTCTCCTTTTCTCAAACTGTCCTGCTTCCTGACTCTTGTCTTTCAATTCCTCCATTTCAGTCTTGCAGCCCGGCACTAGATTTTCCTCTGCCCTCCCTTTGTCTTGCTCCCTTCGCTTTCTCCCTCTGTTCCATATCCTTCTTCCCAACTTGTCTCTTGTAGACTTTTGGCCACTTTGGACCCAAGTCTGGGGATGTTTTTGAAACTTTTCAGAGGCCTCGCTGCTGACAGGAGCGACAGCAGGCAGTGACAGGCCCGGGGCTGACAGGCTCCCCCTCCCCTACGGGGCGCTCGACTGCCACACCCAGCTGACATAGAACCTTTGTAAGAATGCCCGGACCCGTGGTGAGGATGCGGGCACTCTGCGGGTGACAGGGACCCAGCAGGACTTGGTGCCAGCTCAGCAATTTCTCAGTTCCCCAAAGAAGCTGAATTCTGCAAATTGCTGCTTTTGCTCTTGAAATGATGTCATCAGGTGGGTGTCTTGGTGTAATAAACTGAAAACCAGAGCAGAAATGCTGAAATATTCCCATGATATGCATGGTCTCTGCACCAAACTACCATGACTCAGCCTAAGTAGATCTACCGCTTATTCTTTTTTGCTGCCTGCAGATTGTGGATGTAGAGTATAAAAACCGTCCTTCTGGAGAGATCTTTGCATTTTAGGCTTAGTCTAAGTGTCTCAAGTAGTCAGGGTTTTGTTTGGCCCTAATCCATAAGGTCTGATGGCTTTACTCCCCATCTCCAGATGAATGTGGTAGAAAATATAAATCAAGGAAACGTCCTTTGGCCTTGCCTTGCCTTGCCTTGCCTTATTTCCTTCTCATCCTGTTCTCTGTCCCAGCCTCTCTCTCTAACCCCTCGTCTGGCTGCATGTCTCTTCTTTCCTCTCTCCTTTTCTCAAACTCTCCTGCTTCCTGGTTCTTGTCTTTCAATTCCTCCATTTCAGTCCTGCAGCCCGGCACTAGTTTTTCCTCTTCCCTCCCTTTGTCTTGCTCCCTTCGCTTTCTCCCTCTGTTCCATATCCTTCTTCCCAACTTGTCTCTTGGAGACTTTTGGCCACTTTGGACCCAAGTCTGGGGATGTTTTTGAAACTTTTCAGAGGCCTCGCTGCTGACAGGGGGGACAGCAGGCAGTGACAGGCCCGGGGCTGACAGGCTCCCCCTCCCCTACGGGGCGCTCGACTGCCACACCCAGCTGACATAGAACCTTTGTCACAATGCCCGCTACCGTGGTGAGGATGCGGGCACTCTGCGGGTGACAGGGACCCAGCAGGACTTGGTGTCAGCTCAGCAATTTCTCAGTTCCCCAAAGAAGCTGAATTCTGCAAATTGCTGCTTTTGCTCTTGAAATGATGTCATCAGGTGGGTGTCTTGGTGTAATAAACTGAAAACCAGAGCAGAAATGCTGAAATATTCCCATGATATGCATGGTCTCTGCACCAAACCACCATGACTTAGCCTAAGTAGATCTACCGCTTATTCTTTTTTGCTGCCTGCAGATTGTGGATGTAGAGTATAAAAACCGTCCTTCTGGAGAGATCTTTGCATTTTAGGCTTAGTCTAAGTGTCTCAAGTAGTCAGGGTTTTGTTTGGCCCTAATCCATAAGGTCTGATGGCTTTCCTCCCCATCTCCAGATGAATGTGGTAGAAAATATAAATCAAGGAAACGTCCTTTGGCCTTGCCTTGCCTTGCCTTATTTCCTTCTCATCCTGTTCTCTGTCCCAGCCTCTCTCACTAACCCCTCCTCTGGCTGCATGTCTCTTCTTTCCTCTCTCCTTTTCTCAAACTCTCCTGCTTCCTGGTTCTTGTCTTTCAATTCCTCCATTTCAGTCCTGCAGCCCAGCACTAGTTTTTCCTCTTCCCTCCCTTTGTCTTGCTCCCTTCGCTTTCTCCCTCTGTTCCATATCCTTCTTCCCAACTTGTCTCTTGGAGACTTTTGGCCACTTTGGACCCAAGTCTGGGGATGTTTTTGAAACTTTTCAGAGGCCTCGCTGCTGACAGGGGGGACAGCAGGCAGTGACAGGCCCGGGGCTGACAGGCTCCCCCTCCCCTACGGGGCGCTCGACTGCCACACCCAGCTGACATAGAACCTTTGTCACAATGCCCGCTACCGTGGTGAGGATGCGGGCACTCTGCGGGTGACAGGGACCCAGCAGGACTTGGTGTCAGCTCAGCAATTTCTCAGTTCCCCAAAGAAGCTGAATTCTGCAAATTGCTGCTTTTGCTCTTGAAATGATGTCATCAGGTGGGTGTCTTGGTGTGATAAACTGAAAACCAGAGCAGAAATGCTGAAATATTCCCATGATATGCATGGTCTCTGCACCAAACCACCATGACTTAGCCTAAGTAGATCTACCGCTTATTCTTTTTTGCTGCCTGCAGATTGTGGATGTAGAGTATAAAAACCGTCTTTCTGGAGAGATCTTTGCATTTTAGGCTTAGTCTAAGTGTCTCAAGTAGTCAGGGTTTTGTTTGGCCCTAATCCATAAGGTCTCATGGCTTTACTCCCCATCTCCAGATGAATGTGGTAGAAAATATAAATCAAGGAAATGTCCTTTGGCCTTGCCTTGCCTTGCCTTGCCTTATTTCCTTCTCATCCTGTTCTCTGTCCCAGCCTCTCTCACTAACCCCTCGTCTGGCTGCATCTCTCTGCTTTCCTCTCTCCTTTTCTCAAACTCTCCTGCTTCCTGGTTCTTGTCTTTCAATTCCTCCATTTCAGTCCTGCAGCCCCGCACTAGTTTTTCCTCTTCCCTTTTTTTGTCCAGCTCCCTTCGCTTTCTCCCTCTGTTCCATATCCTTCTTCCCAACTTGTCTCTTGGAGACTTTTGGCCACTTTGGACCCAAGTCTGGGGATGTTTTTGAAACTTTTCAGAGGCCTCGCTGCTGACAGGAGGGACAGCAGGCAGTGACAGGCCCGGGGCTGACAGGCTCCCCCTCCCCTAGGGGGTGCTCGACTGCCACACCCAGCTGACATAGAACCTTTGTAAGAATGCCCGTTACCGTGGTGAGGATGCGGGCACTCTGCGGGTGACAGGGACCCAGCAGGACTTGGTGTCAGCTCAGCAATTTCTCAGTTCCCCAAAGAAGCTGAATTCTGCAAATTGCTGCTTTTGCTCTTGAAATGATGTCATCAGGTGGGTGTCTTGGTGTAATAAACTGAAAACCAGAGCAGAAATGCTGAAATATTCCCATGACATGCATGGTCTGTGCACCAAACCACCATGACTCAGCCTGAGTATATCTGCCGCTTATTCTTTTGTACTGTCAGCAGATTGTGGAAGTACAGGATAAAAACCATCCTTATAGAGAGATCTTTGCATTTTAAGCTTAGTCTAAGTGTCTCAAGTAGCCGGGGTTTTTGTTTGTACCTAATCCATAAGGTCTGATGGCTTTCCTCCTCATCTCCAGATGAATGTGGTAGAAAATATAAATCAAGGAAACGTCCTTTGGCCTTGCCTTGCCTTGCCTTATTTCCTTCTCATCCTGTTCTCTGTCCCAGCCTCTCTCACTAACCCCTCGTCTGGCTGCATGTCTCTTCTTTCCTCTCTCCTTTTCTCAAACTCTCCTGCTTCCTGGTTCTTGTCTTTCAATTCCTCCATTTCAGTCCTGCAGCCCGGCACTAGTTTTTCCTCTTCCCTCCCTTTGTCTTGCTCCCTTCGCTTTCTCCCTCTGTTCCATATCCTTCTTCCCAACTTGTCTCTTGGAGACTTTTGGCCACTTTGGACCCAAGTCTGGGGATGTTTTTGAAACTTTTCAGGGCCTCGCTGCTGACAGGAGGGATAGCAGGCAGTGACAGGCCCGGGGCTGACAGGCTCCCCCTCCCCTAGGGGGTGCTCGACTGCCACACCCAGCTGACATAGAACCTTTGTAAGAATGCCCGTTACCGTGGTGAGGATGCGGGCACTCTGCGGGTGACAGGGACCCAGCAGGACTTGGTGTCAGCTCAGCAATTTCTCAGTTCCCCAAAGAAGCTGAATTCTGCAAATTGCTGCTTTTGCTCTTGAAATGATGTCATCAGGTGGGTGTCTTGGTGTAATAAACTGAAAACCAGAGCAGACATGCTGAAATATTCCCATGATATGCATGATCTCTGCACCAAAGCACCATGACTCAGCCTGAGTAGATCTGCCGCTTATTCTTCTGTACTGCCAGCAGATTGTAGAAGTACAGCATGAAAAACATCCTTCTGGAGAGATCGTTGCGTTTTAGGCTTAGTCTAAGTGTCTCAAGTAGCCGGGGTTTTTGTTTGGGCCTAATCCATAAGGTCTGATGGCTTTCTTCCTCGTTTCAAGATGAATGTGGTAGAAAATATAAAGCAAGGAAACGTCCTTTGGCCTAGTCTTTCCTTGCCTTGCCTTATTTCCTTCTCATCCTGTTCTCTGTCCCAGCCTCTCTCACTAACCCCTCCTCTGGCTGCATGTCTCTGCTTTCCTCTCTCCTTTTCTCAATCTCTCCTGCTTCCTGGTTCTTGTCTTTCAATTCCTCCATTTCAGTCCTGCAGCCCGGCACTAGTTTTCCTCTTCCCTCCCTTTGGTCTGCTCCCTTCGCTTTCTCCCTCTGTTCTATATCCTTCTTCCCGACTTGTCTCTTGGAGACTTTTGGCCATGCTGGACCCAAGTCTGGGGATGTTTTTGGAACTTTTCAGAGGCCTCGCTGCTGACAGGGGGGACAGCAACAGTGACAGGCCCGGGGCTGACAGACTCCCCCTCCCCTAGGGGGCGCTCGGCTGCCACACCCAGCTGACATAGAACCTTTGTCAGAATGCCCGCTACCGTGGTGAGGATGCGGGCACTCTGCAGGTAAAGGGGACATGGAAGAACTTGGTGTCAGCTCAGCAATTTCTCAGTTCCCTAAAGAAGCTGAATTCTGCAAACTGCTGCTTTTGCTCTTGAAATGATGTCATCAGGTGGGTGTTTTAGTGTAATACACTGAAAACCAGAATAGAAATGCTGAAATATTCCCATGATATGCATGGTCTCTGCACCAAACCACCATGACTCAGCCTGAGTAGATCTGCCGCTTATTCTTTTGTACTGTCAGCAGATTGTGGAAGTACAGGATAAAAACCATCCTTATGGAGAGATCTTTGCATTTTAAGCTTAGTCTAAGTGTCTCAAGTAGCCGGGGTTTTTGTTTGGGCCTAATCCATCAGGTCTGATGGCTTTCCTCCTCGTCTCAAGATGAATGTGGTAGAAAATATAAATCAGGGAAAGGTCCTTTGGCGTAGCCTTGCCTTCTCTTGCCTTATTTCCTTCTCATCCTGTTCTCTGTTCCAGCCTCTCTCACTAACCCCTCCTCTGGCTGCATGTCTCTTCTTTCCTCTCTCCTTTTCTCAAACTCTCCTGCTTCCTGACTCTTGTCTTTCAATTCCTCCATTTCAGTCCTGCAGCCCGGCACTAGATTTTCCTCTTCCCTCCCTTTGTCTTGCTCCCTTCGCTTTCTCCCTCTGTTCCATATCCTTCTTCCCAACTTGTCTCTTGGAGACTTTTGGCCACTTTGGACCCAAGTCTGGGGATGTTTTTGAAACTTTTCAGAGGCCTCGCTGCTGACAGGAGGGACAGCAGGCAGTGACAGGCCCGGGGCTGACAGGCTCCCCCTCCCCTAGGGGGCGCTCGACTGCCACACCCAGCTGACATAGAACCTTTGTAAGAATGCCCGTTACCGTGGTGAGGATGCGGGCACTCTGCGGGTGACAGGGACCCAGCAGGACTTGGTGTCAGCTCAGCAATTTCTCAGTTCCCCAAAGAAGCTGAATTCTGCAAATTGCTGCTTTTGCTCTTGAAATGATGTCATCAGGTGGGTGTCTTGGTGTAATAAACTGAAAACCAGAGCAGAAATGCTGAAATATTCCCATGATATGCATGGTCTCTGCACCAAACCACCATGACTCAGCCTAAGTAGATCTACCGCTTATTCTTTTTTGCTGCCTGCAGATTGTGGATGTAGAGTATAAAAACCGTCCTTCTGGAGAGATCTTTGCATTTTAGGCTTAGTCTAAGTGTCTCAAGTAGTCAGGGTTTTGTTTGGCCCTAATCCATAAGGTCTGATGGCTTTCCTCCCCATCTCCAGATGAATGTGGTAGAAAATATAAATCAAGGAAACGTCCTTTGGCCTTGCCTTGCCTTGCCTTGCCTTATTTCCTTCTCATCCTGTTCTCTGTCCCAGCCTCTCTCACTAACCCCTCGTCTGGCTGCATGTCTTTTCTTTCCTCTCTCCTTTTCTCAAACTCTCCTGCTTCCTGGTTCTTCTCTTTCAATTCCTCCATTTCAGTCCTGCAGCCCGGCACTAGTTTTTCCTCTTCCCTCCCTTTGTCTTGCTCCCTTCGCTTTCTCCCTCTGTTCCATATCCTTCTTCCCAACTTGTCTCTTGGAGACTTTTGGCCACTTTGGACCCAAGTCTGGGGATGTTTTTGAAACTTTTCAGAGGCCTCGCTGCTGACAGGGGGGACAGCAGGCAGTGACAGGCCCGGGGCTGACAGGCTCCCCCTCCCCTACGGGGCGCTCGACTGCCACACCCAGCTGACATAGAACCTTTGTCACAATGCCCGCTACTG
The DNA here is from genome assembly GCF_037038585.1 of Patagioenas fasciata. Taxonomy (NCBI): domain Eukaryota; kingdom Metazoa; phylum Chordata; class Aves; order Columbiformes; family Columbidae; genus Patagioenas; species Patagioenas fasciata. Next base: position 133,026,763 of record NC_092520.1, on the reverse strand, counting down.
TGGTGAGGATGCGGGCACTCTGCGGGTGACAGGGACCCAGCAGGACTTGGTGTCAGCTCAGCAATTTCTCAGTTCCCCAAAGAAGCTGAATTCTGCAAATCGCTGCTTTTGCTCTTGAAATGATGTCATCAGGTGGGTGTCTTGGTGTAATAAACTGAAAACCAGAGCAGAAATGCTGAAATATTCCCATGATATGCATGGTCTCTGCACCAAACCACCATGACTTAGCCTAAGTAGATCTACCGCTTATTCTTTTTTGCTGCCTGCAGATTGTGGATGTAGAGTATAAAAACCGTCCTTCTGGAGAGATCTTTGCATTTTAGGCTTAGTCTAAGTGTCTCAAGTAGTCAGGGTTTTTTTTGGCCCTAATCCATAAGGTCTGATGGCTTTACTCCCCATCTCCAGATGAATGTGGTAGAAAATATAAATCAAGGAAACGTCCTTTGGCCTTGCCTTGCCTTGCCTTGCCTTATTTCCTTCTCATCCTGTTCTCTGTCCCAGCCTCTCTCACTAACCCCTCCTCTGGCTGCATGTCTCTTCTTTCCTCTCTCCTTTTCTCAAACTCTCCTGCTTCCTGGTTCTTGTCTTTCAATTCCTCCATTTCAGTCCTGCAGCCCGGCACTAGTTTTTCCTCTTCCCTCCCTTTGTCTTGCTCCCTTCGCTTTCTCCCTCTGTTCCATATCCTTCTTCCCAACTTGTCTCTTGGAGACTTTTGGCCACTTTGGACCCAAGTCTGGGGATGTTTTTGAAACTTTTCAGAGGCCTCGCTGCTGACAGGGGGGACAGCAGGCAGTGACAGGCCCGGGGCTGACAGGCTCCCCCTCTTCTACGGGGCGCTCGACTGCCACACCCAGCTGACATAGAACCTTTGTCACAATGCCCGCTACCGTGGTGAGGATGCGGGCACTCTGCGGGTGACAGGGACCCAGCAGGACTTGGTGTCAGCTCAGCAATTTCTCAGTTTCCCAAAGAAGCTGAATTCTGCAAATTGCTGCTTTTGCTCTTGAAATGATGTCATCAGGTGGGTGTCTTGGTGTGATAAACTGAAAACCAGAGCAGAAATGCTGAAATATTCCCATGATATGCATGGTCTCTGCACCAAACCACCATGACTTAGCCTAAGTAGATCTACCGCTTATTCTTTTTTGCTGCCTGCAGATTGTGGATGTAGAGTATAAAAACCGTCCTTCTGGAGAGATCTTTGCATTTTAGGCTTAGTCTAAGTGTCTCAAGTAGCTGGGGTTTTTGTTTGGGCCTAATCCATCAGGTCTGATGGCTTTCCTCCTCGTCTCCAGATGAATGTGGTAGAAAATATAAGTCAGGGAAAGGTCCTTTGGCGTAGCCTTGCCTTCTCTTGCCTTATTTCCTTCTCATCCTGTTCTCTGTTCCAGCCTCTCTCACTAACCCCTCCTCTGGCTGCATGTCTCTTCTTTCCTCTCTCCTTTTCTCAAACTCTCCTGCTTCCTGACTCTTGTCTTTCAATTCCTCCATTTCAGTCCTGCAGCCCGGCACTAGATTTTCCTCTTCCCTCCCTTTGTCTTGCTCCCTTCGCTTTCTCCCTCTGTTCCATATCCTTCTTCCCAACTTGTCTCTTGGAGACTTTTGGCCACTTTGGACCCAAGTCTGGGGATGTTTTTGAAACTTTTCAGAGGCCTCGCTGCTGACAGGAGGGACAGCAGGCAGTGACAGGCCCGGGGCTGACAGGCTCCCCCTCCCCTAGGGGGCGCTCGACTGCCACACCCAGCTGACATAGAACCTTTGTAAGAATGCCCGTTACCGTGGTGAGGATGCGGGCACTCTGCGGGTGACAGGGACCCAGCAGGACTTGGTGTCAGCTCAGCAATTTCTCAGTTCCCCAAAGAAGCTGAATTCTGCAAATTGCTGCTTTTGCTCTTGAAATGATGTCATCAGGTGGGTGTCTTGGTGTAATAAACTGAAAACCAGAGCAGAAATGCTGAAATATTCCCATGATATGCATGGTCTCTGCACCAAACCACCATGACTCAGCCTAAGTAGATCTACCGCTTATTCTTTTTTGCTGCCTGCAGATTGTGGATGTAGAGTATAAAAACCGTCCTTCTGGAGAGATCTTTGCATTTTAGGCTTAGTCTAAGTGTCTCAAGTAGTCAGGGTTTTGTTTGGCCCTAATCCATAAGGTCTGATGGCTTTACTCCCCATCTCCAGATGAATGTGGTAGAAAATATAAATCAAGGAAACGTCCTTTGGCCTTGCCTTGCCTTGCCTTGCCTTATTTCCTTCTCATCCTGTTCTCTGTCCCAGCCTCTCTCACTAACCCCTCGTCTGGCTGCATGTCTCTTCTTTCCTCTCTCCTTTTCTCAAACTCTCCTGCTTCCTGGTTCTTGTCTTTCAATTCCTCCATTTCAGTCCTGCAGCCCGGCACTAGTTTTTCCTCTTCCCTCCCTTTGTCTTGCTCCCTTCGCTTTCTCCCTCTGTTCCATATCCTTCTTCCCAACTTGTCTCTTGGAGACTTTTGGCCACTTTGGACCCAAGTCTGGGGATGTTTTTGAAACTTTTCAGAGGCCTCGCTGCTGACAGGGGGGACAGCAGGCAGTGACAGGCCCGGGGCTGACAGGCTCCCCCTCCCCTACGGGGCGCTCGACTGCCACACCCAGCTGACATAGAACCTTTGTCACAATGCCCGCTACCGTGGTGAGGATGCGGGCACTCTGCGGGTGACAGGGACCCAGCAGGACTTGGTGTCAGCTCAGCAATTTCTCAGTTTCCCAAAGAAGCTGAATTCTGCAAATTGCTGCTTTTGCTCTTGAAATGATGTCATCAGGTGGGTGTCTTGGTGTGATAAACTGAAAACCAGAGCAGAAATGCTGAAATATTCCCATGATATGCATGGTCTCTGCACCAAACCACCATGACTTAGCCTAAGTAGATCTACCGCTTATTCTCTTTTGCTGCCTGCAGATTGTGGATGTAGAGTATAAAAACCGTCCTTCTGGAGAGATCTTTGCATTTTAGGCTTAGTCTAAGTGTCTCAAGTAGTCAGGGTTTTGTTTGGCCCTAATCCATAAGGTCTGATGGCTTTCCTCCCCATCTCCAGATGAATGTGGTAGAAAATATAAATCAAGGAAACGTCCTTTGGCCTTGCCTTGCCTTGCCTTGCCTTATTTCCTTCTCATCCTGTTCTCTGTCCCAGCCTCTCTCACTAACCCCTCCTCTGGCTGCATGTCTCTTCTTTCCTCTCTCCTTTTCTCAAACTCTCCTGCTTCCTGGTTCTTCTCTTTCAATTCCTCCATTTCAGTCCTGCAGCCCGGCACTAGTTTTTCCTCTTCCCTCCCTTTGTCTTGCTCCCTTCGCTTTCTCCCTCTGTTCCATATCCTTCTTCCCAACTTGTCTCTTGGAGACTTTTGGCCACTTTGGACCCAAGTCTGGGGATGTTTTTGAAACTTTTCAGAGGCCTCGCTGCTGACAGGGGGGACAGCAGGCAGTGACAGGCCCGGGGCTGACAGGCTCCCCCTCTTCTACGGGGCGCTCGACTGCCACACCCAGCTGACATAGAACCTTTGTCACAATGCCCGCTACCGTGGTGAGGATGCGGGCACTCTGCGGGTGACAGGGACCCAGCAGGACTTGGTGTCAGCTCAGCAATTTCTCAGTTTCCCAAAGAAGCTGAATTCTGCAAATTGCTGCTTTTGCTCTTGAAATGATGTCATCAGGTGGGTGTCTTGGTGTGATAAACTGAAAACCAGAGCAGAAATGCTGAAATATTCCCATGATATGCATGGTCTCTGCACCAAACCACCATGACTTAGCCTAAGTAGATCTACCGCTTATTCTTTTTTGCTGCCTGCAGATTGTGGATGTAGAGTATAAAAACCGTCCTTCTGGAGAGATCTTTGCATTTTAGGCTTAGTCTAAGTGTCTCAAGTAGCTGGGGTTTTTGTTTGGGCCTAATCCATCAGGTCTGATGGCTTTCCTCCTCGTCTCCAGATGAATGTGGTAGAAAATATAAGTCAGGGAAAGGTCCTTTGGCGTAGCCTTGCCTTCTCTTGCCTTATTTCCTTCTCATCCTGTTCTCTGTTCCAGCCTCTCTCACTAACCCCTCCTCTGGCTGCATGTCTCTTCTTTCCTCTCTCCTTTTCTCAAACTCTCCTGCTTCCTGGTTCTTGTCTTTCAATTCCTCCATTTCAGTCCTGCAGCCCGGCACTAGATTTTCCTCTTCCCTCCCTTTGTCTTGCTCCCTTCGCTTTCTCCCTCTGTTCCATATCCTTCTTCCCAGCTTGTCTCTTGGAGACTTTTGGCCACTTTGGACCCAAGTCTGGGGATGTTTTTGAAACTTTTCAGAGGCCTCGCTGCTGACAGGGGGGACAGCAGGCAGTGACAGGCCCGGGGCTGACAGGCTCCCCCTCCCCTATGGGGCGCTCGACTGCCACACCCAGCTGACATAGAACCTTTGTAAGAATGCCCGTTACCGTGGTGAGGATGCGGGCACTCTGCGGGTGACAGGGACCCAGCAGGACTTGGTGTCAGCTCAGCAATTTCTCAGTTTCCCAAAGAAGCTGAATTCTGCAAATTGCTGCTTTTGCTCTTGAAATGATGTCATCAGGTGGGTGTCTTGGTGTAATAAAGTGAAAACCAGAGCAGACATGCTGAAATATTCCCATGATATGCATGATCTCTGCACCAAAGCACCATGACTCAGCCTGAGTAGATCTGCCGCTTATTCTTCTGTACTGCCAGCAGATTGTAGAAGTACAGCATGAAAAACATCCTTCTGGAGAGATCGTTGCGTTTTAGGCTTAGTCTAAGTGTCTCAAGTAGCCGGGGTTTTTGTTTGGTCCTAATCCATAAGGTCTGATGGCTTTCTTCCTCGTTTCAAGATGAATGTGGTAGAAAATATAAAGCAAGGAAACGTCCTTTGGCCTAGTCTTTCCTTGCCTTGCCTTATTTCCTTCTCATCCTGTCCTCTTCCCTTTCTTTGTCCAGCTCCCTTCGCTTTCTCCCTCTGTTCCATATCCTTCTTCCCAGCTTGTCTCTTGGAGACTTTTGGCCATGCTGGACCCAAGTCTGGGGATGTTTTTGGAACTTTTCAGAGGCCTCGCTGCTGACAGGGGGGACAGCAACAGTGACAGGCCCGGGGCTGACAGACTCCCCCTCCCCTAGGGGGCGCTCGGCTGCCACACCCAGCTGACATAGAACCTTTGTCAGAATGCCCGCTACCGTGGTGAGGATGCGGGCACTCTGCAGGTAAAGGGGACATGGAAGGACTTGGTGTCAGCTCAGCAATTTCTCAGTTCCCTAAAGAAGCTGAATTCTGCAAACTGCTGCTTTTGCTCTTGAAATGATGTCATCAGGTGGGTGTTTTAGTGTAATACACTGAAAACCAGAGCAGAAATGCTGAAATATTCCCATGATATGCATGGTCTCTGCACCAAACCACCATGACTCAGCCTGAGTAGATCTGCCGCTTATTCTTTTGTACTGTCAGCAGATTGTGGAAGTACAGGATAAAAACCATCCTTATGGAGAGATCTTTGCATTTTAAGCTTAGTCTAAGTGTCTCAAGTAGCCGGGGTTTTTGTTTGGGCCTAATCCATCAGGTCTGATGGCTTTCCTCCTCGTCTCCAGATGAATGTGGTAGAAAATATAAATCAAGGAAACGTCCTTTGGCCTTGCCTTGCCTTCTCTTGCCTTATTTCCTTCTCATCCTGTTCTCTGTCCCAGCCTCTCTCACTAACCCCTCGTCTGGCTGCATGTCTCTTCTTTCCTCTCTCCTTTTCTCAAACTCTCCTGCTTCCTGGTTCTTGTCTTTCAATTCCTCCATTTCAGTCCTGCAGCCCGGCACTAGTTTTTCCTCTTCCCTCCCTTTGTCTTGCTCCCTTCGCTTTCTCCCTCTGTTCCATATCCTTCTTCCCAACTTGTCTCTTGGAGACTTTTGGCCACTTTGGACCCAAGTCTGGGGATGTTTTTGAAACTTTTCAGGGCCTCGCTGCTGACAGGAGGGATAGCAGGCAGTGACAGGCCCGGGGCTGACAGGCTCCCCCTCCCCTAGGGGGTGCTCGACTGCCACACCCAGCTGACATAGAACCTTTGTAAGAATGCCCGTTACCGTGGTGAGGATGCGGGCACTCTGCGGGTGACAGGGACCCAGCAGGACTTGGTGTCAGCTCAGCAATTTCTCAGTTCCCCAAAGAAGCTGAATTCTGCAAATTGCTGCTTTTGCTCTTGAAATGATGTCATCAGGTGGGTGTCTTGGTGTAATAAACTGAAAACCAGAGCAGACATGCTGAAATATTCCCATGATATGCATGATCTCTGCACCAAAGCACCATGACTCAGCCTGAGTAGATCTGCCGCTTATTCTTCTGTACTGCCAGCAGATTGTAGAAGTACAGCATGAAAAACATCCTTCTGGAGAGATCGTTGCGTTTTAGGCTTAGTCTAAGTGTCTCAAGTAGCCGGGGTTTTTGTTTGGGCCTAATCCATAAGGTCTGATGGCTTTCTTCCTCGTTTCAAGATGAATGTGGTAGAAAATATAAAGCAAGGAAACGTCCTTTGGCCTAGTCTTTCCTTGCCTTGCCTTATTTCCTTCTCATCCTGTTCTCTGTCCCAGCCTCTCTCACTAACCCCTCGTCTGGCTGCATGTCTCTGCTTTCCTCTCTCCTTTTCTCAATCTCTCCTGCTTCCTGGTTCTTGTCTTTCAATTCCTCCATTTCAGTCCTGCAGCCCGGCACTAGTTTTCCTCTTCCCTCCCTTTGGTCTGCTCCCTTCGCTTTCTCCCTCTGTTCTATATCCTTCTTCCCGACTTGTCTCTTGGAGACTTTTGGCCATGCTGGACCCAAGTCTGGGGATGTTTTTGGAACTTTTCAGAGGCCTCGCTGCTGACAGGGGGGACAGCAACAGTGACAGGCCCGGGGCTGACAGACTCCCCCTCCCCTAGGGGGCGCTCGGCTGCCACACCCAGCTGACATAGAACCTTTGTCAGAATGCCCGCTACCGTGGTGAGGATGCGGGCACTCTGCAGGTAAAGGGGACATGGAAGAACTTGGTGTCAGCTCAGCAATTTCTCAGTTCCCTAAAGAAGCTGAATTCTGCAAACTGCTGCTTTTGCTCTTGAAATGATGTCATCAGGTGGGTGTTTTAGTGTAATACACTGAAAACCAGAATAGAAATGCTGAAATATTCCCATGATATGCATGGTCTCTGCACCAAACCACCATGACTCAGCCTGAGTAGATCTGCCGCTTATTCTTTTGTACTGTCAGCAGATTGTGGAAGTACAGGATAAAAACCATCCTTATGGAGAGATCTTTGCATTTTAAGCTTAGTCTAAGTGTCTCAAGTAGCCGGGGTTTTTGTTTGGGCCTAATCCATCAGGTCTGATGGCTTTCCTCCTCGTCTCAAGATGAATGTGGTAGAAAATATAAATCAGGGAAAGGTCCTTTGGCGTAGCCTTGCCTTCTCTTGCCTTATTTCCTTCTCATCCTGTTCTCTGTTCCAGCCTCTCTCACTAACCCCTCCTCTGGCTGCATGTCTCTTCTTTCCTCTCTCCTTTTCTCAAACTCTCCTGCTTCCTGACTCTTGTCTTTCAATTCCTCCATTTCAGTCCTGCAGCCCGGCACTAGATTTTCCTCTTCCCTCCCTTTGTCTTGCTCCCTTCGCTTTCTCCCTCTGTTCCATATCCTTCTTCCCAACTTGTCTCTTGGAGACTTTTGGCCACTTTGGACCCAAGTCTGGGGATGTTTTTGAAACTTTTCAGAGGCCTCGCTGCTGACAGGAGGGACAGCAGGCAGTGACAGGCCCGGGGCTGACAGGCTCCCCCTCCCCTAGGGGGCGCTCGACTGCCACACCCAGCTGACATAGAACCTTTGTAAGAATGCCCGTTACCGTGGTGAGGATGCGGGCACTCTGCGGGTGACAGGGACCCAGCAGGACTTGGTGTCAGCTCAGCAATTTCTCAGTTCCCCAAAGAAGCTGAATTCTGCAAATTGCTGCTTTTGCTCTTGAAATGATGTCATCAGGTGGGTGTCTTGGTGTAATAAACTGAAAACCAGAGCAGAAATGCTGAAATATTCCCATGATATGCATGGTCTCTGCACCAAACCACCATGACTCAGCCTAAGTAGATCTACCGCTTATTCTTTTTTGCTGCCTGCAGATTGTGGATGTAGAGTATAAAAACCGTCCTTCTGGAGAGATCTTTGCATTTTAGGCTTAGTCTAAGTGTCTCAAGTAGTCAGGGTTTTGTTTGGCCCTAATCCATAAGGTCTGATGGCTTTACTCCCCATCTCCAGATGAATGTGGTAGAAAATATAAATCAAGGAAACGTCCTTTGGCCTTGCCTTGCCTTGCCTTGCCTTATTTCCTTCTCATCCTGTTCTCTGTCCCAGCCTCTCTCACTAACCCCTCGTCTGGCTGCATGTCTCTTCTTTCCTCTCTCCTTTTCTCAAACTCTCCTGCTTCCTGGTTCTTCTCTTTCAATTCCTCCATTTCAGTCCTGCAGCCCGGCACTAGTTTTTCCTCTTCCCTCCCTTTGTCTTGCTCCCTTCGCTTTCTCCCTCTGTTCCATATCCTTCTTCCCAACTTGTCTCTTGGAGACTTTTGGCCACTTTGGACCCAAGTCTGGGGATGTTTTTGAAACTTTTCAGAGGCCTCGCTGCTGACAGGGGGGACAGCAGGCAGTGACAGGCCCGGGGCTGACAGGCTCCCCCTCCCCTACGGGGCGCTCGACTGCCACACCCAGCTGACATAGAACCTTTGTCACAATGCCCGCTACCGTGGTGAGGATGCGGGCACTCTGCGGGTGACAGGGACCCAGCAGGACTTGGTGTCAGCTCAGCAATTTCTCAGTTTCCCAAAGAAGCTGAATTCTGCAAATTGCTGCTTTTGCTCTTGAAATGATGTCATCAGGTGGGTGTCTTGGTGTGATAAACTGAAAACCAGAGCAGAAATGCTGAAATATTCCCATGATATGCATGGTCTCTGCACCAAACCACCATGACTTAGCCTAAGTAGATCTACCGCTTATTCTCTTTTGCTGCCTGCAGATTGTGGATGTAGAGTATAAAAACCGTCCTTCTGGAGAGATCTTTGCATTTTAGGCTTAGTCTAAGTGTCTCAAGTAGTCAGGGTTTTGTTTGGCCCTAATCCATAAGGTCTGATGGCTTTCCTCCCCATCTCCAGATGAATGTGGTAGAAAATATAAATCAAGGAAACGTCCTTTGGCCTTGCCTTGCCTTGCCTTGCCTTATTTCCTTCTCATCCTGTTCTCTGTCCCAGCCTCTCTCACTAACCCCTCGTCTGGCTGCATGTCTCTTCTTTCCTCTCTCCTTTTCTCAAACTCTCCTGCTTCCTGGTTCTTGTCTTTCAATTCCTCCATTTCAGTCCTGCAGCCCGGCACTAGTTTTTCCTCTTCCCTCCCTTTGTCTTGCTCCCTTCGCTTTCTCCCTCTGTTCCATATCCTTCTTCCCAACTTGTCTCTTGGAGACTTTTGGCCACTTTGGACCCAAGTCTGGGGATGTTTTTGAAACTTTTCAGAGGCCTCGCTGCTGACAGGGGGGACAGCAGGCAGTGACAGGCCCGGGGCTGACAGGCTCCCCCTCCCCTACGGGGCGCTCGACTGCCACACCCAGCTGACATAGAACCTTTGTCACAATGCCCGCTACTGTGGTGAGGATGCGGGCACTCTGCGGGTGACAGGGACCCAGCAGGACTTGGTGTCAGCTCAGCAATTTCTCAGTTCCCCAAAGAAGCTGAATTCTGCAAATCGCTGCTTTTGCTCTTGAAATGATGTCATCAGGTGGGTGTCTTGGTGTAATAAACTGAAAACCAGAGCAGAAATGCTGAAATATTCCCATGATATGCATGGTCTCTGCACCAAACCACCATGACTTAGCCTAAGTAGATCTACCGCTTATTCTTTTTTGCTGCCTGCAGATTGTGGATGTAGAGTATAAAAACCGTCCTTCTGGAGAGATCTTTGCATTTTAGGCTTAGTCTAAGTGTCTCAAGTAGTCAGGGCTTTTTTTTGGCCCTAATCCATAAGGTCTGATGGCTTTACTCCCCATCTCCAGATGAATGTGGTAGAAAATATAAATCAAGGAAACGTCCTTTGGCCTTGCCTTGCCTTGCCTTGCCTTATTTCCTTCTCATCCTGTTCTCTGTCCCAGCCTCTCTCACTAACCCCTCCTCTGGCTGCATGTCTCTTCTTTCCTCTCTCCTTTTCTCAAACTCTCCTGCTTCCTGGTTCTTGTCTTTCAATTCCTCCATTTCAGTCCTGCAGCCCGGCACTAGTTTTTCCTCTTCCCTCCCTTTGTCTTGCTCCCTTCGCTTTCTCCCTCTGTTCCATATCCTTCTTCCCAACTTGTCTCTTGGAGACTTTTGGCCACTTTGGACCCAAGTCTGGGGATGTTTTTGAAACTTTTCAGAGGCCTCGCTGCTGACAGGGGGGACAGCAGGCAGTGACAGGCCCGGGGCTGACAGGCTCCCCCTCTTCTACGGGGCGCTCGACTGCCACACCCAGCTGACATAGAACCTTTGTCACAATGCCCGCTACCGTGGTGAGGATGCGGGCACTCTGCGGGTGACAGGGACCCAGCAGGACTTGGTGTCAGCTCAGCAATTTCTCAGTTTCCCAAAGAAGCTGAATTCTGCAAATTGCTGCTTTTGCTCTTGAAATGATGTCATCAGGTGGGTGTCTTGGTGTGATAAACTGAAAACCAGAGCAGAAATGCTGAAATATTCCCATGATATGCATGGTCTCTGCACCAAACCACCATGACTTAGCCTAAGTAGATCTACCGCTTATTCTTTTTTGCTGCCTGCAGATTGTGGATGTAGAGTATAAAAACCGTCCTTCTGGAGAGATCTTTGCATTTTAGGCTTAGTCTAAGTGTCTCAAGTAGCTGGGGTTTTTGTTTGGGCCTAATCCATCAGGTCTGATGGCTTTCCTCCTCGTCTCCAGATGAATGTGGTAGAAAATATAAGTCAGGGAAAGGTCCTTTGGCGTAGCCTTGCCTTGTCTTGCCTTATTTCCTTCTCATCCTGTTCTCTGTTCCAGCCTCTCTCACTAACCCCTCCTCTGGCTGCATGTCTCTTCTTTCCTCTCTCCTTTTCTCAAACTCTCCTGCTTCCTGACTCTTGTCTTTCAATTCCTCCATTTCAGTCCTGCAGCCCGGCACTAGATTTTCCTCTTCCCTCCCTTTGTCTTGCTCCCTTCGCTTTCTCCCTCTGTTCCATATCCTTCTTCCCAGCTTGTCTCTTGGAGACTTTTGGCCACTTTGGACCCAAGTCTGGGGATGTTTTTGAAACTTTTCAGAGGCCTCGCTGCTGACAGGGGGGACAGCAGGCAGTGACAGGCCCGGGGCTGACAGACTCCCCCTCCCCTAGGGGGCGCTCGGCTGCCACACCCAGCTGACATAGAACCTTTGTCAGAATGCCCGCTACCGTGGTGAGGATGCGGGCACTCTGCAGGTAAAGGGGACATGGAAGAACTTGGTGTCAGCTCAGCAATTTCTCAGTTCCCTAAAGAAGCTGAATTCTGCAAACTGCTGCTTTTGCTCTTGAAATGATGTCATCAGGTGGGTGTTTTAGTGTAATACACTGAAAACCAGAATAGAAATGCTGAAATATTCCCATGATATGCATGGTCTCTGCACCAAACCACCATGACTCAGCCTGAGTAGATCTGCCGCTTATTCTTTTGTACTGTCAGCAGATTGTGGAAGTACAGGATAAAAACCATCCTTATGGAGAGATCTTTGCATTTTAAGCTTAGTCTAAGTGTCTCAAGTAGCCGGGGTTTTTGTTTGGGCCTAATCCATCAGGTCTGATGGCTTTCCTCCTCGTCTCAAGATGAATGTGGTAGAAAATATAAATCAGGGAAAGGTCCTTTGGCGTAGCCTTGCCTTCTCTTGCCTTATTTCCTTCTCATCCTGTTCTCTGTTCCAGCCTCTCTCACTAACCCCTCCTCTGGCTGCATGTCTCTTCTTTCCTCTCTCCTTTTCTCAAACTCTCCTGCTTCCTGACTCTTGTCTTTCAATTCCTCCATTTCAGTCCTGCAGCCCGGCACTAGATTTTCCTCTTCCCTCCCTTTGTCTTGCTCCCTTCGCTTTCTCCCTCTGTTCCATATCCTTCTTCCCAACTTGTCTCTTGGAGACTTTTGGCCACTTTGGACCCAAGTCTGGGGATGTTTTTGAAACTTTTCAGAGGCCTCGCTGCTGACAGGAGGGACAGCAGGCAGTGACAGGCCCGGGGCTGACAGGCTCCCCCTCCCCTAGGGGGCGCTCGACTGCCACACCCAGCTGACATAGAACCTTTGTAAGAATGCCCGTTACCGTGGTGAGGATGCGGGCACTCTGCGGGTGACAGGGACCCAGCAGGACTTGGTGTCAGCTCAGCAATTTCTCAGTTCCCCAAAGAAGCTGAATTCTGCAAATTGCTGCTTTTGCTCTTGAAATGATGTCATCAGGTGGGTGTCTTGGTGTAATAAACTGAAAACCAGAGCAGAAATGCTGAAATATTCCCATGATATGCATGGTCTCTGCACCAAACCACCATGACTCAGCCTAAGTAGATCTACCGCTTATTCTTTTTTGCTGCCTGCAGATTGTGGATGTAGAGTATAAAAACCGTCCTTCTGGAGAGATCTTTGCATTTTAGGCTTAGTCTAAGTGTCTCAAGTAGTCAGGGTTTTGTTTGGCCCTAATCCATAAGGTCTGATGGCTTTACTCCCCATCTCCAGATGAATGTGGTAGAAAATATAAATCAAGGAAACGTCCTTTGGCCTTGCCTTGCCTTGCCTTGCCTTATTTCCTTCTCATCCTGTTCTCTGTCCCAGCCTCTCTCACTAACCCCTCGTCTGGCTGCATGTCTCTTCTTTCCTCTCTCCTTTTCTCAAACTCTCCTGCTTCCTGGTTCTTCTCTTTCAATTCCTCCATTTCAGTCCTGCAGCCCGGCACTAGTTTTTCCTCTTCCCTCCCTTTGTCTTGCTCCCTTCGCTTTCTCCCTCTGTTCCATATCCTTCTTCCCAACTTGTCTCTTGGAGACTTTTGGCCACTTTGGACCCAAGTCTGGGGATGTTTTTGAAACTTTTCAGAGGCCTCGCTGCTGACAGGGGGGACAGCAGGCAGTGACAGGCCCGGGGCTGACAGGCTCCCCCTCCCCTACGGGGCGCTCGACTGCCACACCCAGCTGACATAGAACCTTTGTCACAATGCCCGCTACCGTGGTGAGGATGCGGGCACTCTGCGGGTGACAGGGACCCAGCAGGACTTGGTGTCAGCTCAGCAATTTCTCAGTTTCCCAAAGAAGCTGAATTCTGCAAATTGCTGCTTTTGCTCTTGAAATGATGTCATCAGGTGGGTGTCTTGGTGTGATAAACTGAAAACCAGAGCAGAAATGCTGAAATATTCCCATGATATGCATGGTCTCTGCACCAAACCACCATGACTTAGCCTAAGTAGATCTACCGCTTATTCTCTTTTGCTGCCTGCAGATTGTGGATGTAGAGTATAAAAACCGTCCTTCTGGAGAGATCTTTGCATTTTAGGCTTAGTCTAAGTGTCTCAAGTAGTCAGGGTTTTGTTTGGCCCTAATCCATAAGGTCTGATGGCTTTCCTCCCCATCTCCAGATGAATGTGGTAGAAAATATAAATCAAGGAAACGTCCTTTGGCCTTGCCTTGCCTTGCCTTGCCTTATTTCCTTCTCATCCTGTTCTCTGTCCCAGCCTCTCTCACTAACCCCTCGTCTGGCTGCATGTCTCTTCTTTCCTCTCTCCTTTTCTCAAACTCTCCTGCTTCCTGGTTCTTGTCTTTCAATTCCTCCATTTCAGTCCTGCAGCCCGGCACTAGTTTTTCCTCTTCCCTCCCTTTGTCTTGCTCCCTTCGCTTTCTCCCTCTGTTCCATATCCTTCTTCCCAACTTGTCTCTTGGAGACTTTTGGCCACTTTGGACCCAAGTCTGGGGATGTTTTTGAAACTTTTCAGAGGCCTCGCTGCTGACAGGGGGGACAGCAGGCAGTGACAGGCCCGGGGCTGACAGGCTCCCCCTCCCCTACGGGGCGCTCGACTGCCACACCCAGCTGACATAGAACCTTTGTCACAATGCCCGCTACTGTGGTGAGGATGCGGGCACTCTGCGGGTGACAGGGACCCAGCAGGACTTGGTGTCAGCTCAGCAATTTCTCAGTTCCCCAAAGAAGCTGAATTCTGCAAATCGCTGCTTTTGCTCTTGAAATGATGTCATCAGGTGGGTGTCTTGGTGTAATAAACTGAAAACCAGAGCAGAAATGCTGAAATATTCCCATGATATGCATGGTCTCTGCACCAAACCACCATGACTTAGCCTAAGTAGATCTACCGCTTATTCTTTTTTGCTGCCTGCAGATTGTGGATGTAGAGTATAAAAACCGTCCTTCTGGAGAGATCTTTGCATTTTAGGCTTAGTCTAAGTGTCTCAAGTAGTCAGGGCTTTTTTTTGGCCCTAATCCATAAGGTCTGATGGCTTTACTCCCCATCTCCAGATGAATGTGGTAGAAAATATAAATCAAGGAAACGTCCTTTGGCCTTGCCTTGCCTTGCCTTGCCTTATTTCCTTCTCATCCTGTTCTCTGTCCCAGCCTCTCTCACTAACCCCTCCTCTGGCTGCATGTCTCTTCTTTCCTCTCTCCTTTTCTCAAACTCTCCTGCTTCCTGGTTCTTGTCTTTCAATTCCTCCATTTCAGTCCTGCAGCCCGGCACTAGTTTTTCCTCTTCCCTCCCTTTGTCTTGCTCCCTTCGCTTTCTCCCTCTGTTCCATATCCTTCTTCCCAACTTGTCTCTTGGAGACTTTTGGCCACTTTGGACCCAAGTCTGGGGATGTTTTTGAAACTTTTCAGAGGCCTCGCTGCTGACAGGGGGGACAGCAGGCAGTGACAGGCCCGGGGCTGACAGGCTCCCCCTCTTCTACGGGGCGCTCGACTGCCACACCCAGCTGACATAGAACCTTTGTCACAATGCCCGCTACCGTGGTGAGGATGCGGGCACTCTGCGGGTGACAGGGACCCAGCAGGACTTGGTGTCAGCTCAGCAATTTCTCAGTTTCCCAAAGAAGCTGAATTCTGCAAATTGCTGCTTTTGCTCTTGAAATGATGTCATCAGGTGGGTGTCTTGGTGTGATAAACTGAAAACCAGAGCAGAAATGCTGAAATATTCCCATGATATGCATGGTCTCTGCACCAAACCACCATGACTTAGCCTAAGTAGATCTACCGCTTATTCTTTTTTGCTGCCTGCAGATTGTGGATGTAGAGTATAAAAACCGTCCTTCTGGAGAGATCTTTGCATTTTAGGCTTAGTCTAAGTGTCTCAAGTAGCTGGGGTTTTTGTTTGGGCCTAATCCATCAGGTCTGATGGCTTTCCTCCTCGTCTCCAGATGAATGTGGTAGAAAATATAAGTCAGGGAAAGGTCCTTTGGCGTAGCCTTGCCTTGTCTTGCCTTATTTCCTTCTCATCCTGTTCTCTGTTCCAGCCTCTCTCACTAACCCCTCCTCTGGCTGCATGTCTCTTCTTTCCTCTCTCCTTTTCTCAAACTCTCCTGCTTCCTGACTCTTGTCTTTCAATTCCTCCATTTCAGTCCTGCAGCCCGGCACTAGATTTTCCTCTTCCCTCCCTTTGTCTTGCTCCCTTCGCTTTCTCCCTCTGTTCCATATCCTTCTTCCCAGCTTGTCTCTTGGAGACTTTTGGCCACTTTGGACCCAAGTCTGGGGATGTTTTTGAAACTTTTCAGAGGCCTCGCTGCTGACAGGGGGGACAGCAGGCAGTGACAGGCCCGGGGCTGACAGGCTCCCCCTCCCCTATGGGGCGCTCGACTGCCACACCCAGCTGACATAGAACCTTTGTAAGAATGCCCGTTACCGTGGTGAGGATGCGGGCACTCTGCGGGTGACAGGGACCCAGCAGGACTTGGTGTCAGCTCAGCAATTTCTCAGTTTCCCAAAGAAGCTGAATTCTGCAAATTGCTGCTTTTGCTCTTGAAATGATGTCATCAGGTGGGTGTCTTGGTGTAATAAAGTGAAAACCAGAGCAGACATGCTGAAATATTCCCATGATATGCATGATCTCTGCACCAAAGCACCATGACTCAGCCTGAGTAGATCTGCCGCTTATTCTTCTGTACTGCCAGCAGATTGTAGAAGTACAGCATGAAAAACATCCTTCTGGAGAGATCGTTGCGTTTTAGGCTTAGTCTAAGTGTCTCAAGTAGCCGGGGTTTTTGTTTGGTCCTAATCCATAAGGTCTGATGGCTTTCTTCCTCGTTTCAAGATGAATGTGGTAGAAAATATAAAGCAAGGAAACGTCCTTTGGCCTAGTCTTTCCTTGCCTTGCCTTATTTCCTTCTCATCCTGTCCTCTTCCCTTTCTTTGTCCAGCTCCCTTCGCTTTCTCCCTCTGTTCCATATCCTTCTTCCCAGCTTGTCTCTTGGAGACTTTTGGCCATGCTGGACCCAAGTCTGGGGATGTTTTTGGAACTTTTCAGAGGCCTCGCTGCTGACAGGGGGGACAGCAACAGTGACAGGCCCGGGGCTGACAGACTCCCCCTCCCCTAGGGGGCGCTCGGCTGCCACACCCAGCTGACATAGAACCTTTGTCAGAATGCCCGCTACCGTGGTGAGGATGCGGGCACTCTGCAGGTAAAGGGGACATGGAAGGACTTGGTGTCAGCTCAGCAATTTCTCAGTTCCCTAAAGAAGCTGAATTCTGCAAACTGCTGCTTTTGCTCTTGAAATGATGTCATCAGGTGGGTGTTTTAGTGTAATACACTGAAAACCAGAGCAGAAATGCTGAAATATTCCCATGATATGCATGGTCTCTGCACCAAACCACCATGACTCAGCCTGAGTAGATCTGCCGCTTATTCTTTTGTACTGTCAGCAGATTGTGGAAGTACAGGATAAAAACCATCCTTATGGAGAGATCTTTGCATTTCAAGCTTAGTCTAAGTGTCTCAAGTAGCCGGGGTTTTTGTTTGGGCCTAATCCATCAGGTCTGATGGCTTTCCTCCTCGTCTCCAGATGAATGTGGTAGAAAATATAAATCAGGGAAAGGTCCTTTGGCGTAGCCTTGCCTTCTCTTGCCTTATTTCCTTCTCATCCTGTTCTCTGTTCCAGCCTCTCTCACTAACCCCTCCTCTGGCTGCATGTCTCTTCTTTCCTCTCTCCTTTTCTCAAACTCTCCTGCTTCCTGACTCTTGTCTTTCAATTCCTCCATTTCAGTCCTGCAGCCCGGCACTAGATTTTCCTCTTCCCTCCCTTTGTCTTGCTCCCTTCGCTTTCTCCCTCTGTTCCATATCCTTCTTCCCAACTTGTCTCTTGGAGACTTTTGGCCACTTTGGACCCAAGTCTGGGGATGTTTTTGAAACTTTTCAGAGGCCTCGCTGCTGACAGGAGGGACAGCAGGCAGTGACAGGCCCGGGGCTGACAGGCTCCCCCTCCCCTAGGGGGCGCTCGGCTGCCACACCCAGCTGACATAGAACCTTTGTAAGAATGCCCGTTACCGTGGTGAGGATGCGGGCACTCTGCGGGTGACAGGGACCCAGCAGGACTTGGTGCCAGCTCAGCAATTTCTCAGTTCCCCAAAGAAGCTGAATTCTGCAAATTGCTGCTTTTGCTCTTGAAATGATGTCATCAGGTGTGTGTCTTGGTGTAATAAACTGAAAACCAGAGCAGAAATGCTGAAATATTCCTATGATATGCATGGTCTCTGCACCAAACCACCATGACTTAGCCTAAGTAGATCTACCGCTTATTCTTTTTTGCTGCCTGCAGATTGTGGATGTAGAGTATAAAAACCGTCCTTCTGGAGAGATCTTTGCATTTTAGGCTTAGTCTAAGTGTCTCAAGTAGTCAGGGTTTTGTTTGGCCCTAATCCATAAGGTCTGATGGCTTTACTCCCCATCTCCAGATGAATGTGGTAGAAAATATAAATCAAGGAAACGTCCTTTGGCCTTGCCTTGCCTTGCCTTGCCTTATTTCCTTCTCATCCTGTTCTCTGTCCCAGCCTCTCTCTCTAACCCCTCGTCTGGCTGCATGTCTCTTCTGTCCTCTCTCCTTTTCTCAAACTCTCCTGCTTTCTGGTTCTTGTCTTTCAATTCCTCCATTTCAGTCCTGCAGCCCGGCACTAGTTTTTCCTCTTCCCTCCCTTTGTCTTGCTCCCTTCGCTTTCTCCCTCTGTTCCATATCCTTCTTCCCAACTTGTCTCTTGGAGACTTTTGGCCACTTTGGACCCAAGTCTGGGGATGTTTTTGAAACTTTTCAGAGGCCTCGCTGCTGACAGGGGGGACAGCAGGCAGTGACAGGCCCGGGGCTGACAGGCTCCCCCTCCCCTACGGGGCGCTCGACTGCCACACCCAGCTGACATAGAACCTTTGTCACAATGCCCGCTACCGCGGTGAGGATGCGGGCACTCTGCGGGTGACAGGGACCCAGCAGGACTTGGTGTCAGCTCAGCAATTTCTCAGTTCCCCAAAGAAGCTGAATTCTGCAAATTGCTGCTTTTGCTCTTGAAATGATGTCATCAGGTGGGTGTCTTGGTGTAATAAACTGAAAACCAGAGCAGAAATGCTGAAATATTCCCATGATATGCATGGTCTCTGCACCAAACCACCATGACATAGCCTAAGTAGATCTACCGCTTATTCTTTTTTGCTGCCTGCAGATTGTGGATGTAGAGTATAAAAACCGTCCTTCTGGAGAGATCTTTGCATTTTAGGCTTAGTCTAAGTGTCTCAAGTAGTCAGGGTTTTGTTTGGCCCTAATCCATAAGGTCTGATGGCTTTCCTCCCCATCTCCAGATGAATGTGGTAGAAAATATAAATCAAGGAAACGTCCTTTGGCCTTGCCTTGCCTTGCCTTGCCTTATTTCCTTCTCATCCTGTTCTCTGTCCCAGCCTCTCTCACTAACCCCTCCTCTGGCTGCATGTCTCTTCTTTCCTCTCTCCTTTTCTTAAAATCTCCTGCTTCCTGGTTCTTGTCTTTCAATTCCTCCATTTCAGTCCTGCAGCCCGGCACTAGTTTTTCCTCTTCCCTCCCTTTGTCTTGCTCCCTTCGCTTTCTCCCTCTGTTCCATATCCTTCTTCCCAACTTGTCTCTTGGAGACTTTTGGCCACTTTGGACCCAAGTCTGGGGATGTTTTTGAAACTTTTCAGAGGCCTCGCTGCTGACAGGGGGGACAGCAGGCAGTGACAGGCCCGGGGCTGACAGGCTCCCCCTCCCCTACGGGGCGCTCGACTGCCACACCCAGCTGACATAGAACCTTTGTCACAATGCCCGCTACCGTGGTGAGGATGCGGGCACTCTGCGGGTGACAGGGACCCAGCAGGACTTGGTGTCAGCTCAGCAATTTCTCAGTTCCCCAAAGAAGCTGAATTCTGCAAATTGCTGCTTTTGCTCTTGAAATGATGTCATCAGGTGGGTGTCTTGGTGTAATAAACTGAAAACCAGAGCAGAAATGCTGAAATATTCCCATGATATGCATGGTCTCTGCACCAAACCACCATGACTTAGCCTAAGTAGATCTACCGCTTATTCTTTTTTGCTGCCTGCAGATTGTGGATGTAGAGTATAAAAACCGTCCTTCTGGAGAGATCTTTGCATTTTAGGCTTAGTCTAAGTGTCTCAAGTAGTCAGGGTTTTGTTTGGCCCTAATCCATAAGGTCTGATGGCTTTCCTCCCCATCTCCAGATGAATGTGGTAGAAAATATAAATCAAGGAAACGTCCTTTGGCCTTGCCTTGCCTTGCCTTGCCTTATTTCCTTCTCATCCTGTTCTCTGTCCCAGCCTCTCTCACTAACCCCTCCTCTGGCTGCATGTCTCTGCTTTCCTCTCTCCTTTTCTCAAACTCTCCTGCTTCCTGGTTCTTGTCTTTCAATTCCTCCATTTCAGTCCTGCAGCCCGGCACTAGTTTTTCCTCTTCCCTTTCTTTGTCCAGCTCCCTTCGCTTTCTCCCTCTGTTCCATATCCTTCTTCCCAGCTTGTCTCTTGGAGACTTTTGGCCACTTTGGACCCAAGTCTGGGGATGTTTTTGAAACTTTTCAGAGGCCTCGCTGCTGACAGGAGGGACAGCAGGCAGTGACAGGCCCGGGGCTGACAGGCTCCCCCTCCCCTAGGGGGTGCTCGACTGCCACACCCAGCTGACATAGAACCTTTGTAAGAATGCCCGTTACCGTGGTGAGGATGCGGGCACTCTGCGGGTGACAGGGACCCAGCAGGACTTGGTGTCAGCTCAGCAATTTCTCAGTTCCCCAAAGAAGCTGAATTCTGCAAATTGCTGCTTTTGCTCTTGAAATGATGTCATCAGGTGGGTGTCTTGGTGTAATAAACTGAAAACCAGAGCAGACATGCTGAAATATTCCCATGATATGCATGATCTCTGCACCAAAGCACCATGACTCAGCCTGAGTAGATCTGCCGCTTATTCTTCTGTACTGCCAGCAGATTGTAGAAGTACAGCATGAAAAACATCCTTCTGGAGAGATCGTTGCGTTTTAGGCTTAGTCTAAGTGTCTCAAGTAGCCGGGGTTTTTGTTTGGGCCTAATCCATAAGGTCTGATGGCTTTCTTCCTCATTTCAAGATGAATGTGGTAGAAAATATAAAGCAAGGAAACATCCTTTGGCCTAGTCTTTCCTTGCCTTGCCTTATTTCCTTCTCATCCTGTTCTCTGTCCCAGCCTCTCTCACTAACCCCTCGTCTGGCTGCATGTCTCTGCTTTCCTCTCTCCTTTTCTCAATCTCTCCTGCTTCCTGGTTCTTGTCTTTCAATTCCTCCATTTCAGTCCTGCAGCCCGGCACTAGTTTTCCTCTTCCCTCCCTTTGGTCTGCTCCCTTCGCTTTCTCCCTCTGTTCTATATCCTTCTTCCCGACTTGTCTCTTGGAGATTTTGGCCATGCTGGACCCAAGTCTGGGGATGTTTTTGGAACTTTTCAGAGGCCTCGCTGCTGACAGGGGGGACAGCAACAGTGACAGGCCCGGGGCTGACAGACTCCCCCTCCCCTAGGGGGCGCTCGGCTGCCACACCCAGCTGACATAGAACCTTTGTCAGAATGCCCGCTACCGTGGTGAGGATGCGGGCACTCTGCAGGTAAAGGGGACATGGAAGGACTTGGTGTCAGCTCAGCAATTTCTCAGTTCCCTAAAGAAGCTGAATTCTGCAAACTGCTGCTTTTGCTCTTGAAATGATGTCATCAGGTGGGTGTTTTAGTGTAATACACTGAAAACCAGAATAGAAATGCTGAAATATTCCCATGATATGCATGGTCTCTGCACCAAACCACCATGACTCAGCCTGAGTAGATCTGCCGCTTATTCTTTTGTACTGTCAGCAGATTGTGGAAGTACAGGATAAAAACCATCCTTATGGAGAGATCTTTGCATTTCAAGCTTAGTCTAAGTGTCTCAAGTAGCCGGGGTTTTTGTTTGGGCCTAATCCATCAGGTCTGATGGCTTTCCTCCTCGTCTCCAGATGAATGTGGTAGAAAATATAAATCAGGGAAAGGTCCTTTGGCGTAGCCTTGCCTTCTCTTGCCTTATTTCCTTCTCATCCTGTTCTCTGTTCCAGCCTCTCTCACTAACCCCTCCTCTGGCTGCATGTCTCTTCTTTCCTCTCTCCTTTTCTCAAACTCTCCTGCTTCCTGACTCTTGTCTTTCAATTCCTCCATTTCAGTCCTGCAGCCCGGCACTAGATTTTCCTCTTCCCTCCCTTTGTCTTGCTCCCTTCGCTTTCTCCCTCTGTTCCATATCCTTCTTCCCAACTTGTCTCTTGGAGACTTTTGGCCACTTTGGACCCAAGTCTGGGGATGTTTTTGAAACTTTTCAGAGGCCTCGCTGCTGACAGGAGGGACAGCAGGCAGTGACAGGCCCGGGGCTGACAGGCTCCCCCTCCCCTACGGGGCGCTCGACTGCCACACCCAGCTGACATAGAACCTTTGTAAGAATGCCCGTTACCGTGGTGAGGATGCGGGCACTCTGCGGGTGACAGGGACCCAGCAGGACTTGGTGCCAGCTCAGCAATTTCTCAGTTCCCCAAAGAAGCTGAATTCTGCAAATTGCTGCTTTTGCTCTTGAAATGATGTCATCAGGTGGGTGTCTTGGTGTAATAAACTGAAAACCAGAGCAGAAATGCTGAAATATTCCTATGATATGCATGGTCTCTGCACCAAACCACCATGACTTAGCCTAAGTAGATCTACCGCTTATTCTTTTTTGCTGCCTGCAGATTGTGGATGTAGAGTATAAAAACCGTCCTTCTGGAGAGATCTTTGCATTTTAGGCTTAGTCTAAGTGTCTCAAGTAGTCAGGGTTTTGTTTGGCCCTAATCCATAAGGTCTGATGGCTTTACTCCCCATCTCCAGATGAATGTGGTAGAAAATATAAATCAAGGAAACGTCCTTTGGCCTTGCCTTGCCTTGCCTTGCCTTATTTCCTTCTCATCCTGTTCTCTGTCCCAGCCTCTCTCACTAACCCCTCCTCTGGCTGCATGTCTCTTCTTTCCTCTCTCCTTTTCTCAAACTCTCCTGCTTCCTGGTTCTTGTCTTTCAATTCCTCCATTTCAGTCCTGCAGCCCGGCACTAGTTTTTCCTCTTCCCTCCCTTTGTCTTGCTCCCTTCGCTTTCTCCCTCTGTTCCATATCCTTCTTCCCAACTTGTCTCTTGGAGACTTTTGGCCACTTTGGACCCAAGTCTGGGGATGTTTTTGAAACTTTTCAGAGGCCTCGCTGCTGACAGGGGGGACAGCAGGCAGTGACAGGCCCGGGGCTGACAGGCTCCCCCTCCCCTACGGGGCGCTCGACTGCCACACCCAGCTGACATAGAACCTTTGTCACAATGCCCGCTACCGCGGTGAGGATGCGGGCACTCTGCGGGTGACAGGGACCCAGCAGGACTTGGTGTCAGCTCAGCAATTTCTCAGTTTCCCAAAGAAGCTGAATTCTGCAAATTGCTGCTTTTGCTCTTGAAATGATGTCATCAGGTGGGTGTCTTGGTGTAATAAACTGAAAACCAGAGCAGAAATGCTGAAATATTCCCATGATATGCATGGTCTCTGCACCAAACCACCATGACATAGCCTAAGTAGATCTACCGCTTATTCTTTTTTGCTGCCTGCAGATTGTGGATGTAGAGTATAAAAACCGTCCTTCTGGAGAGATCTTTGCATTTTAGGCTTAGTCTAAGTGTCTCAAGTAGTCAGGGTTTTGTTTGGCCCTAATCCATAAGGTCTGATGGCTTTACTCCCCATCTCCAGATGAATGTGGTAGAAAATATAAATCAAGGAAACGTCCTTTGGCCTTGCCTTGCCTTGCCTTGCCTTATTTCCTTCTCATCCTGTTCTCTGTCCCAGCCTCTCTCACTAACCCCTCCTCTGGCTGCATGTCTCTTCTTTCCTCTCTCCTTTTCTTAAAAACTCCTGCTTCCTGGTTCTTGTCTTTCAATTCCTCCATTTCAGTCCTGCAGCCCGGCACTAGTTTTTCCTCTTCCCTCCCTTTGTCTTGCTCCCTTCGCTTTCTCCCTCTGTTCCATATCCTTCTTCCCAACTTGTCTCTTGGAGACTTTTGGCCACTTTGGACCCAAGTCTGGGGATGTTTTTGAAACTTTTCAGAGGCCTCGCTGCTGACAGGGGGGACAGCAGGCAGTGACAGGCCCGGGGCTGACAGGCTCCCCCTCCCCTATGGGGCGCTCGACTGCCACACCCAGCTGACATAGAACCTTTGTCACAATGCCCGCTACCGTGGTGAGGATGCGGGCACTCTGCGGGTGACAGGGACCCAGCAGGACTTGGTGTCAGCTCAGCAATTTCTCAGTTCCCCAAAGAAGCTGAATTCTGCAAATTGCTGCTTTTGCTCTTGAAATGATGTCATCAGGTGGGTGTCTTGGTGTAATAAACTGAAAACCAGAGCAGAAATGCTGAAATATTCCCATGATATGCATGGTCTCTGCACCAAACCACCATGACTTAGCCTAAGTAGATCTACCGCTTATTCTTTTTTGCTGCCTGCAGATTGTGGATGTAGAGTATAAAAACCGTCCTTCTGGAGAGATCTTTGCATTTTAGGCTTAGTCTAAGTGTCTCAAGTAGTCAGGGTTTTGTTTGGCCCTAATCCATAAGGTCTGATGGCTTTCCTCCCCATCTCCAGATGAATGTGGTAGAAAATATAAAGCAAGGAAACGTCCTTTGGCCTAGTCTTTCCTTGCCTTGCCTTATTTCCTTCTCATCCTGTTCTCTGTCCCAGCCTCTCTCACTAACCCCTCGTCTGGCTGCATGTCTCTGCTTTCCTCTCTCCTTTTCTCAATCTCTCCTGCTTCCTGGTTCTTGTCTTTCAATTCCTCCATTTCAGTCCTGCAGCCCGGCACTAGTTTTCCTCTTCCCTCCCTTTGGTCTGCTCCCTTCGCTTTCTCCCTCTGTTCTATATCCTTCTTCCCGACTTGTCTCTTGGAGATTTTGGCCATGCTGGACCCAAGTCTGGGGATGTTTTTGGAACTTTTCAGAGGCCTCGCTGCTGACAGGGGGGACAGCAACAGTGACAGGCCCGGGGCTGACAGACTCCCCCTCCCCTAGGGGGCGCTCGGCTGCCACACCCAGCTGACATAAAACCTTTGTCAGAATGCCCGCTACCGTGGTGAGGATGCGGGCACTCTGCAGGTAAAGGGGACATGGAAGGACTTGGTGTCAGCTCAGCAATTTCTCAGTTCCCTAAAGAAGCTGAATTCTGCAAACTGCTGCTTTTGCTCTTGAAATGATGTCATCAGGTGGGTGTTTTAGTGTAATACACTGAAAACCAGAGCAGAAATGCTGAAATATTCCCATGATATGCATGGTCTCTGCACCAAACCACCATGACTCAGCCTGAGTAGATCTGCCGCTTATTCTTTTGTACTGTCAGCAGATTGTGGAAGTACAGGATAAAAACCATCCTTATGGAGAGATCTTTGCATTTCAAGCTTAGTCTAAGTGTCTCAAGTAGCCGGGGTTTTTGTTTGGGCCTAATCCATCAGGTCTGATGGCTTTCCTCCTCGTCTCCAGATGAATGTGGTAGAAAATATAAATCAGGGAAAGGTCCTTTGGCGTAGCCTTGCCTTCTCTTGCCTTATTTCCTTCTCATCCTGTTCTCTGTTCCAGCCTCTCTCACTAACCCCTCCTCTGGCTGCATGTCTCTTCTTTCCTCTCTCCTTTTCTCAAACTCTCCTGCTTCCTGGTTCTTGTCTTTCAATTCCTCCATTTCAGTCCTGCAGCCCGGCACTAGTTTTTCCTCTTCCCTCCCTTTGTCTTGCTCCCTTCGCTTTCTCCCTCTGTTCCATATCCTTCTTCCCAGCTTGTCTCTTGGAGACTTTTGGCCACTTTGGACCCAAGTCTGGGGATGTTTTTGAAACTTTTCAGAGGCCTCGCTGCTGACAGGGGGGACAGCAGGCAGTGACAGGCCCGGGGCTGACAGGCTCCCCCTCCCCTACGGGGCGCTCGACTGCCACACCCAGCTGACATAGAACCTTTGTCACAATGCCCGCTACCGTGGTGAGGATGCGGGCACTCTGCGGGTGACAGGGACCCAGCAGGACTTGGTGTCAGCTCAGCAATTTCTCAGCTCCCCAAAGAAGCTGAATTCTGCAAATTGATGCTTTTGCTCTTGAAATGATGTCATCAGGTGGGTGTCTTGGTGTAATAAACTGAAAACCAGAGCAGACATGCTGAAATATTCCCATGATATGCATGATGTCTGCACCAAAGCACCATGACTCAGCCTAAGTAGATCTGCCACTTATTGTTCTGTACTGACAGCAGATTGTAGAAGTACAGCATGAAAAACATCCTTCTGGAGAGATCGTTGCGTTTTAGGCTTAGTCTAAGTGTCTCAAGTCGTCAGGGTTTTGCTTGGCCCTAATTCATAAGGTCTGATGGCTTTACTCCCCATCTCCAGATGAATGTGGTAGAAAATATAAATCAAAGAAACGTCCTTTGGCCTTGCCTTGCCTTGCCTTGCCTTATTTCCTTCTCATCCTGTTCTCTGTCCCAGCCTCTCTCACTAACCCCTCCTCTGGCTGCATGTCTCTTCTTTCCTCTCTCCTTTTCTCAAACTCTCCTGCTTCCTGGTTCTTGTCTTTCAATTCCTCCATTTCAGTCCTGCAGCCCGGCACTAGTTTTTCCTCTTCCCTTTCTTTGTCCAGCTCCCTTCGCTTTCTCCCTCTGTTCCATATCCTTCTTCCCAGCTTGTCTCTTGGAGACTTTTGGCCACTTTGGACCCAAGTCTGGGGATGTTTTTGAAACTTTTCAGAGGCCTCGCTGCTGACAGGAGGGACAGCAGGCAGTGACAGGCCCGGGGCTGACAGGCTCCCCCTCCCCTAGGGGTGCTCGACTGCCACACCCAGCTGACATAGAACCTTTGTAAGAATGCCCGTTACCGTGGTGAGGATGCGGGCACTCTGCGGGTGACAGGGACCCAGCAGGACTTGGTGTCAGCTCAGCAATTTCTCAGTTCCCCAAAGAAGCTGAATTCTGCAAATTGCTGCTTTTGCTCTTGAAATGATGTCATCAGGTGGGTGTCTTGGTGTAATAAACTGAAAACCAGAGCAGACATGCTGAAATATTCCCATGATATGCATGATCTCTGCACCAAAGCACCATGACTCAGCCTGAGTAGATCTGCCGCTTATTCTTCTGTACTGCCAGCAGATTGTAGAAGTACAGCATGAAAAACATCCTTCTGGAGAGATCGTTGCGTTTTAGGCTTAGTCTAAGTGTCTCAAGTAGCCGGGGTTTTTGTTTGGGCCTAATCCATAAGGTCTGATGGCTTTCTTCCTCGTTTCAAGATGAATGTGGTAGAAAATATAAAGCAAGGAAACGTCCTTTGGCCTAGTCTTGCCTTGCCTTGCCTTATTTCCTTCTCATCCTGTTCTCTGTCCCAGCCTCTCTCACTAACCCCTCGTCTGGCTGCATGTCTCTGCTTTCCTCTCTCCTTTTCTCAATCTCTCCTGCTTCCTGGTTCTTGTCTTTCAATTCCTCCATTTCAGTCCTGCAGCCCGGCACTAGTTTTCCTCTTCCCTCCCTTTGGTCTGCTCCCTTCGCTTTCTCCCTCTGTTCTATATCCTTCTTCCCGACTTGTCTCTTGGAGACTTTTGGCCATGCTGGACCCAAGTCTGGGGATGTTTTTGGAACTTTTCAGAGGCCTCGCTGCTGACAGGGGGGACAGCAACAGTGACAGGCCCGGGGCTGACAGACTCCCCCTCCCCTAGGGGGCGCTCGGCTGCCACACCCAGCTGACATAGAACCTTTGTCAGAATGCCCGCTACCGTGGTGAGGATGCGGGCACTCTGCAGGTAAAGGGGACATGGAAGGACTTGGTGTCAGCTCAGCAATTTCTCAGTTCCCTAAAGAAGCTGAATTCTGCAAACTGCTGCTTTTGCTCTTGAAATGATGTCATCAGGTGGGTGTTTTAGTGTAATACACTGAAAACCAGAATAGAAATGCTGAAATATTCCCATGATATGCATGGTCTCTGCACCAAACCACCATGACTCAGCCTGAGTAGATCTGCCGCTTATTCTTTTGTACTGTCAGCAGATTGTGGAAGTACAGGATAAAAACCATCCTTATGGAGAGATCTTTGCATTTTAAGCTTAGTCTAAGTGTCTCAAGTAGCCGGGGTTTTTGTTTGGGCCTAATCCATCAGGTCTGATGGCTTTCCTCCTCGTCTCCAGATGAATGTGGTAGAAAATATAAATCAGGGAAAGGTCCTTTGGCGTAGCCTTGCCTTGTCTTGCCTTATTTCCTTCTCATCCTGTTCTCTGTTCCAGCCTCTCTCACTAACCCCTCCTCTGGCTGCATGTCTCTTCTTTCCTCTCTCCTTTTCTCAAACTCTCCTGCTTCCTGACTCTTGTCTTTCAATTCCTCCATTTCAGTCCTGCAGCCCGGCACTAGATTTTCCTCTTCCCTCCCTTTGTCTTGCTCCCTTCGCTTTCTCCCTCTGTTCCATATCCTTCTTCCCAACTTGTCTCTTGGAGACTTTTGGCCACTTTGGACCCAAGTCTGGGGATGTTTTTGAAACTTTTCAGAGGCCTCGCTGCTGACAGGAGGGACAGCAGGCAGTGACAGGCCCGGGGCTGACAGGCTCCCCCTCCCCTACGGGGCGCTCGACTGCCACACCCAGCTGACATAGAACCTTTGTAAGAATGCCCGGACCCGTGGTGAGGATGCGGGCACTCTGCGGGTGACAGGGACCCAGCAGGACTTGGTGCCAGCTCAGCAATTTCTCAGTTCCCCAAAGAGACTGAATTCTGCAAATTGCTGCTTTTGCTCTTGAAATGATGTCATCAGGTGGGTGTCTTGGTGTAATAAACTGAAAACCAGAGCAGAAATGCTGAAATATTCCCATGATATGCATGGTCTCTGCACCAAACCACCATGACTTAGCCTAAGTAGATCTACCGCTTATTCTTTTTTGCTGCCTGCAGATTGTGGATGTAGAGTATAAAAACCGTCCTTCTGGAGAGATCTTTGCATTTTAGGCTTAGTCTAAGTGTCTCAAGTAGTCAGGGTTTTGTTTGGCCCTAATCCATAAGGTCTGATGGCTTTACTCCCCATCTCCAGATGAATGTGGTAGAAAATATAAATCAAGGAAACGTCCTTTGGCCTTGCCTTGCCTTGCCTTATTTCCTTCTCATCCTGTTCTCTGTCCCAGCCTCTCTCTCTAACCCCTCGTCTGGCTGCATGTCTCTTCTTTCCTCTCTCCTTTTCTCAAACTCTCCTGCTTCCTGGTTCTTGTCTTTCAATTCCTCCATTTCAGTCCTGCAGCCCGGCACTAGTTTTTCCTCTTCCCTCCCTTTGTCTTGCTCCCTTCGCTTTCTCCCTCTGTTCCATATCCTTCTTCCCACCTTGTCTCTTGGAGACTTTTGGCCACATTGGACCCAAGTCTGGAGATGTTTTTGAAACTTTTCAGAGGCCTCGCTGCTGACAGGGGGGACAGCAGGCAGTGACAGGCCCGGGGCTGACAGGCTCCCCCTCCCCTACGGGGCACTCGACTGCCACACCCAGCTGACATAGAACCTTTGTCACAATGCCCGCTACCGCGGTGAGGATGCGGGCACTCTGCGGGTGACAGGGACCCAGCAGGACTTGGTGTCAGCTCAGCAATTTCTCAGTTCCCCAAAGAAGCTGAATTCTGCAAATTGCTGCTTTTGCTCTTGAAATGATGTCATCAGGTGGGTGTCTTGGTGTAATAAACTGAAAACCAGAGCAGAAATGCTGAAATATTCCCATGATATGCATGGTCTCTGCACCAAACCACCATGACTTAGCCTAAGTAGATCTACCGCTTATTCTTTTTTGCTGCCTGCAGATTGTGGATGTAGAGTATAAAAACCGTCCTTCTGGAGAGATCTTTGCATTTTAGGCTTAGTCTAAGTGTCTCAAGTAGTCAGGGTTTTGTTTGGCCCTAATCCATAAGGTCTGATGGCTTTCCTCCCCATCTCCAGATGAATGTGGTAGAAAATATAAATCAAGGAAACGTCCTTTGGCCTTGCCTTGCCTTGCCTTGCCTTATTTCCTTCTCATCCTGTTCTCTGTCCCAGCCTCTCTCACTAACCCCTCCTCTGGCTGCATGTCTCTGCTTTCCTCTCTCCTTTTCTCAAACTCTCCTGCTTCCTGGTTCTTGTCTTTCAATTCCTCCATTTCAGTCCTGCAGCCCGGCA
Organism: Patagioenas fasciata; assembly: GCF_037038585.1. Lineage (NCBI taxonomy): Eukaryota > Metazoa > Chordata > Aves > Columbiformes > Columbidae > Patagioenas > Patagioenas fasciata. The sequence goes on along the minus strand of NC_092520.1, from coordinate 132,997,088 downwards.
CTAGTTTTTCCTCTTCCCTTTCTTTGTCCAGCTCCCTTCGCTTTCTCCCTCTGTTCCATATCCTTCTTCCCAGCTTGTCTCTTGGAGACTTTTGGCCACTTTGGACCCAAGTCTGGGGATGTTTTTGAAACTTTTCAGAGGCCTCGCTGCTGACAGGAGGGACAGCAGGCAGTGACAGGCCCGGGGCTGACAGGCTCCCCCTCCCCTAGGGGGTGCTCGACTGCCACACCCAGCTGACATAGAACCTTTGTAAGAATGCCCGTTACCGTGGTGAGGATGCGGGCACTCTGCGGGTGACAGGGACCCAGCAGGACTTGGTGACAGCTCAGCAATTTCTCAGTTCCCCAAAGAAGCTGAATTCTGCAAATTGCTGCTTTTGCTCTTGAAATGATGTCATCAGGTGGGTGTCTTGGTGTAATAAACTGAAAACCAGAGCAGACATGCTGAAATATTCCCATGATATGCATGATCTCTGCACCAAAGCACCATGATTCAGCCTGAGTAGATCTGCCGCTTATTCTTCTGTACTGCCAGCAGATTGTAGAAGTACAGCATGAAAAACATCCTTCTGGAGAGATCGTTGCGTTTTAGGCTTAGTCTAAGTGTCTCAAGTAGCCGGGGTTTTTGTTTGGGCCTAATCCATAAGGTCTGATGGCTTTCTTCCTCGTTTCAAGATGAATGTGGTAGAAAATATAAAGCAAGGAAACGTCCTTTGGCCTAGTCTTGCCTTGCCTTGCCTTATTTCCTTCTCATCCTGTTCTCTGTCCCAGCCTCTCTCACTAACCCCTCGTCTGGCTGCATGTCTCTGCTTTCCTCTCTCCTTTTCTCAATCTCTCCTGCTTCCTGGTTCTTGTCTTTCAATTCCTCCATTTCAGTCCTGCAGCCCGGCACTAGTTTTCCTCTTCCCTCCCTTTGGTCTGCTCCCTTCGCTTTCTCCCTCTGTTCTATATCCTTCTTCCCGACTTGTCTCTTGGAGACTTTTGGCCATGCTGGACCCAAGTCTGGGGATGTTTTTGGAACTTTTCAGAGGCCTCGCTGCTGACAGGGGGGACAGCAACAGTGACAGGCCCGGGGCTGACAGACTCCCCCTCCCCTAGGGGGCGCTCGGCTGCCACACCCAGCTGACATAGAACCTTTGTCAGAATGCCCGCTACCGTGGTGAGGATGCGGGCACTCTGCAGGTAAAGGGGACATGGAAGGACTTGGTGTCAGCTCAGCAATTTCTCAGTTCCCTAAAGAAGCTGAATTCTGCAAACTGCTGCTTTTGCTCTTGAAATGATGTCATCAGGTGGGTGTTTTAGTGTAATACACTGAAAACCAGAATAGAAATGCTGAAATATTCCCATGATATGCATGGTCTCTGCACCAAACCACCATGACTCAGCCTGAGTAGATCTGCCGCTTATTCTTTTGTACTGTCAGCAGATTGTGGAAGTACAGGATAAAAACCATCCTTATGGAGAGATCTTTGCATTTTAAGCTTAGTCTAAGTGTCTCAAGTAGCCGGGGTTTTTGTTTGGGCCTAATCCATCAGGTCTGATGGCTTTCCTCCTCGTCTCCAGATGAATGTGGTAGAAAATATAAATCAGGGAAAGGTCCTTTGGCGTAGCCTTGCCTTGTCTTGCCTTATTTCCTTCTCATCCTGTTCTCTGTTCCAGCCTCTCTCACTAACCCCTCCTCTGGCTGCATGTCTCTTCTTTCCTCTCTCCTTTTCTCAAACTCTCCTGCTTCCTGACTCTTGTCTTTCAATTCCTCCATTTCAGTCCTGCAGCCCGGCACTAGATTTTCCTCTTCCCTCCCTTTGTCTTGCTCCCTTCGCTTTCTCCCTCTGTTCCATATCCTTCTTCCCAACTTGTCTCTTGGAGACTTTTGGCCACTTTGGACCCAAGTCTGGGGATGTTTTTGAAACTTTTCAGAGGCCTCGCTGCTGACAGGAGGGACAGCAGGCAGTGACAGGCCCGGGGCTGACAGGCTCCCCCTCCCCTACGGGGCGCTCGACTGCCACACCCAGCTGACATAGAACCTTTGTAAGAATGCCCGGACCCGTGGTGAGGATGCGGGCACTCTGCGGGTGACAGGGACCCAGCAGGACTTGGTGCCAGCTCAGCAATTTCTCAGTTCCCCAAAGAGACTGAATTCTGCAAATTGCTGCTTTTGCTCTTGAAATGATGTCATCAGGTGGGTGTCTTGGTGTAATAAACTGAAAACCAGAGCAGAAATGCTGAAATATTCCCATGATATGCATGGTCTCTGCACCAAACCACCATGACTTAGCCTAAGTAGATCTACCGCTTATTCTTTTTTGCTGCCTGCAGATTGTGGATGTAGAGTATAAAAACCGTCCTTCTGGAGAGATCTTTGCATTTTAGGCTTAGTCTAAGTGTCTCAAGTAGTCAGGGTTTTGTTTGGCCCTAATCCATAAGGTCTGATGGCTTTACTCCCCATCTCCAGATGAATGTGGTAGAAAATATAAATCAAGGAAACGTCCTTTGGCCTTGCCTTGCCTTGCCTTATTTCCTTCTCATCCTGTTCTCTGTCCCAGCCTCTCTCTCTAACCCCTCGTCTGGCTGCATGTCTCTTCTTTCCTCTCTCCTTTTCTCAAACTCTCCTGCTTCCTGGTTCTTGTCTTTCAATTCCTCCATTTCAGTCCTGCAGCCCGGCACTAGTTTTTCCTCTTCCCTCCCTTTGTCTTGCTCCCTTCGCTTTCTCCCTCTGTTCCATATCCTTCTTCCCAACTTGTCTCTTGGAGACTTTTGGCCACTTTGGACCCAAGTCTGGGGATGTTTTTGAAACTTTTCAGAGGCCTCGCTGCTGACAGGGGGGACAGCAGGCAGTGACAGGCCCGGGGCTGACAGGCTCCCCCTCCCCTACGGGGCGCTCGACTGCCACACCCAGCTGACATAGAACCTTTGTCACAATGCCCGCTACCGCGGTGAGGATGCGGGCACTCTGCGGGTGACAGGGACCCAGCAGGACTTGGTGTCAGCTCAGCAATTTCTCAGTTCCCCAAAGAAGCTGAATTCTGCAAATTGCTGCTTTTGCTCTTGAAATGATGTCATCAGGTGGGTGTCTTGGTGTAATAAACTGAAAACCAGAGCAGAAATGCTGAAATATTCCCATGATATGCATGGTCTCTGCACCAAACCACCATGACTTAGCCTAAGTAGATCTACCGCTTATTCTTTTTTGCTGCCTGCAGATTGTGGATGTAGAGTATAAAAACCGTCCTTCTGGAGAGATCTTTGCATTTTAGGCTTAGTCTAAGTGTCTCAAGTAGTCAGGGTTTTGTTTGGCCCTAATCCATAAGGTCTGATGGCTTTCCTCCCCATCTCCAGATGAATGTGGTAGAAAATATAAATCAAGGAAACGTCCTTTGGCCTTGCCTTGCCTTGCCTTGCCTTATTTCCTTCTCATCCTGTTCTCTGTCCCAGCCTCTCTCACTAACCCCTCCTCTGGCTGCATGTCTCTGCTTTCCTCTCTCCTTTTCTCAAACTCTCCTGCTTCCTGGTTCTTGTCTTTCAATTCCTCCATTTCAGTCCTGCAGCCCGGCACTAGTTTTTCCTCTTCCCTTTCTTTGTCCAGCTCCCTTCGCTTTCTCCCTCTGTTCCATATCCTTCTTCCCAGCTTGTCTCTTGGAGACTTTTGGCCACTTTGGACCCAAGTCTGGGGATGTTTTTGAAACTTTTCAGAGGCCTCGCTGCTGACAGGAGGGACAGCAGGCAGTGACAGGCCCGGGGCTGACAGGCTCCCCCTCCCCTAGGGGGTGCTCGACTGCCACACCCAGCTGACATAGAACCTTTGTAAGAATGCCCGTTACCGTGGTGAGGATGCGGGCACTCTGCGGGTGACAGGGACCCAGCAGGACTTGGTGACAGCTCAGCAATTTCTCAGTTCCCCAAAGAAGCTGAATTCTGCAAATTGCTGCTTTTGCTCTTGAAATGATGTCATCAGGTGGGTGTCTTGGTGTAATAAACTGAAAACCAGAGCAGACATGCTGAAATATTCCCATGATATGCATGATCTCTGCACCAAAGCACCATGATTCAGCCTGAGTAGATCTGCCGCTTATTCTTCTGTACTGCCAGCAGATTGTAGAAGTACAGCATGAAAAACATCCTTCTGGAGAGATCGTTGCGTTTTAGGCTTAGTCTAAGTGTCTCAAGTAGCCGGGGTTTTTGTTTGGGCCTAATCCATAAGGTCTGATGGCTTTCTTCCTCGTTTCAAGATGAATGTGGTAGAAAATATAAAGCAAGGAAACGTCCTTTGGCCTAGTCTTTCCTTGCCTTGCCTTATTTCCTTCTCATCCTGTTCTCTGTCCCAGCCTCTCTCACTAACCCCTCGTCTGGCTGCATGTCTCTGCTTTCCTCTCTCCTTTTCTCAATCTCTCCTGCTTCCTGGTTCTTGTCTTTCAATTCCTCCATTTCAGTCCTGCAGCCCGGCACTAGTTTTCCTCTTCCCTCCCTTTGGTCTGCTCCCTTCGCTTTCTCCCTCTGTTCTATATCCTTCTTCCCGACTTGTCTCTTGGAGACTTTTGGCCATGCTGGACCGAGGTCTGGGGATGTTTTTGGAACTTTTCAGAGGCCTCGCTGCTGACAGGGGGGACAGCAACAGTGACAGGCCCGGGGCTGACAGACTCCCCCTCCCCTAGGGGGCGCTCGGCTGCCACACCCAGCTGACATAGAACCTTTGTCAGAATGCCCGCTACCGTGGTGAGGATGCGGGCACTCTGCAGGTAAAGGGGACATGGAAGGACTTGGTGTCAGCTCAGCAATTTCTCAGTTCCCTAAAGAAGCTGAATTCTGCAAACTGCTGCTTTTGCTCTTGAAATGATGTCATCAGGTGGGTGTTTTAGTGTAATACACTGAAAACCAGAATAGAAATGCTGAAATATTCCCATGATATGCATGGTCTCTGCACCAAACCACCATGACTCAGCCTGAGTAGATCTGCCGCTTATTCTTTTGTACTGTCAGCAGATTGTGGAAGTACAGGATAAAAACCATCCTTATGGAGAGATCTTTGCATTTTAAGCTTAGTCTAAGTGTCTCAAGTAGCCGGGGTTTTTGTTTGGGCCTAATCCATCAGGTCTGATGGCTTTCCTCCTCGTCTCCAGATGAATGTGGTAGAAAATATAAATCAGGGAAAGGTCCTTTGGCGAAGCCTTGCCTTCTCTTGCCTTATTTCCTTCTCATCCTGTTCTCTGTTCCAGCCTCTCTCACTAACCCCTCCTCTGGCTGCATGTCTCTTCTTTCCTCTCTCCTTTTCTCAAACTCTCCTGCTTCCTGGTTCTTGTCTTTCAATTCCTCCATTTCAGTCCTGCAGCCCGGCACTAGTTTTTCCTCTTCCCTCCCTTTGTCTTGCTCCCTTCGCTTTCTCCCTCTGTTCCATATCCTTCTTCCCAACTTGTCTCTTGGAGACTTTTGGCCACTTTGGACCCAAGTCTGGGGATGTTTTTGAAACTTTTCAGAGGCCTCGCTGCTGACAGGAGGGACAGCAGGCAGTGACAGGCCCGGGGCTGACAGGCTCCCCCTCCCCTAGGGGGTGCTCGACTGCCACACCCAGCTGACATAGAACCTTTGTAAGAATGCCCGTTACCGTGGTGAGGATGCGGGCACTCTGCGGGTGACAGGGACCCAGCAGGACTTGGTGCCAGCTCAGCAATTTCTCAGTTCCCCAAAGAAGCTGAATTCTGCAAATTGCTGCTTTTGCTCTTGAAATGATGTCATCAGGTGGGTGTCTTGGTGTAATAAACTGAAAACCAGAGCAGAAATGCTGAAATATTCCCATGATATGCATGGTCTCTGCACCAAACCACCATGACTCAGCCTAAGTAGATCTACCGCTTATTCTTTTTTGCTGCCTGCAGATTGTGGATGTAGAGTATAAAAACCGTCCTTCTGGAGAGATCTTTGCATTTTAGGCTTAGTCTAAGTGTCTCAAGTAGTCAGGGTTTTGTTTGGCCCTAATCCATAAGGTCTGATGGCTTTACTCCCCATCTCCAGATGAATGTGGTAGAAAATATAAATCAAGGAAACGTCCTTTGGCCTTGCCTTGCCTTGCCTTATTTCCTTCTCATCCTGTTCTCTGTCCCAGCCTCTCTCTCTAACCCCTCGTCTGGCTGCATGTCTCTTCTTTCCTCTCTCCTTTTCTCAAACTCTCCTGCTTCCTGGTTCTTGTCTTTCAATTCCTCCATTTCAGTCCTGCAGCCCGGCACTAGTTTTTCCTCTTCCCTCCCTTTGTCTTGCTCCCTTCGCTTTCTCCCTCTGTTCCATATCCTTCTTCCCAACTTGTCTCTTGGAGACTTTTGGCCACTTTGGACCCAAGTCTGGAGATGTTTTTGAAACTTTTCAGAGGCCTCGCTGCTGACAGGGGGGACAGCAGGCAGTGACAGGCCCGGGGCTGACAGGCTCCCCCTCCCCTACGGGGCGCTCGACTGCCACACCCAGCTGACATAGAACCTTTGTCACAATGCCCGCTACCGCGGTGAGGATGCGGGCACTCTGCGGGTGACAGGGACCCAGCAGGACTTGGTGTCAGCTCAGCAATTTCTCAGTTCCCCAAAGAAGCTGAATTCTGCAAATTGCTGCTTTTGCTCTTGAAATGATGTCATCAGGTGGGTGTCTTGGTGTAATAAACTGAAAACCAGAGCAGAAATGCTGAAATATTCCCATGATATGCATGGTCTCTGCACCAAACCACCATGACTTAGCCTAAGTAGATCTACCGCTTATTCTTTTTTGCTGCCTGCAGATTGTGGATGTAGAGTATAAAAACCGTCCTTCTGGAGAGATCTTTGCATTTTAGGCTTAGTCTAAGTGTCTCAAGTAGTCAGGGTTTTGTTTGGCCCTAATCCATAAGGTCTGATGGCTTTCCTCCCCATCTCCAGATGAATGTGGTAGAAAATATAAATCAAGGAAACGTCCTTTGGCCTTGCCTTGCCTTGCCTTGCCTTATTTCCTTCTCATCCTGTTCTCTGTCCCAGCCTCTCTCACTAACCCCTCCTCTGGCTGCATGTCTCTGCTTTCCTCTCTCCTTTTCTCAAACTCTCCTGCTTCCTGGTTCTTGTCTTTCAATTCCTCCATTTCAGTCCTGCAGCCCGGCACTAGTTTTTCCTCTTCCCTTTCTTTGTCCAGCTCCCTTCGCTTTCTCCCTCTGTTCCATATCCTTCTTCCCAGCTTGTCTCTTGGAGACTTTTGGCCACTTTGGACCCAAGTCTGGGGATGTTTTTGAAACTTTTCAGAGGCCTCGCTGCTGACAGGAGGGACAGCAGGCAGTGACAGGCCCGGGGCTGACAGGCTCCCCCTCCCCTAGGGGGTGCTCGACTGCCACACCCAGCTGACATAGAACCTTTGTAAGAATGCCCGTTACCGTGGTGAGGATGCGGGCACTCTGCGGGTGACAGGGACCCAGCAGGACTTGGTGACAGCTCAGCAATTTCTCAGTTCCCCAAAGAAGCTGAATTCTGCAAATTGCTGCTTTTGCTCTTGAAATGATGTCATCAGGTGGGTGTCTTGGTGTAATAAACTGAAAACCAGAGCAGACATGCTGAAATATTCCCATGATATGCATGATCTCTGCACCAAAGCACCATGATTCAGCCTGAGTAGATCTGCCGCTTATTCTTCTGTACTGCCAGCAGATTGTAGAAGTACAGCATGAAAAACATCCTTCTGGAGAGATCGTTGCGTTTTAGGCTTAGTCTAAGTGTCTCAAGTAGCCGGGGTTTTTGTTTGGGCCTAATCCATAAGGTCTGATGGCTTTCTTCCTCGTTTCAAGATGAATGTGGTAGAAAATATAAAGCAAGGAAACGTCCTTTGGCCTAGTCTTGCCTTGCCTTGCCTTATTTCCTTCTCATCCTGTTCTCTGTCCCAGCCTCTCTCACTAACCCCTCGTCTGGCTGCATGTCTCTGCTTTCCTCTCTCCTTTTCTCAATCTCTCCTGCTTCCTGGTTCTTGTCTTTCAATTCCTCCATTTCAGTCCTGCAGCCCGGCACTAGTTTTCCTCTTCCCTCCCTTTGGTCTGCTCCCTTCGCTTTCTCCCTCTGTTCTATATCCTTCTTCCCGACTTGTCTCTTGGAGACTTTTGGCCATGCTGGACCCAAGTCTGGGGATGTTTTTGGAACTTTTCAGAGGCCTCGCTGCTGACAGGGGGGACAGCAACAGTGACAGGCCCGGGGCTGACAGACTCCCCCTCCCCTAGGGGGCGCTCGGCTGCCACACCCAGCTGACATAGAACCTTTGTCAGAATGCCCGCTACCGTGGTGAGGATGCGGGCACTCTGCAGGTAAAGGGGACATGGAAGGACTTGGTGTCAGCTCAGCAATTTCTCAGTTCCCTAAAGAAGCTGAATTCTGCAAACTGCTGCTTTTGCTCTTGAAATGATGTCATCAGGTGGGTGTTTTAGTGTAATACACTGAAAACCAGAATAGAAATGCTGAAATATTCCCATGATATGCATGGTCTCTGCACCAAACCACCATGACTCAGCCTGAGTAGATCTGCCGCTTATTCTTTTGTACTGTCAGCAGATTGTGGAAGTACAGGATAAAAACCATCCTTATGGAGAGATCTTTGCATTTTAAGCTTAGTCTAAGTGTCTCAAGTAGCCGGGGTTTTTGTTTGGGCCTAATCCATCAGGTCTGATGGCTTTCCTCCTCGTCTCCAGATGAATGTGGTAGAAAATATAAATCAGGGAAAGGTCCTTTGGCGAAGCCTTGCCTTCTCTTGCCTTATTTCCTTCTCATCCTGTTCTCTGTTCCAGCCTCTCTCACTAACCCCTCCTCTGGCTGCATGTCTCTTCTTTCCTCTCTCCTTTTCTCAAACTCTCCTGCTTCCTGGTTCTTGTCTTTCAATTCCTCCATTTCAGTCCTGCAGCCCGGCACTAGTTTTTCCTCTTCCCTCCCTTTGTCTTGCTCCCTTCGCTTTCTCCCTCTGTTCCATATCCTTCTTCCCAACTTGTCTCTTGGAGACTTTTGGCCACTTTGGACCCAAGTCTGGGGATGTTTTTGAAACTTTTCAGAGGCCTCGCTGCTGACAGGAGGGACAGCAGGCAGTGACAGGCCCGGGGCTGACAGGCTCCCCCTCCCCTAGGGGGTGCTCGACTGCCACACCCAGCTGACATAGAACCTTTGTAAGAATGCCCGTTACCGTGGTGAGGATGCGGGCACTCTGCGGGTGACAGGGACCCAGCAGGACTTGGTGCCAGCTCAGCAATTTCTCAGTTCCCCAAAGAAGCTGAATTCTGCAAATTGCTGCTTTTGCTCTTGAAATGATGTCATCAGGTGGGTGTCTTGGTGTAATAAACTGAAAACCAGAGCAGAAATGCTGAAATATTCCCATGATATGCATGGTCTCTGCACCAAACCACCATGACTCAGCCTAAGTAGATCTACCGCTTATTCTTTTTTGCTGCCTGCAGATTGTGGATGTAGAGTATAAAAACCGTCCTTCTGGAGAGATCTTTGCATTTTAGGCTTAGTCTAAGTGTCTCAAGTAGTCAGGGTTTTGTTTGGCCCTAATCCATAAGGTCTGATGGCTTTACTCCCCATCTCCAGATGAATGTGGTAGAAAATATAAATCAAGGAAACGTCCTTTGGCCTTGCCTTGCCTTGCCTTGCCTTATTTCCTTCTCATCCTGTTCTCTGTCCCAGCCTCTCTCACTAACCCCTCCTCTGGCTGCATGTCTCTTCTTTCCTCTCTCCTTTTCTCAAACTCTCCTGCTTCCTGACTCTTGTCTTTCAATTCCTCCATTTCAGTCCTGCAGCCCGGCACTAGATTTTCCTCTTCCCTCCCTTTGTCTTGCTCCCTTCGCTTTCTCCCTCTGTTCCATATCCTTCTTCCCAACTTGTCTCTTGGAGACTTTTGGCCACTTTGGACCCAAGTCTGGGGATGTTTTTGAAACTTTTCAGAGGCCTCGCTGCTGACAGGAGGGACAGCAGGCAGTGACAGGCCCGGGGCTGACAGGCTCCCCCTCCCCTAGGGGGCGCTCGACTGCCACACCCAGCTGACATAGAACCTTTGTAAGAATGCCCGTTACCGTGGTGAGGATGCGGGCACTCTGCGGGTGACAGGGACCCAGCAGGACTTGGTGCCAGCTCAGCAATTTCTCAGTTCCCCAAAGAAGCTGAATTCTGCAAATTGCTGCTTTTGCTCTTGAAATGATGTCATCAGGTGGGTGTCTTGGTGTAATAAACTGAAAACCAGAGCAGAAATGCTGAAATATTCCCATGATATGCATGGTCTCTGCACCAAACCACCATGACTCAGCCTAAGTAGATCTACCGCTTATTCTTTTTTGCTGCCTGCAGATTGTGGATGTAGAGTATAAAAACCGTCCTTCTGGAGAGATCTTTGCATTTTAGGCTTAGTCTAAGTGTCTCAAGTAGTCAGGGTTTTGTTTGGCCCTAATCCATAAGGTCTGATGGCTTTACTCCCCATCTCCAGATGAATGTGGTAGAAAATATAAATCAAGGAAACGTCCTTTGGCCTTGCCTTGCCTTGCCTTGCCTTATTTCCTTCTCATCCTGTTCTCTGTCCCAGCCTCTCTCACTAACCCCTCCTCTGGCTGCATGTCTCTTCTTTCCTCTCTCCTTTTCTCAAACTCTCCTGCTTCCTGGTTCTTGTCTTTCAATTCCTCCATTTCAGTCCTGCAGCCCGGCACTAGTTTTTCCTCTTCCCTCCCTTTGTCTTGCTCCCTTCGCTTTCTCCCTCTGTTCCATATCCTTCTTCCCAACTTGTCTCTTGGAGACTTTTGGCCACTTTGGACCCAAGTCTGGGGATGTTTTTGAAACTTTTCAGAGGCCTCGCTGCTGACAGGGGGGACAGCAGGCAGTGACAGGCCCGGGGCTGACAGGCTCCCCCTCCCCTACGGGGCGCTCGACTGCCACACCCAGCTGACATAGAACCTTTGTCACAATGCCCGCTACCGCGGTGAGGATGCGGGCACTCTGCGGGTGACAGGGACCCAGCAGGACTTGGTGTCAGCTCAGCAATTTCTCAGTTTCCCAAAGAAGCTGAATTCTGCAAATTGCTGCTTTTGCTCTTGAAATGATGTCATCAGGTGGGTGTCTTGGTGTGATAAACTGAAAACCAGAGCAGAAATGCTGAAATATTCCCATGATATGCATGGTCTCTGCACCAAACCACCATGACTTAGCCTAAGTAGATCTACCGCTTATTCTTTTTTGCTGCCTGCAGATTGTGGATGTAGAGTATAAAAACCGTCCTTCTGGAGAGATCTTTGCATTTTAGGCTTAGTCTAAGTGTCTCAAGTAGTCAGGGTTTTGTTTGGCCCTAATCCATAAGGTCTGATGGCTTTCCTCCCCATCTCCAGATGAATGTGGTAGAAAATATAAATCAAGGAAACGTCCTTTGGCCTTGCCTTGCCTTGCCTTGCCTTATTTCCTTCTCATCCTGTTCTCTGTCCCAGCCTCTCTCACTAACCCCTCCTCTGGCTGCATGTCTCTTCTTTCCTCTCTCCTTTTCTTAAAATCTCCTGCTTCCTGGTTCTTGTCTTTCAATTCCTCCATTTCAGTCCTGCAGCCCGGCACTAGTTTTTCCTCTTCCCTCCCTTTGTCTTGCTCCCTTCGCTTTCTCCCTCTGTTCCATATCCTTCTTCCCAGCTTGTCTCTTGGAGACTTTTGGCCACTTTGGACCCAAGTCTGGGGATGTTTTTGAAACTTTTCAGAGGCCTCGCTGCTGACAGGAGGGACAGCAGGCAGTGACAGGCCCGGGGCTGACAGGCTCCCCCTCCCCTACGGGGCGCTCGACTGCCACACCCAGCTGACATAGAACCTTTGTCACAATGCCCGCTACCGTGGTGAGGATGCGGGCACTCTGCGGGTGACAGGGACCCAGCAGGACTTGGTGTCAGCTCAGCAATTTCTCAGTTCCCCAAAGAATCTGAATTCTGCAAATTGCTGCTTTTGCTCTTGAAATGATGTCATCAGGTGGGTGTCTTGGTGTAATAAACTGAAAACCAGAGCAGACATGCTGAAATATTCCCATGATATGCATGGTCTCTGCACCAAACCACCATGACTTAGCCTAAGTAGATCTACCGCTTATTCTTTTTTGCTGCCTGCAGATTGTGGATGTAGAGTATAAAAACCGTCCTTCTGGAGAGATCTTTGCATTTTAGGCTTAGTCTAAGTGTCTCAAGTAGTCAGGGTTTTGTTTGGCCCTAATCCATAAGGTCTGATGGCTTTCCTCCCCATCTCCAGATGAATGTGGTAGAAAATATAAATCAAGGAAACGTCCTTTGGCCTTGCCTTGCCTTGCCTTGCCTTATTTCCTTCTCATCCTGTTCTCTGTCCCAGCCTCTCTCACTAACCCCTCGTCTGGCTGCATGTCTCTGCTTTCCTCTCTCCTTTTCTCAAACTCTCCTGCTTCCTGGTTCTTCTCTTTCAATTCCTCCATTTCAGTCCTGCAGCCCCGCACTAGTTTTTCCTCTTCCCTCCCTTTGTCTTGCTCCCTTCGCTTTCTCCCTCTGTTCCATATCCTTCTTCCCAGCTTGTCTCTTGGAGACTTTTGGCCACTTTGGACCCAAGTCTGGGGATGTTTTTGAAACTTTTCAGAGGCCTCGCTGCTGACAGGAGGGACAGCAGGCAGTGACAGGCCCGGGGCTGACAGGCTCCCCCTCCCCTAGGGGGTGCTCGACTGCCACACCCAGCTGACATAGAACCTTTGTAAGAATGCCCGTTACCGTGGTGAGGATGCGGGCACTCTGCGGGTGACAGGGACCCAGCAGGACTTGGTGTCAGCTCAGCAATTTCTCAGTTCCCCAAAGAAGCTGAATTCTGCAAATTGCTGCTTTTGCTCTTGAAATGATGTCATCAGGTGGGTGTCTTGGTGTAATAAACTGAAAACCAGAGCAGACATGCTGAAATATTCCCATGATATGCATGATCTCTGCACCAAAGCACCATGACTCAGCCTGAGTAGATCTGCCGCTTATTCTTCTGTACTGCCAGCAGATTGTAGAAGTACAGCATGAAAAACATCCTTCTGGAGAGATCGTTGCGTTTTAGGCTTAGTCTAAGTGTCTCAAGTAGCCGGGGTTTTTGTTTGGGCCTAATCCATAAGGTCTGATGGCTTTCTTCCTCATTTCAAGATGAATTTGGTAGAAAATATAAAGCAAGGAAACGTCCTTTGGCCTAGTCTTTCCTTGCCTTGCCTTATTTCCTTCTCATCCTGTTCTCTGTCCCAGCCTCTCTCACTAACCCCTCGTCTGGCTGCATGTCTCTGCTTTCCTCTCTCCTTTTCTCAATCTCTCCTGCTTCCTGGTTCTTGTCTTTCAATTCCTCCATTTCAGTCCTGCAGCCCGGCACTAGTTTTCCTCTTCCCTCCCTTTGGTCTGCTCCCTTCGCTTTCTCCCTCTGTTCTATATCCTTCTTCCCGACTTGTCTCTTGGAGACTTTTGGCCATGCTGGACCCAAGTCTGGGGATGTTTTTGGAACTTTTCAGAGGCCTCGCTGCTGACAGGGGGGACAGCAACAGTGACAGGCCCGGGGCTGACAGACTCCCCCTCCCCTAGGGGGCGCTCGGCTGCCACACCCAGCTGACATAGAACCTTTGTCAGAATGCCCGCTACCGTGGTGAGGATGCGGGCACTCTGCAGGTAAAGGGGACATGGAAGGACTTGGTGTCAGCTCAGCAATTTCTCAGTTCCCTAAAGAAGCTGAATTCTGCAAACTGCTGCTTTTGCTCTTGAAATGATGTCATCAGGTGGGTGTTTTAGTGTAATACACTGAAAACCAGAGCAGAAATGCTGAAATATTCCCATGATATGCATGGTCTCTGCACCAAACCACCATGACTCAGCCTGAGTAGATCTGCCGCTTATTCTTTTGTACTGTCAGCAGATTGTGGAAGTACAGGATAAAAACCATCCTTATGGAGAGATCTTTGCATTTTAAGCTTAGTCTAAGTGTCTCAAGTAGCCGGGGTTTTTGTTTGGGCCTAATCCATCAGGTCTGATGGCTTTCCTCCTCGTCTCCAGATGAATGTGGTAGAAAATATAAATCAGGGAAAGGTCCTTTGGCGTAGCCTTGCCTTGTCTTGCCTTATTTCCTTCTCATCCTGTTCTCTGTTCCAGCCTCTCTCACTAACCCCTCCTCTGGCTGCATGTCTCTTCTTTCCTCTCTCCTTTTCTCAAACTCTCCTGCTTCCTGACTCTTGTCTTTCAATTCCTCCATTTCAGTCCTGCAGCCCGGCACTAGATTTTCCTCTTCCCTCCCTTTGTCTTGCTCCCTTCGCTTTCTCCCTCTGTTCCATATCCTTCTTCCCAACTTGTCTCTTGGAGACTTTTGGCCACTTTGGACCCAAGTCTGGGGATGTTTTTGAAACTTTTCAGAGGCCTCGCTGCTGACAGGAGGGACAGCAGGCAGTGACAGGCCCGGGGCTGACAGGCTCCCCCTCCCCTAGGGGGCGCTCGACTGCCACACCCAGCTGACATAGAACCTTTGTAAGAATGCCCGGACCCGTGGTGCGGATGTGGGCACTCTGCGGGTGACAGGGACCCAGCAGGACTTGGTGTCAGCTCAGCAATTTCTCAGTTTCCCAAACAAGCTGAATTCTGCAAACTGCTGCTTTTGCTCTTGGAATGATGTCATCAGGTGGGTGTTTTAGTGTAATAAACTGAAAACCAGAATAGAAATGCTGAAATATTCCCATGATATGCATGGTCTCTGCACCAAACCACCATGACTCAGCCTGAGTAGATCTGCCACTTATTCTTTTGTACTGTCAGCAGATTGTGGAAGTACAGGATAAAAACCATCCTTCTGGAGAGATCTTTGCATTTTAAGCTTAGTCTAAGTGTCTCAAGTAGCCGGGTTTTTGTTTGGGCCTAATCCATCAGGTCTGATGGCTTTCCTCCTCGTCTCCAGATGAATGTGGTAGAAAATATAAATCAGGTAAACGTCCTTTGGCGTAGCCTTGCCTTGTCTTGCCTTATTTCCTTCTAATCCTGTTCTCTGTCCCAGCCTCTCGCACTAACCCCTCCTCTGGCTGCATGTCTCTTCTTTCCTCTCTCCTTTTCTCAATCTCTCCTGCTTCCTGGTTCTTGTCTTTCAATTCCTCCATTTCAGTCCTGCAGCCCGGCACTAGTTTTCCTCTTCCCTCCCTTTGGTCTGCTCCCTTCGCTTTCTCCCTCTGTTCCATATCCTTCTTCCCAACTTGTCTCTTGTAGACTTTTGGCCACGCTAGGACCCAAGTCTGGGGATGTTTTTGAAACTTTTCAGAGGCCTCGCTGCTGACAGGGGGGACAGCAGGCAGTGACAGACCCGGGGCTGACAGACTGCCCCTCCCCTAGGGGGCGCTCGGCTGCCACACCCAGCTGACATAGAACCTTTGTAAGAATGCCCGGACCCGTGGTGAGGATGCGGGCACTCTGCGGGTGACAGGGACCCAGCAGGACTTGGTGCCAGCTCAGCAATTTCTCAGTTCCCCAAAGAAGCTGAATTCTGCAAATTGCTGCTTTTGCTCTTGAAATGATGTCATCAGGTGGGTGTCTTGGTGTAATAAACTGAAAACCAGAGCAGAAATGCTGAAATATTCCCATGATATGCATGGTCTCTGCACCAAACTACCATGACTCAGGCTAAGTAGATCTACCGCTTATTCTTTTTTGCTGCCTGCAGATTGTGGATGTAGAGTATAAAAACCGTCCTTCTGGAGAGATCTTTGCATTTTAGGCTTAGTTCTAAGTGTCTCAAGTAGTCAGGGTTTTGCTTGGCCCTAATCCATAAGGTCTGATGGCTTTCCTCCCCATCTCCAGATGAATGTGGTAGAAAATATAAATCAAGGAAATGTCCTTTGGCCTTGCCTTGCCTTGCCTTGCCTTATTTCCTTCTCATCCTGTTCTCTGTCCCAGCCTCTCTCACTAACCCCTCGTCTGGCTGCATGTCTCTTCTTTCCTCTCTCCTTTTCTCAAACTCTCCTGCTTCCTGGTTCTTCTCTTTCAATTCCTCCATTTCAGTCCTGCAGCCCGGCACTAGTTTTTCCTCTTCCCTCCCTTTGTCTTGCTCCCTTCGCTTTCTCCCTCTGTTCCATATCCTTCTTCCCAACTTGTCTCTTGGAGACTTTTGGCCACTTTGGACCCAAGTCTGGGGATGCTTTTGAAACTTTTCAGAGGCCTCGCTTCTGACAGGAGGGACAGCAGGCAGTGACAGGCCCGGGGCTGACAGGCTCCCCCTCCCCTAGGGGGCGCTCGGCTGCCACACCCAGCTGACATAGAACCTTTGTCACAATGCCCGCTACCGTGGTGAGGATGCGGGCACTCTGCGGGTGACAGGGACCCAGCAGGACTTGGTGTCAGCTCAGCAATTTCTCAGTTCCCCAAAGAAGCTGAATTCTGCAAACTGCTGCTTTTGCTCTTGGAATGATGTCATCAGGTGGGTGTTTTAGTGTAATAAACTGAAAACCAGAATAGAAATGCTGAAATATTCCCATGATATGCATGGTCTCTGCACCAAACCACCATGACTCAGCCTGAGTAGATCTGCCACTTATTCTTTTGTACTGTCAGCAGATTGTGGAAGTACAGGATAAAAACCATCCTTCTGGAGAGATCTTTGCATTTTAAGCTTAGTCTAAGTGTCTCAAGTAGCCGGGTTTTTGTTTGGGCCTAATCCATCAGGTCTGATGGCTTTCCTCCTCGTCTCCAGATGAATGTGGTAGAAAATATAAATCAGGTAAACGTCCTTTGGCGTAGCCTTGCCTTGTCTTGCCTTATTTCCTTCTAATCCTGTTCTCTGTCCCAGCCTCTCGCACTAACCCCTCGTCTGGCTGCATGTCTCTTCTTTCCTCTCTCCTTTTCTCAATCTCTCCTGCTTCCTGGTTCTTGTCTTTCAATTCCTCCATTTCAGTCCTGCAGCCCGGCACTAGTTTTCCTCTTCCCTCCCTTTGGTCTGCTCCCTTCGCTTTCTCCCTCTGTTCCATATCCTTCTTCCCAACTTGTCTCTTGTAGACTTTTGGCCACTTTGGACCCAAGTCTGGGGATGTTTTTGAAACTTTTCAGAGGCCTCGCTGCTGACAGGAGGGACAGCAGGCAGTGACAGGCCCGGGGCTGACAGGCTCCCCCTCCCCTACGGGGCGCTCGACTGCCACACCCAGCTGACATAGAACCTTTGTAAGAATGCCCGGACCCGTGGTGAGGATGCGGGCACTCTGCGGGTGACAGGGACCCAGCAGGACTTGGTGCCAGCTCAGCAATTTCTCAGTTCCCCAAAGAAGCTGAATTCTGCAAATTGCTGCTTTTGCTCTTGAAATGATGTCATCAGGTGGGTGTCTTGGTGTGATAAACTGAAAACCAGAGCAGAAATGCTGAAATATTCCCATGATATGCATGGTCTCTGCACCAAACCACCATGACTTAGCCTAAGTAGATCTACCGCTTATTCTTTTTTGCTGCCTGCAGATTGTGGATGTAGAGTATAAAAACCGTCCTTCTGGAGAGATCTTTGCATTTTAGGCTTAGTCTAAGTGTCTCAAGTAGTCAGGGTTTTGTTTGGCCCTAATCCATAAGGTCTGATGGCTTTCCTCCCCATCTCCAGATGAATGTGGTAGAAAATATAAATCAAGGAAACGTCCTTTGGCCTTGCCTTGCCTTGCCTTGCCTTATTTCCTTCTCATCCTGTTCTCTGTCCCAGCCTCTCTCACTAACCCCTCCTCTGGCTGCATGTCTATTCTTTCCTCTCTCCTTTTCTTAAAATCTCCTGCTTCCTGGTTCTTGTCTTTCAATTCCTCCATTTCAGTCCTGCAGCCCGGCACTAGTTTTTCCTCTTCCCTCCCTTTGTCTTGCTCCCTTCGCTTTCTCCCTCTGTTCCATATCCTTCTTCCCAACTTGTCTCTTGGAGACTTTTGGCCACTTTGGACCCAAGTCTGGGGATGTTTTTGAAACTTTTCAGAGGCCTCGCTGCTGACAGGGGGGACAGCAGGCAGTGACAGGCCCGGGGCTGACAGGCTCCCCCTCCCCTATGGGGCGCTCGACTGCCACACCCAGCTGACATAGAACCTTTGTCACAATGCCCGCTACCGTGGTGAGGATGCGGGCACTCTGCGGGTGACAGGGACCCAGCAGGACTTGGTGTCAGCTCAGCAATTTCTCAGTTCCCCAAAGAAGCTGAATTCTGCAAATTGCTGCTTTTGCTCTTGAAATGATGTCATCAGGTGGGTGTCTTGGTGTAATAAACTGAAAACCAGAGCAGAAATGCTGAAATATTCCCATGATATGCATGGTCTCTGCACCAAACCACCATGACTTAGCCTAAGTAGATCTACCGCTTATTCTTTTTTGCTGCCTGCAGATTGTGGATGTAGAGTATAAAAACCGTCCTTCTGGAGAGATCTTTGCATTTTAGGCTTAGTCTAAGTGTCTCAAGTAGTCAGGGTTTTGTTTGGCCCTAATCCATAAGGTCTGATGGCTTTCCTCCCCATCTCCAGATGAATGTGGTAGAAAATATAAATCAAGGAAACGTCCTTTGGCCTTGCCTTGCCTTGCCTTGCCTTATT
This sequence comes from Patagioenas fasciata, assembly GCF_037038585.1. NCBI lineage: Eukaryota > Metazoa > Chordata > Aves > Columbiformes > Columbidae > Patagioenas > Patagioenas fasciata. The sequence goes on along the minus strand of NC_092520.1, from coordinate 132,978,576 downwards.
TCCTTCTCATCCTGTTCTCTGTCCCAGCCTCTCTCACTAACCCCTCCTCTGGCTGCATGTCTCTGCTTTCCTCTCTCCTTTTCTCAAACTCTCCTGCTTCCTGGTTCTTCTCTTTCAATTCCTCCATTTCAGTCCTGCAGCCCCGCACTAGTTTTTCCTCTTCCCTCCCTTTGTCTTGCTCCCTTCGCTTTCTCCCTCTGTTCCATATCCTTCTTCCCAGCTTGTCTCTTGGAGACTTTTGGCCACTTTGGACCCAAGTCTGGGGATGTTTTTGAAACTTTTCAGAGGCCTCGCTGCTGACAGGAGGGACAGCAGGCAGTGACAGGCCCGGGGCTGACAGGCTCCCCCTCCCCTAGGGGGTGCTCGACTGCCACACCCAGCTGACATAGAACCTTTGTAAGAATGCCCGTTACCGTGGTGAGGATGCGGGCACTCTGCGGGTGACAGGGACCCAGCAGGACTTGGTGTCAGCTCAGCAATTTCTCAGTTCCCCAAAGAAGCTGAATTCTGCAAATTGCTGCTTTTGCTCTTGAAATGATGTCATCAGGTGGGTGTCTTGGTGTAATAAACTGAAAACCAGAGCAGACATGCTGAAATATTCCCATGATATGCATGATCTCTGCACCAAAGCACCATGACTCAGCCTGAGTAGATCTGCCGCTTATTCTTCTGTACTGCCAGCAGATTGTAGAAGTACAGCATGAAAAACATCCTTCTGGAGAGATCGTTGCGTTTTAGGCTTAGTCTAAGTGTCTCAAGTAGCCGGGGTTTTTGTTTGGGCCTAATCCATAAGGTCTGATGGCTTTCTTCCTCATTTCAAGATGAATTTGGTAGAAAATATAAAGCAAGGAAACGTCCTTTGGCCTAGTCTTTCCTTGCCTTGCCTTATTTCCTTCTCATCCTGTTCTCTGTCCCAGCCTCTCTCACTAACCCCTCGTCTGGCTGCATGTCTCTGCTTTCCTCTCTCCTTTTCTCAAACTCTCCTGCTTCCTGGTTCTTGTCTTTCAATTCCTCCATTTCAGTCCTGCAGCCCGGCACTAGTTTTCCTCTTCCCTCCCTTTGGTCTGCTCCCTTCGCTTTCTCCCTCTGTTCTATATCCTTCTTCCCGACTTGTCTCTTGGAGACTTTTGGCCATGCTGGACCCAAGTCTGGGGATGTTTTTGGAACTTTTCAGAGGCCTCGCTGGTGACAGGGGGGACAGCAACAGTGACAGGCCCGGGGCTGACAGACTCCCCCTCCCCTAGGGGGCGCTCGGCTGCCACACCCAGCTGACATAGAACCTTTGTCAGAATGCCCGCTACCGTGGTGAGGATGCGGGCACTCTGCAGGTAAAGGGGACATGGAAGGACTTGGTGTCAGCTCAACAATTTCTCAGTTCCCTAAAGAAGCTGAATTCTGCAAACTGCTGCTTTTGCTCTTGAAATGATGTCATCAGGTGGGTGTTTTAGTGTAATACACTGAAAACCAGAGCAGAAATGCTGAAATATTCCCATGATATGCATGGTCTCTGCACCAAACCACCATGACTCAGCCTGAGTAGATCTGCCGCTTATTCTTTTGTACTGTCAGCAGATTGTGGAAGTACAGGATAAAAACCATCCTTATGGAGAGATCTTTGCATTTTAAGCTTAGTCTAAGTGTCTCAAGTAGCCGGGGTTTTTGTTTGGGCCTAATCCATCAGGTCTGATGGCTTTCCTCCTCGTCTCCAGATGAATGTGGTAGAAAATATAAATCAGGGAAAGGTCCTTTGGCGTAGCCTTGCCTTGTCTTGCCTTATTTCCTTCTCATCCTGTTCTCTGTTCCAGCCTCTCTCACTAACCCCTCCTCTGGCTGCATGTCTCTTCTTTCCTCTCTCCTTTTCTCAAACTCTCCTGCTTCCTGACTCTTGTCTTTCAATTCCTCCATTTCAGTCCTGCAGCCCGGCACTAGATTTTCCTCTTCCCTCCCTTTGTCTTGCTCCCTTCGCTTTCTCCCTCTGTTCCATATCCTTCTTCCCAACTTGTCTCTTGGAGACTTTTGGCCACTTTGGACCCAAGTCTGGGGATGTTTTTGAAACTTTTCAGAGGCCTCGCTGCTGACAGGAGGGACAGCAGGCAGTGACAGGCCCGGGGCTGACAGGCTCCCCCTCCCCTACGGGGCGCTCGACTGCCACACCCAGCTGACATAGAACCTTTGTAAGAATGCCCGGACCCGTGGTGCGGATGTGGGCACTCTGCGGGTGACAGGGACCCAGCAGGACTTGGTGTCAGCTCAGCAATTTCTCAGTTTCCCAAACAAGCTGAATTCTGCAAACTGCTGCTTTTGCTCTTGGAATGATGTCATCAGGTGGGTGTTTTAGTGTAATAAACTGAAAACCAGAATAGAAATGCTGAAATATTCCCATGATATGCATGGTCTCTGCACCAAACCACCATGACTCAGCCTGAGTAGATCTGCCACTTATTCTTTTGTACTGTCAGCAGATTGTGGAAGTACAGGATAAAAACCATCCTTCTGGAGAGATCTTTGCATTTTAAGCTTAGTCTAAGTGTCTCAAGTAGCCGGGTTTTTGTTTGGGCCTAATCCATCAGGTCTGATGGCTTTCCTCCTCGTCTCCAGATGAATGTGGTAGAAAATATAAATCAGGTAAACGTCCTTTGGCGTAGCCTTGCCTTGTCTTGCCTTATTTCCTTCTAATCCTGTTCTCTGTCCCAGCCTCTCGCACTAACCCCTCCTCTGGCTGCATGTCTCTTCTTTCCTCTCTCCTTTTCTCAATCTCTCCTGCTTCCTGGTTCTTGTCTTTCAATTCCTCCATTTCAGTCCTGCAGCCCGGCACTAGTTTTCCTCTTCCCTCCCTTTGGTCTGCTCCCTTCGCTTTCTCCCTCTGTTCCATATCCTTCTTCCCAACTTGTCTCTTGTAGACTTTTGGCCACGCTAGGACCCAAGTCTGGGGATGTTTTTGAAACTTTTCAGAGGCCTCGCTGCTGACAGGGGGGACAGCAGGCAGTGACAGACCCGGGGCTGACAGACTGCCCCTCCCCTACGGGGCGCTCGGCTGCCACACCCAGCTGACATAGAACCTTTGTAAGAATGCCCGGACCCGTGGTGAGGATGCGGGCACTCTGCGGGTGACAGGGACCCAGCAGGACTTGGTGCCAGCTCAGCAATTTCTCAGTTCCCCAAAGAAGCTGAATTCTGCAAATTGCTGCTTTTGCTCTTGAAATGATGTCATCAGGTGGGTGTCTTGGTGTAATAAACTGAAAACCAGAGCAGAAATGCTGAAATATTCCCATGATATGCATGGTCTCTGCACCAAACTACCATGACTCAGGCTAAGTAGATCTACCGCTTATTCTTTTTTGCTGCCTGCAGATTGTGGATGTAGAGTATAAAAACCGTCCTTCTGGAGAGATCTTTGCATTTTAGGCTTAGTTCTAAGTGTCTCAAGTAGTCAGGGTTTTGCTTGGCCCTAATCCATAAGGTCTGATGGCTTTCCTCCCCATCTCCAGATGAATGTGGTAGAAAATATAAATCAAGGAAATGTCCTTTGGCCTTGCCTTGCCTTGCCTTGCCTTATTTCCTTCTCATCCTGTTCTCTGTCCCAGCCTCTCTCACTAACCCCTCGTCTGGCTGCATGTCTCTTCTTTCCTCTCTCCTTTTCTCAAACTCTCCTGCTTCCTGGTTCTTCTCTTTCAATTCCTCCATTTCAGTCCTGCAGCCCGGCACTAGTTTTTCCTCTTCCCTCCCTTTGTCTTGCTCCCTTCGCTTTCTCCCTCTGTTCCATATCCTTCTTCCCAACTTGTCTCTTGGAGACTTTTGGCCACTTTGGACCCAAGTCTGGGGATGCTTTTGAAACTTTTCAGAGGCCTCGCTTCTGACAGGAGAGACAGCAGGCAGTGACAGGCCCGGGGCTGACAGGCTCCCCCTCCCCTAGGGGGCGCTCGGCTGCCACACCCAGCTGACATAGAACCTTTGTCACAATGCCCGCTACCGTGGTGAGGATGCGGGCACTCTGCGGGTGACAGGGACCCAGCAGGACTTGGTGTCAGCTCAGCAATTTCTCAGTTCCCTAAAGAAGCTGAATTCTGCAAACTGCTGCTTTTGCTCTTGGAATGATGTCATCAGGTGGGTGTTTTAGTGTAATAAACTGAAAACCAGAATAGAAATGCTGAAATATTCCCATGATATGCATGGTCTCTGCACCAAACCACCATGACTCAGCCTGAGTAGATCTGCCACTTATTCTTTTGTACTGTCAGCAGATTGTGGAAGTACAGGATAAAAACCATCCTTCTGGAGAGATCTTTGCATTTTAAGCTTAGTCTAAGTGTCTCAAGTAGCCGGGTTTTTGTTTGGGCCTAATCCATCAGGTCTGATGGCTTTCCTCCTCGTCTCCAGATGAATGTGGTAGAAAATATAAATCAGGTAAACGTCCTTTGGCGTAGCCTTGCCTTGTCTTGCCTTATTTCCTTCTAATCCTGTTCTCTGTCCCAGCCTCTCGCACTAACCCCTCGTCTGGCTGCATGTCTCTTCTTTCCTCTCTCCTTTTCTCAATCTCTCCTGCTTCCTGGTTCTTGTCTTTCAATTCCTCCATTTCAGTCCTGCAGCCCGGCACTAGTTTTCCTCTTCCCTCCCTTTGGTCTGCTCCCTTCGCTTTCTCCCTCTGTTCCATATCCTTCTTCCCAACTTGTCTCTTGTAGACTTTTGGCCACTTTGGACCCAAGTCTGGGGATGTTTTTGAAACTTTTCAGAGGCCTCGCTGCTGACAGGAGGGGCAGCAGGCAGTGACAGGCCCGGGGCTGACAGGCTCCCCCTCCCCTACGGGGCGCTCGACTGCCACACCCAGCTGACATAGAACCTTTGTAAGAATGCCCGGACCCGTGGTGAGGATGCGGGCACTCTGCGGGTGACAGGGACCCAGCAGGACTTGGTGCCAGCTCAGCAATTTCTCAGTTCCCCAAAGAAGCTGAATTCTGCAAATTGCTGCTTTTGCTCTTGAAATGATGTCATCAGGTGGGTGTCTTGGTGTAATAAACTGAAAACCAGAGCAGAAATGCTGAAATATTCCCATGATATGCATGGTCTCTGCACCAAACTACCATGACTCAGGCTAAGTAGATCTACCGCTTATTCTTTTTTGCTGCCTGCAGATTGTGGATGTAGAGTATAAAAACCGTCCTTCTGGAGAGATCTTTGCATTTTAGGCTTAGTTCTAAGTGTCTCAAGTAGTCAGGGTTTTGCTTGGCCCTAATCCATAAGGTCTGATGGCTTTCCTCCCCATCTCCAGATGAATGTGGTAGAAAATATAAATCAAGGAAACGTCCTTTGGCCTTGCCTTGCCTTGCCTTGCCTTATTTCCTTCTCATCCTGTTCTCTGACCCAGCCTCTCTCACTAACCCCTCCTCTGGCTGCATGTCTCTTCTTTCCTCTCTCCTTTTCTCAAACTCTCCTGCTTCCTGGTTCTTCTCTTTCAATTCCTCCATTTCAGTCCTGCAGCCCGGCACTAGTTTTTCCTCTTCCCTCCCTTTGTCTTGCTCCCTTCGCTTTCTCCCTCTGTTCCATATCCTTCTTCCCAACTTGTCTCTTGGAGACTTTTGGCCACTTTGGACCCAAGTCTGGGGATGCTTTTGAAACTTTTCAGAGGCCTCGCTTCTGACAGGAGAGACAGCAGGCAGTGACAGGCCCGGGGCTGACAGGCTCCCCCTCCCCTAGGGGGCGCTCGGCTGCCACACCCAGCTGACATAGAACCTTTGTCACAATGCCCGCTACCGTGGTGAGGATGCGGGCACTCTGCAGGTGACAGGGACCCAGCAGGACTTGGTGTCAGCTCAGCAATTTCTCAGTTCCCCAAAGAAGCTGAATTCTGCAAACTGCTGCTTTTGCTCTTGGAATGATGTCATCAGGTGGGTGTTTTAGTGTAATAAACTGAAAACCAGAATAGAAATGCTGAAATATTCCCATGATATGCATGGTCTCTGCACCAAACCACCATGACTCAGCCTGAGTAGATCTGCCACTTATTCTTTTGTACTGTCAGCAGATTGTGGAAGTACAGGATAAAAACCATCCTTCTGGAGAGATCTTAGCATTTTAAGCTTAGTCTAAGTGTCTCAAGTAGCCGGGTTTTTGTTTGGGCCTAATCCATCAGGTCTGATGGCTTTCCTCCTCGTCTCCAGATGAATGTGGTAGAAAATATAAATCAGGTAAACGTCCTTTGGCGTAGCCTTGCCTTGTCTTGCCTTATTTCCTTCTAATCCTGTTCTCTGTCCCAGCCTCTCGCACTAACCCCTCGTCTGGCTGCATGTCTCTTCTTTCCTCTCTCCTTTTCTCAATCTCTCCTGCTTCCTGGTTCTTGTCTTTCAATTCCTCCATTTCAGTCCTGCAGCCCGGCACTAGTTTTCCTCTTCCCTCCCTTTGGTCTGCTCCCTTCGCTTTCTCCCTCTGTTCCATATCCTTCTTCCCAACTTGTCTCTTGTAGACTTTTGGCCACTTTGGACCCAAGTCTGGGGATGTTTTTGAAACTTTTCAGAGGCCTCGCTGCTGACAGGAGGGGCAGCAGGCAGTGACAGGCCCGGGGCTGACAGGCTCCCCCTCCCCTACGGGGCGCTCGACTGCCACACCCAGCTGACATAGAACCTTTGTAAGAATGCCCGGACCCGTGGTGAGGATGCGGGCACTCTGCGGGTGACAGGGACCCAGCAGGACTTGGTGCCAGCTCAGCAATTTCTCAGTTCCCCAAAGAAGCTGAATTCTGCAAATTGCTGCTTTTGCTCTTGAAATGATGTCATCAGGTGGGTGTCTTGGTGTAATAAACTGAAAACCAGAGCAGAAATGCTGAAATATTCCCATGATATGCATGGTCTCTGCACCAAACTACCATGACTCAGGCTAAGTAGATCTACCGCTTATTCTTTTTTGCTGCCTGCAGATTGTGGATGTAGAGTATAAAAACCGTCCTTCTGGAGAGATCTTTGCATTTTAGGCTTAGTTCTAAGTGTCTCAAGTAGTCAGGGTTTTGCTTGGCCCTAATCCATAAGGTCTGATGGCTTTCCTCCCCATCTCCAGATGAATGTGGTAGAAAATATAAATCAAGGAAACGTCCTTTGGCCTTGCCTTGCCTTGCCTTGCCTTATTTCCTTCTCATCCTGTTCTCTGACCCAGCCTCTCTCACTAACCCCTCCTCTGGCTGCATGTCTCTTCTTTCCTCTCTCCTTTTCTCAAACTCTCCTGCTTCCTGGTTCTTCTCTTTCAATTCCTCCATTTCAGTCCTGCAGCCCGGCACTAGTTTTTCCTCTTCCCTCCCTTTGTCTTGCTCCCTTCGCTTTCTCCCTCTGTTCCATATCCTTCTTCCCAACTTGTCTCTTGGAGACTTTTGGCCACTTTGGACCCAAGTCTGGGGATGCTTTTGAAACTTTTCAGAGGCCTCGCTTCTGACAGGAGGGACAGCAGGCAGTGACAGGCCCGGGGCTGACAGGCTCCCCCTCCCCTACGGGGCGCTCGGCTGCCACACCCAGCTGACATAGAACCTTTGTCACAATGCCCGCTACCGTGGTGAGGATGCGGGCACTCTGCGGGTGACAGGGACCCAGCAGGACTTGGTGTCAGCTCAGCAATTTCTCAGTTCCCTAAAGAAGCTGAATTCTGCAAACTGCTGCTTTTGCTCTTGGAATGATGTCATCAGGTGGGTGTTTTAGTGTAATAAACTGAAAACCAGAATAGAAATGCTGAAATATTCCCATGATATGCATGGTCTCTGCACCAAACCACCATGACTCAGCCTGAGTAGATCTGCCACTTATTCTTTTGTACTGTCAGCAGATTGTGGAAGTACAGGATAAAAACCATCCTTATGGAGAGATCTTTGCATTTTAAGCTTAGTCTAAGTGTCTCAAGTAGCCGGGTTTTTGTTTGGGCCTAATCCATCAGGTCTGATGGCTTTCCTCCTCGTCTCCAGATGAATGTGGTAGAAAATATAAATCAGGGAAAGGTCCTTTGGCGTAGCCTTGCCTTGTCTTGCCTTATTTCCTTCTAATCCTGTTCTCTGTCCCAGCCTCTCGCACTAACCCCTCGTCTGGCGGCATGTCTCTTCTTTCCTCTCTCCTTTTCTCAATCTCTCCTGCTTCCTGGTTCTTGTCTTTCAATTCCTCCATTTCAGTCCTGCAGCCCGGCACTAGTTTTCCTCTTCCCTCCCTTTGGTCTGCTCCCTTCGCTTTCTCCCTCTGTTCCATATCCTTCTTCCCAACTTGTCTCTTGTAGACTTTTGGCCACGCTAGGACCCAAGTCTGGGGATGTTTTTGAAACTTTTCAGAGGCCTCGCTGCTGACAGGGGGGACAGCAGGCAGTGACAGACCCGGGGCTGACAGACTGCCCCTCCCCTAGGGGGCGCTCGGCTGCCACACCCAGCTGACATAGAACCTTTGTCACAATGCCTGCTACCATGGTGAGGATGCGGGTACTCTGCGGGTGACAGGGACCCAGCAGGACTTGGTGTCAGCTCAGCAATTTCTCAGTTCCCCAAAGAAGCTGAATTCTGCAAATTGCTGCTTTTGCTCTTGAAATGATGTCATCAGGTGGGTGTCTTGGTGTAATAAACTGAAAACCAGAACAGAAATGCTGAAATATTCCCATGATATGCATGATCTCTGCACCAAACTACCATGACTCAGCCTAATTAGATCTGCCACTTATTCTTCTGTACTGCCAGCAGATTGTAAAAGTACAGTATGAAAAACATCCTTCTGGAGAGATCGTTGCGTTTTAGGCTTAGTCTAAGTGTCTCAAGTAGCCGGGGTTTTTATTTGGGCCTAATCCATAAGGTCTGATGGCTTTCTTCCTCGTTTCAAGATGAATGTGGTAGAAAATATAAATCAAGGAAACATCCTTTGGCCTTGCCTTGCCTTGTCTTGCCTTATTTCCTTCTAATCCTGTTCTCTGTTCCAGCCTCTCTCACTAACCCCTCCTCTGGCTGCATGTCTCTTCTTTCCTCTCTCCTTTTCTCAAACTCTCCTGCTTCCTGACTCTTGTCTTTCAATTCCTCCATTTCAGTCCTGCAGCCCGGCACTAGTTTTCCTCTTCCCTCCCTTTGGTCTGCTCCCTTCGCTTTCTCCCTCTGTTCCATATCCTTCTTCCCGACTTGTCTCTTGGAGACTTTTGGCCATGCTGGACCCAAGTCTGGGGATGTTTTTGGAACTTTTCAGAGGCCTCGCTGCTGACAGGGGGGACAGCAACAGTGACAGGCCCGGGGCTGACAGACTCCCCCTCCCCTAGGAGGCGCTCGGCTGCCACACCCAGCTGACATAGAACCTTTGTAAGAATGCCCGTTACCGTGGTGAGGATGCGGGCACTCTGCAGGTAAAGGGGACATGGAAGGACTTGGTGTCAGCTCAGCAATTTCTCAGTTCCCTAAAGAAGCTGAATTCTGCAAACTGCTGCTTTTGCTCTTGAAATGATGTCATCAGGTGGGTGTTTTAGTGTAATACACTGAAAACCAGAATACAAATGCTGAAATATTCCCATGATATGCATGGTCTCTGCACCAAACCACCATGACTCAGCCTGAGTAGATCTGCCGCTTATTCTTTTGTACTGTCAGCAGATTGTGGAAGTACAGGATAAAAACCATCCTTATGGAGAGATCTTTGCATTTCAAGCTTAGTCTAAGTGTCTCAAGTAGCCGGGGTTTTTGTTTGGGCCTAATCCATCAGGTCTGATGGCTTTCCTCCTCGTCTCCAGATGAATGTGGTAGAAAATATAAATCAGGGAAAGGTCCTTTGGCGTAGCCTTGCCTTCTCTTGCCTTATTTCCTTCTCATCCTGTTCTCTGTTCCAGCCTCTCTCACTAACCCCTCCTCTGGCTGCATGTCTCTTCTTTCCTCTCTCCTTTTCTCAAACTCTCCTGCTTCCTGACTCTTGTCTTTCAATTCCTCCATTTCAGTCCTGCAGCCCGGCACTAGATTTTCCTCTTCCCTCCCTTTGTCTTGCTCCCTTCGCTTTCTCCCTCTGTTCCATATCCTTCTTCCCAACTTGTCTCTTGGAGACTTTTGGCCACTTTGGACCCAAGTCTGGGGATGTTTTTGAAACTTTTCAGAGGCCTCGCTGCTGACAGGAGGGACAGCAGGCAGTGACAGGCCCGGGGCTGACAGGCTCCCCCTCCCCTAGGGGGCGCTCGACTGCCACACCCAGCTGACATAGAACCTTTGTAAGAATGCCCGTTACCGTGGTGAGGATGCGGGCACTCTGCGGGTGACAGGGACCCAGCAGGACTTGGTGCCAGCTCAGCAATTTCTCAGTTCCCCAAAGAAGCTGAATTCTGCAAATTGCTGCTTTTGCTCTTGAAATGATGTCATCAGGTGGGTGTCTTGGTGTAATAAACTGAAAACCAGAGCAGAAATGCTGAAATATTCCCATGATATGCATGGTCTCTGCACCAAACCACCATGACTCAGCCTAAGTAGATCTACCGCTTATTCTTTTTTGCTGCCTGCAGATTGTGGATGTAGAGTATAAAAACCGTCCTTCTGGAGAGATCTTTGCATTTTAGGCTTAGTCTAAGTGTCTCAAGTAGTCAGGGTTTTGTTTGGCCCTAATCCATAAGGTCTGATGGCTTTACTCCCCATCTCCAGATGAATGTGGTAGAAAATATAAATCAAGGAAACGTCCTTTGGCCTTGCCTTGCCTTGCCTTGCCTTATTTCCTTCTCATCCTGTTCTCTGTCCCAGCCTCTCTCACTAACCCCTCCTCTGGCTGCATGTCTCTTCTTTCCTCTCTCCTTTTCTCAAACTCTCCTGCTTCCTGGTTCTTGTCTTTCAATTCCTCCATTTCAGTCCTGCAGCCCGGCACTAGTTTTTCCTCTTCCCTCCCTTTGTCTTGCTCCCTTCGCTTTCTCCCTCTGTTCCATATCCTTCTTCCCAACTTGTCTCTTGGAGACTTTTGGCCACTTTGGACCCAAGTCTGGGGATGTTTTTGAAACTTTTCAGAGGCCTCGCTGCTGACAGGGGGGACAGCAGGCAGTGACAGGCCCGGGGCTGACAGGCTCCCCCTCCCCTACGGGGCGCTCGACTGCCACACCCAGCTGACATAGAACCTTTGTCACAATGCCCGCTACCGTGGTGAGGATGCGGGCACTCTGCGGGTGACAGGGACCCAGCAGGACTTGGTGTCAGCTCAGCAATTTCTCAGTTTCCCAAAGAAGCTGAATTCTGCAAATTGCTGCTTTTGCTCTTGAAATGATGTCATCAGGTGGGTGTCTTGGTGTGATAAACTGAAAACCAGAGCAGAAATGCTGAAATATTCCCATGATATGCACGGTCTCTGCACCAAACCACCATGACTTAGCCTAAGTAGATCTACCGCTTATTCTTTTTTGCTGCCTGCAGATTGTGGATGTAGAGTATAAAAACCGTCCTTCTGGAGAGATCTTTGCATTTTAGGCTTAGTCTAAGTGTCTCAAGTAGTCAGGGTTTTGTTTGGCCCTAATCCATAAGGTCTGATGGCTTTCCTCCCCATCTCCAGATGAATGTGGTAGAAAATATAAATCAAGGAAACGTCCTTTGGCCTTGCCTTGCCTTGCCTTGCCTTATTTCCTTCTCATCCTGTTCTCTGTCCCAGCCTCTCTCACTAACCCCTCGTCTGGCTGCATGTCTCTTCTTTCCTCTCTCCTTTTCTCAAACTCTCCTGCTTCCTGGTTCTTGTCTTTCAATTCCTCCATTTCAGTCCTGCAGCCCGGCACTAGTTTTTCCTCTTCCCTCCCTTTGTCTTGCTCCCTTCGCTTTCTCCCTCTGTTCCATATCCTTCTTCCCAACTTGTCTCTTGTAGACTTTTGGCCACTTTGGACCCAAGTCTGGGGATGTTTTTGAAACTTTTCAGAGGCCTCGCTGCTGACAGGGGGGACAGCAGGCAGTGACAGGCCCGGGGCTGACAGGCTCCCCCTCCCCTACGGGGCGCTCGGCTGCCACACCCAGCTGACATAGAACCTTTGTCACAATGCCCGCTACCGTGGTGAGGATGCGGGCACTCTGCGGGTGACAGGGACCCAGCAGGACTTGGTGTCAGCTCAGCAATTTCTCAGTTCCCCAAAGAAGCTGAATTCTGCAAATTGCTGCTTTTGCTCTTGAAATGATGTCATCAGGTGGGTGTCTTGGTGTAATAAACTGAAAACCAGAGCAGAAATGCTGAAATATTCCCATGATATGCATGGTCTCTGCACCAAACCACCATGACTTAGCCTAAGTAGATCTACCGCTTATTCTTTTTTGCTGCCTGCAGATTGTGGATGTAGAGTATAAAAACCGTCCTTCTGGAGAGATCTTTGCATTTTAGGCTTAGTCTAAGTGTCTCAAGTAGTCAGGGTTTTGTTTGGCCCTAATCCATAAGGTCTGATGGCTTTACTCCCCATCTCCAGATGAATGTGGTAGAAAATATAAATCAAGGAAACGTCCTTTGGCCTTGCCTTGCCTTGCCTTGCCTTATTTCCTTCTCATCCTGTTCTCTGTCCCAGCCTCTCTCACTAACCCCTCGTCTGGCTGCATGTCTCTGCTTTCCTCTCTCCTTTTCTCAAACTCTCCTGCTTCCTGGTTCTTGTCTTTCAATTCCTCCATTTCAGTCCTGCAGCCCGGCACTAGTTTTTCCTCTTCCCTCCCTTTGTCTTGCTCCCTTCGCTTTCTCCCTCTGTTCCATATCCTTCTTCCCAACTTGTCTCTTGGAGACTTTTGGCCACTTTGGACCCAAGTCTGGGGATGTTTTTGAAACTTTTCAGAGGCCTCGCTGCTGACAGGGGGGACAGCAGGCAGTGACAGGCCCGGGGCTGACAGGCTCCCCCTCCCCTACGGGGCGCTCGACTGCCACACCCAGCTGACATAGAACCTTTGTCACAATGCCCGCTACCGCGGTGAGGATGCGGGCACTCTGCGGGTGACAGGGACCCAGCAGGACTTGGTGTCAGCTCAGCAATTTCTCAGTTTCCCAAAGAAGCTGAATTCTGCAAATTGCTGCTTTTGCTCTTGAAATGATGTCATCAGGTGGGTGTCTTGGTGTGATAAACTGAAAACCAGAGCAGAAATGCTGAAATATTCCCATGATATGCATGGTCTCTGCACCAAACCACCATGACTTAGCCTAAGTAGATCTACCGCTTATTCTTTTTTGCTGCCTGCAGATTGTGGATGTAGAGTATAAAAACCGTCCTTCTGGAGAGATCTTTGCATTTTAGGCTTAGTCTAAGTGTCTCAAGTAGTCAGGGTTTTGTTTGGCCCTAATCCATAAGGTCTGATGGGTTTCCTCCCCATCTCCAGATGAATGTGGTAGAAAATATAAATCAAGGAAACGTCCTTTGGCCTTGCCTTGCCTTGCCTTGCCTTATTTCCTTCTCATCCTGTTCTCTGTCCCAGCCTCTCTCACTAACCCCTCCTCTGGCTGCATGTCTCTTCTTTCCTCTCTCCTTTTCTCAAACTCTCCTGCTTCCTGGTTCTTGTCTTTCAATTCCTCCATTTCAGTCCTGCAGCCCGGCACTAGTTTTTCCTCTTCCCTCCCTTTGTCTTGCTCCCTTCGCTTTCTCCCTCTGTTCCATATCCTTCTTCCCAACTTGTCTCTTGGAGACTTTTGGCCACTTTGGACCCAAGTCTGGGGATGTTTTTGAAACTTTTCAGAGGCCTCGCTGCTGACAGGGGGGACAGCAGGCAGTGACAGGCCCGGGGCTGACAGGCTCCCCCTCCCCTATGGGGCGCTCGACTGCCACACCCAGCTGACATAGAACCTTTGTCACAATGCCCGCTACCGTGGTGAGGATGCGGGCACTCTGCGGGTGACAGGGACCCAGCAGGACTTGGTGTCAGCTCAGCAATTTCTCAGTTCCCCAAAGAAGCTGAATTCTGCAAATTGCTGCTTTTGCTCTTGAAATGATGTCATCAGGTGGGTGTCTTGGTGTAATAAACTGAAAACCAGAGCAGACATGCTGAAATATTCCCATGATATGCATGATCTCTGCACCAAAGCACCATGACTCAGCCTGAGTAGATCTGCCGCTTATTCTTCTGTACTGCCAGCAGATTGTAGAAGTACAGCATGAAAAACATCCTTCTGGAGAGATCGTTGCGTTTTAGGCTTAGTCTAAGTGTCTCAAGTAGCCGGGGTTTTTGTTTGGGCCTAATCCATAAGGTCTGATGGCTTTCTTCCTCGTTTCAAGATGAATGTGGTAGAAAATATAAAGCAAGGAAACGTCCTTTGGCCTAGTCTTTCCTTGCCTTGCCTTATTTCCTTCTCATCCTGTTCTCTGTCCCAGCCTCTCTCACTAACCCCTCCTCTGGCTGCATGTCTCTGCTTTCCTCTCTCCTTTTCTCAATCTCTCCTGCTTCCTGGTTCTTGTCTTTCAATTCCTCCATTTCAGTCCTGCAGCCCGGCACTAGTTTTCCTCTTCCCTCCCTTTGGTCTGCTCCCTTCGCTTTCTCCCTCTGTTCTATATCCTTCTTCCCGACTTGTCTCTTGGAGACTTTTGGCCATGCTGGACCCAAGTCTGGGGATGTTTTTGGAACTTTTCAGAGGCCTCGCTGCTGACAGGGGGGACAGCAACAGTGACAGGCCCGGGGCTGACAGACTCCCCCTCCCCTAGGGGGCGCTCGGCTGCCACACCCAGCTGACATAGAACCTTTGTCAGAATGCCCGCTACCGTGGTGAGGATGCGGGCACTCTGCAGGTAAAGGGGACATGGAAGGACTTGGTGTCAGCTCAGCAATTTCTCAGTTCCCTAAAGAAGCTGAATTCTGCAAACTGCTGCTTTTGCTCTTGAAATGATGTCATCAGGTGGGTGTTTTAGTGTAATACACTGAAAACCAGAATAGAAATGCTGAAATATTCCCATGATATGCATGGTCTCTGCACCAAACCACCATGACTCAGCCTGAGTAGATCTGCCGCTTATTCTTTTGTACTGTCAGCAGATTGTGGAAGTACAGGATAAAAACCATCCTTATGGAGAGATCTTTGCATTTCAAGCTTAGTCTAAGTGTCTCAAGTAGCCGGGGTTTTTGTTTGGGCCTAATCCATCAGGTCTGATGGCTTTCCTCCTCGTCTCCAGATGAATGTGGTAGAAAATATAAATCAGGGAAAGGTCCTTTGGCGTAGCCTTGCCTTCTCTTGCCTTATTTCCTTCTCATCCTGTTCTCTGTTCCAGCCTCTCTCACTAACCCCTCCTCTGGCTGCATGTCTCTTCTTTCCTCTCTCCTTTTCTCAAACTCTCCTGCTTCCTGACTCTTGTCTTTCAATTCCTCCATTTCAGTCCTGCAGCCCGGCACTAGATTTTCCTCTTCCCTCCCTTTGTCTTGCTCCCTTCGCTTTCTCCCTCTGTTCCATATCCTTCTTCCCAACTTGTCTCTTGGAGACTTTTGGCCACTTTGGACCCAAGTCTGGGGATGTTTTTGAAACTTTTCAGAGGCCTCGCTGCTGACAGGAGGGACAGCAGGCAGTGACAGGCCCGGGGCTGACAGGCTCCCCCTCCCCTAGGGGGCGCTCGACTGCCACACCCAGCTGACATAGAACCTTTGTAAGAATGCCCGTTACCGTGGTGAGGATGCGGGCACTCTGCGGGTGACAGGGACCCAGCAGGACTTGGTGCCAGCTCAGCAATTTCTCAGTTCCCCAAAGAAGCTGAATTCTGCAAATTGCTGCTTTTGCTCTTGAAATGATGTCATCAGGTGGGTGTCTTGGTGTAATAAACTGAAAACCAGAGCAGAAATGCTGAAATATTCCCATGATATGCATGGTCTCTGCACCAAACCACCATGACTCAGCCTAAGTAGATCTACCGCTTATTCTTTTTTGCTGCCTGCAGATTGTGGATGTAGAGTATAAAAACCGTCCTTCTGGAGAGATCTTTGCATTTTAGGCTTAGTCTAAGTGTCTCAAGTAGTCAGGGTTTTGTTTGGCCCTAATCCATAAGGTCTGATGGCTTTCCTCCCCATCTCCAGATGAATGTGGTAGAAAATATAAATCAAGGAAACGTCCTTTGGCCTTGCCTTGCCTTGCCTTGCCTTATTTCCTTCTCATCCTGTTCTCTGTCCCAGCCTCTCTCACTAACCCCTCCTCTGGCTGCATGTCTCTTCTTTCCTCTCTCCTTTTCTCAAACTCTCCTGCTTCCTGGTTCTTGTCTTTCAATTCCTCCATTTCAGTCCTGCAGCCCGGCACTAGTTTTTCCTCTTCCCTCCCTTTGTCTTGCTCCCTTCGCTTTCTCCCTCTGTTCCATATCCTTCTTCCCAACTTGTCTCTTGGAGACTTTTGGCCACTTTGGACCCAAGTCTGGGGATGTTTTTGAAACTTTTCAGAGGCCTCGCTGCTGACAGGGGGGACAGCAGGCAGTGACAGGCCCGGGGCTGACAGGCTCCCCCTCCCCTACGGGGCGCTCGACTGCCACACCCAGCTGACATAGAACCTTTGTCACAATGCCCGCTACCGTGGTGAGGATGCGGGCACTCTGCGGGTGACAGGGACCCAGCAGGACTTGGTGTCAGCTCAGCAATTTCTCAGTTTCCCAAAGAAGCTGAATTCTGCAAATTGCTGCTTTTGCTCTTGAAATGATGTCATCAGGTGGGTGTCTTGGTGTGATAAACTGAAAACCAGAGCAGAAATGCTGAAATATTCCCATGATATGCATGGTCTCTGCACCAAACCACCATGACTTAGCCTAAGTAGATCTACCGCTTATTCTTTTTTGCTGCCTGCAGATTGTGGATGTAGAGTATAAAAACCGTCCTTCTGGAGAGATCTTTGCATTTTAGGCTTAGTCTAAGTGTCTCAAGTAGTCAGGGTTTTGTTTGGCCCTAATCCATAAGGTCTGATGGCTTTCCTCCCCATCTCCAGATGAATGTGGTAGAAAATATAAATCAAGGAAACGTCCTTTGGCCTTGCCTTGCCTTGCCTTGCCTTATTTCCTTCTCATCCTGTTCTCTGTCCCAGCCTCTCTCACTAACCCCTCCTCTGGCTGCATGTCTCTTCTTTCCTCTCTCCTTTTCTCAAACTCTCCTGCTTCCTGGTTCTTGTCTTTCAATTCCTCCATTTCAGTCCTGCAGCCCGGCACTAGTTTTTCCTCTTCCCTCCTTTTGTCTTGCTCCCTTCGCTTTCTCCCTCTGTTCCATATCCTTCTTCCCAACTTGTCTCTTGTAGACTTTTGGCCACTTTGGACCCAAGTCTGGGGATGTTTTTGAAACTTTTCAGAGGCCTCGCTGCTGACAGGGGGGACAGCAGGCAGTGACAGGCCCGGGGCTGACAGGCTCCCCCTCCCCTACGGGGCGCTCGGCTGCCACACCCAGCTGACATAGAATCTTTGTCACAATGCCCGCTACCGTGGTGAGGATGCGGGCACTCTGCGGGTGACAGGGACCCAGCAGGACTTGGTGTCAGCTCAGCAATTTCTCAGTTCCCCAAAGAAGCTGAATTCTGCAAATTGCTGCTTTTGCTCTTGAAATGATGTCATCAGGTGGGTGTCTTGGTGTAATAAACTGAAAACCAGAGCAGAAATGCTGAAATATTCCCATGATATGCATGGTCTCTGCACCAAACCACCATGACTTAGCCTAAGTAGATCTACCGCTTATTCTTTTTTGCTGCCTGCAGATTGTGGATGTAGAGTATAAAAACCGTCCTTCTGGAGAGATCTTTGCATTTTAGGCTTAGTCTAAGTGTCTCAAGTAGTCAGGGTTTTGTTTGGCCCTAATCCATAAGGTCTGATGGCTTTACTCCCCATCTCCAGATGAATGTGGTAGAAAATATAAATCAAGGAAACGTCCTTTGGCCTTGCCTTGCCTTGCCTTGCCTTATTTCCTTCTCATCCTGTTCTCTGTCCCAGCCTCTCTCACTAACCCCTCGTCTGGCTGCATGTCTCTTCTTTCCTCTCTCCTTTTCTCAAACTCTCCTGCTTCCTGGTTCTTGTCTTTCAATTCCTCCATTTCAGTCCTGCAGCCCGGCACTAGTTTTTCCTCTTCCCTCCCTTTGTCTTGCTCCCTTCGCTTTCTCCCTCTGTTCCATATCCTTCTTCCCAGCTTGTCTCTTGGAGACTTTTGGCCACTTTGGACCCAAGTCTGGGGATGTTTTTGAAACTTTTCAGAGGCCTCGCTGCTGACAGGGGGGACAGCAGGCAGTGACAGGCCCGGGGCTGACAGGCTCCCCCTCCCCTACGGGGCGCTCGACTGCCACACCCAGCTGACATAGAACCTTTGTCACAATGCCCGCTACCGCGGTGAGGATGCGGGCACTCTGCGGGTGACAGGGACCCAGCAGGACTTGGTGTCAGCTCAGCAATTTCTCAGTTTCCCAAAGAAGCTGAATTCTGCAAATTGCTGCTTTTGCTCTTGAAATGATGTCATCAGGTGGGTGTCTTGGTGTGATAAACTGAAAACCAGAGCAGAAATGCTGAAATATTCCCATGATATGCATGGTCTCTGCACCAAACCACCATGACTTAGCCATCAACGGACGTTTTTCCCCTTCAGCCTGTCAGGACGTTGCTCGTCCGTCTTTCCCTCAATAGATGGGAGCAGGCGCGCTTGCGGATGTGTGCGTGTGTGTGACCACGCGTTTGCTTAGGCATCAGTGTGTGAAAAGGTAGGTGCTTTTCTCTAGCTGCGTGTGCGTGCACGTGGTGCTGGGTGCACATCCCTGGGTGCTCGTGGAAAGGTTTCTGCATGGTTTTCGCTGAGGAATCGTGTGTGTGCACATGGACAAAGAGAAGGCGCAGCAACCAGGTTCCAGCGCCGAAGAAGGCAAAAGGCAAGGTTTCCGGCGCTATCTCCTTCACTCCCCAGTCCTAGTCGCGCAAAGCAAGCCGCTAAGCCGGCGACCGGCAAGAGAGCTACAACGAAGCATGCCGAACGGAGAAAATAGCAGCAGCGCATCTGTTCACACCTTGTTTCTGCCATGTGCTTGAACGCCAAGACGTTCGCGCTTCTGTGAGATGAAAGACGTCCTTCTGCATATGTGGTTGCTCACACCGGTGCACTTGTTAGTGTATCCATTCAGTCCTGGGCTGCGGGGCATTCAGAAGTGGCTCTGTGGAGACGTCTGCATAGAGGCAGCTGTCAGAACACGCACACTCGATTGTTCACCAAAACATATGCAGACGCGTCCTTAGCCTGTAGATTTGGATGCACAGAGTTCCCTGTGTTCGCAAGAGACAAGGGAATCGCGTCTGTACGCACAGAAGCAATAGCGGACCGTTTCCCTCGGAGTGAACGCGGAAGAGCCGTCTATGTACTCGGAGACACGGGAACGTGCCTCAATGCGGTCACAGAGGCAGCAGCTTTTGCACAGATGCTCTGGTGATTCTAGCACTTTCCAGGCACACTCCTGAAAGTCGCGCACACTGCTGTTCACTCGCTAAACGACCTCTTGGGAAACACGTCTCCGGTCGATGGACCGCTCAGATTGCTTCTCGTGTAACTGTGAACTGTGTCAGCGCAGGGAATCCGTCTCTGTTGAGCAGATGTCAATCCTGCCTCGCTTTTGCTTTGTTGCCTCTACCAAGATGATTTCCCGTTTCTCTCTTCACTGGAGCACGCAGACACAGCCAACGCACATCAAGTGTCAAGAGACACACTCTGCTGAGCTCAACGCTTGTGCAGATGCACATGTGCGACGAAGTCAACACACGTGCTTGTGGAGAGAAAGAAAGGGACTCCCAGGCGTGTGGAGCGACGGGGAGAAAGAGCGGGCGCTGAGGAACACAGTTTCAAACAGACTGTCTCCACACAAACAGGCACCTGTCTGCAGGTATCCTAGATCTTGATTCTTGAACTTGAGGAAACACGCGTCTGAGCAAAACTCCCAAACGCTTCCAGGAAAGACACAGGCTCTCCCACAAGCACACAAGTGTTTGCCCTCAGCTATAGATCAGGGACAAGCTTGTGAAGAGATGCCCTGCTATTCTTTCGCCTTATGGCATCATGTGTTTCGTTTCTCTTGGAGATCGATTGTTAAACGTCTTTCCTCGGGCGACTGTGAAGCATTTGCCAGCGGAGGAGAAGTAGCACGGAGCAGCATTCAGTACTGCCTACGAGTGTCTTTGCTACCCTACTAGCGGAGCTCCAAGAACAGGCACACATCTTCAGGTACCTTCCAAATGTGGATTCCCCTGCAGCCCCGTAGGCGGGCGTGCAGTACGCCAACCATCAACGGACGTTTTTCCCCTCAAGCCTGTCAGGACGTTGCTCGTCCGTCTTTCCCTCAATAGATGGGAGTAGGCGCGCTTGCGGATGTGTGCGTGTGTGTGGCCACGCGTTTGCTTAGGCATCAGTGTGTGAAAAGGTAGGTGCTTTTCTCTAGCTGCGTGTGCGTGCACGTGGTGCTGGGTGCACATCCCTGGGTGCTCGTGGAAAGGTTTCTGCATGGTTTTCGCTGAGGAATCGTGTGTGTGCACATGGACAAAGAGAAGGCGCAGCAACCAGGTTCCAGCGCCGAAGAAGGCAAAAGGCAAGGTTTCCGGCGCTATTTCCTTCTCTCCGCAGACCTAGTCGCGCAAAGCAAGCCGCTAAGCCGGCGACCGGCAAGAGAGCTACAACGAAGCATGCCGAACGGAGAAAATAGCAGCAGCGCATCTGTTCACACCTTGTTTCTGCCATGTGCTTGAACGCCAAGACGTTCGTGCTTCTGTGAGATGAAAGACGTCCTTCTGCATATGTGGTTGCTCACACCGGTGCACTTGTTAGTGTATCCATTCAGTCCTGGGCTGCGGGGCATTCAGAAGTGGCTCTGTGGAGACGTCTGCATAGAGGCAGCTGTCAGAACACGCACACTCGATTGTTCACCAAAACATATGCAGACGCGTCCTTAGCCTGTAGATTTGGATGCACAGAGTTCCCTGTGTTCGCAAGAGACAAGGGAATCGCGTCTGTACGCACAGAAGCAATAGCGGACCGTTTCCCTCGGAGTGAACGCGGAAGAGCCGTCTATGTACTCGGAGACACGGGAACGTGCCTCAATGCGGTCACAGAGGCAGCAGCTTTTGCACAGATGCTCTGGTGATTCTGGCACTTTCCAGGCACACTCCTGAAAGTCGCGCACACTGCTGTTCACTCGCTAAACGACCTCTTGGGAAACACGTCTCCGGTCGATGGACCGCTCAGATTGCTTCTCGTGTAACTGTGAACTGTGTCAGCGCAGGGAATCCGTCTCTGTTGAGCAGATGTCAATCCTGCCTCGCTTTTGCTTTGTTGCCTCTACCAAGATGATTTCCCGTTTCTCTCTTCACTGGAGCACGCAGACACAGCCAACGCACATCAAGTGTCAAGAGACACACTCTGCTGAGCTCAACGCTTGTGCAGATGCACATGTGCGACGAAGTCAACACACGTGCTTGTGGAGAGAAAGAAAGGGACTCCCAGGCGTGTGGAGCGACGGGGAGAAAGAGCGGGCGCTGAGGAACACAGTTTCAAACAGACTGTCTCCACACAAACAGGCACCCGTCTGCAGGTATCCTAGATCTTGATTCTTGAACTTGAGGAAACACGCGTCTGAGCAAAACTCCCAAACGCTTCCAGGAAAGACACAGGCTCTCCCACAAGCACACAAGTGTTTGCCCTCAGCTATAGATCAGGGACAAGCTTGTGAAGAGATGCCCTGCTATTCTTTCGCCTTATGGCATCATGTGTTTCGTTTCTCTTGGAGATCGATTGCTAAACGTCTTTCCTCGGGCGACTGTGAAGCATTTGCCAGCGGAGGAGAAGTAGCACGGAGCAGCATTCAGTACTGCCTACGAGTGTCTTTGCTACCCTACTAGCGGAGCTCCAAGAACAGGCACACATCTTCAGGTACCTTCCAAATGTGGATTCCCCTGCAGCCCCGTAGGCGGGCGTGCAGTACGCCAACCATCAACGGACGTTTTTCCCCTCAAGCCTGTCAGGACGTTGCTCGTCCGTCTTTCCCTCAATAGATGGGAGTAGGCGCGCTTGCGGATGTGTGCGTGTGTGTGGCCACGCGTTTGCTTAGGCATCAGTGTGTGAAAAGGTAGGTGCTTTTCTCTAGCTGCGTGTGCGTGCACGTGGTGCTGGGTGCACATCCCTGGGTGCTCGTGGAAAGGTTTCTGCATGGTTTTCGCTGAGGAATCGTGTGTGTGCACATGGACAAAGAGAAGGCGCAGCAACCAGGTTCCAGCGCCGAAGAAGGCAAAAGGCAAGGTTTCCGGCGCTATCTCCTTCACTCCCCAGTCCTAGTCGCGCAAAGCAAGCCGCTAAGCCGGCGACCGGCAAGAGAGCTACAACGAAGCATGCCGAACGGAGAAAATAGCAGCAGCGCATCTGTTCACACCTTGTTTCTGCCATGTGCTTGAACGCCAAGACGTTCGCGCTTCTGTGAGATGAAAGACGTCCTTCTGCATATGTGGTTGCTCACACCGGTGCACTTGTTAGTGTATCCATTCAGTCCTGGGCTGCGGGGCATTCAGAAGTGGCTCTGTGGAGACGTCTGCATAGAGGCAGCTGTCAGAACACGCACACTCGATTGTTCACCAAAACATATGCAGACGCGTCCTTAGCCTGTAGATTTGGATGCACAGAGTTCCCTGTGTTCGCAAGAGACAAGGGAATCGCGTCTGTACGCACAGAAGCAATAGCGGACCGTTTCCCTCGGAGTGAACGCGGAAGAGCCGTCTATGTACTCGGAGACACGGGAACGTGCCTCAATGCGGTCACAGAGGCAGCAGCTTTTGCACAGATGCTCTGGTGATTCTAGCACTTTCCAGGCACACTCCTGAAAGTCGCGCACACTGCTGTTCACTCGCTAAACGACCTCTTGGGAAACACGTCTCCGGTCGATGGACCGCTCAGATTGCTTCTCGTGTAACTGTGAACTGTGTCAGCGCAGGGAATCCGTCTCTGTTGAGCAGATGTCAATCCTGCCTCGCTTTTGCTTTGTTGCCTCTACCAAGATGATTTCCCGTTTCTCTCTTCACTGGAGCACGCAGACACAGCCAACGCACATCAAGTGTCAAGAGACACACTCTGCTGAGCTCAACGCTTGTGCAGATGCACATGTGCGACGAAGTCAACACACGTGCTTGTGGAGAGAAAGAAAGGGACTCCCAGGCGTGTGGAGCGACGGGGAGAAAGAGCGGGCGCTGAGGAACACAGTTTCAAACAGACTGTCTCCACACAAACAGGCACCTGTCTGCAGGTATCCTAGATCTTGATTCTTGAACTTGAGGAAACACGCGTCTGAGCAAAACTCCCAAACGCTTCCAGGAAAGACACAGGCTCTCCCACAAGCACACAAGTGTTTGCCCTCAGCTATAGATCAGGGACAAGCTTGTGAAGAGATGCCCTGCTATTCTTTCGCCTTATGGCATCATGTGTTTCGTTTCTCTTGGAGATCGATTGCTAAACGTCTTTCCTCGGGCGACTGTGAAGCATTTGCCAGCGGAGGAGAAGTAGCACGGAGCAGCATTCAGTACTGCCT
Source organism: Patagioenas fasciata (assembly GCF_037038585.1). NCBI lineage: Eukaryota > Metazoa > Chordata > Aves > Columbiformes > Columbidae > Patagioenas > Patagioenas fasciata. Next base: position 132,955,171 of record NC_092520.1, on the reverse strand, counting down.
ACGAGTGTCTTTGCTACCCTACTAGCGGAGCTCCAAGAACAGGCACACATCTTCAGGTACCTTCCAAATGTGGATTCCCCTGCAGCCCCGTAGGCGGGCGTGCAGTACGCCAACCATCAACGGACGTTTTTCCCCTCAAGCCTGTCAGGACGTTGCTCGTCCGTCTTTCCCTCAATAGATGGGAGTAGGCGCGCTTGCGGATGTGTGCGTGTGTGTGGCCACGCGTTTGCTTAGGCATCAGTGTGTGAAAAGGTAGGTGCTTTTCTCTAGCTGCGTGTGCGTGCACGTGGTGCTGGGTGCACATCCCTGGGTGCTCGAGGTAAGGTTTCTGCATGGTTTTCGCTGAGGAATCGTGTGTGTGCACATGGACAAAGAGAAGGCGCAGCAACCAGGTTCCAGCGCCGAAGAAGGCAAAAGGCAAGGTATCCGGCGCTATCTCCTTCTCTCCGCAGATCTAGTCGCGCAAAGCAAGCCGCTAAGCCGGCGACCGGCAAGAGAGCTACAACGAAGCATGCCGAACGGAGAAAATAGCAGCAGCGCATCTGTTCACACCTTGTTTCTGCCATGTGCTTGAACGCCAAGACGTTCGCGCTTCTGTGAGATGAAAGACGTCCTTCTGCATATGTGGTTGCTCACACCGGTGCACTTGTTAGTGTATCCATTCAGTCCTGGGCTGCGGGGCATTCAGAAGTGGCTCTGTGGAGACGTCTGCATAGAGGCAGCTGTCAGAACACGCACACTCGATTGTTCACCAAAACATATGCAGACGCGTCCTTAGCCTGTAGATTTGGATGCACAGAGTTCCCTGTGTTCGCAAGAGACAAGGGAATCGCGTCTGTACGCACAGAAGCAATAGCGGACCGTTTCCCTCGGAGTGAACGCGGAAGAGCCGTCTATGTACTCGGAGACACGGGAACGTGCCTCAATGCGGTCACAGAGGCAGCAGCTTTTGCACAGATGCTCTGGTGATTCTGGCACTTTCCAGGCACACTCCTGAAAGTCGCGCACACTGCTGTTCACTCGCTAAACGACCTCTTGGGAAACACGTCTCCGGTCGATGGACCGCTCAGATTGCTTCTCGTGTAACTGTGAACTGTGTCAGCGCAGGGAATCCGTCTCTGTTGAGCAGATGTCAATCCTGCCTCGCTTTTGCTTTGTTGCCTCTACCAAGATGATTTCCCGTTTCTCTCTTCACTGGAGCACGCAGACACAGCCAACGCACATCAAGTGTCAAGAGACACACTCTGCTGAGCTCAACGCTTGTGCAGATGCACATGTGCGACGAAGTCAACACACGTGCTTGTGGAGAGAAAGAAAGGGACTCCCAGGCGTGTGGAGCGACGGGGAGAAAGAGCGGGCGCTGAGGAACACAGTTTCAAACAGACTGTCTCCACACAAACAGGCACCTGTCTGCAGGTATCCTAGATCTTGATTCTTGAACTTGAGGAAACACGCGTCTGAGCAAAACTCCCAAACGCTTCCAGGAAAGACACAGGCTCTCCCACAAGCACACAAGTGTTTGCCCTCAGCTATAGATCAGGGACAAGCTTGTGAAGAGATGCCCTGCTATTCTTTCGCCTTATGGCATCATGTGTTTCGTTTCTCTTGGAGATCGATTGCTAAACGTCTTTCCTCGGGCGACTGTGAAGCATTTGCCAGCGGAGGAGAAGTAGCACGGAGCAGCATTCAGTACTGCCTACGAGTGTCTTTGCTACCCTACTAGCGGAGCTCCAAGAACAGGCACACATCTTCAGGTACCTTCCAAATGTGGATTCCCCTGCAGCCCCGTAGGCGGGCGTGCAGTACGCCAACCATCAACGGACGTTTTTCCCCTCAAGCCTGTCAGGACGTTGCTCGTCCGTCTTTCCCTCAATAGATGGGAGTAGGCGCGCTTGCGGATGTGTGCGTGTGTGTGGCCACGCGTTTGCTTAGGCATCAGTGTGTGAAAAAGTAGGTGCTTTTCTCTAGCTGCGTGTGCGTGCACGTGGTGCTGGGTGCACATCCCTGGGTGCTCGAGGTAAGGTTTCTGCATGGTTTTCGCTGAGGAATCGTGTGTGTGCACATGGACAAAGAGAAGGCGCAGCAACCAGGTTCCAGCGCCGAAGAAGGCAAAAGGCAAGGTATCCGGCGCTATCTCCTTCTCTCCGCAGATCTAGTCGCGCAAAGCAAGCCGCTAAGCCGGCGACCGGCAAGAGAGCTACAACGAAGCATGCCGAACGGAGAAAATAGCAGCAGCGCATCTGTTCACACCTTGTTTCTGCCATGTGCTTGAACGCCAAGACGTTCGCGCTTCTGTGAGATGAAAGACGTCCTTCTGCATATGTGGTTGCTCACACCGGTGCACTTGTTAGTGTATCCATTCAGTCCTGGGCTGCGGGGCATTCAGAAGTGGCTCTGTGGAGACGTCTGCATAGAGGCAGCTGTCAGAACACGCACACTCGATTGTTCACCAAAACATATGCAGACGCGTCCTTAGCCTGTAGATTTGGATGCACAGAGTTCCCTGTGTTCGCAAGAGACAAGGGAATCGCGTCTGTACGCACAGAAGGAATAGCGGACCGTTTCCCTCGGAGTGAACGCGAAAGAGCCGTCTATATACTCGCAGACACGGGAACGTGCCTCAATGCGGTCACAGAGGCAGCAGCTTTTGCACAGATGCTCTGGTGATTCTGGCACTTTCCAGGCACACTCCTGAAAGTCGCGCACACTGCTGTTCACTCGCTAAACGACCTCTTGGGAAACACGTCTGCGGTCGATGGACCGCTCAGATTGCTTCTCGTGTAACTGTGAACTGTGTCAGCGCAGGGAATCCGTCTCTGTTGAGCAGATGTCAATCCTGCCTCGCTTTTGCTTTGTTGCCTCTACCAAGATGATTTCCCGTTTCTCTCTTCACTGGAGCACGCAGACACAGCCAACGCACATCAAGTGTCAAGAGACACACTCTGCTGAGCTCAACGCTTGTGCAGATGCACATGTGCGACGAAGTCAACACACGTGCTTGTGGAGAGAAAGAAAGGGACTCCCAGGCGTGTGGAGCGACGGGGAGAAAGAGCGGGCGCTGAGGAACACAGTTTCAAACAGACTGTCTCCACACAAACAGGCACCTGTCTGCAGGTATCCTAGATCTTGATTCTTGAACTTGAGGAAACACGCGTCTGAGCAAAACTCCCAAACGCTTCCAGGAAAGACACAGGCTCTCCCACAAGCACACAAGTGTTTGCCCTCAGCTATAGATCAGGGACAAGCTTGTGAAGAGATGCCCTGCTATTCTTTCGCCTTATGGCATCATGTGTTTCGTTTCTCTTGGAGATCGATTGCTAAACGTCTTTCCTCGGGCGACTGTGAAGCATTTGCCAGCGGAGGAGAAGTAGCACGGAGCAGCATTCAGTACTGCCTACGAGTGTCTTTGCTACCCTACTAGCGGAGCTCCAAGAACAGGCACACATCTTCAGGTACCTTCCAAATGTGGATTCCCCTGCAGCCCCGTAGGCGGGCGTGCAGTACGCCAACCATCAACGGACGTTTTTCCCCTCAAGCCTGTCAGGACGTTGCTCGTCCGTCTTTCCCTCAATAGATGGGAGTAGGCGCGCTTGCGGATGTGTGCGTGTGTGTGGCCACGCGTTTGCTTAGGCATCAGTGTGTGAAAAGGTAGGTGCTTTTCTCTAGCTGCGTGTGCGTGCACGTGGTGCTGGGTGCACATCCCTGGGTGCTCGAGGTAAGGTTTCTGCATGGTTTTCGCTGAGGAATCGTGTGTGTGCACATGGACAAAGAGAAGGCGCAGCAACCAGGTTCCAGCGCCGAAGAAGGCAAAAGGCAAGGTTTCCGGCGCTATCTCCTTCACTCCCCAGACCTAGTCGCGCAAAGCAAGCCGCTAAGCCGGCGACCGGCAAGAGAGCTACAACGAAGCATGCCGAACGGAGAAAATAGCAGCAGCGCATCTGTTCACACCTTGTTTCTGCCATGTGCTTGAACGCCAAGACGTTCGCGCTTCTGTGAGATGAAAGACGTCCTTCTGCATATGTGGTTGCTCACAGCGGTGCACTTGTTAGTGTATCCATTCAGTCCTGGGCTGCGGGGCATTCAGAAGTGGCTCTGTGGAGACGTCTGCATAGAGGCAGCTGTCAGAACACGCACACTCGATTGTTCACCAAAACATATGCAGACGCGTCCTTAGCCTGTAGATTTGGATGCACAGAGTTCCCTGTGTTCGCAAGAGACAAGGGAATCGCGTCTGTACGCACAGAAGGAATAGCGGACCGTTTCCCTCGGAGTGAACGCGAAAGAGCCGTCTATATACTCGCAGACACGGGAACGTGCCTCAATGCGGTCACAGAGGCAGCAGCTTTTGCACAGATGCTCTGGTGATTCTGGCACTTTCCAGGCACACTCCTGAAAGTCGCGCACACTGCTGTTCACTCGCTAAACGACCTCTTGGGAAACACGTCTGCGGTCGATGGACCGCTCAGATTGCTTCTCGTGTAACTGTGAACTGTGTCAGCGCAGGGAATCCGTCTCTGTTGAGCAGATGTCAATCCTGCCTCGCTTTTGCTTTGTTGCCTCTACCAAGATGATTTCCCGTTTCTCTCTTCACTGGAGCACGCAGACACAGCCAACGCACATCAAGTGTCAAGAGACACACTCTGCTGAGCTCAACGCTTGTGCAGATGCACATGTGCGACGAAGTCAACACACGTGCTTGTGGAGAGAAAGAAAGGGACTCCCAGGCGTGTGGAGCGACGGGGAGAAAGAGCGGGCGCTGAGGAACACAGTTTCAAACAGACTGTCTCCACACAAACAGGCACCTGTCTGCAGGTATCCTAGATCTTGATTCTTGAACTTGAGGAAACACGCGTCTGAGCAAAACTCCCAAACGCTTCCAGGAAAGACACAGGCTCTCCCACAAGCACACAAGTGTTTGCCCTCAGCTATAGATCAGGGACAAGCTTGTGAAGAGATGCCCTGCTATTCTTTCGCCTTATGGCATCATGTGTTTCGTTTCTCTTGGAGATCGATTGCTAAACGTCTTTCCTCGGGCGACTGTGAAGCATTTGCCAGCGGAGGAGAAGTAGCACGGAGCAGCATTCAGTACTGCCTACGAGTGTCTTTGCTACCCTACTAGCGGAGCTCCAAGAACAGGCACACATCTTCAGGTACCTTCCAAATGTGGATTCCCCTGCAGCCCCGTAGGCGGGCGTGCAGTACGCCAACCATCAACGGACGTTTTTCCCCTCAAGCCTGTCAGGACGTTGCTCGTCCGTCTTTCCCTCAATAGATGGGAGTAGGCGCGCTTGCGGATGTGTGCGTGTGTGTGGCCACGCGTTTGCTTAGGCATCAGTGTGTGAAAAGGTAGGTGCTTTTCTCTAGCTGCGTGTGCGTGCACGTGGTGCTGGGTGCACATCCCTGGGTGCTCGAGGTAAGGTTTCTGCATGGTTTTCGCTGAGGAATCGTGTGTGTGCACATGGACAAAGAGAAGGCGCAGCAACCAGGTTCCAGCGCCGAAGAAGGCAAAAGGCAAGGTTTCCGGCGCTATCTCCTTCACTCCCCAGTCCTAGTCGCGCAAAGCAAGCCGCTAAGCCGGCGACCGGCAAGAGAGCTACAACGAAGCATGCCGAACGGAGAAAATAGCAGCAGCGCATCTGTTCACACCTTGTTTCTGCCATGTGCTTGAACGCCAAGACGTTCGCGCTTCTGTGAGATGAAAGACGTCCTTCTGCATATGTGGTTGCTCACACCGGTGCACTTGTTAGTGTATCCATTCAGTCCTGGGCTGCGGGGCATTCAGAAGCGGCTCTGTGGAGACGTCTGCATAGAGGCAGCTGTCAGAACACGCACACTCGATTGTTCACCAAAACATATGCAGACGCGTCCTTAGCCTGTAGATTTGGATGCACAGAGTTCCCTGTGTTCGCAAGAGACAAGGGAATCGCGTCTGTACGCACAGAAGGAATAGCGGACCGTTTCCCTCGGAGTGAACGCGAAAGAGCCGTCTATATACTCGCAGACACGGGAACGTGCCTCAATGCGGTCACAGAGGCAGCAGCTTTTGCACAGATGCTCTGGTGATTCTGGCACTTTCCAGGCACACTCCTGAAAGTCGCGCACACTGCTGTTCACTCGCTAAACGACCTCTTGGGAAACACGTCTCCGGTCGATGGACCGCTCAGATTGCTTCTCGTGTAACTGTGAACTGTGTCAGCGCAGGGAATCCGTCTCTGTTGAGCAGATGTCAATCCTGCCTCGCTTTTGCTTTGTTGCCTCTACCAAGATGATTTCCCGTTTCTCTCTTCACTGGAGCACGCAGACACAGCCAACGCACATCAAGTGTCAAGAGACACACTCTGCTGAGCTCTACGCTTGTGCAGATGCACATGTGCGACGAAGTCAACACACGTGCTTGTGGAGAGAAAGAAAGGGACTCCCAGGCGTGTGGAGCGACGGGGAGAAAGAGCGGGCGCTGAGGAACACAGTTTCAAACAGACTGTCTCCACACAAACAGGCACCTGTCTGCAGGTATCCTAGCTCTTGATTCTTGAACTTGAGGAAACACGCGTCTGAGCAAAACTCCCAAACGCTTCCAGAAAAGACACAGGCTCTCCCACAAGCACACAAGTGTTTGCCCTCAGCTATAGATCAGGGACAAGCTTGTGAAGAGATGCCCTGCTATTCTTTCGCCTTATGGCATCATGTGTTTCGTTTCTCTTGGAGATCGATTGCTAAACGTCTTTCCTCGGGCGACTGTGAAGCATTTGCCAGCGGAGGAGAAGTAGCACGGAGCAGCATTCAGTACTGCCTACGAGTGTCTTTGCTACCCTACTAGCGGAGCTCCAAGAACAGGCACACATCTTCAGGTACCTTCCAAATGTGGATTCCCCTGCAGCCCCGTAGGCGGGCGTGCAGTACGCCAACCATCAACGGACGTTTTTCCCCTCAAGCCTGTCAGGACGTTGCTCGTCCGTCTTTCCCTCAATAGATGGGAGTAGGCGCGCTTGCGGATGTGTGCGTGTGTGTGGCCACGCGTTTGCTTAGGCATCAGTGTGTGAAAAGGTAGGTGCTTTTCTCTAGCTGCGTGTGCGTGCACGTGGTGCTGGGTGCACATCCCTGGGTGCTCGAGGTAAGGTTTCTGCATGGTTTTCGCTGAGGAATCGTGTGTGTGCACATGGACAAAGAGAAGGCGCAGCAACCAGGTTCCAGCGCCGAAGAAGGCAGAAGGCAAGGTTTCCGGCGCTATCTCCTTCACTCCCCAGTCCTAGTCGCGCAAAGCAAGCCGCTAAGCCGGCGACCGGCAAGAGAGCTACAACGAAGCATGCCGAACGGAGAAAATAGCAGCAGCGCATCTGTTCACACCTTGTTTCTGCCATGTGCTTGAACGCCAAGACGTTCGCGCTTCTGTGAGATGAAAGACGTCCTTCTGCATATGTGGTTGCTCACACCGGTGCACTTGTTAGTGTATCCATTCAGTCCTGGGCTGCGGGGCATTCAGAAGTGGCTCTGTGGAGACGTCTGCATAGAGGCAGCTGTCAGAACACGCACACTCGATTGTTCACCAAAACATATGCAGACGCGTCCTTAGCCTGTAGATTTGGATGCACAGAGTTCCCTGTGTTCGCAAGAGACAAGGGAATCGCGTCTGTACGCACAGAAGCAATAGCGGACCGTTTCCCTCGGAGTGAACGCGGAAGAGCCGTCTATGTACTCGGAGACACGGGAACGTGCCTCAATGCGGTCACAGAGGCAGCAGCTTTTGCACAGATGCTCTGGTGATTCTAGCACTTTCCAGGCACACTCCTGAAAGTCGCGCACACTGCTGTTCACTCGCTAAACGACCTCTTGGGAAACACGTCTCCGGTCGATGGACCGCTCAGATTGCTTCTCGTGTAACTGTGAACTGTGTCAGCGCAGGGAATCCGTCTCTGTTGAGCAGATGTCAATCCTGCCTCGCTTTTGCTTTGTTGCCTCTACCAAGATGATTTCCCGTTTCTCTCTTCACTGGAGCACGCAGACACAGCCAACGCACATCAAGTGTCAAGAGACACACTCTGCTGAGCTCAACGCTTGTGCAGATGCACATGTGCGACGAAGTCAACACACGTGCTTGTGGAGAGAAAGAAAGGGACTCCCAGGCGTGTGGAGCGACGGGGAGAAAGAGCGGGCGCTGAGGAACACAGTTTCAAACAGACTGTCTCCACACAAACAGGCACCTGTCTGCAGGTATCCTAGATCTTGATTCTTGAACTTGAGGAAACACGCGTCTGAGCAAAACTCCCAAACGCTTCCAGGAAAGACACAGGCTCTCCCACAAGCACACAAGTGTTTGCCCTCAGCTATAGATCAGGGACAAGCTTGTGAAGAGATGCCCTGCTATTCTTTCGCCTTATGGCATCATGTGTTTCGTTTCTCTTGGAGATCGATTGTTAAACGTCTTTCCTCGGGCGACTGTGAAGCATTTGCCAGCGGAGGAGAAGTAGCACGGAGCAGCATTCAGTACTGCCTACGAGTGTCTTTGCTACCCTACTAGCGGAGCTCCAAGAACAGGCACACATCTTCAGGTACCTTCCAAATGTGGATTCCCCTGCAGCCCCGTAGGCGGGCGTGCAGTACGCCAACCATCAACGGACGTTTTTCCCCTCAAGCCTGTCAGGACGTTGCTCGTCCGTCTTTCCCTCAATAGATGGGAGTAGGCGCGCTTGCGGATGTGTGCGTGTGTGTGGCCACGCGTTTGCTTAGGCATCAGTGTGTGAAAAGGTAGGTGCTTTTCTCTAGCTGCGTGTGCGTGCACGTGGTGCTGGGTGCACATCCCTGGGTGCTCGTGGAAAGGTTTCTGCATGGTTTTCGCTGAGGAATCGTGTGTGTGCACATGGACAAAGAGAAGGCGCAGCAACCAGGTTCCAGCGCCGAAGAAGGCAAAAGGCAAGGTTTCCGGCGCTATTTCCTTCTCTCCGCAGACCTAGTCGCGCAAAGCAAGCCGCTAAGCCGGCGACCGGCAAGAGAGCTACAACGAAGCATGCCGAACGGAGAAAATAGCAGCAGCGCATCTGTTCACACCTTGTTTCTGCCATGTGCTTGAACGCCAAGACGTTCGTGCTTCTGTGAGATGAAAGACGTCCTTCTGCATATGTGGTTGCTCACACCGGTGCACTTGTTAGTGTATCCATTCAGTCCTGGGCTGCGGGGCATTCAGAAGTGGCTCTGTGGAGACGTCTGCATAGAGGCAGCTGTCAGAACACGCACACTCGATTGTTCACCAAAACATATGCAGACGCGTCCTTAGCCTGTAGATTTGGATGCACAGAGTTCCCTGTGTTCGCAAGAGACAAGGGAATCGCGTCTGTACGCACAGAAGCAATAGCGGACCGTTTCCCTCGGAGTGAACGCGGAAGAGCCGTCTATGTACTCGGAGACACGGGAACGTGCCTCAATGCGGTCACAGAGGCAGCAGCTTTTGCACAGATGCTCTGGTGATTCTGGCACTTTCCAGGCACACTCCTGAAAGTCGCGCACACTGCTGTTCACTCGCTAAACGACCTCTTGGGAAACACGTCTCCGGTCGATGGACCGCTCAGATTGCTTCTCGTGTAACTGTGAACTGTGTCAGCGCAGGGAATCCGTCTCTGTTGAGCAGATGTCAATCCTGCCTCGCTTTTGCTTTGTTGCCTCTACCAAGATGATTTCCCGTTTCTCTCTTCACTGGAGCACGCAGACACAGCCAACGCACATCAAGTGTCAAGAGACACACTCTGCTGAGCTCAACGCTTGTGCAGATGCACATGTGCGACGAAGTCAACACACGTGCTTGTGGAGAGAAAGAAAGGGACTCCCAGACGTGTGGAGCGACGGGGAGAAAGAGCGGGCGCTGAGGAACACAGTTTCAAACAGACTGTCTCCACACAAACAGGCACCTGTCTGCAGGTATCCTAGATCTTGATTCTTGAACTTGAGGAAACACGCGTCTGAGCAAAACTCCCAAACGCTTCCAGGAAAGACACAGGCTCTCCCACAAGCACACAAGTGTTTGCCCTCAGCTATAGATCAGGGACAAGCTTGTGAAGAGATGCCCTGCTATTCTTTCGCCTTATGGCATCATGTGTTTCGTTTCTCTTGGAGATCGATTGCTAAACGTCTTTCCTCGGGCGACTGTGAAGCATTTGCCAGCGGAGGAGAAGTAGCACGGAGCAGCATTCAGTACTGCCTACGAGTGTCTTTGCTACCCTACTAGCGGAGCTCCAAGAACAGGCACACATCTTCAGGTACCTTCCAAATGTGGATTCCCCTGCAGCCCCGTAGGCGGGCGTGCAGTACGCCAACCATCAACGGACGTTTTTCCCCTCAAGCCTGTCAGGACGTTGCTCGTCCGTCTTTCCCTCAATAGATGGGAGTAGGCGCGCTTGCGGATGTGTGCGTGTGTGTGGCCACGCGTTTGCTTAGGCATCAGTGTGTGAAAAGGTAGGTGCTTTTCTCTAGCTGCGTGTGCGTGCACGTGGTGCTGGGTGCACATCCCTGGGTGCTCGTGGAAAGGTTTCTGCATGGTTTTCGCTGAGGAATCGTGTGTGTGCACATGGACAAAGAGAAGGCGCAGCAACCAGGTTCCAGCGCCGAAGAAGGCAAAAGGCAAGGTTTCCGGCGCTATCTCCTTCACTCCCCAGTCCTAGTCGCGCAAAGCAAGCCGCTAAGCCGGCGACCGGCAAGAGAGCTACAACGAAGCATGCCGAACGGAGAAAATAGCAGCAGCGCATCTGTTCACACCTTGTTTCTGCCATGTGCTTGAACGCCAAGACGTTCGCGCTTCTGTGAGATGAAAGACGTCCTTCTGCATATGTGGTTGCTCACACCGGTGCACTTGTTAGTGTATCCATTCAGTCCTGGGCTGCGGGGCATTCAGAAGTGGCTCTGTGGAGACGTCTGCATAGAGGCAGCTGTCAGAACACGCACACTCGATTGTTCACCAAAACATATGCAGACGCGTCCTTAGCCTGTAGATTTGGATGCACAGAGTTCCCTGTGTTCGCAAGAGACAAGGGAATCGCGTCTGTACGCACAGAAGCAATAGCGGACCGTTTCCCTCGGAGTGAACGCGGAAGAGCCGTCTATGTACTCGGAGACACGGGAACGTGCCTCAATGCGGTCACAGAGGCAGCAGCTTTTGCACAGATGCTCTGGTGATTCTGGCACTTTCCAGGCACACTCCTGAAAGTCGCGCACACTGCTGTTCACTCGCTAAACGACCTCTTGGGAAACACGTCTCCGGTCGATGGACCGCTCAGATTGCTTCTCGTGTAACTGTGAACTGTGTCAGCGCAGGGAATCCGTCTCTGTTGAGCAGATGTCAATCCTGCCTCGCTTTTGCTTTGTTGCCTCTACCAAGATGATTTCCCGTTTCTCTCTTCACTGGAGCACGCAGACACAGCCAACGCACATCAAGTGTCAAGAGACACACTCTGCTGAGCTCAACGCTTGTGCAGATGCACATGTGCGACGAAGTCAACACACGTGCTTGTGGAGAGAAAGAAAGGGACTCCCAGGCGTGTGGAGCGACGGGGAGAAAGAGCGGGCGCTGAGGAACACAGTTTCAAACAGACTGTCTCCACACAAACAGGCACCTGTCTGCAGGTATCCTAGATCTTGATTCTTGAACTTGAGGAAACACGCGTCTGAGCAAAACTCCCAAACGCTTCCAGGAAAGACACAGGCTCTCCCACAAGCACACAAGTGTTTGCCCTCAGCTATAGATCAGGGACAAGCTTGTGAAGAGATGCCCTGCTATTCTTTCGCCTTATGGCATCATGTGTTTCGTTTCTCTTGGAGATCGATTGCTAAACGTCTTTCCTCGGGCGACTGTGAAGCATTTGCCAGCGGAGGAGAAGTAGCACGGAGCAGCATTCAGTACTGCCTACGAGTGTCTTTGCTACCCTACTAGCGGAGCTCCAAGAACAGGCACACATCTTCAGGTACCTTCCAAATGTGGATTCCCCTGCAGCCCCGTAGGCGGGCGTGCAGTACGCCAACCATCAACGGACGTTTTTCCCCTCAAGCCTGTCAGGACGTTGCTCGTCCGTCTTTCCCTCAATAGATGGGAGTAGGCGCGCTTGCGGATGTGTGCGTGTGTGTGGCCACGCGTTTGCTTAGGCATCAGTGTGTGAAAAGGTAGGTGCTTTTCTCTAGCTGCGTGTGCGTGCACGTGGTGCTGGGTGCACATCCCTGGGTGCTCGAGGTAAGGTTTCTGCATGGTTTTCGCTGAGGAATCGTGTGTGTGCACATGGACAAAGAGAAGGCGCAGCAACCAGGTTCCAGCGCCGAAGAAGGCAAAAGGCAAGGTATCCGGCGCTATCTCCTTCTCTCCGCAGATCTAGTCGCGCAAAGCAAGCCGCTAAGCCGGCGACCGGCAAGAGAGCTACAACGAAGCATGCCGAACGGAGAAAATAGCAGCAGCGCATCTGTTCACACCTTGTTTCTGCCATGTGCTTGAACGCCAAGACGTTCGCGCTTCTGTGAGATGAAAGACGTCCTTCTGCATATGTGGTTGCTCACACCGGTGCACTTGTTAGTGTATCCATTCAGTCCTGGGCTGCGGGGCATTCAGAAGTGGCTCTGTGGAGACGTCTGCATAGAGGCAGCTGTCAGAACACGCACACTCGATTGTTCACCAAAACATATGCAGACGCGTCCTTAGCCTGTAGATTTGGATGCACAGAGTTCCCTGTGTTCGCAAGAGACAAGGGAATCGCGTCTGTACGCACAGAAGCAATAGCGGACCGTTTCCCTCGGAGTGAACGCGGAAGAGCCGTCTATGTACTCGGAGACACGGGAACGTGCCTCAATGCGGTCACAGAGGCAGCAGCTTTTGCACAGATGCTCTGGTGATTCTGGCACTTTCCAGGCACACTCCTGAAAGTCGCGCACACTGCTGTTCACTCGCTAAACGACCTCTTGGGAAACACGTCTCCGGTCGATGGACCGCTCAGATTGCTTCTCGTGTAACTGTGAACTGTGTCAGCGCAGGGAATCCGTCTCTGTTGAGCAGATGTCAATCCTGCCTCGCTTTTGCTTTGTTGCCTCTACCAAGATGATTTCCCGTTTCTCTCTTCACTGGAGCACGCAGACACAGCCAACGCACATCAAGTGTCAAGAGACACACTCTGCTGAGCTCAACGCTTGTGCAGATGCACATGTGCGACGAAGTCAACACACGTGCTTGTGGAGAGAAAGAAAGGGACTCCCAGGCGTGTGGAGCGACGGGGAGAAAGAGCGGGCGCTGAGGAACACAGTTTCAAACAGACTGTCTCCACACAAACAGGCACCTGTCTGCAGGTATCCTAGATCTTGATTCTTGAACTTGAGGAAACACGCGTCTGAGCAAAACTCCCAAACGCTTCCAGGAAAGACACAGGCTCTCCCACAAGCACACAAGTGTTTGCCCTCAGCTATAGATCAGGGACAAGCTTGTGAAGAGATGCCCTGCTATTCTTTCGCCTTATGGCATCATGTGTTTCGTTTCTCTTGGAGATCGATTGCTAAACGTCTTTCCTCGGGCGACTGTGAAGCATTTGCCAGCGGAGGAGAAGTAGCACGGAGCAGCATTCAGTACTGCCTACGAGTGTCTTTGCTACCCTACTAGCGGAGCTCCAAGAACAGGCACACATCTTCAGGTACCTTCCAAATGTGGATTCCCCTGCAGCCCCGTAGGCGGGCGTGCAGTACGCCAACCATCAACGGACGTTTTTCCCCTCAAGCCTGTCAGGACGTTGCTCGTCCGTCTTTCCCTCAATAGATGGGAGTAGGCGCGCTTGCGGATGTGTGCGTGTGTGTGGCCACGCGTTTGCTTAGGCATCAGTGTGTGAAAAGGTAGGTGCTTTTCTCTAGCTGCGTGTGCGTGCACGTGGTGCTGGGTGCACATCCCTGGGTGCTCGAGGTAAGGTTTCTGCATGGTTTTCGCTGAGGAATCGTGTGTGTGCACATGGACAAAGAGAAGGCGCAGCAACCAGGTTCCAGCGCCGAAGAAGGCAAAAGGCAAGGTATCCGGCGCTATCTCCTTCTCTCCGCAGATCTAGTCGCGCAAAGCAAGCCGCTAAGCCGGCGACCGGCAAGAGAGCTACAACGAAGCATGCCGAACGGAGAAAATAGCAGCAGCGCATCTGTTCACACCTTGTTTCTGCCATGTGCTTGAACGCCAAGACGTTCGCGCTTCTGTGAGATGAAAGACGTCCTTCTGCATATGTGGTTGCTCACACCGGTGCACTTGTTAGTGTATCCATTCAGTCCTGGGCTGCGGGGCATTCAGAAGTGGCTCTGTGGAGACGTCTGCATAGAGGCAGCTGTCAGAACACGCACACTCGATTGTTCACCAAAACATATGCAGACGCGTCCTTAGCCTGTAGATTTGGATGCACAGAGTTCCCTGTGTTCGCAAGAGACAAGGGAATCGCGTCTGTACGCACAGAAGGAATAGCGGACCGTTTCCCTCGGAGTGAACGCGAAAGAGCCGTCTATATACTCGCAGACACGGGAACGTGCCTCAATGCGGTCACAGAGGCAGCAGCTTTTGCACAGATGCTCTGGTGATTCTGGCACTTTCCAGGCACACTCCTGAAAGTCGCGCACACTGCTGTTCACTCGCTAAACGACCTCTTGGGAAACACGTCTGCGGTCGATGGACCGCTCAGATTGCTTCTCGTGTAACTGTGAACTGTGTCAGCGCAGGGAATCCGTCTCTGTTGAGCAGATGTCAATCCTGCCTCGCTTTTGCTTTGTTGCCTCTACCAAGATGATTTCCCGTTTCTCTCTTCACTGGAGCACGCAGACACAGCCAACGCACATCAAGTGTCAAGAGACACACTCTGCTGAGCTCAACGCTTGTGCAGATGCACATGTGCGACGAAGTCAACACACGTGCTTGTGGAGAGAAAGAAAGGGACTCCCAGGCGTGTGGAGCGACGGGGAGAAAGAGCGGGCGCTGAGGAACACAGTTTCAAACAGACTGTCTCCACACAAACAGGCACCTGTCTGCAGGTATCCTAGATCTTGATTCTTGAACTTGAGGAAACACGCGTCTGAGCAAAACTCCCAAACGCTTCCAGGAAAGACACAGGCTCTCCCACAAGCACACAAGTGTTTGCCCTCAGCTATAGATCAGGGACAAGCTTGTGAAGAGATGCCCTGCTATTCTTTCGCCTTATGGCATCATGTGTTTCGTTTCTCTTGGAGATCGATTGCTAAACGTCTTTCCTCGGGCGACTGTGAAGCATTTGCCAGCGGAGGAGAAGTAGCACGGAGCAGCATTCAGTACTGCCTACGAGTGTCTTTGCTACCCTACTAGCGGAGCTCCAAGAACAGGCACACATCTTCAGGTACCTTCCAAATGTGGATTCCCCTGCAGCCCCGTAGGCGGGCGTGCAGTACGCCAACCATCAACGGACGTTTTTCCCCTCAAGCCTGTCAGGACGTTGCTCGTCCGTCTTTCCCTCAATAGATGGGAGTAGGCGCGCTTGCGGATGTGTGCGTGTGTGTGGCCACGCGTTTGCTTAGGCATCAGTGTGTGAAAAGGTAGGTGCTTTTCTCTAGCTGCGTGTGCGTGCACGTGGTGCTGGGTGCACATCCCTGGGTGCTCGAGGTAAGGTTTCTGCATGGTTTTCGCTGAGGAATCGTGTGTGTGCACATGGACAAAGAGAAGGCGCAGCAACCAGGTTCCAGCGCCGAAGAAGGCAAAAGGCAAGGTTTCCGGCGCTATCTCCTTCACTCCCCAGACCTAGTCGCGCAAAGCAAGCCGCTAAGCCGGCGACCGGCAAGAGAGCTACAACGAAGCATGCCGAACGGAGAAAATAGCAGCAGCGCATCTGTTCACACCTTGTTTCTGCCATGTGCTTGAACGCCAAGACGTTCGCGCTTCTGTGAGATGAAAGACGTCCTTCTGCATATGTGGTTGCTCACAGCGGTGCACTTGTTAGTGTATCCATTCAGTCCTGGGCTGCGGGGCATTCAGAAGTGGCTCTGTGGAGACGTCTGCATAGAGGCAGCTGTCAGAACACGCACACTCGATTGTTCACCAAAACATATGCAGACGCGTCCTTAGCCTGTAGATTTGGATGCACAGAGTTCCCTGTGTTCGCAAGAGACAAGGGAATCGCGTCTGTACGCACAGAAGGAATAGCGGACCGTTTCCCTCGGAGTGAACGCGAAAGAGCCGTCTATATACTCGCAGACACGGGAACGTGCCTCAATGCGGTCACAGAGGCAGCAGCTTTTGCACAGATGCTCTGGTGATTCTGGCACTTTCCAGGCACACTCCTGAAAGTCGCGCACACTGCTGTTCACTCGCTAAACGACCTCTTGGGAAACACGTCTGCGGTCGATGGACCGCTCAGATTGCTTCTCGTGTAACTGTGAACTGTGTCAGCGCAGGGAATCCGTCTCTGTTGAGCAGATGTCAATCCTGCCTCGCTTTTGCTTTGTTGCCTCTACCAAGATGATTTCCCGTTTCTCTCTTCACTGGAGCACGCAGACACAGCCAACGCACATCAAGTGTCAAGAGACACACTCTGCTGAGCTCAACGCTTGTGCAGATGCACATGTGCGACGAAGTCAACACACGTGCTTGTGGAGAGAAAGAAAGGGACTCCCAGGCGTGTGGAGCGACGGGGAGAAAGAGCGGGCGCTGAGGAACACAGTTTCAAACAGACTGTCTCCACACAAACAGGCACCTGTCTGCAGGTATCCTAGATCTTGATTCTTGAACTTGAGGAAACACGCGTCTGAGCAAAACTCCCAAACGCTTCCAGGAAAGACACAGGCTCTCCCACAAGCACACAAGTGTTTGCCCTCAGCTATAGATCAGGGACAAGCTTGTGAAGAGATGCCCTGCTATTCTTTCGCCTTATGGCATCATGTGTTTCGTTTCTCTTGGAGATCGATTGCTAAACGTCTTTCCTCGGGCGACTGTGAAGCATTTGCCAGCGGAGGAGAAGTAGCACGGAGCAGCATTCAGTACTGCCTACGAGTGTCTTTGCTACCCTACTAGCGGAGCTCCAAGAACAGGCACACATCTTCAGGTACCTTCCAAATGTGGATTCCCCTGCAGCCCCGTAGGCGGGCGTGCAGTACGCCAACCATCAACGGACGTTTTTCCCCTCAAGCCTGTCAGGACGTTGCTCGTCCGTCTTTCCCTCAATAGATGGGAGTAGGCGCGCTTGCGGATGTGTGCGTGTGTGTGGCCACGCGTTTGCTTAGGCATCAGTGTGTGAAAAGGTAGGTGCTTTTCTCTAGCTGCGTGTGCGTGCACGTGGTGCTGGGTGCACATCCCTGGGTGCTCGAGGTAAGGTTTCTGCATGGTTTTCGCTGAGGAATCGTGTGTGTGCACATGGACAAAGAGAAGGCGCAGCAACCAGGTTCCAGCGCCGAAGAAGGCAAAAGGCAAGGTATCCGGCGCTATCTCCTTCTCTCCGCAGATCTAGTCGCGCAAAGCAAGCCGCTAAGCCGGCGACCGGCAAGAGAGCTACAACGAAGCATGCCGAACGGAGAAAATAGCAGCAGCGCATCTGTTCACACCTTGTTTCTGCCATGTGCTTGAACGCCAAGACGTTCGCGCTTCTGTGAGATGAAAGACGTCCTTCTGCATATGTGGTTGCTCACACCGGTGCACTTGTTAGTGTATCCATTCAGTCCTGGGCTGCGGGGCATTCAGAAGTGGCTCTGTGGAGACGTCTGCATAGAGGCAGCTGTCAGAACACGCACACTCGATTGTTCACCAAAACATATGCAGACGCGTCCTTAGCCTGTAGATTTGGATGCACAGAGTTCCCTGTGTTCGCAAGAGACAAGGGAATCGCGTCTGTACGCACAGAAGGAATAGCGGACCGTTTCCCTCGGAGTGAACGCGAAAGAGCCGTCTATATACTCGCAGACACGGGAACGTGCCTCAATGCGGTCACAGAGGCAGCAGCTTTTGCACAGATGCTCTGGTGATTCTGGCACTTTCCAGGCACACTCCTGAAAGTCGCGCACACTGCTGTTCACTCGCTAAACGACCTCTTGGGAAACACGTCTGCGGTCGATGGACCGCTCAGATTGCTTCTCGTGTAACTGTGAACTGTGTCAGCGCAGGGAATCCGTCTCTGTTGAGCAGATGTCAATCCTGCCTCGCTTTTGCTTTGTTGCCTCTACCAAGATGATTTCCCGTTTCTCTCTTCACTGGAGCACGCAGACACAGCCAACGCACATCAAGTGTCAAGAGACACACTCTGCTGAGCTCAACGCTTGTGCAGATGCACATGTGCGACGAAGTCAACACACGTGCTTGTGGAGAGAAAGAAAGGGACTCCCAGGCGTGTGGAGCGACGGGGAGAAAGAGCGGGCGCTGAGGAACACAGTTTCAAACAGACTGTCTCCACACAAACAGGCACCTGTCTGCAGGTATCCTAGATCTTGATTCTTGAACTTGAGGAAACACGCGTCTGAGCAAAACTCCCAAACGCTTCCAGGAAAGACACAGGCTCTCCCACAAGCACACAAGTGTTTGCCCTCAGCTATAGATCAGGGACAAGCTTGTGAAGAGATGCCCTGCTATTCTTTCGCCTTATGGCATCATGTGTTTCGTTTCTCTTGGAGATCGATTGCTAAACGTCTTTCCTCGGGCGACTGTGAAGCATTTGCCAGCGGAGGAGAAGTAGCACGGAGCAGCATTCAGTACTGCCTACGAGTGTCTTTGCTACCCTACTAGCGGAGCTCCAAGAACAGGCACACATCTTCAGGTACCTTCCAAATGTGGATTCCCCTGCAGCCCCGTAGGCGGGCGTGCAGTACGCCAACCATCAACGGACGTTTTTCCCCTCAAGCCTGTCAGGACGTTGCTCGTCCGTCTTTCCCTCAATAGATGGGAGTAGGCGCGCTTGCGGATGTGTGCGTGTGTGTGGCCACGCGTTTGCTTAGGCATCAGTGTGTGAAAAGGTAGGTGCTTTTCTCTAGCTGCGTGTGCGTGCACGTGGTGCTGGGTGCACATCCCTGGGTGCTCGAGGTAAGGTTTCTGCATGGTTTTCGCTGAGGAATCGTGTGTGTGCACATGGACAAAGAGAAGGCGCAGCAACCAGGTTCCAGCGCCGAAGAAGGCAAAAGGCAAGGTTTCCGGCGCTATCTCCTTCACTCCCCAGACCTAGTCGCGCAAAGCAAGCCGCTAAGCCGGCGACCGGCAAGAGAGCTACAACGAAGCATGCCGAACGGAGAAAATAGCAGCAGCGCATCTGTTCACACCTTGTTTCTGCCATGTGCTTGAACGCCAAGACGTTCGCGCTTCTGTGAGATGAAAGACGTCCTTCTGCATATGTGGTTGCTCACAGCGGTGCACTTGTTAGTGTATCCATTCAGTCCTGGGCTGCGGGGCATTCAGAAGTGGCTCTGTGGAGACGTCTGCATAGAGGCAGCTGTCAGAACACGCACACTCGATTGTTCACCAAAACATATGCAGACGCGTCCTTAGCCTGTAGATTTGGATGCACAGAGTTCCCTGTGTTCGCAAGAGACAAGGGAATCGCGTCTGTACGCACAGAAGGAATAGCGGACCGTTTCCCTCGGAGTGAACGCGAAAGAGCCGTCTATATACTCGCAGACACGGGAACGTGCCTCAATGCGGTCACAGAGGCAGCAGCTTTTGCACAGATGCTCTGGTGATTCTGGCACTTTCCAGGCACACTCCTGAAAGTCGCGCACACTGCTGTTCACTCGCTAAACGACCTCTTGGGAAACACGTCTGCGGTCGATGGACCGCTCAGATTGCTTCTCGTGTAACTGTGAACTGTGTCAGCGCAGGGAATCCGTCTCTGTTGAGCAGATGTCAATCCTGCCTCGCTTTTGCTTTGTTGCCTCTACCAAGATGATTTCCCGTTTCTCTCTTCACTGGAGCACGCAGACACAGCCAACGCACATCAAGTGTCAAGAGACACACTCTGCTGAGCTCAACGCTTGTGCAGATGCACATGTGCGACGAAGTCAACACACGTGCTTGTGGAGAGAAAGAAAGGGACTCCCAGGCGTGTGGAGCGACGGGGAGAAAGAGCGGGCGCTGAGGAACACAGTTTCAAACAGACTGTCTCCACACAAACAGGCACCTGTCTGCAGGTATCCTAGATCTTGATTCTTGAACTTGAGGAAACACGCGTCTGAGCAAAACTCCCAAACGCTTCCAGGAAAGACACAGGCTCTCCCACAAGCACACAAGTGTTTGCCCTCAGCTATAGATCAGGGACAAGCTTGTGAAGAGATGCCCTGCTATTCTTTCGCCTTATGGCATCATGTGTTTCGTTTCTCTTGGAGATCGATTGCTAAACGTCTTTCCTCGGGCGACTGTGAAGCATTTGCCAGCGGAGGAGAAGTAGCACGGAGCAGCATTCAGTACTGCCTACGAGTGTCTTTGCTACCCTACTAGCGGAGCTCCAAGAACAGGCACACATCTTCAGGTACCTTCCAAATGTGGATTCCCCTGCAGCCCCGTAGGCGGGCGTGCAGTACGCCAACCATCAACGGACGTTTTTCCCCTCAAGCCTGTCAGGACGTTGCTCGTCCGTCTTTCCCTCAATAGATGGGAGTAGGCGCGCTTGCGGATGTGTGCGTGTGTGTGGCCACGCGTTTGCTTAGGCATCAGTGTGTGAAAAGGTAGGTGCTTTTCTCTAGCTGCGTGTGCGTGCACGTGGTGCTGGGTGCACATCCCTGGGTGCTCGAGGTAAGGTTTCTGCATGGTTTTCGCTGAGGAATCGTGTGTGTGCACATGGACAAAGAGAAGGCGCAGCAACCAGGTTCCAGCGCCGAAGAAGGCAAAAGGCAAGGTTTCCGGCGCTATCTCCTTCACTCCCCAGTCCTAGTCGCGCAAAGCAAGCCGCTAAGCCGGCGACCGGCAAGAGAGCTACAACGAAGCATGCCGAACGGAGAAAATAGCAGCAGCGCATCTGTTCACACCTTGTTTCTGCCATGTGCTTGAACGCCAAGACGTTCGCGCTTCTGTGAGATGAAAGACGTCCTTCTGCATATGTGGTTGCTCACAGCGGTGCACTTGTTAGTGTATCCATTCAGTCCTGGGCTGCGGGGCATTCAGAAGTGGCTCTGTGGAGACGTCTGCATAGAGGCAGCTGTCAGAACACGCACACTCGATTGTTCACCAAAACATATGCAGACGCGTCCTTAGCCTGTAGATTTGGATGCACAGAGTTCCCTGTGTTCGCAAGAGACAAGGGAATCGCGTCTGTACGCACAGAAGGAATAGCGGACCGTTTCCCTCGGAGTGAACGCGAAAGAGCCGTCTATATACTCGCAGACACGGGAACGTGCCTCAATGCGGTCACAGAGGCAGCAGCTTTTGCACAGATGCTCTGGTGATTCTGGCACTTTCCAGGCACACTCCTGAAAGTCGCGCACACTGCTGTTCACTCGCTAAACGACCTCTTGGGAAACACGTCTCCGGTCGATGGACCGCTCAGATTGCTTCTCGTGTAACTGTGAACTGTGTCAGCGCAGGGAATCCGTCTCTGTTGAGCAGATGTCAATCCTGCCTCGCTTTTGCTTTGTTGCCTCTACCAAGATGATTTCCCGTTTCTCTCTTCACTGGAGCACGCAGACACAGCCAACGCACATCAAGTGTCAAGAGACACACTCTGCTGAGCTCAATGCTTGTGCAGATGCACATGTGCGACGAAGTCAACACACGTGCTTGTGGAGAGAAAGAAAGGGACTCCCAGGCGTGTGGAGCGACGGGGAGAAAGAGCGGGCGCTGAGGAACACAGTTTCAAACAGACTGTCTCCACACAAACAGGCACCTGTCTGCAGGTATCCTAGATCTTGATTCTTGAACTTGAGGAAACACGCGTCTGAGCAAAACTCCCAAACGCTTCCAGGAAAGACACAGGCTCTCCCACAAGCACACAAGTGTTTGCCCTCAGCTATACATCAGGGACAAGCTTGTGAAGAGATGCCCTGCTATTCTTTCGCCTTATGGCATCATGTGTTTCGTTTCTCTTGGAGATCGATTGTTAAACGTCTTTCCTCGGGCGACTGTGAAGCATTTGCCAGCGGAGGAGAAGTAGCACGGAGCAGCATTCAGTACTGCCTACGAGTGTCTTTGCTACCCTACTAGCGGAGCTCCAAGAACAGGCACACATCTTCAGGTACCTTCCAAATGTGGATTCCCCTGCAGCCCCGTAGGCGGGCGTGCAGTACGCCAACCATCAACGGACGTTTTTCCCCTCAAGCCTGTCAGGACGTTGCTCGTCCGTCTTTCCCTCAATAGATGGGAGTAGGCGCGCTTGCGGATGTGTGCGTGTGTGTGGCCACGCGTTTGCTTAGGCATCAGTGTGTGAAAAGGTAGGTGCTTTTCTCTAGCTGCGTGTGCGTGCACGTGGTGCTGGGTGCACATCCCTGGGTGCTCGAGGTAAGGTTTCTGCATGGTTTTCGCTGAGGAATCGTGTGTGTGCACATGGACAAAGAGAAGGCGCAGCAACCAGGTTCCAGCGCCGAAGAAGGCAGAAGGCAAGGTTTCCGGCGCTATCTCCTTCTCTCCGCAGACCTAGTCGCGCAAAGCAAGCCGCTAAGCTGGCGACCGGCAAGAGAGCTACAACGAAGCATGCCGAACGGAGAAAATAGCAGCAGCGCATCTGTTCACACCTTGTTTCTGCCATGTGCTTGAACGCCAAGACGTTCGCGCTTCTGTGAGATGAAAGACGTCCTTCTGCATATGTGGTTGCTCACAGCGGTGCACTTGTTAGTGTATCCATTCAGTCCTGGGCTGCGGGGCATTCAGAAGTGGCTCTGTGGAGACGTCTGCATAGAGGCAGCTGTCAGAACACGCACACTCGATTGTTCACCAAAACATATGCAGACGCGTCCTTAGCCTGTAGATTTGGATGCACAGAGTTCCCTGTGTTTGCAAGAGACAAGGGAATCGCGTCTGTACGCACAGAAGGAATAGCGGACCGTTTCCCTCGGAGTGAACGCGAAAGAGCCGTCTATATACTCGCAGACACGGGAACGTGCCTCAATGCGGTCACAGAGGCAGCAGCTTTTGCACAGATGCTCTGGTGATTCTGGCACTTTCCAGGCACACTCCTGAAAGTCGCGCACACTGCTGTTCACTCGCTAAACGACCTCTTGGGAAACACGTCTGCGGTCGATGGACCGCTCAGATTGCTTCTCGTGTAACTGTGAACTGTGTCAGCGCAGGGAATCCGTCTCTGTTGAGCAGATGTCAATCCTGCCTCGCTTTTGCTTTGTTGCCTCTACCAAGATGATTTCCCGTTTCTCTCTTCACTGGAGCACGCAGACACAGCCAACGCACATCAAGTGTCAAGAGACACACTCTGCTGAGCTCAACGCTTGTGCAGATGCACATGTGCGACGAAGTCAACACACGTGCTTGTGGAGAGAAAGAAAGGGACTCCCAGGCGTGTGGAGCGACGGGGAGAAAGAGCGGGCGCTGAGGAACACAGTTTCAAACAGACTGTCTCCACACAAACAGGCACCTGTCTGCAGGTATCCTAGATCTTGATTCTTGAACTTGAGGAAACACGCGTCTGAGCAAAACTCCCAAACGCTTCCAGGAAAGACACAGGCTCTCCCACAAGCACACAAGTGTTTGCCCTCAGCTATAGATCAGGGACAAGCTTGTGAAGAGATGCCCTGCTATTCTTTCGCCTTATGGCATCATGTGTTTCGTTTCTCTTGGAGATCGATTGTTAAACGTCTTTCCTCGGGCGACTGTGAAGCATTTGCCAGCGGAGGAGAAGTAGCACGGAGCAGCATTCAGTACTGCCTACGAGTGTCTTTGCTACCCTACTAGCGGAGCTCCAAGAACAGGCACACATCTTCAGGTACCTTCCAAATGTGGATTCCCCTGCAGCCCCGTAGGCGGGCGTGCAGTACGCCAACCATCAACGGACGTTTTTCCCCTCAAGCCTGTCAGGACGTTGCTCGTCCGTCTTTCCCTCAATAGATGGGAGTAGGCGCGCTTGCGGATGTGTGCGTGTGTGTGGCCACGCGTTTGCTTAGGCATCAGTGTGTGAAAAGGTAGGTGCTTTTCTCTAGCTGCGTGTGCGTGCACGTGGTGCTGGGTGCACATCCCTGGGTGCTCGAGGTAAGGTTTCTGCATGGTTTTCGCTGAGGAATCGTGTGTGTGCACATGGACAAAGAGAAGGCGCAGCAACCAGGTTCCAGCGCCGAAGAAGGCAAAAGGCAAGGTTTCCGGCGCTATCTCCTTCTCTCCGCAGATCTAGTCGCGCAAAGCAAGCCGCTAAGCCGGCGACCGGCAAGAGAGCTACAACGAAGCATGCCGAACGGAGAAAATAGCAGCAGCGCATCTGTTCACACCTTGTTTCTGCCATGTGCTTGAACGCCAAGACGTTCGCGCTTCTGTGAGATGAAAGACGTCCTTCTGCATATGTGGTTGCTCACAGCGGTGCACTTGTTAGTGTATCCATTCAGTCCTGGGCTGCGGGGCATTCAGAAGTGGCTCTGTGGAGACGTCTGCATAGAGGCAGCTGTCAGAACACGCACACTCGATTGTTCACCAAAACATATGCAGACGCGTCCTTAGCCTGTAGATTTGGATGCACAGAGTTCCCTGTGTTCGCAAGAGACAAGGGAATCGCGTCTGTACGCACAGAAGGAATAGCGGACCGTTTCCCTCGGAGTGAACGCGAAAGAGCCGTCTATATACTCGCAGACACGGGAACGTGCCTCAATGCGGTCACAGAGGCAGCAGCTTTTGCACAGATGCTCTGGTGATTCTGGCACTTTCCAGGCACACTCCTGAAAGTCGCGCACACTGCTGTTCACTCGCTAAACGACCTCTTGGGAAACACGTCTGCGGTCGATGGACCGCTCAGATTGCTTCTCGTGTAACTGTGAACTGTGTCAGCGCAGGGAATCCGTCTCTGTTGAGCAGATGTCAATCCTGCCTCGCTTTTGCTTTGTTGCCTCTACCAAGATGATTTCCCGTTTCTCTCTTCACTGGAGCACGCAGACACAGCCAACGCACATCAAGTGTCAAGAGACACACTCTGCTGAGCTCAACGCTTGTGCAGATGCACATGTGCGACGAAGTCAACACACGTGCTTGTGGAGAGAAAGAAAGGGACTCCCAGGCGTGTGGAGCGACGGGGAGAAAGAGCGGGCGCTGAGGAACACAGTTTCAAACAGACTGTCTCCACACAAACAGGCACCTGTCTGCAGGTATCCTAGATCTTGATTCTTGAACTTGAGGAAACACGCGTCTGAGCAAAACTCCCAAACGCTTCCAGGAAAGACACAGGCTCTCCCACAAGCACACAAGTGTTTGCCCTCAGCTATAGATCAGGGACAAGCTTGTGAAGAGATGCCCTGCTATTCTTTCGCCTTATGGCATCATGTGTTTCGTTTCTCTTGGAGATCGATTGCTAAACGTCTTTCCTCGGGCGACTGTGAAGCATTTGCCAGCGGAGGAGAAGTAGCACGGAGCAGCATTCAGTACTGCCTACGAGTGTCTTTGCTACCCTACTAGCGGAGCTCCAAGAACAGGCACACATCTTCAGGTACCTTCCAAATGTGGATTCCCCTGCAGCCCCGTAGGCGGGCGTGCAGTACGCCAACCATCAACGGACGTTTTTCCCCTCAAGCCTGTCAGGACGTTGCTCGTCCGTCTTTCCCTCAATAGATGGGAGTAGGCGCGCTTGCGGATGTGTGCGTGTGTGTGGCCACGCGTTTGCTTAGGCATCAGTGTGTGAAAAGGTAGGTGCTTTTCTCTAGCTGCGTGTGCGTGCACGTGGTGCTGGGTGCACATCCCTGGGTGCTCGAGGTAAGGTTTCTGCATGGTTTTCGCTGAGGAATCGTGTGTGTGCACATGGACAAAGAGAAGGCGCAGCAACCAGGTTCCAGCGCCGAAGAAGGCAAAAGGCAAGGTTTCCGGCGCTATCTCCTTCACTCCCCAGTCCTAGTCGCGCAAAGCAAGCCGCTAAGCCGGCGACCGGCAAGAGAGCTACAACGAAGCATGCCGAACGGAGAAAATAGCAGCAGCGCATCTGTTCACACCTTGTTTCTGCCATGTGCTTGAACGCCAAGACGTTCGCGCTTCTGTGAGATGAAAGACGTCCTTCTGCATATGTGGTTGCTCACAGCGGTGCACTTGTTAGTGTATCCATTCAGTCCTGGGCTGCGGGGCATTCAGAAGTGGCTCTGTGGAGACGTCTGCATAGAGGCAGCTGTCAGAACACGCACACTCGATTGTTCACCAAAACATATGCAGACGCGTCCTTAGCCTGTAGATTTGGATGCACAGAGTTCCCTGTGTTCGCAAGAGACAAGGGAATCGCGTCTGTACGCACAGAAGGAATAGCGGACCGTTTCCCTCGGAGTGAACGCGAAAGAGCCGTCTATATACTCGCAGACACGGGAACGTGCCTCAATGCGGTCACAGAGGCAGCAGCTTTTGCACAGATGCTCTGGTGATTCTGGCACTTTCCAGGCACACTCCTGAAAGTCGCGCACACTGCTGTTCACTCGCTAAACGACCTCTTGGGAAACACGTCTGCGGTCGATGGACCGCTCAGATTGCTTCTCGTGTAACTGTGAACTGTGTCAGCGCAGGGAATCCGTCTCTGTTGAGCAGATGTCAATCCTGCCTCGCTTTTGCTTTGTTGCCTCTACCAAGATGATTTCCCGTTTCTCTCTTCACTGGAGCACGCAGACACAGCCAACGCACATCAAGTGTCAAGAGACACACTCTGCTGAGCTCAACGCTTGTGCAGATGCACATGTGCGACGAAGTCAACACACGTGCTTGTGGAGAGAAAGAAAGGGACTCCCAGGCGTGTGGAGCGACGGGGAGAAAGAGCGGGCGCTGAGGAACACAGTTTCAAACAGACTGTCTCCACACAAACAGGCACCTGTCTGCAGGTATCCTAGATCTTGATTCTTGAACTTGAGGAAACACGCGTCTGAGCAAAACTCCCAAACGCTTCCAGGAAAGACACAGGCTCTCCCACAAGCACACAAGTGTTTGCCCTCAGCTATACATCAGGGACAAGCTTGTGAAGAGATGCCCTGCTATTCTTTCGCCTTATGGCATCATGTGTTTCGTTTCTCTTGGAGATCGATTGCTAAACGTCTTTCCTCGGGCGACTGTGAAGCATTTGCCAGCGGAGGAGAAGTAGCACGGAGCAGCATTCAGTACTGCCTACGAGTGTCTTTGCTACCCTACTAGCGGAGCTCCAAGAACAGGCACACATCTTCAGGTACCTTCCAAATGTGGATTCCCCTGCAGCCCCGTAGGCGGGCGTGCAGTACGCCAACCATCAACGGACGTTTTTCCCCTCAAGCCTGTCAGGACGTTGCTCGTCCGTCTTTCCCTCAATAGATGGGAGTAGGCGCGCTTGCGGATGTGTGCGTGTGTGTGGCCACGCGTTTGCTTAGGCATCAGTGTGTGAAAAGGTAGGTGCTTTTCTCTAGCTGCGTGTGCGTGCACGTGGTGCTGGGTGCACATCCCTGGGTGCTCGAGGTAAGGTTTCTGCATGGTTTTCGCTGAGGAATCGTGTGTGTGCACATGGACAAAGAGAAGGCGCAGCAACCAGGTTCCAGCGCCGAAGAAGGCAAAAGGCAAGGTTTCCGGCGCTATCTCCTTCACTCCCCAGTCCTAGTCGCGCAAAGCAAGCCGCTAAGCCGGCGACCGGCAAGAGAGCTACAACGAAGCATGCCGAACGGAGAAAATAGCAGCAGCGCATCTGTTCACACCTTGTTTCTGCCATGTGCTTGAACGCCAAGACGTTCGCGCTTCTGTGAGATGAAAGACGTCCTTCTGCATATGTGGTTGCTCACAGCGGTGCACTTGTTAGTGTATCCATTCAGTCCTGGGCTGCGGGGCATTCAGAAGTGGCTCTGTGGAGACGTCTGCATAGAGGCAGCTGTCAGAACACGCACACTCGATTGTTCACCAAAACATATGCAGACGCGTCCTTAGCCTGTAGATTTGGATGCACAGAGTTCCCTGTGTTCGCAAGAGACAAGGGAATCGCGTCTGTACGCACAGAAGGAATAGCGGACCGTTTCCCTCGGAGTGAACGCGAAAGAGCCGTCTATATACTCGCAGACACGGGAACGTGCCTCAATGCGGTCACAGAGGCAGCAGCTTTTGCACAGATGCTCTGGTGATTCTGGCACTTTCCAGGCACACTCCTGAAAGTCGCGCACACTGCTGTTCACTCGCTAAACGACCTCTTGGGAAACACGTCTCCGGTCGATGGACCGCTCAGATTGCTTCTCGTGTAACTGTGAACTGTGTCAGCGCAGGGAATCCGTCTCTGTTGAGCAGATGTCAATCCTGCCTCGCTTTTGCTTTGTTGCCTCTACCAAGATGATTTCCCGTTTCTCTCTTCACTGGAGCACGCAGACACAGCCAACGCACATCAAGTGTCAAGAGACACACTCTGCTGAGCTCAATGCTTGTGCAGATGCACATGTGCGACGAAGTCAACACACGTGCTTGTGGAGAGAAAGAAAGGGACTCCCAGGCGTGTGGAGCGACGGGGAGAAAGAGCGGGCGCTGAGGAACACAGTTTCAAACAGACTGTCTCCACACAAACAGGCACCTGTCTGCAGGTATCCTAGATCTTGATTCTTGAACTTGAGGAAACACGCGTCTGAGCAAAACTCCCAAACGCTTCCAGGAAAGACACAGGCTCTCCCACAAGCACACAAGTGTTTGCCCTCAGCTATACATCAGGGACAAGCTTGTGAAGAGATGCCCTGCTATTCTTTCGCCTTATGGCATCATGTGTTTCGTTTCTCTTGGAGATCGATTGTTAAACGTCTTTCCTCGGGCGACTGTGAAGCATTTGCCAGCGGAGGAGAAGTAGCACGGAGCAGCATTCAGTACTGCCTACGAGTGTCTTTGCTACCCTACTAGCGGAGCTCCAAGAACAGGCACACATCTTCAGGTACCTTCCAAATGTGGATTCCCCTGCAGCCCCGTAGGCGGGCGTGCAGTACGCCAACCATCAACGGACGTTTTTCCCCTCAAGCCTGTCAGGACGTTGCTCGTCCGTCTTTCCCTCAATAGATGGGAGTAGGCGCGCTTGCGGATGTGTGCGTGTGTGTGGCCACGCGTTTGCTTAGGCATCAGTGTGTGAAAAGGTAGGTGCTTTTCTCTAGCTGCGTGTGCGTGCACGTGGTGCTGGGTGCACATCCCTGGGTGCTCGAGGTAAGGTTTCTGCATGGTTTTCGCTGAGGAATCGTGTGTGTGCACATGGACAAAGAGAAGGCGCAGCAACCAGGTTCCAGCGCCGAAGAAGGCAAAAGGCAAGGTTTCCGGCGCTATCTCCTTCTCTCCGCAGATCTAGTCGCGCAAAGCAAGCCGCTAAGCCGGCGACCGGCAAGAGAGCTACAACGAAGCATGCCGAACGGAGAAAATAGCAGCAGCGCATCTGTTCACACCTTGTTTCTGCCATGTGCTTGAACGCCAAGACGTTCGCGCTTCTGTGAGATGAAAGACGTCCTTCTGCATATGTGGTTGCTCACAGCGGTGCACTTGTTAGTGTATCCATTCAGTCCTGGGCTGCGGGGCATTCAGAAGTGGCTCTGTGGAGACGTCTGCATAGAGGCAGCTGTCAGAACACGCACACTCGATTGTTCACCAAAACATATGCAGACGCGTCCTTAGCCTGTAGATTTGGATGCACAGAGTTCCCTGTGTTCGCAAGAGACAAGGGAATCGCGTCTGTACGCACAGAAGGAATAGCGGACCGTTTCCCTCGGAGTGAACGCGAAAGAGCCGTCTATATACTCGCAGACACGGGAACGTGCCTCAATGCGGTCACAGAGGCAGCAGCTTTTGCACAGATGCTCTGGTGATTCTGGCACTTTCCAGGCACACTCCTGAAAGTCGCGCACACTGCTGTTCACTCGCTAAACGACCTCTTGGGAAACACGTCTGCGGTCGATGGACCGCTCAGATTGCTTCTCGTGTAACTGTGAACTGTGTCAGCGCAGGGAATCCGTCTCTGTTGAGCAGATGTCAATCCTGCCTCGCTTTTGCTTTGTTGCCTCTACCAAGATGATTTCCCGTTTCTCTCTTCACTGGAGCACGCAGACACAGCCAACGCACATCAAGTGTCAAGAGACACACTCTGCTGAGCTCAACGCTTGTGCAGATGCACATGTGCGACGAAGTCAACACACGTGCTTGTGGAGAGAAAGAAAGGGACTCCCAGGCGTGTGGAGCGACGGGGAGAAAGAGCGGGCGCTGAGGAACACAGTTTCAAACAGACTGTCTCCACACAAACAGGCACCTGTCTGCAGGTATCCTAGATCTTGATTCTTGAACTTGAGGAAACACGCGTCTGAGCAAAACTCCCAAACGCTTCCAGGAAAGACACAGGCTCTCCCACAAGCACACAAGTGTTTGCCCTCAGCTATACATCAGGGACAAGCTTGTGAAGAGATGCCCTGCTATTCTTTCGCCTTATGGCATCATGTGTTTCGTTTCTCTTGGAGATCGA
This sequence comes from Patagioenas fasciata, assembly GCF_037038585.1. NCBI lineage: Eukaryota > Metazoa > Chordata > Aves > Columbiformes > Columbidae > Patagioenas > Patagioenas fasciata. Next base: position 132,924,689 of record NC_092520.1, on the reverse strand, counting down.
TTGCTAAACGTCTTTCCTCGGGCGACTGTGAAGCATTTGCCAGCGGAGGAGAAGTAGCACGGAGCAGCATTCAGTACTGCCTACGAGTGTCTTTGCTACCCTACTAGCGGAGCTCCAAGAACAGGCACACATCTTCAGGTACCTTCCAAATGTGGATTCCCCTGCAGCCCCGTAGGCGGGCGTGCAGTACGCCAACCATCAACGGACGTTTTTCCCCTCAAGCCTGTCAGGACGTTGCTCGTCCGTCTTTCCCTCAATAGATGGGAGTAGGCGCGCTTGCGGATGTGTGCGTGTGTGTGGCCACGCGTTTGCTTAGGCATCAGTGTGTGAAAAGGTAGGTGCTTTTCTCTAGCTGCGTGTGCGTGCACGTGGTGCTGGGTGCACATCCCTGGGTGCTCGAGGTAAGGTTTCTGCATGGTTTTCGCTGAGGAATCGTGTGTGTGCACATGGACAAAGAGAAGGCGCAGCAACCAGGTTCCAGCGCCGAAGAAGGCAAAAGGCAAGGTTTCCGGCGCTATCTCCTTCACTCCCCAGTCCTAGTCGCGCAAAGCAAGCCGCTAAGCCGGCGACCGGCAAGAGAGCTACAACGAAGCATGCCGAACGGAGAAAATAGCAGCAGCGCATCTGTTCACACCTTGTTTCTGCCATGTGCTTGAACGCCAAGACGTTCGCGCTTCTGTGAGATGAAAGACGTCCTTCTGCATATGTGGTTGCTCACAGCGGTGCACTTGTTAGTGTATCCATTCAGTCCTGGGCTGCGGGGCATTCAGAAGTGGCTCTGTGGAGACGTCTGCATAGAGGCAGCTGTCAGAACACGCACACTCGATTGTTCACCAAAACATATGCAGACGCGTCCTTAGCCTGTAGATTTGGATGCACAGAGTTCCCTGTGTTCGCAAGAGACAAGGGAATCGCGTCTGTACGCACAGAAGGAATAGCGGACCGTTTCCCTCGGAGTGAACGCGAAAGAGCCGTCTATATACTCGCAGACACGGGAACGTGCCTCAATGCGGTCACAGAGGCAGCAGCTTTTGCACAGATGCTCTGGTGATTCTGGCACTTTCCAGGCACACTCCTGAAAGTCGCGCACACTGCTGTTCACTCGCTAAACGACCTCTTGGGAAACACGTCTCCGGTCGATGGACCGCTCAGATTGCTTCTCGTGTAACTGTGAACTGTGTCAGCGCAGGGAATCCGTCTCTGTTGAGCAGATGTCAATCCTGCCTCGCTTTTGCTTTGTTGCCTCTACCAAGATGATTTCCCGTTTCTCTCTTCACTGGAGCACGCAGACACAGCCAACGCACATCAAGTGTCAAGAGACACACTCTGCTGAGCTCAATGCTTGTGCAGATGCACATGTGCGACGAAGTCAACACACGTGCTTGTGGAGAGAAAGAAAGGGACTCCCAGGCGTGTGGAGCGACGGGGAGAAAGAGCGGGCGCTGAGGAACACAGTTTCAAACAGACTGTCTCCACACAAACAGGCACCTGTCTGCAGGTATCCTAGATCTTGATTCTTGAACTTGAGGAAACACGCGTCTGAGCAAAACTCCCAAACGCTTCCAGGAAAGACACAGGCTCTCCCACAAGCACACAAGTGTTTGCCCTCAGCTATACATCAGGGACAAGCTTGTGAAGAGATGCCCTGCTATTCTTTCGCCTTATGGCATCATGTGTTTCGTTTCTCTTGGAGATCGATTGTTAAACGTCTTTCCTCGGGCGACTGTGAAGCATTTGCCAGCGGAGGAGAAGTAGCACGGAGCAGCATTCAGTACTGCCTACGAGTGTCTTTGCTACCCTACTAGCGGAGCTCCAAGAACAGGCACACATCTTCAGGTACCTTCCAAATGTGGATTCCCCTGCAGCCCCGTAGGCGGGCGTGCAGTACGCCAACCATCAACGGACGTTTTTCCCCTCAAGCCTGTCAGGACGTTGCTCGTCCGTCTTTCCCTCAATAGATGGGAGTAGGCGCGCTTGCGGATGTGTGCGTGTGTGTGGCCACGCGTTTGCTTAGGCATCAGTGTGTGAAAAGGTAGGTGCTTTTCTCTAGCTGCGTGTGCGTGCACGTGGTGCTGGGTGCACATCCCTGGGTGCTCGAGGTAAGGTTTCTGCATGGTTTTCGCTGAGGAATCGTGTGTGTGCACATGGACAAAGAGAAGGCGCAGCAACCAGGTTCCAGCGCCGAAGAAGGCAAAAGGCAAGGTTTCCGGCGCTATCTCCTTCTCTCCGCAGATCTAGTCGCGCAAAGCAAGCCGCTAAGCCGGCGACCGGCAAGAGAGCTACAACGAAGCATGCCGAACGGAGAAAATAGCAGCAGCGCATCTGTTCACACCTTGTTTCTGCCATGTGCTTGAACGCCAAGACGTTCGCGCTTCTGTGAGATGAAAGACGTCCTTCTGCATATGTGGTTGCTCACAGCGGTGCACTTGTTAGTGTATCCATTCAGTCCTGGGCTGCGGGGCATTCAGAAGTGGCTCTGTGGAGACGTCTGCATAGAGGCAGCTGTCAGAACACGCACACTCGATTGTTCACCAAAACATATGCAGACGCGTCCTTAGCCTGTAGATTTGGATGCACAGAGTTCCCTGTGTTCGCAAGAGACAAGGGAATCGCGTCTGTACGCACAGAAGGAATAGCGGACCGTTTCCCTCGGAGTGAACGCGAAAGAGCCGTCTATATACTCGCAGACACGGGAACGTGCCTCAATGCGGTCACAGAGGCAGCAGCTTTTGCACAGATGCTCTGGTGATTCTGGCACTTTCCAGGCACACTCCTGAAAGTCGCGCACACTGCTGTTCACTCGCTAAACGACCTCTTGGGAAACACGTCTGCGGTCGATGGACCGCTCAGATTGCTTCTCGTGTAACTGTGAACTGTGTCAGCGCAGGGAATCCGTCTCTGTTGAGCAGATGTCAATCCTGCCTCGCTTTTGCTTTGTTGCCTCTACCAAGATGATTTCCCGTTTCTCTCTTCACTGGAGCACGCAGACACAGCCAACGCACATCAAGTGTCAAGAGACACACTCTGCTGAGCTCAACGCTTGTGCAGATGCACATGTGCGACGAAGTCAACACACGTGCTTGTGGAGAGAAAGAAAGGGACTCCCAGGCGTGTGGAGCGACGGGGAGAAAGAGCGGGCGCTGAGGAACACAGTTTCAAACAGACTGTCTCCACACAAACAGGCACCTGTCTGCAGGTATCCTAGATCTTGATTCTTGAACTTGAGGAAACACGCGTCTGAGCAAAACTCCCAAACGCTTCCAGGAAAGACACAGGCTCTCCCACAAGCACACAAGTGTTTGCCCTCAGCTATACATCAGGGACAAGCTTGTGAAGAGATGCCCTGCTATTCTTTCGCCTTATGGCATCATGTGTTTCGTTTCTCTTGGAGATCGATTGCTAAACGTCTTTCCTCGGGCGACTGTGAAGCATTTGCCAGCGGAGGAGAAGTAGCACGGAGCAGCATTCAGTACTGCCTACGAGTGTCTTTGCTACCCTACTAGCGGAGCTCCAAGAACAGGCACACATCTTCAGGTACCTTCCAAATGTGGATTCCCCTGCAGCCCCGTAGGCGGGCGTGCAGTACGCCAACCATCAACGGACGTTTTTCCCCTCAAGCCTGTCAGGACGTTGCTCGTCCGTCTTTCCCTCAATAGATGGGAGTAGGCGCGCTTGCGGATGTGTGCGTGTGTGTGGCCACGCGTTTGCTTAGGCATCAGTGTGTGAAAAGGTAGGTGCTTTTCTCTAGCTGCGTGTGCGTGCACGTGGTGCTGGGTGCACATCCCTGGGTGCTCGAGGTAAGGTTTCTGCATGGTTTTCGCTGAGGAATCGTGTGTGTGCACATGGACAAAGAGAAGGCGCAGCAACCAGGTTCCAGCGCCGAAGAAGGCAAAAGGCAAGGTTTCCGGCGCTATCTCCTTCACTCCCCAGTCCTAGTCGCGCAAAGCAAGCCGCTAAGCCGGCGACCGGCAAGAGAGCTACAACGAAGCATGCCGAACGGAGAAAATAGCAGCAGCGCATCTGTTCACACCTTGTTTCTGCCATGTGCTTGAACGCCAAGACGTTCGCGCTTCTGTGAGATGAAAGACGTCCTTCTGCATATGTGGTTGCTCACAGCGGTGCACTTGTTAGTGTATCCATTCAGTCCTGGGCTGCGGGGCATTCAGAAGTGGCTCTGTGGAGACGTCTGCATAGAGGCAGCTGTCAGAACACGCACACTCGATTGTTCACCAAAACATATGCAGACGCGTCCTTAGCCTGTAGATTTGGATGCACAGAGTTCCCTGTGTTCGCAAGAGACAAGGGAATCGCGTCTGTACGCACAGAAGGAATAGCGGACCGTTTCCCTCGGAGTGAACGCGAAAGAGCCGTCTATATACTCGCAGACACGGGAACGTGCCTCAATGCGGTCACAGAGGCAGCAGCTTTTGCACAGATGCTCTGGTGATTCTGGCACTTTCCAGGCACACTCCTGAAAGTCGCGCACACTGCTGTTCACTCGCTAAACGACCTCTTGGGAAACACGTCTGCGGTCGATGGACCGCTCAGATTGCTTCTCGTGTAACTGTGAACTGTGTCAGCGCAGGGAATCCGTCTCTGTTGAGCAGATGTCAATCCTGCCTCGCTTTTGCTTTGTTGCCTCTACCAAGATGATTTCCCGTTTCTCTCTTCACTGGAGCACGCAGACACAGCCAACGCACATCAAGTGTCAAGAGACACACTCTGCTGAGCTCAATGCTTGTGCAGATGCACATGTGCGACGAAGTCAACACACGTGCTTGTGGAGAGAAAGAAAGGGACTCCCAGGCGTGTGGAGCGACGGGGAGAAAGAGCGGGCGCTGAGGAACACAGTTTCAAACAGACTGTCTCCACACAAACAGGCACCTGTCTGCAGGTATCCTAGATCTTGATTCTTGAACTTGAGGAAACACGCGTCTGAGCAAAACTCCCAAACGCTTCCAGGAAAGACACAGGCTCTCCCACAAGCACACAAGTGTTTGCCCTCAGCTATACATCAGGGACAAGCTTGTGAAGAGATGCCCTGCTATTCTTTCGCCTTATGGCATCATGTGTTTCGTTTCTCTTGGAGATCGATTGTTAAACGTCTTTCCTCGGGCGACTGTGAAGCATTTGCCAGCGGAGGAGAAGTAGCACGGAGCAGCATTCAGTACTGCCTACGAGTGTCTTTGCTACCCTACTAGCGGAGCTCCAAGAACAGGCACACATCTTCAGGTACCTTCCAAATGTGGATTCCCCTGCAGCCCCGTAGGCGGGCGTGCAGTACGCCAACCATCAACGGACGTTTTTCCCCTCAAGCCTGTCAGGACGTTGCTCGTCCGTCTTTCCCTCAATAGATGGGAGTAGGCGCGCTTGCGGATGTGTGCGTGTGTGTGGCCACGCGTTTGCTTAGGCATCAGTGTGTGAAAAGGTAGGTGCTTTTCTCTAGCTGCGTGTGCGTGCACGTGGTGCTGGGTGCACATCCCTGGGTGCTCGAGGTAAGGTTTCTGCATGGTTTTCGCTGAGGAATCGTGTGTGTGCACATGGACAAAGAGAAGGCGCAGCAACCAGGTTCCAGCGCCGAAGAAGGCAAAAGGCAAGGTTTCCGGCGCTATCTCCTTCTCTCCGCAGATCTAGTCGCGCAAAGCAAGCCGCTAAGCCGGCGACCGGCAAGAGAGCTACAACGAAGCATGCCGAACGGAGAAAATAGCAGCAGCGCATCTGTTCACACCTTGTTTCTGCCATGTGCTTGAACGCCAAGACGTTCGCGCTTCTGTGAGATGAAAGACGTCCTTCTGCATATGTGGTTGCTCACAGCGGTGCACTTGTTAGTGTATCCATTCAGTCCTGGGCTGCGGGGCATTCAGAAGTGGCTCTGTGGAGACGTCTGCATAGAGGCAGCTGTCAGAACACGCACACTCGATTGTTCACCAAAACATATGCAGACGCGTCCTTAGCCTGTAGATTTGGATGCACAGAGTTCCCTGTGTTCGCAAGAGACAAGGGAATCGCGTCTGTACGCACAGAAGGAATAGCGGACCGTTTCCCTCGGAGTGAACGCGAAAGAGCCGTCTATATACTCGCAGACACGGGAACGTGCCTCAATGCGGTCACAGAGGCAGCAGCTTTTGCACAGATGCTCTGGTGATTCTGGCACTTTCCAGGCACACTCCTGAAAGTCGCGCACACTGCTGTTCACTCGCTAAACGACCTCTTGGGAAACACGTCTGCGGTCGATGGACCGCTCAGATTGCTTCTCGTGTAACTGTGAACTGTGTCAGCGCAGGGAATCCGTCTCTGTTGAGCAGATGTCAATCCTGCCTCGCTTTTGCTTTGTTGCCTCTACCAAGATGATTTCCCGTTTCTCTCTTCACTGGAGCACGCAGACACAGCCAACGCACATCAAGTGTCAAGAGACACACTCTGCTGAGCTCAACGCTTGTGCAGATGCACATGTGCGACGAAGTCAACACACGTGCTTGTGGAGAGAAAGAAAGGGACTCCCAGGCGTGTGGAGCGACGGGGAGAAAGAGCGGGCGCTGAGGAACACAGTTTCAAACAGACTGTCTCCACACAAACAGGCACCTGTCTGCAGGTATCCTAGATCTTGATTCTTGAACTTGAGGAAACACGCGTCTGAGCAAAACTCCCAAACGCTTCCAGGAAAGACACAGGCTCTCCCACAAGCACACAAGTGTTTGCCCTCAGCTATAGATCAGGGACAAGCTTGTGAAGAGATGCCCTGCTATTCTTTCGCCTTATGGCATCATGTGTTTCGTTTCTCTTGGAGATCGATTGCTAAACGTCTTTCCTCGGGCGACTGTGAAGCATTTGCCAGCGGAGGAGAAGTAGCACGGAGCAGCATTCAGTACTGCCTACGAGTGTCTTTGCTACCCTACTAGCGGAGCTCCAAGAACAGGCACACATCTTCAGGTACCTTCCAAATGTGGATTCCCCTGCAGCCCCGTAGGCGGGCGTGCAGTACGCCAACCATCAACGGACGTTTTTCCCCTCAAGCCTGTCAGGACGTTGCTCGTCCGTCTTTCCCTCAATAGATGGGAGTAGGCGCGCTTGCGGATGTGTGCGTGTGTGTGGCCACGCGTTTGCTTAGGCATCAGTGTGTGAAAAGGTAGGTGCTTTTCTCTAGCTGCGTGTGCGTGCACGTGGTGCTGGGTGCACATCCCTGGGTGCTCGAGGTAAGGTTTCTGCATGGTTTTCGCTGAGGAATCGTGTGTGTGCACATGGACAAAGAGAAGGCGCAGCAACCAGGTTCCAGCGCCGAAGAAGGCAAAAGGCAAGGTTTCCGGCGCTATCTCCTTCACTCCCCAGTCCTAGTCGCGCAAAGCAAGCCGCTAAGCCGGCGACCGGCAAGAGAGCTACAACGAAGCATGCCGAACGGAGAAAATAGCAGCAGCGCATCTGTTCACACCTTGTTTCTGCCATGTGCTTGAACGCCAAGACGTTCGCGCTTCTGTGAGATGAAAGACGTCCTTCTGCATATGTGGTTGCTCACAGCGGTGCACTTGTTAGTGTATCCATTCAGTCCTGGGCTGCGGGGCATTCAGAAGTGGCTCTGTGGAGACGTCTGCATAGAGGCAGCTGTCAGAACACGCACACTCGATTGTTCACCAAAACATATGCAGACGCGTCCTTAGCCTGTAGATTTGGATGCACAGAGTTCCCTGTGTTCGCAAGAGACAAGGGAATCGCGTCTGTACGCACAGAAGGAATAGCGGACCGTTTCCCTCGGAGTGAACGCGATAGAGCCGTCTATATACTCGCAGACACGGGAACGTGCCTCAATGCGGTCACAGAGGCAGCAGCTTTTGCACAGATGCTCTGGTGATTCTGGCACTTTCCAGGCACACTCCTGAAAGTCGCGCACACTGCTGTTCACTCGCTAAACGACCTCTTGGGAAACACGTCTCCGGTCGATGGACCGCTCAGATTGCTTCTCGTGTAACTGTGAACTGTGTCAGCGCAGGGAATCCGTCTCTGTTGAGCAGATGTCAATCCTGCCTCGCTTTTGCTTTGTTGCCTCTACCAAGATGATTTCCCGTTTCTCTCTTCACTGGAGCACGCAGACACAGCCAACGCACATCAAGTGTCAAGAGACACACTCTGCTGAGCTCAATGCTTGTGCAGATGCACATGTGCGACGAAGTCAACACACGTGCTTGTGGAGAGAAAGAAAGGGACTCCCAGGCGTGTGGAGCGACGGGGAGAAAGAGCGGGCGCTGAGGAACACAGTTTCAAACAGACTGTCTCCACACAAACAGGCACCTGTCTGCAGGTATCCTAGATCTTGATTCTTGAACTTGAGGAAACACGCGTCTGAGCAAAACTCCCAAACGCTTCCAGGAAAGACACAGGCTCTCCCACAAGCACACAAGTGTTTGCCCTCAGCTATACATCAGGGACAAGCTTGTGAAGAGATGCCCTGCTATTCTTTCGCCTTATGGCATCATGTGTTTCGTTTCTCTTGGAGATCGATTGTTAAACGTCTTTCCTCGGGCGACTGTGAAGCATTTGCCAGCGGAGGAGAAGTAGCACGGAGCAGCATTCAGTACTGCCTACGAGTGTCTTTGCTACCCTACTAGCGGAGCTCCAAGAACAGGCACACATCTTCAGGTACCTTCCAAATGTGGATTCCCCTGCAGCCCCGTAGGCGGGCGTGCAGTACGCCAACCATCAACGGACGTTTTTCCCCTCAAGCCTGTCAGGACGTTGCTCGTCCGTCTTTCCCTCAATAGATGGGAGTAGGCGCGCTTGCGGATGTGTGCATGTGTGTGGCCACGCGTTTGCTTAGGCATCAGTGTGTGAAAAGGTAGGTGCTTTTCTCTAGCTGCGTGTGCGTGCACGTGGTGCTGGGTGCACATCCCTGGGTGCTCGAGGTAAGGTTTCTGCATGGTTTTCGCTGAGGAATCGTGTGTGTGCACATGGACAAAGAGAAGGCGCAGCAACCAGGTTCCAGCGCCGAAGAAGGCAAAAGGCAAGGTTTCCGGCGCTATCTCCTTCACTCCCCAGACCTAGTCGCGCAAAGCAAGCCGCTAAGCCGGCGACCGGCAAGAGAGCTACAACGAAGCATGCCGAACGGAGAAAATAGCAGCAGCTCATCTGTTCACACCTTGTTTCTGCCATGTGCTTGAACGCCAAGACGTTCGCGCTTCTGTGAGATGAAAGACGTCCTTCTGCATATGTGGTTGCTCACAGCGGTGCACTTGTTAGTGTATCCATTCAGTCCTGGGCTGCGGGGCATTCAGAAGTGGCTCTGTGGAGACGTCTGCATAGAGGCAGCTGTCAGAACACGCACACTCGATTGTTCACCAAAACATATGCAGACGCGTCCTTAGCCTGTAGATTTGGATGCACAGAGTTCCCTGTGTTTGCAAGAGACAAGGGAATCGCGTCTGTACGCACAGAAGGAATAGCGGACCGTTTCCCTCGGAGTGAACGCGAAAGAGCCGTCTATATACTCGCAGACACGGGAACGTGCCTCAATGCGGTCACAGAGGCAGCAGCTTTTGCACAGATGCTCTGGTGATTCTGGCACTTTCCAGGCACACTCCTGAAAGTCGCGCACACTGCTGTTCACTCGCTAAACGACCTCTTGGGAAACACGTCTGCGGTCGATGGACCGCTCAGATTGCTTCTCGTGTAACTGTGAACTGTGTCAGCGCAGGGAATCCGTCTCTGTTGAGCAGATGTCAATCCTGCCTCGCTTTTGCTTTGTTGCCTCTACCAAGATGATTTCCCGTTTCTCTCTTCACTGGAGCACGCAGACACAGCCAACGCACATCAAGTGTCAAGAGACACACTCTGCTGAGCTCAACGCTTGTGCAGATGCACATGTGCGACGAAGTCAACACACGTGCTTGTGGAGAGAAAGAAAGGGACTCCCAGGCGTGTGGAGCGACGGGGAGAAAGAGCGGGCGCTGAGGAACACAGTTTCAAACAGACTGTCTCCACACAAACAGGCACCTGTCTGCAGGTATCCTAGATCTTGATTCTTGAACTTGAGGAAACACGCGTCTGAGCAAAACTCCCAAACGCTTCCAGGAAAGACACAGGCTCTCCCACAAGCACACAAGTGTTTGCCCTCAGCTATAGATCAGGGACAAGCTTGTGAAGAGATGCCCTGCTATTCTTTCGCCTTATGGCATCATGTGTTTCGTTTCTCTTGGAGATCGATTGTTAAACGTCTTTCCTCGGGCGACTGTGAAGCATTTGCCAGCGGAGGAGAAGTAGCACGGAGCAGCATTCAGTACTGCCTACGAGTGTCTTTGCTACCCTACTAGCGGAGCTCCAAGAACAGGCACACATCTTCAGGTACCTTCCAAATGTGGATTCCCCTGCAGCCCCGTAGGCGGGCGTGCAGTACGCCAACCATCAACGGACGTTTTTCCCCTCAAGCCTGTCAGGACGTTGCTCGTCCGTCTTTCCCTCAATAGATGGGAGTAGGCGCGCTTGCGGATGTGTGCGTGTGTGTGGCCACGCGTTTGCTTAGGCATCAGTGTGTGAAAAGGTAGGTGCTTTTCTCTAGCTGCGTGTGCGTGCACGTGGTGCTGGGTGCACATCCCTGGGTGCTCGAGGTAAGGTTTCTGCATGGTTTTCGCTGAGGAATCGTGTGTGTGCACATGGACAAAGAGAAGGCGCAGCAACCAGGTTCCAGCGCCGAAGAAGGCAAAAGGCAAGGTTTCCGGCGCTATCTCCTTCACTCCCCAGACCTAGTCGCGCAAAGCAAGCCGCTAAGCCGGCGACCGGCAAGAGAGCTACAACGAAGCATGCCGAACGGAGAAAATAGCAGCAGCTCATCTGTTCACACCTTGTTTCTGCCATGTGCTTGAACGCCAAGACGTTCGCGCTTCTGTGAGATGAAAGACGTCCTTCTGCATATGTGGTTGCTCACAGCGGTGCACTTGTTAGTGTATCCATTCAGTCCTGGGCTGCGGGGCATTCAGAAGTGGCTCTGTGGAGACGTCTGCATAGAGGCAGCTGTCAGAACACGCACACTCGATTGTTCACCAAAACATATGCAGACGCGTCCTTAGCCTGTAGATTTGGATGCACAGAGTTCCCTGTGTTCGCAAGAGACAAGGGAATCGCGTCTGTACGCACAGAAGGAATAGCGGACCGTTTCCCTCGGAGTGAACGCGAAAGAGCCGTCTATGTACTCGGAGACACGGGAACGTGCCTCAATGCGGTCACAGAGGCAGCAGCTTTTGCACAGATGCTCTGGTGATTCTGGCACTTTCCAGGCACACTCCTGAAAGTCGCGCACACTGCTGTTCACTCGCTAAACGACCTCTTGGGAAACACGTCTGCGGTCGATGGACCGCTCAGATTGCTTCTCGTGTAACTGTGAACTGTGTCAGTGCAGGGAATCCGTCTCTGTTGAGCAGATGTCAATCCTGCCTCGCTTTTGCTTTGTTGCCTCTACCAAGATGATTTCCCGTTTCTCTCTTCACTGGAGCACGCAGACACAGCCAACGCACATCAAGTGTCAAGAGACACACTCTGCTGAGCTCAACGCTTGTGCAGATGCACATGTGCGACGAAGTCAACACACGTGCTTGTGGAGAGAAAGAAAGGGACTCCCAGGCGTGTGGAGCGACGGGGAGAAAGAGCGGGCGCTGAGGAACACAGTTTCAAACAGACTGTCTCCACACAAACAGGCACCTGTCTGCAGGTATCCTAGATCTTGATTCTTGAACTTGAGGAAACACGCGTCTGAGCAAAACTCCCAAACGCTTCCAGGAAAGACACAGGCTCTCCCACAAGCACACAAGTGTTTGCCCTCAGCTATACATCAGGGACAAGCTTGTGAAGAGATGCCCTGCTAATCTTTCGCCTTATGGCATCATGTGTTTCGTTTCTCTTGGAGATCGATTGCTAAACGTCTTTCCTCGGGCGACTGTGAAGCATTTGCCAGCGGAGGAGAAGTAGCACGGAGCAGCATTCAGTACTGCCTACGAGTGTCTTTGCTACCCTACTAGCGGAGCTCCAAGAACAGGCACACATCTTCAGGTACCTTCCAAATGTGGATTCCCCTGCAGCCCCGTAGGCGGGCGTGCAGTACGCCAACCATCAACGGACGTTTTTCCCCTCAAGCCTGTCAGGACGTTGCTCGTCCGTCTTTCCCTCAATAGATGGGAGTAGGCGCGCTTGCGGATGTGTGCGTGTGTGTGGCCACGTGTTTGCTTAGGCATCAATGTGTGAAAAGGTAGGTGCTTATCTCTAGCTGCGTGTGCGTGCACGTGGTGCTGGGTGCACATCCCTGGGTGCTCGTGGAAAGGTTTCTGCATGGTTTTCTCTGAGGAATCGTGTGTGTGCACATGGACAAAGAGAAGGCGCAGCAACCAGGTTCCAGCGCCGAAGAAGGCAAAAGGCAAGGTTTCCGGCGCTATCTCCTTCTCTCCGCAGATCTAGTCGCGCAAAGCAAGCCGCTAAGCCGGCGACCGGCAAGAGAGCTACAACGAAGCATGCCGAACGGAGAAAATAGCAGCAGCGCATCTGTTCACACCTTGTTTCTGCCATGTGCTTGAACGCCAAGACGTTCGCGCTTCTGTGAGATGAAAGACGTCCTTCTGCATATGTGGTTGCTCACACCGGTGCACTTGTTAGTGTATCCATTCAGTCCTGGGCTGCGGGGCATTCAGAAGTGGCTCTGTGGAGACGTCTGCATAGAGGCAGCTGTCAGAACACGCACACTCGATTGTTCACCAAAACATATGCAGACGCGTCCTTAGCCTGTAGATTTGGATGCACAGAGTTCCCTGTGTTCGCAAGAGACAAGGGAATCGCGTCTGTACGCACAGAAGCAATAGCGGACCGTTTCCCTCGGAGTGAACGCGAAAGAGCCGTCTATATACTCGCAGACACGGGAACGTGCCTCAATGCGGTCACAGAGGCAGCAGCTTTTGCACAGATGCTCTGGTGATTCTGGCACTTTCCAGGCACACTCCTGAAAGTCGCGCACACTGCTGTTCACTCGCTAAACGACCTCTTGGGAAACACGTCTCCGGTCGATGGACCGCTCAGATTGCTTCTCGTGTAACTGTGAACTGTGTCAGCGCAGGGAATCCGTCTCTGTTGAGCAGATGTCAATCCTGCCTCGCTTTTGCTTTGTTGCCTCTACCAAGATGATTTCCCGTTTCTCTCTTCACTGGAGCACGCAGACACAGCCAACGCACATCAAGTGTCAAGAGACACACTCTGCTGAGCTCAACGCTTGTGCAGATGCACATGTGCGACGAAGTCAACACACGTGCTTGTGGAGAGAAAGAAAGGGACTCCCAGGCGTGTGGAGCGACGGGGAGAAAGAGCGGGCGCTGAGGAACACAGTTTCAAACAGACTGTCTCCACACAAACAGGCACCTGTCTGCAGGTATCCTAGATCTTGATTCTTGAACTTGAGGAAACACGCGTCTGAGCAAAACTCCCAAACGCTTCCAGGAAAGACACAGGCTCTCCCACAAGCACACAAGTGTTTGCCCTCAGCTATACATCAGGGACAAGCTTGTGAAGAGATGCCCTGCTATTCTTTCGCCTTATGGCATCATGTGTTTCGTTTCTCTTGGAGATCGATTGTTAAACGTCTTTCCTCGGGCGACTGTGAAGCATTTGCCACCGGCGGAGAAGTAGCACGGAGCAGCATTCAGTACTGCCTACGAGTGTCTTTGCTACCCTACTAGCGGAGCTCCAAGAACAGGCACACATCTTCAGGTACCTTCCAAATGTGGATTCCCCTGCAGCCCCGTAGGCGGGCGTGCAGTACGCCAACCATCAACGGACGTTTTTCCCCTCAAGCCTGTCAGGACGTTGCTCGTCCGTCTTTCCCTCAATAGATGGGAGTAGGCGCGCTTGCGGATGTGTGCGTGTGTGTGGCCACGCGTTTGCTTAGGCATCAGTGTGTGAAAAGGTAGGTGCTTTTCTCTAGCTGCGTGTGCGTGCACGTGGTGCTGGGTGCACATCCCTGGGTGCTCGAGGTAAGGTTTCTGCATGGTTTTCGCTGAGGAATCGTGTGTGTGCACATGGACAAAGAGAAGGCGCAGCAACCAGGTTCCAGCGCCGAAGAAGGCAAAAGGCAAGGTTTCCGGCGCTATCTCCTCTCCCCAGACCTAGTCGCGCAAAGCAAGCCGCTAAGCCGGCGACCGGCAAGAGAGCTACAACGAAGCATGCCGAACGGAGAAAATAGCAGCAGCTCATCTGTTCACACCTTGTTTCTGCCATGTGCTTGAACGCCAAGACGTTTGCGCTTCTGTGAGATGAAAGACGTCCTTCTGCATATGTGGTTGCTCACAGCGGTGCACTTGTTAGTGTATCCATTCAGTCCTGGGCTGCGGGGCATTCAGAAGTGGCTCTGTGGAGACGTCTGCATAGAGGCAGCTGTCAGAACACGCACACTCGATTGTTCACCAAAACATATGCAGACGCGTCCTTAGCCTGTAGATTTGGATGCACAGAGTTCCCTGTGTTCGCAAGAGACAAGGGAATCGCGTCTGTACGCACAGAAGCAATAGCGGACCGTTTCCCTCGGAGTGAACGCGAAAGAGCCGTCTATGTACTCGGAGACACGGGAACGTGCCTCAATGCGGTCACAGAGGCAGCAGCTTTTGCACAGGTGCTCTGGTGATTCTGGCACTTTCCAGGCACACTCCTGAAAGTCGCGCACACTGCTGTTCACTCGCTAAACGACCTCTTGGGAAACACGTCTCCGGTCGATGGACCGCTCAGATTGCTTCTCGTGTAACTGTGAACTGTGTCAGCGCAGGGAATCCCTCTCTGTTGAGCAGATGTCAATCCTGCCTCGCTTTTGCTTTGTTGCCTCTACCAAGATGATTTCCCGTTTCTCTCTTCACTGGAGCACGCAGACACAGCCAACGCACATCAAGTGTCAAGAGACACACTCTGCTGAGCTCAACGCTTGTGCAGATGCACATGTGCGACGAAGTCAACACACGTGCTTGTGGAGAGAAAGAAAGGGACTCCCAGGCGTGTGGAGCGACGGGGAGAAAGAGCGGGCGCTGAGGAACACAGTTTCAAACAGACTGTCTCCACACAAACAGGCACCTGTCTGCAGGTATCCTAGATCTTGATTCTTGAACTTGAGGAAACACGCGTCTGAGCAAAACTCCCAAACGCTTCCAGGAAAGACACAGGCTCTCCCACAAGCACACAAGTGTTTGCCCTCAGCTATACATCAGGGACAAGCTTGTGAAGAGATGCCCTGCTATTCTTTCGCCTTATGGCATCATGTGTTTCGTTTCTCTTGGAGATCGATTGCTAAACGTCTTTCCTCGGGCGACTGTGAAGCATTTGCCAGCGGAGGAGAAGTAGCACGGAGCAGCATTCAGTACTGCCTACGAGTGTCTTTGCTACCCTACTAGCGGAGCTCCAAGAACAGGCACACATCTTCAGGTACCTTCCAAATGTGGATTCCCCTGCAGCCCCGTAGGCGGGCGTGCAGTACGCCAACCATCAACGGACGTTTTTCCCCTCAAGCCTGTCAGGACGTTGCTCGTCCGTCTTTCCCTCAATAGATGGGAGTAGGCGCGCTTGCGGATGTGTGCGTGTGTGTGGCCACGCGTTTGCTTAGGCATCAATGTGTGAAAAGGTAGGTGCTTATCTCTAGCTGCGTGTGCGTGCACGTGGTGCTGGGTGCACATCCCTGGGTGCTCGTGGAAAGGTTTCTGCATGGTTTTCGCTGAGGAATCGTGTGTGTGCACATGGACAAAGAGAAGGCGCAGCAACCAGGTTCCAGCGCCGAAGAAGGCAAAAGGCAAGGTTTCCGGCGCTATCTCCTTCTCTCCGCAGATCTAGTCGCGCAAAGCAAGCCGCTAAGCCGGCGACCGGCAAGAGAGCTACAACGAAGCATGCCGAACGGAGAAAATAGCAGCAGCGCATCTGTTCACACCTTGTTTCTGCCATGTGCTTGAACGCCAAGACGTTCGCGCTTCTGTGAGATGAAAGACGTCCTTCTGCATATGTGGTTGCTCACACCGGTGCACTTGTTAGTGTATCCATTCAGTCCTGGGCTGCGGGGCATTCAGAAGTGGCTCTGTGGAGACGTCTGCATAGAGGCAGCTGTCAGAACACGCACACTCGATTGTTCACCAAAACATATGCAGACGCGTCCTTAGCCTGTAGATTTGGATGCACAGAGTTCCCTGTGTTCGCAAGAGACAAGGGAATCGCGTCTGTACGCACAGAAGCAATAGCGGACCGTTTCCCTCGGAGTGAACGCGAAAGAGCCGTCTATATACTCGCAGACACGGGAACGTGCCTCAATGCGGTCACAGAGGCAGCAGCTTTTGCACAGATGCTCTGGTGATTCTGGCACTTTCCAGGCACACTCCTGAAAGTCGCGCACACTGCTGTTCACTCGCTAAACGACCTCTTGGGAAACACGTCTCCGGTCGATGGACCGCTCAGATTGCTTCTCGTGTAACTGTGAACTGTGTCAGCGCAGGGAATCCCTCTCTGTTGAGCAGATGTCAATCCTGCCTCGCTTTTGCTTTGTTGCCTCTACCAAGATGATTTCCCGTTTCTCTCTTCACTGGAGCACGCAGACACAGCCAACGCACATCAAGTGTCAAGAGACACACTCTGCTGAGCTCAACGCTTGTGCAGATGCACATGTGCGACGAAGTCAACACACGTGCTTGTGGAGAGAAAGAAAGGGACTCCCAGGCGTGTGGAGCGACGGGGAGAAAGAGCGGGCGCTGAGGAACACAGTTTCAAACAGACTGTCTCCACACAAACAGGCACCTGTCTGCAGGTATCCTAGATCTTGATTCTTGAACTTGAGGAAACACGCGTCTGAGCAAAACTCCCAAACGCTTCCAGGAAAGACACAGGCTCTCCCACAAGCACACAAGTGTTTGCCCTCAGCTATAGATCAGGGACAAGCTTGTGAAGAGATGCCCTGCTATTCTTTCGCCTTATGGCATCATGTGTTTCGTTTCTCTTGGAGATCGATTGTTAAACGTCTTTCCTCGGGCGACTGTGAAGCATTTGCCACCGGCGGAAAAGTAGGACGGAGCAGCATTCAGTACTGCCTACGAGTGTCTTTGCTACCCTACTAGCGGAGCTCCAAGAACAGGCACACATCTTCAGGTACCTTCCAAATGTGGATTCCCCTGCAGCCCCGTAGGCGGGCGTGCAGTACGCCAACCATCAACGGACGTTTTTCCCCTCAAGCCTGTCAGGACGTTGCTCGTCCGTCTTTCCCTCAATAGATGGGAGTAGGCGCGCTTGCGGATGTGTGCGTGTGTGTGGCCACGCGTTTGCTTAGGCATCAGTGTGTGAAAAGGTAGGTGCTTTTCTCTAGCTGCGTGTGCGTGCACGTGGTGCTGGGTGCACATCCCTGGGTGCTCGAGGTAAGGTTTCTGCATGGTTTTCGCTGAGGAATCGTGTGTGTGCACATGGACAAAGAGAAGGCGCAGCAACCAGGTTCCAGCGCCGAAGAAGGCAAAAGGCAAGGTTTCCGGCGCTATCTCCTCTCCCCAGACCGAGTCGCGCAAAGCAAGCCGCTAAGCCGGCGACCGGCAAGAGAGCTACAACGAAGCATGCCGAACGGAGAAAATAGCAGCAGCTCATCTGTTCACACCTTGTTTCTGCCATGTGCTTGAACGCCAAGACGTTCGCGCTTCTGTGAGATGAAAGACGTCCTTCTGCATATGTGGTTGCTCACACCGGTGCACTTGTTAGTGTATCCATTCAGTCCTGGGCTGCGGGGCATTCAGAAGTGGCTCTGTGGAGACGTCTGCATAGAGGCAGCTGTCAGAACACGCACACTCGATTGTTCACCAAAACATATGCAGACGCGTCCTTAGCCTGTAGATTTGGATGCACAGAGTTCCCTGTGTTCGCAAGAGACAAGGGAATCGCGTCTGTACGCACAGAAGCAATAGCGGACCGTTTCCCTCGGAGTGAACGCGAAAGAGCCGTCTATGTACTCGGAGACACGGGAACGTGCCTCAATGCGGTCACAGAGGCAGCAGCTTTTGCACAGATGCTCTGGTGATTCTGGCACTTTCCAGGCACACTCCTGAAAGTCGCGCACACTGCTGTTCACTCGCTAAACGACCTCTTGGGAAACACGTCTCCGGTCGATGGACCGCTCAGATTGCTTCTCGTGTAACTGTGAACTGTGTCAGCGCAGGGAATCCGTCTCTGTTGAGCAGATGTCAATCCTGCCTCGCTTTTGCTTTGTTGCCTCTACCAAGATGATTTCCCGTTTCTCTCTTCACTGGAGCACGCAGACACAGCCAACGCACATCAAGTGTCAAGAGACACACTCTGCTGAGCTCTACGCTTGTGCAGATGCACATGTGCGACGAAGTCAACACACGTGCTTGTGGAGAGAAAGAAAGGGACTCCCAGGCGTGTGGAGCGACGGGGAGAAAGAGCGGGCGCTGAGGAACACAGTTTCAAACAGACTGTCTCCACACAAACAGGCACCTGTCTGCAGGTATCCTAGATCTTGATTCTTGAACTTGAGGAAACACGCGTCTGAGCAAAACTCCCAAACGCTTCCAGGAAAGACACAGGCTCTCCCACAAGCACACAAGTGTTTGCCCTCAGCTATAGATCAGGGACAAGCTTGTGAAGAGATGCCCTGCTATTCTTTCGCCTTATGGCATCATGTGTTTCGTTTCTCTTGGAGATCGATTGCTAAACGTCTTTCCTCGGGCGACTGTGAAGCATTTGCCAGCGGAGGAGAAGTAGCACGGAGCAGCATTCAGTACTGCCTACGAGTGTCTTTGCTACCCTACTAGCGGAGCTCCAAGAACAGGCACACATCTTCAGGTACCTTCCAAATGTGGATTCCCCTGCAGCCCCGTAGGCGGGCGTGCAGTACGCCAACCATCAACGGACGTTTTTCCCCTCAAGCCTGTCAGGACGTTGCTCGTCCGTCTTTCCCTCAATAGATGGGAGTAGGCGCGCTTGCGGATGTGTGCGTGTGTGTGGCCACGCGTTTGCTTAGGCATCAGTGTGTGAAAAGGTAGGTGCTTTTCTCTAGCTGCGTGTGCGTGCACGTGGTGCTGGGTGCACATCCCTGGGTGCTCGAGGTAAGGTTTCTGCATGGTTTTCGCTGAGGTATCGTGTGTGTGCACATGGACAAAGAGAAGGCGCAGCAACCAGGTTCCAGCGCCGAAGAAGGCAAAAGGCAAGGTTTCCGGCGCTATCTCCTTCTCTCCGCAGACCTAGTCGCGCAAAGGAAGCCGCTAAGCCGGCGACCGGCAAGAGAGCTACAACGAAGCATGCCGAACGGAGAAAATAGCAGCAGCTCATCTGTTCACACCTTGTTTCTGCCATGTGCTTGAACGCCAAGACGTTCGCGCTTCTGTGAGATGAAAGACGTCCTTCTGCATATGTGGTTGCTCACACCGGTGCACTTGTTAGTGTATCCATTCAGTCCTGGGCTGCGGGGCATTCAGAAGTGGCTCTGTGGAGACGTCTGCATAGAGGCAGCTGTCAGAACACGCACACTCGATTGTTCACCAAAACATATGCAGACGCGTCCTTAGCCTGTAGATTTGGATGCACAGAGTTCCCTGTGTTCGCAAGAGACAAGGGAATCGCGTCTGTACGCACAGAAGCAATAGCGGACCGTTTCCCTCGGAGTGAACGCGAAAGAGCCGTCTATGTACTCGGAGACACGGGAACGTGCCTCAATGCGGTCACAGAGGCAGCAGCTTTTGCACAGATGCTCTGGTGATTCTGGCACTTTCCAGGCACACTCCTGAAAGTCGCGCACACTGCTGTTCACTCGCTAAACGACCTCTTGGGAAACACGTCTCCGGTCGATGGACCGCTCAGATTGCTTCTCGTGTAACTGTGAACTGTGTCAGCGCAGGGAATCCGTCTCTGTTGAGCAGATGTCAATCCTGCCTCGCTTTTGCTTTGTTGCCTCTACCAAGATGATTTCCCGTTTCTCTCTTCACTGGAGCACGCAGACACAGCCAACGCACATCAAGTGTCAAGAGACACACTCTGCTGAGCTCTACGCTTGTGCAGATGCACATGTGCGACGAAGTCAACACACGTGCTTGTGGAGAGAAAGAAAGGGACTCCCAGGCGTGTGGAGCGACGGGGAGAAAGAGCGGGCGCTGAGGAACACAGTTTCAAACAGACTGTCTCCACACAAACAGGCACCTGTCTGCAGGTATCCTAGATCTTGATTCTTGAACTTGAGGAAACACGCGTCTGAGCAAAACTCCCAAACGCTTCCAGGAAAGACACAGGCTCTCCCACAAGCACACAAGTGTTTGCCCTCAGCTATAGATCAGGGACAAGCTTGTGAAGAGATGCCCTGCTATTCTTTCGCCTTATGGCATCATGTGTTTCGTTTCTCTTGGAGATCGATTGCTAAACGTCTTTCCTCGGGCGACTGTGAAGCATTTGCCAGCGGAGGAGAAGTAGCACGGAGCAGCATTCAGTACTGCCTACGAGTGTCTTTGCTACCCTACTAGCGGAGCTCCAAGAACAGGCACACATCTTCAGGTACCTTCCAAATGTGGATTCCCCTGCAGCCCCGTAGGCGGGCGTGCAGTACGCCAACCATCAACGGACGTTTTTCCCCTCAAGCCTGTCAGGACGTTGCTCGTCCGTCTTTCCCTCAATAGATGGGAGTAGGCGCGCTTGCGGATGTGTGCGTGTGTGTGGCCACGCGTTTGCTTAGGCATCAGTGTGTGAAAAGGTAGGTGCTTTTCTCTAGCTGCGTGTGCGTGCACGTGGTGCTGGGTGCACATCCCTGGGTGCTCGAGGTAAGGTTTCTGCATGGTTTTCGCTGAGGTATCGTGTGTGTGCACATGGACAAAGAGAAGGCGCAGCAACCAGGTTCCAGCGCCGAAGAAGGCAAAAGGCAAGGTTTCCGGCGCTATCTCCTTCTCTCCGCAGACCTAGTCGCGCAAAGGAAGCCGCTAAGCCGGCGACCGGCAAGAGAGCTACAACGAAGCATGCCGAACGGAGAAAATAGCAGCAGCTCATCTGTTCACACCTTGTTTCTGCCATGTGCTTGAACGCCAAGACGTTCGCGCTTCTGTGAGATGAAAGACGTCCTTCTGCATATGTGGTTGCTCACAGCGGTGCACTTGTTAGTGTATCCATTCAGTCCTGGGCTGCGGGGCATTCAGAAGTGGCTCTGTGGAGACGTCTGCATAGAGGCAGCTGTCAGAACACGCACACTCGATTGTTCACCAAAACATATGCAGACGCGTCCTTAGCCTGTAGATTTGGATGCACAGAGTTCCCTGTGTTCGCAAGAGACAAGGGAATCGCGTCTGTACGCACAGAAGGAATAGCGGACCGTTTCCCTCGGAGTGAACGCGAAAGAGCCGTCTATATACTCGCAGACACGGGAACGTGCCTCAATGCGGTCACAGAGGCAGCAGCTTTTGCACAGGTGCTCTGGTGATTCTGGCACTTTCCAGGCACACTCCTGAAAGTCGCGCACACTGCTGTTCACTCGCTAAACGACCTCTTGGGAAACACGTCTCCGGTCGATGGACCGCTCAGATTGCTTCTCGTGTAACTGTGAACTGTGTCAGCGCAGGGAATCCGTCTCTGTTGAGCAGATGTCAATCCTGCCTCGCTTTTGCTTTGTTGCCTCTACCAAGATGATTTCCCGTTTCTCTCTTCACTGGAGCACGCAGACACAGCCAACGCACATCAAGTGTCAAGAGACACACTCTGCTGAGCTCAACGCTTGTGCAGATGCACATGTGCGACGAAGTCAACACACGTGCTTGTGGAGAGAAAGAAAGGGACTCCCAGGCGTGTGGAGCGACGGGGAGAAAGAGCGGGCGCTGAGGAACACAGTTTCAAACAGACTGTCTCCACACAAACAGGCACCTGTCTGCAGGTATCCTAGATCTTGATTCTTGAACTTGAGGAAACACGCGTCTGAGCAAAACTCCCAAACGCTTCCAGGAAAGACACAGGCTCTCCCACAAGCACACAAGTGTTTGCCCTCAGCTATAGATCAGGGACAAGCTTGTGAAGAGATGCCCTGCTATTCTTTCGCCTTATGGCATCATGTGTTTCGTTTCTCTTGGAGATCGATTGTTAAACGTCTTTCCTCGGGCGACTGTGAAGCATTTGCCACCGGCGGAAAAGTAGCACGGAGCAGCATTCAGTACTGCCTACGAGTGTCTTTGCTACCCTACTAGCGGAGCTCCAAGAACAGGCACACATCTTCAGGTACCTTCCAAATGTGGATTCCCCTGCAGCCCCGTAGGCGGGCGTGCAGTACGCCAACCATCAACGGACGTTTTTCCCCTCAAGCCTGTCAGGACGTTGCTCGTCCGTCTTTCCCTCAATAGATGGGAGTAGGCGCGCTTGCGGATGTGTGCGTGTGTGTGGCCACGCGTTTGCTTAGGCATCAGTGTGTGAAAAGGTAGGTGCTTTTCTCTAGCTGCGTGTGCGTGCACGTGGTGCTGGGTGCACATCCCTGGGTGCTCGAGGTAAGGTTTCTGCATGGTTTTCGCTGAGGAATCGTGTGTGTGCACATGGACAAAGAGAAGGCGCAGCAACCAGGTTCCAGCGCCGAAGAAGGCAAAAGGCAAGGTTTCCGGCGCTATCTCCTTCTCTCCCCAGACCGAGTCGCGCAAAGCAAGCCGCTAAGCCGGCGACCGGCAAGAGAGCTACAACGAAGCATGCCGAACGGAGAAAATAGCAGCAGCGCATCTGTTCACACCTTGTTTCTGCCATGTGCTTGAACGCCAAGACGTTCGCGCTTCTGTGAGATGAAAGACGTCCTTCTGCATATGTGGTTGCTCACACCGGTGCACTTGTTAGTGTATCCATTCAGTCCTGAGCTGCGGGGCATTCAGAAGTGGCTCTGTGGAGACGTCTGCATAGAGGCAGCTGTCAGAACACGCACACTCGATTGTTCACCAAAACATATGCAGACGCGTCCTTAGCCTGTAGATTTGGATGCACAGAGTTCCCTGTGTTCGCAAGAGACAAGCGAATCGCGTCTGTACGCACAGAAGCAATAGCGGACCGTTTCCCTCGGAGTGAACGCGAAAGAGCCGTCTATATACTCGGAGACACGGGAACGTGCCTCAATGCGGTCACAGAGGCAGCAGCTTTTGCACAGGTGCTCTGGTGATTCTGGCACTTTCCAGGCACACTCCTGAAAGTCGCGCACACTGCTGTTCACTCGCTAAACGACCTCTTGGGAAACACGTCTCCGGTCGATGGACCGCTCAGATTGCTTCTCGTGTAACTGTGAACTGTGTCAGCGCAGGGAATCCCTCTCTGTTGAGCAGATGTCAATCCTGCCTCGCTTTTGCTTTGTTGCCTCTACCAAGATGATTTCCCGTTTCTCTCTTCACTGGAGCACGCAGACACAGCCAACGCACATCAAGTGTCAAGAGACACACTCTGCTGAGCTCAACGCTTGTGCAGATGCACATGTGCGACGAAGTCAACACACGTGCTTGTGGAGAGAAAGAAAGGGACTCCCAGGCGTGTGGAGCGACGGGGAGAAAGAGCGGGCGCTGAGGAACACAGTTTCAAACAGACTGTCTCCACACAAACAGGCACCTGTCTGCAGGTATCCTAGATCTTGATTCTTGAACTTGAGGAAACACGCGTCTGAGCAAAACTCCCAAACGCTTCCAGGAAAGACACAGGCTCTCCCACAAGCACACAAGTGTTTGCCCTCAGCTATACATCAGGGACAAGCTTGTGAAGAGATGCCCTGCTATTCTTTCGCCTTATGGCATCATGTGTTTCGTTTCTCTTGGAGATCGATTGTTAAACGTCTTTCCTCGGGCGACTGTGAAGCATTTGCCACCGGCGGAAAAGTAGCACGGAGCAGCATTCAGTACTGCCTACGAGTGTCTTTGCTACCCTACTAGCGGAGCTCCAAGAACAGGCACACATCTTCAGGTACCTTCCAAATGTGGATTCCCCTGCAGCCCCGTAGGCGGGCGTGCAGTACGCCAACCATCAACGGACGTTTTTCCCCTCAAGCCTGTCAGGACGTTGCTCGTCCGTCTTTCCCTCAATAGATGGGAGTAGGCGCGCTTGCGGATGTGTGCGTGTGTGTGGCCACGCGTTTGCTTAGGCATCAGTGTGTGAAAAGGTAGGTGCTTTTCTCTAGCTGCGTGTGCGTGCACGTGGTGCTGGGTGCACATCCCTGGGTGCTCGAGGTAAGGTTTCTGCATGGTTTTCGCTGAGGAATCGTGTGTGTGCACATGGACAAAGAGAAGGCGCAGCAACCAGGTTCCAGCGCCGAAGAAGGCAAAAGGCAAGGTTTCCGGCGCTATCTCCTTCTCTCCCCAGACCGAGTCGCGCAAAGCAAGCCGCTAAGCCGGCGACCGGCAAGAGAGCTACAACGAAGCATGCCGAACGGAGAAAATAGCAGCAGCGCATCTGTTCACACCTTGTTTCTGCCATGTGCTTGAACGCCAAGACGTTCGCGCTTCTGTGAGATGAAAGACGTCCTTCTGCATATGTGGTTGCTCACACCGGTGCACTTGTTAGTGTATCCATTCAGTCCTGGGCTGCGGGGCATTCAGAAGTGGCTCTGTGGAGACGTCTGCATAGAGGCAGCTGTCAGAACACGCACACTCGATTGTTCACCAAAACATATGCAGACGCGTCCTTAGCCTGTAGATTTGGATGCACAGAGTTCCCTGTGTTCGCAAGAGACAAGGGAATCGCGTCTGTACGCACAGAAGCAATAGCGGACCGTTTCCCTCGGAGTGAACGCGAAAGAGCCGTCTATATACTCGCAGACACGGGAACGTGCCTCAATGCGGTCACAGAGGCAGCAGCTTTTGCACAGGTGCTCTGGTGATTCTGGCACTTTCCAGGCACACTCCTGAAAGTCGCGCACACTGCTGTTCACTCGCTAAACGACCTCTTGGGAAACACGTCTCCGGTCGATGGACCGCTCAGATTGCTTCTCGTGTAACTGTGAACTGTGTCAGCGCAGGGAATCCCTCTCTGTTGAGCAGATGTCAATCCTGCCTCGCTTTTGCTTTGTTGCCTCTACCAAGATGATTTCCCGTTTCTCTCTTCACTGGAGCACGCAGACACAGCCAACGCACATCAAGTGTCAAGAGACACACTCTGCTGAGCTCAACGCTTGTGCAGATGCACATGTGCGACGAAGTCAACACACGTGCTTGTGGAGAGAAAGAAAGGGACTCCCAGGCGTGTGGAGCGACGGGGAGAAAGAGCGGGCGCTGAGGAACACAGTTTCAAACAGACTGTCTCCACACAAACAGGCACCTGTCTGCAGGTATCCTAGATCTTGATTCTTGAACTTGAGGAAACACGCGTCTGAGCAAAACTCCCAAACGCTTCCAGGAAAGACACAGGCTCTCCCACAAGCACACAAGTGTTTGCCCTCAGCTATACATCAGGGACAAGCTTGTGAAGAGATGCCCTGCTATTCTTTCGCCTTATGGCATCATGTGTTTCGTTTCTCTTGGAGATCGATTGTTAAACGTCTTTCCTCGGGCGACTGTGAAGCATTTGCCAGCGGAGGAGAAGTAGCACGGAGCAGCATTCAGTACTGCCTACGAGTGTCTTTGCTACCCTACTAGCGGAGCTCCAAGAACAGGCACACATCTTCAGGTACCTTCCAAATGTGGATTCCCCTGCAGCCCCGTAGGCGGGCGTGCAGTACGCCAACCATCAACGGACGTTTTTCCCCTCAAGCCTGTCAGGACGTTGCTCGTCCGTCTTTCCCTCAATAGATGGGAGTAGGCGCGCTTGCGGATGTGTGCGTGTGTGTGGCCACGCGTTTGCTTAGGCATCAGTGTGTGAAAAGGTAGGTGCTTTTCTCTAGCTGCGTGTGCGTGCACGTGGGGCTGGGTGCACATCCCTGGGTGCTCGAGGTAAGGTTTCTGCATGGTTTTCGCTGAGGAATCGTGTGTGTGCACATGGACAAAGAGAAGGCGCAGCAACCAGGTTCCAGCGCCGAAGAAGGCAAAAGGCAAGGTTTCCGGCGCTATCTCCTTCACTCCCCAGTCCTAGTCGCGCAAAGCAAGCCGCTAAGCCGGCGACCGGCAAGAGAGCTACAACGAAGCATGCCGAACGGAGAAAATAGCAGCAGCGCATCTGTTCACACCTTGTTTCTGCCATGTGCTTGAACGCCAAGACGTTCGCGCTTCTGTGAGATGAAAGACGTCCTTCTGCATATGTGGTTGCTCACACCGGTGCACTTGTTAGTGTATCCATTCAGTCCTGGGCTGCGGGGCATTCAGAAGTGGCTCTGTGGAGACGTCTGCATAGAGGCAGCTGTCAGAACACGCACACTCGATTGTTCACCAAAACATATGCAGACGCGTCCTTAGCCTGTAGATTTGGATGCACAGAGTTCCCTGTGTTCGCAAGAGACAAGCGAATCGCGTCTGTACGCACAGAAGCAATAGCGGACCGTTTCCCTCGGAGTGAACGCGGAAGAGCCGTCTATGTACTCGGAGACACGGGAACGTGCCTCAATGCGGTCACAGAGGCAGCAGCTTTTGCACAGATGCTCTGGTGATTCTGGCACTTTCCAGGCACACTCCTGAAAGTCGCGCACACTGCTGTTCACTCGCTAAACGACCTCTTGGGAAACACGTCTCCGGTCGATGGACCGCTCAGATTGCTTCTCGTGTAACTGTGAACTGTGTCAGCGCAGGGAATCCGTCTCTGTTGAGCAGATGTCAATCCTGCCTCGCTTTTGCTTTGTTGCCTCTACCAAGATGATTTCCCGTTTCTCTCTTCACTGGAGCACGCAGACACAGCCAACGCACATCAAGTGTCAAGAGACACACTCTGCTGAGCTCAACGCTTGTGCAGATGCACATGTGCGACGAAGTCAACACACGTGCTTGTGGAGAGAAAGAAAGGGACTCCCAGGCGTGTGGAGCGACGGGGAGAAAGAGCGGGCGCTGAGGAACACAGTTTCAAACAGACTGTCTCCACACAAACAGGCACCTGTCTGCAGGTATCCTAGATCTTGATTCTTGAACTTGAGGAAACACGCGTCTGAGCAAAACTCCCAAACGCTTCCAGGAAAGACACAGGCTCTCCCACAAGCACACAAGTGTTTGCCCTCAGCTATAGATCAGGGACAAGCTTGTGAAGAGATGCCCTGCTATTCTTTCGCCTTATGGCATCATGTGTTTCGTTTCTCTTGGAGATCGATTGTTAAACGTCTTTCCTCGGGCGACTGTGAAGCATTTGCCAGCGGAGGAGAAGTAGCACGGAGCAGCATTCAGTACTGCCTACGAGTGTCTTTGCTACCCTACTAGCGGAGCTCCAAGAACAGGCACACATCTCCAGGTACCTTCCAAATGTGGATTCCCCTGCAGCCCCGTAGGCGGGCGTGCAGTACGCCAACCATCAACGGACGTTTTTCCCCTCAAGCCTGTCAGGACGTTGCTCGTCCGTCTTTCCCTCAATAGATGGGAGTAGGCGCGCTTGCGGATGTGTGCGTGTGTGTGGCCACGCGTTTGCTTAGGCATCAGTGTGTGAAAAGGTAGGTGCTTTTCTCTAGCTGCGTGTGCGTGCACGTGGGGCTGGGTGCACATCCCTGGGTGCTCGAGGTAAGGTTTCTGCATGGTTTTCGCTGAGGAATCGTGTGTGTGCACATGGACAAAGAGAAGGCGCAGCAACCAGGTTCCAGCGCCGAAGAAGGCAAAAGGCAAGGTTTCCGGCGCTATCTCCTTCACTCCCCAGTCCTAGTCGCGCAAAGCAAGCCGCTAAGCCGGCGACCGGCAAGAGAGCTACAACGACGCATGCCGAACGGAGAAAATAGCAGCAGCTCATCTGTTCACACCTTGTTTCTGCCATGTGCTTGAACGCCAAGACGTTCGCGCTTCTGTGAGATGAAAGACGTCCTTCTGCATATGTGGTTGCTCACACCGGTGCACTTGTTAGTGTATCCATTCAGTCCTGGGCTGCGGGGCATTCAGAAGCGGCTCTGTGGAGACGTCTGCATAGAGGCAGCTGTCAGAACACGCACACTCGATTGTTCACCAAAACATATGCAGACGCGTCCTTAGCCTGTAGATTTGGATGCACAGAGTTCCCTGTGTTCGCAAGAGACAAGCGAATCGCGTCTGTACGCACAGAAGCAATAGCGGACCGTTTCCCTCGGAGCGAACGCGAAGGAGCCGTCTATGTACTCGGAGACACGGGAACGTGCCTCAATGCGGTCACAGAGGCAGCAGCTTTTGCACAGATGCTCTGGTGATTCTGGCACTTTCCAGGCACACTCCTGAAAGTCGCGCACACTGCTGTTCACTCGCTAAACGACCTCTTGGGAAACACGTCTCCGGTCGATGGACCGCTCAGATTGCTTCTCGTGTAACTGTGAACTGTGTCAGCGCAGAGAATCCGTCTCTGTTGAGCAGATGTCAATCCTGCCTCGCTTTTGCTTTGTTGCCTCTACCAAGATGATTTCCCGTTTCTCTCTTCACTGGAGCACGCAGACACAGCCAACGCACATCAAGTGTCAAGAGACACACTCTGCTGAGCTCAACGCTTGTGCAGATGCACATGTGCGACGAAGTCAACACACGTGCTTGTGGAGAGAAAGAAAGGGACTCCCAGGCGTGTGGAGCGACGGGGAGAAAGAGCGGGCGCTGAGGAACACAGTTTCAAACAGACTGTCTCCACACAAACAGGCACCTGTCTGCAGGTATCCTAGATCTTGATTCTTGAACTTGAGGAAACACGCGTCTGAGCAAAACTCCCAAACGCTTCCAGGAAAGACACAGGCTCTCCCACAAGCACACAAGTGTTTGCCCTCAGCTATAGATCAGGGACAAGCTTGTGAAGAGATGCCCTGCTATTCTTTCGCCTTATGGCATCATGTGTTTCGTTTCTCTTGGAGATCGATTGTTAAACGTCTTTCCTCGGGCGACTGTGAAGCATTTGCCAGCGGAGGAGAAGTAGCACGGAGCAGCATTCAGTACTGCCTACGAGTGTCTTTGCTACCCTACTAGCGGAGCTCCAAGAACAGGCACACATCTCCAGGTACCTTCCAAATGTGGATTCCCCTGCAGCCCCGTAGGCGGGCGTGCAGTACGCCAACCATCAACGGACGTTTTTCCCCTCAAGCCTGTCAGGACGTTGCTCGTCCGTCTTTCCCTCAATAGATGGGAGTAGGCGCGCTTGCGGATGTGTGCGTGTGTGTGGCCACGCGTTTGCTTAGGCATCAGTGTGTGAAAAGGTAGGTGCTTTTCTCTAGCTGCGTGTGCGTGCACGTGGGGCTGGGTGCACATCCCTGGGTGCTCGAGGTAAGGTTTCTGCATGGTTTTCGCTGAGGAATCGTGTGTGTGCACATGGACAAAGAGAAGGCGCAGCAACCAGGTTCCAGCGCCGAAGAAGGCAAAAGGCAAGGTTTCCGGCGCTATCTCCTTCTCTCCGCAGACCTAGTCGCGCAAAGCAAGCCGCTAAGCCGGCGACCGGCAAGAGAGCTACAACGAAGCATGCCGAACGGAGAAAATAGCAGCAGCGCATCTGTTCACACCTTGTTTCTGCCATGTGCTTGAACGCCAAGACGTTCGCGCTTCTGTGAGATGAAAGACGTCCTTCTGCATATGTGGTTGCTCACACCGGTGCACTTGTTAGTGTATCCATTCAGTCCTGGGCTGCGGGGCATTCAGAAGTGGCTCTGTGGAGACGTCTGCATAGAGGCAGCTGTCAGAACACGCACACTCGATTGTTCACCAAAACATATGCAGACGCGTCCTTAGCCTGTAGATTTGGATGCACAGAGTTCCCTGTGTTCGCAAGAGACAAGGGAATCGCGTCTGTACGCACAGAAGCAATAGCGGACCGTTTCCCTCGGAGTGAACGCGAAAGAGCCGTCTATGTACTCGGAGACACGGGAACGTGCCTCAATGCGGTCACAGAGGCAGCAGCTTTTGCACAGATGCTCTGGTGATTCTGGCACTTTCCAGGCACACTCCTGAAAGTCGCGCACACTGCTGTTCACTCGCTAAACGACCTCTTGGGAAACACGTCTCCGGTCGATGGACCGCTCAGATTGCTTCTCGTGTAACTGTGAACTGTGTCAGCGCAGGGAATCCGTCTCTGTTGAGCAGATGTCAATCCTGCCTCGCTTTTGCTTTGTTGCCTCTACCAAGATGATTTCCCGTTTCTCTCTTCACTGGAGCACGCAGACACAGCCAACGCACATCAAGTGTCAAGAGACACACTCTGCTGAGCTCAACGCTTGTGCAGATGCACATGTGCGACGAAGTCAACACACGTGCTTGTGGAGAGAAAGAAAGGGACTCCCAGGCGTGTGGAGCGACGGGGAGAAAGAGCGGGCGCTGAGGAACACAGTTTCAAACAGACTGTCTCCACACAAACAGGCACCTGTCTGCAGGTATCCTAGATCTTGATTCTTGAACTTGAGGAAACACGCGTCTGAGCAAAACTCCCAAACGCTTCCAGGAAAGACACAGGCTCTCCCACAAGCACACAAGTGTTTGCCCTCAGCTATAGATCAGGGACAAGCTTGTGAAGAGATGCCCTGCTATTCTTTCGCCTTATGGCATCATGTGTTTCGTTTCTCTTGGAGATCGATTGCTAAACGTCTTTCCTCGGGCGACTGTGAAGCATTTGCCAGCGGAGGAGAAGTAGCACGGAGCAGCATTCAGTACTGCCTACGAGTGTCTTTGCTACCCTACTAGCGGAGCTCCAAGAACAGGCACACATCTTCAGGTACCTTCCAAATGTGGATTCCCCTGCAGCCCCGTAGGCGGGCGTGCAGTACGCCAACCATCAACGGACGTTTTTCCCCTCAAGCCTGTCAGGACGTTGCTCGTCCGTCTTTCCCTCAATAGATGGGAGTAGGCGCGCTTGCGGATGTGTGCGTGTGTGTGGCCACGCGTTTGCTTAGGCATCAGTGTGTGAAAAGGTAGGTGCTTTTCTCTAGCTGCGTGTGCGTGCACGTGGTGCTGGGTGCACATCCCTGGGTGCTCGAGGTAAGGTTTCTGCATGGTTTTCGCTGAGGAATCGTGTGTGTGCACATGGACAAAGAGAAGGCGCAGCAACCAGGTTCCAGCGCCGAAGAAGGCAAAAGGCAAGGTTTCCGGCGCTATCTCCTTCACTCCCCAGTCCTAGTCGCGCAAAGCAAGCCGCTAAGCCGGCGACCGGCAAGAGAGCTACAACGAAGCATGCCGAACGGAGAAAATAGCAGCAGCGCATCTGTTCACACCTTGTTTCTGCCATGTGCTTGAACGCCAAGACGTTCGCGCTTCTGTGAGATGAAAGACGTCCTTCTGCATATGTGGTTGCTCACACCGGTGCACTTGTTAGTGTATCCATTCAGTCCTGGGCTGCGGGGCATTCAGAAGCGGCTCTGTGGAGACGTCTGCATAGAGGCAGCTGTCAGAACACGCACACTCGATTGTTCACCAAAACATATGCAGACGCGTCCTTAGCCTGTAGATTTGGATGCACAGAGTTCCCTGTGTTCGCAAGAGACAAGCGAATCGCGTCTGTACGCACAGAAGCAATAGCGGACCGTTTCCCTCGGAGTGAACGCGAAAGAGCCGTCTATGTACTCGGAGACACGGGAACGTGCCTCAATGCGGTCACAGAGGCAGCAGCTTTTGCACAGATGCTCTGGTGATTCTGGCACTTTCCAGGCACACTCCTGAAAGTCGCGCACACTGCTGTTCACTCGCTAAACGACCTCTTGGGAAACACGTCTCCGGTCGATGGACCGCTCAGATTGCTTCTCGTGTAACTGTGAACTGTGTCAGCGCAGAGAATCCGTCTCTGTTGAGCAGATGTCAAAACTGCCTCGCTTTTGCTTTGTTGCCTCTACCAAGATGATTTCCCGTTTCTCTCTTCACTGGAGCACGCAGACACAGCCAACGCACATCAAGTGTCAAGAGACACACTCTGCTGAGCTCAACGCTTGTGCAGATGCACATGTGCGACGAAGTCAACACACGTGCTTGTGGAGAGAAAGAAAGGGACTCCCAGGCGTGTGGAGCGACGGGGAGAAGAGCGGGCGCTGAGGAACACAGTTTCAAACAGACTGTCTCCACACAAACAGGAACCTGTCTGCAGGTATCCTAGATCTTGATTCTTGAACTTGAGGAAACACGCGTCTGAGCAAAACTCCCAAACGCTTCCAGGAAAGACACAGGCTCTCCCACAAGCACACAAGTGTTTGCCCTCAGCTATAGATCAGGGACAAGCTTGTGAAGAGATGCCCTGCTATTCTTTCGCCTTATGGCATCATGTGTTTCGTTTCTCTTGGAGATCGATTGTTAAACGTCTTTCCTCGGGCGACTGTGAAGCATTTGCCAGCGGAGGAGAAGTAGCACGGAGCAGCATTCAGTACTGCCTACGAGTGTCTTTGCTACCCTACTAGCGGAGCTCCAAGAACAGGCACACATCTTCAGGTACCTTCCAAATGTGGATTCCCCTGCAGCCCCGTAGGCGGGCGTGCAGTACGCCAACCATCAACGGACGTTTTTCCCCTCAAGCCTGTCAGGACGTTGCTCGTCCGTCTTTCCCTCAATAGATGGGAGTAGGCGCGCTTGCGGATGTGTGCGTGTGTGTGGCCACGCGTTTGCTTAGGCATCAGTGTGTGAAAAGGTAGGTGCTTTTCTCTAGCTGCGTGTGCGTGCACGTGGGGCTGGGTGCACATCCCTGGGTGCTCGAGGTAAGGTTTCTGCATGGTTTTCGCTGAGGAATCGTGTGTGTGCACATGGACAAAGAGAAGGCGCAGCAACCAGGTTCCAGCGCCGAAGAAGGCAAAAGGCAAGGTTTCCGGCGCTATCTCCTTCACTCCCCAGTCCTAGTCGCGCAAAGCAAGCCGCTAAGCCGGCGACCGGCAAGAGAGCTACAACGAAGCATGCCGAACGGAGAAAATAGCAGCAGCTCATCTGTTCACACCTTGTTTCTGCCATGTGCTTGAACGCCAAGACGTTCGCGCTTCTGTGAGATGAAAGACGTCCTTCTGCATATGTGGTTGCTCACACCGGTGCACTTGTTAGTGTATCCATTCAGTCCTGGGCTGCGGGGCATTCAGAAGTGGCTCTGTGGAGACGTCTGCATAGAGGCAGCTGTCAGAACACGCACACTCGATTGTTCACCAAAACATATGCAGACGCGTCCTTAGCCTGTAGATTTGGATGCACAGAGTTCCCTGTGTTCGCAAGAGACAAGGGAATCGCGTCTGTACGCACAGAAGCAATAGCGGACCGTTTCCCTCGGAGCGAACGCGAAAGAGCCGTCTATATACTCGCAGACACGGGAACGTGCCTCAATGCGGTCACAGAGGCAGCAGCTTTTGCACAGATGCTCTGGTGATTCTGGCACTTTCCACGCACACTCCTGAAAGTCGCGCACACTGCTGTTCACTCGCTAAACGACCTCTTGGGAAACACGTCTCCGGTCGATGGACCGCTCAGATTGCTTCTCGTGTAACTGTGAACTGTGTCAGCGCAGGGAATCCGTCTCTGTTGAGCAGATGTCAATCCTGCCTCGCTTTTGCTTTGTTGCCTCTACCAAGATGATTTCCCGTTTCTCTCTTCACTGGAGCACGCAGACACAGCCAACGCACATCAAGTGTCAAGAGACACACTCTGCTGAGCTCAACGCTTGTGCAGATGCACATGTGCGACGAAGTCAACACACGTGCTTGTGGAGAGAAAGAAAGGGACTCCCAGGCGTGTGGAGCGACGGGGAGAAAGAGCGGGCGCTGAGGAACACAGTTTCAAACAGACTGTCTCCACACAAACAGGCACCTGTCTGCAGGTATCCTAGATCTTGATTCTTGAACTTGAGGAAACACGCGTCTGAGCAAAACTCCCAAACGCTTCCAGGAAAGACACAGGCTCTCCCACAAGCACACAAGTGTTTGCCCTCAGCTATACATCAGGGACAAGCTTGTGAAGAGATGCCCTGCTATTCTTTCGCCTTATGGCATCATGTGTTTCGTTTCTCTTGGAGATCGATTGTTAAACGTCTTTCCTCGGGCGACTGTGAAGCATTTGCCAGCGGAGGAGAAGTAGCACGGAGCAGCATTCAGTACTGCCTACGAGTGTCTTTGCTACCCTACTAGCGGAGCTCCAAGAACAGGCACACATCTTCAGGTACCTTCCAAAAGTGGATTCCCCAGCAGCCCCGTAGGCGGGCGTGCAGTACGCCAACCATCAACGGACGTTTTTCCCCTCAAGCCTGTCAGGACGTTGCTCGTCCGTCTTTCCCTCAATAGATGGGAGTAGGCGCGCTTGCGGATGTGTGCGTGTGTGTGGCCACGCGTTTGCTTAGGCATCAGTGTGTGAAAAGGTAGGTGCTTTTCTCTAGCTGCGTGTGCGTGCACGTGGTGCTGGGTGCACATCCCTGGGTGCTCGAGGTAAGGTTTCTGCATGGTTTTCGCTGAGGAATCGTGTGTGTGCACATGGACAAAGAGAAGGCGCAGCAACCAGGTTCCAGCGCCGAAGAAGGCAAAAGGCAAGGTTTCCGGCGCTATCTCCTTCACTCCCCAGTCCTAGTCGCGCAAAGCAAGCCGCTAAGCCGGCGACCGGCAAGAGAGCTACAACGAAGCATGCCGAACGGAGAAAATAGCAGCAGCTCATCTGTTCACACCTTGTTTCTGCCATGTGCTTGAACGCCAAGACGTTCGCGCTTCTGTGAGATGAAAGACGTCCTTCTGCATATGTGGTTGCTCACACCGGTGCACTTGTTAGTGTATCCATTCAGTCCTGGGCTGCGGGGCATTCAGAAGTGGCTCTGTGGAGACGTCTGCATAGAGGCAGCTGTCAGAACACGCACACTCGATTGTTCACCAAAACATATGCAGACGCGTCCTTAGCCTGTAGATTTGGATGCACAGAGTTCCCTGTGTTCGCAAGAGACAAGGGAATCGCGTCTGTACGCACAGAAGCAATAGCGGACCGTTTCCCTCGGAGCGAACGCGAAAGAGCCGTCTATATACTCGCAGACACGGGAACGTGCCTCAATGCGGTCACAGAGGCAGCAGCTTTTGCACAGATGCTCTGGTGATTCTGGCACTTTCCAGGCACACTCCTGAAAGTCACGCACACTGCTGTTCACTCGCTAAACGACCTCTTGGGAAACACGTCTCCGGTCGATGGACCGCTCAGATTGCTTCTCGTGTAACTGTGAACTGTGTCAGCGCAGGGAATCCGTCTCTGTTGAGCAGATGTCAATCCTGCCTCGCTTTTGCTTTGTTGCCTCTACCAAGATGATTTCCCGTTTCTCTCTTCACTGGAGCACGCAGACACAGCCAACGCACATCAAGTGTCAAGAGACACACTCTGCTGAGCTCAACGCTTGTGCAGATGCACATGTGCGACGAAGTCAACACACGTGCTTGTGGAGAGAAAGAAAGGGACTCCCAGGCGTGTGGAGCGACGGGGAGAAAGAGCGGGCGCTGAGGAACACAGTTTCAAACAGACTGTCTCCACACAAACAGGCACCTGTCTGCAGGTATCCTAGATCTTGATTCTTGAACTTGAGGAAACACGCGTCTGAGCAAAACTCCCAAACGCTTCCAGGAAAGACACAGGCTCTCCCACAAGCACACAAGTGTTTGCCCTCAGCTATACATCAGGGACAAGCTTGTGAAGAGATGCCCTGCTATTCTTTCGCCTTATGGCATCATGTGTTTCGTTTCTCTTGGAGATCGATTGTTAAACGTCTTTCCTCCGGCGACTGTGAAGCATTTGCCAGCGGAGGAGAAGTAGCACGGAGCAGCATTCAGTACTGCCTACGAGTGTCTTTGCTACCCTACTAGCGGAGCTCCAAGAACAGGCACACATCTTCAGGTACCTTCCAAATGTGGATTCCCCAGCAGCCCCGTAGGCGGGCGTGCAGTACGCCAACCATCAACGGACGTTTTTCCCCTCAAGCCTGTCAGGACGTTGCTCGTCCGTCTTTCCCTCAATAGATGGGAGTAGGCGCGCTTGCGGATGTGTGCGTGTGTGTGGCCACGCGTTTGCTTAGGCATCAGTGTGTGAAAAGGTAGGTGCTTTTCTCTAGCTGCGTGTGCGTGCACGTGGTGCTGGGTGCACATCCCTGGGTGCTCGAGGTAAGGTTTCTGCATGGTTTTCGCTGAGGAATCGTGTGTGTGCACATGGACAAAGAGAAGGCGCAGCAACCAGGTTCCAGCGCCGAAGAAGGCAAAAGGCAAGGTTTCCGGCGCTATCTCCTTCACTCCCCAGTCCTAGTCGCGCAAAGCAAGCCGCTAAGCCGGCGACCGGCAAGAGAGCTACAACGAAGCATGCCGAACGGAGAAAATAGCAGCAGCTCATCTGTTCACACCTTGTTTCTGCCATGTGCTTGAACGCCAAGACGTTCGCGCTTCTGTGAGATGAAAGACGTCCTTCTGCATATGTGGTTGCTCACACCGGTGCACTTGTTAGTGTATCCATTCAGTCCTGGGCTGCGGGGCATTCAGAAGTGGCTCTGTGGAGACGTCTGCATAGAGGCAGCTGTCAGAACACGCACACTCGATTGTTCACCAAAACATATGCAGACGCGTCCTTAGCCTGTAGATTTGGATGCACAGAGTTCCCTGTGTTCGCAAGAGACAAGGGAATCGCGTCTGTACGCACAGAAGCAATAGCGGACCGTTTCCCTCGGAGCGAACGCGAAAGAGCCGTCTATATACTCGCAGACACGGGAACGTGCCTCAATGCGGTCACAGAGGCAGCAGCTTTTGCACAGATGCTCTGGTGATTCTGGCACTTTCCAGGCACACTCCTGAAAGTCGCGCACACTGCTGTTCACTCGCTAAACGACCTCTTGGGAAACACGTCTCCGGTCGATGGACCGCTCAGATTGCTTCTCGTGTAACTGTGAACTGTGTCAGCGCAGGGAATCCGTCTCTGTTGAGCAGATGTCAATCCTGCCTCGCTTTTGCTTTGTTGCCTCTACCAAGATGATTTCCCGTTTCTCTCTTCACTGGAGCACGCAGACACAGCCAACGCACATCAAGTGTCAAGAGACACACTCTGCTGAGCTCAACGCTTGTGCAGATGCACATGTGCGACGAAGTCAACACACGTGCTTGTGGAGAGAAAGAAAGGGACTCCCAGGCGTGTGGAGCGACGGGGAGAAAGAGCGGGCGCTGAGGAACACAGTTTCAAACAGACTGTCTCCACACAAACAGGCACCTGTCTGCAGGTATCCTAGATCTTGATTCTTGAACTTGAGGAAACACGCGTCTGAGCAAAACTCCCAAACGCTTCCAGGAAAGACACAGGCTCTCCCACAAGCACACAAGTGTTTGCCCTCAGCTATACATCAGGGACAAGCTTGTGAAGAGATGCCCTGCTATTCTTTCGCCTTATGGCATCATGTGTTTCGTTTCTCTTGGAGATCGATTGTTAAACGTCTTTCCTCGGGCGACTGTGAAGCATTTGCCAGCGGAGGAGAAGTAGCACGGAGCAGCATTCAGTACTGCCTACGAGTGTCTTTGCTACCCTACTAGCGGAGCTCCAAGAACAGGCACACATCTTCAGGTACCTTCCAAATGTGGATTCCCCAGCAGCCCCGTAGGCGGGCGTGCAGTACGCCAACCATCAACGGACGTTTTTCCCCTCAAGCCTGTCAGGACGTTGCTCGTCCGTCTTT
Source organism: Patagioenas fasciata (assembly GCF_037038585.1). Lineage (NCBI taxonomy): Eukaryota > Metazoa > Chordata > Aves > Columbiformes > Columbidae > Patagioenas > Patagioenas fasciata. The sequence goes on along the minus strand of NC_092520.1, from coordinate 132,887,090 downwards.
CCCTCAATAGATGGGAGTAGGCGCGCTTGCGGATGTGTGCGTGTGTGTGGCCACGCGTTTGCTTAGGCATCAGTGTGTGAAAAGGTAGGTGCTTTTCTCTAGCTGCGTGTGCGTGCACGTGGTGCTGGGTGCACATCCCTGGGTGCTCGAGGTAAGGTTTCTGCATGGTTTTCGCTGAGGAATCGTGTGTGTGCACATGGACAAAGAGAAGGCGCAGCAACCAGGTTCCAGCGCCGAAGAAGGCAAAAGGCAAGGTTTCCGGCGCTATCTCCTTCACTCCCCAGTCCTAGTCGCGCAAAGCAAGCCGCTAAGCCGGCGACCGGCAAGAGAGCTACAACGAAGCATGCCGAACGGAGAAAATAGCAGCAGCTCATCTGTTCACACCTTGTTTCTGCCATGTGCTTGAACGCCAAGACGTTCGCGCTTCTGTGAGATGAAAGACGTCCTTCTGCATATGTGGTTGCTCACACCGGTGCACTTGTTAGTGTATCCATTCAGTCCTGGGCTGCGGGGCATTCAGAAGTGGCTCTGTGGAGACGTCTGCATAGAGGCAGCTGTCAGAACACGCACACTCGATTGTTCACCAAAACATATGCAGACGCGTCCTTAGCCTGTAGATTTGGATGCACAGAGTTCCCTGTGTTCGCAAGAGACAAGGGAATCGCGTCTGTACGCACAGAAGCAATAGCGGACCGTTTCCCTCGGAGCGAACGCGAAAGAGCCGTCTATATACTCGCAGACACGGGAACGTGCCTCAATGCGGTCACAGAGGCAGCAGCTTTTGCACAGATGCTCTGGTGATTCTGGCACTTTCCAGGCACACTCCTGAAAGTCGCGCACACTGCTGTTCACTCGCTAAACGACCTCTTGGGAAACACGTCTCCGGTCGATGGACCGCTCAGATTGCTTCTCGTGTAACTGTGAACTGTGTCAGCGCAGGGAATCCGTCTCTGTTGAGCAGATGTCAATCCTGCCTCGCTTTTGCTTTGTTGCCTCTACCAAGATGATTTCCCGTTTCTCTCTTCACTGGAGCACGCAGACACAGCCAACGCACATCAAGTGTCAAGAGACACACTCTGCTGAGCTCAACGCTTGTGCAGATGCACATGTGCGACGAAGTCAACACACGTGCTTGTGGAGAGAAAGAAAGGGACTCCCAGGCGTGTGGAGCGACGGGGAGAAAGAGCGGGCGCTGAGGAACACAGTTTCAAACAGACTGTCTCCACACAAACAGGCACCTGTCTGCAGGTATCCTAGATCTTGATTCTTGAACTTGAGGAAACACGCGTCTGAGCAAAACTCCCAAACGCTTCCAGGAAAGACACAGGCTCTCCCACAAGCACACAAGTGTTTGCCCTCAGCTATACATCAGGGACAAGCTTGTGAAGAGATGCCCTGCTATTCTTTCGCCTTATGGCATCATGTGTTTCGTTTCTCTTGGAGATCGATTGTTAAACGTCTTTCCTCGGGCGACTGTGAAGCATTTGCCAGCGGAGGAGAAGTAGCACGGAGCAGCATTCAGTACTGCCTACGAGTGTCTTTGCTACCCTACTAGCGGAGCTCCAAGAACAGGCACACATCTTCAGGTACCTTCCAAATGTGGATTCCCCAGCAGCCCCGTAGGCGGGCGTGCAGTACGCCAACCATCAACGGACGTTTTTCCCCTCAAGCCTGTCAGGACGTTGCTCGTCCGTCTTTCCCTCAATAGATGGGAGTAGGCGCGCTTGCGGATGTGTGCGTGTGTGTGGCCACGCGTTTGCTTAGGCATCAGTGTGTGAAAAGGTAGGTGCTTTTCTCTAGCTGCGTGTGCGTGCACGTGGTGCTGGGTGCACATCCCTGGGTGCTCGAGGTAAGGTTTCTGCATGGTTTTCGCTGAGGAATCGTGTGTGTGCACATGGACAAAGAGAAGGCGCAGCAACCAGGTTCCAGCGCCGAAGAAGGCAAAAGGCAAGGTTTCCGGCGCTATCTCCTTCACTCCCCAGTCCTAGTCGCGCAAAGCAAGCCGCTAAGCCGGCGACCGGCAAGAGAGCTACAACGAAGCATGCCGAACGGAGAAAATAGCAGCAGCTCATCTGTTCACACCTTGTTTCTGCCATGTGCTTGAACGCCAAGACGTTCGCGCTTCTGTGAGATGAAAGACGTCCTTCTGCATATGTGGTTGCTCACACCGGTGCACTTGTTAGTGTATCCATTCAGTCCTGGGCTGCGGGGCATTCAGAAGTGGCTCTGTGGAGACGTCTGCATAGAGGCAGCTGTCAGAACACGCACACTCGATTGTTCACCAAAACATATGCAGACGCGTCCTTAGCCTGTAGATTTGGATGCACAGAGTTCCCTGTGTTCGCAAGAGACAAGGGAATCGTGTCTGTACGCACAGAAGCAATAGCGGACCGTTTCCCTCGGAGCGAACGCGAAAGAGCCGTCTATATACTCGCAGACACGGGAACGTGCCTCAATGCGGTCACAGAGGCAGCAGCTTTTGCACAGGTGCTCTGGTGATTCTGGCACTTTCCAGGCACACTCCTGAAAGTCGCGCACACTGCTGTTCACTCGCTAAACGACCTCTTGGGAAACACGTCTCCGGTCGATGGACCGCTCAGATTGCTTCTCGTGTAACTGTGAACTGTGTCAGCGCAGGGAATCCCTCTCTGTTGAGCAGATGTCAATCCTGCCTCGCTTTTGCTTTGTTGCCTCTACCAAGATGATTTCCCGTTTCTCTCTTCACTGGAGCACGCAGACACAGCCAACGCACATCAAGTGTCAAGAGACACACTCTGCTGAGCTCAACGCTTGTGCAGATGCACATGTGCGACGAAGTCAACACACGTGCTTGTGGAGAGAAAGAAAGGGACTCCCAGGCGTGTGGAGCGACGGGGAGAAAGAGCGGGCGCTGAGGAACACAGTTTCAAACAGACTGTCTCCACACAAACAGGCACCTGTCTGCAGGTATCCTAGATCTTGATTCTTGAACTTGAGGAAACACGCGTCTGAGCAAAACTCCCAAACGCTTCCAGGAAAGACACAGGCTCTCCCACAAGCACACAAGTGTTTGCCCTCAGCTATAGATCAGGGACAAGCTTGTGAAGAGATGCCCTGCTATTCTTTCGCCTTATGGCATCATGTGTTTCGTTTCTCTTGGAGATCGATTGTTAAACGTCTTTCCTCGGGCGACTGTGAAGCATTTGCCAGCGGAGGAGAAGTAGCACGGAGCAGCATTCAGTACTGCCTACGAGTGTCTTTGCTACCCTACTAGCGGAGCTCCAAGAACAGGCACACATCTTCAGGTACCTTCCAAATGTGGATTCCCCTGCAGCCCCGTAGGCGGGCGTGCAGTACGCCAACCATCAACGGACGTTTTTCCCCTCAAGCCTGTCAGGACGTTGCTCGTCCGTCTTTCCCTCAATAGATGGGAGTAGGCGCGCTTGCGGATGTGTGCGTGTGTGTGGCCACGCGTTTGCTTAGGCATCAGTGTGTGAAAAGGTAGGTGCTTTTCTCTAGCTGCGTGTGCGTGCACGTGGGGCTGGGTGCACATCCCTGGGTGCTCGAGGTAAGGTTTCTGCATGGTTTTCGCTGAGGAATCGTGTGTGTGCACATGGACAAAGAGAAGGCGCAGCAACCAGGTTCCAGCGCCGAAGAAGGCAAAAGGCGAGGTTTCCGGCGCTATCTCCTTCTCTCCGCAGACCTAGTCGCGCAAAGGAAGCCGCTAAGCCGGCGACCGGCAAGAGAGCTACAACGAAGCATGCCGAACGGAGAAAATAGCAGCAGCTCATCTGTTCACACCTTGTTTCTGCCATGTGCTTGAACGCCAAGACGTTCGCGCTTCTGTGAGATGAAAGACGTCCTTCTGCATATGTGGTTGCTCACACCGGTGCACTTGTTAGTGTATCCATTCAGTCCTGGGCTGCGGGGCATTCAGAAGTGGCTCTGTGGAGACGTCTGCATAGAGGCAGCTGTCAGAACACGCACACTCGATTGTTCACCAAAACATATGCAGACGCGTCCTTAGCCTGTAGATTTGGATGCACAGAGTTCCCTGTGTTCGCAAGAGACAAGGGAATCGCGTCTGTACGCACAGAAGCAATAGCGGACCGTTTCCCTCGGAGTGAACGCGAAAGAGCCGTCTATATACTCGCAGACACGGGAACGTGCCTCAATGCGGTCACAGAGGCAGCAGCTTTTGCACAGGTGCTCTGGTGATTCTGGCACTTTCCAGGCACACTCCTGAAAGTCGCGCACACTGCTGTTCACTCGCTAAACGACCTCTTGGGAAACACGTCTCCGGTCGATGGACCGCTCAGATTGCTTCTCGTGTAACTGTGAACTGTGTCAGCGCAGGGAATCCGTCTCTGTTGAGCAGATGTCAATCCTGCCTCGCTTTTGCTTTGTTGCCTCTACCAAGATGATTTCCCGTTTCTCTCTTCACTGGAGCACGCAGACACAGCCAACGCACATCAAGTGTCAAGAGACACACTCTGCTGAGCTCAACGCTTGTGCAGATGCACATGTGCGACGAAGTCAACACACGTGCTTGTGGAGAGAAAGAAAGGGACTCCCAGGCGTGTGGAGCGACGGGGAGAAAGAGCGGGCGCTGAGGAACACAGTTTCAAACAGACTGTCTCCACACAAACAGGCACCTGTCTGCAGGTATCCTAGATCTTGATTCTTGAACTTGAGGAAACACGCGTCTGAGCAAAACTCCCAAACGCTTCCAGGAAAGACACAGGCTCTCCCACAAGCACACAAGTGTTTGCCCTCAGCTATAGATCAGGGACAAGCTTGTGAAGAGATGCCCTGCTATTCTTTCGCCTTATGGCATCATGTGTTTCGTTTCTCTTGGAGATGGATTGTTAAACGTCTTTCCTCGGGCGACTGTGAAGCATTTGCCACCGGCGGAAAAGTAGCACGGAGCAGCATTCAGTACTGCCTACGAGTGTCTTTGCTACCCTACTAGCGGAGCTCCAAGAACAGGCACACATCTTCAGGTACCTTCCAAATGTGGATTCCCCTGCAGCCCCGTAGGCGGGCGTGCAGTACGCCAACCATCAACGGACGTTTTTCCCCTCAAGCCTGTCAGGACGTTGCTCGTCCGTCTTTCCCTCAATAGATGGGAGCAGGCGCGCTTGCGGATGTGTGCGTGTGTGTGGCCACGCGTTTGCTTAGGCATCAGTGTGTGAAAAGGTAGGTGCTTTTCTCTAGCTGCGTGTGCGTGCACGTGGTGCTGGGTGCACATCCCTGGGTGCTCGAGGTAAGGTTTCTGCATGGTTTTCGCTGAGGAATCGTGTGTGTGCACATGGACAAAGAGAAGGCGCAGCAACCAGGTTCCAGCGCCGAAGAAGGCAAAAGGCAAGGTTTCCGGCGCTATCTCCTTCACTCCCCAGTCCTAGTCGCGCAAAGCAAGCCGCTAAGCCGGCGACCGGCAAGAGAGCTACAACGAAGCATGCCGAACGGAGAAAATAGCAGCAGCTCATCTGTTCACACCTTGTTTCTGCCATGTGCTTGAACGCCAAGACGTTCGCGCTTCTGTGAGATGAAAGACGTCCTTCTGCATATGTGGTTGCTCACACCGGTGCACTTGTTAGTGTATCCATTCAGTCCTGGGCTGCGGGGCATTCAGAAGTGGCTCTGTGGAGACGTCTGCATAGAGGCAGCTGTCAGAACACGCACACTCGATTGTTCACCAAAACATATGCAGACGCGTCCTTAGCCTGTAGATTTGGATGCACAGAGTTCCCTGTGTTCGCAAGAGACAAGGGAATCGCGTCTGTACGCACAGAAGCAATAGCGGACCGTTTCCCTCGGAGCGAACGCGAAAGAGCCGTCTATATACTCGCAGACACGGGAACGTGCCTCAATGCGGTCACAGAGGCAGCAGCTTTTGCACAGATGCTCTGGTGATTCTGGCACTTTCCAGGCACACTCCTGAAAGTCACGCACACTGCTGTTCACTCGCTAAACGACCTCTTGGGAAACACGTCTCCGGTCGATGGACCGCTCAGATTGCTTCTCGTGTAACTGTGAACTGTGTCAGCGCAGGGAATCCGTCTCTGTTGAGCAGATGTCAATCCTGCCTCGCTTTTGCTTTGTTGCCTCTACCAAGATGATTTCCCGTTTCTCTCTTCACTGGAGCACGCAGACACAGCCAACGCACATCAAGTGTCAAGAGACACACTCTGCTGAGCTCAACGCTTGTGCAGATGCACATGTGCGACGAAGTCAACACACGTGCTTGTGGAGAGAAAGAAAGGGACTCCCAGGCGTGTGGAGCGACGGGGAGAAAGAGCGGGCGCTGAGGAACACAGTTTCAAACAGACTGTCTCCACACAAACAGGCACCTGTCTGCAGGTATCCTAGATCTTGATTCTTGAACTTGAGGAAACACGCGTCTGAGCAAAACTCCCAAACGCTTCCAGGAAAGACACAGGCTCTCCCACAAGCACACAAGTGTTTGCCCTCAGCTATACATCAGGGACAAGCTTGTGAAGAGATGCCCTGCTATTCTTTCGCCTTATGGCATCATGTGTTTCGTTTCTCTTGGAGATCGATTGTTAAACGTCTTTCCTCCGGCGACTGTGAAGCATTTGCCAGCGGAGGAGAAGTAGCACGGAGCAGCATTCAGTACTGCCTACGAGTGTCTTTGCTACCCTACTAGCGGAGCTCCAAGAACAGGCACACATCTTCAGGTACCTTCCAAATGTGGATTCCCCAGCAGCCCCGTAGGCGGGCGTGCAGTACGCCAACCATCAACGGACGTTTTTCCCCTCAAGCCTGTCAGGACGTTGCTCGTCCGTCTTTCCCTCAATAGATGGGAGTAGGCGCGCTTGCGGATGTGTGCGTGTGTGTGGCCACGCGTTTGCTTAGGCATCAGTGTGTGAAAAGGTAGGTGCTTTTCTCTAGCTGCGTGTGCGTGCACGTGGTGCTGGGTGCACATCCCTGGGTGCTCGAGGTAAGGTTTCTGCATGGTTTTCGCTGAGGAATCGTGTGTGTGCACATGGACAAAGAGAAGGCGCAGCAACCAGGTTCCAGCGCCGAAGAAGGCAAAAGGCAAGGTTTCCGGCGCTATCTCCTTCACTCCCCAGTCCTAGTCGCGCAAAGCAAGCCGCTAAGCCGGCGACCGGCAAGAGAGCTACAACGAAGCATGCCGAACGGAGAAAATAGCAGCAGCTCATCTGTTCACACCTTGTTTCTGCCATGTGCTTGAACGCCAAGACGTTCGCGCTTCTGTGAGATGAAAGACGTCCTTCTGCATATGTGGTTGCTCACACCGGTGCACTTGTTAGTGTATCCATTCAGTCCTGGGCTGCGGGGCATTCAGAAGTGGCTCTGTGGAGACGTCTGCATAGAGGCAGCTGTCAGAACACGCACACTCGATTGTTCACCAAAACATATGCAGACGCGTCCTTAGCCTGTAGATTTGGATGCACAGAGTTCCCTGTGTTCGCAAGAGACAAGGGAATCGCGTCTGTACGCACAGAAGCAATAGCGGACCGTTTCCCTCGGAGCGAACGCGAAAGAGCCGTCTATATACTCGCAGACACGGGAACGTGCCTCAATGCGGTCACAGAGGCAGCAGCTTTTGCACAGATGCTCTGGTGATTCTGGCACTTTCCAGGCACACTCCTGAAAGTCGCGCACACTGCTGTTCACTCGCTAAACGACCTCTTGGGAAACACGTCTCCGGTCGATGGACCGCTCAGATTGCTTCTCGTGGAACTGTGAACTGTGTCAGCGCAGGGAATCCGTCTCTGTTGAGCAGATGTCAATCCTGCCTCGCTTTTGCTTTGTTGCCTCTACCAAGATGATTTCCCGTTTCTCTCTTCACTGGAGCACGCAGACACAGCCAACGCACATCAAGTGTCAAGAGACACACTCTGCTGAGCTCAACGCTTGTGCAGATGCACATGTGCGACGAAGTCAACACACGTGCTTGTGGAGAGAAAGAAAGGGACTCCCAGGCGTGTGGAGCGACGGGGAGAAAGAGCGGGCGCTGAGGAACACAGTTTCAAACAGACTGTCTCCACACAAACAGGCACCTGTCTGCAGGTATCCTAGATCTTGATTCTTGAACTTGAGGAAACACGCGTCTGAGCAAAACTCCCAAACGCTTCCAGGAAAGACACAGGCTCTCCCACAAGCACACAAGTGTTTGCCCTCAGCTATAGATCAGGGACAAGCTTGTGAAGAGATGCCCTGCTATTCTTTCGCCTTATGGCATCATGTGTTTCGTTTCTCTTGGAGATCGATTGTTAAACGTCTTTCCTCGGGCGACTGTGAAGCATTTGCCAGCGGAGGAGAAGTAGCACGGAGCAGCATTCAGTACTGCCTACGAGTGTCTTTGCTACCCTACTAGCGGAGCTCCAAGAACAGGCACACATCTTCAGGTACCTTCCAAATGTGGATTCCCCAGCAGCCCCGTAGGCGGGCGTGCAGTACGCCAACCATCAACGGACGTTTTTCCCCTCAAGCCTGTCAGGACGTTGCTCGTCCGTCTTTCCCTCAATAGATGGGAGTAGGCGCGCTTGCGGATGTGTGCGTGTGTGTGGCCACGCGTTTGCTTAGGCATCAGTGTGTGAAAAGGTAGGTGCTTTTCTCTAGCTGCGTGTGCGTGCACGTGGTGCTGGGTGCACATCCCTGGGTGCTCGAGGTAAGGTTTCTGCATGGTTTTCGCTGAGGAATCGTGTGTGTGCACATGGACAAAGAGAAGGCGCAGCAACCAGGTTCCAGCGCCGAAGAAGGCAAAAGGCAAGGTTTCCGGCGCTATCTCCTTCACTCCCCAGTCCTAGTCGCGCAAAGCAAGCCGCTAAGCCGGCGACCGGCAAGAGAGCTACAACGAAGCATGCCGAACGGAGAAAATAGCAGCAGCTCATCTGTTCACACCTTGTTTCTGCCATGTGCTTGAACGCCAAGACGTTCGCGCTTCTGTGAGATGAAAGACGTCCTTCTGCATATGTGGTTGCTCACACCGGTGCACTTGTTAGTGTATCCATTCAGTCCTGGGCTGCGGGGCATTCAGAAGTGGCTCTGTGGAGACGTCTGCATAGAGGCAGCTGTCAGAACACGCACACTCGATTGTTCACCAAAACATATGCAGACGCGTCCTTAGCCTGTAGATTTGGATGCACAGAGTTCCCTGTGTTCGCAAGAGACAAGGGAATCGCGTCTGTACGCACAGAAGCAATAGCGGACCGTTTCCCTCGGAGCGAACGCGAAAGAGCCGTCTATATACTCGCAGACACGGGAACGTGCCTCAATGCGGTCACAGAGGCAGCAGCTTTTGCACAGGTGCTCTGGTGATTCTGGCACTTTCCAGGCACACTCCTGAAAGTCGCGCACACTGCTGTTCACTCGCTAAACGACCTCTTGGGAAACACGTCTCCGGTCGATGGACCGCTCAGATTGCTTCTCGTGTAACTGTGAACTGTGTCAGCGCAGGGAATCCCTCTCTGTTGAGCAGATGTCAATCCTGCCTCGCTTTTGCTTTGTTGCCTCTACCAAGATGATTTCCCGTTTCTCTCTTCACTGGAGCACGCAGACACAGCCAACGCACATCAAGTGTCAAGAGACACACTCTGCTGAGCTCAACGCTTGTGCAGATGCACATGTGCGACGAAGTCAACACACGTGCTTGTGGAGAGAAAGAAAGGGACTCCCAGGCGTGTGGAGCGACGGGGAGAAAGAGCGGGCGCTGAGGAACACAGTTTCAAACAGACTGTCTCCACACAAACAGGCACCTGTCTGCAGGTATCCTAGATCTTGATTCTTGAACTTGAGGAAACACGCGTCTGAGCAAAACTCCCAAACGCTTCCAGGAAAGACACAGGCTCTCCCACAAGCACACAAGTGTTTGCCCTCAGCTATAGATCAGGGACAAGCTTGTGAAGAGATGCCCTGCTATTCTTTCGCCTTATGGCATCATGTGTTTCGTTTCTCTTGGAGATCGATTGTTAAACGTCTTTCCTCGGGCGACTGTGAAGCATTTGCCAGCGGAGGAGAAGTAGCACGGAGCAGCATTCAGTACTGCCTACGAGTGTCTTTGCTACCCTACTAGCGGAGCTCCAAGAACAGGCACACATCTTCAGGTACCTTCCAAATGTGGATTCCCCTGCAGCCCCGTAGGCGGGCGTGCAGTACGCCAACCATCAACGGACGTTTTTCCCCTCAAGCCTGTCAGGACGTTGCTCGTCCGTCTTTCCCTCAATAGATGGGAGTAGGCGCGCTTGCGGATGTGTGCGTGTGTGTGGCCACGCGTTTGCTTAGGCATCAGTGTGTGAAAAGGTAGGTGCTTTTCTCTAGCTGCGTGTGCGTGCACGTGGGGCTGGGTGCACATCCCTGGGTGCTCGAGGTAAGGTTTCTGCATGGTTTTCGCTGAGGAATCGTGTGTGTGCACATGGACAAAGAGAAGGCGCAGCAACCAGGTTCCAGCGCCGAAGAAGGCAAAAGGCGAGGTTTCCGGCGCTATCTCCTTCTCTCCGCAGACCTAGTCGCGCAAAGGAAGCCGCTAAGCCGGCGACCGGCAAGAGAGCTACAACGAAGCATGCCGAACGGAGAAAATAGCAGCAGCTCATCTGTTCACACCTTGTTTCTGCCATGTGCTTGAACGCCAAGACGTTCGCGCTTCTGTGAGATGAAAGACGTCCTTCTGCATATGTGGTTGCTCACACCGGTGCACTTGTTAGTGTATCCATTCAGTCCTGGGCTGCGGGGCATTCAGAAGTGGCTCTGTGGAGACGTCTGCATAGAGGCAGCTGTCAGAACACGCACACTCGATTGTTCACCAAAACATATGCAGACGCGTCCTTAGCCTGTAGATTTGGATGCACAGAGTTCCCTGTGTTCGCAAGAGACAAGGGAATCGTGTCTGTACGCACAGAAGCAATAGCGGACCGTTTCCCTCGGAGCGAACGCGAAAGAGCCGTCTATATACTCGCAGACACGGGAACGTGCCTCAATGCGGTCACAGAGGCAGCAGCTTTTGCACAGGTGCTCTGGTGATTCTGGCACTTTCCAGGCACACTCCTGAAAGTCGCGCACACTGCTGTTCACTCGCTAAACGACCTCTTGGGAAACACGTCTCCGGTCGATGGACCGCTCAGATTGCTTCTCGTGTAACTGTGAACTGTGTCAGCGCAGGGAATCCCTCTCTGTTGAGCAGATGTCAATCCTGCCTCGCTTTTGCTTTGTTGCCTCTACCAAGATGATTTCCCGTTTCTCTCTTCACTGGAGCACGCAGACACAGCCAACGCACATCAAGTGTCAAGAGACACACTCTGCTGAGCTCAACGCTTGTGCAGATGCACATGTGCGACGAAGTCAACACACGTGCTTGTGGAGAGAAAGAAAGGGACTCCCAGGCGTGTGGAGCGACGGGGAGAAAGAGCGGGCGCTGAGGAACACAGTTTCAAACAGACTGTCTCCACACAAACAGGCACCTGTCTGCAGGTATCCTAGATCTTGATTCTTGAACTTGAGGAAACACGCGTCTGAGCAAAACTCCCAAACGCTTCCAGGAAAGACACAGGCTCTCCCACAAGCACACAAGTGTTTGCCCTCAGCTATAGATCAGGGACAAGCTTGTGAAGAGATGCCCTGCTATTCTTTCGCCTTATGGCATCATGTGTTTCGTTTCTCTTGGAGATGGATTGTTAAACGTCTTTCCTCGGGCGACTGTGAAGCATTTGCCACCGGCGGAAAAGTAGCACGGAGCAGCATTCAGTACTGCCTACGAGTGTCTTTGCTACCCTACTAGCGGAGCTCCAAGAACAGGCACACATCTTCAGGTACCTTCCAAATGTGGATTCCCCTGCAGCCCCGTAGGCGGGCGTGCAGTACGCCAACCATCAACGGACGTTTTTCCCCTCAAGCCTGTCAGGACGTTGCTCGTCCGTCTTTCCCTCAATAGATGGGAGCAGGCGCGCTTGCGGATGTGTGCGTGTGTGTGGCCACGCGTTTGCTTAGGCATCAGTGTGTGAAAAGGTAGGTGCTTTTCTCTAGCTGCGTGTGCGTGCACGTGGGGCTGAGTGCACATCCCTGGGTGCTCGTGGAAAGGTTTCTGCATGGTTTTCGCTGAGGAATCGTGTGTGTGCACATGGACAAAGAGAAGGCGCAGCAACCAGGTTCCAGCGCCGAAGAAGGCAAAAGGCAAGGTTTCCGGCGCTATCTCCTTCTCTCCGCAGACCTAGTCGCGCAAAGCAAGCCGCTAAGCCGGCGACCGGCAAGAGAGCTACAACGAAGCATGCCGAACGGAGAAAATAGCAGCAGCGCATCTGTTCACACCTTGTTTCTGCCATGTGCTTGAACGCCAAGACGTTCGCGCTTCTGTGAGATGAAAGACGTCCTTCTGCATATGTGGTTGCTCACACCGGTGCACTTGTTAGTGTATCCATTCAGTCCTGGGCTGCGGGGCATTCAGAAGCGGCTCTGTGGAGACGTCTGCATAGAGGCAGCTGTCAGAACACGCACACTCGATTGTTCACCAAAACATATGCAGACGCGTCCTTAGCCTGTAGATTTGGATGCACAGAGTTCCCTGTGTTCGCAAGAGACAAGCGAATCGCGTCTGTACGCACAGAAGCAATAGCGGACCGTTTCCCTCGGAGTGAACGCGGGAGAGCCGTCTATGTACTCGGAGAAACGGGAACGTGCCTCAATGCGGTCACAGAGGCAGCAGCTTTTGCACAGATGCTCTGGTGATTCTGGCACTTTCCAGGCACACTCCTGAAAGTCGCGCACACTGCTGTTCACTCGCTAAACGACCTCTTGGGAAACACGTCTCCGGTCGATGGACCGCTCAGATTGCTTCTCGTGTAACTGTGAACTGTGTCAGCGCAGAGAATCCGTCTCTGTTGAGCAGATGTCAATCCTGCCTCGCTTTTGCTTTGTTGCCTCTACCAAGATGATTTCCCGTTTCTCTCTTCACTGGAGCAGGCAGACACAGCCAACGCACATCAAGTGTCAAGAGACACACTCTGCTGAGCTCAACGCTTGTGCAGATGCACATGTGCGACGAAGTCAACACACGTGCTTGTGGAGAGAAAGAAAGGGACTCCCAGGCGTGTGGAGCGACGGGGAGAAAGAGCGGGCGCTGAGGAACACAGTTTCAAACAGACTGTCTCCACACAAACAGGCACCTGTCTGCAGGTATCCTAGATCTTGATTCTTGAACTTGAGGAAACACGCGTCTGAGCAAAACTCCCAAACGCTTCCAGGAAAGACACAGGCTCTCCCACAAGCACACAAGTGTTTGCCCTCAGCTATAGATCAGGGACAAGCTTGTGAAGAGATGCCCTGCTATTCTTTCGCCTTATGGCATCATGTGTTTCGTTTCTCTTGGACATCGATTGTTAAACGTCTTTCCTCGGGCGACTGTGAAGCATTTGCCAGCGGAGGAGAAGTAGCACGGAGCAGCATTCAGTACTGCCTACGAGTGTCTTTGCTACCCTACTAGCGGAGCTCCAAGAACAGGCACACATCTTCAGGTACCTTCCAAATGTGGATTCCCCTGCAGCCCCGTAGGCGGGCGTGCAGTACGCCAACCATCAACGGACGTTTTTCCCCTCAAGCCTGTCAGGACGTTGCTCGTCCGTCTTTCCCTCAATAGATGGGAGTAGGCGCGCTTGCGGATGTGTGCGTGTGTGTGGCCACGCGTTTGCTTAGGCATCAGTGTGTGAAAAGGTAGGTGCTTTTCTCTAGCTGCGTGTGCGTGCACGTGGGGCTGGGTGCACATCCCTGGGTGCTCGAGGTAAGGTTTCTGCATGGTTTTCGCTGAGGAATCGTGTGTGTGCACATGGACAAAGAGAAGGCGCAGCAACCAGGTTCCAGCGCCGAAGAAGGCAAAAGGCAAGGTTTCCGGCGCTATCTCCTTCACTCCCCAGTCCTAGTCGCGCAAAGCAAGCCGCTAAGCCGGCGACCGGCAAGAGAGCTACAACGAAGCATGCCGAACGGAGAAAATAGCAGCAGCTCATCTGTTCACACCTTGTTTCTGCCATGTGCTTGAACGCCAAGACGTTCGCGCTTCTGTGAGATGAAAGACGTCCTTCTGCATATGTGGTTGCTCACACCGGTGCACTTGTTAGTGTATCCATTCAGTCCTGGGCTGCGGGGCATTCAGAAGTGGCTCTGTGGAGACGTCTGCATAGAGGCAGCTGTCAGAACACGCACACTCGATTGTTCACCAAAACATATGCAGACGCGTCCTTAGCCTGTAGATTTGGATGCACAGAGTTCCCTGTGTTCGCAAGAGACAAGCGAATCGCGTCTGTACGCACAGAAGCAATAGCGGACCGTTTCCCTCGGAGTGAACGCGGGAGAGCCGTCTATGTACTCGGAGACACGGGAACGTGCCTCAATGCGGTCACAGAGGCAGCAGCTTTTGCACAGATGCTCTGGTGATTCTGGCACTTTCCAGGCACACTCCTGAAAGTCGCGCACACTGCTGTTCACTCGCTAAACGACCTCTTGGGAAACACGTCTCCGGTCGATGGACCGCTCAGATTGCTTCTCGTGGAACTGTGAACTGTGTCAGCGCAGGGAATCCGTCTCTGTTGAGCAGATGTCAATCCTGCCTCGCTTTTGCTTTGTTGCCTCTACCAAGATGATTTCCCGTTTCTCTCTTCACTGGAGCACGCAGACACAGCCAACGCACATCAAGTGTCAAGAGACACACTCTGCTGAGCTCAACGCTTGTGCAGATGCACATGTGCGACGAAGTCAACACACGTGCTTGTGGAGAGAAAGAAAGGGACTCCCAGGCGTGTGGAGCGACGGGGAGAAAGAGCGGGCGCTGAGGAACACAGTTTCAAACAGACTGTCTCCACACAAACAGGCACCTGTCTGCAGGTATCCTAGATCTTGATTCTTGAACTTGAGGAAACACGCGTCTGAGCAAAACTCCCAAACGCTTCCAGGAAAGACACAGGCTCTCCCACAAGCACACAAGTGTTTGCCCTCAGCTATAGATCAGGGACAAGCTTGTGAAGAGATGCCCTGCTATTCTTTCGCCTTATGGCATCATGTGTTTCGTTTCTCTTGGACATCGATTGTTAAACGTCTTTCCTCGGGCGACTGTGAAGCATTTGCCAGCGGAGGAGAAGTAGCACGGAGCAGCATTCAGTACTGCCTACGAGTGTCTTTGCTACCCTACTAGCGGAGCTCCAAGAACAGGCACACATCTCCAGGTACCTTCCAAATGTGGATTCCCCTGCAGCCCCGTAGGCGGGCGTGCAGTACGCCAACCATCAACGGACGTTTTTCCCCTCAAGCCTGTCAGGACGTTGCTCGTCCGTCTTTCCCTCAATAGATGGGAGTAGGCGCGCTTGCGGATGTGTGCGTGTGTGTGGCCACGCGTTTGCTTAGGCATCAGTGTGTGAAAAGGTAGGTGCTTTTCTCTAGCTGCGTGTGCGTGCACGTGGTGCTGGGTGCACATCCCTGGGTGCTCGAGGTAAGGTTTCTGCATGGTTTTCGCTGAGGAATCGTGTGTGTGCACATGGACAAAGAGAAGGCGCAGCAACCAGGTTCCAGCGCCGAAGAAGGCAAAAGGCAAGGTTTCCGGCGCTATCTCCTTCACTCCCCAGTCCTAGTCGCGCAAAGCAAGCCGCTAAGCCGGCGACCGGCAAGAGAGCTACAACGAAGCATGCCGAACGGAGAAAATAGCAGCAGCTCATCTGTTCACACCTTGTTTCTGCCATGTGCTTGAACGCCAAGACGTTCGCGCTTCTGTGAGATGAAAGACGTCCTTCTGCATATGTGGTTGCTCACACCGGTGCACTTGTTAGTGTATCCATTCAGTCCTGGGCTGCGGGGCATTCAGAAGTGGCTCTGTGGAGACGTCTGCATAGAGGCAGCTGTCAGAACACGCACACTCGATTGTTCACCAAAACATATGCAGACGCGTCCTTAGCCTGTAGATTTGGATGCACAGAGTTCCCTGTGTTCGCAAGAGACAAGGGAATCGCGTCTGTACGCACAGAAGCAATAGCGGACCGTTTCCCTCGGAGTGAACGCGGGAGAGCCGTCTATGTACTCGGAGACACGGGAACGTGCCTCAATGCGGTCACAGAGGCAGCAGCTTTTGCACAGATGCTCTGGTGATTCTGGCACTTTCCAGGCACACTCCTGAAAGTCGCGCACACTGCTGTTCACTCGCTAAACGACCTCTTGGGAAACACGTCTCCGGTCGATGGACCGCTCAGATTGCTTCTCGTGGAACTGTGAACTGTGTCAGCGCAGGGAATCCGTCTCTGTTGAGCAGATGTCAATCCTGCCTCGCTTTTGCTTTGTTGCCTCTACCAAGATGATTTCCCGTTTCTCTCTTCACTGGAGCACGCAGACACAGCCAACGCACATCAAGTGTCAAGAGACACACTCTGCTGAGCTCAACGCTTGTGCAGATGCACATGTGCGACGAAGTCAACACACGTGCTTGTGGAGAGAAAGAAAGGGACTCCCAGGCGTGTGGAGCGACGGGGAGAAAGAGCGGGCGCTGAGGAACACAGTTTCAAACAGACTGTCTCCACACAAACAGGCACCTGTCTGCAGGTATCCTAGATCTTGATTCTTGAACTTGAGGAAACACGCGTCTGAGCAAAACTCCCAAACGCTTCCAGGAAAGACACAGGCTCTCCCACAAGCACACAAGTGTTTGCCCTCAGCTATAGATCAGGGACAAGCTTGTGAAGAGATGCCCTGCTATTCTTTCGCCTTATGGCATCATGTGTTTCGTTTCTCTTGGAGATCGATTGTTAAACGTCTTTCCTCGGGCGACTGTGAAGCATTTGCCAGCGGAGGAGAAGTAGCACGGAGCAGCATTCAGTACTGCCTACGAGTGTCTTTGCTACCCTACTAGCGGAGCTCCAAGAACAGGCACACATCTTCAGGTACCTTCCAAATGTGGATTCCCCTGCAGCCCCGTAGGCGGGCGTGCAGTACGCCAACCATCAACGGACGTTTTTCCCCTCAAGCCTGTCAGGACGTTGCTCGTCCGTCTTTCCCTCAATAGATGGGAGCAGGCGCGCTTGCGGATGTGTGCGTGTGTGTGGCCACGCGTTTGCTTAGGCATCAGTGTGTGAAAAGGTAGGTGCTTTTCTCTAGCTGCGTGTGCGTGCACGTGGTGCTGGGTGCACATCCCTGGGTGCTCGTGGAAAGGTTTCTGCATGGTTTTCGCTGAGGAATCGTGTGTGTGCACATGGACAAAGAGAAGGCGCAGCAACCAGGTTCCAGCGCCGAAGAAGGCAAAAGGCAAGGTTTCCGGCGCTATCTCCTTCTCTCCGCAGACCTAGTCGCGCAAAGGAAGCCGCTAAGCCGGCGACCGGCAAGAGAGCTACAACGAAGCATGCCGAACGGAGAAAATAGCAGCAGCGCATCTGTTCACACCTTGTTTCTGCCATGTGCTTGAACGCCAAGACGTTCGCGCTTCTGTGAGATGAAAGACGTCCTTCTGCATATGTGGTTGCTCACACCGGTGCACTTGTTAGTGTATCCATTCAGTCCTGGGCTGCGGGGCATTCAGAAGCGGCTCTGTGGAGACGTCTGCATAGAGGCAGCTGTCAGAACACGCACACTCGATTGTTCACCAAAACATATGCAGACGCGTCCTTAGCCTGTAGATTTGGATGCACAGAGTTCCCTGTGTTCGCAAGAGACAAGCGAATCGCGTCTGTACGCACAGAAGGAATAGCGGACCGTTTCCCTCGGAGTGAACGCGGAAGAGCCGTCTATGTACTCGGAGACACGGGAACGTGCCTCAATGCGGTCACAGAGGCAGCAGCTTTTGCACAGATGCTCTGGTGATTCTGGCACTTTCCAGGCACACTCCTGAAAGTCGCGCACACTGCTGTTCACTCGCTAAACGACCTCTTGGGAAACACGTCTCCGGTCGATGGACCGCTCAGATTGCTTCTCGTGTAACTGTGAACTGTGTCAGCGCAGAGAATCCGTCTCTGTTGAGCAGATGTCAAAACTGCCTCGCTTTTGCTTTGTTGCCTCTACCAAGATGATTTCCCGTTTCTCTCTTCACTGGAGCACGCAGACACAGCCAACGCACATCAAGTGTCAAGAGACACACTCTGCTGAGCTCAACGCTTGTGCAGATGCACATGTGCGACGAAGTCAACACACGTGCTTGTGGAGAGAAAGAAAGGGACTCCCAGGCGTGTGGAGCGACGGGGAGAAAGAGCGGGCGCTGAGGAACACAGTTTCAAACAGACTGTCTCCACACAAACAGGCACCTGTCTGCAGGTATCCTAGATCTTGATTCTTGAACTTGAGGAAACACGCGTCTGAGCAAAACTCCCAAACGCTTCCAGGAAAGACACAGGCTCTCCCACAAGCACACAAGTGTTTGCCCTCAGCTATAGATCAGGGACAAGCTTGTGAAGAGATGCCCTGCTATTCTTTCGCCTTATGGCATCATGTGTTTCGTTTCTCTTGGAGATCGATTGTTAAACGTCTTTCCTCGGGCGACTGTGAAGCATTTGCCAGCGGAGGAGAAGTAGCACGGAGCAGCATTCAGTACTGCCTACGAGTGTCTTTGCTACCCTACTAGCGGAGCTCCAAGAACAGGCACACATCTTCAGGTACCTTCCAAATGTGGATTCCCCTGCAGCCCCGTAGGCGGGCGTGCAGTACGCCAACCATCAACGGACGTTTTTCCCCTCAAGCCTGTCAGGACGTTGCTCGTCCGTCTTTCCCTCAATAGATGGGAGTAGGCGCGCTTGCGGATGTGTGCGTGTGTGTGGCCACGCGTTTGCTTAGGCATCAGTGTGTGAAAAGGTAGGTGCTTTTCTCTAGCTGCGTGTGCGTGCACGTGGTGCTGGGTGCACATCCCTGGGTGCTCGAGGTAAGGTTTCTGCATGGTTTTCGCTGAGGAATCGTGTGTGTGCACATGGACAAAGAGAAGGCGCAGCAACCAGGTTCCAGCGCCGAAGAAGGCAAAAGGCAAGGTTTCCGGCGCTATCTCCTTCACTCCCCAGTCCTAGTCGCGCAAAGCAAGCCGCTAAGCCGGCGACCGGCAAGAGAGCTACAACGAAGCATGCCGAACGGAGAAAATAGCAGCAGCGCATCTGTTCACACCTTGTTTCTGCCATGTGCTTGAACGCCAAGACGTTCGCGCTTCTGTGAGATGAAAGACGTCCTTCTGCATATGTGGTTGCTCACACCGGTGCACTTGTTAGTGTATCCATTCAGTCCTGGGCTGCGGGGCATTCAGAAGCGGCTCTGTGGAGACGTCTGCATAGAGGCAGCTGTCAGAACACGCACACTCGATTGTTCACCAAAACATATGCAGACGCGTCCTTAGCCTGTAGATTTGGATGCACAGAGTTCCCTGTGTTCGCAAGAGACAAGCGAATCGCGTCTGTACGCACAGAAGCAATAGCGGACCGTTTCCCTCGGAGTGAACGCGGGAGAGCCGTCTATGTACTCGGAGAAACGGGAACGTGCCTCAATGCGGTCACAGAGGCAGCAGCTTTTGCACAGATGCTCTGGTGATTCTGGCACTTTCCAGGCACACTCCTGAAAGTCGCGCACACTGCTGTTCACTCGCTAAACGACCTCTTGGGAAACACGTCTCCGGTCGATGGACCGCTCAGATTGCTTCTCGTGTAACTGTGAACTGTGTCAGCGCAGAGAATCCGTCTCTGTTGAGCAGATGTCAATCCTGCCTCGCTTTTGCTTTGTTGCCTCTACCAAGATGATTTCCCGTTTCTCTCTTCACTGGAGCAGGCAGACACAGCCAACGCACATCAAGTGTCAAGAGACACACTCTGCTGAGCTCAACGCTTGTGCAGATGCACATGTGCGACGAAGTCAACACACGTGCTTGTGGAGAGAAAGAAAGGGACTCCCAGGCGTGTGGAGCGACGGGGAGAAAGAGCGGGCGCTGAGGAACACAGTTTCAAACAGACTGTCTCCACACAAACAGGCACCTGTCTGCAGGTATCCTAGATCTTGATTCTTGAACTTGAGGAAACACGCGTCTGAGCAAAACTCCCAAACGCTTCCAGGAAAGACACAGGCTCTCCCACAAGCACACAAGTGTTTGCCCTCAGCTATAGATCAGGGACAAGCTTGTGAAGAGATGCCCTGCTATTCTTTCGCCTTATGGCATCATGTGTTTCGTTTCTCTTGGACATCGATTGTTAAACGTCTTTCCTCGGGCGACTGTGAAGCATTTGCCAGCGGAGGAGAAGTAGCACGGAGCAGCATTCAGTACTGCCTACGAGTGTCTTTGCTACCCTACTAGCGGAGCTCCAAGAACAGGCACACATCTTCAGGTACCTTCCAAATGTGGATTCCCCTGCAGCCCCGTAGGCGGGCGTGCAGTACGCCAACCATCAACGGACGTTTTTCCCCTCAAGCCTGTCAGGACGTTGCTCGTCCGTCTTTCCCTCAATAGATGGGAGTAGGCGCGCTTGCGGATGTGTGCGTGTGTGTGGCCACGCGTTTGCTTAGGCATCAGTGTGTGAAAAGGTAGGTGCTTTTCTCTAGCTGCGTGTGCGTGCACGTGGGGCTGGGTGCACATCCCTGGGTGCTCGAGGTAAGGTTTCTGCATGGTTTTCGCTGAGGAATCGTGTGTGTGCACATGGACAAAGAGAAGGCGCAGCAACCAGGTTCCAGCGCCGAAGAAGGCAAAAGGCAAGGTTTCCGGCGCTATCTCCTTCACTCCCCAGTCCTAGTCGCGCAAAGCAAGCCGCTAAGCCGGCGACCGGCAAGAGAGCTACAACGAAGCATGCCGAACGGAGAAAATAGCAGCAGCTCATCTGTTCACACCTTGTTTCTGCCATGTGCTTGAACGCCAAGACGTTCGCGCTTCTGTGAGATGAAAGACGTCCTTCTGCATATGTGGTTGCTCACACCGGTGCACTTGTTAGTGTATCCATTCAGTCCTGGGCTGCGGGGCATTCAGAAGTGGCTCTGTGGAGACGTCTGCATAGAGGCAGCTGTCAGAACACGCACACTCGATTGTTCACCAAAACATATGCAGACGCGTCCTTAGCCTGTAGATTTGGATGCACAGAGTTCCCTGTGTTCGCAAGAGACAAGCGAATCGCGTCTGTACGCACAGAAGCAATAGCGGACCGTTTCCCTCGGAGTGAACGCGGGAGAGCCGTCTATGTACTCGGAGACACGGGAACGTGCCTCAATGCGGTCACAGAGGCAGCAGCTTTTGCACAGATGCTCTGGTGATTCTGGCACTTTCCAGGCACACTCCTGAAAGTCGCGCACACTGCTGTTCACTCGCTAAACGACCTCTTGGGAAACACGTCTCCGGTCGATGGACCGCTCAGATTGCTTCTCGTGGAACTGTGAACTGTGTCAGCGCAGGGAATCCGTCTCTGTTGAGCAGATGTCAATCCTGCCTCGCTTTTGCTTTGTTGCCTCTACCAAGATGATTTCCCGTTTCTCTCTTCACTGGAGCACGCAGACACAGCCAACGCACATCAAGTGTCAAGAGACACACTCTGCTGAGCTCAACGCTTGTGCAGATGCACATGTGCGACGAAGTCAACACACGTGCTTGTGGAGAGAAAGAAAGGGACTCCCAGGCGTGTGGAGCGACGGGGAGAAAGAGCGGGCGCTGAGGAACACAGTTTCAAACAGACTGTCTCCACACAAACAGGCACCTGTCTGCAGGTATCCTAGATCTTGATTCTTGAACTTGAGGAAACACGCGTCTGAGCAAAACTCCCAAACGCTTCCAGGAAAGACACAGGCTCTCCCACAAGCACACAAGTGTTTGCCCTCAGCTATAGATCAGGGACAAGCTTGTGAAGAGATGCCCTGCTATTCTTTCGCCTTATGGCATCATGTGTTTCGTTTCTCTTGGACATCGATTGTTAAACGTCTTTCCTCGGGCGACTGTGAAGCATTTGCCAGCGGAGGAGAAGTAGCACGGAGCAGCATTCAGTACTGCCTACGAGTGTCTTTGCTACCCTACTAGCGGAGCTCCAAGAACAGGCACACATCTCCAGGTACCTTCCAAATGTGGATTCCCCTGCAGCCCCGTAGGCGGGCGTGCAGTACGCCAACCATCAACGGACGTTTTTCCCCTCAAGCCTGTCAGGACGTTGCTCGTCCGTCTTTCCCTCAATAGATGGGAGTAGGCGCGCTTGCGGATGTGTGCGTGTGTGTGGCCACGCGTTTGCTTAGGCATCAGTGTGTGAAAAGGTAGGTGCTTTTCTCTAGCTGCGTGTGCGTGCACGTGGTGCTGGGTGCACATCCCTGGGTGCTCGAGGTAAGGTTTCTGCATGGTTTTCGCTGAGGAATCGTGTGTGTGCACATGGACAAAGAGAAGGCGCAGCAACCAGGTTCCAGCGCCGAAGAAGGCAAAAGGCAAGGTTTCCGGCGCTATCTCCTTCACTCCCCAGTCCTAGTCGCGCAAAGCAAGCCGCTAAGCCGGCGACCGGCAAGAGAGCTACAACGAAGCATGCCGAACGGAGAAAATAGCAGCAGCTCATCTGTTCACACCTTGTTTCTGCCATGTGCTTGAACGCCAAGACGTTCGCGCTTCTGTGAGATGAAAGACGTCCTTCTGCATATGTGGTTGCTCACACCGGTGCACTTGTTAGTGTATCCATTCAGTCCTGGGCTGCGGGGCATTCAGAAGTGGCTCTGTGGAGACGTCTGCATAGAGGCAGCTGTCAGAACACGCACACTCGATTGTTCACCAAAACATATGCAGACGCGTCCTTAGCCTGTAGATTTGGATGCACAGAGTTCCCTGTGTTCGCAAGAGACAAGGGAATCGCGTCTGTACGCACAGAAGCAATAGCGGACCGTTTCCCTCGGAGTGAACGCGGGAGAGCCGTCTATGTACTCGGAGACACGGGAACGTGCCTCAATGCGGTCACAGAGGCAGCAGCTTTTGCACAGATGCTCTGGTGATTCTGGCACTTTCCAGGCACACTCCTGAAAGTCGCGCACACTGCTGTTCACTCGCTAAACGACCTCTTGGGAAACACGTCTCCGGTCGATGGACCGCTCAGATTGCTTCTCGTGGAACTGTGAACTGTGTCAGCGCAGGGAATCCGTCTCTGTTGAGCAGATGTCAATCCTGCCTCGCTTTTGCTTTGTTGCCTCTACCAAGATGATTTCCCGTTTCTCTCTTCACTGGAGCACGCAGACACAGCCAACGCACATCAAGTGTCAAGAGACACACTCTGCTGAGCTCAACGCTTGTGCAGATGCACATGTGCGACGAAGTCAACACACGTGCTTGTGGAGAGAAAGAAAGGGACTCCCAGGCGTGTGGAGCGACGGGGAGAAAGAGCGGGCGCTGAGGAACACAGTTTCAAACAGACTGTCTCCACACAAACAGGCACCTGTCTGCAGGTATCCTAGATCTTGATTCTTGAACTTGAGGAAACACGCGTCTGAGCAAAACTCCCAAACGCTTCCAGGAAAGACACAGGCTCTCCCACAAGCACACAAGTGTTTGCCCTCAGCTATAGATCAGGGACAAGCTTGTGAAGAGATGCCCTGCTATTCTTTCGCCTTATGGCATCATGTGTTTCGTTTCTCTTGGACATCGATTGTTAAACGTCTTTCCTCGGGCGACTGTGAAGCATTTGCCAGCGGAGGAGAAGTAGCACGGAGCAGCATTCAGTACTGCCTACGAGTGTCTTTGCTACCCTACTAGCGGAGCTCCAAGAACAGGCACACATCTCCAGGTACCTTCCAAATGTGGATTCCCCTGCAGCCCCGTAGGCGGGCGTGCAGTACGCCAACCATCAACGGACGTTTTTCCCCTCAAGCCTGTCAGGACGTTGCTCGTCCGTCTTTCCCTCAATAGATGGGAGTAGGCGCGCTTGCGGATGTGTGCGTGTGTGTGGCCACGCGTTTGCTTAGGCATCAGTGTGTGAAAAGGTAGGTGCTTTTCTCTAGCTGCGTGTGCGTGCACGTGGTGCTGGGTGCACATCCCTGGGTGCTCGAGGTAAGGTTTCTGCATGGTTTTCGCTGAGGAATCGTGTGTGTGCACATGGACAAAGAGAAGGCGCAGCAACCAGGTTCCAGCGCCGAAGAAGGCAAAAGGCAAGGTTTCCGGCGCTATCTCCTTCACTCCCCAGTCCTAGTCGCGCAAAGCAAGCCGCTAAGCCGGCGACCGGCAAGAGAGCTACAACGAAGCATGCCGAACGGAGAAAATAGCAGCAGCTCATCTGTTCACACCTTGTTTCTGCCATGTGCTTGAACGCCAAGACGTTCGCGCTTCTGTGAGATGAAAGACGTCCTTCTGCATATGTGGTTGCTCACACCGGTGCACTTGTTAGTGTATCCATTCAGTCCTGGGCTGCGGGGCATTCAGAAGTGGCTCTGTGGAGACGTCTGCATAGAGGCAGCTGTCAGAACACGCACACTCGATTGTTCACCAAAACATATGCAGACGCGTCCTTAGCCTGTAGATTTGGATGCACAGAGTTCCCTGTGTTCGCAAGAGACAAGGGAATCGCGTCTGTACGCACAGAAGCAATAGCGGACCGTTTCCCTCGGAGTGAACGCGGGAGAGCCGTCTATGTACTCGGAGACACGGGAACGTGCCTCAATGCGGTCACAGAGGCAGCAGCTTTTGCACAGATGCTCTGGTGATTCTGGCACTTTCCAGGCACACTCCTGAAAGTCGCGCACACTGCTGTTCACTCGCTAAACGACCTCTTGGGAAACACGTCTCCGGTCGATGGACCGCTCAGATTGCTTCTCGTGGAACTGTGAACTGTGTCAGCGCAGGGAATCCGTCTCTGTTGAGCAGATGTCAATCCTGCCTCGCTTTTGCTTTGTTGCCTCTACCAAGATGATTTCCCGTTTCTCTCTTCACTGGAGCACGCAGACACAGCCAACGCACATCAAGTGTCAAGAGACACACTCTGCTGAGCTCAACGCTTGTGCAGATGCACATGTGCGACGAAGTCAACACACGTGCTTGTGGAGAGAAAGAAAGGGACTCCCAGGCGTGTGGAGCGACGGGGAGAAAGAGCGGGCGCTGAGGAACACAGTTTCAAACAGACTGTCTCCACACAAACAGGCACCTGTCTGCAGGTATCCTAGATCTTGATTCTTGAACTTGAGGAAACACGCGTCTGAGCAAAACTCCCAAACGCTTCCAGGAAAGACACAGGCTCTCCCACAAGCACACAAGTGTTTGCCCTCAGCTATAGATCAGGGACAAGCTTGTGAAGAGATGCCCTGCTATTCTTTCGCCTTATGGCATCATGTGTTTCGTTTCTCTTGGAGATCGATTGTTAAACGTCTTTCCTCGGGCGACTGTGAAGCATTTGCCAGCGGAGGAGAAGTAGCACGGAGCAGCATTCAGTACTGCCTACGAGTGTCTTTGCTACCCTACTAGCGGAGCTCCAAGAACAGGCACACATCTTCAGGTACCTTCCAAATGTGGATTCCCCTGCAGCCCCGTAGGCGGGCGTGCAGTACGCCAACCATCAACGGACGTTTTTCCCCTCAAGCCTGTCAGGACGTTGCTCGTCCGTCTTTCCCTCAATAGATGGGAGCAGGCGCGCTTGCGGATGTGTGCGTGTGTGTGGCCACGCGTTTGCTTAGGCATCAGTGTGTGAAAAGGTAGGTGCTTTTCTCTAGCTGCGTGTGCGTGCACGTGGTGCTGGGTGCACATCCCTGGGTGCTCGTGGAAAGGTTTCTGCATGGTTTTCGCTGAGGAATCGTGTGTGTGCACATGGACAAAGAGAAGGCGCAGCAACCAGGTTCCAGCGCCGAAGAAGGCAAAAGGCAAGGTTTCCGGCGCTATCTCCTTCTCTCCGCAGACCTAGTCGCGCAAAGGAAGCCGCTAAGCCGGCGACCGGCAAGAGAGCTACAACGAAGCATGCCGAACGGAGAAAATAGCAGCAGCGCATCTGTTCACACCTTGTTTCTGCCATGTGCTTGAACGCCAAGACGTTCGCGCTTCTGTGAGATGAAAGACGTCCTTCTGCATATGTGGTTGCTCACACCGGTGCACTTGTTAGTGTATCCATTCAGTCCTGGGCTGCGGGGCATTCAGAAGCGGCTCTGTGGAGACGTCTGCATAGAGGCAGCTGTCAGAACACGCACACTCGATTGTTCACCAAAACATATGCAGACGCGTCCTTAGCCTGTAGATTTGGATGCACAGAGTTCCCTGTGTTCGCAAGAGACAAGCGAATCGCGTCTGTACGCACAGAAGGAATAGCGGACCGTTTCCCTCGGAGTGAACGCGGAAGAGCCGTCTATGTACTCGGAGACACGGGAACGTGCCTCAATGCGGTCACAGAGGCAGCAGCTTTTGCACAGATGCTCTGGTGATTCTGGCACTTTCCAGGCACACTCCTGAAAGTCGCGCACACTGCTGTTCACTCGCTAAACGACCTCTTGGGAAACACGTCTCCGGTCGATGGACCGCTCAGATTGCTTCTCGTGTAACTGTGAACTGTGTCAGCGCAGAGAATCCGTCTCTGTTGAGCAGATGTCAAAACTGCCTCGCTTTTGCTTTGTTGCCTCTACCAAGATGATTTCCCGTTTCTCTCTTCACTGGAGCACGCAGACACAGCCAACGCACATCAAGTGTCAAGAGACACACTCTGCTGAGCTCAACGCTTGTGCAGATGCACATGTGCGACGAAGTCAACACACGTGCTTGTGGAGAGAAAGAAAGGGACTCCCAGGCGTGTGGAGCGACGGGGAGAAAGAGCGGGCGCTGAGGAACACAGTTTCAAACAGACTGTCTCCACACAAACAGGCACCTGTCTGCAGGTATCCTAGATCTTGATTCTTGAACTTGAGGAAACACGCGTCTGAGCAAAACTCCCAAACGCTTCCAGGAAAGACACAGGCTCTCCCACAAGCACACAAGTGTTTGCCCTCAGCTATAGATCAGGGACAAGCTTGTGAAGAGATGCCCTGCTATTCTTTCGCCTTATGGCATCATGTGTTTCGTTTCTCTTGGAGATCGATTGTTAAACGTCTTTCCTCGGGCGACTGTGAAGCATTTGCCAGCGGAGGAGAAGTAGCACGGAGCAGCATTCAGTACTGCCTACGAGTGTCTTTGCTACCCTACTAGCGGAGCTCCAAGAACAGGCACACATCTTCAGGTACCTTCCAAATGTGGATTCCCCTGCAGCCCCGTAGGCGGGCGTGCAGTACGCCAACCATCAACGGACGTTTTTCCCCTCAAGCCTGTCAGGACGTTGCTCGTCCGTCTTTCCCTCAATAGATGGGAGTAGGCGCGCTTGCGGATGTGTGCGTGTGTGTGGCCACGCGTTTGCTTAGGCATCAGTGTGTGAAAAGGTAGGTGCTTTTCTCTAGCTGCGTGTGCGTGCACGTGGTGCTGGGTGCACATCCCTGGGTGCTCGAGGTAAGGTTTCTGCATGGTTTTCGCTGAGGAATCGTGTGTGTGCACATGGACAAAGAGAAGGCGCAGCAACCAGGTTCCAGCGCCGAAGAAGGCAAAAGGCAAGGTTTCCGGCGCTATCTCCTTCACTCCCCAGTCCTAGTCGCGCAAAGCAAGCCGCTAAGCCGGCGACCGGCAAGAGAGCTACAACGAAGCATGCCGAACGGAGAAAATAGCAGCAGCGCATCTGTTCACACCTTGTTTCTGCCATGTGCTTGAACGCCAAGACGTTCGCGCTTCTGTGAGATGAAAGACGTCCTTCTGCATATGTGGTTGCTCACACCGGTGCACTTGTTAGTGTATCCATTCAGTCCTGGGCTGCGGGGCATTCAGAAGCGGCTCTGTGGAGACGTCTGCATAGAGGCAGCTGTCAGAACACGCACACTCGATTGTTCACCAAAACATATGCAGACGCGTCCTTAGCCTGTAGATTTGGATGCACAGAGTTCCCTGTGTTCGCAAGAGACAAGCGAATCGCGTCTGTACGCACAGAAGCAATAGCGGACCGTTTCCCTCGGAGTGAACGCGGAAGAGCCGTCTATGTACTCGGAGACACGGGAACGTGCCTCAATGCGGTCACAGAGGCAGCAGCTTTTGCACAGATGCTCTGGTGATTCTGGCACTTTCCAGGCACACTCCTGAAAGTCGCGCACACTGCTGTTCACTCGCTAAACGACCTCTTGGGAAACACGTCTCCGGTCGATGGACCGCTCAGATTGCTTCTCGTGTAACTGTGAACTGTGTCAGCGCAGAGAATCCGTCTCTGTTGAGCAGATGTCAAAACTGCCTCGCTTTTGCTTTGTTGCCTCTACCAAGATGATTTCCCGTTTCTCTCTTCACTGGAGCACGCAGACACAGCCAACGCACATCAAGTGTCAAGAGACACACTCTGCTGAGCTCAACGCTTGTGCAGATGCACATGTGCGACGAAGTCAACACACGTGCTTGTGGAGAGAAAGAAAGGGACTCCCAGGCGTGTGGAGCGACGGGGAGAAAGAGCGGGCGCTGAGGAACACAGTTTCAAACAGACTGTCTCCACACAAACAGGCACCTGTCTGCAGGTATCCTAGATCTTGATTCTTGAACTTGAGGAAACACGCGTCTGAGCAAAACTCCCAAACGCTTCCAGGAAAGACACAGGCTCTCCCACAAGCACACAAGTGTTTGCCCTCAGCTATAGATCAGGGACAAGCTTGTGAAGAGATGCCCTGCTATTCTTTCGCCTTATGGCATCATGTGTTTCGTTTCTCTTGGAGATCGATTGTTAAACGTCTTTCCTCGGGCGACTGTGAAGCATTTGCCAGCGGAGGAGAAGTAGCACGGAGCAGCATTCAGTACTGCCTACGAGTGTCTTTGCTACCCTACTAGCGGAGCTCCAAGAACAGGCACACATCTTCAGGTACCTTCCAAATGTGGATTCCCCTGCAGCCCCGTAGGCGGGCGTGCAGTACGCCAACCATCAACGGACGTTTTTCCCCTCAAGCCTGTCAGGACGTTGCTCGTCCGTCTTTCCCTCAATAGATGGGAGCAGGCGCGCTTGCGGATGTGTGCGTGTGTGTGGCCACGCGTTTGCTTAGGCATCAGTGTGTGAAAAGGTAGGTGCTTTTCTCTAGCTGCGTGTGCGTGCACGTGGTGCTGGGTGCACATCCCTGGGTGCTCGTGGAAAGGTTTCTGCATGGTTTTCGCTGAGGAATCGTGTGTGTGCACATGGACAAAGAGAAGGCGCAGCAACCAGGTTCCAGCGCCGAAGAAGGCAAAAGGCAAGGTTTCCGGCGCTATCTCCTTCTCTCCGCAGACCTAGTCGCGCAAAGGAAGCCGCTAAGCCGGCGACCGGCAAGAGAGCTACAACGAAGCATGCCGAACGGAGAAAATAGCAGCAGCGCATCTGTTCACACCTTGTTTCTGCCATGTGCTTGAACGCCAAGACGTTCGCGCTTCTGTGAGATGAAAGACGTCCTTCTGCATATGTGGTTGCTCACACCGGTGCACTTGTTAGTGTATCCATTCAGTCCTGGGCTGCGGGGCATTCAGAAGCGGCTCTGTGGAGACGTCTGCATAGAGGCAGCTGTCAGAACACGCACACTCGATTGTTCACCAAAACATATGCAGACGCGTCCTTAGCCTGTAGATTTGGATGCACAGAGTTCCCTGTGTTCGCAAGAGACAAGCGAATCGCGTCTGTACGCACAGAAGGAATAGCGGACCGTTTCCCTCGGAGTGAACGCGGAAGAGCCGTCTATGTACTCGGAGACACGGGAACGTGCCTCAATGCGGTCACAGAGGCAGCAGCTTTTGCACAGATGCTCTGGTGATTCTGGCACTTTCCAGGCACACTCCTGAAAGTCGCGCACACTGCTGTTCACTCGCTAAACGACCTCTTGGGAAACACGTCTCCGGTCGATGGACCGCTCAGATTGCTTCTCGTGTAACTGTGAACTGTGTCAGCGCAGAGAATCCGTCTCTGTTGAGCAGATGTCAATCCTGCCTCGCTTTTGCTTTGTTGCCTCTACCAAGATGATTTCCCGTTTCTCTCTTCACTGGAGCACGCAGACACAGCCAACGCACATCAAGGGTCAAGAGACACACTCTGCTGAGCTCAACGCTTGTGCAGATGCACATGTGCGACGAAGTCAACACACGTGCTTGTGGAGAGAAAGAAAGGGACTCCCAGGCGTGTGGAGCGACGGGGAGAAAGAGCGGGCGCTGAGGAACACAGTTTCAAACAGACTGTCTCCACACAAACAGGCACCTGTCTGCAGGTATCCTAGATCTTGATTCTTGAACTTGAGGAAACACGCGTCTGAGCAAAACTCCCAAACGCTTCCAGGAAAGACACAGGCTCTCCCACAAGCACACAAGTGTTTGCCCTCAGCTATAGATCAGGGACAAGCTTGTGAAGAGATGCCCTGCTATTCTTTCGCCTTATGGCATCATGTGTTTCGTTTCTCTTGGAGATCGATTGTTAAACGTCTTTCCTCGGGCGACTGTGAAGCATTTGCCAGCGGAGGAGAAGTAGCACGGAGCAGCATTCAGTACTGCCTACGAGTGTCTTTGCTACCCTACTAGCGGAGCTCCAAGAACAGGCACACATCTTCAGGTACCTTCCAAATGTGGATTCCCCTGCAGCCCCGTAGGCGGGCGTGCAGTACGCCAACCATCAACGGACGTTTTTCCCCTCAAGCCTGTCAGGACGTTGCTCGTCCGTCTTTCCCTCAATAGATGGGAGTAGGCGCGCTTGCGGATGTGTGCGTGTGTGTGGCCACGCGTTTGCTTAGGCATCAGTGTGTGAAAAGGTAGGTGCTTTTCTCTAGCTGCGTGTGCGTGCACGTGGTGCTGGGTGCACATCCCTGGGTGCTCGAGGTAAGGTTTCTGCATGGTTTTCGCTGAGGAATCGTGTGTGTGCACATGGACAAAGAGAAGGCGCAGCAACCAGGTTCCAGCGCCGAAGAAGGCAAAAGGCAAGGTTTCCGGCGCTATCTCCTTCACTCCCCAGTCCTAGTCGCGCAAAGCAAGCCGCTAAGCCGGCGACCGGCAAGAGAGCTACAACGAAGCATGCCGAACGGAGAAAATAGCAGCAGCGCATCTGTTCACACCTTGTTTCTGCCATGTGCTTGAACGCCAAGACGTTCGCGCTTCTGTGAGATGAAAGACGTCCTTCTGCATATGTGGTTGCTCACACCGGTGCACTTGTTAGTGTATCCATTCAGTCCTGGGCTGCGGGGCATTCAGAAGCGGCTCTGTGGAGACGTCTGCATAGAGGCAGCTGTCAGAACACGCACACTCGATTGTTCACCAAAACATATGCAGACGCGTCCTTAGCCTGTAGATTTGGATGCACAGAGTTCCCTGTGTTCGCAAGAGACAAGCGAATCGCGTCTGTACGCACAGAAGCAATAGCGGACCGTTTCCCTCGGAGTGAACGCGGAAGAGCCGTCTATGTACTCGGAGACACGGGAACGTGCCTCAATGCGGTCACAGAGGCAGCAGCTTTTGCACAGATGCTCTGGTGATTCTGGCACTTTCCAGGCACACTCCTGAAAGTCGCGCACACTGCTGTTCACTCGCTAAACGACCTCTTGGGAAACACGTCTCCGGTCGATGGACCGCTCAGATTGCTTCTCGTGTAACTGTGAACTGTGTCAGCGCAGAGAATCCGTCTCTGTTGAGCAGATGTCAAAACTGCCTCGCTTTTGCTTTGTTGCCTCTACCAAGATGATTTCCCGTTTCTCTCTTCACTGGAGCACGCAGACACAGCCAACGCACATCAAGTGTCAAGAGACACACTCTGCTGAGCTCAACGCTTGTGCAGATGCACATGTGCGACGAAGTCAACACACGTGCTTGTGGAGAGAAAGAAAGGGACTCCCAGGCGTGTGGAGCGACGGGGAGAAAGAGCGGGCGCTGAGGAACACAGTTTCAAACAGACTGTCTCCACACAAACAGGCACCTGTCTGCAGGTATCCTAGATCTTGATTCTTGAACTTGAGGAAACACGCGTCTGAGCAAAACTCCCAAACGCTTCCAGGAAAGACACAGGCTCTCCCACAAGCACACAAGTGTTTGCCCTCAGCTATAGATCAGGGACAAGCTTGTGAAGAGATGCCCTGCTATTCTTTCGCCTTATGGCATCATGTGTTTCGTTTCTCTTGGAGATCGATTGTTAAACGTCTTTCCTCGGGCGACTGTGAAGCATTTGCCAGCGGAGGAGAAGTAGCACGGAGCAGCATTCAGTACTGCCTACGAGTGTCTTTGCTACCCTACTAGCGGAGCTCCAAGAACAGGCACACATCTTCAGGTACCTTCCAAATGTGGATTCCCCTGCAGCCCCGTAGGCGGGCGTGCAGTACGCCAACCATCAACGGACGTTTTTCCCCTCAAGCCTGTCAGGACGTTGCTCGTCCGTCTTTCCCTCAATAGATGGGAGCAGGCGCGCTTGCGGATGTGTGCGTGTGTGTGGCCACGCGTTTGCTTAGGCATCAGTGTGTGAAAAGGTAGGTGCTTTTCTCTAGCTGCGTGTGCGTGCACGTGGTGCTGGGTGCACATCCCTGGGTGCTCGTGGAAAGGTTTCTGCATGGTTTTCGCTGAGGAATCGTGTGTGTGCACATGGACAAAGAGAAGGCGCAGCAACCAGGTTCCAGCGCCGAAGAAGGCAAAAGGCAAGGTTTCCGGCGCTATCTCCTTCTCTCCGCAGACCTAGTCGCGCAAAGGAAGCCGCTAAGCCGGCGACCGGCAAGAGAGCTACAACGAAGCATGCCGAACGGAGAAAATAGCAGCAGCGCATCTGTTCACACCTTGTTTCTGCCATGTGCTTGAACGCCAAGACGTTCGCGCTTCTGTGAGATGAAAGACGTCCTTCTGCATATGTGGTTGCTCACACCGGTGCACTTGTTAGTGTATCCATTCAGTCCTGGGCTGCGGGGCATTCAGAAGCGGCTCTGTGGAGACGTCTGCATAGAGGCAGCTGTCAGAACACGCACACTCGATTGTTCACCAAAACATATGCAGACGCGTCCTTAGCCTGTAGATTTGGATGCACAGAGTTCCCTGTGTTCGCAAGAGACAAGCGAATCGCGTCTGTACGCACAGAAGCAATAGCGGACCGTTTCCCTCGGAGCGAACGCGAAGGAGCCGTCTATGTACTCGGAGACACGGGAACGTGCCTCAATGCGGTCACAGAGGCAGCAGCTTTTGCACAGATGCTCTGGTGATTCTGGCACTTTCCAGGCACACTCCTGAAAGTCGCGCACACTGCTGTTCACTCGCTAAACGACCTCTTGGGAAACACGTCTCCGGTCGATGGACCGCTCAGATTGCTTCTCGTGTAACTGTGAACTGTGTCAGCGCAGAGAATCCGTCTCTGTTGAGCAGATGTCAATCCTGCCTCGCTTTTGCTTTGTTGCCTCTACCAAGATGATTTCCCGTTTCTCTCTTCACTGGAGCACGCAGACACAGCCAACGCACATCAAGGGTCAAGAGACACACTCTGCTGAGCTCAACGCTTGTGCAGATGCATATGTGCGACGAAGTCAACACACGTGCTTGTGGAGAGAAAGAAAGGGACTCCCAGGCGTGTGGAGCGACGGGGAGAAAGAGCGGGCGCTGAGGAACACAGTTTCAAACAGACTGTCTCCACACAAACAGGCACCTGTCTGCAGGTATCCTAGATCTTGATTCTTGAACTTGAGGAAACACGCGTCTGAGCAAAACTCCCAAACGCTTCCAGGAAAGACACAGGCTCTCCCACAAGCACACAAGTGTTTGCCCTCAGCTATAGATCAGGGACAAGCTTGTGAAGAGATGCCCTGCTATTCTTTCGCCTTATGGCATCATGTGTTTCGTTTCTCTTGGACATCGATTGTTAAACGTCTTTCCTCGGGCGACTGTGAAGCATTTGCCAGCGGAGGAGAAGTAGCACGGAGCAGCATTCAGTACTGCCTACGAGTGTCTTTGCTACCCTACTAGCGGAGCTCCAAGAACAGGCACACATCTTCAGGTACCTTCCAAATGTGGATTCCCCTGCAGCCCCGTAGGCGGGCGTGCAGTACGCCAACCATCAACGGACGTTTTTCCCCTCAAGCCTGTCAGGACGTTGCTCGTCCGTCTTTCCCTCAATAGATGGGAGTAGGCGCGCTTGCGGATGTGTGCGTGTGTGTGGCCACGCGTTTGCTTAGGCATCAGTGTGTGAAAAGGTAGGTGCTTTTCTCTAGCTGCGTGTGCGTGCACGTGGGGCTGGGTGCACATCCCTGGGTGCTCGAGGTAAGGTTTCTGCATGGTTTTCGCTGAGGAATCGTGTGTGTGCACATGGACAAAGAGAAGGCGCAGCAACCAGGTTCCAGCGCCGAAGAAGGCAAAAGGCAAGGTTTCCGGCGCTATCTCCTTCTCTCCGCAGACCTAGTCGCGCAAAGCAAGCCGCTAAGCCGGCGACCGGCAAGAGAGCTACAACGAAGCATGCCGAACGGAGAAAATAGCAGCAGCGCATCTGTTCACACCTTGTTTCTGCCATGTGCTTGAACGCCAAGACGTTCGCGCTTCTGTGAGATGAAAGACGTCCTTCTGCATATGTGGTTGCTCACACCGGTGCACTTGTTAGTGTATCCATTCAGTCCTGGGCTGCGGGGCATTCAGAAGTGGCTCTGTGGAGACGTCTGCATAGAGGCAGCTGTCAGAACACGCACACTCGATTGTTCACCAAAACATATGCAGACGCGTCCTTAGCCTGTAGATTTGGATGCACAGAGTTCCCTGTGTTCGCAAGAGACAAGGGAATCGCGTCTGTACGCACAGAAGCAATAGCGGACCGTTTCCCTCGGAGTGAACGCGGGAGAGCCGTCTATGTACTCGGAGACACGGGAACGTGCCTCAATGCGGTCACAGAGGCAGCAGCTTTTGCACAGATGCTCTGGTGATTCTGGCACTTTCCAGGCACACTCCTGAAAGTCGCGCACACTGCTGTTCACTCGCTAAACGACCTCTTGGGAAACACGTCTCCGGTCGATGGACCGCTCAGATTGCTTCTCGTGTAACTGTGAACTGTGTCAGCGCAGGGAATCCGTCTCTGTTGAGCAGATGTCAATCCTGCCTCGCTTTTGCTTTGTTGCCTCTACCAAGATGATTTCCCGTTTCTCTCTTCACTGGAGCACGCAGACACAGCCAACGCACATCAAGTGTCAAGAGACACACTCTGCTGAGCTCAACGCTTGTGCAGATGCACATGTGCGACGAAGTCAACACACGTGCTTGTGGAGAGAAAGAAAGGGACTCCCAGGCGTGTGGAGCGACGGGGAGAAAGAGCGGGCGCTGAGGAACACAGTTTCAAACAGACTGTCTCCACACAAACAGGCACCTGTCTGCAGGTATCCTAGATCTTGATTCTTGAACTTGAGGAAACACGCGTCTGAGCAAAACTCCCAAACGCTTCCAGGAAAGACACAGGCTCTCCCACAAGCACACAAGTGTTTGCCCTCAGCTATAGATCAGGGACAAGCTTGTGAAGAGATGCCCTGCTATTCTTTCGCCTTATGGCATCATGTGTTTCGTTTCTCTTGGAGATCGATTGTTAAACGTCTTTCCTCGGGCGACTGTGAAGCATTTGCCAGCGGAGGAGAAGTAGCACGGAGCAGCATTCAGTACTGCCTACGAGTGTCTTTGCTACCCTACTAGCGGAGCTCCAAGAACAGGCACACATCTTCAGGTACCTTCCAAATGTGGATTCCCCTGCAGCCCCGTAGGCGGGCGTGCAGTACGCCAACCATCAACGGACGTTTTTCCCCTCAAGCCTGTCAGGACGTTGCTCGTCCGTCTTTCCCTCAATAGATGGGAGTAGGCGCGCTTGCGGATGTGTGCGTGTGTGTGGCCACGCGTTTGCTTAGGCATCAGTGTGTGAAAAGGTAGGTGCTTTTCTCTAGCTGCGTGTGCGTGCACGTGGTGCTGGGTGCACATCCCTGGGTGCTCGAGGTAAGGTTTCTGCATGGTTTTCGCTGAGGAATCGTGTGTGTGCACATGGACAAAGAGAAGGCGCAGCAACCAGGTTCCAGCGCCGAAGAAGGCAAAAGGCAAGGTTTCCGGCGCTATCTCCTTCACTCCCCAGTCCTAGTCGCGCAAAGCAAGCCGCTAAGCCGGCGACCGGCAAGAGAGCTACAACGAAGCATGCCGAACGGAGAAAATAGCAGCAGCGCATCTGTTCACACCTTGTTTCTGCCATGTGCTTGAACGCCAAGACGTTCGCGCTTCTGTGAGATGAAAGACGTCCTTCTGCATATGTGGTTGCTCACACCGGTGCACTTGTTAGTGTATCCATTCAGTCCTGGGCTGCGGGGCATTCAGAAGCGGCTCTGTGGAGACGTCTGCATAGAGGCAGCTGTCAGAACACGCACACTCGATTGTTCACCAAAACATATGCAGACGCGTCCTTAGCCTGTAGATTTGGATGCACAGAGTTCCCTGTGTTCGCAAGAGACAAGCGAATCGCGTCTGTACGCACAGAAGCAATAGCGGACCGTTTCCCTCGGAGTGAACGCGGAAGAGCCGTCTATGTACTCGGAGACACGGGAACGTGCCTCAATGCGGTCACAGAGGCAGCAGCTTTTGCACAGATGCTCTGGTGATTCTGGCACTTTCCAGGCACACTCCTGAAAGTCGCGCACACTGCTGTTCACTCGCTAAACGACCTCTTGGGAAACACGTCTCCGGTCGATGGACCGCTCAGATTGCTTCTCGTGTAACTGTGAACTGTGTCAGCGCAGAGAATCCGTCTCTGTTGAGCAGATGTCAAAACTGCCTCGCTTTTGCTTTGTTGCCTCTACCAAGATGATTTCCCGTTTCTCTCTTCACTGGAGCACGCAGACACAGCCAACGCACATCAAGTGTCAAGAGACACACTCTGCTGAGCTCAACGCTTGTGCAGATGCACATGTGCGACGAAGTCAACACACGTGCTTGTGGAGAGAAAGAAAGGGACTCCCAGGCGTGTGGAGCGACGGGGAGAAGAGCGGGCGCTGAGGAACACAGTTTCAAACAGACTGTCTCCACACAAACAGGCACCTGTCTGCAGGTATCCTAGATCTTGATTCTTGAACTTGAGGAAACACGCGTCTGAGCAAAACTCCCAAACGCTTCCAGGAAAGACACAGGCTCTCCCACAAGCACACAAGTGTTTGCCCTCAGCTATAGATCAGGGACAAGCTTGTGAAGAGATGCCCTGCTATTCTTTCGCCTTATGGCATCATGTGTTTCGTTTCTCTTGGAGATGGATTGTTAAACGTCTTTCCTCGGGCGACTGTGAAGCATTTGCCAGCGGAGGAGAAGTAGCACGGAGCAGCATTCAGTACTGCCTACGAGTGTCTTTGCTACCCTACTAGCGGAGCTCCAAGAACAGGCACACATCTTCAGGTACCTTCCAAATGTGGATTCCCCTGCAGCCCCGTAGGCGGGCGTGCAGTACGCCAACCATCAACGGACGTTTTTCCCCTCAAGCCTGTCAGGACGTTGCTCGTCCGTCTTTCCCTCAATAGATGGGAGTAGGCGCGCTTGCGGATGTGTGCGTGTGTGTGGCCACGCGTTTGCTTAGGCATCAGTGTGTGAAAAGGTAGGTGCTTTTCTCTAGCTGCGTGTGCGTGCACGTGGTGCTGGGTGCACATCCCTGGGTGCTCGAGGTAAGGTTTCTGCATGGTTTTCGCTGAGGAATCGTGTGTGTGCACATGGACAAAGAGAAGGCGCAGCAACCAGGTTCCAGCGCCGAAGAAGGCAGAAGGCAAGGTTTCCGGCGCTATCTCCTTCTCTCCGCAGACCTAGTCGCGCAAAGCAAGCCGCTAAGCTGGCGACCGGCAAGAGAGCTACAACGAAGCATGCCGAACGGAGAAAATAGCAGCAGCGCATCTGTTCACACCTTGTTTCTGCCATGTGCTTGAACGCCAAGACGTTCGCGCTTCTGTGAGATGAAAGACGTCCTTCTGCATATGTGGTTGCTCACACCGGTGCACTTGTTAGTGTATCCATTCAGTCCTGGGCTGCGGGGCATTCAGAAGTGGCTCTGTGGAGACGTCTGCATAGAGGCAGCTGTCAGAACACGCACACTCGATTGTTCACCAAAACATATGCAGACGCGTCCTTAGCCTGTAGATTTGGATGCACAGAGTTCCCTGTGTTCGCAAGAGACAAGGGAATCGCGTCTGTACGCACAGAAGCAATAGCGGACCGTTTCCCTCGGAGTGAACGCGGAAGAGCCGTCTATGTACTCGGAGACACGGGAACGTGCCTCAATGCGGTCACAGAGGCAGCAGCTTTTGCACAGATGCTCTGGTGATTCTGGCACTTTCCAGGCACACTCCTGAAAGTCGCGCACACTGCTGTTCACTCGCTAAACGACCTCTTGGGAAACACGTCTCCGGTCGATGGACCGCTCAGATTGCTTCTCGTGTAACTGTGAACTGTGTCAGCGCAGGGAATCCGTCTCTGTTGAGCAGATGTCAATCCTGCCTCGCTTTTGCTTTGTTGCCTCTACCAAGATGATTTCCCGTTTCTCTCTTCACTGGAGCACGCAGACACAGCCAACGCACATCAAGTGTCAAGAGACACACTCTGCTGAGCTCAACGCTTGTGCAGATGCACATGTGCGACGAAGTCAACACACGTGCTTGTGGAGAGAAAGAAAGGGACTCCCAGGCGTGTGGAGCGACGGGGAGAAAGAGCGGGCGCTGAGGAACACAGTTTCAAACAGACTGTCTCCACACAAACAGGCACCTGTCTGCAGGTATCCTAGATCTTGATTCTTGAACTTGAGGAAACACGCGTCTGAGCAAAACTCCCAAACGCTTCCAGGAAAGACATAGGCTCTCCCACAAGCACACAAGTGTTTGCCCTCAGCTATAGATCAGGGACAAGCTTGTGAAGAGATGCCCTGCTATTCTTTCGCCTTATGGCATCATGTGTTTCGTTTCTCTTGGAGATCGATTGTTAAACGTCTTTCCTCGGGCGACTGTGAAGCATTTGCCAGCGGAGGAGAAGTAGCACGGAGCAGCATTCAGTACTGCCTACGAGTGTCTTTGCTACCCTACTAGCGGAGCTCCAAGAACAGGCACACATCTTCAGGTACCTTCCAAATGTGGATTCCCCTGCAGCCCCGTAGGCGGGCGTGCAGTACGCCAACCATCAACGGACGTTTTTCCCCTCAAGCCTGTCAGGACGTTGCTCGTCCGTCTTTCCCTCAATAGATGGGAGTAGGCGCGCTTGCGGATGTGTGCGTGTGTGTGGCCACGCGTTTGCTTAGGCATCAGTGTGTGAAAAGGTAGGTGCTTTTCTCTAGCTGCGTGTGCGTGCACGTGGTGCTGGGTGCACATCCCTGGGTGCTCGAGGTAAGGTTTCTGCATGGTTTTCGCTGAGGAATCGTGTGTGTGCACATGGACAAAGAGAAGGCGCAGCAACCAGGTTCCAGCGCCGAAGAAGGCAGAAGGCAAGGTTTCCGGCGCTATCTCCTTCACTCCCCAGTCCTAGTCGCGCAAAGCAAGCCGCTAAGCCGGCGACCGGCAAGAGAGCTACAACGAAGCATGCCGAACGGAGAAAATAGCAGCAGCGCATCTGTTCACACCTTGTTTCTGCCATGTGCTTGAACGCCAAGACGTTCGCGCTTCTGTGAGATGAAAGACGTCCTTCTGCATATGTGGTTGCTCACACCGGTGCACTTGTTAGTGTATCCATTCAGTCCTGGGCTGCGGGGCATTCAGAAGTGGCTCTGTGGAGACGTCTGCATAGAGGCAGCTGTCAGAACACGCACACTCGATTGTTCACCAAAACATATGCAGACGCGTCCTTAGCCTGTAGATTTGGATGCACAGAGTTCCCTGTGTTCGCAAGAGACAAGGGAATCGCGTCTGTACGCACAGAAGCAATAGCGGACCGTTTCCCTCGGAGTGAACGCGAAAGAGCCGTCTATGTACTCGGAGACACGGGAACGTGCCTCAATGCGGTCACAGAGGCAGCAGCTTTTGCACAGATGCTCTGGTGATTCTGGCACTTTCCAGGCACACTCCTGAAAGTCGCGCACACTGCTGTTCACTCGCTAAACGACCTCTTGGGAAACACGTCTCCGGTCGATGGACCGCTCAGATTGCTTCTCGTGTAACTGTGAACTGTGTCAGCGCAGGGAATCCGTCTCTGTTGAGCAGATGTCAATCCTGCCTCGCTTTTGCTTTGTTGCCTCTACCAAGATGATTTCCCGTTTCTCTCTTCACTGGAGCACGCAGACACAGCCAACGCACATCAAGTGTCAAGAGACACACTCTGCTGAGCTCAACGCTTGTGCAGATGCACATGTGCGACGAAGTCAACACACGTGCTTGTGGAGAGAAAGAAAGGGACTCCCAGGCGTGTGGAGCGACGGGGAGAAAGAGCGGGCGCTGAGGAACACAGTTTCAAACAGACTGTCTCCACACAAACAGGCACCTGTCTGCAGGTATCCTAGATCTTGATTCTTGAACTTGAGGAAACACGCGTCTGAGCAAAACTCCCAAACGCTTCCAGGAAAGACACAGGCTCTCCCACAAGCACACAAGTGTTTGCCCTCAGCTATAGATCAGGGACAAGCTTGTGAAGAGATGCCCTGCTATTCTTTCGCCTTATGGCATCATGTGTTTCGTTTCTCTTGGAGATGGATTGTTAAACGTCTTTCCTCGGGCGACTGTGAAGCATTTGCCAGCGGAGGAGAAGTAGCACGGAGCAGCATTCAGTACTGCCTACGAGTGTCTTTGCTACCCTACTAGCGGAGCTCCAAGAACAGGCACACATCTTCAGGTACCTTCCAAATGTGGATTCCCCTGCAGCCCCGTAGGCGGGCGTGCAGTACGCCAACCATCAACGGACGTTTTTCCCCTCAAGCCTGTCAGGACGTTGCTCGTCCGTCTTTCCCTCAATAGATGGGAGTAGGCGCGCTTGCGGATGTGTGCGTGTGTGTGGCCACGCGTTTGCTTAGGCATCAGTGTGTGAAAAGGTAGGTGCTTTTCTCTAGCTGCGTGTGCGTGCACGTGGTGCTGGGTGCACATCCCTGGGTGCTCGAGGTAAGGTTTCTGCATGGTTTTCGCTGAGGAATCGTGTGTGTGCACATGGACAAAGAGAAGGCGCAGCAACCAGGTTCCAGCGCCGAAGAAGGCAGAAGGCAAGGTTTCCGGCGCTATCTCCTTCACTCCCCAGTCCTAGTCGCGCAAAGCAAGCCGCTAAGCCGGCGACCGGCAAGAGAGCTACAACGAAGCATGCCGAACGGAGAAAATAGCAGCAGCGCATCTGTTCACACCTTGTTTCTGCCATGTGCTTGAACGCCAAGACGTTCGCGCTTCTGTGAGATGAAAGACGTCCTTCTGCATATGTGGTTGCTCACACCGGTGCACTTGTTAGTGTATCCATTCAGTCCTGGGCTGCGGGGCATTCAGAAGTGGCTCTGTGGAGACGTCTGCATAGAGGCAGCTGTCAGAACACGCACACTCGATTGTTCACCAAAACATATGCAGACGCGTCCTTAGCCTGTAGATTTGGATGCACAGAGTTCCCTGTGTTCGCAAGAGACAAGGGAATCGCGTCTGTACGCACAGAAGCAATAGCGGACCGTTTCCCTCGGAGTGAACGCGGAAGAGCCGTCTATGTACTCGGAGACACGGGAACGTGCCTCAATGCGGTCACAGAGGCAGCAGCTTTTGCACAGATGCTCTGGTGATTCTGGCACTTTCCAGGCACACTCCTGAAAGTCGCGCACACTGCTGTTCACTCGCTAAACGACCTCTTGGGAAACACGTCTCCGGTCGATGGACCGCTCAGATTGCTTCTCGTGTAACTGTGAACTGTGTCAGCGCAGGGAATCCGTCTCTGTTGAGCAGATGTCAATCCTGCCTCGCTTTTGCTTTGTTGCCTCTACCAAGATGATTTCCCGTTTCTCTCTTCACTGGAGCACGCAGACACAGCCAACGCACATCAAGTGTCAAGAGACACACTCTGCTGAGCTCAACGCTTGTGCAGATGCACATGTGCGACGAAGTCAACACACGTGCTTGTGGAGAGAAAGAAAGGGACTCCCAGGCGTGTGGAGCGACGGGGAGAAAGAGCGGGCGCTGAGGAACACAGTTTCAAACAGACTGTCTCCACACAAACAGGCACCTGTCTGCAGGTATCCTAGATCTTGATTCTTGAACTTGAGGAAACACGCGTCTGAGCAAAACTCCCAAACGCTTCCAGGAAAGACACAGGCTCTCCCACAAGCACACAAGTGTTTGCCCTCAGCTATAGATCAGGGACAAGCTTGTGAAGAGATGCCCTGCTATTCTTTCGCCTTATGGCATCATGTGTTTCGTTTCTCTTGGACATCGATTGTTAAACGTCTTTCCTCGGGCGACTGTGAAGCATTTGCCAGCGGAGGAGAAGTAGCACGGAGCAGCATTCAGTACTGCCTACGAGTGTCTTTGCTACCCTACTAGCGGAGCTCCAAGAACAGGCACACATCTTCAGGTACCTTCCAAATGTGGATTCCCCTGCAGCCCCGTAGGCGGGCGTGCAGTACGCCAACCATCAACGGACGTTTTTCCCCTCAAGCCTGTCAGGACGTTGCTCGTCCGTCTTTCCCTCAATAGATGGGAGTAGGCGCGCTTGCGGATGTGTGCGTGTGTGTGGCCACGCGTTTGCTTAGGCATCAGTGTGTGAAAAGGTAGGTGCTTTTCTCTAGCTGCGTGTGCGTGCACGTGGTGCTGGGTGCACATCCCTGGGTGCTCGAGGTAAGGTTTCTGCATGGTTTTCGCTGAGGAATCGTGTGTGTGCACATGGACAAAGAGAAGGCGCAGCAACCAGGTTCCAGCGCCGAAGAAGGCAGAAGGCAAGGTTTCCGGCGCTATCTCCTTCACTCCCCAGTCCTAGTCGCGCAAAGCAAGCCGCTAAGCCGGCGACCGGCAAGAGAGCTACAACGAAGCATGCCGAACGGAGAAAATAGCAGCAGCGCATCTGTTCACACCTTGTTTCTGCCATGTGCTTGAACGCCAAGACGTTCGCGCTTCTGTGAGATGAAAGACGTCCTTCTGCATATGTGGTTGCTCACACCGGTGCACTTGTTAGTGTATCCATTCAGTCCTGGGCTGCGGGGCATTCAGAAGTGGCTCTGTGGAGACGTCTGCATAGAGGCAGCTGTCAGAACACGCACACTCGATTGTTCACCAAAACATATGCAGACGCGTCCTTAGCCTGTAGATTTGGATGCACAGAGTTCCCTGTGTTCGCAAGAGACAAGGGAATCGCGTCTGTACGCACAGAAGCAATAGCGGACCGTTTCCCTCGGAGTGAACGCGAAAGAGCCGTCTATGTACTCGGAGACACGGGAACGTGCCTCAATGCGGTCACAGAGGCAGCAGCTTTTGCACAGATGCTCTGGTGATTCTGGCACTTTCCAGGCACACTCCTGAAAGTCGCGCACACTGCTGTTCACTCGCTAAACGACCTCTTGGGAAACACTTCTCCGGTCGATGGACCGCTCAGATTGCTTCTCGTGTAACTGTGAACTGTGTCAGCGCAGGGAATCCGTCTCTGTTGAGCAGATGTCAATCCTGCCTCGCTTTTGCTTTGTTGCCTCTACCAAGATGATTTCCCGTTTCTCTCTTCACTGGAGCACGCAGACACAGCCAACGCACATCAAGTGTCAAGAGACACACTCTGCTGAGCTCAACGCTTGTGCAGATGCACATGTGCGACGAAGTCAACACACGTGCTTGTGGAGAGAAAGAAAGGGACTCCCAGGCGTGTGGAGCGACGGGGAGAAAGAGCGGGCGCTGAGGAACACAGTTTCAAACAGACTGTCTCCACACAAACAGGCACCTGTCTGCAGGTATCCTAGATCTTGATTCTTGAACTTGAGGAAACACGCGTCTGAGCAAAACTCCCAAACGCTTCCAGGAAAGACACAGGCTCTCCCACAAGCACACAAGTGTTTGCCCTCAGCTATAGATCAGGGACAAGCTTGTGAAGAGATGCCCTGCTATTCTTTCGCCTTATGGCATCATGTGTTTCGTTTCTCTTGGAGATGGATTGTTAAACGTCTTTCCTCGGGCGACTGTGAAGCATTTGCCAGCGGAGGAGAAGTAGCACGGAGCAGCATTCAGTACTGCCTACGAGTGTCTTTGCTACCCTACTAGCGGAGCTCCAAGAACAGGCACACATCTTCAGGTACCTTCCAAATGTGGATTCCCCTGCAGCCCCGTAGGCGGGCGTGCAGTACGCCAACCATCAACGGACGTTTTTCCCCTCAAGCCTGTCAGGACGTTGCTCGTCCGTCTTTCCCTCAATAGATGGGAGTAGGCGCGCTTGCGGATGTGTGCGTGTGTGTGGCCACGCGTTTGCTT
Source organism: Patagioenas fasciata (assembly GCF_037038585.1). Taxonomy (NCBI): domain Eukaryota; kingdom Metazoa; phylum Chordata; class Aves; order Columbiformes; family Columbidae; genus Patagioenas; species Patagioenas fasciata. Next base: position 132,842,879 of record NC_092520.1, on the reverse strand, counting down.
AGGCATCAGTGTGTGAAAAGGTAGGTGCTTTTCTCTAGCTGCGTGTGCGTGCACGTGGTGCTGGGTGCACATCCCTGGGTGCTCGAGGTAAGGTTTCTGCATGGTTTTCGCTGAGGAATCGTGTGTGTGCACATGGACAAAGAGAAGGCGCAGCAACCAGGTTCCAGCGCCGAAGAAGGCAGAAGGCAAGGTTTCCGGCGCTATCTCCTTCACTCCCCAGTCCTAGTCGCGCAAAGCAAGCCGCTAAGCCGGCGACCGGCAAGAGAGCTACAACGAAGCATGCCGAACGGAGAAAATAGCAGCAGCGCATCTGTTCACACCTTGTTTCTGCCATGTGCTTGAACGCCAAGACGTTCGCGCTTCTGTGAGATGAAAGACGTCCTTCTGCATATGTGGTTGCTCACACCGGTGCACTTGTTAGTGTATCCATTCAGTCCTGGGCTGCGGGGCATTCAGAAGTGGCTCTGTGGAGACGTCTGCATAGAGGCAGCTGTCAGAACACGCACACTCGATTGTTCACCAAAACATATGCAGACGCGTCCTTAGCCTGTAGATTTGGATGCACAGAGTTCCCTGTGTTCGCAAGAGACAAGGGAATCGCGTCTGTACGCACAGAAGCAATAGCGGACCGTTTCCCTCGGAGTGAACGCGGAAGAGCCGTCTATGTACTCGGAGACACGGGAACGTGCCTCAATGCGGTCACAGAGGCAGCAGCTTTTGCACAGATGCTCTGGTGATTCTGGCACTTTCCAGGCACACTCCTGAAAGTCGCGCACACTGCTGTTCACTCGCTAAACGACCTCTTGGGAAACACGTCTCCGGTCGATGGACCGCTCAGATTGCTTCTCGTGTAACTGTGAACTGTGTCAGCGCAGGGAATCCGTCTCTGTTGAGCAGATGTCAATCCTGCCTCGCTTTTGCTTTGTTGCCTCTACCAAGATGATTTCCCGTTTCTCTCTTCACTGGAGCACGCAGACACAGCCAACGCACATCAAGTGTCAAGAGACACACTCTGCTGAGCTCAACGCTTGTGCAGATGCACATGTGCGACGAAGTCAACACACGTGCTTGTGGAGAGAAAGAAAGGGACTCCCAGGCGTGTGGAGCGACGGGGAGAAAGAGCGGGCGCTGAGGAACACAGTTTCAAACAGACTGTCTCCACACAAACAGGCACCTGTCTGCAGGTATCCTAGATCTTGATTCTTGAACTTGAGGAAACACGCGTCTGAGCAAAACTCCCAAACGCTTCCAGGAAAGACACAGGCTCTCCCACAAGCACACAAGTGTTTGCCCTCAGCTATAGATCAGGGACAAGCTTGTGAAGAGATGCCCTGCTATTCTTTCGCCTTATGGCATCATGTGTTTCGTTTCTCTTGGACATCGATTGTTAAACGTCTTTCCTCGGGCGACTGTGAAGCATTTGCCAGCGGAGGAGAAGTAGCACGGAGCAGCATTCAGTACTGCCTACGAGTGTCTTTGCTACCCTACTAGCGGAGCTCCAAGAACAGGCACACATCTTCAGGTACCTTCCAAATGTGGATTCCCCTGCAGCCCCGTAGGCGGGCGTGCAGTACGCCAACCATCAACGGACGTTTTTCCCCTCAAGCCTGTCAGGACGTTGCTCGTCCGTCTTTCCCTCAATAGATGGGAGTAGGCGCGCTTGCGGATGTGTGCGTGTGTGTGGCCACGCGTTTGCTTAGGCATCAGTGTGTGAAAAGGTAGGTGCTTTTCTCTAGCTGCGTGTGCGTGCACGTGGGGCTGGGTGCACATCCCTGGGTGCTCGAGGTAAGGTTTCTGCATGGTTTTCGCTGAGGAATCGTGTGTGTGCACATGGACAAAGAGAAGGCGCAGCAACCAGGTTCCAGCGCCGAAGAAGGCAAAAGGCAAGGTTTCCGGCGCTATCTCCTTCACTCCCCAGTCCTAGTCGCGCAAAGCAAGCCGCTAAGCCGGCGACCGGCAAGAGAGCTACAACGAAGCATGCCGAACGGAGAAAATAGCAGCAGCGCATCTGTTCACACCTTGTTTCTGCCATGTGCTTGAACGCCAAGACGTTCGCGCTTCTGTGAGATGAAAGACGTCCTTCTGCATATGTGGTTGCTCACACCGGTGCACTTGTTAGTGTATCCATTCAGTCCTGGGCTGCGGGGCATTCAGAAGTGGCTCTGTGGAGACGTCTGCATAGAGGCAGCTGTCAGAACACGCACACTCGATTGTTCACCAAAACATATGCAGACGCGTCCTTAGCCTGTAGATTTGGATGCACAGAGTTCCCTGTGTTCGCAAGAGACAAGGGAATCGCGTCTGTACGCACAGAAGCAATAGCGGACCGTTTCCCTCGGAGTGAACGCGGAAGAGCCGTCTATGTACTCGGAGACACGGGAACGTGCCTCAATGAGGTCACAGAGGCAGCAGCTTTTGCACAGATGCTCTGGTGATTCTGGCACTTTCCAGGCACACTCCTGAAAGTCGCGCACACTGCTGTTCACTCGCTAAACGACCTCTTGGGAAACACGTCTCCGGTCGATGGACCGCTCAGATTGCTTCTCGTGTAACTGTGAACTGTGTCAGCGCAGGGAATCCCTCTCTGTTGAGCAGATGTCAATCCTGCCTCGCTTTTGCTTTGTTGCCTCTACCAAGATGATTTCCCGTTTCTCTCTTCACTGGAGCACGCAGACACAGCCAACGCACATCAAGTGTCAAGAGACACACTCTGCTGAGCTCAACGCTTGTGCAGATGCACATGTGCGACGAAGTCAACACACGTGCTTGTGGAGAGAAAGAAAGGGACTCCCAGGCGTGTGGAGCGACGGGGAGAAAGAGCGGGCGCTGAGGAACACAGTTTCAAACAGACTGTCTCCACACAAACAGGCACCTGTCTGCAGGTATCCTAGATCTTGATTCTTGAACTTGAGGAAACACGCGTCTGAGCAAAACTCCCAAACGCTTCCAGGAAAGACACAGGCTCTCCCACAAGCACACAAGTGTTTGCCCTCAGCTATAGATCAGGGACAAGCTTGTGAAGAGATGCCCTGCTATTCTTTCGCCTTATGGCATCATGTGTTTCGTTTCTCTTGGAGATCGATTGTTAAACGTCTTTCCTCGGGCGACTGTGAAGCATTTGCCAGCGGAGGAGAAGTAGCACGGAGCAGCATTCAGTACTGCCTACGAGTGTCTTTGCTACCCTACTAGCAAAGCTCCAAGAACAGGCACACATCTCCAGGTACCTTCCAAATGTGGATTCCCCTGCAGCCCCGTAGGCGGGCGTGCAGTACGCCAACCATCAACGGACGTTTTTCCCCTCAAGCCTGTCAGGACGTTGCTCGTCCGTCTTTCCCTCAATAGATGGGAGTAGGCGCGCTTGCGGATGTGTGCGTGTGTGTGGCCACGCGTTTGCTTAGGCATCAGTGTGTGAAAAGGTAGGTGCTTTTCTCTAGCTGCGTGTGCGTGCACGTGGGGCTGGGTGCACATCCCTGGGTGCTCGTGGAAAGGTTTCTGCATGGTTTTCGCTGAGGAATCGTGTGTGTGCACATGGACAAAGAGAAGGCGCAGCAACCAGGTTCCAGCGCCGAAGAAGGCAAAAGGCGAGGTTTCCGGCGCTATCTCCTTCTCTCCGCAGATCTAGTCGCGCAAAGCAAGCCGCTAAGCCGGCGACCGGCAAGAGAGCTACAACGAAGCATGCCGAACGGAGAAAATAGCAGCAGCGCATCTGTTCACACCTTGTTTCTGCCATGTGCTTGAACGCCAAGACGTTCGCGCTTCTGTGAGATGAAAGACGTCCTTCTGCATATGTGGTTGCTCACACCGGTGCACTTGTTAGTGTATCCATTCAGTCCTGGGCTGCGGGGCATTCAGAAGTGGCTCTGTGGAGACGTCTGCATAGAGGCAGCTGTCAGAACACGCACACTCGATTGTTCACCAAAACATATGCAGACGCGTCCTTAGCCTGTAGATTTGGATGCACAGAGTTCCCTGTGTTCGCAAGAGACAAGGGAATCGCGTCTGTACGCACAGAAGCAATAGCGGACCGTTTCCCTCGGAGTGAACGCGAAAGAGCCGTCTATGTACTCGGAGACACGGGAACGTGCCTCAATGCGGTCACAGAGGCAGCAGCTTTTGCACAGATGCTCTGGTGATTCTGGCACTTTCCAGGCACACTCCTGAAAGTCGCGCACACTGCTGTTCACTCGCTAAACGACCTCTTGGGAAACACGTCTCCGGTCGATGGACCGCTCAGATTGCTTCTCGTGTAACTGTGAACTGTGTCAGCGCAGGGAATCCCTCTCTGTTGAGCAGATGTCAATCCTGCCTCGCTTTTGCTTTGTTGCCTCTACCAAGATGATTTCCCGTTTCTCTCTTCACTGGAGCACGCAGACACAGCCAACGCACATCAAGTGTCAAGAGACACACTCTGCTGAGCTCAACGCTTGTGCAGATGCACATGTGCGACGAAGTCAACACACGTGCTTGTGGAGAGAAAGAAAGGGACTCCCAGGCGTGTGGAGCGACGGGGAGAAAGAGCGGGCGCTGAGGAACACAGTTTCAAACAGACTGTCTCCACACAAACAGGCACCTGTCTGCAGGTATCCTAGATCTTGATTCTTGAACTTGAGGAAACACGCGTCTGAGCAAAACTCCCAAACGCTTCCAGGAAAGACACAGGCTCTCCCACAAGCACACAAGTGTTTGCCCTCAGCTATAGATCAGGGACAAGCTTGTGAAGAGATGCCCTGCTATTCTTTCGCCTTATGGCATCATGTGTTTCGTTTCTCTTGGAGATCGATTGTTAAACGTCTTTCCTCGGGCGACTGTGAAGCATTTGCCAGCGGAGGAGAAGTAGCACGGAGCAGCATTCAGTACTGCCTACGAGTGTCTTTGCTACCCTACTAGCGGAGCTCCAAGAACAGGCACACATCTTCAGGTACCTTCCAAATGTGGATTCCCCTGCAGCCCCGTAGGCGGGCGTGCAGTACGCCAACCATCAACGGACGTTTTTCCCCTCAAGCCTGTCAGGACGTTGCTCGTCCGTCTTTCCCTCAATAGATGGGAGTAGGCGCGCTTGCGGATGTGTGCGTGTGTGTGGCCACGCGTTTGCTTAGGCATCAGTGTGTGAAAAGGTAGGTGCTTTTCTCTAGCTGCGTGTGCGTGCACGTGGTGCTGGGTGCACATCCCTGGGTGCTCGAGGTAAGGTTTCTGCATGGTTTTCGCTGAGGAATCGTGTGTGTGCACATGGACAAAGAGAAGGCGCAGCAACCAGGTTCCAGCGCCGAAGAAGGCAGAAGGCAAGGTTTCCGGCGCTATCTCCTTCACTCCCCAGTCCTAGTCGCGCAAAGCAAGCCGCTAAGCCGGCGACCGGCAAGAGAGCTACAACGAAGCATGCCGAACGGAGAAAATAGCAGCAGCGCATCTGTTCACACCTTGTTTCTGCCATGTGCTTGAACGCCAAGACGTTCGCGCTTCTGTGAGATGAAAGACGTCCTTCTGCATATGTGGTTGCTCACACCGGTGCACTTGTTAGTGTATCCATTCAGTCCTGGGCTGCGGGGCATTCAGAAGTGGCTCTGTGGAGACGTCTGCATAGAGGCAGCTGTCAGAACACGCACACTCGATTGTTCACCAAAACATATGCAGACGCGTCCTTAGCCTGTAGATTTGGATGCACAGAGTTCCCTGTGTTCGCAAGAGACAAGGGAATCGCGTCTGTACGCACAGAAGCAATAGCGGACCGTTTCCCTCGGAGTGAACGCGGAAGAGCCGTCTATGTACTCGGAGACACGGGAACGTGCCTCAATGCGGTCACAGAGGCAGCAGCTTTTGCACAGATGCTCTGGTGATTCTGGCACTTTCCAGGCACACTCCTGAAAGTCGCGCACACTGCTGTTCACTCGCTAAACGACCTCTTGGGAAACACGTCTCCGGTCGATGGACCGCTCAGATTGCTTCTCGTGTAACTGTGAACTGTGCCAGCGCAGGGAATCCGTCTCTGTTGAGCAGATGTCAATCCTGCCTCGCTTTTGCTTTGTTGCCTCTACCAAGATGATTTCCCGTTTCTCTCTTCACTGGAGCACGCAGACACAGCCAACGCACATCAAGTGTCAAGAGACACACTCTGCTGAGCTCAACGCTTGTGCAGATGCACATGTGCGACGAAGTCAACACACGTGCTTGTGGAGAGAAAGAAAGGGACTCCCAGGCGTGTGGAGCGACGGGGAGAAAGAGCGGGCGCTGAGGAACACAGTTTCAAACAGACTGTCTCCACACAAACAGGCACCTGTCTGCAGGTATCCTAGATCTTGATTCTTGAACTTGAGGAAACACGCGTCTGAGCAAAACTCCCAAACGCTTCCAGGAAAGACACAGGCTCTCCCACAAGCACACAAGTGTTTGCCCTCAGCTATAGATCAGGGACAAGCTTGTGAAGAGATGCCCTGCTATTCTTTCGCCTTATGGCATCATGTGTTTCGTTTCTCTTGGAGATCGATTGTTAAACGTCTTTCCTCGGGCGACTGTGAAGCATTTGCCAGCGGAGGAGAAGTAGCACGGAGCAGCATTCAGTACTGCCTACGAGTGTCTTTGCTACCCTACTAGCGGAGCTCCAAGAACAGGCACACATCTTCAGGTACCTTCCAAATGTGGATTCCCCTGCAGCCCCGTAGGCGGGCGTGCAGTACGCCAACCATCAACGGACGTTTTTCCCCTCAAGCCTGTCAGGACGTTGCTCGTCCGTCTTTCCCTCAATAGATGGGAGTAGGCGCGCTTGCGGATGTGTGCGTGTGTGTGGCCACGCGTTTGCTTAGGCATCAGTGTGTGAAAAGGTAGGTGCTTTTCTCTAGCTGCGTGTGCGTGCACGTGGTGCTGGGTGCACATCCCTGGGTGCTCGAAGTAAGGTTTCTGCATGGTTTTCGCTGAGGAATCGTGTGTGTGCACATGGACAAAGAGAAGGCGCAGCAACCAGGTTCCAGCGCCGAAGAAGGCAGAAGGCAAGGTTTCCGGCGCTATCTCCTTCACTCCCCAGTCCTAGTCGCGCAAAGCAAGCCGCTAAGCCGGCGACCGGCAAGAGAGCTACAACGAAGCATGCCGAACGGAGAAAATAGCAGCAGCGCATCTGTTCACACCTTGTTTCTGCCATGTGCTTGAACGCCAAGACGTTCGCGCTTCTGTGAGATGAAAGACGTCCTTCTGCATATGTGGTTGCTCACACCGGTGCACTTGTTAGTGTATCCATTCAGTCCTGGGCTGCGGGGCATTCAGAAGTGGCTCTGTGGAGACGTCTGCATAGAGGCAGCTGTCAGAACACGCACACTCGATTGTTCACCAAAACATATGCAGACGCGTCCTTAGCCTGTAGATTTGGATGCACAGAGTTCCCTGTGTTCGCAAGAGACAAGGGAATCGCGTCTGTACGCACAGAAGCAATAGCGGACCGTTTCCCTCGGAGTGAACGCGGAAGAGCCGTCTATGTACTCGGAGACACGGGAACGTGCCTCAATGCGGTCACAGAGGCAGCAGCTTTTGCACAGATGCTCTGGTGATTCTGGCACTTTCCAGGCACACTCCTGAAAGTCGCGCACACTGCTGTTCACTCGCTAAACGACCTCTTGGGAAACACGTCTCCGGTCGATGGACCGCTCAGATTGCTTCTCGTGTAACTGTGAACTGTGTCAGCGCAGGGAATCCGTCTCTGTTGAGCAGATGTCAATCCTGCCTCGCTTTTGCTTTGTTGCCTCTACCAAGATGATTTCCCGTTTCTCTCTTCACTGGAGCACGCAGACACAGCCAACGCACATCAAGTGTCAAGAGACACACTCTGCTGAGCTCAACGCTTGTGCAGATGCACATGTGCGACGAAGTCAACACACGTGCTTGTGGAGAGAAAGAAAGGGACTCCCAGGCGTGTGGAGCGACGGGGAGAAAGAGCGGGCGCTGAGGAACACAGTTTCAAACAGACTGTCTCCACACAAACAGGCACCTGTCTGCAGGTATCCTAGATCTTGATTCTTGAACTTGAGGAAACACGCGTCTGAGCAAAACTCCCAAACGCTTCCAGGAAAGACACAGGCTCTCCCACAAGCACACAAGTGTTTGCCCTCAGCTATAGATCAGGGACAAGCTTGTGAAGAGATGCCCTGCTATTCTTTCGCCTTATGGCATCATGTGTTTCGTTTCTCTTGGACATCGATTGTTAAACGTCTTTCCTCGGGCGACTGTGAAGCATTTGCCAGCGGAGGAGAAGTAGCACGGAGCAGCATTCAGTACTGCCTACGAGTGTCTTTGCTACCCTACTAGCGGAGCTCCAAGAACAGGCACACATCTTCAGGTACCTTCCAAATGTGGATTCCCCTGCAGCCCCGTAGGCGGGCGTGCAGTACGCCAACCATCAACGGACGTTTTTCCCCTCAAGCCTGTCAGGACGTTGCTCGTCCGTCTTTCCCTCAATAGATGGGAGTAGGCGCGCTTGCGGATGTGTGCGTGTGTGTGGCCACGCGTTTGCTTAGGCATCAGTGTGTGAAAAGGTAGGTGCTTTTCTCTAGCTGCGTGTGCGTGCACGTGGGGCTGGGTGCACATCCCTGGGTGCTCGAGGTAAGGTTTCTGCATGGTTTTCGCTGAGGAATCGTGTGTGTGCACATGGACAAAGAGAAGGCGCAGCAACCAGGTTCCAGCGCCGAAGAAGGCAGAAGGCAAGGTTTCCGGCGCTATCTCCTTCACTCCCCAGTCCTAGTCGCGCAAAGCAAGCCGCTAAGCCGGCGACCGGCAAGAGAGCTACAACGAAGCATGCCGAACGGAGAAAATAGCAGCAGCTCATCTGTTCACACCTTGTTTCTGCCATGTGCTTGAACGCCAAGACGTTCGCGCTTCTGTGAGATGAAAGACGTCCTTCTGCATATGTGGTTGCTCACACCGGTGCACTTGTTAGTGTATCCATTCAGTCCTGGGCTGCGGGGCATTCAGAAGTGGCTCTGTGGAGACGTCTGCATAGAGGCAGCTGTCAGAACACGCACACTCGATTGTTCACCAAAACATATGCAGACGCGTCCTTAGCCTGTAGATTTGGATGCACAGAGTTCCCTGTGTTCGCAAGAGACAAGGGAATCGCGTCTGTACGCACAGAAGCAATAGCGGACCGTTTCCCTCGGAGTGAACGCGGAAGAGCCGTCTATGTACTCGGAGACACGGGAACGTGCCTCCATGAGGTCACAGAGGCAGCAGCTTTTGCACAGATGCTCTGGTGATTCTGGCACTTTCCAGGCACACTCCTGAAAGTCGCGCACACTGCTGTTCACTCGCTAAACGACCTCTTGGGAAACACGTCTCCGGTCGATGGACCGCTCAGATTGCTTCTCGTGTAACTGTGAACTGTGTCAGCGCAGGGAATCCGTCTCTGTTGAGCAGATGTCAATCCTGCCTCGCTTTTGCTTTGTTGCCTCTACCAAGATGATTTCCCGTTTCTTTCTTCACTGGAGCACGCAGACACAGCCAACGCACATCAAGTGTCAAGAGACACACTCTGCTGAGCTCAACGCTTGTGCAGATGCACATGTGCGACGAAGTCAACACACGTGCTTGTGGAGAGAAAGAAAGGGACTCCCAGGCGTGTGGAGCGACGGGGAGAAAGAGCGGGCGCTGAGGAACACAGTTTCAAACAGACTGTCTCCACACAAACAGGCACCTGTCTGCAGGTATCCTAGATCTTGATTCTTGAACTTGAGGAAACACGCGTCTGAGCAAAACTCCCAAACGCTTCCAGGAAAGACATAGGCTCTCCCACAAGCACACAAGTGTTTGCCCTCAGCTATAGATCAGGGACAAGCTTGTGAAGAGATGCCCTGCTATTCTTTCGCCTTATGGCATCATGTGTTTCGTTTCTCTTGGAGATCGATTGTTAAACGTCTTTCCTCGGGCGACTGTGAAGCATTTGCCAGCGGAGGAGAAGTAGCACGGAGCAGCATTCAGTACTGCCTACGAGTGTCTTTGCTACCCTACTAGCGGAGCTCCAAGAACAGGCACACATCTTCAGGTACCTTCCAAATGTGGATTCCCCTGCAGCCCCGTAGGCGGGCGTGCAGTACGCCAACCATCAACGGACGTTTTTCCCCTCAAGCCTGTCAGGACGTTGCTCGTCCGTCTTTCCCTCAATAGATGGGAGTAGGCGCGCTTGCGGATGTGTGCGTGTGTGTGGCCACACGTTTGCTTAGGCATCAGTGTGTGAAAAGGTAGGTGCTTTTCTCTAGCTGCGTGTGCGTGCACGTGGTGCTGGGTGCACATCCCTGGGTGCTCGAGGTAAGGTTTCTGCATGGTTTTCGCTGAGGAATCGTGTGTGTGCACATGGACAAAGAGAAGGCGCAGCAACCAGGTTCCAGCGCCGAAGAAGGCAGAAGGCAAGGTTTCCGGCGCTATCTCCTTCACTCCCCAGTCCTAGTCGCGCAAAGCAAGCCGCTAAGCCGGCGACCGGCAAGAGAGCTACAACGAAGCATGCCGAACGGAGAAAATAGCAGCAGCGCATCTGTTCACACCTTGTTTCTGCCATGTGCTTGAACGCCAAGACGTTCGCGCTTCTGTGAGATGAAAGACGTCCTTCTGCATATGTGGTTGCTCACACCGGTGCACTTGTTAGTGTATCCATTCAGTCCTGGGCTGCGGGGCATTCAGAAGTGGCTCTGTGGAGACGTCTGCATAGAGGCAGCTGTCAGAACACGCACACTCGATTGTTCACCAAAACATATGCAGACGCGTCCTTAGCCTGTAGATTTGGATGCACAGAGTTCCCTGTGTTCGCAAGAGACAAGGGAATCGCGTCTGTACGCACAGAAGCAATAGCGGACCGTTTCCCTCGGAGTGAACGCGGAAGAGCCGTCTATGTACTCGGAGACACGGGAACGTGCCTCAATGAGGTCACAGAGGCAGCAGCTTTTGCACAGATGCTCTGGTGATTCTGGCACTTTCCAGGCACACTCCTGAAAGTCGCGCACACTGCTGTTCACTCGCTAAACGACCTCTTGGGAAACACGTCTCCGGTCGATGGACCGCTCAGATTGCTTCTCGTGTAACTGTGAACTGTGTCAGCGCAGGGAATCCGTCTCTGTTGAGCAGATGTCAATCCTGCCTCGCTTTTGCTTTGTTGCCTCTACCAAGATGATTTCCCGTTTCTTTCTTCACTGGAGCACGCAGACACAGCCAACGCACATCAAGTGTCAAGAGACACACTCTGCTGAGCTCAACGCTTGTGCAGATGCACATGTGCGACGAAGTCAACACACGTGCTTGTGGAGAGAAAGAAAGGGACTCCCAGGCGTGTGGAGCGACGGGGAGAAAGAGCGGGCGCTGAGGAACACAGTTTCAAACAGACTGTCTCCACACAAACAGGCACCTGTCTGCAGGTATCCTAGATCTTGATTCTTGAACTTGAGGAAACACGCGTCTGAGCAAAACTCCCAAACGCTTCCAGGAAAGACATAGGCTCTCCCACAAGCACACAAGTGTTTGCCCTCAGCTATAGATCAGGGACAAGCTTGTGAAGAGATGCCCTGCTATTCTTTCGCCTTATGGCATCATGTGTTTCGTTTCTCTTGGAGATCGATTGTTAAACGTCTTTCCTCGGGCGACTGTGAAGCATTTGCCAGCGGAGGAGAAGTAGCACGGAGCAGCATTCAGTACTGCCTACGAGTGTCTTTGCTACCCTACTAGCGGAGCTCCAAGAACAGGCACACATCTTCAGGTACCTTCCAAATGTGGATTCCCCTGCAGCCCCGTAGGCGGGCGTGCAGTACGCCAACCATCAACGGACGTTTTTCCCCTCAAGCCTGTCAGGACGTTGCTCGTCCGTCTTTCCCTCAATAGATGGGAGTAGGCGCGCTTGCGGATGTGTGCGTGTGTGTGGCCACACGTTTGCTTAGGCATCAGTGTGTGAAAAGGTAGGTGCTTTTCTCTAGCTGCGTGTGCGTGCACGTGGTGCTGGGTGCACATCCCTGGGTGCTCGTGGAAAGGTTTCTGCATGGTTTTCGCTGAGGAATCGTGTGTGTGCACATGGACAAAGAGAAGGCGCAGCAACCAGGTTCCAGCGCCGAAGAAGGCAAAAGGCAAGGTTTCCGGCGCTATCTCCTTCACTCCCCAGTCCTAGTCGCGCAAAGCAAGCCGCTAAGCCGGCGACCGGCAAGAGAGCTACAACGAAGCATGCCGAACGGAGAAAATAGCAGCAGCGCATCTGTTCACACCTTGTTTCTGCCATGTGCTTGAACGCCAAGACGTTCGCGCTTCTGTGAGATGAAAGACGTCCTTCTGCATATGTGGTTGCTCACACCGGTGCACTTGTTAGTGTATCCATTCAGTCCTGGGCTGCGGGGCATTCAGAAGTGGCTCTGTGGAGACGTCTGCATAGAGGCAGCTGTCAGAACACGCACACTCGATTGTTCATCAAAACATATGCAGACGCGTCCTTAGCCTGTAGATTTGGATGCACAGAGTTCCCTGTGTTCGCAAGAGACAAGGGAATCGCGTCTGTACGCACAGAAGCAATAGCGGACCGTTTCCCTCGGAGTGAACGCGAAAGAGCCGTCTATATACTCGCAGACACGGGAACGTGCCTCAATGCGGTCACAGAGGCAGCAGCTTTTGCACAGATGCTCTGGTGATTCTGGCACTTTCCAGGCACACTCCTGAAAGTCGCGCACACTGCTGTTCACTCGCTAAACGACCTCTTGGGAAACACGTCTGCGGTCGATGGACCGCTCAGATTGCTTCTCGTGTAACTGTGAACTGTGTCAGCGCAGGGAATCCGTCTCTGTTGAGCAGATGTCAATCCTGCCTCGCTTTTGCTTTGTTGCCTCTACCAAGATGATTTCCCGTTTCTCTCTTCACTGGAGCACGCAGACACAGCCAACGCACATCAAGTGTCAAGAGACACACTCTGCTGAGCTCAACGCTTGTGCAGATGCACATGTGCGACGAAGTCAACACACGTGCTTGTGGAGAGAAAGAAAGGGACTCCCAGGCGTGTGGAGCGACGGGGAGAAAGAGCGGGCGCTGAGGAACACAGTTTCAAACAGACTGTCTCCACACAAACAGGCACCTGTCTGCAGGTATCCTAGATCTTGATTCTTGAACTTGAGGAAACACGCGTCTGAGCAAAACTCCCAAACGCTTCCAGGAAAGACATAGGCTCTCCCACAAGCACACAAGTGTTTGCCCTCAGCTATAGATCAGGGACAAGCTTGTGAAGAGATGCCCTGCTATTCTTTCGCCTTATGGCATCATGTGTTTCGTTTCTCTTGGAGATCGATTGTTAAACGTCTTTCCTCGGGCGACTGTGAAGCATTTGCCAGCGGAGGAGAAGTAGCACGGAGCAGCATTCAGTACTGCCTACGAGTGTCTTTGCTACCCTACTAGCGGAGCTCCAAGAACAGGCACACATCTTCAGGTACCTTCCAAATGTGGATTCCCCTGCAGCCCCGTAGGCGGGCGTGCAGTACGCCAACCATCAACGGACGTTTTTCCCCTCAAGCCTGTCAGGACGTTGCTCGTCCGTCTTTCCCTCAATAGATGGGAGTAGGCGCGCTTGCGGATGTGTGCGTGTGTGTGGCCACGCGTTTGCTTAGGCATCAGTGTGTGAAAAGGTAGGTGCTTTTCTCTAGCTGCGTGTGCGTGCACGTGGTGCTGGGTGCACATCCCTGGGTGCTCGAGGTAAGGTTTCTGCATGGTTTTCGCTGAGGAATCGTGTGTGTGCACATGGACAAAGAGAAGGCGCAGCAACCAGGTTCCGGCGCCGAAGAAGGCAGAAGGCAAGGTTTCCGGCGCTATCTCCTTCACTCCCCAGTCCTAGTCGCGCAAAGCAAGCCGCTAAGCCGGCGACCGGCAAGAGAGCTACAACGAAGCATGCCGAACGGAGAAAATAGCAGCAGCGCATCTGTTCACACCTTGTTTCTGCCATGTGCTTGAACGCCAAGACGTTCGCGCTTCTGTGAGATGAAAGACGTCCTTCTGCATATGTGGTTGCTCACACCGGTGCACTTGTTAGTGTATCCATTCAGTCCTGGGCTGCGGGGCATTCAGAAGTGGCTCTGTGGAGACGTCTGCATAGAGGCAGCTGTCAGAACACGCACACTCGATTTTTCACCAAAACATATGCAGACGCGTCCTTAGCCTGTAGATTTGGATGCACAGAGTTCCCTGTGTTCGCAAGAGACAAGGGAATCGCGTCTGTACGCACAGAAGCAATAGCGGACCGTTTCCCTCGGAGTGAACGCAGAAGAGCCGTCTATGTACTCGGAGACACGGGAACGTGCCTCAATGCGGTCACAGAGGCAGCAGCTTTTGCACAGATGCTCTGGTGATTCTGGCACTTTCCAGGCACACTCCTGAAAGTCGCGCACACTGCTGTTCACTCGCTAAACGACCTCTTGGGAAACACGTCTCCGGTCGATGGACCGCTCAGATTGCTTCTCGTGTAACTGTGAACTGTGTCAGCGCAGGGAATCCCTCTCTGTTGAGCAGATGTCAATCCTGCCTCGCTTTTGCTTTGTTGCCTCTACCAAGATGATTTCCCGTTTCTCTCTTCACTGGAGCACGCAGACACAGCCAACGCACATCAAGTGTCAAGAGACACACTCTGCTGAGCTCAACGCTTGTGCAGATGCACATGTGCGACGAAGTCAACACACGTGCTTGTGGAGAGAAAGAAAGGGACTCCCAGGCGTGTGGAGCGACGGGGAGAAAGAGCGGGCGCTGAGGAACACAGTTTCAAACAGACTGTCTCCACACAAACAGGCACCTGTCTGCAGGTATCCTAGATCTTGATTCTTGAACTTGAGGAAACACGCGTCTGAGCAAAACTCCCAAACGCTTCCAGGAAAGACACAGGCTCTCCCACAAGCACACAAGTGTTTGCCCTCAGCTATAGATCAGGGACAAGCTTGTGAAGAGATGCCCTGCTATTCTTTCGCCTTATGGCATCATGTGTTTCGTTTCTCTTGGAGATCGATTGTTAAACGTCTTTCCTCGGGCGACTGTGAAGCATTTGCCAGCGGAGGAGAAGTAGCACGGAGCAGCATTCAGTACTGCCTACGAGTGTCTTTGCTACCCTACTAGCAAAGCTCCAAGAACAGGCACACATCTCCAGGTACCTTCCAAATGTGGATTCCCCTGCAGCCCCGTAGGCGGGCGTGCAGTACGCCAACCATCAACGGACGTTTTTCCCCTCAAGCCTGTCAGGACGTTGCTCGTCCGTCTTTCCCTCAATAGATGGGAGTAGGCGCGCTTGCGGATGTGTGCGTGTGTGTGGCCACGCGTTTGCTTAGGCATCAGTGTGTGAAAAGGTAGGTGCTTTTCTCTAGCTGCGTGTGCGTGCACGTGGTGCTGGGTGCACATCCCTGGGTGCTCGTGGAAAGGTTTCTGCATGGTTTTCGCTGAGGAATCGTGTGTGTGCACATGGACAAAGAGAAGGCGCAGCAACCAGGTTCCAGCGCCGAAGAAGGCAAAAGGCGAGGTTTCCGGCGCTATCTCCTTCTCTCCGCAGATCTAGTCGCGCAAAGCAAGCCGCTAAGCCGGCGACCGGCAAGAGAGCTACAACGAAGCATGCCGAACGGAGAAAATAGCAGCAGCGCATCTGTTCACACCTTGTTTCTGCCATGTGCTTGAACGCCAAGACGTTCGCGCTTCTGTGAGATGAAAGACGTCCTTCTGCATATGTGGTTGCTCACACCGGTGCACTTGTTAGTGTATCCATTCAGTCCTGGGCTGCGGGGCATTCAGAAGTGGCTCTGTGGAGACGTCTGCATAGAGGCAGCTGTCAGAACACGCACACTCGATTGTTCACCAAAACATATGCAGACGCGTCCTTAGCCTGTAGATTTGGATGCACAGAGTTCCCTGTGTTCGCAAGAGACAAGGGAATCGCGTCTGTACGCACAGAAGCAATAGCGGACCGTTTCCCTCGGAGTGAACGCGAAAGAGCCGTCTATGTACTCGGAGACACGGGAACGTGCCTCAATGCGGTCACAGAGGCAGCAGCTTTTGCACAGATGCTCTGGTGATTCTGGCACTTTCCAGGCACACTCCTGAAAGTCGCGCACACTGCTGTTCACTCGCTAAACGACCTCTTGGGAAACACGTCTCCGGTCGATGGACCGCTCAGATTGCTTCTCGTGTAACTGTGAACTGTGTCAGCGCAGGGAATCCGTCTCTGTTGAGCAGATGTCAATCCTGCCTCGCTTTTGCTTTGTTGCCTCTACCAAGATGATTTCCCGTTTCTCTCTTCACTGGAGCACGCAGACACAGCCAACGCACATCAAGTGTCAAGAGACACACTCTGCTGAGCTCAACGCTTGTGCAGATGCACATGTGCGACGAAGTCAACACACGTGCTTGTGGAGAGAAAGAAAGGGACTCCCAGGCGTGTGGAGCGACGGGGAGAAAGAGCGGGCGCTGAGGAACACAGTTTCAAACAGACTGTCTCCACACAAACAGGCACCTGTCTGCAGGTATCCTAGATCTTGATTCTTGAACTTGAGGAAACACGCGTCTGAGCAAAACTCCCAAACGCTTCCAGGAAAGACACAGGCTCTCCCACAAGCACACAAGTGTTTGCCCTCAGCTATACATCAGGGACAAGCTTGTGAAGAGATGCCCTGCTATTCTTTCGCCTTATGGCATCATGTGTTTCGTTTCTCTTGGAGATCGATTGTTAAACGTCTTTCCTCGGGCGACTGTGAAGCATTTGCCAGCGGAGGAGAAGTAGCACGGAGCAGCATTCAGTACTGCCTACGAGTGTCTTTGCTACCCTACTAGCGGAGCTCCAAGAACAGGCACACATCTTCAGGTACCTTCCAAATGTGGATTCCCCTGCAGCCCCGTAGGCGGGCGTGCAGTACGCCAACCATCAACGGACGTTTTTCCCCTCAAGCCTGTCAGGACGTTGCTCGTCCGTCTTTCCCTCAATAGATGGGAGTAGGCGCGCTTGCGGATGTGTGCGTGTGTGTGGCCACGCGTTTGCTTAGGCATCAGTGTGTGAAAAGGTAGGTGCTTTTCTCTAGCTGCGTGTGCGTGCACGTGGTGCTGGGTGCACATCCCTGGGTGCTCGTGGAAAGGTTTCTGCATGGTTTTCGCTGAGGAATCGTGTGTGTGCACATGGACAAAGAGAAGGCGCAGCAACCAGGTTCCAGCGCCGAAGAAGGCAAAAGGCAAGGTTTCCGGCGCTATTTCCTTCTCTCCGCAGACCTAGTCGCGCAAAGCAAGCCGCTAAGCCGGCGACCGGCAAGAGAGCTACAACGAAGCATGCCGAACGGAGAAAATAGCAGCAGCGCATCTGTTCACACCTTGTTTCTGCCATGTGCTTGAACGCCAAGACGTTCGCGCTTCTGTGAGATGAAAGACGTCCTTCTGCATATGTGGTTGCTCACACCGGTGCACTTGTTAGTGTATCCATTCAGTCCTGGGCTGCGGGGCATTCAGAAGTGGCTCTGTGGAGACGTCTGCATAGAGGCAGCTGTCAGAACACGCACACTCGATTGTTCACCAAAACATATGCAGACGCGTCCTTAGCCTGTAGATTTGGATGCACAGAGTTCCCTGTGTTCGCAAGAGACAAGGGAATCGCGTCTGTACGCACAGAAGCAATAGCGGACCGTTTCCCTCGGAGTGAACGCGGAAGAGCCGTCTATGTACTCGGAGACACGGGAACGTGCCTCAATGCGGTCACAGAGGCAGCAGCTTTTGCACAGATGCTCTGGTGATTCTGGCACTTTCCAGGCACACTCCTGAAAGTCGCGCACACTGCTGTTCACTCGCTAAACGACCTCTTGGGAAACACGTCTCCGGTCGATGGACCGCTCAGATTGCTTCTCGTGTAACTGTGAACTGTGTCAGCGCAGGGAATCCGTCTCTGTTGAGCAGATGTCAATCCTGCCTCGCTTTTGCTTTGTTGCCTCTACCAAGATGATTTCCCGTTTCTCTCTTCACTGGAGCACGCAGACACAGCCAACGCACATCAAGTGTCAAGAGACACACTCTGCTGAGCTCAACGCTTGTGCAGATGCACATGTGCGACGAAGTCAACACACGTGCTTGTGGAGAGAAAGAAAGGGACTCCCAGGCGTGTGGAGCGACGGGGAGAAAGAGCGGGCGCTGAGGAACACAGTTTCAAACAGACTGTCTCCACACAAACAGGCACCCGTCTGCAGGTATCCTAGATCTTGATTCTTGAACTTGAGGAAACACGCGTCTGAGCAAAACTCCCAAACGCTTCCAGGAAAGACACAGGCTCTCCCACAAGCACACAAGTGTTTGCCCTCAGCTATAGATCAGGGACAAGCTTGTGAAGAGATGCCCTGCTATTCTTTCGCCTTATGGCATCATGTGTTTCGTTTCTCTTGGAGATCGATTGCTAAACGTCTTTCCTCGGGCGACTGTGAAGCATTTGCCAGCGGAGGAGAAGTAGCACGGAGCAGCATTCAGTACTGCCTACGAGTGTCTTTGCTACCCTACTAGCGGAGCTCCAAGAACAGGCACACATCTTCAGGTACCTTCCAAATGTGGATTCCCCTGCAGCCCCGTAGGCGGGCGTGCAGTACGCCAACCATCAACGGACGTTTTTCCCCTCAAGCCTGTCAGGACGTTGCTCGTCCGTCTTTCCCTCAATAGATGGGAGTAGGCGCGCTTGCGGATGTGTGCGTGTGTGTGGCCACGCGTTTGCTTAGGCATCAGTGTGTGAAAAGGTAGGTGCTTTTCTCTAGCTGCGTGTGCGTGCACGTGGTGCTGGGTGCACATCCCTGGGTGCTCGTGGAAAGGTTTCTGCATGGTTTTCGCTGAGGAATCGTGTGTGTGCACATGGACAAAGAGAAGGCGCAGCAACCAGGTTCCAGCGCCGAAGAAGGCAAAAGGCAAGGTTTCCGGCGCTATCTCCTTCACTCCCCAGTCCTAGTCGCGCAAAGCAAGCCGCTAAGCCGGCGACCGCCAAGAGAGCTACAACGAAGCATGCCGAACGGAGAAAATAGCAGCAGCGCATCTGTTCACACCTTGTTTCTGCCATGTGCTTGAACGCCAAGACGTTCGCGCTTCTGTGAGATGAAAGACGTCCTTCTGCATATGTGGTTGCTCACACCGGTGCACTTGTTAGTGTATCCATTCAGTCCTGGGCTGCGGGGCATTCAGAAGTGGCTCTGTGGAGACGTCTGCATAGAGGCAGCTGTCAGAACACGCACACTCGATTGTTCACCAAAACATATGCAGACGCGTCCTTAGCCTGTAGATTTGGATGCACAGAGTTCCCTGTGTTCGCAAGAGACAAGGGAATCGCGTCTGTACGCACAGAAGCAATAGCGGACCGTTTCCCTCGGAGTGAACGCGGAAGAGCCGTCTATGTACTCGGAGACACGGGAACGTGCCTCAATGCGGTCACAGAGGCAGCAGCTTTTGCACAGATGCTCTGGTGATTCTGGCACTTTCCAGGCACACTCCTGAAAGTCGCGCACACTGCTGTTCACTCGCTAAACGACCTCTTGGGAAACACGTCTCCGGTCGATGGACCGCTCAGATTGCTTCTCGTGTAACTGTGAACTGTGTCAGCGCAGGGAATCCGTCTCTGTTGAGCAGATGTCAATCCTGCCTCGCTTTTGCTTTGTTGCCTCTACCAAGATGATTTCCCGTTTCTCTCTTCACTGGAGCACGCAGACACAGCCAACGCACATCAAGTGTCAAGAGACACACTCTGCTGAGCTCAACGCTTGTGCAGATGCACATGTGCGACGAAGTCAACACACGTGCTTGTGGAGAGAAAGAAAGGGACTCCCAGGCGTGTGGAGCGACGGGGAGAAAGAGCGGGCGCTGAGGAACACAGTTTCAAACAGACTGTCTCCACACAAACAGGCACCCGTCTGCAGGTATCCTAGATCTTGATTCTTGAACTTGAGGAAACACGCGTCTGAGCAAAACTCCCAAACGCTTCCAGGAAAGACACAGGCTCTCCCACAAGCACACAAGTGTTTGCCCTCAGCTATAGATCAGGGACAAGCTTGTGAAGAGATGCCCTGCTATTCTTTCGCCTTATGGCATCATGTGTTTCGTTTCTCTTGGAGATGGATTGTTAAACGTCTTTCCTCGGGCGACTGTGAAGCATTTGCCAGCGGAGGAGAAGTAGCACGGAGCAGCATTCAGTACTGCCTACGAGTGTCTTTGCTACCCTACTAGCGGAGCTCCAAGAACAGGCACACATCTTCAGGTACCTTCCAAATGTGGATTCCCCTGCAGCCCCGTAGGCGGGCGTGCAGTACGCCAACCATCAACGGACGTTTTTCCCCTCAAGCCTGTCAGGACGTTGCTCGTCCGTCTTTCCCTCAATAGATGGGAGTAGGCGCGCTTGCGGATGTGTGCGTGTGTGTGGCCACGCGTTTGCTTAGGCATCAGTGTGTGAAAAGGTAGGTGCTTTTCTCTAGCTGCGTGTGCGTGCACGTGGGGCTGGGTGCACATTCCTGGGTGCTCGAGGTAAGGTTTCTGCATGGTTTTCGCTGAGGAATCGTGTGTGTGCACATGGACAAAGAGAAGGCGCAGCAACCAGGTTCCAGCGCCGAAGAAGGCAAAAGGCAAGGTTTCCGGCGCTATCTCCTTCACTCCCCAGTCCTAGTCGCGCAAAGCAAGCCGCTAAGCCGGCGACCGGCAAGAGAGCTACAACGAAGCATGCCGAACGGAGAAAATAGCAGCAGCTCATCTGTTCACACCTTGTTTCTGCCATGTGCTTGAACGCCAAGACGTTCGCGCTTCTGTGAGATGAAAGACGTCCTTCTGCATATGTGGTTGCTCACACCGGTGCACTTGTTAGTGTATCCATTCAGTCCTGGGCTGCGGGGCATTCAGAAGTGGCTCTGTGGAGACGTCTGCATAGAGGCAGCTGTCAGAACACGCACACTCGATTGTTCACCAAAACATATGCAGACGCGTCCTTAGCCTGTAGATTTGGATGCACAGAGTTCCCTGTGTTCGCAAGAGACAAGGGAATCGCGTCTGTACGCACAGAAGCAATAGCGGACCGTTTCCCTCGGAGTGAACGCGAAAGAGCCGTCTATATACTCGCAGACACGGGAACGTGCCTCAATGCGGTCACAGAGGCAGCAGCTTTTGCACAGATGCTCTGGTGATTCTGGCACTTTCCAGGCACACTCCTGAAAGTCGCGCACACTGCTGTTCACTCGCTAAACGACCTCTTGGGAAACACGTCTCCGGTCGATGGACCGCTCAGATTGCTTCTCGTGTAACTGTGAACTGTGTCAGCGCAGGGAATCCGTCTCTGTTGAGCAGATGTCAATCCTGCCTCGCTTTTGCTTTGTTGCCTCTACCAAGATGATTTCCCGTTTCTCTCTTCACTGGAGCACGCAGACACAGCCAACGCACATCAAGTGTCAAGAGACACACTCTGCTGAGCTCAACGCTTGTGCAGATGCACATGTGCGACGAAGTCAACACACGTGCTTGTGGAGAGAAAGAAAGGGACTCCCAGGCGTGTGGAGCGACGGGGAGAAAGAGCGGGCGCTGAGGAACACAGTTTCAAACAGACTGTCTCCACACAAACAGGCACCTGTCTGCAGGTATCCTAGATCTTGATTCTTGAACTTGAGGAAACACGCGTCTGAGCAAAACTCCCAAACGCTTCCAGGAAAGACACAGGCTCTCCCACAAGCACACAAGTGTTTGCCCTCAGCTATAGATCAGGGACAAGCTTGTGAAGAGATGCCCTGCTATTCTTTCGCCTTATGGCATCATGTGTTTCGTTTCTCTTGGAGATCGATTGCTAAACGTCTTTCCTCGGGCGACTGTGAAGCATTTGCCAGCGGAGGAGAAGTAGCACGGAGCAGCATTCAGTACTGCCTACGAGTGTCTTTGCTACCCTACTAGCGGAGCTCCAAGAACAGGCACACATCTTCAGGTACCTTCCAAATGTGGATTCCCCTGCAGCCCCGTAGGCGGGCGTGCAGTACGCCAACCATCAACGGACGTTTTTCCCCTCAAGCCTGTCAGGACGTTGCTCGTCCGTCTTTCCCTCAATAGATGGGAGTAGGCGCGCTTGCGGATGTGTGCGTGTGTGTGGCCACGCGTTTGCTTAGGCATCAGTGTGTGAAAAGGTAGGTGCTTTTCTCTAGCTGCGTGTGCGTGCACGTGGTGCTGGGTGCACATCCCTGGGTGCTCGAGGTAAGGTTTCTGCATGGTTTTCGCTGAGGAATCGTGTGTGTGCACATGGACAAAGAGAAGGCGCAGCAACCAGGTTCCAGCGCCGAAGAAGGCAAAAGGCAAGGTTTCCGGCGCTATCTCCTTCACTCCCCAGACCTAGTCGCGCAAAGCAAGCCGCTAAGCCGGCGACCGGCAAGAGAGCTACAACGAAGCATGCCGAACGGAGAAAATAGCAGCAGCGCATCTGTTCACACCTTGTTTCTGCCATGTGCTTGAACGCCAAGACGTTCGCGCTTCTGTGAGATGAAAGACGTCCTTCTGCATATGTGGTTGCTCACACCGGTGCACTTGTTAGTGTATCCATTCAGTCCTGGGCTGCGGGGCATTCAGAAGTGGCTCTGTGGAGACGTCTGCATAGAGGCAGCTGTCAGAACACGCACACTCGATTGTTCACCAAAACATATGCAGACGCGTCCTTAGCCTGTAGATTTGGATGCACAGAGTTCCCTGTGTTCGCAAGAGACAAGGGAATCGCGTCTGTACGCACAGAAGGAATAGCGGACCGTTTCCCTCGGAGTGAACGCGAAAGAGCCGTCTATATACTCGCAGACACGGGAACGTGCCTCAATGCGGTCACAGAGGCAGCAGCTTTTGCACAGATGCTCTGGTGATTCTGGCACTTTCCAGGCACACTCCTGAAAGTCGCGCACACTGCTGTTCACTCGCTAAACGACCTCTTGGGAAACACGTCTGCGGTCGATGGACCGCTCAGATTGCTTCTCGTGTAACTGTGAACTGTGTCAGCGCAGGGAATCCGTCTCTGTTGAGCAGATGTCAATCCTGCCTCGCTTTTGCTTTGTTGCCTCTACCAAGATGATTTCCCGTTTCTCTCTTCACTGGAGCACGCAGACACAGCCAACGCACATCAAGTGTCAAGAGACACACTCTGCTGAGCTCAACGCTTGTGCAGATGCACATGTGCGACGAAGTCAACACACGTGCTTGTGGAGAGAAAGAAAGGGACTCCCAGGCGTGTGGAGCGACGGGGAGAAAGAGCGGGCGCTGAGGAACACAGTTTCAAACAGACTGTCTCCACACAAACAGGCACCTGTCTGCAGGTATCCTAGATCTTGATTCTTGAACTTGAGGAAACACGCGTCTGAGCAAAACTCCCAAACGCTTCCAGGAAAGACACAGGCTCTCCCACAAGCACACAAGTGTTTGCCCTCAGCTATAGATCAGGGACAAGCTTGTGAAGAGATGCCCTGCTATTCTTTCGCCTTATGGCATCATGTGTTTCGTTTCTCTTGGAGATCGATTGCTAAACGTCTTTCCTCGGGCGACTGTGAAGCATTTGCCAGCGGAGGAGAAGTAGCACGGAGCAGCATTCAGTACTGCCTACGAGTGTCTTTGCTACCCTACTAGCGGAGCTCCAAGAACAGGCACACATCTTCAGGTACCTTCCAAATGTGGATTCCCCTGCAGCCCCGTAGGCGGGCGTGCAGTACGCCAACCATCAACGGACGTTTTTCCCCTCAAGCCTGTCAGGACGTTGCTCGTCCGTCTTTCCCTCAATAGATGGGAGTAGGCGCGCTTGCGGATGTGTGCGTGTGTGTGGCCACGCGTTTGCTTAGGCATCAGTGTGTGAAAAGGTAGGTGCTTTTCTCTAGCTGCGTGTGCGTGCACGTGGTGCTGGGTGCACATCCCTGGGTGCTCGAGGTAAGGTTTCTGCATGGTTTTCGCTGAGGAATCGTGTGTGTGCACATGGACAAAGAGAAGGCGCAGCAACCAGGTTCCAGCGCCGAAGAAGGCAAAAGGCAAGGTTTCCGGCGCTATCTCCTTCACTCCCCAGTCCTAGTCGCGCAAAGCAAGCCGCTAAGCCGGCGACCGGCAAGAGAGCTACAACGAAGCATGCCGAACGGAGAAAATAGCAGCAGCTCATCTGTTCACACCTTGTTTCTGCCATGTGCTTGAACGCCAAGACGTTCGCGCTTCTGTGAGATGAAAGACGTCCTTCTGCATATGTGGTTGCTCACACCGGTGCACTTGTTAGTGTATCCATTCAGTCCTGGGCTGCGGGGCATTCAGAAGTGGCTCTGTGGAGACGTCTGCATAGAGGCAGCTGTCAGAACACGCACACTCGATTGTTCACCAAAACATATGCAGACGCGTCCTTAGCCTGTAGATTTGGATGCACAGAGTTCCCTGTGTTCGCAAGAGACAAGGGAATCGCGTCTGTACGCACAGAAGCAATAGCGGACCGTTTCCCTCGGAGTGAACGCGAAAGAGCCGTCTATATACTCGCAGACACGGGAACGTGCCTCAATGCGGTCACAGAGGCAGCAGCTTTTGCACAGATGCTCTGGTGATTCTGGCACTTTCCAGGCACACTCCTGAAAGTCGCGCACACTGCTGTTCACTCGCTAAACGACCTCTTGGGAAACACGTCTCCGGTCGATGGACCGCTCAGATTGCTTCTCGTGTAACTGTGAACTGTGTCAGCGCAGGGAATCCCTCTCTGTTGAGCAGATGTCAATCCTGCCTCGCTTTTGCTTTGTTGCCTCTACCAAGATGATTTCCCGTTTCTCTCTTCACTGGAGCACGCAGACACAGCCAACGCACATCAAGTGTCAAGAGACACACTCTGCTGAGCTCAACGCTTGTGCAGATGCACATGTGCGACGAAGTCAACACACGTGCTTGTGGAGAGAAAGAAAGGGACTCCCAGGCGTGTGGAGCGACGGGGAGAAAGAGCGGGCGCTGAGGAACACAGTTTCAAACAGACTGTCTCCACACAAACAGGCACCTGTCTGCAGGTATCCTAGATCTTGATTCTTGAACTTGAGGAAACACGCGTCTGAGCAAAACTCCCAAACGCTTCCAGGAAAGACACAGGCTCTCCCACAAGCACACAAGTGTTTGCCCTCAGCTATAGATCAGGGACAAGCTTGTGAAGAGATGCCCTGCTATTCTTTCGCCTTATGGCATCATGTGTTTCGTTTCTCTTGGAGATCGATTGCTAAACGTCTTTCCTCGGGCGACTGTGAAGCATTTGCCAGCGGAGGAGAAGTAGCACGGAGCAGCATTCAGTACTGCCTACGAGTGTCTTTGCTACCCTACTAGCGGAGCTCCAAGAACAGGCACACATCTTCAGGTACCTTCCAAATGTGGATTCCCCTGCAGCCCCGTAGGCGGGCGTGCAGTACGCCAACCATCAACGGACGTTTTTCCCCTCAAGCCTGTCAGGACGTTGCTCGTCCGTCTTTCCCTCAATAGATGGGAGTAGGCGCGCTTGCGGATGTGTGCGTGTGTGTGGCCACGCGTTTGCTTAGGCATCAGTGTGTGAAAAGGTAGGTGCTTTTCTCTAGCTGCGTGTGCGTGCACGTGGTGCTGGGTGCACATCCCTGGGTGCTCGAGGTAAGGTTTCTGCATGGTTTTCGCTGAGGAATCGTGTGTGTGCACATGGACAAAGAGAAGGCGCAGCAACCAGGTTCCAGCGCCGAAGAAGGCAAAAGGCAAGGTTTCCGGCGCTATCTCCTTCACTCCCCAGACCTAGTCGCGCAAAGCAAGCCGCTAAGCCGGCGACCGGCAAGAGAGCTACAACGAAGCATGCCGAACGGAGAAAATAGCAGCAGCGCATCTGTTCACACCTTGTTTCTGCCATGTGCTTGAACGCCAAGACGTTCGCGCTTCTGTGAGATGAAAGACGTCCTTCTGCATATGTGGTTGCTCACACCGGTGCACTTGTTAGTGTATCCATTCAGTCCTGGGCTGCGGGGCATTCAGAAGTGGCTCTGTGGAGACGTCTGCATAGAGGCAGCTGTCAGAACACGCACACTCGATTGTTCACCAAAACATATGCAGACGCGTCCTTAGCCTGTAGATTTGGATGCACAGAGTTCCCTGTGTTCGCAAGAGACAAGGGAATCGCGTCTGTACGCACAGAAGGAATAGCGGACCGTTTCCCTCGGAGTGAACGCGAAAGAGCCGTCTATATACTCGCAGACACGGGAACGTGCCTCAATGCGGTCACAGAGGCAGCAGCTTTTGCACAGATGCTCTGGTGATTCTGGCACTTTCCAGGCACACTCCTGAAAGTCGCGCACACTGCTGTTCACTCGCTAAACGACCTCTTGGGAAACACGTCTGCGGTCGATGGACCGCTCAGATTGCTTCTCGTGTAACTGTGAACTGTGTCAGCGCAGGGAATCCGTCTCTGTTGAGCAGATGTCAATCCTGCCTCGCTTTTGCTTTGTTGCCTCTACCAAGATGATTTCCCGTTTCTCTCTTCACTGGAGCACGCAGACACAGCCAACGCACATCAAGTGTCAAGAGACACACTCTGCTGAGCTCAACGCTTGTGCAGATGCACATGTGCGACGAAGTCAACACACGTGCTTGTGGAGAGAAAGAAAGGGACTCCCAGGCGTGTGGAGCGACGGGGAGAAAGAGCGGGCGCTGAGGAACACAGTTTCAAACAGACTGTCTCCACACAAACAGGCACCTGTCTGCAGGTATCCTAGATCTTGATTCTTGAACTTGAGGAAACACGCGTCTGAGCAAAACTCCCAAACGCTTCCAGGAAAGACACAGGCTCTCCCACAAGCACACAAGTGTTTGCCCTCAGCTATAGATCAGGGACAAGCTTGTGAAGAGATGCCCTGCTATTCTTTCGCCTTATGGCATCATGTGTTTCGTTTCTCTTGGAGATCGATTGCTAAACGTCTTTCCTCGGGCGACTGTGAAGCATTTGCCAGCGGAGGAGAAGTAGCACGGAGCAGCATTCAGTACTGCCTACGAGTGTCTTTGCTACCCTACTAGCGGAGCTCCAAGAACAGGCACACATCTTCAGGTACCTTCCAAATGTGGATTCCCCTGCAGCCCCGTAGGCGGGCGTGCAGTACGCCAACCATCAACGGACGTTTTTCCCCTCAAGCCTGTCAGGACGTTGCTCGTCCGTCTTTCCCTCAATAGATGGGAGTAGGCGCGCTTGCGGATGTGTGCGTGTGTGTGGCCACGCGTTTGCTTAGGCATCAGTGTGTGAAAAGGTAGGTGCTTTTCTCTAGCTGCGTGTGCGTGCACGTGGTGCTGGGTGCACATCCCTGGGTGCTCGAGGTAAGGTTTCTGCATGGTTTTCGCTGAGGAATCGTGTGTGTGCACATGGACAAAGAGAAGGTGCAGCAACCAGGTTCCAGCGCCGAAGAAGGCAAAAGGCAAGGTTTCCGGCGCTATCTCCTTCTCTCCGCAGATCTAGTCGCGCAAAGCAAGCCGCTAAGCCGGCGACCGGCAAGAGAGCTACAACGAAGCATGCCGAACGGAGAAAATAGCAGCAGCGCATCTGTTCACACCTTGTTTCTGCCATGTGCTTGAACGCCAAGACGTTCGCGCTTCTGTGAGATGAAAGACGTCCTTCTGCATATGTGGTTGCTCACACCGGTGCACTTGTTAGTGTATCCATTCAGTCCTGGGCTGCGGGGCATTCAGAAGTGGCTCTGTGGAGACGTCTGCATAGAGGCAGCTGTCAGAACACGCACACTCGATTGTTCACCAAAACATATGCAGACGCGTCCTTAGCCTGTAGATTTGGATGCACAGAGTTCCCTGTGTTCGCAAGAGACAAGGGAATCGCGTCTGTACGCACAGAAGGAATAGCGGACCGTTTCCCTCGGAGTGAACGCGAAAGAGCCGTCTATATACTCGCAGACACGGGAACGCGCCTCAATGCGGTCACAGAGGCAGCAGCTTTTGCACAGATGCTCTGGTGATTCTGGCACTTTCCAGGCACACTCCTGAAAGTCGCGCACACTGCTGTTCACTCGCTAAACGACCTCTTGGGAAACACGTCTCCGGTCGATGGACCGCTCAGATTGCTTCTCGTGTAACTGTGAACTGTGTCAGCGCAGGGAATCCGTCTCTGTTGAGCAGATGTCAATCCTGCCTCGCTTTTGCTTTGTTGCCTCTACCAAGATGATTTCCCGTTTCTCTCTTCACTGGAGCACGCAGACACAGCCAACGCACATCAAGTGTCAAGAGACACACTCTGCTGAGCTCAACGCTTGTGCAGATGCACATGTGCGACGAAGTCAACACACGTGCTTGTGGAGAGAAAGAAAGGGACTCCCAGGCGTGTGGAGCGACGGGGAGAAAGAGCGGGCGCTGAGGAACACAGTTTCAAACAGACTGTCTCCACACAAACAGGCACCTGTCTGCAGGTATCCTAGATCTTGATTCTTGAACTTGAGGAAACACGCGTCTGAGCAAAACTCCCAAACGCTTCCAGGAAAGACACAGGCTCTCCCACAAGCACACAAGTGTTTGCCCTCAGCTATAGATCAGGGACAAGCTTGTGAAGAGATGCCCTGCTATTCTTTCGCCTTATGGCATCATGTGTTTCGTTTCTCTTGGAGATCGATTGCTAAACGTCTTTCCTCGGGCGACTGTGAAGCATTTGCCAGCGGAGGAGAAGTAGCACGGAGCAGCATTCAGTACTGCCTACGAGTGTCTTTGCTACCCTACTAGCGGAGCTCCAAGAACAGGCACACATCTTCAGGTACCTTCCAAATGTGGATTCCCCTGCAGCCCCGTAGGCGGGCGTGCAGTACGCCAACCATCAACGGACGTTTTTCCCCTCAAGCCTGTCAGGACGTTGCTCGTCCGTCTTTCCCTCAATAGATGGGAGTAGGCGCGCTTGCGGATGTGTGCGTGTGTGTGGCCACGCGTTTGCTTAGGCATCAGTGTGTGAAAAGGTAGGTGCTTTTCTCTAGCTGCGTGTGCGTGCACGTGGTGCTGGGTGCACATCCCTGGGTGCTCGTGGAAAGGTTTCTGCATGGTTTTCGCTGAGGAATCGTGTGTGTGCACATGGACAAAGAGAAGGCGCAGCAACCAGGTTCCAGCGCCGAAGAAGGCAAAAGGCAAGGTTTCCGGCGTTATCTCCTTCACTCCCCAGTCCTAGTCGCGCAAAGCAAGCCGCTAAGCCGGCGACCGGCAAGAGAGCTACAACGAAGCATGCCGAACGGAGAAAATAGCAGCAGCGCATCTGTTCACACCTTGTTTCTGCCATGTGCTTGAACGCCAAGACGTTCGCGCTTCTGTGAGATGAAAGACGTCCTTCTGCATATGTGGTTGCTCACAGCGGTGCACTTGTTAGTGTATCCATTCAGTCCTGGGCTGCGGGGCATTCAGAAGTGGCTCTGTGGAGACGTCTGCATAGAGGCAGCTGTCAGAACACGCACACTCGATTGTTCACCAAAACATATGCAGACGCGTCCTTAGCCTGTAGATTTGGATGCACAGAGTTCCCTGTGTTCGCAAGAGACAAGGGAATCGCGTCTGTACGCACAGAAGGAATAGCGGACCGTTTCCCTCGGAGTGAACGCGAAAGAGCCGTCTATATACTCGCAGACACGGGAACGTGCCTCAATGCGGTCACAGAGGCAGCAGCTTTTGCACAGATGCTCTGGTGATTCTGGCACTTTCCAGGCACACTCCTGAAAGTCGCGCACACTGCTGTTCACTCGCTAAACGACCTCTTGGGAAACACGTCTCCGGTCGATGGACCGCTCAGATTGCTTCTCGTGTAACTGTGAACTGTGTCAGCGCAGGGAATCCGTCTCTGTTGAGCAGATGTCAATCCTGCCTCGCTTTTGCTTTGTTGCCTCTACCAAGATGATTTCCCGTTTCTCTCTTCACTGGAGCACGCAGACACAGCCAACGCACATCAAGTGTCAAGAGACACACTCTGCTGAGCTCAATGCTTGTGCAGATGCACATGTGCGACGAAGTCAACACACGTGCTTGTGGAGAGAAAGAAAGGGACTCCCAGGCGTGTGGAGCGACGGGGAGAAAGAGCGGGCGCTGAGGAACACAGTTTCAAACAGACTGTCTCCACACAAACAGGCACCTGTCTGCAGGTATCCTAGATCTTGATTCTTGAACTTGAGGAAACACGCGTCTGAGCAAAACTCCCAAACGCTTCCAGGAAAGACACAGGCTCTCCCACAAGCACACAAGTGTTTGCCCTCAGCTATAGATCAGGGACAAGCTTGTGAAGAGATGCCCTGCTATTCTTTCGCCTTATGGCATCATGTGTTTCGTTTCTCTTGGAGATCGATTGTTAAACGTCTTTCCTCGGGCGACTGTGAAGCATTTGCCAGCGGAGGAGAAGTAGCACGGAGCAGCATTCAGTACTGCCTACGAGTGTCTTTGCTACCCTACTAGCGGAGCTCCAAGAACAGGCACACATCTTCAGGTACCTTCCAAATGTGGATTCCCCTGCAGCCCCGTAGGCGGGCGTGCAGTACGCCAACCATCAACGGACGTTTTTCCCCTCAAGCCTGTCAGGACGTTGCTCGTCCGTCTTTCCCTCAATAGATGGGAGTAGGCGCGCTTGCGGATGTGTGCGTGTGTGTGGCCACGCGTTTGCTTAGGCATCAGTGTGTGAAAAGGTAGGTGCTTTTCTCTAGCTGCGTGTGCGTGCACGTGGTGCTGGGTGCACATCCCTGGGTGCTCGAGGTAAGGTTTCTGCATGGTTTTCGCTGAGGAATCGTGTGTGTGCACATGGACAAAGAGAAGGCGCAGCAACCAGGTTCCAGCGCCGAAGAAGGCAAAAGGCAAGGTTTCCGGCGCTATCTCCTTCACTCCCCAGACCTAGTCGCGCAAAGCAAGCCGCTAAGCCGGCGACCGGCAAGAGAGCTACAACGAAGCATGCCGAACGGAGAAAATAGCAGCAGCTCATCTGTTCACACCTTGTTTCTGCCATGTGCTTGAACGCCAAGACGTTCGCGCTTCTGTGAGATGAAAGACGTCCTTCTGCATATGTGGTTGCTCACAGCGGTGCACTTGTTAGTGTATCCATTCAGTCCTGGGCTGCGGGGCATTCAGAAGTGGCTCTGTGGAGACGTCTGCATAGAGGCAGCTGTCAGAACACGCACACTCGATTGTTCACCAAAACATATGCAGACGCGTCCTTAGCCTGTAGATTTGGATGCACAGAGTTCCCTGTGTTTGCAAGAGACAAGGGAATCGCGTCTGTACGCACAGAAGGAATAGCGGACCGTTTCCCTCGGAGTGAACGCGAAAGAGCCGTCTATATACTCGCAGACACGGGAACGTGCCTCAATGCGGTCACAGAGGCAGCAGCTTTTGCACAGATGCTCTGGTGATTCTGGCACTTTCCAGGCACACTCCTGAAAGTCGCGCACACTGCTGTTCACTCGCTAAACGACCTCTTGGGAAACACGTCTCCGGTCGATGGACCGCTCAGATTGCTTCTCGTGTAACTGTGAACTGTGTCAGCGCAGGGAATCCGTCTCTGTTGAGCAGATGTCAATCCTGCCTCGCTTTTGCTTTGTTGCCTCTACCAAGATGATTTCCCGTTTCTCTCTTCACTGGAGCACGCAGACACAGCCAACGCACATCAAGTGTCAAGAGACACACTCTGCTGAGCTCAACGCTTGTGCAGATGCACATGTGCGACGAAGTCAACACACGTGCTTGTGGAGAGAAAGAAAGGGACTCCCAGGCGTGTGGAGCGACGGGGAGAAAGAGCGGGCGCTGAGGAACACAGTTTCAAACAGACTGTCTCCACACAAACAGGCACCTGTCTGCAGGTATCCTAGATCTTGATTCTTGAACTTGAGGAAACACGCGTCTGAGCAAAACTCCCAAACGCTTCCAGGAAAGACACAGGCTCTCCCACAAGCACACAAGTGTTTGCCCTCAGCTATAGATCAGGGACAAGCTTGTGAAGAGATGCCCTGCTATTCTTTCGCCTTATGGCATCATGTGTTTCGTTTCTCTTGGAGATCGATTGTTAAACGTCTTTCCTCGGGCGACTGTGAAGCATTTGCCAGCGGAGGAGAAGTAGCACGGAGCAGCATTCAGTACTGCCTACGAGTGTCTTTGCTACCCTACTAGCGGAGCTCCAAGAACAGGCACACATCTTCAGGTACCTTCCAAATGTGGATTCCCCTGCAGCCCCGTAGGCGGGCGTGCAGTACGCCAACCATCAACGGACGTTTTTCCCCTCAAGCCTGTCAGGACGTTGCTCGTCCGTCTTTCCCTCAATAGATGGGAGTAGGCGCGCTTGCGGATGTGTGCGTGTGTGTGGCCACGCGTTTGCTTAGGCATCAGTGTGTGAAAAGGTAGGTGCTTTTCTCTAGCTGCGTGTGCGTGCACGTGGTGCTGGGTGCACATCCCTGGGTGCTCGAGGTAAGGTTTCTGCATGGTTTTCGCTGAGGAATCGTGTGTGTGCACATGGACAAAGAGAAGGCGCAGCAACCAGGTTCCAGCGCCGAAGAAGGCAAAAGGCAAGGTTTCCGGCGCTATCTCCTTCACTCCCCAGACCTAGTCGCGCAAAGCAAGCCGCTAAGCCGGCGACCGGCAAGAGAGCTACAACGAAGCATGCCGAACGGAGAAAATAGCAGCAGCTCATCTGTTCACACCTTGTTTCTGCCATGTGCTTGAACGCCAAGACGTTCGCGCTTCTGTGAGATGAAAGACGTCCTTCTGCATATGTGGTTGCTCACAGCGGTGCACTTGTTAGTGTATCCATTCAGTCCTGGGCTGCGGGGCATTCAGAAGTGGCTCTGTGGAGACGTCTGCATAGAGGCAGCTGTCAGAACACGCACACTCGATTGTTCACCAAAACATATGCAGACGCGTCCTTAGCCTGTAGATTTGGATGCACAGAGTTCCCTGTGTTCGCAAGAGACAAGGGAATCGCGTCTGTACGCACAGAAGGAATAGCGGACCGTTTCCCTCGGAGTGAACGCGAAAGAGCCGTCTATGTACTCGGAGACACGGGAACGTGCCTCAATGCGGTCACAGAGGCAGCAGCTTTTGCACAGATGCTCTGGTGATTCTGGCACTTTCCAGGCACACTCCTGAAAGTCGCGCACACTGCTGTTCACTCGCTAAACGACCTCTTGGGAAACACGTCTGCGGTCGATGGACCGCTCAGATTGCTTCTCGTGTAACTGTGAACTGTGTCAGCGCAGGGAATCCGTCTCTGTTGAGCAGATGTCAATCCTGCCTCGCTTTTGCTTTGTTGCCTCTACCAAGATGATTTCCCGTTTCTCTCTTCACTGGAGCACGCAGACACAGCCAACGCACATCAAGTGTCAAGAGACACACTCTGCTGAGCTCAACGCTTGTGCAGATGCACATGTGCGACGAAGTCAACACACGTGCTTGTGGAGAGAAAGAAAGGGACTCCCAGGCGTGTGGAGCGACGGGGAGAAAGAGCGGGCGCTGAGGAACACAGTTTCAAACAGACTGTCTCCACACAAACAGGCACCTGTCTGCAGGTATCCTAGATCTTGATTCTTGAACTTGAGGAAACACGCGTCTGAGCAAAACTCCCAAACGCTTCCAGGAAAGACACAGGCTCTCCCACAAGCACACAAGTGTTTGCCCTCAGCTATACATCAGGGACAAGCTTGTGAAGAGATGCCCTGCTATTCTTTCGCCTTATGGCATCATGTGTTTCGTTTCTCTTGGAGATCGATTGCTAAACGTCTTTCCTCGGGCGACTGTGAAGCATTTGCCAGCGGAGGAGAAGTAGCACGGAGCAGCATTCAGTACTGCCTACGAGTGTCTTTGCTACCCTACTAGCGGAGCTCCAAGAACAGGCACACATCTTCAGGTACCTTCCAAATGTGGATTCCCCTGCAGCCCCGTAGGCGGGCGTGCAGTACGCCAACCATCAACGGACGTTTTTCCCCTCAAGCCTGTCAGGACGTTGCTCGTCCGTCTTTCCCTCAATAGATGGGAGTAGGCGCGCTTGCGGATGTGTGCGTGTGTGTGGCCACGCGTTTGCTTAGGCATCAATGTGTGAAAAGGTAGGTGCTTATCTCTAGCTGCGTGTGCGTGCACGTGGTGCTGGGTGCACATCCCTGGGTGCTCGTGGAAAGGTTTCTGCATGCTTTTCTCTGAGGAATCGTGTGTGTGCACATGGACAAAGAGAAGGCGCAGCAACCAGGTTCCAGCGCCGAAGAAGGCAAAAGGCAAGGTTTCCGGCGCTATCTCCTTCTCTCCGCAGATCTAGTCGCGCAAAGCAAGCCGCTAAGCCGGCGACCGGCAAGAGAGCTACAACGAAGCATGCCGAACGGAGAAAATAGCAGCAGCGCATCTGTTCACACCTTGTTTCTGCCATGTGCTTGAACGCCAAGACGTTCGCGCTTCTGTGAGATGAAAGACGTCCTTCTGCATATGTGGTTGCTCACACCGGTGCACTTGTTAGTGTATCCATTCAGTCCTGGGCTGCGGGGCATTCAGAAGTGGCTCTGTGGAGACGTCTGCATAGAGGCAGCTGTCAGAACACGCACACTCGATTGTTCACCAAAACATATGCAGACGCGTCCTTAGCCTGTAGATTTGGATGCACAGAGTTCCCTGTGTTCGCAAGAGACAAGGGAATCGCGTCTGTACGCACAGAAGCAATAGCGGACCGTTTCCCTCGGAGTGAACGCGAAAGAGCCGTCTATATACTCGCAGACACGGGAACGTGCCTCAATGCGGTCACAGAGGCAGCAGCTTTTGCACAGATGCTCTGGTGATTCTGGCACTTTCCAGGCACACTCCTGAAAGTCGCGCACACTGCTGTTCACTCGCTAAACGACCTCTTGGGAAACACGTCTCCGGTCGATGGACCGCTCAGATTGCTTCTCGTGTAACTGTGAACTGTGTCAGCGCAGGGAATCCCTCTCTGTTGAGCAGATGTCAATCCTGCCTCGCTTTTGCTTTGTTGCCTCTACCAAGATGATTTCCCGTTTCTCTCTTCACTGGAGCACGCAGACACAGCCAACGCACATCAAGTGTCAAGAGACACACTCTGCTGAGCTCAACGCTTGTGCAGATGCACATGTGCGACGAAGTCAACACACGTGCTTGTGGAGAGAAAGAAAGGGACTCCCAGGCGTGTGGAGCGACGGGGAGAAAGAGCGGGCGCTGAGGAACACAGTTTCAAACAGACTGTCTCCACACAAACAGGCACCTGTCTGCAGGTATCCTAGATCTTGATTCTTGAACTTGAGGAAACACGCGTCTGAGCAAAACTCCCAAACGCTTCCAGGAAAGACACAGGCTCTCCCACAAGCACACAAGTGTTTGCCCTCAGCTATACATCAGGGACAAGCTTGTGAAGAGATGCCCTGCTATTCTTTCGCCTTATGGCATCATGTGTTTCGTTTCTCTTGGAGATCGATTGTTAAACGTCTTTCCTCGGGCGACTGTGAAGCATTTGCCACCGGCGGAGAAGTAGCACGGAGCAGCATTCAGTACTGCCTACGAGTGTCTTTGCTACCCTACTAGCGGAGCTCCAAGAACAGGCACACATCTTCAGGTACCTTCCAAATGTGGATTCCCCTGCAGCCCCGTAGGCGGGCGTGCAGTACGCCAACCATCAACGGACGTTTTTCCCCTCAAGCCTGTCAGGACGTTGCTCGTCCGTCTTTCCCTCAATAGATGGGAGTAGGCGCGCTTGCGGATGTGTGCGTGTGTGTGGCCACGCGTTTGCTTAGGCATCAGTGTGTGAAAAGGTAGGTGCTTTTCTCTAGCTGCGTGTGCGTGCACGTGGTGCTGGGTGCACATCCCTGGGTGCTCGAGGTAAGGTTTCTGCATGGTTTTCGCTGAGGAATCGTGTGTGTGCACATGGACAAAGAGAAGGCGCAGCAACCAGGTTCCAGCGCCGAAGAAGGCAAAAGGCAAGGTTTCCGGCGCTATCTCCTCTCCCCAGACCTAGTCGCGCAAAGCAAGCCGCTAAGCCGGCGACCGGCAAGAGAGCTACAACGAAGCATGCCGAACGGAGAAAATAGCAGCAGCTCATCTGTTCACACCTTGTTTCTGCCATGTGCTTGAACGCCAAGACGTTCGCGCTTCTGTGAGATGAAAGACGTCCTTCTGCATATGTGGTTGCTCACACCGGTGCACTTGTTAGTGTATCCATTCAGTCCTGGGCTGCGGGGCATTCAGAAGTGGCTCTGTGGAGACGTCTGCATAGAGGCAGCTGTCAGAACACGCACACTCGATTGTTCACCAAAACATATGCAGACGCGTCCTTAGCCTGTAGATTTGGATGCACAGAGTTCCCTGTGTTCGCAAGAGACAAGGGAATCGCGTCTGTACGCACAGAAGCAATAGCGGACCGTTTCCCTCGGAGTGAACGCGAAAGAGCCGTCTATGTACTCGGAGACACGGGAACGTGCCTCAATGCGGTCACAGAGGCAGCAGCTTTTGCACAGGTGCTCTGGTGATTCTGGCACTTTCCAGGCACACTCCTGAAAGTCGCGCACACTGCTGTTCACTCGCTAAACGACCTCTTGGGAAACACGTCTCCGGTCGATGGACCGCTCAGATTGCTTCTCGTGTAACTGTGAACTGTGTCAGCGCAGGGAATCCGTCTCTGTTGAGCAGATGTCAATCCTGCCTCGCTTTTGCTTTGTTGCCTCTACCAAGATGATTTCCCGTTTCTCTCTTCACTGGAGCACGCAGACACAGCCAACGCACATCAAGTGTCAAGAGACACACTCTGCTGAGCTCAACGCTTGTGCAGATGCACATGTGCGACGAAGTCAACACACGTGCTTGTGGAGAGAAAGAAAGGGACTCCCAGGCGTGTGGAGCGACGGGGAGAAAGAGCGGGCGCTGAGGAACACAGTTTCAAACAGACTGTCTCCACACAAACAGGCACCTGTCTGCAGGTATCCTAGATCTTGATTCTTGAACTTGAGGAAACACGCGTCTGAGCAAAACTCCCAAACGCTTCCAGGAAAGACACAGGCTCTCCCACAAGCACACAAGTGTTTGCCCTCAGCTATAGATCAGGGACAAGCTTGTGAAGAGATGCCCTGCTATTCTTTCGCCTTATGGCATCATGTGTTTCGTTTCTCTTGGAGATCGATTGCTAAACGTCTTTCCTCGGGCGACTGTGAAGCATTTGCCAGCGGAGGAGAAGTAGCACGGAGCAGCATTCAGTACTGCCTACGAGTGTCTTTGCTACCCTACTAGCGGAGCTCCAAGAACAGGCACACATCTTCAGGTACCTTCCAAATGTGGATTCCCCTGCAGCCCCGTAGGCGGGCGTGCAGTACGCCAACCATCAACGGACGTTTTTCCCCTCAAGCCTGTCAGGACGTTGCTCGTCCGTCTTTCCCTCAATAGATGGGAGTAGGCGCGCTTGCGGATGTGTGCGTGTGTGTGGCCACGCGTTTGCTTAGGCATCAGTGTGTGAAAAGGTAGGTGCTTTTCTCTAGCTGCGTGTGCGTGCACGTGGTGCTGGGTGCACATCCCTGGGTGCTCGAGGTAAGGTTTCTGCATGGTTTTCGCTGAGGAATCGTGTGTGTGCACATGGACAAAGAGAAGGCGCAGCAACCAGGTTCCAGCGCCGAAGAAGGCAAAAGGCAAGGTTTCCGGCGCTATCTCCTTCACTCCCCAGACCTAGTCGCGCAAAGCAAGCCGCTAAGCCGGCGACCGGCAAGAGAGCTACAACGAAGCATGCCGAACGGAGAAAATAGCAGCAGCGCATCTGTTCACACCTTGTTTCTGCCATGTGCTTGAACGCCAAGACGTTCGCGCTTCTGTGAGATGAAAGACGTCCTTCTGCATATGTGGTTGCTCACACCGGTGCACTTGTTAGTGTATCCATTCAGTCCTGGGCTGCGGGGCATTCAGAAGTGGCTCTGTGGAGACGTCTGCATAGAGGCAGCTGTCAGAACACGCACACTCGATTGTTCACCAAAACATATGCAGACGCGTCCTTAGCCTGTAGATTTGGATGCACAGAGTTCCCTGTGTTCGCAAGAGACAAGGGAATCGCGTCTGTACGCACAGAAGGAATAGCGGACCGTTTCCCTCGGAGTGAACGCGAAAGAGCCGTCTATATACTCGCAGACACGGGAACGTGCCTCAATGCGGTCACAGAGGCAGCAGCTTTTGCACAGATGCTCTGGTGATTCTGGCACTTTCCAGGCACACTCCTGAAAGTCGCGCACACTGCTGTTCACTCGCTAAACGACCTCT
Source organism: Patagioenas fasciata (assembly GCF_037038585.1). Classification (NCBI taxonomy): domain Eukaryota; kingdom Metazoa; phylum Chordata; class Aves; order Columbiformes; family Columbidae; genus Patagioenas; species Patagioenas fasciata. The sequence continues at coordinate 132,804,722 of NC_092520.1, read as the reverse complement.
TGGGAAACACGTCTCCGGTCGATGGACCGCTCAGATTGCTTCTCGTGTAACTGTGAACTGTGTCAGCGCAGGGAATCCGTCTCTGTTGAGCAGATGTCAATCCTGCCTCGCTTTTGCTTTGTTGCCTCTACCAAGATGATTTCCCGTTTCTCTCTTCACTGGAGCACGCAGACACAGCCAACGCACATCAAGTGTCAAGAGACACACTCTGCTGAGCTCAACGCTTGTGCAGATGCACATGTGCGACGAAGTCAACACACGTGCTTGTGGAGAGAAAGAAAGGGACTCCCAGGCGTGTGGAGCGACGGGGAGAAAGAGCGGGCGCTGAGGAACACAGTTTCAAACAGACTGTCTCCACACAAACAGGCACCTGTCTGCAGGTATCCTAGATCTTGATTCTTGAACTTGAGGAAACACGCGTCTGAGCAAAACTCCCAAACGCTTCCAGGAAAGACACAGGCTCTCCCACAAGCACACAAGTGTTTGCCCTCAGCTATAGATCAGGGACAAGCTTGTGAAGAGATGCCCTGCTATTCTTTCGCCTTATGGCATCATGTGTTTCGTTTCTCTTGGAGATCGATTGCTAAACGTCTTTCCTCGGGCGACTGTGAAGCATTTGCCAGCGGAGGAGAAGTAGCACGGAGCAGCATTCAGTACTGCCTACGAGTGTCTTTGCTACCCTACTAGCGGAGCTCCAAGAACAGGCACACATCTTCAGGTACCTTCCAAATGTGGATTCCCCTGCAGCCCCGTAGGCGGGCGTGCAGTACGCCAACCATCAACGGACGTTTTTCCCCTCAAGCCTGTCAGGACGTTGCTCGTCCGTCTTTCCCTCAATAGATGGGAGTAGGCGCGCTTGCGGATGTGTGCGTGTGTGTGGCCACGCGTTTGCTTAGGCATCAGTGTGTGAAAAGGTAGGTGCTTTTCTCTAGCTGCGTGTGCGTGCACGTGGTGCTGGGTGCACATCCCTGGGTGCTCGAGGTAAGGTTTCTGCATGGTTTTCGCTGAGGAATCGTGTGTGTGCACATGGACAAAGAGAAGGCGCAGCAACCAGGTTCCAGCGCCGAAGAAGGCAAAAGGCAAGGTTTCCGGCGCTATCTCCTTCTCTCCGCAGATCTAGTCGCGCAAAGCAAGCCGCTAAGCCGGCGACCGGCAAGAGAGCTACAACGAAGCATGCCGAACGGAGAAAATAGCAGCAGCGCATCTGTTCACACCTTGTTTCTGCCATGTGCTTGAACGCCAAGACGTTCGCGCTTCTGTGAGATGAAAGACGTCCTTCTGCATATGTGGTTGCTCACACCGGTGCACTTGTTAGTGTATCCATTCAGTCCTGGGCTGCGGGGCATTCAGAAGTGGCTCTGTGGAGACGTCTGCATAGAGGCAGCTGTCAGAACACGCACACTCGATTGTTCACCAAAACATATGCAGACGCGTCCTTAGCCTGTAGATTTGGATGCACAGAGTTCCCTGTGTTCGCAAGAGACAAGGGAATCGCGTCTGTACGCACAGAAGCAATAGCGGACCGTTTCCCTCGGAGTGAACGCGAAAGAGCCGTCTATATACTCGCAGACACGGGAACGCGCCTCAATGCGGTCACAGAGGCAGCAGCTTTTGCACAGATGCTCTGGTGATTCTGGCACTTTCCAGGCACACTCCTGAAAGTCGCGCACACTGCTGTTCACTCGCTAAACGACCTCTTGGGAAACACGTCTCCGGTCGATGGACCGCTCAGATTGCTTCTCGTGTAACTGTGAACTGTGTCAGCGCAGGGAATCCGTCTCTGTTGAGCAGATGTCAATCCTGCCTCGCTTTTGCTTTGTTGCCTCTACCAAGATGATTTCCCGTTTCTCTCTTCACTGGAGCACGCAGACACAGCCAACGCACATCAAGTGTCAAGAGACACACTCTGCTGAGCTCAACGCTTGTGCAGATGCACATGTGCGACGAAGTCAACACACGTGCTTGTGGAGAGAAAGAAAGGGACTCCCAGGCGTGTGGAGCGACGGGGAGAAAGAGCGGGCGCTGAGGAACACAGTTTCAAACAGACTGTCTCCACACAAACAGGCACCTGTCTGCAGGTATCCTAGATCTTGATTCTTGAACTTGAGGAAACACGCGTCTGAGCAAAACTCCCAAACGCTTCCAGGAAAGACACAGGCTCTCCCACAAGCACACAAGTGTTTGCCCTCAGCTATAGATCAGGGACAAGCTTGTGAAGAGATGCCCTGCTATTCTTTCGCCTTATGGCATCATGTGTTTCGTTTCTCTTGGAGATCGATTGCTAAACGTCTTTCCTCGGGCGACTGTGAAGCATTTGCCAGCGGAGGAGAAGTAGCACGGAGCAGCATTCAGTACTGCCTACGAGTGTCTTTGCTACCCTACTAGCGGAGCTCCAAGAACAGGCACACATCTTCAGGTACCTTCCAAATGTGGATTCCCCTGCAGCCCCGTAGGCGGGCGTGCAGTACGCCAACCATCAACGGACGTTTTTCCCCTCAAGCCTGTCAGGACGTTGCTCGTCCGTCTTTCCCTCAATAGATGGGAGTAGGCGCGCTTGCGGATGTGTGCGTGTGTGTGGCCACGCGTTTGCTTAGGCATCAGTGTGTGAAAAGGTAGGTGCTTTTCTCTAGCTGCGTGTGCGTGCACGTGGTGCTGGGTGCACATCCCTGGGTGCTCGTGGAAAGGTTTCTGCATGGTTTTCGCTGAGGAATCGTGTGTGTGCACATGGACAAAGAGAAGGCGCAGCAACCAGGTTCCAGCGCCGAAGAAGGCAAAAGGCAAGGTTTCCGGCGTTATCTCCTTCACTCCCCAGTCCTAGTCGCGCAAAGCAAGCCGCTAAGCCGGCGACCGGCAAGAGAGCTACAACGAAGCATGCCGAACGGAGAAAATAGCAGCAGCGCATCTGTTCACACCTTGTTTCTGCCATGTGCTTGAACGCCAAGACGTTCGCGCTTCTGTGAGATGAAAGACGTCCTTCTGCATATGTGGTTGCTCACACCGGTGCACTTGTTAGTGTATCCATTCAGTCCTGGGCTGCGGGGCATTCAGAAGTGGCTCTGTGGAGACGTCTGCATAGAGGCAGCTGCCAGAACACGCACACTCGATTGTTCACCAAAACATATGCAGACGCGTCCTTAGCCTGTAGATTTGGATGCACAGAGTTCCCTGTGTTCGCAAGAGACAAGGGAATCGCGTCTGTACGCACAGAAGCAATAGCGGACCGTTTCCCTCGGAGTGAACGCGGAAGAGCCGTCTATGTACTCGGAGACACGGGAACGTGCCTCAATGCGGTCACAGAGGCAGCAGCTTTTGCACAGATGCTCTGGTGATTCTGGCACTTTCCAGGCACACTCCTGAAAGTCGCGCACACTGCTGTTCACTCGCTAAACGACCTCTTGGGAAACACGTCTCCGGTCGATGGACCGCTCAGATTGCTTCTCGTGTAACTGTGAACTGTGTCAGCGCAGGGAATCCGTCTCTGTTGAGCAGATGTCAATCCTGCCTCGCTTTTGCTTTGTTGCCTCTACCAAGATGATTTCCCGTTTCTCTCTTCACTGGAGCACGCAGACACAGCCAACGCACATCAAGTGTCAAGAGACACACTCTGCTGAGCTCAACGCTTGTGCAGATGCACATGTGCGACGAAGTCAACACACGTGCTTGTGGAGAGAAAGAAAGGGACTCCCAGGCGTGTGGAGCGACGGGGAGAAAGAGCGGGCGCTGAGGAACACAGTTTCAAACAGACTGTCTCCACACAAACAGGCACCCGTCTGCAGGTATCCTAGATCTTGATTCTTGAACTTGAGGAAACACGCGTCTGAGCAAAACTCCCAAACGCTTCCAGGAAAGACACAGGCTCTCCCACAAGCACACAAGTGTTTGCCCTCAGCTATAGATCAGGGACAAGCTTGTGAAGAGATGCCCTGCTATTCTTTCGCCTTATGGCATCATGTGTTTCGTTTCTCTTGGAGATCGATTGTTAAACGTCTTTCCTCGGGCGACTGTGAAGCATTTGCCAGCGGAGGAGAAGTAGCACGGAGCAGCATTCAGTACTGCCTACGAGTGTCTTTGCTACCCTACTAGCGGAGCTCCAAGAACAGGCACACATCTTCAGGTACCTTCCAAATGTGGATTCCCCTGCAGCCCCGTAGGCGGGCGTGCAGTACGCCAACCATCAACGGACGTTTTTCCCCTCAAGCCTGTCAGGACGTTGCTCGTCCGTCTTTCCCTCAATAGATGGGAGTAGGCGCGCTTGCGGATGTGTGCGTGTGTGTGGCCACGCGTTTGCTTAGGCATCAGTGTGTGAAAAGGTAGGTGCTTTTCTCTAGCTGCGTGTGCGTGCACGTGGGGCTGGGTGCACATTCCTGGGTGCTCGAGGTAAGGTTTCTGCATGGTTTTCGCTGAGGAATCGTGTGTGTGCACATGGACAAAGAGAAGGCGCAGCAACCAGGTTCCAGCGCCGAAGAAGGCAAAAGGCAAGGTTTCCGGCGCTATCTCCTTCTCTCCGCAGACCTAGTCGCGCAAAGCAAGCCGCTAAGCCGGCGACCGGCAAGAGAGCTACAACGAAGCATGCCGAACGGAGAAAATAGCAGCAGCTCATCTGTTCACACCTTGTTTCTGCCATGTGCTTGAACGCCAAGACGTTCGCGCTTCTGTGAGATGAAAGACGTCCTTCTGCATATGTGGTTGCTCACACCGGTGCACTTGTTAGTGTATCCATTCAGTCCTGGGCTGCGGGGCATTCAGAAGTGGCTCTGTGGAGACGTCTGCATAGAGGCAGCTGTCAGAACACGCACACTCGATTGTTCACCAAAACATATGCAGACGCGTCCTTAGCCTGTAGATTTGGATGCACAGAGTTCCCTGTGTTCGCAAGAGACAAGGGAATCGCGTCTGTACGCACAGAAGCAATAGCGGACCGTTTCCCTCGGAGTGAACGCGAAAGAGCCGTCTATATACTCGCAGACACGGGAACGTGCCTCAATGCGGTCACAGAGGCAGCAGCTTTTGCACAGATGCTCTGGTGATTCTGGCACTTTCCAGGCACACTCCTGAAAGTCGCGCACACTGCTGTTCACTCGCTAAACGACCTCTTGGGAAACACGTCTCCGGTCGATGGACCGCTCAGATTGCTTCTCGTGTAACTGTGAACTGTGTCAGCGCAGGGAATCCGTCTCTGTTGAGCAGATGTCAATCCTGCCTCGCTTTTGCTTTGTTGCCTCTACCAAGATGATTTCCCGTTTCTCTCTTCACTGGAGCACGCAGACACAGCCAACGCACATCAAGTGTCAAGAGACACACTCTGCTGAGCTCAACGCTTGTGCAGATGCACATGTGCGACGAAGTCAACACACGTGCTTGTGGAGAGAAAGAAAGGGACTCCCAGGCGTGTGGAGCGACGGGGAGAAAGAGCGGGCGCTGAGGAACACAGTTTCAAACAGACTGTCTCCACACAAACAGGCACCTGTCTGCAGGTATCCTAGATCTTGATTCTTGAACTTGAGGAAACACGCGTCTGAGCAAAACTCCCAAACGCTTCCAGGAAAGACACAGGCTCTCCCACAAGCACACAAGTGTTTGCCCTCAGCTATAGATCAGGGACAAGCTTGTGAAGAGATGCCCTGCTATTCTTTCGCCTTATGGCATCATGTGTTTCGTTTCTCTTGGAGATCGATTGCTAAACGTCTTTCCTCGGGCGACTGTGAAGCATTTGCCAGCGGAGGAGAAGTAGCACGGAGCAGCATTCAGTACTGCCTACGAGTGTCTTTGCTACCCTACTAGCGGAGCTCCAAGAACAGGCACACATCTTCAGGTACCTTCCAAATGTGGATTCCCCTGCAGCCCCGTAGGCGGGCGTGCAGTACGCCAACCATCAACGGACGTTTTTCCCCTCAAGCCTGTCAGGACGTTGCTCGTCCGTCTTTCCCTCAATAGATGGGAGTAGGCGCGCTTGCGGATGTGTGCGTGTGTGTGGCCACGCGTTTGCTTAGGCATCAGTGTGTGAAAAGGTAGGTGCTTTTCTCTAGCTGCGTGTGCGTGCACGTGGTGCTGGGTGCACATCCCTGGGTGCTCGAGGTAAGGTTTCTGCATGGTTTTCGCTGAGGAATCGTGTGTGTGCACATGGACAAAGAGAAGGCGCAGCAACCAGGTTCCAGCGCCGAAGAAGGCAAAAGGCAAGGTTTCCGGCGCTATCTCCTTCTCTCCCCAGACCGAGTCGCGCAAAGCAAGCCGCTAAGCCGGCGACCGGCAAGAGAGCTACAACGAAGCATGCCGAACGGAGAAAATAGCAGCAGCGCATCTGTTCACACCTTGTTTCTGCCATGTGCTTGAACGCCAAGACGTTCGCGCTTCTGTGAGATGAAAGACGTCCTTCTGCATATGTGGTTGCTCACACCGGTGCACTTGTTAGTGTATCCATTCAGTCCTGGGCTGCGGGGCATTCAGAAGTGGCTCTGTGGAGACGTCTGCATAGAGGCAGCTGTCAGAACACGCACACTCGATTGTTCACCAAAACATATGCAGACGCGTCCTTAGCCTGTAGATTTGGATGCACAGAGTTCCCTGTGTTCGCAAGAGACAAGGGAATCGCGTCTGTACGCACAGAAGGAATAGCGGACCGTTTCCCTCGGAGTGAACGCGAAAGAGCCGTCTATATACTCGCAGACACGGGAACGCGCCTCAATGCGGTCACAGAGGCAGCAGCTTTTGCACAGATGCTCTGGTGATTCTGGCACTTTCCAGGCACACTCCTGAAAGTCGCGCACACTGCTGTTCACTCGCTAAACGACCTCTTGGGAAACACGTCTCCGGTCGATGGACCGCTCAGATTGCTTCTCGTGTAACTGTGAACTGTGTCAGCGCAGGGAATCCGTCTCTGTTGAGCAGATGTCAATCCTGCCTCGCTTTTGCTTTGTTGCCTCTACCAAGATGATTTCCCGTTTCTCTCTTCACTGGAGCACGCAGACACAGCCAACGCACATCAAGTGTCAAGAGACACACTCTGCTGAGCTCAACGCTTGTGCAGATGCACATGTGCGACGAAGTCAACACACGTGCTTGTGGAGAGAAAGAAAGGGACTCCCAGGCGTGTGGAGCGACGGGGAGAAAGAGCGGGCGCTGAGGAACACAGTTTCAAACAGACTGTCTCCACACAAACAGGCACCTGTCTGCAGGTATCCTAGATCTTGATTCTTGAACTTGAGGAAACACGCGTCTGAGCAAAACTCCCAAACGCTTCCAGGAAAGACACAGGCTCTCCCACAAGCACACAAGTGTTTGCCCTCAGCTATAGATCAGGGACAAGCTTGTGAAGAGATGCCCTGCTATTCTTTCGCCTTATGGCATCATGTGTTTCGTTTCTCTTGGAGATCGATTGCTAAACGTCTTTCCTCGGGCGACTGTGAAGCATTTGCCAGCGGAGGAGAAGTAGCACGGAGCAGCATTCAGTACTGCCTACGAGTGTCTTTGCTACCCTACTAGCGGAGCTCCAAGAACAGGCACACATCTTCAGGTACCTTCCAAATGTGGATTCCCCTACAGCCCCGTAGGCGGGCGTGCAGTACGCCAACCATCAACGGACGTTTTTCCCCTCAAGCCTGTCAGGACGTTGCTCGTCCGTCTTTCCCTCAATAGATGGGAGTAGGCGCGCTTGCGGATGTGTGCGTGTGTGTGGCCACGCGTTTGCTTAGGCATCAGTGTGTGAAAAGGTAGGTGCTTTTCTCTAGCTGCGTGTGCGTGCACGTGGTGCTGGGTGCACATCCCTGGGTGCTCGTGGAAAGGTTTCTGCATGGTTTTCGCTGAGGAATCGTGTGTGTGCACATGGACAAAGAGAAGGCGCAGCAACCAGGTTCCAGCGCCGAAGAAGGCAAAAGGCAAGGTTTCCGGCGTTATCTCCTTCACTCCCCAGTCCTAGTCGCGCAAAGCAAGCCGCTAAGCCGGCGACCGGCAAGAGAGCTACAACGAAGCATGCCGAACGGAGAAAATAGCAGCAGCGCATCTGTTCACACCTTGTTTCTGCCATGTGCTTGAACGCCAAGACGTTCGCGCTTCTGTGAGATGAAAGACGTCCTTCTGCATATGTGGTTGCTCACAGCGGTGCACTTGTTAGTGTATCCATTCAGTCCTGGGCTGCGGGGCATTCAGAAGTGGCTCTGTGGAGACGTCTGCATAGAGGCAGCTGTCAGAACACGCACACTCGATTGTTCACCAAAACATATGCAGACGCGTCCTTAGCCTGTAGATTTGGATGCACAGAGTTCCCTGTGTTCGCAAGAGACAAGGGAATCGCGTCTGTACGCACAGAAGGAATAGCGGACCGTTTCCCTCGGAGTGAACGCGAAAGAGCCGTCTATATACTCGCAGACACGGGAACGTGCCTCAATGCGGTCACAGAGGCAGCAGCTTTTGCACAGATGCTCTGGTGATTCTGGCACTTTCCAGGCACACTCCTGAAAGTCGCGCACACTGCTGTTCACTCGCTAAACGACCTCTTGGGAAACACGTCTCCGGTCGATGGACCGCTCAGATTGCTTCTCGTGTAACTGTGAACTGTGTCAGCGCAGGGAATCCGTCTCTGTTGAGCAGATGTCAATCCTGCCTCGCTTTTGCTTTGTTGCCTCTACCAAGATGATTTCCCGTTTCTCTCTTCACTGGAGCACGCAGACACAGCCAACGCACATCAAGTGTCAAGAGACACACTCTGCTGAGCTCAATGCTTGTGCAGATGCACATGTGCGACGAAGTCAACACACGTGCTTGTGGAGAGAAAGAAAGGGACTCCCAGGCGTGTGGAGCGACGGGGAGAAAGAGCGGGCGCTGAGGAACACAGTTTCAAACAGACTGTCTCCACACAAACAGGCACCTGTCTGCAGGTATCCTAGATCTTGATTCTTGAACTTGAGGAAACACGCGTCTGAGCAAAACTCCCAAACGCTTCCAGGAAAGACACAGGCTCTCCCACAAGCACACAAGTGTTTGCCCTCAGCTATACATCAGGGACAAGCTTGTGAAGAGATGCCCTGCTATTCTTTCGCCTTATGGCATCATGTGTTTCGTTTCTCTTGGAGATCGATTGTTAAACGTCTTTCCTCGGGCGACTGTGAAGCATTTGCCAGCGGAGGAGAAGTAGCACGGAGCAGCATTCAGTACTGCCTACGAGTGTCTTTGCTACCCTACTAGCGGAGCTCCAAGAACAGGCACACATCTTCAGGTACCTTCCAAATGTGGATTCCCCTGCAGCCCCGTAGGCGGGCGTGCAGTACGCCAACCATCAACGGACGTTTTTCCCCTCAAGCCTGTCAGGACGTTGCTCGTCCGTCTTTCCCTCAATAGATGGGAGTAGGCGCGCTTGCGGATGTGTGCATGTGTGTGGCCACGCGTTTGCTTAGGCATCAGTGTGTGAAAAGGTAGGTGCTTTTCTCTAGCTGCGTGTGCGTGCACGTGGTGCTGGGTGCACATCCCTGGGTGCTCGAGGTAAGGTTTCTGCATGGTTTTCGCTGAGGAATCGTGTGTGTGCACATGGACAAAGAGAAGGCGCAGCAACCAGGTTCCAGCGCCGAAGAAGGCAAAAGGCAAGGTTTCCGGCGCTATCTCCTTCACTCCCCAGACCTAGTCGCGCAAAGCAAGCCGCTAAGCCGGCGACCGGCAAGAGAGCTACAACGAAGCATGCCGAACGGAGAAAATAGCAGCAGCTCATCTGTTCACACCTTGTTTCTGCCATGTGCTTGAACGCCAAGACGTTCGCGCTTCTGTGAGATGAAAGACGTCCTTCTGCATATGTGGTTGCTCACAGCGGTGCACTTGTTAGTGTATCCATTCAGTCCTGGGCTGCGGGGCATTCAGAAGTGGCTCTGTGGAGACGTCTGCATAGAGGCAGCTGTCAGAACACGCACACTCGATTGTTCACCAAAACATATGCAGACGCGTCCTTAGCCTGTAGATTTGGATGCACAGAGTTCCCTGTGTTTGCAAGAGACAAGGGAATCGCGTCTGTACGCACAGAAGGAATAGCGGACCGTTTCCCTCGGAGTGAACGCGAAAGAGCCGTCTATATACTCGCAGACACGGGAACGTGCCTCAATGCGGTCACAGAGGCAGCAGCTTTTGCACAGATGCTCTGGTGATTCTGGCACTTTCCAGGCACACTCCTGAAAGTCGCGCACACTGCTGTTCACTCGCTAAACGACCTCTTGGGAAACACGTCTCCGGTCGATGGACCGCTCAGATTGCTTCTCGTGTAACTGTGAACTGTGTCAGCGCAGGGAATCCGTCTCTGTTGAGCAGATGTCAATCCTGCCTCGCTTTTGCTTTGTTGCCTCTACCAAGATGATTTCCCGTTTCTCTCTTCACTGGAGCACGCAGACACAGCCAACGCACATCAAGTGTCAAGAGACACACTCTGCTGAGCTCAACGCTTGTGCAGATGCACATGTGCGACGAAGTCAACACACGTGCTTGTGGAGAGAAAGAAAGGGACTCCCAGGCGTGTGGAGCGACGGGGAGAAAGAGCGGGCGCTGAGGAACACAGTTTCAAACAGACTGTCTCCACACAAACAGGCACCTGTCTGCAGGTATCCTAGATCTTGATTCTTGAACTTGAGGAAACACGCGTCTGAGCAAAACTCCCAAACGCTTCCAGGAAAGACACAGGCTCTCCCACAAGCACACAAGTGTTTGCCCTCAGCTATACATCAGGGACAAGCTTGTGAAGAGATGCCCTGCTATTCTTTCGCCTTATGGCATCATGTGTTTCGTTTCTCTTGGAGATCGATTGTTAAACGTCTTTCCTCGGGCGACTGTGAAGCATTTGCCAGCGGAGGAGAAGTAGCACGGAGCAGCATTCAGTACTGCCTACGAGTGTCTTTGCTACCCTACTAGCGGAGCTCCAAGAACAGGCACACATCTTCAGGTACCTTCCAAATGTGGATTCCCCTGCAGCCCCGTAGGCGGGCGTGCAGTACGCCAACCATCAACGGACGTTTTTCCCCTCAAGCCTGTCAGGACGTTGCTCGTCCGTCTTTCCCTCAATAGATGGGAGTAGGCGCGCTTGCGGATGTGTGCGTGTGTGTGGCCACGCGTTTGCTTAGGCATCAGTGTGTGAAAAGGTAGGTGCTTTTCTCTAGCTGCGTGTGCGTGCACGTGGTGCTGGGTGCACATCCCTGGGTGCTCGAGGTAAGGTTTCTGCATGGTTTTCGCTGAGGAATCGTGTGTGTGCACATGGACAAAGAGAAGGCGCAGCAACCAGGTTCCAGCGCCGAAGAAGGCAAAAGGCAAGGTTTCCGGCGCTATCTCCTTCTCTCCGCAGATCTAGTCGCGCAAAGCAAGCCGCTAAGCCGGCGACCGGCAAGAGAGCTACAACGAAGCATGCCGAACGGAGAAAATAGCAGCAGCGCATCTGTTCACACCTTGTTTCTGCCATGTGCTTGAACGCCAAGACGTTCGCGCTTCTGTGAGATGAAAGACGTCCTTCTGCATATGTGGTTGCTCACACCGGTGCACTTGTTAGTGTATCCATTCAGTCCTGGGCTGCGGGGCATTCAGAAGTGGCTCTGTGGAGACGTCTGCATAGAGGCAGCTGTCAGAACACGCACACTCGATTGTTCACCAAAACATATGCAGACGCGTCCTTAGCCTGTAGATTTGGATGCACAGAGTTCCCTGTGTTCGCAAGAGACAAGGGAATCGCGTCTGTACGCACAGAAGCAATAGCGGACCGTTTCCCTCGGAGTGAACGCGAAAGAGCCGTCTATATACTCGCAGACACGGGAACGTGCCTCAATGCGGTCACAGAGGCAGCAGCTTTTGCACAGATGCTCTGGTGATTCTGGCACTTTCCAGGCACACTCCTGAAAGTCGCGCACACTGCTGTTCACTCGCTAAACGACCTCTTGGGAAACACGTCTCCGGTCGATGGACCGCTCAGATTGCTTCTCGTGTAACTGTGAACTGTGTCAGCGCAGGGAATCCCTCTCTGTTGAGCAGATGTCAATCCTGCCTCGCTTTTGCTTTGTTGCCTCTACCAAGATGATTTCCCGTTTCTCTCTTCACTGGAGCACGCAGACACAGCCAACGCACATCAAGTGTCAAGAGACACACTCTGCTGAGCTCAACGCTTGTGCAGATGCACATGTGCGACGAAGTCAACACACGTGCTTGTGGAGAGAAAGAAAGGGACTCCCAGGCGTGTGGAGCGACGGGGAGAAAGAGCGGGCGCTGAGGAACACAGTTTCAAACAGACTGTCTCCACACAAACAGGCACCTGTCTGCAGGTATCCTAGATCTTGATTCTTGAACTTGAGGAAACACGCGTCTGAGCAAAACTCCCAAACGCTTCCAGGAAAGACACAGGCTCTCCCACAAGCACACAAGTGTTTGCCCTCAGCTATACATCAGGGACAAGCTTGTGAAGAGATGCCCTGCTATTCTTTCGCCTTATGGCATCATGTGTTTCGTTTCTCTTGGAGATCGATTGTTAAACGTCTTTCCTCGGGCGACTGTGAAGCATTTGCCAGCGGAGGAGAAGTAGCACGGAGCAGCATTCAGTACTGCCTACGAGTGTCTTTGCTACCCTACTAGCGGAGCTCCAAGAACAGGCACACATCTTCAGGTACCTTCCAAATGTGGATTCCCCTGCAGCCCCGTAGGCGGGCGTGCAGTACGCCAACCATCAACGGACGTTTTTCCCCTCAAGCCTGTCAGGACGTTGCTCGTCCGTCTTTCCCTTAATAGATGGGAGTAGGCGCGCTTGCGGATGTGTGCGTGTGTGTGGCCACGCGTTTGCTTAGGCATCAGTGTGTGAAAAGGTAGGTGCTTTTCTCTAGCTGCGTGTGCGTGCACGTGGTGCTGGGTGCACATTCCTGGGTGCTCGAGGTAAGGTTTCTGCATGGTTTTCGCTGAGGAATCGTGTGTGTGCACATGGACAAAGAGAAGGCGCAGCAACCAGGTTCCAGCGCCGAAGAAGGCAAAAGGCAAGGTTTCCGGCGCTATCTCCTTCACTCCCCAGTCCTAGTCGCGCAAAGCAAGCCGCTAAGCCGGCGACCGGCAAGAGAGCTACAACGAAGCATGCCGAACGGAGAAAATAGCAGCAGCTCATCTGTTCACACCTTGTTTCTGCCATGTGCTTGAACGCCAAGACGTTCGCGCTTCTGTGAGATGAAAGACGTCCTTCTGCATATGTGGTTGCTCACACCGGTGCACTTGTTAGTGTATCCATTCAGTCCTGGGCTGCGGGGCATTCAGAAGTGGCTCTGTGGAGACGTCTGCATAGAGGCAGCTGTCAGAACACGCACACTCGATTGTTCACCAAAACATATGCAGACGCGTCCTTAGCCTGTAGATTTGGATGCACAGAGTTCCCTGTGTTCGCAAGAGACAAGGGAATCGCGTCTGTACGCACAGAAGCAATAGCGGACCGTTTCCCTCGGAGTGAACGCGAAAGAGCCGTCTATATACTCGCAGACACGGGAACGTGCCTCAATGCGGTCACAGAGGCAGCAGCTTTTGCACAGATGCTCTGGTGATTCTGGCACTTTCCAGGCACACTCCTGAAAGTCGCGCACACTGCTGTTCACTCGCTAAACGACCTCTTGGGAAACACGTCTCCGGTCGATGGACCGCTCAGATTGCTTCTCGTGTAACTGTGAACTGTGTCAGCGCAGGGAATCCCTCTCTGTTGAGCAGATGTCAATCCTGCCTCGCTTTTGCTTTGTTGCCTCTACCAAGATGATTTCCCGTTTCTCTCTTCACTGGAGCACGCAGACACAGCCAACGCACATCAAGTGTCAAGAGACACACTCTGCTGAGCTCAACGCTTGTGCAGATGCACATGTGCGACGAAGTCAACACACGTGCTTGTGGAGAGAAAGAAAGGGACTCCCAGGCGTGTGGAGCGACGGGGAGAAAGAGCGGGCGCTGAGGAACACAGTTTCAAACAGACTGTCTCCACACAAACAGGCACCTGTCTGCAGGTATCCTAGATCTTGATTCTTGAACTTGAGGAAACACGCGTCTGAGCAAAACTCCCAAACGCTTCCAGGAAAGACACAGGCTCTCCCACAAGCACACAAGTGTTTGCCCTCAGCTATACATCAGGGACAAGCTTGTGAAGAGATGCCCTGCTATTCTTTCGCCTTATGGCATCATGTGTTTCGTTTCTCTTGGAGATCGATTGTTAAACGTCTTTCCTCGGGCGACTGTGAAGCATTTGCCAGCGGAGGAGAAGTAGCACGGAGCAGCATTCAGTACTGCCTACGAGTGTCTTTGCTACCCTACTAGCGGAGCTCCAAGAACAGGCACACATCTTCAGGTACCTTCCAAATGTGGATTCCCCTGCAGCCCCGTAGGCGGGCGTGCAGTACGCCAACCATCAACGGACGTTTTTCCCCTCAAGCCTGTCAGGACGTTGCTCGTCCGTCTTTCCCTTAATAGATGGGAGTAGGCGCGCTTGCGGATGTGTGCGTGTGTGTGGCCACGCGTTTGCTTAGGCATCAGTGTGTGAAAAGGTAGGTGCTTTTCTCTAGCTGCGTGTGCGTGCACGTGGTGCTGGGTGCACATTCCTGGGTGCTCGAGGTAAGGTTTCTGCATGGTTTTCGCTGAGGAATCGTGTGTGTGCACATGGACAAAGAGAAGGCGCAGCAACCAGGTTCCAGCGCCGAAGAAGGCAAAAGGCAAGGTTTCCGGCGCTATCTCCTTCACTCCCCAGTCCTAGTCGCGCAAAGCAAGCCGCTAAGCCGGCGACCGGCAAGAGAGCTACAACGAAGCATGCCGAACGGAGAAAATAGCAGCAGCTCATCTGTTCACACCTTGTTTCTGCCATGTGCTTGAACGCCAAGACGTTCGCGCTTCTGTGAGATGAAAGACGTCCTTCTGCATATGTGGTTGCTCACACCGGTGCACTTGTTAGTGTATCCATTCAGTCCTGGGCTGCGGGGCATTCAGAAGTGGCTCTGTGGAGACGTCTGCATAGAGGCAGCTGTCAGAACACGCACACTCGATTGTTCACCAAAACATATGCAGACGCGTCCTTAGCCTGTAGATTTGGATGCACAGAGTTCCCTGTGTTCGCAAGAGACAAGGGAATCGCGTCTGTACGCACAGAAGCAATAGCGGACCGTTTCCCTCGGAGTGAACGCGAAAGAGCCGTCTATATACTCGCAGACACGGGAACGTGCCTCAATGCGGTCACAGAGGCAGCAGCTTTTGCACAGATGCTCTGGTGATTCTGGCACTTTCCAGGCACACTCCTGAAAGTCGCGCACACTGCTGTTCACTCGCTAAACGACCTCTTGGGAAACACGTCTCCGGTCGATGGACCGCTCAGATTGCTTCTCGTGTAACTGTGAACTGTGTCAGCGCAGGGAATCCGTCTCTGTTGAGCAGATGTCAATCCTGCCTCGCTTTTGCTTTGTTGCCTCTACCAAGATGATTTCCCGTTTCTCTCTTCACTGGAGCACGCAGACACAGCCAACGCACATCAAGTGTCAAGAGACACACTCTGCTGAGCTCAACGCTTGTGCAGATGCACATGTGCGACGAAGTCAACACACGTGCTTGTGGAGAGAAAGAAAGGGACTCCCAGGCGTGTGGAGCGACGGGGAGAAAGAGCGGGCGCTGAGGAACACAGTTTCAAACAGACTGTCTCCACACAAACAGGCACCTGTCTGCAGGTATCCTAGATCTTGATTCTTGAACTTGAGGAAACACGCGTCTGAGCAAAACTCCCAAACGCTTCCAGGAAAGACACAGGCTCTCCCACAAGCACACAAGTGTTTGCCCTCAGCTATAGATCAGGGACAAGCTTGTGAAGAGATGCCCTGCTATTCTTTCGCCTTATGGCATCATGTGTTTCGTTTCTCTTGGAGATCGATTGCTAAACGTCTTTCCTCGGGCGACTGTGAAGCATTTGCCAGCGGAGGAGAAGTAGCACGGAGCAGCATTCAGTACTGCCTACGAGTGTCTTTGCTACCCTACTAGCGGAGCTCCAAGAACAGGCACACATCTTCAGGTACCTTCCAAATGTGGATTCCCCTGCAGCCCCGTAGGCGGGCGTGCAGTACGCCAACCATCAACGGACGTTTTTCCCCTCAAGCCTGTCAGGACGTTGCTCGTCCGTCTTTCCCTCAATAGATGGGAGTAGGCGCGCTTGCGGATGTGTGCGTGTGTGTGGCCACGCGTTTGCTTAGGCATCAGTGTGTGAAAAGGTAGGTGCTTTTCTCTAGCTGCGTGTGCGTGCACGTGGTGCTGGGTGCACATCCCTGGGTGCTCGAGGTAAGGTTTCTGCATGGTTTTCGCTGAGGAATCGTGTGTGTGCACATGGACAAAGAGAAGGCGCAGCAACCAGGTTCCAGCGCCGAAGAAGGCAAAAGGCAAGGTTTCCGGCGCTATCTCCTTCACTCCCCAGACCTAGTCGCGCAAAGCAAGCCGCTAAGCCGGCGACCGGCAAGAGAGCTACAACGAAGCATGCCGAACGGAGAAAATAGCAGCAGCGCATCTGTTCACACCTTGTTTCTGCCATGTGCTTGAACGCCAAGACGTTCGCGCTTCTGTGAGATGAAAGACGTCCTTCTGCATATGTGGTTGCTCACACCGGTGCACTTGTTAGTGTATCCATTCAGTCCTGGGCTGCGGGGCATTCAGAAGTGGCTCTGTGGAGACGTCTGCATAGAGGCAGCTGTCAGAACACGCACACTCGATTGTTCACCAAAACATATGCAGACGCGTCCTTAGCCTGTAGATTTGGATGCACAGAGTTCCCTGTGTTCGCAAGAGACAAGGGAATCGCGTCTGTACGCACAGAAGGAATAGCGGACCGTTTCCCTCGGAGTGAACGCGAAAGAGCCGTCTATATACTCGCAGACACGGGAACGTGCCTCAATGCGGTCACAGAGGCAGCAGCTTTTGCACAGATGCTCTGGTGATTCTGGCACTTTCCAGGCACACTCCTGAAAGTCGCGCACACTGCTGTTCACTCGCTAAACGACCTCTTGGGAAACACGTCTGCGGTCGATGGACCGCTCAGATTGCTTCTCGTGTAACTGTGAACTGTGTCAGCGCAGGGAATCCGTCTCTGTTGAGCAGATGTCAATCCTGCCTCGCTTTTGCTTTGTTGCCTCTACCAAGATGATTTCCCGTTTCTCTCTTCACTGGAGCACGCAGACACAGCCAACGCACATCAAGTGTCAAGAGACACACTCTGCTGAGCTCAACGCTTGTGCAGATGCACATGTGCGACGAAGTCAACACACGTGCTTGTGGAGAGAAAGAAAGGGACTCCCAGGCGTGTGGAGCGACGGGGAGAAAGAGCGGGCGCTGAGGAACACAGTTTCAAACAGACTGTCTCCACACAAACAGGCACCTGTCTGCAGGTATCCTAGATCTTGATTCTTGAACTTGAGGAAACACGCGTCTGAGCAAAACTCCCAAACGCTTCCAGGAAAGACACAGGCTCTCCCACAAGCACACAAGTGTTTGCCCTCAGCTATAGATCAGGGACAAGCTTGTGAAGAGATGCCCTGCTATTCTTTCGCCTTATGGCATCATGTGTTTCGTTTCTCTTGGAGATCGATTGCTAAACGTCTTTCCTCGGGCGACTGTGAAGCATTTGCCAGCGGAGGAGAAGTAGCACGGAGCAGCATTCAGTACTGCCTACGAGTGTCTTTGCTACCCTACTAGCGGAGCTCCAAGAACAGGCACACATCTTCAGGTACCTTCCAAATGTGGATTCCCCTGCAGCCCCGTAGGCGGGCGTGCAGTACGCCAACCATCAACGGACGTTTTTCCCCTCAAGCCTGTCAGGACGTTGCTCGTCCGTCTTTCCCTCAATAGATGGGAGTAGGCGCGCTTGCGGATGTGTGCGTGTGTGTGGCCACGCGTTTGCTTAGGCATCAGTGTGTGAAAAGGTAGGTGCTTTTCTCTAGCTGCGTGTGCGTGCACGTGGTGCTGGGTGCACATCCCTGGGTGCTCGTGGAAAGGTTTCTGCATGGTTTTCGCTGAGGAATCGTGTGTGTGCACATGGACAAAGAGAAGGCGCAGCAACCAGGTTCCAGCGCCGAAGAAGGCAAAAGGCAAGGTTTCCGGCGCTATCTCCTTCACTCCCCAGACCTAGTCGCGCAAAGCAAGCCGCTAAGCCGGCGACCGGCAAGAGAGCTACAACGAAGCATGCCGAACGGAGAAAATAGCAGCAGCTCATCTGTTCACACCTTGTTTCTGCCATGTGCTTGAACGCCAAGACGTTCGCGCTTCTGTGAGATGAAAGACGTCCTTCTGCATATGTGGTTGCTCACAGCGGTGCACTTGTTAGTGTATCCATTCAGTCCTGGGCTGCGGGGCATTCAGAAGTGGCTCTGTGGAGACGTCTGCATAGAGGCAGCTGTCAGAACACGCACACTCGATTGTTCACCAAAACATATGCAGACGCGTCCTTAGCCTGTAGATTTGGATGCACAGAGTTCCCTGTGTTTGCAAGAGACAAGGGAATCGCGTCTGTACGCACAGAAGGAATAGCGGACCGTTTCCCTCGGAGTGAACGCGAAAGAGCCGTCTATATACTCGCAGACACGGGAACGTGCCTCAATGCGGTCACAGAGGCAGCAGCTTTTGCACAGATGCTCTGGTGATTCTGGCACTTTCCAGGCACACTCCTGAAAGTCGCGCACACTGCTGTTCACTCGCTAAACGACCTCTTGGGAAACACGTCTCCGGTCGATGGACCGCTCAGATTGCTTCTCGTGTAACTGTGAACTGTGTCAGCGCAGGGAATCCGTCTCTGTTGAGCAGATGTCAATCCTGCCTCGCTTTTGCTTTGTTGCCTCTACCAAGATGATTTCCCGTTTCTCTCTTCACTGGAGCACGCAGACACAGCCAACGCACATCAAGTGTCAAGAGACACACTCTGCTGAGCTCAACGCTTGTGCAGATGCACATGTGCGACGAAGTCAACACACGTGCTTGTGGAGAGAAAGAAAGGGACTCCCAGGCGTGTGGAGCGACGGGGAGAAAGAGCGGGCGCTGAGGAACACAGTTTCAAACAGACTGTCTCCACACAAACAGGCACCTGTCTGCAGGTATCCTAGATCTTGATTCTTGAACTTGAGGAAACACGCGTCTGAGCAAAACTCCCAAACGCTTCCAGGAAAGACACAGGCTCTCCCACAAGCACACAAGTGTTTGCCCTCAGCTATAGATCAGGGACAAGCTTGTGAAGAGATGCCCTGCTATTCTTTCGCCTTATGGCATCATGTGTTTCGTTTCTCTTGGAGATCGATTGTTAAACGTCTTTCCTCGGGCGACTGTGAAGCATTTGCCAGCGGAGGAGAAGTAGCACGGAGCAGCATTCAGTACTGCCTACGAGTGTCTTTGCTACCCTACTAGCGGAGCTCCAAGAACAGGCACACATCTTCAGGTACCTTCCAAATGTGGATTCCCCTGCAGCCCCGTAGGCGGGCGTGCAGTACGCCAACCATCAACGGACGTTTTTCCCCTCAAGCCTGTCAGGACGTTGCTCGTCCGTCTTTCCCTCAATAGATGGGAGTAGGCGCGCTTGCGGATGTGTGCGTGTGTGTGGCCACGCGTTTGCTTAGGCATCAGTGTGTGAAAAGGTAGGTGCTTTTCTCTAGCTGCGTGTGCGTGCACGTGGTGCTGGGTGCACATCCCTGGGTGCTCGAGGTAAGGTTTCTGCATGGTTTTCGCTGAGGAATCGTGTGTGTGCACATGGACAAAGAGAAGGCGCAGCAACCAGGTTCCAGCGCCGAAGAAGGCAAAAGGCAAGGTTTCCGGCGCTATCTCCTTCACTCCCCAGACCTAGTCGCGCAAAGCAAGCCGCTAAGCCGGCGACCGGCAAGAGAGCTACAACGAAGCATGCCGAACGGAGAAAATAGCAGCAGCTCATCTGTTCACACCTTGTTTCTGCCATGTGCTTGAACGCCAAGACGTTCGCGCTTCTGTGAGATGAAAGACGTCCTTCTGCATATGTGGTTGCTCACAGCGGTGCACTTGTTAGTGTATCCATTCAGTCCTGGGCTGCGGGGCATTCAGAAGTGGCTCTGTGGAGACGTCTGCATAGAGGCAGCTGTCAGAACACGCACACTCGATTGTTCACCAAAACATATGCAGACGCGTCCTTAGCCTGTAGATTTGGATGCACAGAGTTCCCTGTGTTCGCAAGAGACAAGGGAATCGCGTCTGTACGCACAGAAGGAATAGCGGACCGTTTCCCTCGGAGTGAACGCGAAAGAGCCGTCTATGTACTCGGAGACACGGGAACGTGCCTCAATGCGGTCACAGAGGCAGCAGCTTTTGCACAGATGCTCTGGTGATTCTGGCACTTTCCAGGCACACTCCTGAAAGTCGCGCACACTGCTGTTCACTCGCTAAACGACCTCTTGGGAAACACGTCTGCGGTCGATGGACCGCTCAGATTGCTTCTCGTGTAACTGTGAACTGTGTCAGCGCAGGGAATCCGTCTCTGTTGAGCAGATGTCAATCCTGCCTCGCTTTTGCTTTGTTGCCTCTACCAAGATGATTTCCCGTTTCTCTCTTCACTGGAGCACGCAGACACAGCCAACGCACATCAAGTGTCAAGAGACACACTCTGCTGAGCTCAACGCTTGTGCAGATGCACATGTGCGACGAAGTCAACACACGTGCTTGTGGAGAGAAAGAAAGGGACTCCCAGGCGTGTGGAGCGACGGGGAGAAAGAGCGGGCGCTGAGGAACACAGTTTCAAACAGACTGTCTCCACACAAACAGGCACCTGTCTGCAGGTATCCTAGATCTTGATTCTTGAACTTGAGGAAACACGCGTCTGAGCAAAACTCCCAAACGCTTCCAGGAAAGACACAGGCTCTCCCACAAGCACACAAGTGTTTGCCCTCAGCTATACATCAGGGACAAGCTTGTGAAGAGATGCCCTGCTATTCTTTCGCCTTATGGCATCATGTGTTTCGTTTCTCTTGGAGATCGATTGCTAAACGTCTTTCCTCGGGCGACTGTGAAGCATTTGCCAGCGGAGGAGAAGTAGCACGGAGCAGCATTCAGTACTGCCTACGAGTGTCTTTGCTACCCTACTAGCGGAGCTCCAAGAACAGGCACACATCTTCAGGTACCTTCCAAATGTGGATTCCCCTGCAGCCCCGTAGGCGGGCGTGCAGTACGCCAACCATCAACGGACGTTTTTCCCCTCAAGCCTGTCAGGACGTTGCTCGTCCGTCTTTCCCTCAATAGATGGGAGTAGGCGCGCTTGCGGATGTGTGCGTGTGTGTGGCCACGCGTTTGCTTAGGCATCAATGTGTGAAAAGGTAGGTGCTTATCTCTAGCTGCGTGTGCGTGCACGTGGTGCTGGGTGCACATCCCTGGGTGCTCGTGGAAAGGTTTCTGCATGCTTTTCTCTGAGGAATCGTGTGTGTGCACATGGACAAAGAGAAGGCGCAGCAACCAGGTTCCAGCGCCGAAGAAGGCAAAAGGCAAGGTTTCCGGCGCTATCTCCTTCTCTCCGCAGATCTAGTCGCGCAAAGCAAGCCGCTAAGCCGGCGACCGGCAAGAGAGCTACAACGAAGCATGCCGAACGGAGAAAATAGCAGCAGCTCATCTGTTCACACCTTGTTTCTGCCATGTGCTTGAACGCCAAGACGTTCGCGCTTCTGTGAGATGAAAGACGTCCTTCTGCATATGTGGTTGCTCACACCGGTGCACTTGTTAGTGTATCCATTCAGTCCTGGGCTGCGGGGCATTCAGAAGTGGCTCTGTGGAGACGTCTGCATAGAGGCAGCTGTCAGAACACGCACACTCGATTGTTCACCAAAACATATGCAGACGCGTCCTTAGCCTGTAGATTTGGATGCACAGAGTTCCCTGTGTTCGCAAGAGACAAGGGAATCGCGTCTGTACGCACAGAAGCAATAGCGGACCGTTTCCCTCGGAGTGAACGCGAAAGAGCCGTCTATATACTCGCAGACACGGGAACGTGCCTCAATGCGGTCACAGAGGCAGCAGCTTTTGCACAGATGCTCTGGTGATTCTGGCACTTTCCAGGCACACTCCTGAAAGTCGCGCACACTGCTGTTCACTCGCTAAACGACCTCTTGGGAAACACGTCTCCGGTCGATGGACCGCTCAGATTGCTTCTCGTGTAACTGTGAACTGTGTCAGCGCAGGGAATCCCTCTCTGTTGAGCAGATGTCAATCCTGCCTCGCTTTTGCTTTGTTGCCTCTACCAAGATGATTTCCCGTTTCTCTCTTCACTGGAGCACGCAGACACAGCCAACGCACATCAAGTGTCAAGAGACACACTCTGCTGAGCTCAACGCTTGTGCAGATGCACATGTGCGACGAAGTCAACACACGTGCTTGTGGAGAGAAAGAAAGGGACTCCCAGGCGTGTGGAGCGACGGGGAGAAAGAGCGGGCGCTGAGGAACACAGTTTCAAACAGACTGTCTCCACACAAACAGGCACCTGTCTGCAGGTATCCTAGATCTTGATTCTTGAACTTGAGGAAACACGCGTCTGAGCAAAACTCCCAAACGCTTCCAGGAAAGACACAGGCTCTCCCACAAGCACACAAGTGTTTGCCCTCAGCTATACATCAGGGACAAGCTTGTGAAGAGATGCCCTGCTATTCTTTCGCCTTATGGCATCATGTGTTTCGTTTCTCTTGGAGATCGATTGTTAAACGTCTTTCCTCGGGCGACTGTGAAGCATTTGCCACCGGCGGAGAAGTAGCACGGAGCAGCATTCAGTACTGCCTACGAGTGTCTTTGCTACCCTACTAGCGGAGCTCCAAGAACAGGCACACATCTTCAGGTACCTTCCAAATGTGGATTCCCCTGCAGCCCCGTAGGCGGGCGTGCAGTACGCCAACCATCAACGGACGTTTTTCCCCTCAAGCCTGTCAGGACGTTGCTCGTCCGTCTTTCCCTCAATAGATGGGAGTAGGCGCGCTTGCGGATGTGTGCGTGTGTGTGGCCACGCGTTTGCTTAGGCATCAGTGTGTGAAAAGGTAGGTGCTTTTCTCTAGCTGCGTGTGCGTGCACGTGGTGCTGGGTGCACATCCCTGGGTGCTCGAGGTAAGGTTTCTGCATGGTTTTCGCTGAGGAATCGTGTGTGTGCACATGGACAAAGAGAAGGCGCAGCAACCAGGTTCCAGCGCCGAAGAAGGCAAAAGGCAAGGTTTCCGGCGCTATCTCCTTCTCTCCGCAGATCTAGTCGCGCAAAGCAAGCCGCTAAGCCGGCGACCGGCAAGAGAGCTACAACGAAGCATGCCGAACGGAGAAAATAGCAGCAGCTCATCTGTTCACACCTTGTTTCTGCCATGTGCTTGAACGCCAAGACGTTCGCGCTTCTGTGAGATGAAAGACGTCCTTCTGCATATGTGGTTGCTCACACCGGTGCACTTGTTAGTGTATCCATTCAGTCCTGGGCTGCGGGGCATTCAGAAGTGGCTCTGTGGAGACGTCTGCATAGAGGCAGCTGTCAGAACACGCACACTCGATTGTTCACCAAAACATATGCAGACGCGTCCTTAGCCTGTAGATTTGGATGCACAGAGTTCCCTGTGTTCGCAAGAGACAAGGGAATCGCGTCTGTACGCACAGAAGCAATAGCGGACCGTTTCCCTCGGAGTGAACGCGAAAGAGCCGTCTATGTACTCGGAGACACGGGAACGTGCCTCAATGCGGTCACAGAGGCAGCAGCTTTTGCACAGGTGCTCTGGTGATTCTGGCACTTTCCAGGCACACTCCTGAAAGTCGCGCACACTGCTGTTCACTCGCTAAACGACCTCTTGGGAAACACGTCTCCGGTCGATGGACCGCTCAGATTGCTTCTCGTGTAACTGTGAACTGTGTCAGCGCAGGGAATCCCTCTCTGTTGAGCAGATGTCAATCCTGCCTCGCTTTTGCTTTGTTGCCTCTACCAAGATGATTTCCCGTTTCTCTCTTCACTGGAGCACGCAGACACAGCCAACGCACATCAAGTGTCAAGAGACACACTCTGCTGAGCTCAACGCTTGTGCAGATGCACATGTGCGACGAAGTCAACACACGTGCTTGTGGAGAGAAAGAAAGGGACTCCCAGGCGTGTGGAGCGACGGGGAGAAAGAGCGGGCGCTGAGGAACACAGTTTCAAACAGACTGTCTCCACACAAACAGGCACCTGTCTGCAGGTATCCTAGATCTTGATTCTTGAACTTGAGGAAACACGCGTCTGAGCAAAACTCCCAAACGCTTCCAGGAAAGACACAGGCTCTCCCACAAGCACACAAGTGTTTGCCCTCAGCTATACATCAGGGACAAGCTTGTGAAGAGATGCCCTGCTATTCTTTCGCCTTATGGCATCATGTGTTTCGTTTCTCTTGGAGATCGATTGTTAAACGTCTTTCCTCGGGCGACTGTGAAGCATTTGCCACCGGCGGAGAAGTAGCACGGAGCAGCATTCAGTACTGCCTACGAGTGTCTTTGCTACCCTACTAGCGGAGCTCCAAGAACAGGCACACATCTTCAGGTACCTTCCAAATGTGGATTCCCCTGCAGCCCCGTAGGCGGGCGTGCAGTACGCCAACCATCAACGGACGTTTTTCCCCTCAAGCCTGTCAGGACGTTGCTCGTCCGTCTTTCCCTCAATAGATGGGAGTAGGCGCGCTTGCGGATGTGTGCGTGTGTGTGGCCACGCGTTTGCTTAGGCATCAGTGTGTGAAAAGGTAGGTGCTTTTCTCTAGCTGCGTGTGCGTGCACGTGGTGCTGGGTGCACATCCCTGGGTGCTCGAGGTAAGGTTTCTGCATGGTTTTCGCTGAGGAATCGTGTGTGTGCACATGGACAAAGAGAAGGCGCAGCAACCAGGTTCCAGCGCCGAAGAAGGCAAAAGGCAAGGTTTCCGGCGCTATCTCCTCTCCCCAGACCTAGTCGCGCAAAGCAAGCCGCTAAGCCGGCGACCGGCAAGAGAGCTACAACGAAGCATGCCGAACGGAGAAAATAGCAGCAGCTCATCTGTTCACACCTTGTTTCTGCCATGTGCTTGAACGCCAAGACGTTCGCGCTTCTGTGAGATGAAAGACGTCCTTCTGCATATGTGGTTGCTCACACCGGTGCACTTGTTAGTGTATCCATTCAGTCCTGGGCTGCGGGGCATTCAGAAGTGGCTCTGTGGAGACGTCTGCATAGAGGCAGCTGTCAGAACACGCACACTCGATTGTTCACCAAAACATATGCAGACGCGTCCTTAGCCTGTAGATTTGGATGCACAGAGTTCCCTGTGTTCGCAAGAGACAAGGGAATCGCGTCTGTACGCACAGAAGCAATAGCGGACCGTTTCCCTCGGAGCGAACGCGAAAGAGCCGTCTATATACTCGCAGACACGGGAACGTGCCTCAATGCGGTCACAGAGGCAGCAGCTTTTGCACAGGTGCTCTGGTGATTCTGGCACTTTCCAGGCACACTCCTGAAAGTCGCGCACACTGCTGTTCACTCGCTAAACGACCTCTTGGGAAACACGTCTCCGGTCGATGGACCGCTCAGATTGCTTCTCGTGTAACTGTGAACTGTGTCAGCGCAGGGAATCCGTCTCTGTTGAGCAGATGTCAATCCTGCCTCGCTTTTGCTTTGTTGCCTCTACCAAGATGATTTCCCGTTTCTCTCTTCACTGGAGCACGCAGACACAGCCAACGCACATCAAGTGTCAAGAGACACACTCTGCTGAGCTCAACGCTTGTGCAGATGCACATGTGCGACGAAGTCAACACACGTGCTTGTGGAGAGAAAGAAAGGGACTCCAGGCGTGTGGAGCGACGGGGAGAAAGAGCGGGCGCTGAGGAACACAGTTTCAAACAGACTGTCTCCACACAAACAGGCACCTGTCTGCAGGTATCCTAGATCTTGATTCTTGAACTTGAGGAAACACGCGTCTGAGCAAAACTCCCAAACGCTTCCAGGAAAGACACAGGCTCTCCCACAAGCACACAAGTGTTTGCCCTCAGCTATAGATCAGGGACAAGCTTGTGAAGAGATGCCCTGCTATTCTTTCGCCTTATGGCATCATGTGTTTCGTTTCTCTTGGAGATCGATTGTTAAACGTCTTTCCTCGGGCGACTGTGAAGCATTTGCCAGCGGAGGAGAAGTAGCACGGAGCAGCATTCAGTACTGCCTAGGAGTGTCTTTGCTACCCTACTAGCGGAGCTCCAAGAACAGGCACACATCTTCAGGTACCTTCCAAATGTGGATTCCCCTGCAGCCCCGTAGGCGGGCGTGCAGTACGCCAACCATCAACGGACGTTTTTCCCCTCAAGCCTGTCAGGACGTTGCTCGTCCGTCTTTCCCTCAATAGATGGGAGTAGGCGCGCTTGCGGATGTGTGCGTGTGTGTGGCCACGCGTTTGCTTAGGCATCAGTGTGTGAAAAGGTAGGTGCTTTTCTCTAGCTGCGTGTGCGTGCACGTGGTGCTGGGTGCACATCCCTGGGTGCTCGAGGTAAGGTTTCTGCATGGTTTTCGCTGAGGAATCGTGTGTGTGCACATGGACAAAGAGAAGGCGCAGCAACCAGGTTCCAGCGCCGAAGAAGGCAAAAGGCAAGGTTTCCGGCGCTATCTCCTTCTCTCCCCAGACCGAGTCGCGCAAAGCAAGCCGCTAAGCCGGCGACCGGCAAGAGAGCTACAACGAAGCATGCCGAACGGAGAAAATAGCAGCAGCGCATCTGTTCACACCTTGTTTCTGCCATGTGCTTGAACGCCAAGACGTTCGCGCTTCTGTGAGATGAAAGACGTCCTTCTGCATATGTGGTTGCTCACACCGGTGCACTTGTTAGTGTATCCATTCAGTCCTGAGCTGCGGGGCATTCAGAAGTGGCTCTGTGGAGACGTCTGCATAGAGGCAGCTGTCAGAACACGCACACTCGATTGTTCACCAAAACATATGCAGACGCGTCCTTAGCCTGTAGATTTGGATGCACAGAGTTCCCTGTGTTCGCAAGAGACAAGGGAATCGCGTCTGTACGCACAGAAGCAATAGCGGACCGTTTCCCTCGGAGTGAACGCGAAAGAGCCGTCTATATACTCCCAGACACGGGAACGTGCCTCAATGCGGTCACAGAGGCAGCAGCTTTTGCACAGATGCTCTGGTGATTCTGGCACTTTCCAGGCACACTCCTGAAAGTCGCGCACACTGCTGTTCACTCGCTAAACGACCTCTTGGGAAACACGTCTCCGGTCGATGGACCGCTCAGATTGCTTCTCGTGTAACTGTGAACTGTGTCAGCGCAGGGAATCCGTCTCTGTTGAGCAGATGTCAATCCTGCCTCGCTTTTGCTTTGTTGCCTCTACCAAGATGATTTCCCATTTCTCTCTTCACTGGAGCACGCAGACACAGCCAACGCACATCAAGTGTCAAGAGACACACTCTGCTGAGCTCAACGCTTGTGCAGATGCACATGTGCGACGAAGTCAACACACGTGCTTGTGGAGAGAAAGAAAGGGACTCCCAGGCGTGTGGAGCGACGGGGAGAAAGAGCGGGCGCTGAGGAACACAGTTTCAAACAGACTGTCTCCACACAAACAGGCACCTGTCTGCAGGTATCCTAGATCTTGATTCTTGAACTTGAGGAAACACGCGTCTGAGCAAAACTCCCAAACGCTTCCAGGAAAGACACAGGCTCTCCCACAAGCACACAAGTGTTTGCCCTCAGCTATAGATCAGGGACAAGCTTGTGAAGAGATGCCCTGCTATTCTTTCGCCTTATGGCATCATGTGTTTCGTTTCTCTTGGAGATCGATTGCTAAACGTCTTTCCTCGGGCGACTGTGAAGCATTTGCCAGCGGAGGAGAAGTAGCACGGAGCAGCATTCAGTACTGCCTACGAGTGTCTTTGCTACCCTACTAGCGGAGCTCCAAGAACAGGCACACATCTTCAGGTACCTTCCAAATGTGGATTCCCCTGCAGCCCCGTAGGCGGGCGTGCAGTACGCCAACCATCAACGGACGTTTTTCCCCTCAAGCCTGTCAGGACGTTGCTCGTCCGTCTTTCCCTCAATAGATGGGAGTAGGCGCGCTTGCGGATGTGTGCGTGTGTGTGGCCACGCGTTTGCTTAGGCATCAGTGTGTGAAAAGGTAGGTGCTTTTCTCTAGCTGCGTGTGCGTGCACGTGGTGCTGGGTGCACATCCCTGGGTGCTCGAGGTAAGGTTTCTGCATGGTTTTCGCTGAGGAATCGTGTGTGTGCACATGGACAAAGAGAAGGCGCAGCAACCAGGTTCCAGCGCCGAAGAAGGCAAAAGGCAAGGTTTCCGGCGCTATCTCCTTCTCTCCGCAGACCTAGTCGCGCAAAGGAAGCCGCTAAGCCGGCGACCGGCAAGAGAGCTACAACGAAGCATGCCGAACGGAGAAAATAGCAGCAGCTCATCTGTTCACACCTTGTTTCTGCCATGTGCTTGAACGCCAAGACGTTCGCGCTTCTGTGAGATGAAAGACGTCCTTCTGCATATGTGGTTGCTCACACCGGTGCACTTGTTAGTGTATCCATTCAGTCCTGGGCTGCGGGGCATTCAGAAGTGGCTCTGTGGAGACGTCTGCATAGAGGCAGCTGTCAGAACACGCACACTCGATTGTTCACCAAAACATATGCAGACGCGTCCTTAGCCTGTAGATTTGGATGCACAGAGTTCCCTGTGTTCGCAAGAGACAAGGGAATCGCGTCTGTACGCACAGAAGCAATAGCGGACCGTTTCCCTCGGAGTGAACGCGAAAGAGCCGTCTATATACTCGCAGACACGGGAACGTGCCTCAATGCGGTCACAGAGGCAGCAGCTTTTGCACAGGTGCTCTGGTGATTCTGGCACTTTCCAGGCACACTCCTGAAAGTCGCGCACACTGCTGTTCACTCGCTAAACGACCTCTTGGGAAACACGTCTCCGGTCGATGGACCGCTCAGATTGCTTCTCGTGTAACTGTGAACTGTGTCAGCGCAGGGAATCCGTCTCTGTTGAGCAGATGTCAATCCTGCCTCGCTTTTGCTTTGTTGCCTCTACCAAGATGATTTCCCGTTTCTCTCTTCACTGGAGCACGCAGACACAGCCAACGCACATCAAGTGTCAAGAGACACACTCTGCTGAGCTCAACGCTTGTGCAGATGCACATGTGCGACGAAGTCAACACACGTGCTTGTGGAGAGAAAGAAAGGGACTCCCAGGCGTGTGGAGCGACGGGGAGAAAGAGCGGGCGCTGAGGAACACAGTTTCAAACAGACTGTCTCCACACAAACAGGCACCTGTCTGCAGGTATCCTAGATCTTGATTCTTGAACTTGAGGAAACACGCGTCTGAGCAAAACTCCCAAACGCTTCCAGGAAAGATACAGGCTCTCCCACAAGCACACAAGTGTTTGCCCTCAGCTATAGATCAGGGACAAGCTTGTGAAGAGATGCCCTGCTATTCTTTCGCCTTATGGCATCATGTGTTTCGTTTCTCTTGGAGATGGATTGTTAAACGTCTTTCCTCGGGCGACTGTGAAGCATTTGCCACCGGCGGAAAAGTAGCACGGAGCAGCATTCAGTACTGCCTACGAGTGTCTTTGCTACCCTACTAGCGGAGCTCCAAGAACAGGCACACATCTTCAGGTACCTTCCAAATGTGGATTCCCCTGCAGCCCCGTAGGCGGGCGTGCAGTACGCCAACCATCAACGGACGTTTTTCCCCTCAAGCCTGTCAGGACGTTGCTCGTCCGTCTTTCCCTCAATAGATGGGAGTAGGCGCGCTTGCGGATGTGTGCGTGTGTGTGGCCACGCGTTTGCTTAGGCATCAGTGTGTGAAAAGGTAGGTGCTTTTCTCTAGCTGTGTGTGCGTGCACGTGGTGCTGGGTGCACATCCCTGGGTGCTCGAGGTAAGGTTTCTGCATGGTTTTCGCTGAGGAATCGTGTGTGTGCACATGGACAAAGAGAAGGCGCAGCAACCAGGTTCCAGCGCCGAAGAAGGCAAAAGGCAAGGTTTCCGGCGCTATCTCCTTCTCTCCCCAGACCTAGTCGCGCAAAGGAAGCCGCTAAGCCGGCGACCGGCAAGAGAGCTACAACGAAGCATGCCGAACGGAGAAACTAGCAGCAGCTCATCTGTTCACACCTTGTTTCTGCCATGTGCTTGAACGCCAAGACGTTCGCGCTTCTGTGAGATGAAAGACGTCCTTCTGCATATGTGGTTGCTCACACCGGTGCACTTGTTAGTGTATCCATTCAGTCCTGGGCTGCGGGGCATTCAGAAGTGGCTCTGTGGAGACGTCTGCATAGAGGCAGCTGTCAGAACACGCACACTCGATTGTTCACCAAAACATATGCAGACGCGTCCTTAGCCTGTAGATTTGGATGCACAGAGTTCCCTGTGTTCGCAAGAGACAAGGGAATCGCGTCTGTACGCACAGAAGCAATAGCGGACCGTTTCCCTCGGAGTGAACGCGAAAGAGCCGTCTATATACTCGCAGACACGGGAACGTGCCTCAATGCGGTCACAGAGGCAGCAGCTTTTGCACAGGTGCTCTGGTGATTCTGGCACTTTCCAGGCACACTCCTGAAAGTCGCGCACACTGCTGTTCACTCGCTAAACGACCTCTTGGGAAACACGTCTCCGGTCGATGGACCGCTCAGATTGCTTCTCGTGTAACTGTGAACTGTGTCAGCGCAGGGAATCCGTCTCTGTTGAGCAGATGTCAATCCTGCCTCGCTTTTGCTTTGTTGCCTCTACCAAGATGATTTCCCGTTTCTCTCTTCACTGGAGCACGCAGACACAGCCAACGCACATCAAGTGTCAAGAGACACACTCTGCTGAGCTCAACGCTTGTGCAGATGCACATGTGCGACGAAGTCAACACACGTGCTTGTGGAGAGAAAGAAAGGGACTCCCAGGCGTGTGGAGCGACGGGGAGAAAGAGCGGGCGCTGAGGAACACAGTTTCAAACAGACTGTCTCCACACAAACAGGCACCTGTCTGCAGGTATCCTAGATCTTGATTCTTGAACTTGAGGAAACACGCGTCTGAGCAAAACTCCCAAACGCTTCCAGGAAAGACACAGGCTCTCCCACAAGCACACAAGTGTTTGCCCTCAGCTATAGATCAGGGACAAGCTTGTGAAGAGATGCCCTGCTATTCTTTCGCCTTATGGCATCATGTGTTTCGTTTCTCTTGGAGATCGATTGTTAAACGTCTTTCCTCGGGCGACTGTGAAGCATTTGCCAGCGGAGGAGAAGTAGCACGGAGCAGCATTCAGTACTGCCTACGAGTGTCTTTGCTACCCTACTAGCGGAGCTCCAAGAACAGGCACACATCTTCAGGTACCTTCCAAATGTGGATTCCCCTGCAGCCCCGTAGGCGGGCGTGCAGTACGCCAACCATCAACGGACGTTTTTCCCCTCAAGCCTGTCAGGACGTTGCTCGTCCGTCTTTCCCTCAATAGATGGGAGTAGGCGCGCTTGCGGATGTGTGCGTGTGTGTGGCCACGCGTTTGCTTAGGCATCAGTGTGTGAAAAGGTAGGTGCTTTTCTCTAGCTGCGTGTGCGTGCACGTGGGGCTGGGTGCACATCCCTGGGTGCTCGAGGTAAGGTTTCTGCATGGTTTTCGCTGAGGAATCGTGTGTGTGCACATGGACAAAGAGAAGGCGCAGCAACCAGGTTCCAGCGCCGAAGAAGGCAAAAGGCAAGGTTTCCGGCGCTATCTCCTTCACTCCCCAGTCCTAGTCGCGCAAAGCAAGCCGCTAAGCCGGCGACCGGCAAGAGAGCTACAACGAAGCATGCCGAACGGAGAAAATAGCAGCAGCGCATCTGTTCACACCTTGTTTCTGCCATGTGCTTGAACGCCAAGACGTTCGCGCTTCTGTGAGATGAAAGACGTCCTTCTGCATATGTGGTTGCTCACACCGGTGCACTTGTTAGTGTATCCATTCAGTCCTGGGCTGCGGGGCATTCAGAAGTGGCTCTGTGGAGACGTCTGCATAGAGGCAGCTGTCAGAACACGCACACTCGATTGTTCACCAAAACATATGCAGACGCGTCCTTAGCCTGTAGATTTGGATGCACAGAGTTCCCTGTGTTCGCAAGAGACAAGCGAATCGCGTCTGTACGCACAGAAGGAATAGCGGACCGTTTCCCTCGGAGTGAACGCGGAAGAGCCGTCTATGTACTCGGAGACACGGGAACGTGCCTCAATGCGGTCACAGAGGCAGCAGCTTTTGCACAGATGCTCTGGTGATTCTGGCACTTTCCAGGCACACTCCTGAAAGTCGCGCACACTGCTGTTCACTCGCTAAACGACCTCTTGGGAAACACGTCTCCGGTCGATGGACCGCTCAGATTGCTTCTCGTGTAACTGTGAACTGTGTCAGCGCAGGGAATCCGTCTCTGTTGAGCAGATGTCAATCCTGCCTCGCTTTTGCTTTGTTGCCTCTACCAAGATGATTTCCCGTTTCTCTCTTCACTGGAGCACGCAGACACAGCCAACGCACATCAAGTGTCAAGAGACACACTCTGCTGAGCTCAACGCTTGTGCAGATGCACATGTGCGACGAAGTCAACACACGTGCTTGTGGAGAGAAAGAAAGGGACTCCCAGGCGTGTGGAGCGACGGGGAGAAAGAGCGGGCGCTGAGGAACACAGTTTCAAACAGACTGTCTCCACACAAACAGGCACCTGTCTGCAGGTATCCTAGATCTTGATTCTTGAACTTGAGGAAACACGCGTCTGAGCAAAACTCCCAAACGCTTCCAGGAAAGACACAGGCTCTCCCACAAGCACACAAGTGTTTGCCCTCAGCTATAGATCAGGGACAAGCTTGTGAAGAGATGCCCTGCTATTCTTTCGCCTTATGGCATCATGTGTTTCGTTTCTCTTGGAGATCGATTGTTAAACGTCTTTCCTCGGGCGACTGTGAAGCATTTGCCAGCGGAGGAGAAGTAGCACGGAGCAGCATTCAGTACTGCCTACGAGTGTCTTTGCTACCCTACTAGCGGAGCTCCAAGAACAGGCACACATCTCCAGGTACCTTCCAAATGTGGATTCCCCTGCAGCCCCGTAGGCGGGCGTGCAGTACGCCAACCATCAACGGACGTTTTTCCCCTCAAGCCTGTCAGGACGTTGCTCGTCCGTCTTTCCCTCAATAGATGGGAGTAGGCGCGCTTGCGGATGTGTGCGTGTGTGTGGCCACGCGTTTGCTTAGGCATCAGTGTGTGAAAAGGTAGGTGCTTTTCTCTAGCTGCGTGTGCGTGCACGTGGTGCTGGGTGCACATCCCTGGGTGCTCGAGGTAAGGTTTCTGCATGGTTTTCGCTGAGGAATCGTGTGTGTGCACATGGACAAAGAGAAGGCGCAGCAACCAGGTTCCAGCGCCGAAGAAGGCAAAAGGCAAGGTTTCCGGCGCTATCTCCTTCACTCCCCAGTCCTAGTCGCGCAAAGCAAGCCGCTAAGCCGGCGACCGGCAAGAGAGCTACAACGAAGCATGCCGAACGGAGAAAATAGCAGCAGCTCATCTGTTCACACCTTGTTTCTGCCATGTGCTTGAACGCCAAGACGTTCGCGCTTCTGTGAGATGAAAGACGTCCTTCTGCATATGTGGTTGCTCACACCGGTGCACTTGTTAGTGTATCCATTCAGTCCTGGGCTGCGGGGCATTCAGAAGCGGCTCTGTGGAGACGTCTGCATAGAGGCAGCTGTCAGAACACGCACACTCGATTGTTCACCAAAACATATGCAGACGCGTCCTTAGCCTGTAGATTTGGATGCACAGAGTTCCCTGTGTTCGCAAGAGACAAGCGAATCGCGTCTGTACGCACAGAAGCAATAGCGGACCGTTTCCCTCGGAGCGAACGCGAAGGAGCCGTCTATGTACTCGGAGACACGGGAACGTGCCTCAATGCGGTCACAGAGGCAGCAGCTTTTGCACAGATGCTCTGGTGATTCTGGCACTTTCCAGGCACACTCCTGAAAGTCGCGCACACTGCTGTTCACTCGCTAAACGACCTCTTGGGAAACACGTCTCCGGTCGATGGACCGCTCAGATTGCTTCTCGTGTAACTGTGAACTGTGTCAGCGCAGAGAATCCGTCTCTGTTGAGCAGATGTCAATCCTGCCTCGCTTTTGCTTTGTTGCCTCTACCAAGATGATTTCCCGTTTCTCTCTTCACTGGAGCACGCAGACACAGCCAACGCACATCAAGGGTCAAGAGACACACTCTGCTGAGCTCAACGCTTGTGCAGATGCACATGTGCGACGAAGTCAACACACGTGCTTGTGGAGAGAAAGAAAGGGACTCCCAGGCGTGTGGAGCGACGGGGAGAAAGAGCGGGCGCTGAGGAACACAGTTTCAAACAGACTGTCTCCACACAAACAGGCACCTGTCTGCAGGTATCCTAGATCTTGATTCTTGAACTTGAGGAAACACGCGTCTGAGCAAAACTCCCAAACGCTTCCAGGAAAGACACAGGCTCTCCCACAAGCACACAAGTGTTTGCCCTCAGCTATAGATCAGGGACAAGCTTGTGAAGAGATGCCCTGCTATTCTTTCGCCTTATGGCATCATGTGTTTCGTTTCTCTTGGAGATCGATTGTTAAACGTCTTTCCTCGGGCGACTGTGAAGCATTTGCCAGCGGAGGAGAAGTAGCACGGAGCAGCATTCAGTACTGCCTACGAGTGTCTTTGCTACCCTACTAGCGGAGCTCCAAGAACAGGCACACATCTCCAGGTACCTTCCAAATGTGGATTCCCCTGCAGCCCCGTAGGCGGGCGTGCAGTACGCCAACCATCAACGGACGTTTTTCCCCTCAAGCCTGTCAGGACGTTGCTCGTCCGTCTTTCCCTCAATAGATGGGAGTAGGCGCGCTTGCGGATGTGTGCGTGTGTGTGGCCACGCGTTTGCTTAGGCATCAGTGTGTGAAAAGGTAGGTGCTTTTCTCTAGCTGCGTGTGCGTGCACGTGGGGCTGGGTGCACATCCCTGGGTGCTCGAGGTAAGGTTTCTGCATGGTTTTCGCTGAGGAATCGTGTGTGTGCACATGGACAAAGAGAAGGCGCAGCAACCAGGTTCCAGCGCCGAAGAAGGCAAAAGGCAAGGTTTCCGGCGCTATCTCCTTCACTCCCCAGTCCTAGTCGCGCAAAGCAAGCCGCTAAGCCGGCGACCGGCAAGAGAGCTACAACGAAGCATGCCGAACGGAGAAAATAGCAGCAGCGCATCTGTTCACACCTTGTTTCTGCCATGTGCTTGAACGCCAAGACGTTCGCGCTTCTGTGAGATGAAAGACGTCCTTCTGCATATGTGGTTGCTCACACCGGTGCACTTGTTAGTGTATCCATTCAGTCCTGGGCTGCGGGGCATTCAGAAGTGGCTCTGTGGAGACGTCTGCATAGAGGCAGCTGTCAGAACACGCACACTCGATTGTTCACCAAAACATATGCAGACGCGTCCTTAGCCTGTAGATTTGGATGCACAGAGTTCCCTGTGTTCGCAAGAGACAAGGGAATCGCGTCTGTACGCACAGAAGCAATAGCGGACCGTTTCCCTCGGAGTGAACGCGAAAGAGCCGTCTATGTACTCGGAGACACGGGAACGTGCCTCAATGCGGTCACAGAGGCAGCAGCTTTTGCACAGATGCTCTGGTGATTCTGGCACTTTCCAGGCACACTCCTGAAAGTCGCGCACACTGCTGTTCACTCGCTAAACGACCTCTTGGGAAACACGTCTCCGGTCGATGGACCGCTCAGATTGCTTCTCGTGTAACTGTGAACTGTGTCAGCGCAGGGAATCCGTCTCTGTTGAGCAGATGTCAATCCTGCCTCGCTTTTGCTTTGTTGCCTCTACCAAGATGATTTCCCGTTTCTCTCTTCACTGGAGCACGCAGACACAGCCAACGCACATCAAGTGTCAAGAGACACACTCTGCTGAGCTCAACGCTTGTGCAGATGCACATGTGCGACGAAGTCAACACACGTGCTTGTGGAGAGAAAGAAAGGGACTCCCAGGCGTGTGGAGCGACGGGGAGAAAGAGCGGGCGCTGAGGAACACAGTTTCAAACAGACTGTCTCCACACAAACAGGCACCTGTCTGCAGGTATCCTAGATCTTGATTCTTGAACTTGAGGAAACACGCGTCTGAGCAAAACTCCCAAACGCTTCCAGGAAAGACACAGGCTCTCCCACAAGCACACAAGTGTTTGCCCTCAGCTATAGATCAGGGACAAGCTTGTGAAGAGATGCCCTGCTATTCTTTCGCCTTATGGCATCATGTGTTTCGTTTCTCTTGGAGATCGATTGTTAAACGTCTTTCCTCGGGCGACTGTGAAGCATTTGCCAGCGGAGGAGAAGTAGCACGGAGCAGCATTCAGTACTGCCTACGAGTGTCTTTGCTACCCTACTAGCGGAGCTCCAAGAACAGGCACACATCTCCAGGTACCTTCCAAATGTGGATTCCCCTGCAGCCCCGTAGGCGGGCGTGCAGTACGCCAACCATCAACGGACGTTTTTCCCCTCAAGCCTGTCAGGACGTTGCTCGTCCGTCTTTCCCTCAATAGATGGGAGTAGGCGCGCTTGCGGATGTGTGCGTGTGTGTGGCCACGCGTTTGCTTAGGCATCAGTGTGTGAAAAGGTAGGTGCTTTTCTCTAGCTGCGTGTGCGTGCACGTGGGGCTGGGTGCACATCCCTGGATGCTCGAGGTAAGGTTTCTGCATGGTTTTCGCTGAGGAATCGTGTGTGTGCACATGGACAAAGAGAAGGCGCAGCAACCAGGTTCCAGCGCCGAAGAAGGCAAAAGGCAAGGTTTCCGGCGCTATCTCCTTCACTCCCCAGTCCTAGTCGCGCAAAGCAAGCCGCTAAGCCGGCGACCGGCAAGAGAGCTACAACGAAGCATGCCGAACGGAGAAAATAGCAGCAGCTCATCTGTTCACACCTTGTTTCTGCCATGTGCTTGAACGCCAAGACGTTCGCGCTTCTGTGAGATGAAAGACGTCCTTCTGCATATGTGGTTGCTCACACCGGTGCACTTGTTAGTGTATCCATTCAGTCCTGGGCTGCGGGGCATTCAGAAGCGGCTCTGTGGAGACGTCTGCATAGAGGCAGCTGTCAGAACACGCACACTCGATTGTTCACCAAAACATATGCAGACGCGTCCTTAGCCTGTAGATTTGGATGCACAGAGTTCCCTGTGTTCGCAAGAGACAAGCGAATCGCGTCTGTACGCACAGAAGCAATAGCGGACCGTTTCCCTCGGAGCGAACGCGAAGGAGCCGTCTATGTACTCGGAGACACGGGAACGTGCCTCAATGCGGTCACAGAGGCAGCAGCTTTTGCACAGATGCTCTGGTGATTCTGGCACTTTCCAGGCACACTCCTGAAAGTCGCGCACACTGCTGTTCACTCGCTAAACGACCTCTTGGGAAACACGTCTCCGGTCGA
Organism: Patagioenas fasciata; assembly: GCF_037038585.1. NCBI lineage: Eukaryota > Metazoa > Chordata > Aves > Columbiformes > Columbidae > Patagioenas > Patagioenas fasciata. Next base: position 132,767,348 of record NC_092520.1, on the reverse strand, counting down.
TGGACCGCTCAGATTGCTTCTCGTGTAACTGTGAACTGTGTCAGCGCAGAGAATCCGTCTCTGTTGAGCAGATGTCAATCCTGCCTCGCTTTTGCTTTGTTGCCTCTACCAAGATGATTTCCCGTTTCTCTCTTCACTGGAGCACGCAGACACAGCCAACGCACATCAAGGGTCAAGAGACACACTCTGCTGAGCTCAACGCTTGTGCAGATGCACATGTGCGACGAAGTCAACACACGTGCTTGTGGAGAGAAAGAAAGGGACTCCCAGGCGTGTGGAGCGACGGGGAGAAAGAGCGGGCGCTGAGGAACACAGTTTCAAACAGACTGTCTCCACACAAACAGGCACCTGTCTGCAGGTATCCTAGATCTTGATTCTTGAACTTGAGGAAACACGCGTCTGAGCAAAACTCCCAAACGCTTCCAGGAAAGACACAGGCTCTCCCACAAGCACACAAGTGTTTGCCCTCAGCTATACATCAGGGACAAGCTTGTGAAGAGATGCCCTGCTATTCTTTCGCCTTATGGCATCATGTGTTTCGTTTCTCTTGGAGATCGATTGTTAAACGTCTTTCCTCGGGCGACTGTGAAGCATTTGCCAGCGGAGGAGAAGTAGCACGGAGCAGCATTCAGTACTGCCTACGAGTGTCTTTGCTACCCTACTAGCGGAGCTCCAAGAACAGGCACACATCTCCAGGTACCTTCCAAATGTGGATTCCCCTGCAGCCCCGTAGGCGGGCGTGCAGTACGCCAACCATCAACGGACGTTTTTCCCCTCAAGCCTGTCAGGACGTTGCTCGTCCGTCTTTCCCTCAATAGATGGGAGTAGGCGCGCTTGCGGATGTGTGCGTGTGTGTGGCCACGCGTTTGCTTAGGCATCAGTGTGTGAAAAGGTAGGTGCTTTTCTCTAGCTGCGTGTGCGTGCACGTGGGGCTGGGTGCACATCCCTGGGTGCTCGAGGTAAGGTTTCTGCATGGTTTTCGCTGAGGAATCGTGTGTGTGCACATGGACAAAGAGAAGGCGCAGCAACCAGGTTCCAGCGCCGAAGAAGGCAAAAGGCAAGGTTTCCGGCGCTATCTCCTTCTCTCCGCAGACCTAGTCGCGCAAAGCAAGCCGCTAAGCCGGCGACCGGCAAGAGAGCTACAACGAAGCATGCCGAACGGAGAAAATAGCAGCAGCGCATCTGTTCACACCTTGTTTCTGCCATGTGCTTGAACGCCAAGACGTTCGCGCTTCTGTGAGATGAAAGACGTCCTTCTGCATATGTGGTTGCTCACACCGGTGCACTTGTTAGTGTATCCATTCAGTCCTGGGCTGCGGGGCATTCAGAAGTGGCTCTGTGGAGACGTCTGCATAGAGGCAGCTGTCAGAACACGCACACTCGATTGTTCACCAAAACATATGCAGACGCGTCCTTAGCCTGTAGATTTGGATGCACAGAGTTCCCTGTGTTCGCAAGAGACAAGGGAATCGCGTCTGTACGCACAGAAGCAATAGCGGACCGTTTCCCTCGGAGTGAACGCGAAAGAGCCGTCTATGTACTCGGAGACACGGGAACGTGCCTCAATGCGGTCACAGAGGCAGCAGCTTTTGCACAGATGCTCTGGTGATTCTGGCACTTTCCAGGCACACTCCTGAAAGTCGCGCACACTGCTGTTCACTCGCTAAACGACCTCTTGGGAAACACGTCTCCGGTCGATGGACCGCTCAGATTGCTTCTCGTGTAACTGTGAACTGTGTCAGCGCAGGGAATCCGTCTCTGTTGAGCAGATGTCAATCCTGCCTCGCTTTTGCTTTGTTGCCTCTACCAAGATGATTTCCCGTTTCTCTCTTCACTGGAGCACGCAGACACAGCCAACGCACATCAAGTGTCAAGAGACACACTCTGCTGAGCTCAACGCTTGTGCAGATGCACATGTGCGACGAAGTCAACACACGTGCTTGTGGAGAGAAAGAAAGGGACTCCCAGGCGTGTGGAGCGACGGGGAGAAAGAGCGGGCGCTGAGGAACACAGTTTCAAACAGACTGTCTCCACACAAACAGGCACCTGTCTGCAGGTATCCTAGATCTTGATTCTTGAACTTGAGGAAACACGCGTCTGAGCAAAACTCCCAAACGCTTCCAGGAAAGACACAGGCTCTCCCACAAGCACACAAGTGTTTGCCCTCAGCTATAGATCAGGGACAAGCTTGTGAAGAGATGCCCTGCTATTCTTTCGCCTTATGGCATCATGTGTTTCGTTTCTCTTGGAGATCGATTGTTAAACGTCTTTCCTCGGGCGACTGTGAAGCATTTGCCAGCGGAGGAGAAGTAGCACGGAGCAGCATTCAGTACTGCCTACGAGTGTCTTTGCTACCCTACTAGCGGAGCTCCAAGAACAGGCACACATCTCCAGGTACCTTCCAAATGTGGATTCCCCTGCAGCCCCGTAGGCGGGCGTGCAGTACGCCAACCATCAACGGACGTTTTTCCCCTCAAGCCTGTCAGGACGTTGCTCGTCCGTCTTTCCCTCAATAGATGGGAGTAGGCGCGCTTGCGGATGTGTGCGTGTGTGTGGCCACGCGTTTGCTTAGGCATCAGTGTGTGAAAAGGTAGGTGCTTTTCTCTAGCTGCGTGTGCGTGCACGTGGTGCTGGGTGCACATCCCTGGGTGCTCGAGGTAAGGTTTCTGCATGGTTTTCGCTGAGGAATCGTGTGTGTGCACATGGACAAAGAGAAGGCGCAGCAACCAGGTTCCAGCGCCGAAGAAGGCAAAAGGCAAGGTTTCCGGCGCTATCTCCTTCACTCCCCAGTCCTAGTCGCGCAAAGCAAGCCGCTAAGCCGGCGACCGGCAAGAGAGCTACAACGAAGCATGCCGAACGGAGAAAATAGCAGCAGCTCATCTGTTCACACCTTGTTTCTGCCATGTGCTTGAACGCCAAGACGTTCGCGCTTCTGTGAGATGAAAGACGTCCTTCTGCATATGTGGTTGCTCACACCGGTGCACTTGTTAGTGTATCCATTCAGTCCTGGGCTGCGGGGCATTCAGAAGCGGCTCTGTGGAGACGTCTGCATAGAGGCAGCTGTCAGAACACGCACACTCGATTGTTCACCAAAACATATGCAGACGCGTCCTTAGCCTGTAGATTTGGATGCACAGAGTTCCCTGTGTTCGCAAGAGACAAGCGAATCGCGTCTGTACGCACAGAAGCAATAGCGGACCGTTTCCCTCGGAGCGAACGCGAAGGAGCCGTCTATGTACTCGGAGACACGGGAACGTGCCTCAATGCGGTCACAGAGGCAGCAGCTTTTGCACAGATGCTCTGGTGATTCTGGCACTTTCCAGGCACACTCCTGAAAGTCGCGCACACTGCTGTTCACTCGCTAAACGACCTCTTGGGAAACACGTCTCCGGTCGATGGACCGCTCAGATTGCTTCTCGTGTAACTGTGAACTGTGTCAGCGCAGAGAATCCGTCTCTGTTGAGCAGATGTCAATCCTGCCTCGCTTTTGCTTTGTTGCCTCTACCAAGATGATTTCCCGTTTCTCTCTTCACTGGAGCACGCAGACACAGCCAACGCACATCAAGGGTCAAGAGACACACTCTGCTGAGCTCAACGCTTGTGCAGATGCACATGTGCGACGAAGTCAACACACGTGCTTGTGGAGAGAAAGAAAGGGACTCCCAGGCGTGTGGAGCGACGGGGAGAAAGAGCGGGCGCTGAGGAACACAGTTTCAAACAGACTGTCTCCACACAAACAGGCACCTGTCTGCAGGTATCCTAGATCTTGATTCTTGAACTTGAGGAAACACGCGTCTGAGCAAAACTCCCAAACGCTTCCAGGAAAGACACAGGCTCTCCCACAAGCACACAAGTGTTTGCCCTCAGCTATAGATCAGGGACAAGCTTGTGAAGAGATGCCCTGCTATTCTTTCGCCTTATGGCATCATGTGTTTCGTTTCTCTTGGAGATCGATTGTTAAACGTCTTTCCTCGGGCGACTGTGAAGCATTTGCCAGCGGAGGAGAAGTAGCACGGAGCAGCATTCAGTACTGCCTACGAGTGTCTTTGCTACCCTACTAGCGGAGCTCCAAGAACAGGCACACATCTCCAGGTACCTTCCAAATGTGGATTCCCCTGCAGCCCCGTAGGCGGGCGTGCAGTACGCCAACCATCAACGGACGTTTTTCCCCTCAAGCCTGTCAGGACGTTGCTCGTCCGTCTTTCCCTCAATAGATGGGAGTAGGCGCGCTTGCGGATGTGTGCGTGTGTGTGGCCACGCGTTTGCTTAGGCATCAGTGTGTGAAAAGGTAGGTGCTTTTCTCTAGCTGCGTGTGCGTGCACGTGGGGCTGGGTGCACATCCCTGGGTGCTCGAGGTAAGGTTTCTGCATGGTTTTCGCTGAGGAATCGTGTGTGTGCACATGGACAAAGAGAAGGCGCAGCAACCAGGTTCCAGCGCCGAAGAAGGCAAAAGGCAAGGTTTCCGGCGCTATCTCCTTCTCTCCGCAGACCTAGTCGCGCAAAGCAAGCCGCTAAGCCGGCGACCGGCAAGAGAGCTACAACGAAGCATGCCGAACGGAGAAAATAGCAGCAGCGCATCTGTTCACACCTTGTTTCTGCCATGTGCTTGAACGCCAAGACGTTCGCGCTTCTGTGAGATGAAAGACGTCCTTCTGCATATGTGGTTGCTCACACCGGTGCACTTGTTAGTGTATCCATTCAGTCCTGGGCTGCGGGGCATTCAGAAGTGGCTCTGTGGAGACGTCTGCATAGAGGCAGCTGTCAGAACACGCACACTCGATTGTTCACCAAAACATATGCAGACGCGTCCTTAGCCTGTAGATTTGGATGCACAGAGTTCCCTGTGTTCGCAAGAGACAAGGGAATCGCGTCTGTACGCACAGAAGCAATAGCGGACCGTTTCCCTCGGAGTGAACGCGAAAGAGCCGTCTATGTACTCGGAGACACGGGAACGTGCCTCAATGCGGTCACAGAGGCAGCAGCTTTTGCACAGATGCTCTGGTGATTCTGGCACTTTCCAGGCACACTCCTGAAAGTCGCGCACACTGCTGTTCACTCGCTAAACGACCTCTTGGGAAACACGTCTCCGGTCGATGGACCGCTCAGATTGCTTCTCGTGTAACTGTGAACTGTGTCAGCGCAGGGAATCCGTCTCTGTTGAGCAGATGTCAATCCTGCCTCGCTTTTGCTTTGTTGCCTCTACCAAGATGATTTCCCGTTTCTCTCTTCACTGGAGCACGCAGACACAGCCAACGCACATCAAGTGTCAAGAGACACACTCTGCTGAGCTCAACGCTTGTGCAGATGCACATGTGCGACGAAGTCAACACACGTGCTTGTGGAGAGAAAGAAAGGGACTCCCAGGCGTGTGGAGCGACGGGGAGAAAGAGCGGGCGCTGAGGAACACAGTTTCAAACAGACTGTCTCCACACAAACAGGCACCTGTCTGCAGGTATCCTAGATCTTGATTCTTGAACTTGAGGAAACACGCGTCTGAGCAAAACTCCCAAACGCTTCCAGGAAAGACACAGGCTCTCCCACAAGCACACAAGTGTTTGCCCTCAGCTATAGATCAGGGACAAGCTTGTGAAGAGATGCCCTGCTATTCTTTCGCCTTATGGCATCATGTGTTTCGTTTCTCTTGGAGATCGATTGCTAAACGTCTTTCCTCGGGCGACTGTGAAGCATTTGCCAGCGGAGGAGAAGTAGCACGGAGCAGCATTCAGTACTGCCTACGAGTGTCTTTGCTACCCTACTAGCGGAGCTCCAAGAACAGGCACACATCTTCAGGTACCTTCCAAATGTGGATTCCCCTGCAGCCCCGTAGGCGGGCGTGCAGTACGCCAACCATCAACGGACGTTTTTCCCCTCAAGCCTGTCAGGACGTTGCTCGTCCGTCTTTCCCTCAATAGATGGGAGTAGGCGCGCTTGCGGATGTGTGCGTGTGTGTGGCCACGCGTTTGCTTAGGCATCAGTGTGTGAAAAGGTAGGTGCTTTTCTCTAGCTGCGTGTGCGTGCACGTGGTGCTGGGTGCACATCCCTGGGTGCTCGAGGTAAGGTTTCTGCATGGTTTTCGCTGAGGAATCGTGTGTGTGCACATGGACAAAGAGAAGGCGCAGCAACCAGGTTCCAGCGCCGAAGAAGGCAAAAGGCAAGGTTTCCGGCGCTATCTCCTTCACTCCCCAGTCCTAGTCGCGCAAAGCAAGCCGCTAAGCCGGCGACCGGCAAGAGAGCTACAACGAAGCATGCCGAACGGAGAAAATAGCAGCAGCGCATCTGTTCACACCTTGTTTCTGCCATGTGCTTGAACGCCAAGACGTTCGCGCTTCTGTGAGATGAAAGACGTCCTTCTGCATATGTGGTTGCTCACACCGGTGCACTTGTTAGTGTATCCATTCAGTCCTGGGCTGCGGGGCATTCAGAAGCGGCTCTGTGGAGACGTCTGCATAGAGGCAGCTGTCAGAACACGCACACTCGATTGTTCACCAAAACATATGCAGACGCGTCCTTAGCCTGTAGATTTGGATGCACAGAGTTCCCTGTGTTCGCAAGAGACAAGCGAATCGCGTCTGTACGCACAGAAGCAATAGCGGACCGTTTCCCTCGGAGTGAACGCGAAAGAGCCGTCTATGTACTCGGAGACACGGGAACGTGCCTCAATGCGGTCACAGAGGCAGCAGCTTTTGCACAGATGCTCTGGTGATTCTGGCACTTTCCAGGCACACTCCTGAAAGTCGCGCACACTGCTGTTCACTCGCTAAACGACCTCTTGGGAAACACGTCTCCGGTCGATGGACCGCTCAGATTGCTTCTCGTGTAACTGTGAACTGTGTCAGCGCAGAGAATCCGTCTCTGTTGAGCAGATGTCAAAACTGCCTCGCTTTTGCTTTGTTGCCTCTACCAAGATGATTTCCCGTTTCTCTCTTCACTGGAGCACGCAGACACAGCCAACGCACATCAAGTGTCAAGAGACACACTCTGCTGAGCTCAACGCTTGTGCAGATGCACATGTGCGACGAAGTCAACACACGTGCTTGTGGAGAGAAAGAAAGGGACTCCCAGGCGTGTGGAGCGACGGGGAGAAGAGCGGGCGCTGAGGAACACAGTTTCAAACAGACTGTCTCCACACAAACAGGAACCTGTCTGCAGGTATCCTAGATCTTGATTCTTGAACTTGAGGAAACACGCGTCTGAGCAAAACTCCCAAACGCTTCCAGGAAAGACACAGGCTCTCCCACAAGCACACAAGTGTTTGCCCTCAGCTATACATCAGGGACAAGCTTGTGAAGAGATGCCCTGCTATTCTTTCGCCTTATGGCATCATGTGTTTCGTTTCTCTTGGAGATCGATTGTTAAACGTCTTTCCTCGGGCGACTGTGAAGCATTTGCCAGCGGAGGAGAAGTAGCACGGAGCAGCATTCAGTACTGCCTACGAGTGTCTTTGCTACCCTACTAGCGGAGCTCCAAGAACAGGCACACATCTTCAGGTACCTTCCAAATGTGGATTCCCCTGCAGCCCCGTAGGCGGGCGTGCAGTACGCCAACCATCAACGGACGTTTTTCCCCTCAAGCCTGTCAGGACGTTGCTCGTCCGTCTTTCCCTCAATAGATGGGAGTAGGCGCGCTTGCGGATGTGTGCGTGTGTGTGGCCACGCGTTTGCTTAGGCATCAGTGTGTGAAAAGGTAGGTGCTTTTCTCTAGCTGCGTGTGCGTGCACGTGGGGCTGGGTGCACATCCCTGGGTGCTCGAGGTAAGGTTTCTGCATGGTTTTCGCTGAGGAATCGTGTGTGTGCACATGGACAAAGAGAAGGCGCAGCAACCAGGTTCCAGCGCCGAAGAAGGCAAAAGGCAAGGTTTCCGGCGCTATCTCCTTCTCTCCCCAGTCCTAGTCGCGCAAAGCAAGCCGCTAAGCCGGCGACCGGCAAGAGAGCTACAACGAAGCATGCCGAACGGAGAAAATAGCAGCAGCTCATCTGTTCACACCTTGTTTCTGCCATGTGCTTGAACGCCAAGACGTTCGCGCTTCTGTGAGATGAAAGACGTCCTTCTGCATATGTGGTTGCTCACACCGGTGCACTTGTTAGTGTATCCATTCAGTCCTGGGCTGCGGGGCATTCAGAAGTGGCTCTGTGGAGACGTCTGCATAGAGGCAGCTGTCAGAACACGCACACTCGATTGTTCACCAAAACATATGCAGACGCGTCCTTAGCCTGTAGATTTGGATGCACAGAGTTCCCTGTGTTCGCAAGAGACAAGGGAATCGCGTCTGTACGCACAGAAGCAATAGCGGACCGTTTCCCTCGGAGCGAACGCGAAAGAGCCGTCTATATACTCGCAGACACGGGAACGTGCCTCAATGCGGTCACAGAGGCAGCAGCTTTTGCACAGATGCTCTGGTGATTCTGGCACTTTCCAGGCACACTCCTGAAAGTCGCGCACACTGCTGTTCACTCGCTAAACGACCTCTTGGGAAACACGTCTCCGGTCGATGGACCGCTCAGATTGCTTCTCGTGTAACTGTGAACTGTGTCAGCGCAGGGAATCCGTCTCTGTTGAGCAGATGTCAATCCTGCCTCGCTTTTGCTTTGTTGCCTCTACCAAGATGATTTCCCGTTTCTCTCTTCACTGGAGCACGCAGACACAGCCAACGCACATCAAGTGTCAAGAGACACACTCTGCTGAGCTCAACGCTTGTGCAGATGCACATGTGCGACGAAGTCAACACACGTGCTTGTGGAGAGAAAGAAAGGGACTCCCAGGCGTGTGGAGCGACGGGGAGAAAGAGCGGGCGCTGAGGAACACAGTTTCAAACAGACTGTCTCCACACAAACAGGCACCTGTCTGCAGGTATCCTAGATCTTGATTCTTGAACTTGAGGAAACACGCGTCTGAGCAAAACTCCCAAACGCTTCCAGAAAAGACACAGGCTCTCCCACAAGCACACAAGTGTTTGCCCTCAGCTATACATCAGGGACAAGCTTGTGAAGAGATGCCCTGCTATTCTTTCGCCTTATGGCATCATGTGTTTCGTTTCTCTTGGAGATCGATTGTTAAACGTCTTTCCTCGGGCGACTGTGAAGCATTTGCCAGCGGAGGAGAAGTAGCACGGAGCAGCATTCAGTACTGCCTACGAGTGTCTTTGCTACCCTACTAGCGGAGCTCCAAGAACAGGCACACATCTTCAGGTACCTTCCAAATGTGGATTCCCCTGCAGCCCCGTAGGCGGGCGTGCAGTACGCCAACCATCAACGGACGTTTTTCCCCTCAAGCCTGTCAGGACGTTGCTCGTCCGTCTTTCCCTCAATAGATGGGAGTAGGCGCGCTTGCGGATGTGTGCGTGTGTGTGGCCACGCGTTTGCTTAGGCATCAGTGTGTGAAAAGGTAGGTGCTTTTCTCTAGCTGCGTGTGCGTGCACGTGGTGCTGGGTGCACATCCCTGGGTGCTCGAGGTAAGGTTTCTGCATGGTTTTCGCTGAGGAATCGTGTGTGTGCACATGGACAAAGAGAAGGCGCAGCAACCAGGTTCCAGCGCCGAAGAAGGCAAAAGGCAAGGTTTCCGGCGCTATCTCCTTCTCTCCGCAGACCTAGTCGCGCAAAGGAAGCCGCTAAGCCGGCGACCGGCAAGAGAGCTACAACGAAGCATGCCGAACGGAGAAAATAGCAGCAGCTCATCTGTTCACACCTTGTTTCTGCCATGTGCTTGAACGCCAAGACGTTCGCGCTTCTGTGAGATGAAAGACGTCCTTCTGCATATGTGGTTGCTCACACCGGTGCACTTGTTAGTGTATCCATTCAGTCCTGGGCTGCGGGGCATTCAGAAGTGGCTCTGTGGAGACGTCTGCATAGAGGCAGCTGTCAGAACACGCACACTCGATTGTTCACCAAAACATATGCAGACGCGTCCTTAGCCTGTAGATTTGGATGCACAGAGTTCCCTGTGTTCGCAAGAGACAAGGGAATCGCGTCTGTACGCACAGAAGCAATAGCGGACCGTTTCCCTCGGAGTGAACGCGAAAGAGCCGTCTATATACTCGCAGACACGGGAACGTGCCTCAATGCGGTCACAGAGGCAGCAGCTTTTGCACAGGTGCTCTGGTGATTCTGGCACTTTCCAGGCACACTCCTGAAAGTCGCGCACACTGCTGTTCACTCGCTAAACGACCTCTTGGGAAACACGTCTCCGGTCGATGGACCGCTCAGATTGCTTCTCGTGTAACTGTGAACTGTGTCAGCGCAGGGAATCCCTCTCTGTTGAGCAGATGTCAATCCTGCCTCGCTTTTGCTTTGTTGCCTCTACCAAGATGATTTCCCGTTTCTCTCTTCACTGGAGCACGCAGACACAGCCAACGCACATCAAGTGTCAAGAGACACACTCTGCTGAGCTCAACGCTTGTGCAGATGCACATGTGCGACGAAGTCAACACACGTGCTTGTGGAGAGAAAGAAAGGGACTCCCAGGCGTGTGGAGCGACGGGGAGAAAGAGCGGGCGCTGAGGAACACAGTTTCAAACAGACTGTCTCCACACAAACAGGCACCTGTCTGCAGGTATCCTAGATCTTGATTCTTGAACTTGAGGAAACACGCGTCTGAGCAAAACTCCCAAACGCTTCCAGGAAAGACACAGGCTCTCCCACAAGCACACAAGTGTTTGCCCTCAGCTATACATCAGGGACAAGCTTGTGAAGAGATGCCCTGCTATTCTTTCGCCTTATGGCATCATGTGTTTCGTTTCTCTTGGAGATCGATTGTTAAACGTCTTTCCTCGGGCGACTGTGAAGCATTTGCCACCGGCGGAAAAGTAGCACGGAGCAGCATTCAGTACTGCCTACGAGTGTCTTTGCTACCCTACTAGCGGAGCTCCAAGAACAGGCACACATCTTCAGGTACCTTCCAAATGTGGATTCCCCTGCAGCCCCGTAGGCGGGCGTGCAGTACGCCAACCATCAACGGACGTTTTTCCCCTCAAGCCTGTCAGGACGTTGCTCGTCCGTCTTTCCCTCAATAGATGGGAGTAGGCGCGCTTGCGGATGTGTGCGTGTGTGTGGCCACGCGTTTGCTTAGGCATCAGTGTGTGAAAAGGTAGGTGCTTTTCTCTAGCTGCGTGTGCGTGCACGTGGTGCTGGGTGCACATCCCTGGGTGCTCGAGGTAAGGTTTCTGCATGGTTTTCGCTGAGGAATCGTGTGTGTGCACATGGACAAAGAGAAGGCGCAGCAACCAGGTTCCAGCGCCGAAGAAGGCAAAAGGCAAGGTTTCCGGCGCTATCTCCTTCTCTCCCCAGACCGAGTCGCGCAAAGCAAGCCGCTAAGCCGGCGACCGGCAAGAGAGCTACAACGAAGCATGCCGAACGGAGAAAATAGCAGCAGCGCATCTGTTCACACCTTGTTTCTGCCATGTGCTTGAACGCCAAGACGTTCGCGCTTCTGTGAGATGAAAGACGTCCTTCTGCATATGTGGTTGCTCACACCGGTGCACTTGTTAGTGTATCCATTCAGTCCTGGGCTGCGGGGCATTCAGAAGTGGCTCTGTGGAGACGTCTGCATAGAGGCAGCTGTCAGAACACGCACACTCGATTGTTCACCAAAACATATGCAGACGCGTCCTTAGCCTGTAGATTTGGATGCACAGAGTTCCCTGTGTTCGCAAGAGACAAGGGAATCGCGTCTGTACGCACAGAAGCAATAGCGGACCGTTTCCCTCGGAGTGAACGCGAAAGAGCCGTCTATATACTCCCAGACACGGGAACGTGCCTCAATGCGGTCACAGAGGCAGCAGCTTTTGCACAGGTGCTCTGGTGATTCTGGCACTTTCCAGGCACACTCCTGAAAGTCGCGCACACTGCTGTTCACTCGCTAAACGACCTCTTGGGAAACACGTCTCCGGTTGATGGACCGCTCAGATTGCTTCTCGTGTAACTGTGAACTGTGTCAGCGCAGGGAATCCCTCTCTGTTGAGCAGATGTCAATCCTGCCTCGCTTTTGCTTTGTTGCCTCTACCAAGATGATTTCCCGTTTCTCTCTTCACTGGAGCACGCAGACACAGCCAACGCACATCAAGTGTCAAGAGACACACGCTGCTGAGCTCAACGCTTGTGCAGATGCACATGTGCGACGAAGTCAACACACGTGCTTGTGGAGAGAAAGAAAGGGACTCCCAGGCGTGTGGAGCGACGGGGAGAAAGAGCGGGCGCTGAGGAACACAGTTTCAAACAGACTGTCTCCACACAAACAGGCACCTGTCTGCAGGTATCCTAGATCTTGATTCTTGAACTTGAGGAAACACGCGTCTGAGCAAAACTCCCAAACGCTTCCAGGAAAGACACAGGCTCTCCCACAAGCACACAAGTGTTTGCCCTCAGCTATACATCAGGGACAAGCTTGTGAAGAGATGCCCTGCTATTCTTTCGCCTTATGGCATCATGTGTTTCGTTTCTCTTGGAGATCGATTGTTAAACGTCTTTCCTCGGGCGACTGTGAAGCATTTGCCAGCGGAGGAGAAGTAGCACGGAGCAGCATTCAGTACTGCCTACGAGTGTCTTTGCTACCCTACTAGCGGAGCTCCAAGAACAGGCACACATCTTCAGGTACCTTCCAAATGTGGATTCCCCTGCAGCCCCGTAGGCGGGCGTGCAGTACGCCAACCATCAACGGACGTTTTTCCCCTCAAGCCTGTCAGGACGTTGCTCGTCCGTCTTTCCCTCAATAGATGGGAGTAGGCGCGCTTGCGGATGTGTGCGTGTGTGTGGCCACGCGTTTGCTTAGGCATCAGTGTGTGAAAAGGTAGGTGCTTTTCTCTAGCTGCGTGTGCGTGCACGTGGGGCTGGGTGCACATCCCTGGGTGCTCGAGGTAAGGTTTCTGCATGGTTTTCGCTGAGGAATCGTGTGTGTGCACATGGACAAAGAGAAGGCGCAGCAACCAGGTTCCAGCGCCGAAGAAGGCAAAAGGCAAGGTTTCCGGCGCTATCTCCTTCTCTCCCCAGACCGAGTCGCGCAAAGCAAGCCGCTAAGCCGGCGACCGGCAAGAGAGCTACAACGAAGCATGCCGAACGGAGAAAATAGCAGCAGCGCATCTGTTCACACCTTGTTTCTGCCATGTGCTTGAACGCCAAGACGTTCGCGCTTCTGTGAGATGAAAGACGTCCTTCTGCATATGTGGTTGCTCACACCGGTGCACTTGTTAGTGTATCCATTCAGTCCTGGGCTGCGGGGCATTCAGAAGTGGCTCTGTGGAGACGTCTGCATAGAGGCAGCTGTCAGAACACGCACACTCGATTGTTCACCAAAACATATGCAGACGCGTCCTTAGCCTGTAGATTTGGATGCACAGAGTTCCCTGTGTTCGCAAGAGACAAGGGAATCGCGTCTGTACGCACAGAAGCAATAGCGGACCGTTTCCCTCGGAGTGAACGCGAAAGAGCCGTCTATATACTCGCAGACACGGGAACGTGCCTCAATGCGGTCACAGAGGCAGCAGCTTTTGCACAGGTGCTCTGGTGATTCTGGCACTTTCCAGGCACACTCCTGAAAGTCGCGCACACTGCTGTTCACTCGCTAAACGACCTCTTGGGAAACACGTCTCCGGTTGATGGACCGCTCAGATTGCTTCTCGTGTAACTGTGAACTGTGTCAGCGCAGGGAATCCCTCTCTGTTGAGCAGATGTCAATCCTGCCTCGCTTTTGCTTTGTTGCCTCTACCAAGATGATTTCCCGTTTCTCTCTTCACTGGAGCACGCAGACACAGCCAACGCACATCAAGTGTCAAGAGACACACGCTGCTGAGCTCAACGCTTGTGCAGATGCACATGTGCGACGAAGTCAACACACGTGCTTGTGGAGAGAAAGAAAGGGACTCCCAGGCGTGTGGAGCGACGGGGAGAAAGAGCGGGCGCTGAGGAACACAGTTTCAAACAGACTGTCTCCACACAAACAGGCACCTGTCTGCAGGTATCCTAGATCTTGATTCTTGAACTTGAGGAAACACGCGTCTGAGCAAAACTCCCAAACGCTTCCAGAAAAGACACAGGCTCTCCCACAAGCACACAAGTGTTTGCCCTCAGCTATACATCAGGGACAAGCTTGTGAAGAGATGCCCTGCTATTCTTTCGCCTTATGGCATCATGTGTTTCGTTTCTCTTGGAGATCGATTGTTAAACGTCTTTCCTCGGGCGACTGTGAAGCATTTGCCAGCGGAGGAGAAGTAGCACGGAGCAGCATTCAGTACTGCCTACGAGTGTCTTTGCTACCCTACTAGCGGAGCTCCAAGAACAGGCACACATCTTCAGGTACCTTCCAAATGTGGATTCCCCTGCAGCCCCGTAGGCGGGCGTGCAGTACGCCAACCATCAACGGACGTTTTTCCCCTCAAGCCTGTCAGGACGTTGCTCGTCCGTCTTTCCCTCAATAGATGGGAGTAGGCGCGCTTGCGGATGTGTGCGTGTGTGTGGCCACGCGTTTGCTTAGGCATCAGTGTGTGAAAAGGTAGGTGCTTTTCTCTAGCTGCGTGTGCGTGCACGTGGTGCTGGGTGCACATCCCTGGGTGCTCGAGGTAAGGTTTCTGCATGGTTTTCGCTGAGGAATCGTGTGTGTGCACATGGACAAAGAGAAGGCGCAGCAACCAGGTTCCAGCGCCGAAGAAGGCAAAAGGCAAGGTTTCCGGCGCTATCTCCTTCTCTCCCCAGACCGAGTCGCGCAAAGCAAGCCGCTAAGCCGGCGACCGGCAAGAGAGCTACAACGAAGCATGCCGAACGGAGAAAATAGCAGCAGCGCATCTGTTCACACCTTGTTTCTGCCATGTGCTTGAACGCCAAGACGTTCGCGCTTCTGTGAGATGAAAGACGTCCTTCTGCATATGTGGTTGCTCACACCGGTGCACTTGTTAGTGTATCCATTCAGTCCTGGGCTGCGGGGCATTCAGAAGTGGCTCTGTGGAGACGTCTGCATAGAGGCAGCTGTCAGAACACGCACACTCGATTGTTCACCAAAACATATGCAGACGCGTCCTTAGCCTGTAGATTTGGATGCACAGAGTTCCCTGTGTTCGCAAGAGACAAGGGAATCGCGTCTGTACGCACAGAAGCAATAGCGGACCGTTTCCCTCGGAGTGAACGCGAAAGAGCCGTCTATATACTCGCAGACACGGGAACGTGCCTCAATGCGGTCACAGAGGCAGCAGCTTTTGCACAGGTGCTCTGGTGATTCTGGCACTTTCCAGGCACACTCCTGAAAGTCGCGCACACTGCTGTTCACTCGCTAAACGACCTCTTGGGAAACACGTCTCCGGTTGATGGACCGCTCAGATTGCTTCTCGTGTAACTGTGAACTGTGTCAGCGCAGGGAATCCCTCTCTGTTGAGCAGATGTCAATCCTGCCTCGCTTTTGCTTTGTTGCCTCTACCAAGATGATTTCCCGTTTCTCTCTTCACTGGAGCACGCAGACACAGCCAACGCACATCAAGTGTCAAGAGACACACGCTGCTGAGCTCAACGCTTGTGCAGATGCACATGTGCGACGAAGTCAACACACGTGCTTGTGGAGAGAAAGAAAGGGACTCCCAGGCGTGTGGAGCGACGGGGAGAAAGAGCGGGCGCTGAGGAACACAGTTTCAAACAGACTGTCTCCACACAAACAGGCACCTGTCTGCAGGTATCCTAGATCTTGATTCTTGAACTTGAGGAAACACGCGTCTGAGCAAAACTCCCAAACGCTTCCAGAAAAGACACAGGCTCTCCCACAAGCACACAAGTGTTTGCCCTCAGCTATACATCAGGGACAAGCTTGTGAAGAGATGCCCTGCTATTCTTTCGCCTTATGGCATCATGTGTTTCGTTTCTCTTGGAGATCGATTGTTAAACGTCTTTCCTCGGGCGACTGTGAAGCATTTGCCAGCGGAGGAGAAGTAGCACGGAGCAGCATTCAGTACTGCCTACGAGTGTCTTTGCTACCCTACTAGCGGAGCTCCAAGAACAGGCACACATCTTCAGGTACCTTCCAAATGTGGATTCCCCTGCAGCCCCGTAGGCGGGCGTGCAGTACGCCAACCATCAACGGACGTTTTTCCCCTCAAGCCTGTCAGGACGTTGCTCGTCCGTCTTTCCCTCAATAGATGGGAGTAGGCGCGCTTGCGGATGTGTGCGTGTGTGTGGCCACGCGTTTGCTTAGGCATCAGTGTGTGAAAAGGTAGGTGCTTTTCTCTAGCTGCGTGTGCGTGCACGTGGTGCTGGGTGCACATCCCTGGGTGCTCGAGGTAAGGTTTCTGCATGGTTTTCGCTGAGGAATCGTGTGTGTGCACATGGACAAAGAGAAGGCGCAGCAACCAGGTTCCAGCGCCGAAGAAGGCAAAAGGCAAGGTTTCCGGCGCTATCTCCTTCTCTCCGCAGACCTAGTCGCGCAAAGGAAGCCGCTAAGCCGGCGACCGGCAAGAGAGCTACAACGAAGCATGCCGAACGGAGAAAATAGCAGCAGCTCATCTGTTCACACCTTGTTTCTGCCATGTGCTTGAACGCCAAGACGTTCGCGCTTCTGTGAGATGAAAGACGTCCTTCTGCATATGTGGTTGCTCACACCGGTGCACTTGTTAGTGTATCCATTCAGTCCTGGGCTGCGGGGCATTCAGAAGTGGCTCTGTGGAGACGTCTGCATAGAGGCAGCTGTCAGAACACGCACACTCGATTGTTCACCAAAACATATGCAGACGCGTCCTTAGCCTGTAGATTTGGATGCACAGAGTTCCCTGTGTTCGCAAGAGACAAGGGAATCGCGTCTGTACGCACAGAAGCAATAGCGGACCGTTTCCCTCGGAGTGAACGCGAAAGAGCCGTCTATATACTCGCAGACACGGGAACGTGCCTCAATGCGGTCACAGAGGCAGCAGCTTTTGCACAGGTGCTCTGGTGATTCTGGCACTTTCCAGGCACACTCCTGAAAGTCGCGCACACTGCTGTTCACTCGCTAAACGACCTCTTGGGAAACACGTCTCCGGTCGATGGACCGCTCAGATTGCTTCTCGTGTAACTGTGAACTGTGTCAGCGCAGGGAATCCGTCTCTGTTGAGCAGATGTCAATCCTGCCTCGCTTTTGCTTTGTTGCCTCTACCAAGATGATTTCCCGTTTCTCTCTTCACTGGAGCACGCAGACACAGCCAACGCACATCAAGTGTCAAGAGACACACTCTGCTGAGCTCAACGCTTGTGCAGATGCACATGTGCGACGAAGTCAACACACGTGCTTGTGGAGAGAAAGAAAGGGACTCCCAGGCGTGTGGAGCGACGGGGAGAAAGAGCGGGCGCTGAGGAACACAGTTTCAAACAGACTGTCTCCACACAAACAGGCACCTGTCTGCAGGTATCCTAGATCTTGATTCTTGAACTTGAGGAAACACGCGTCTGAGCAAAACTCCCAAACGCTTCCAGGAAAGACACAGGCTCTCCCACAAGCACACAAGTGTTTGCCCTCAGCTATACATCAGGGACAAGCTTGTGAAGAGATGCCCTGCTATTCTTTCGCCTTATGGCATCATGTGTTTCGTTTCTCTTGGAGATCGATTGTTAAACGTCTTTCCTCGGGCGACTGTGAAGCATTTGCCACCGGCGGAAAAGTAGCACGGAGCAGCATTCAGTACTGCCTACGAGTGTCTTTGCTACCCTACTAGCGGAGCTCCAAGAACAGGCACACATCTTCAGGTACCTTCCAAATGTGGATTCCCCTGCAGCCCCGTAGGCGGGCGTGCAGTACGCCAACCATCAACGGACGTTTTTCCCCTCAAGCCTGTCAGGACGTTGCTCGTCCGTCTTTCCCTCAATAGATGGGAGTAGGCGCGCTTGCGGATGTGTGCGTGTGTGTGGCCACGCGTTTGCTTAGGCATCAGTGTGTGAAAAGGTAGGTGCTTTTCTCTAGCTGCGTGTGCGTGCACGTGGTGCTGGGTGCACATCCCTGGGTGCTCGAGGTAAGGTTTCTGCATGGTTTTCGCTGAGGAATCGTGTGTGTGCACATGGACAAAGAGAAGGCGCAGCAACCAGGTTCCAGCGCCGAAGAAGGCAAAAGGCAAGGTTTCCGGCGCTATCTCCTTCTCTCCCCAGACCGAGTCGCGCAAAGCAAGCCGCTAAGCCGGCGACCGGCAAGAGAGCTACAACGAAGCATGCCGAACGGAGAAAATAGCAGCAGCGCATCTGTTCACACCTTGTTTCTGCCATGTGCTTGAACGCCAAGACGTTCGCGCTTCTGTGAGATGAAAGACGTCCTTCTGCATATGTGGTTGCTCACACCGGTGCACTTGTTAGTGTATCCATTCAGTCCTGGGCTGCGGGGCATTCAGAAGTGGCTCTGTGGAGACGTCTGCATAGAGGCAGCTGTCAGAACACGCACACTCGATTGTTCACCAAAACATATGCAGACGCGTCCTTAGCCTGTAGATTTGGATGCACAGAGTTCCCTGTGTTCGCAAGAGACAAGGGAATCGCGTCTGTACGCACAGAAGCAATAGCGGACCGTTTCCCTCGGAGTGAACGCGGGAGAGCCGTCTATGTACTCGGAGAAACGGGAACGTGCCTCAATGCGGTCACAGAGGCAGCAGCTTTTGCACAGATGCTCTGGTGATTCTGGCACTTTCCAGGCACACTCCTGAAAGTCGCGCACACTGCTGTTCACTCGCTAAACGACCTCTTGGGAAACACGTCTCCGGTCGATGGACCGCTCAGATTGCTTCTCGTGTAACTGTGAACTGTGTCAGCGCAGAGAATCCGTCTCTGTTGAGCAGATGTCAAAACTGCCTCGCTTTTGCTTTGTTGCCTCTACCAAGATGATTTCCCGTTTCTCTCTTCACTGGAGCACGCAGACACAGCCAACGCACATCAAGTGTCAAGAGACACACTCTGCTGAGCTCAACGCTTGTGCAGATGCACATGTGCGACGAAGTCAACACACGTGCTTGTGGAGAGAAAGAAAGGGACTCCCAGGCGTGTGGAGCGACGGGGAGAAAGAGCGGGCGCTGAGGAACACAGTTTCAAACAGACTGTCTCCACACAAACAGGCACCTGTCTGCAGGTATCCTAGATCTTGATTCTTGAACTTGAGGAAACACGCGTCTGAGCAAAACTCCCAAACGCTTCCAGGAAAGACACAGGCTCTCCCACAAGCACACAAGTGTTTGCCCTCAGCTATAGATCAGGGACAAGCTTGTGAAGAGATGCCCTGCTATTCTTTCGCCTTATGGCATCATGTGTTTCGTTTCTCTTGGAGATCGATTGTTAAACGTCTTTCCTCGGGCGACTGTGAAGCATTTGCCAGCGGAGGAGAAGTAGCACGGAGCAGCATTCAGTACTGCCTACGAGTGTCTTTGCTACCCTACTAGCGGAGCTCCAAGAACAGGCACACATCTTCAGGTACCTTCCAAATGTGGATTCCCCTGCAGCCCCGTAGGCGGGCGTGCAGTACGCCAACCATCAACGGACGTTTTTCCCCTCAAGCCTGTCAGGACGTTGCTCGTCCGTCTTTCCCTCAATAGATGAGAGTAGGCGCGCTTGCGGATGTGTGCGTGTGTGTGGCCACGCGTTTGCTTAGGCATCAGTGTGTGAAAAGGTAGGTGCTTTTCTCTAGCTGCGTGTGCGTGCACGTGGTGCTGGGTGCACATCCCTGGGTGCTCGAGGTAAGGTTTCTGCATGGTTTTCGCTGAGGAATCGTGTGTGTGCACATGGACAAAGAGAAGGCGCAGCAACCAGGTTCCAGCGCCGAAGAAGGCAAAAGGCAAGGTTTCCGGCGCTATCTCCTTCTCTCCCCAGTCCTAGTCGCGCAAAGCAAGCCGCTAAGCCGGCGACCGGCAAGAGAGCTACAACGAAGCATGCCGAACGGAGAAAATAGCAGCAGCTCATCTGTTCACACCTTGTTTCTGCCATGTGCTTGAACGCCAAGACGTTCGCGCTTCTGTGAGATGAAAGACGTCCTTCTGCATATGTGGTTGCTCACACCGGTGCACTTGTTAGTGTATCCATTCAGTCCTGGGCTGCGGGGCATTCAGAAGTGGCTCTGTGGAGACGTCTGCATAGAGGCAGCTGTCAGAACACGCACACTCGATTGTTCACCAAAACATATGCAGACGCGTCCTTAGCCTGTAGATTTGGATGCACAGAGTTCCCTGTGTTCGCAAGAGACAAGGGAATCGCGTCTGTACGCACAGAAGCAATAGCGGACCGTTTCCCTCGGAGCGAACGCGAAAGAGCCGTCTATATACTCGCAGACACGGGAACGTGCCTCAATGCGGTCACAGAGGCAGCAGCTTTTGCACAGATGCTCTGGTGATTCTGGCACTTTCCAGGCACACTCCTGAAAGTCGCGCACACTGCTGTTCACTCGCTAAACGACCTCTTGGGAAACACGTCTCCGGTCGATGGACCGCTCAGATTGCTTCTCGTGTAACTGTGAACTGTGTCAGCGCAGGGAATCCGTCTCTGTTGAGCAGATGTCAATCCTGCCTCGCTTTTGCTTTGTTGCCTCTACCAAGATGATTTCCCGTTTCTCTCTTCACTGGAGCACGCAGACACAGCCAACGCACATCAAGTGTCAAGAGACACACTCTGCTGAGCTCAACGCTTGTGCAGATGCACATGTGCGACGAAGTCAACACACGTGCTTGTGGAGAGAAAGAAAGGGACTCCCAGGCGTGTGGAGCGACGGGGAGAAAGAGCGGGCGCTGAGGAACACAGTTTCAAACAGACTGTCTCCACACAAACAGGCACCTGTCTGCAGGTATCCTAGATCTTGATTCTTGAACTTGAGGAAACACGCGTCTGAGCAAAACTCCCAAACGCTTCCAGAAAAGACACAGGCTCTCCCACAAGCACACAAGTGTTTGCCCTCAGCTATACATCAGGGACAAGCTTGTGAAGAGATGCCCTGCTATTCTTTCGCCTTATGGCATCATGTGTTTCGTTTCTCTTGGAGATCGATTGTTAAACGTCTTTCCTCGGGCGACTGTGAAGCATTTGCCAGCGGAGGAGAAGTAGCACGGAGCAGCATTCAGTACTGCCTACGAGTGTCTTTGCTACCCTACTAGCGGAGCTCCAAGAACAGGCACACATCTTCAGGTACCTTCCAAATGTGGATTCCCCTGCAGCCCCGTAGGCGGGCGTGCAGTACGCCAACCATCAACGGACGTTTTTCCCCTCAAGCCTGTCAGGACGTTGCTCGTCCGTCTTTCCCTCAATAGATGGGAGTAGGCGCGCTTGCGGATGTGTGCGTGTGTGTGGCCACGCGTTTGCTTAGGCATCAGTGTGTGAAAAGGTAGGTGCTTTTCTCTAGCTGCGTGTGCGTGCACGTGGTGCTGGGTGCACATCCCTGGGTGCTCGAGGTAAGGTTTCTGCATGGTTTTCGCTGAGGAATCGTGTGTGTGCACATGGACAAAGAGAAGGCGCAGCAACCAGGTTCCAGCGCCGAAGAAGGCAAAAGGCAAGGTTTCCGGCGCTATCTCCTTCTCTCCGCAGACCTAGTCGCGCAAAGGAAGCCGCTAAGCCGGCGACCGGCAAGAGAGCTACAACGAAGCATGCCGAACGGAGAAAATAGCAGCAGCTCATCTGTTCACACCTTGTTTCTGCCATGTGCTTGAACGCCAAGACGTTCGCGCTTCTGTGAGATGAAAGACGTCCTTCTGCATATGTGGTTGCTCACACCGGTGCACTTGTTAGTGTATCCATTCAGTCCTGGGCTGCGGGGCATTCAGAAGTGGCTCTGTGGAGACGTCTGCATAGAGGCAGCTGTCAGAACACGCACACTCGATTGTTCACCAAAACATATGCAGACGCGTCCTTAGCCTGTAGATTTGGATGCACAGAGTTCCCTGTGTTCGCAAGAGACAAGGGAATCGCGTCTGTACGCACAGAAGCAATAGCGGACCGTTTCCCTCGGAGTGAACGCGAAAGAGCCGTCTATATACTCGCAGACACGGGAACGTGCCTCAATGCGGTCACAGAGGCAGCAGCTTTTGCACAGGTGCTCTGGTGATTCTGGCACTTTCCAGGCACACTCCTGAAAGTCGCGCACACTGCTGTTCACTCGCTAAACGACCTCTTGGGAAACACGTCTCCGGTCGATGGACCGCTCAGATTGCTTCTCGTGTAACTGTGAACTGTGTCAGCGCAGGGAATCCCTCTCTGTTGAGCAGATGTCAATCCTGCCTCGCTTTTGCTTTGTTGCCTCTACCAAGATGATTTCCCGTTTCTCTCTTCACTGGAGCACGCAGACACAGCCAACGCACATCAAGTGTCAAGAGACACACTCTGCTGAGCTCAACGCTTGTGCAGATGCACATGTGCGACGAAGTCAACACACGTGCTTGTGGAGAGAAAGAAAGGGACTCCCAGGCGTGTGGAGCGACGGGGAGAAAGAGCGGGCGCTGAGGAACACAGTTTCAAACAGACTGTCTCCACACAAACAGGCACCTGTCTGCAGGTATCCTAGATCTTGATTCTTGAACTTGAGGAAACACGCGTCTGAGCAAAACTCCCAAACGCTTCCAGGAAAGACACAGGCTCTCCCACAAGCACACAAGTGTTTGCCCTCAGCTATACATCAGGGACAAGCTTGTGAAGAGATGCCCTGCTATTCTTTCGCCTTATGGCATCATGTGTTTCGTTTCTCTTGGAGATCGATTGTTAAACGTCTTTCCTCGGGCGACTGTGAAGCATTTGCCACCGGCGGAAAAGTAGCACGGAGCAGCATTCAGTACTGCCTACGAGTGTCTTTGCTACCCTACTAGCGGAGCTCCAAGAACAGGCACACATCTTCAGGTACCTTCCAAATGTGGATTCCCCTGCAGCCCCGTAGGCGGGCGTGCAGTACGCCAACCATCAACGGACGTTTTTCCCCTCAAGCCTGTCAGGACGTTGCTCGTCCGTCTTTCCCTCAATAGATGGGAGTAGGCGCGCTTGCGGATGTGTGCGTGTGTGTGGCCACGCGTTTGCTTAGGCATCAGTGTGTGAAAAGGTAGGTGCTTTTCTCTAGCTGCGTGTGCGTGCACGTGGTGCTGGGTGCACATCCCTGGGTGCTCGAGGTAAGGTTTCTGCATGGTTTTCGCTGAGGAATCGTGTGTGTGCACATGGACAAAGAGAAGGCGCAGCAACCAGGTTCCAGCGCCGAAGAAGGCAAAAGGCAAGGTTTCCGGCGCTATCTCCTTCTCTCCCCAGACCGAGTCGCGCAAAGCAAGCCGCTAAGCCGGCGACCGGCAAGAGAGCTACAACGAAGCATGCCGAACGGAGAAAATAGCAGCAGCGCATCTGTTCACACCTTGTTTCTGCCATGTGCTTGAACGCCAAGACGTTCGCGCTTCTGTGAGATGAAAGACGTCCTTCTGCATATGTGGTTGCTCACACCGGTGCACTTGTTAGTGTATCCATTCAGTCCTGGGCTGCGGGGCATTCAGAAGTGGCTCTGTGGAGACGTCTGCATAGAGGCAGCTGTCAGAACACGCACACTCGATTGTTCACCAAAACATATGCAGACGCGTCCTTAGCCTGTAGATTTGGATGCACAGAGTTCCCTGTGTTCGCAAGAGACAAGGGAATCGCGTCTGTACGCACAGAAGCAATAGCGGACCGTTTCCCTCGGAGTGAACGCGAAAGAGCCGTCTATATACTCGCAGACACGGGAACGTGCCTCAATGCGGTCACAGAGGCAGCAGCTTTTGCACAGGTGCTCTGGTGATTCTGGCACTTTCCAGGCACACTCCTGAAAGTCGCGCACACTGCTGTTCACTCGCTAAACGACCTCTTGGGAAACACGTCTCCGGTTGATGGACCGCTCAGATTGCTTCTCGTGTAACTGTGAACTGTGTCAGCGCAGGGAATCCCTCTCTGTTGAGCAGATGTCAATCCTGCCTCGCTTTTGCTTTGTTGCCTCTACCAAGATGATTTCCCGTTTCTCTCTTCACTGGAGCACGCAGACACAGCCAACGCACATCAAGTGTCAAGAGACACACGCTGCTGAGCTCAACGCTTGTGCAGATGCACATGTGCGACGAAGTCAACACACGTGCTTGTGGAGAGAAAGAAAGGGACTCCCAGGCGTGTGGAGCGACGGGGAGAAAGAGCGGGCGCTGAGGAACACAGTTTCAAACAGACTGTCTCCACACAAACAGGCACCTGTCTGCAGGTATCCTAGATCTTGATTCTTGAACTTGAGGAAACACGCGTCTGAGCAAAACTCCCAAACGCTTCCAGGAAAGACACAGGCTCTCCCACAAGCACACAAGTGTTTGCCCTCAGCTATACATCAGGGACAAGCTTGTGAAGAGATGCCCTGCTATTCTTTCGCCTTATGGCATCATGTGTTTCGTTTCTCTTGGAGATCGATTGTTAAACGTCTTTCCTCGGGCGACTGTGAAGCATTTGCCAGCGGAGGAGAAGTAGCACGGAGCAGCATTCAGTACTGCCTACGAGTGTCTTTGCTACCCTACTAGCGGAGCTCCAAGAACAGGCACACATCTTCAGGTACCTTCCAAATGTGGATTCCCCTGCAGCCCCGTAGGCGGGCGTGCAGTACGCCAACCATCAACGGACGTTTTTCCCCTCAAGCCTGTCAGGACGTTGCTCGTCCGTCTTTCCCTCAATAGATGGGAGTAGGCGCGCTTGCGGATGTGTGCGTGTGTGTGGCCACGCGTTTGCTTAGGCATCAGTGTGTGAAAAGGTAGGTGCTTTTCTCTAGCTGCGTGTGCGTGCACGTGGTGCTGGGTGCACATCCCTGGGTGCTCGAGGTAAGGTTTCTGCATGGTTTTCGCTGAGGAATCGTGTGTGTGCACATGGACAAAGAGAAGGCGCAGCAACCAGGTTCCAGCGCCGAAGAAGGCAAAAGGCAAGGTTTCCGGCGCTATCTCCTTCTCTCCCCAGACCGAGTCGCGCAAAGCAAGCCGCTAAGCCGGCGACCGGCAAGAGAGCTACAACGAAGCATGCCGAACGGAGAAAATAGCAGCAGCGCATCTGTTCACACCTTGTTTCTGCCATGTGCTTGAACGCCAAGACGTTCGCGCTTCTGTGAGATGAAAGACGTCCTTCTGCATATGTGGTTGCTCACACCGGTGCACTTGTTAGTGTATCCATTCAGTCCTGGGCTGCGGGGCATTCAGAAGTGGCTCTGTGGAGACGTCTGCATAGAGGCAGCTGTCAGAACACGCACACTCGATTGTTCACCAAAACATATGCAGACGCGTCCTTAGCCTGTAGATTTGGATGCACAGAGTTCCCTGTGTTCGCAAGAGACAAGGGAATCGCGTCTGTACGCACAGAAGCAATAGCGGACCGTTTCCCTCGGAGTGAACGCGAAAGAGCCGTCTATATACTCGCAGACACGGGAACGTGCCTCAATGCGGTCACAGAGGCAGCAGCTTTTGCACAGGTGCTCTGGTGATTCTGGCACTTTCCAGGCACACTCCTGAAAGTCGCGCACACTGCTGTTCACTCGCTAAACGACCTCTTGGGAAACACGTCTCCGGTTGATGGACCGCTCAGATTGCTTCTCGTGTAACTGTGAACTGTGTCAGCGCAGGGAATCCCTCTCTGTTGAGCAGATGTCAATCCTGCCTCGCTTTTGCTTTGTTGCCTCTACCAAGATGATTTCCCGTTTCTCTCTTCACTGGAGCACGCAGACACAGCCAACGCACATCAAGTGTCAAGAGACACACGCTGCTGAGCTCAACGCTTGTGCAGATGCACATGTGCGACGAAGTCAACACACGTGCTTGTGGAGAGAAAGAAAGGGACTCCCAGGCGTGTGGAGCGACGGGGAGAAAGAGCGGGCGCTGAGGAACACAGTTTCAAACAGACTGTCTCCACACAAACAGGCACCTGTCTGCAGGTATCCTAGATCTTGATTCTTGAACTTGAGGAAACACGCGTCTGAGCAAAACTCCCAAACGCTTCCAGAAAAGACACAGGCTCTCCCACAAGCACACAAGTGTTTGCCCTCAGCTATAGATCAGGGACAAGCTTGTGAAGAGATGCCCTGCTATTCTTTCGCCTTATGGCATCATGTGTTTCGTTTCTCTTGGAGATCGATTGTTAAACGTCTTTCCTCGGGCGACTGTGAAGCATTTGCCAGCGGAGGAGAAGTAGCACGGAGCAGCATTCAGTACTGCCTACGAGTGTCTTTGCTACCCTACTAGCGGAGCTCCAAGAACAGGCACACATCTTCAGGTACCTTCCAAATGTGGATTCCCCTGCAGCCCCGTAGGCGGGCGTGCAGTACGCCAACCATCAACGGACGTTTTTCCCCTCAAGCCTGTCAGGACGTTGCTCGTCCGTCTTTCCCTCAATAGATGGGAGTAGGCGCGCTTGCGGATGTGTGCGTGTGTGTGGCCACGCGTTTGCTTAGGCATCAGTGTGTGAAAAGGTAGGTGCTTTTCTCTAGCTGCGTGTGCGTGCACGTGGTGCTGGGTGCACATCCCTGGGTGCTCGAGGTAAGGTTTCTGCATGGTTTTCGCTGAGGAATCGTGTGTGTGCACATGGACAAAGAGAAGGCGCAGCAACCAGGTTCCAGCGCCGAAGAAGGCAAAAGGCAAGGTTTCCGGCGCTATCTCCTTCTCTCCGCAGACCTAGTCGCGCAAAGGAAGCCGCTAAGCCGGCGACCGGCAAGAGAGCTACAACGAAGCATGCCGAACGGAGAAAATAGCAGCAGCTCATCTGTTCACACCTTGTTTCTGCCATGTGCTTGAACGCCAAGACGTTCGCGCTTCTGTGAGATGAAAGACGTCCTTCTGCATATGTGGTTGCTCACACCGGTGCACTTGTTAGTGTATCCATTCAGTCCTGGGCTGCGGGGCATTCAGAAGTGGCTCTGTGGAGACGTCTGCATAGAGGCAGCTGTCAGAACACGCACACTCGATTGTTCACCAAAACATATGCAGACGCGTCCTTAGCCTGTAGATTTGGATGCACAGAGTTCCCTGTGTTCGCAAGAGACAAGGGAATCGCGTCTGTACGCACAGAAGCAATAGCGGACCGTTTCCCTCGGAGTGAACGCGAAAGAGCCGTCTATATACTCGCAGACACGGGAACGTGCCTCAATGCGGTCACAGAGGCAGCAGCTTTTGCACAGGTGCTCTGGTGATTCTGGCACTTTCCAGGCACACTCCTGAAAGTCGCGCACACTGCTGTTCACTCGCTAAACGACCTCTTGGGAAACACGTCTCCGGTCGATGGACCGCTCAGATTGCTTCTCGTGTAACTGTGAACTGTGTCAGCGCAGGGAATCCCTCTCTGTTGAGCAGATGTCAATCCTGCCTCGCTTTTGCTTTGTTGCCTCTACCAAGATGATTTCCCGTTTCTCTCTTCACTGGAGCACGCAGACACAGCCAACGCACATCAAGTGTCAAGAGACACACTCTGCTGAGCTCAACGCTTGTGCAGATGCACATGTGCGACGAAGTCAACACACGTGCTTGTGGAGAGAAAGAAAGGGACTCCCAGGCGTGTGGAGCGACGGGGAGAAAGAGCGGGCGCTGAGGAACACAGTTTCAAACAGACTGTCTCCACACAAACAGGCACCTGTCTGCAGGTATCCTAGATCTTGATTCTTGAACTTGAGGAAACACGCGTCTGAGCAAAACTCCCAAACGCTTCCAGGAAAGACACAGGCTCTCCCACAAGCACACAAGTGTTTGCCCTCAGCTATAGATCAGGGACAAGCTTGTGAAGAGATGCCCTGCTATTCTTTCGCCTTATGGCATCATGTGTTTCGTTTCTCTTGGAGATCGATTGTTAAACGTCTTTCCTCGGGCGACTGTGAAGCATTTGCCACCGGCGGAAAAGTAGCACGGAGCAGCATTCAGTACTGCCTACGAGTGTCTTTGCTACCCTACTAGCGGAGCTCCAAGAACAGGCACACATCTTCAGGTACCTTCCAAATGTGGATTCCCCTGCAGCCCCGTAGGCGGGCGTGCAGTACGCCAACCATCAACGGACGTTTTTCCCCTCAAGCCTGTCAGGACGTTGCTCGTCCGTCTTTCCCTCAATAGATGGGAGTAGGCGCGCTTGCGGATGTGTGCGTGTGTGTGGCCACGCGTTTGCTTAGGCATCAGTGTGTGAAAAGGTAGGTGCTTTTCTCTAGCTGCGTGTGCGTGCACGTGGTGCTGGGTGCACATCCCTGGGTGCTCGAGGTAAGGTTTCTGCATGGTTTTCGCTGAGGAATCGTGTGTGTGCACATGGACAAAGAGAAGGCGCAGCAACCAGGTTCCAGCGCCGAAGAAGGCAAAAGGCAAGGTTTCCGGCGCTATCTCCTTCTCTCCGCAGACCTAGTCGCGCAAAGGAAGCCGCTAAGCCGGCGACCGGCAAGAGAGCTACAACGAAGCATGCCGAACGGAGAAAATAGCAGCAGCTCATCTGTTCACACCTTGTTTCTGCCATGTGCTTGAACGCCAAGACGTTCGCGCTTCTGTGAGATGAAAGACGTCCTTCTGCATATGTGGTTGCTCACACCGGTGCACTTGTTAGTGTATCCATTCAGTCCTGGGCTGCGGG
The DNA here is from genome assembly GCF_037038585.1 of Patagioenas fasciata. NCBI lineage: Eukaryota > Metazoa > Chordata > Aves > Columbiformes > Columbidae > Patagioenas > Patagioenas fasciata. Next base: position 132,738,861 of record NC_092520.1, on the reverse strand, counting down.
GCATTCAGAAGTGGCTCTGTGGAGACGTCTGCATAGAGGCAGCTGTCAGAACACGCACACTCGATTGTTCACCAAAACATATGCAGACGCGTCCTTAGCCTGTAGATTTGGATGCACAGAGTTCCCTGTGTTCGCAAGAGACAAGGGAATCGCGTCTGTACGCACAGAAGCAATAGCGGACCGTTTCCCTCGGAGTGAACGCGAAAGAGCCGTCTATATACTCGCAGACACGGGAACGTGCCTCAATGCGGTCACAGAGGCAGCAGCTTTTGCACAGGTGCTCTGGTGATTCTGGCACTTTCCAGGCACACTCCTGAAAGTCGCGCACACTGCTGTTCACTCGCTAAACGACCTCTTGGGAAACACGTCTCCGGTCGATGGACCGCTCAGATTGCTTCTCGTGTAACTGTGAACTGTGTCAGCGCAGGGAATCCCTCTCTGTTGAGCAGATGTCAATCCTGCCTCGCTTTTGCTTTGTTGCCTCTACCAAGATGATTTCCCGTTTCTCTCTTCACTGGAGCACGCAGACACAGCCAACGCACATCAAGTGTCAAGAGACACACTCTGCTGAGCTCAACGCTTGTGCAGATGCACATGTGCGACGAAGTCAACACACGTGCTTGTGGAGAGAAAGAAAGGGACTCCCAGGCGTGTGGAGCGACGGGGAGAAAGAGCGGGCGCTGAGGAACACAGTTTCAAACAGACTGTCTCCACACAAACAGGCACCTGTCTGCAGGTATCCTAGATCTTGATTCTTGAACTTGAGGAAACACGCGTCTGAGCAAAACTCCCAAACGCTTCCAGGAAAGACACAGGCTCTCCCACAAGCACACAAGTGTTTGCCCTCAGCTATACATCAGGGACAAGCTTGTGAAGAGATGCCCTGCTATTCTTTCGCCTTATGGCATCATGTGTTTCGTTTCTCTTGGAGATCGATTGTTAAACGTCTTTCCTCGGGCGACTGTGAAGCATTTGCCACCGGCGGAAAAGTAGCACGGAGCAGCATTCAGTACTGCCTACGAGTGTCTTTGCTACCCTACTAGCGGAGCTCCAAGAACAGGCACACATCTTCAGGTACCTTCCAAATGTGGATTCCCCTGCAGCCCCGTAGGCGGGCGTGCAGTACGCCAACCATCAACGGACGTTTTTCCCCTCAAGCCTGTCAGGACGTTGCTCGTCCGTCTTTCCCTCAATAGATGGGAGTAGGCGCGCTTGCGGATGTGTGCGTGTGTGTGGCCACGCGTTTGCTTAGGCATCAGTGTGTGAAAAGGTAGGTGCTTTTCTCTAGCTGCGTGTGCGTGCACGTGGTGCTGGGTGCACATCCCTGGGTGCTCGAGGTAAGCTTTCTGCATGGTTTTCGCTGAGGAATCGTGTGTGTGCACATGGACAAAGAGAAGGCGCAGCAACCAGGTTCCAGCGCCGAAGAAGGCAAAAGGCAAGGTTTCCGGCGCTATCTCCTTCTCTCCCCAGACCGAGTCGCGCAAAGCAAGCCGCTAAGCCGGCGACCGGCAAGAGAGCTACAACGAAGCATGCCGAACGGAGAAAATAGCAGCAGCGCATCTGTTCACACCTTGTTTCTGCCATGTGCTTGAACGCCAAGACGTTCGCGCTTCTGTGAGATGAAAGACGTCCTTCTGCATATGTGGTTGCTCACACCGGTGCACTTGTTAGTGTATCCATTCAGTCCTGGGCTGCGGGGCATTCAGAAGTGGCTCTGTGGAGACGTCTGCATAGAGGCAGCTGTCAGAACACGCACACTCGATTGTTCACCAAAACATATGCAGACGCGTCCTTAGCCTGTAGATTTGGATGCACAGAGTTCCCTGTGTTCGCAAGAGACAAGGGAATCGCGTCTGTACGCACAGAAGCAATAGCGGACCGTTTCCCTCGGAGTGAACGCGGGAGAGCCGTCTATGTACTCGGAGAAACGGGAACGTGCCTCAATGCGGTCACAGAGGCAGCAGCTTTTGCACAGATGCTCTGGTGATTCTGGCACTTTCCAGGCACACTCCTGAAAGTCGCGCACACTGCTGTTCACTCGCTAAACGACCTCTTGGGAAACACGTCTCCGGTCGATGGACCGCTCAGATTGCTTTTCGTGTAACTGTGAACTGTGTCAGCGCAGGGAATCCGTCTCTGTTGAGCAGATGTCAAAACTGCCTCGCTTTTGCTTTGTTGCCTCTACCAAGATGATTTCCCGTTTCTCTCTTCACTGGAGCACGCAGACACAGCCAACGCACATCAAGTGTCAAGAGACACACTCTGCTGAGCTCAACGCTTGTGCAGATGCACATGTGCGACGAAGTCAACACACGTGCTTGTGGAGAGAAAGAAAGGGACTCCCAGGCGTGTGGAGCGACGGGGAGAAAGAGCGGGCGCTGAGGAACACAGTTTCAAACAGACTGTCTCCACACAAACAGGCACCTGTCTGCAGGTATCCTAGATCTTGATTCTTGAACTTGAGGAAACACGCGTCTGAGCAAAACTCCCAAACGCTTCCAGGAAAGACACAGGCTCTCCCACAAGCACACAAGTGTTTGCCCTCAGCTATAGATCAGGGACAAGCTTGTGAAGAGATGCCCTGCTATTCTTTCGCCTTATGGCATCATGTGTTTCGTTTCTCTTGGAGATCGATTGTTAAACGTCTTTCCTCGGGCGACTGTGAAGCATTTGCCAGCGGAGGAGAAGTAGCACGGAGCAGCATTCAGTACTGCCTACGAGTGTCTTTGCTACCCTACTAGCGGAGCTCCAAGAACAGGCACACATCTCCAGGTACCTTCCAAATGTGGATTCCCCTGCAGCCCCGTAGGCAGGCGTGCAGTACGCCAACCATCAACGGACGTTTTTCCCCTCAAGCCTGTCAGGACGTTGCTCGTCCGTCTTTCCCTCAATAGATGGGAGTAGGCGCGCTTGCGGATGTGTGCGTGTGTGTGGCCACGCGTTTGCTTAGGCATCAGTGTGTGAAAAGGTAGGTGCTTTTCTCTAGCTGCGTGTGCGTGCACGTGGGGCTGGGTGCACATCCCTGGGTGCTCGAGGTAAGGTTTCTGCATGGTTTTCGCTGAGGAATCGTGTGTGTGCACATGGACAAAGAGAAGGCGCAGCAACCAGGTTCCAGCGCCGAAGAAGGCAAAAGGCAAGGTTTCCGGCGCTATCTCCTTCACTCCCCAGTCCTAGTCGCGCAAAGCAAGCCGCTAAGCCGGCGACCGGCAAGAGAGCTACAACGAAGCATGCCGAACGGAGAAAATAGCAGCAGCTCATCTGTTCACACCTTGTTTCTGCCATGTGCTTGAACGCCAAGACGTTCGCGCTTCTGTGAGATGAAAGACGTCCTTCTGCATATGTGGTTGCTCACACCGGTGCACTTGTTAGTGTATCCATTCAGTCCTGGGCTGCGGGGCATTCAGAAGTGGCTCTGTGGAGACGTCTGCATAGAGGCAGCTGTCAGAACACGCACACTCGATTGTTCACCAAAACATATGCAGACGCGTCCTTAGCCTGTAGATTTGGATGCACAGAGTTCCCTGTGTTCGCAAGAGACAAGGGAATCGCGTCTGTACGCACAGAAGCAATAGCGGACCGTTTCCCTCGGAGTGAACGCGGGAGAGCCGTCTATGTACTCGGAGACACGGGAACGTGCCTCAATGCGGTCACAGAGGCAGCAGCTTTTGCACAGGTGCTCTGGTGATTCTGGCACTTTCCAGGCACACTCCTGAAAGTCGCGCACACTGCTGTTCACTCGCTAAACGACCTCTTGGGAAACACGTCTCCGGTCGATGGACCGCTCAGATTGCTTCTCGTGTAACTGTGAACTGTGTCAGCGCAGGGAATCCGTCTCTGTTGAGCAGATGTCAATCCTGCCTCGCTTTTGCTTTGTTGCCTCTACCAAGATGATTTCCCGTTTCTCTCTTCACTGGAGCACGCAGACACAGCCAACGCACATCAAGTGTCAAGAGACACACTCTGCTGAGCTCAACGCTTGTGCAGATGCACATGTGCGACGAAGTCAACACACGTGCTTGTGGAGAGAAAGAAAGGGACTCCCAGGCGTGTGGAGCGACGGGGAGAAAGAGCGGGCGCTGAGGAACACAGTTTCAAACAGACTGTCTCCACACAAACAGGCACCTGTCTGCAGGTATCCTAGATCTTGATTCTTGAACTTGAGGAAACACGCGTCTGAGCAAAACTCCCAAACGCTTCCAGGAAAGACACAGGCTCTCCCACAAGCACACAAGTGTTTGCCCTCAGCTATAGATCAGGGACAAGCTTGTGAAGAGATGCCCTGCTATTCTTTCGCCTTATGGCATCATGTGTTTCGTTTCTCTTGGAGATCGATTGTTAAACGTCTTTCCTCGGGCGACTGTGAAGCATTTGCCAGCGGAGGAGAAGTAGCACGGAGCAGCATTCAGTACTGCCTACGAGTGTCTTTGCTACCCTACTAGCGGAGCTCCAAGAACAGGCACACATCTTCAGGTACCTTCCAAATGTGGATTCCCCTGCAGCCCCATAGGCGGGCGTGCAGTACGCCAACCATCAACGGACGTTTTTCCCCTCAAGCCTGTCAGGACGTTGCTCGTCCGTCTTTCCCTCAATAGATGGGAGTAGGCGCGCTTGCGGATGTGTGCGTGTGTGTGGCCACGCGTTTGCTTAGGCATCAGTGTGTGAAAAGGTAGGTGCTTTTCTCTAGCTGCGTGTGCGTGCACGTGGTGCTGGGTGCACATCCCTGGGTGCTCGTGGAAAGGTTTCTGCATGGTTTTCGCTGAGGAATCGTGTGTGTGCACATGGACAAAGAGAAGGCGCAGCAACCAGGTTCCAGCGCCGAAGAAGGCAAAAGGCAAGGTTTCCGGCGCTATCTCCTTCTCTCCGCAGACCTAGTCGCGCAAAGGAAGCCGCTAAGCCGGCGACCGGCAAGAGAGCTACAACGAAGCATGCCGAACGGAGAAAATAGCAGCAGCGCATCTGTTCACACCTTGTTTCTGCCATGTGCTTGAACGCCAAGACGTTCGCGCTTCTGTGAGATGAAAGACGTCCTTCTGCATATGTGGTTGCTCACACCGGTGCACTTGTTAGTGTATCCATTCAGTCCTGGGCTGCGGGGCATTCAGAAGCGGCTCTGTGGAGACGTCTGCATAGAGGCAGCTGTCAGAACACGCACACTCGATTGTTCACCAAAACATATGCAGACGCGTCCTTAGCCTGTAGATTTGGATGCACAGAGTTCCCTGTGTTCGCAAGAGACAAGCGAATCGCGTCTGTACGCACAGAAGCAATAGCGGACCGTTTCCCTCGGAGCGAACGCGAAGGAGCCGTCTATGTACTCGGAGACACGGGAACGTGCCTCAATGCGGTCACAGAGGCAGCAGCTTTTGCACAGATGCTCTGGTGATTCTGGCACTTTCCAGGCACACTCCTGAAAGTCGCGCACACTGCTGTTCACTCGCTAAACGACCTCTTGGGAAACACGTCTCCGGTCGATGGACCGCTCAGATTGCTTCTCGTGTAACTGTGAACTGTGTCAGCGCAGAGAATCCGTCTCTGTTGAGCAGATGTCAATCCTGCCTCGCTTTTGCTTTGTTGCCTCTACCAAGATGATTTCCCGTTTCTCTCTTCACTGGAGCACGCAGACACAGCCAACGCACATCAAGGGTCAAGAGACACACTCTGCTGAGCTCAACGCTTGTGCAGATGCACATGTGCGACGAAGTCAACACACGTGCTTGTGGAGAGAAAGAAAGGGACTCCCAGGCGTGTGGAGCGACGGGGAGAAAGAGCGGGCGCTGAGGAACACAGTTTCAAACAGACTGTCTCCACACAAACAGGCACCTGTCTGCAGGTATCCTAGATCTTGATTCTTGAACTTGAGGAAACACGCGTCTGAGCAAAACTCCCAAACGCTTCCAGGAAAGACACAGGCTCTCCCACAAGCACACAAGTGTTTGCCCTCAGCTATAGATCAGGGACAAGCTTGTGAAGAGATGCCCTGCTATTCTTTCGCCTTATGGCATCATGTGTTTCGTTTCTCTTGGAGATCGATTGTTAAACGTCTTTCCTCGGGCGACTGTGAAGCATTTGCCAGCGGAGGAGAAGTAGCACGGAGCAGCATTCAGTACTGCCTACGAGTGTCTTTGCTACCCTACTAGCGGAGCTCCAAGAACAGGCACACATCTTCAGGTACCTTCCAAATGTGGATTCCCCTGCAGCCCCGTAGGCGGGCGTGCAGTACGCCAACCATCAACGGACGTTTTTCCCCTCAAGCCTGTCAGGACGTTGCTCGTCCGTCTTTCCCTCAATAGATGGGAGTAGGCGCGCTTGCGGATGTGTGCGTGTGTGTGGCCACGCGTTTGCTTAGGCATCAGTGTGTGAAAAGGTAGGTGCTTTTCTCTAGCTGCGTGTGCGTGCACGTGGGGCTGGGTGCACATCCCTGGGTGCTCGAGGTAAGGTTTCTGCATGGTTTTCGCTGAGGAATCGTGTGTGTGCACATGGACAAAGAGAAGGCGCAGCAACCAGGTTCCAGCGCCGAAGAAGGCAAAAGGCAAGGTTTCCGGCGCTATCTCCTTCTCTCCGCAGACCTAGTCGCGCAAAGCAAGCCGCTAAGCCGGCGACCGGCAAGAGAGCTACAACGAAGCATGCCGAACGGAGAAAATAGCAGCAGCGCATCTGTTCACACCTTGTTTCTGCCATGTGCTTGAACGCCAAGACGTTCGCGCTTCTGTGAGATGAAAGACGTCCTTCTGCATATGTGGTTGCTCACACCGGTGCACTTGTTAGTGTATCCATTCAGTCCTGGGCTGCGGGGCATTCAGAAGTGGCTCTGTGGAGACGTCTGCATAGAGGCAGCTGTCAGAACACGCACACTCGATTGTTCACCAAAACATATGCAGACGCGTCCTTAGCCTGTAGATTTGGATGCACAGAGTTCCCTGTGTTCGCAAGAGACAAGGGAATCGCGTCTGTACGCACAGAAGCAATAGCGGACCGTTTCCCTCGGAGCGAACGCGAAAGAGCCGTCTATATACTCGCAGACACGGGAACGTGCCTCAATGCGGTCACAGAGGCAGCAGCTTTTGCACAGATGCTCTGGTGATTCTGGCACTTTCCAGGCACACTCCTGAAAGTCGCGCACACTGCTGTTCACTCGCTAAACGACCTCTTGGGAAACACGTCTCCGGTCGATGGACCGCTCAGATTGCTTCTCGTGTAACTGTGAACTGTGTCAGCGCAGGGAATCCGTCTCTGTTGAGCAGATGTCAATCCTGCCTCGCTTTTGCTTTGTTGCCTCTACCAAGATGATTTCCCGTTTCTCTCTTCACTGGAGCACGCAGACACAGCCAACGCACATCAAGTGTCAAGAGACACACTCTGCTGAGCTCAACGCTTGTGCAGATGCACATGTGCGACGAAGTCAACACACGTGCTTGTGGAGAGAAAGAAAGGGACTCCCAGGCGTGTGGAGCGACGGGGAGAAAGAGCGGGCGCTGAGGAACACAGTTTCAAACAGACTGTCTCCACACAAACAGGCACCTGTCTGCAGGTATCCTAGATCTTGATTCTTGAACTTGAGGAAACACGCGTCTGAGCAAAACTCCCAAACGCTTCCAGAAAAGACACAGGCTCTCCCACAAGCACACAAGTGTTTGCCCTCAGCTATACATCAGGGACAAGCTTGTGAAGAGATGCCCTGCTATTCTTTCGCCTTATGGCATCATGTGTTTCGTTTCTCTTGGAGATCGATTGTTAAACGTCTTTCCTCGGGCGACTGTGAAGCATTTGCCAGCGGAGGAGAAGTAGCACGGAGCAGCATTCAGTACTGCCTACGAGTGTCTTTGCTACCCTACTAGCGGAGCTCCAAGAACAGGCACACATCTTCAGGTACCTTCCAAATGTGGATTCCCCTGCAGCCCCGTAGGCGGGCGTGCAGTACGCCAACCATCAACGGACGTTTTTCCCCTCAAGCCTGTCAGGACGTTGCTCGTCCGTCTTTCCCTCAATAGATGGGAGTAGGCGCGCTTGCGGATGTGTGCGTGTGTGTGGCCACGCGTTTGCTTAGGCATCAGTGTGTGAAAAGGTAGGTGCTTTTCTCTAGCTGCGTGTGCGTGCACGTGGGGCTGGGTGCACATCCCTGGGTGCTCGAGGTAAGGTTTCTGCATGGTTTTCGCTGAGGAATCGTGTGTGTGCACATGGACAAAGAGAAGGCGCAGCAACCAGGTTCCAGCGCCGAAGAAGGCAAAAGGCAAGGTTTCCGGCGCTATCTCCTTCTCTCCGCAGACCTAGTCGCGCAAAGGAAGCCGCTAAGCCGGCGACCGGCAAGAGAGCTACAACGAAGCATGCCGAACGGAGAAAATAGCAGCAGCTCATCTGTTCACACCTTGTTTCTGCCATGTGCTTGAACGCCAAGACGTTCGCGCTTCTGTGAGATGAAAGACGTCCTTCTGCATATGTGGTTGCTCACACCGGTGCACTTGTTAGTGTATCCATTCAGTCCTGGGCTGCGGGGCATTCAGAAGTGGCTCTGTGGAGACGTCTGCATAGAGGCAGCTGTCAGAACACGCACACTCGATTGTTCACCAAAACATATGCAGACGCGTCCTTAGCCTGTAGATTTGGATGCACAGAGTTCCCTGTGTTCGCAAGAGACAAGGGAATCGCGTCTGTACGCACAGAAGCAATAGCGGACCGTTTCCCTCGGAGTGAACGCGAAAGAGCCGTCTATATACTCGCAGACACGGGAACGTGCCTCAATGCGGTCACAGAGGCAGCAGCTTTTGCACAGGTGCTCTGGTGATTCTGGCACTTTCCAGGCACACTCCTGAAAGTCGCGCACACTGCTGTTCACTCGCTAAACGACCTCTTGGGAAACACGTCTCCGGTCGATGGACCGCTCAGATTGCTTCTCGTGTAACTGTGAACTGTGTCAGCGCAGGGAATCCCTCTCTGTTGAGCAGATGTCAATCCTGCCTCGCTTTTGCTTTGTTGCCTCTACCAAGATGATTTCCCGTTTCTCTCTTCACTGGAGCACGCAGACACAGCCAACGCACATCAAGTGTCAAGAGACACACTCTGCTGAGCTCAACGCTTGTGCAGATGCACATGTGCGACGAAGTCAACACACGTGCTTGTGGAGAGAAAGAAAGGGACTCCCAGGCGTGTGGAGCGACGGGGAGAAAGAGCGGGCGCTGAGGAACACAGTTTCAAACAGACTGTCTCCACACAAACAGGCACCTGTCTGCAGGTATCCTAGATCTTGATTCTTGAACTTGAGGAAACACGCGTCTGAGCAAAACTCCCAAACGCTTCCAGGAAAGACACAGGCTCTCCCACAAGCACACAAGTGTTTGCCCTCAGCTATACATCAGGGACAAGCTTGTGAAGAGATGCCCTGCTATTCTTTCGCCTTATGGCATCATGTGTTTCGTTTCTCTTGGAGATCGATTGTTAAACGTCTTTCCTCGGGCGACTGTGAAGCATTTGCCACCGGCGGAAAAGTAGCACGGAGCAGCATTCAGTACTGCCTACGAGTGTCTTTGCTACCCTACTAGCGGAGCTCCAAGAACAGGCACACATCTTCAGGTACCTTCCAAATGTGGATTCCCCTGCAGCCCCGTAGGCGGGCGTGCAGTACGCCAACCATCAACGGACGTTTTTCCCCTCAAGCCTGTCAGGACGTTGCTCGTCCGTCTTTCCCTCAATAGATGGGAGTAGGCGCGCTTGCGGATGTGTGCGTGTGTGTGGCCACGCGTTTGCTTAGGCATCAGTGTGTGAAAAGGTAGGTGCTTTTCTCTAGCTGCGTGTGCGTGCACGTGGTGCTGGGTGCACATCCCTGGGTGCTCGAGGTAAGGTTTCTGCATGGTTTTCGCTGAGGAATCGTGTGTGTGCACATGGACAAAGAGAAGGCGCAGCAACCAGGTTCCAGCGCCGAAGAAGGCAAAAGGCAAGGTTTCCGGCGCTATCTCCTTCTCTCCCCAGACCGAGTCGCGCAAAGCAAGCCGCTAAGCCGGCGACCGGCAAGAGAGCTACAACGAAGCATGCCGAACGGAGAAAATAGCAGCAGCGCATCTGTTCACACCTTGTTTCTGCCATGTGCTTGAACGCCAAGACGTTCGCGCTTCTGTGAGATGAAAGACGTCCTTCTGCATATGTGGTTGCTCACACCGGTGCACTTGTTAGTGTATCCATTCAGTCCTGGGCTGCGGGGCATTCAGAAGTGGCTCTGTGGAGACGTCTGCATAGAGGCAGCTGTCAGAACACGCACACTCGATTGTTCACCAAAACATATGCAGACGCGTCCTTAGCCTGTAGATTTGGATGCACAGAGTTCCCTGTGTTCGCAAGAGACAAGGGAATCGCGTCTGTACGCACAGAAGCAATAGCGGACCGTTTCCCTCGGAGTGAACGCGAAAGAGCCGTCTATATACTCGCAGACACGGGAACGTGCCTCAATGCGGTCACAGAGGCAGCAGCTTTTGCACAGGTGCTCTGGTGATTCTGGCACTTTCCAGGCACACTCCTGAAAGTCGCGCACACTGCTGTTCACTCGCTAAACGACCTCTTGGGAAACACGTCTCCGGTTGATGGACCGCTCAGATTGCTTCTCGTGTAACTGTGAACTGTGTCAGCGCAGGGAATCCCTCTCTGTTGAGCAGATGTCAATCCTGCCTCGCTTTTGCTTTGTTGCCTCTACCAAGATGATTTCCCGTTTCTCTCTTCACTGGAGCACGCAGACACAGCCAACGCACATCAAGTGTCAAGAGACACACGCTGCTGAGCTCAACGCTTGTGCAGATGCACATGTGCGACGAAGTCAACACACGTGCTTGTGGAGAGAAAGAAAGGGACTCCCAGGCGTGTGGAGCGACGGGGAGAAAGAGCGGGCGCTGAGGAACACAGTTTCAAACAGACTGTCTCCACACAAACAGGCACCTGTCTGCAGGTATCCTAGATCTTGATTCTTGAACTTGAGGAAACACGCGTCTGAGCAAAACTCCCAAACGCTTCCAGGAAAGACACAGGCTCTCCCACAAGCACACAAGTGTTTGCCCTCAGCTATAGATCAGGGACAAGCTTGTGAAGAGATGCCCTGCTATTCTTTCGCCTTATGGCATCATGTGTTTCGTTTCTCTTGGAGATCGATTGTTAAACGTCTTTCCTCGGGCGACTGTGAAGCATTTGCCAGCGGAGGAGAAGTAGCACGGAGCAGCATTCAGTACTGCCTACGAGTGTCTTTGCTACCCTACTAGCGGAGCTCCAAGAACAGGCACACATCTTCAGGTACCTTCCAAATGTGGATTCCCCTGCAGCCCCGTAGGCGGGCGTGCAGTACGCCAACCATCAACGGACGTTTTTCCCCTCAAGCCTGTCAGGACGTTGCTCGTCCGTCTTTCCCTCAATAGATGGGAGTAGGCGCGCTTGCGGATGTGTGCGTGTGTGTGGCCACGCGTTTGCTTAGGCATCAGTGTGTGAAAAGGTAGGTGCTTTTCTCTAGCTGCGTGTGCGTGCACGTGGTGCTGGGTGCACATCCCTGGGTGCTCGAGGTAAGGTTTCTGCATGGTTTTCGCTGAGGAATCGTGTGTGTGCACATGGACAAAGAGAAGGCGCAGCAACCAGGTTCCAGCGCCGAAGAAGGCAAAAGGCAAGGTTTCCGGCGCTATCTCCTTCTCTCCGCAGACCTAGTCGCGCAAAGGAAGCCGCTAAGCCGGCGACCGGCAAGAGAGCTACAACGAAGCATGCCGAACGGAGAAAATAGCAGCAGCTCATCTGTTCACACCTTGTTTCTGCCATGTGCTTGAACGCCAAGACGTTCGCGCTTCTGTGAGATGAAAGACGTCCTTCTGCATATGTGGTTGCTCACACCGGTGCACTTGTTAGTGTATCCATTCAGTCCTGGGCTGCGGGGCATTCAGAAGTGGCTCTGTGGAGACGTCTGCATAGAGGCAGCTGTCAGAACACGCACACTCGATTGTTCACCAAAACATATGCAGACGCGTCCTTAGCCTGTAGATTTGGATGCACAGAGTTCCCTGTGTTCGCAAGAGACAAGGGAATCGCGTCTGTACGCACAGAAGCAATAGCGGACCGTTTCCCTCGGAGTGAACGCGAAAGAGCCGTCTATATACTCGCAGACACGGGAACGTGCCTCAATGCGGTCACAGAGGCAGCAGCTTTTGCACAGATGCTCTGGTGATTCTGGCACTTTCCAGGCACACTCCTGAAAGTCGCGCACACTGCTGTTCACTCGCTAAACGACCTCTTGGGAAACACGTCTCCGGTCGATGGACCGCTCAGATTGCTTCTCGTGTAACTGTGAACTGTGTCAGCGCAGGGAATCCCTCTCTGTTGAGCAGATGTCAATCCTGCCTCGCTTTTGCTTTGTTGCCTCTACCAAGATGATTTCCCGTTTCTCTCTTCACTGGAGCACGCAGACACAGCCAACGCACATCAAGTGTCAAGAGACACACTCTGCTGAGCTCAACGCTTGTGCAGATGCACATGTGCGACGAAGTCAACACACGTGCTTGTGGAGAGAAAGAAAGGGACTCCCAGGCGTGTGGAGCGACGGGGAGAAAGAGCGGGCGCTGAGGAACACAGTTTCAAACAGACTGTCTCCACACAAACAGGCACCTGTCTGCAGGTATCCTAGATCTTGATTCTTGAACTTGAGGAAACACGCGTCTGAGCAAAACTCCCAAACGCTTCCAGAAAAGACACAGGCTCTCCCACAAGCACACAAGTGTTTGCCCTCAGCTATAGATCAGGGACAAGCTTGTGAAGAGATGCCCTGCTATTCTTTCGCCTTATGGCATCATGTGTTTCGTTTCTCTTGGAGATCGATTGTTAAACGTCTTTCCTCGGGCGACTGTGAAGCATTTGCCAGCGGAGGAGAAGTAGCACGGAGCAGCATTCAGTACTGCCTACGAGTGTCTTTGCTACCCTACTAGCGGAGCTCCAAGAACAGGCACACATCTTCAGGTACCTTCCAAATGTGGATTCCCCTGCAGCCCCGTAGGCGGGCGTGCAGTACGCCAACCATCAACGGACGTTTTTCCCCTCAAGCCTGTCAGGACGTTGCTCGTCCGTCTTTCCCTCAATAGATGGGAGTAGGCGCGCTTGCGGATGTGTGCGTGTGTGTGGCCACGCGTTTGCTTAGGCATCAGTGTGTGAAAAGGTAGGTGCTTTTCTCTAGCTGCGTGTGCGTGCACGTGGTGCTGGGTGCACATCCCTGGGTGCTCGAGGTAAGGTTTCTGCATGGTTTTCGCTGAGGAATCGTGTGTGTGCACATGGACAAAGAGAAGGCGCAGCAACCAGGTTCCAGCGCCGAAGAAGGCAAAAGGCAAGGTTTCCGGCGCTATCTCCTTCTCTCCGCAGACCTAGTCGCGCAAAGGAAGCCGCTAAGCCGGCGACCGGCAAGAGAGCTACAACGAAGCATGCCGAACGGAGAAAATAGCAGCAGCTCATCTGTTCACACCTTGTTTCTGCCATGTGCTTGAACGCCAAGACGTTCGCGCTTCTGTGAGATGAAAGACGTCCTTCTGCATATGTGGTTGCTCACACCGGTGCACTTGTTAGTGTATCCATTCAGTCCTGGGCTGCGGGGCATTCAGAAGTGGCTCTGTGGAGACGTCTGCATAGAGGCAGCTGTCAGAACACGCACACTCGATTGTTCACCAAAACATATGCAGACGCGTCCTTAGCCTGTAGATTTGGATGCACAGAGTTCCCTGTGTTCGCAAGAGACAAGGGAATCGCGTCTGTACGCACAGAAGCAATAGCGGACCGTTTCCCTCGGAGTGAACGCGAAAGAGCCGTCTATATACTCGCAGACACGGGAACGTGCCTCAATGCGGTCACAGAGGCAGCAGCTTTTGCACAGATGCTCTGGTGATTCTGGCACTTTCCAGGCACACTCCTGAAAGTCGCGCACACTGCTGTTCACTCGCTAAACGACCTCTTGGGAAACACGTCTCCGGTCGATGGACCGCTCAGATTGCTTCTCGTGTAACTGTGAACTGTGTCAGCGCAGGGAATCCCTCTCTGTTGAGCAGATGTCAATCCTGCCTCGCTTTTGCTTTGTTGCCTCTACCAAGATGATTTCCCGTTTCTCTCTTCACTGGAGCACGCAGACACAGCCAACGCACATCAAGTGTCAAGAGACACACTCTGCTGAGCTCAACGCTTGTGCAGATGCACATGTGCGACGAAGTCAACACACGTGCTTGTGGAGAGAAAGAAAGGGACTCCCAGGCGTGTGGAGCGACGGGGAGAAAGAGCGGGCGCTGAGGAACACAGTTTCAAACAGACTGTCTCCACACAAACAGGCACCTGTCTGCAGGTATCCTAGATCTTGATTCTTGAACTTGAGGAAACACGCGTCTGAGCAAAACTCCCAAACGCTTCCAGGAAAGACACAGGCTCTCCCACAAGCACACAAGTGTTTGCCCTCAGCTATAGATCAGGGACAAGCTTGTGAAGAGATGCCCTGCTATTCTTTCGCCTTATGGCATCATGTGTTTCGTTTCTCTTGGAGATCGATTGTTAAACGTCTTTCCTCGGGCGACTGTGAAGCATTTGCCACCGGCGGAAAAGTAGCACGGAGCAGCATTCAGTACTGCCTACGAGTGTCTTTGCTACCCTACTAGCGGAGCTCCAAGAACAGGCACACATCTTCAGGTACCTTCCAAATGTGGATTCCCCTGCAGCCCCGTAGGCGGGCGTGCAGTACGCCAACCATCAACGGACGTTTTTCCCCTCAAGCCTGTCAGGACGTTGCTCGTCCGTCTTTCCCTCAATAGATGGGAGTAGGCGCGCTTGCGGATGTGTGCGTGTGTGTGGCCACGCGTTTGCTTAGGCATCAGTGTGTGAAAAGGTAGGTGCTTTTCTCTAGCTGCGTGTGCGTGCACGTGGTGCTGGGTGCACATCCCTGGGTGCTCGAGGTAAGGTTTCTGCATGGTTTTCGCTGAGGAATCGTGTGTGTGCACATGGACAAAGAGAAGGCGCAGCAACCAGGTTCCAGCGCCGAAGAAGGCAAAAGGCAAGGTTTCCGGCGCTATCTCCTTCTCTCCGCAGACCTAGTCGCGCAAAGGAAGCCGCTAAGCCGGCGACCGGCAAGAGAGCTACAACGAAGCATGCCGAACGGAGAAAATAGCAGCAGCTCATCTGTTCACACCTTGTTTCTGCCATGTGCTTGAACGCCAAGACGTTCGCGCTTCTGTGAGATGAAAGACGTCCTTCTGCATATGTGGTTGCTCACACCGGTGCACTTGTTAGTGTATCCATTCAGTCCTGGGCTGCGGGGCATTCAGAAGTGGCTCTGTGGAGACGTCTGCATAGAGGCAGCTGTCAGAACACGCACACTCGATTGTTCACCAAAACATATGCAGACGCGTCCTTAGCCTGTAGATTTGGATGCACAGAGTTCCCTGTGTTCGCAAGAGACAAGGGAATCGCGTCTGTACGCACAGAAGCAATAGCGGACCGTTTCCCTCGGAGTGAACGCGAAAGAGCCGTCTATATACTCGCAGACACGGGAACGTGCCTCAATGCGGTCACAGAGGCAGCAGCTTTTGCACAGGTGCTCTGGTGATTCTGGCACTTTCCAGGCACACTCCTGAAAGTCGCGCACACTGCTGTTCACTCGCTAAACGACCTCTTGGGAAACACGTCTCCGGTCGATGGACCGCTCAGATTGCTTCTCGTGTAACTGTGAACTGTGTCAGCGCAGGGAATCCCTCTCTGTTGAGCAGATGTCAATCCTGCCTCGCTTTTGCTTTGTTGCCTCTACCAAGATGATTTCCCGTTTCTCTCTTCACTGGAGCACGCAGACACAGCCAACGCACATCAAGTGTCAAGAGACACACTCTGCTGAGCTCAACGCTTGTGCAGATGCACATGTGCGACGAAGTCAACACACGTGCTTGTGGAGAGAAAGAAAGGGACTCCCAGGCGTGTGGAGCGACGGGGAGAAAGAGCGGGCGCTGAGGAACACAGTTTCAAACAGACTGTCTCCACACAAACAGGCACCTGTCTGCAGGTATCCTAGATCTTGATTCTTGAACTTGAGGAAACACGCGTCTGAGCAAAACTCCCAAACGCTTCCAGGAAAGACACAGGCTCTCCCACAAGCACACAAGTGTTTGCCCTCAGCTATAGATCAGGGACAAGCTTGTGAAGAGATGCCCTGCTATTCTTTCGCCTTATGGCATCATGTGTTTCGTTTCTCTTGGAGATCGATTGTTAAACGTCTTTCCTCGGGCGACTGTGAAGCATTTGCCACCGGCGGAAAAGTAGCACGGAGCAGCATTCAGTACTGCCTACGAGTGTCTTTGCTACCCTACTAGCGGAGCTCCAAGAACAGGCACACATCTTCAGGTACCTTCCAAATGTGGATTCCCCTGCAGCCCCGTAGGCGGGCGTGCAGTACGCCAACCATCAACGGACGTTTTTCCCCTCAAGCCTGTCAGGACGTTGCTCGTCCGTCTTTCCCTCAATAGATGGGAGTAGGCGCGCTTGCGGATGTGTGCGTGTGTGTGGCCACGCGTTTGCTTAGGCATCAGTGTGTGAAAAGGTAGGTGCTTTTCTCTAGCTGCGTGTGCGTGCACGTGGTGCTGGGTGCACATCCCTGGGTGCTCGAGGTAAGGTTTCTGCATGGTTTTCGCTGAGGAATCGTGTGTGTGCACATGGACAAAGAGAAGGCGCAGCAACCAGGTTCCAGCGCCGAAGAAGGCAAAAGGCAAGGTTTCCGGCGCTATCTCCTTCTCTCCGCAGACCTAGTCGCGCAAAGGAAGCCGCTAAGCCGGCGACCGGCAAGAGAGCTACAACGAAGCATGCCGAACGGAGAAAATAGCAGCAGCTCATCTGTTCACACCTTGTTTCTGCCATGTGCTTGAACGCCAAGACGTTCGCGCTTCTGTGAGATGAAAGACGTCCTTCTGCATATGTGGTTGCTCACACCGGTGCACTTGTTAGTGTATCCATTCAGTCCTGGGCTGCGGGGCATTCAGAAGTGGCTCTGTGGAGACGTCTGCATAGAGGCAGCTGTCAGAACACGCACACTCGATTGTTCACCAAAACATATGCAGACGCGTCCTTAGCCTGTAGATTTGGATGCACAGAGTTCCCTGTGTTCGCAAGAGACAAGGGAATCGCGTCTGTACGCACAGAAGCAATAGCGGACCGTTTCCCTCGGAGTGAACGCGAAAGAGCCGTCTATATACTCGCAGACACGGGAACGTGCCTCAATGCGGTCACAGAGGCAGCAGCTTTTGCACAGGTGCTCTGGTGATTCTGGCACTTTCCAGGCACACTCCTGAAAGTCGCGCACACTGCTGTTCACTCGCTAAACGACCTCTTGGGAAACACGTCTCCGGTCGATGGACCGCTCAGATTGCTTCTCGTGTAACTGTGAACTGTGTCAGCGCAGGGAATCCCTCTCTGTTGAGCAGATGTCAATCCTGCCTCGCTTTTGCTTTGTTGCCTCTACCAAGATGATTTCCCGTTTCTCTCTTCACTGGAGCACGCAGACACAGCCAACGCACATCAAGTGTCAAGAGACACACTCTGCTGAGCTCAACGCTTGTGCAGATGCACATGTGCGACGAAGTCAACACACGTGCTTGTGGAGAGAAAGAAAGGGACTCCCAGGCGTGTGGAGCGACGGGGAGAAAGAGCGGGCGCTGAGGAACACAGTTTCAAACAGACTGTCTCCACACAAACAGGCACCTGTCTGCAGGTATCCTAGATCTTGATTCTTGAACTTGAGGAAACACGCGTCTGAGCAAAACTCCCAAACGCTTCCAGGAAAGACACAGGCTCTCCCACAAGCACACAAGTGTTTGCCCTCAGCTATAGATCAGGGACAAGCTTGTGAAGAGATGCCCTGCTATTCTTTCGCCTTATGGCATCATGTGTTTCGTTTCTCTTGGAGATCGATTGTTAAACGTCTTTCCTCGGGCGACTGTGAAGCATTTGCCACCGGCGGAAAAGTAGCACGGAGCAGCATTCAGTACTGCCTACGAGTGTCTTTGCTACCCTACTAGCGGAGCTCCAAGAACAGGCACACATCTTCAGGTACCTTCCAAATGTGGATTCCCCTGCAGCCCCGTAGGCGGGCGTGCAGTACGCCAACCATCAACGGACGTTTTTCCCCTCAAGCCTGTCAGGACGTTGCTCGTCCGTCTTTCCCTCAATAGATGGGAGTAGGCGCGCTTGCGGATGTGTGCGTGTGTGTGGCCACGCGTTTGCTCAGGCATCAGTGTGTGAAAAGGTAGGTGCTTTTCTCTAGCTGCGTGTGCGTGCACGTGGTGCTGGGTGCACATCCCTGGGTGCTCGAGGTAAGGTTTCTGCATGGTTTTCGCTGAGGAATCGTGTGTGTGCACATGGACAAAGAGAAGGCGCAGCAACCAGGTTCCAGCGCCGAAGAAGGCAAAAGGCAAGGTTTCCGGCGCTATCTCCTTCTCTCCCCAGACCGAGTCGCGCAAAGCAAGCCGCTAAGCCGGCGACCGGCAAGAGAGCTACAACGAAGCATGCCGAACGGAGAAAATAGCAGCAGCGCATCTGTTCACACCTTGTTTCTGCCATGTGCTTGAACGCCAAGACGTTCGCGCTTCTGTGAGATGAAAGACGTCCTTCTGCATATGTGGTTGCTCACACCGGTGCACTTGTTAGTGTATCCATTCAGTCCTGGGCTGCGGGGCATTCAGAAGTGGCTCTGTGGAGACGTCTGCATAGAGGCAGCTGTCAGAACACGCACACTCGATTGTTCACCAAAACATATGCAGACGCGTCCTTAGCCTGTAGATTTGGATGCACAGAGTTCCCTGTGTTCGCAAGAGACAAGGGAATCGCGTCTGTACGCACAGAAGCAATAGCGGACCGTTTCCCTCGGAGTGAACGCGAAAGAGCCGTCTATATACTCGCAGACACGGGAACGTGCCTCAATGCGGTCACAGAGGCAGCAGCTTTTGCACAGGTGCTCTGGTGATTCTGGCACTTTCCAGGCACACTCCTGAAAGTCGCGCACACTGCTGTTCACTCGCTAAACGACCTCTTGGGAAACACGTCTCCGGTTGATGGACCGCTCAGATTGCTTCTCGTGTAACTGTGAACTGTGTCAGCGCAGGGAATCCGTCTCTGTTGAGCAGATGTCAATCCTGCCTCGCTTTTGCTTTGTTGCCTCTACCAAGATGATTTCCCGTTTCTCTCTTCACTGGAGCACGCAGACACAGCCAACGCACATCAAGTGTCAAGAGACACACTCTGCTGAGCTCAACGCTTGTGCAGATGCACATGTGCGACGAAGTCAACACACGTGCTTGTGGAGAGAAAGAAAGGGACTCCCAGGCGTGTGGAGCGACGGGGAGAAAGAGCGGGCGCTGAGGAACACAGTTTCAAACAGACTGTCTCCACACAAACAGGCACCTGTCTGCAGGTATCCTAGATCTTGATTCTTGAACTTGAGGAAACACGCGTCTGAGCAAAACTCCCAAACGCTTCCAGGAAAGACACAGGCTCTCCCACAAGCACACAAGTGTTTGCCCTCAGCTATAGATCAGGGACAAGCTTGTGAAGAGATGCCCTGCTATTCTTTCGCCTTATGGCATCATGTGTTTCGTTTCTCTTGGAGATCGATTGTTAAACGTCTTTCCTCGGGCGACTGTGAAGCATTTGCCAGCGGAGGAGAAGTAGCACGGAGCAGCATTCAGTACTGCCTACGAGTGTCTTTGCTACCCTACTAGCGGAGCTCCAAGAACAGGCACACATCTTCAGGTACCTTCCAAATGTGGATTCCCCTGCAGCCCCGTAGGCGGGCGTGCAGTACGCCAACCATCAACGGACGTTTTTCCCCTCAAGCCTGTCAGGACGTTGCTCGTCCGTCTTTCCCTCAATAGATGGGAGTAGGCGCGCTTGCGGATGTGTGCGTGTGTGTGGCCACGCGTTTGCTTAGGCATCAGTGTGTGAAAAGGTAGGTGCTTTTCTCTAGCTGCGTGTGCGTGCACGTGGTGCTGGGTGCACATCCCTGGGTGCTCGAGGTAAGGTTTCTGCATGGTTTTCGCTGAGGAATCGTGTGTGTGCACATGGACAAAGAGAAGGCGCAGCAACCAGGTTCCAGCGCCGAAGAAGGCAAAAGGCAAGGTTTCCGGCGCTATCTCCTTCTCTCCGCAGACCTAGTCGCGCAAAGGAAGCCGCTAAGCCGGCGACCGGCAAGAGAGCTACAACGAAGCATGCCGAACGGAGAAAATAGCAGCAGCTCATCTGTTCACACCTTGTTTCTGCCATGTGCTTGAACGCCAAGACGTTCGCGCTTCTGTGAGATGAAAGACGTCCTTCTGCATATGTGGTTGCTCACACCGGTGCACTTGTTAGTGTATCCATTCAGTCCTGGGCTGCGGGGCATTCAGAAGTGGCTCTGTGGAGACGTCTGCATAGAGGCAGCTGTCAGAACACGCACACTCGATTGTTCACCAAAACATATGCAGACGCGTCCTTAGCCTGTAGATTTGGATGCACAGAGTTCCCTGTGTTCGCAAGAGACAAGGGAATCGCGTCTGTACGCACAGAAGCAATAGCGGACCGTTTCCCTCGGAGTGAACGCGAAAGAGCCGTCTATATACTCGCAGACACGGGAACGTGCCTCAATGCGGTCACAGAGGCAGCAGCTTTTGCACAGGTGCTCTGGTGATTCTGGCACTTTCCAGGCACACTCCTGAAAGTCGCGCACACTGCTGTTCACTCGCTAAACGACCTCTTGGGAAACACGTCTCCGGTCGATGGACCGCTCAGATTGCTTCTCGTGTAACTGTGAACTGTGTCAGCGCAGGGAATCCCTCTCTGTTGAGCAGATGTCAATCCTGCCTCGCTTTTGCTTTGTTGCCTCTACCAAGATGATTTCCCGTTTCTCTCTTCACTGGAGCACGCAGACACAGCCAACGCACATCAAGTGTCAAGAGACACACTCTGCTGAGCTCAACGCTTGTGCAGATGCACATGTGCGACGAAGTCAACACACGTGCTTGTGGAGAGAAAGAAAGGGACTCCCAGGCGTGTGGAGCGACGGGGAGAAAGAGCGGGCGCTGAGGAACACAGTTTCAAACAGACTGTCTCCACACAAACAGGCACCTGTCTGCAGGTATCCTAGATCTTGATTCTTGAACTTGAGGAAACACGCGTCTGAGCAAAACTCCCAAACGCTTCCAGGAAAGACACAGGCTCTCCCACAAGCACACAAGTGTTTGCCCTCAGCTATAGATCAGGGACAAGCTTGTGAAGAGATGCCCTGCTATTCTTTCGCCTTATGGCATCATGTGTTTCGTTTCTCTTGGAGATCGATTGTTAAACGTCTTTCCTCGGGCGACTGTGAAGCATTTGCCACCGGCGGAAAAGTAGCACGGAGCAGCATTCAGTACTGCCTACGAGTGTCTTTGCTACCCTACTAGCGGAGCTCCAAGAACAGGCACACATCTTCAGGTACCTTCCAAATGTGGATTCCCCTGCAGCCCCGTAGGCGGGCGTGCAGTACGCCAACCATCAACGGACGTTTTTCCCCTCAAGCCTGTCAGGACGTTGCTCGTCCGTCTTTCCCTCAATAGATGGGAGTAGGCGCGCTTGCGGATGTGTGCGTGTGTGTGGCCACGCGTTTGCTTAGGCATCAGTGTGTGAAAAGGTAGGTGCTTTTCTCTA
This sequence comes from Patagioenas fasciata, assembly GCF_037038585.1. Classification (NCBI taxonomy): domain Eukaryota; kingdom Metazoa; phylum Chordata; class Aves; order Columbiformes; family Columbidae; genus Patagioenas; species Patagioenas fasciata. The sequence continues at coordinate 132,717,198 of NC_092520.1, read as the reverse complement.
GCTGCGTGTGCGTGCACGTGGTGCTGGGTGCACATCCCTGGGTGCTCGAGGTAAGGTTTCTGCATGGTTTTCGCTGAGGAATCGTGTGTGTGCACATGGACAAAGAGAAGGCGCAGCAACCAGGTTCCAGCGCCGAAGAAGGCAAAAGGCAAGGTTTCCGGCGCTATCTCCTTCTCTCCCCAGACCGAGTCGCGCAAAGCAAGCCGCTAAGCCGGCGACCGGCAAGAGAGCTACAACGAAGCATGCCGAACGGAGAAAATAGCAGCAGCGCATCTGTTCACACCTTGTTTCTGCCATGTGCTTGAACGCCAAGACGTTCGCGCTTCTGTGAGATGAAAGACGTCCTTCTGCATATGTGGTTGCTCACACCGGTGCACTTGTTAGTGTATCCATTCAGTCCTGGGCTGCGGGGCATTCAGAAGTGGCTCTGTGGAGACGTCTGCATAGAGGCAGCTGTCAGAACACGCACACTCGATTGTTCACCAAAACATATGCAGACGCGTCCTTAGCCTGTAGATTTGGATGCACAGAGTTCCCTGTGTTCGCAAGAGACAAGGGAATCGCGTCTGTACGCACAGAAGCAATAGCGGACCGTTTCCCTCGGAGTGAACGCGAAAGAGCCGTCTATATACTCGCAGACACGGGAACGTGCCTCAATGCGGTCACAGAGGCAGCAGCTTTTGCACAGGTGCTCTGGTGATTCTGGCACTTTCCAGGCACACTCCTGAAAGTCGCGCACACTGCTGTTCACTCGCTAAACGACCTCTTGGGAAACACGTCTCCGGTCGATGGACCGCTCAGATTGCTTCTCGTGTAACTGTGAACTGTGTCAGCGCAGGGAATCCCTCTCTGTTGAGCAGATGTCAATCCTGCCTCGCTTTTGCTTTGTTGCCTCTACCAAGATGATTTCCCGTTTCTCTCTTCACTGGAGCACGCAGACACAGCCAACGCACATCAAGTGTCAAGAGACACACTCTGCTGAGCTCAACGCTTGTGCAGATGCACATGTGCGACGAAGTCAACACACGTGCTTGTGGAGAGAAAGAAAGGGACTCCCAGGCGTGTGGAGCGACGGGGAGAAAGAGCGGGCGCTGAGGAACACAGTTTCAAACAGACTGTCTCCACACAAACAGGCACCTGTCTGCAGGTATCCTAGATCTTGATTCTTGAACTTGAGGAAACACGCGTCTGAGCAAAACTCCCAAACGCTTCCAGGAAAGACACAGGCTCTCCCACAAGCACACAAGTGTTTGCCCTCAGCTATAGATCAGGGACAAGCTTGTGAAGAGATGCCCTGCTATTCTTTCGCCTTATGGCATCATGTGTTTCGTTTCTCTTGGAGATCGATTGTTAAACGTCTTTCCTCGGGCGACTGTGAAGCATTTGCCACCGGCGGAAAAGTAGCACGGAGCAGCATTCAGTACTGCCTACGAGTGTCTTTGCTACCCTACTAGCGGAGCTCCAAGAACAGGCACACATCTTCAGGTACCTTCCAAATGTGGATTCCCCTGCAGCCCCGTAGGCGGGCGTGCAGTACGCCAACCATCAACGGACGTTTTTCCCCTCAAGCCTGTCAGGACGTTGCTCGTCCGTCTTTCCCTCAATAGATGGGAGTAGGCGCGCTTGCGGATGTGTGCGTGTGTGTGGCCACGCGTTTGCTTAGGCATCAGTGTGTGAAAAGGTAGGTGCTTTTCTCTAGCTGCGTGTGCGTGCACGTGGTGCTGGGTGCACATCCCTGGGTGCTCGAGGTAAGGTTTCTGCATGGTTTTCGCTGAGGAATCGTGTGTGTGCACATGGACAAAGAGAAGGCGCAGCAACCAGGTTCCAGCGCCGAAGAAGGCAAAAGGCAAGGTTTCCGGCGCTATCTCCTTCTCTCCCCAGACCGAGTCGCGCAAAGCAAGCCGCTAAGCCGGCGACCGGCAAGAGAGCTACAACGAAGCATGCCGAACGGAGAAAATAGCAGCAGCGCATCTGTTCACACCTTGTTTCTGCCATGTGCTTGAACGCCAAGACGTTCGCGCTTCTGTGAGATGAAAGACGTCCTTCTGCATATGTGGTTGCTCACACCGGTGCACTTGTTAGTGTATCCATTCAGTCCTGGGCTGCGGGGCATTCAGAAGTGGCTCTGTGGAGACGTCTGCATAGAGGCAGCTGTCAGAACACGCACACTCGATTGTTCACCAAAACATATGCAGACGCGTCCTTAGCCTGTAGATTTGGATGCACAGAGTTCCCTGTGTTCGCAAGAGACAAGGGAATCGCGTCTGTACGCACAGAAGCAATAGCGGACCGTTTCCCTCGGAGTGAACGCGAAAGAGCCGTCTATATACTCGCAGACACGGGAACGTGCCTCAATGCGGTCACAGAGGCAGCAGCTTTTGCACAGGTGCTCTGGTGATTCTGGCACTTTCCAGGCACACTCCTGAAAGTCGCGCACACTGCTGTTCACTCGCTAAACGACCTCTTGGGAAACACGTCTCCGGTCGATGGACCGCTCAGATTGCTTCTCGTGTAACTGTGAACTGTGTCAGCGCAGGGAATCCGTCTCTGTTGAGCAGATGTCAATCCTGCCTCGCTTTTGCTTTGTTGCCTCTACCAAGATGATTTCCCGTTTCTCTCTTCACTGGAGCACGCAGACACAGCCAACGCACATCAAGTGTCAAGAGACACACTCTGCTGAGCTCAACGCTTGTGCAGATGCACATGTGCGACGAAGTCAACACACGTGCTTGTGGAGAGAAAGAAAGGGACTCCCAGGCGTGTGGAGCGACGGGGAGAAAGAGCGGGCGCTGAGGAACACAGTTTCAAACAGACTGTCTCCACACAAACAGGCACCTGTCTGCAGGTATCCTAGATCTTGATTCTTGAACTTGAGGAAACACGCGTCTGAGCAAAACTCCCAAACGCTTCCAGGAAAGACACAGGCTCTCCCACAAGCACACAAGTGTTTGCCCTCAGCTATAGATCAGGGACAAGCTTGTGAAGAGATGCCCTGCTATTCTTTCGCCTTATGGCATCATGTGTTTCGTTTCTCTTGGAGATGGATTGTTAAACGTCTTTCCTCGGGCGACTGTGAAGCATTTGCCACCGGCGGAAAAGTAGCACGGAGCAGCATTCAGTACTGCCTACGAGTGTCTTTGCTACCCTACTAGCGGAGCTCCAAGAACAGGCACACATCTTCAGGTACCTTCCAAATGTGGATTCCCCTGCAGCCCCGTAGGCGGGCGTGCAGTACGCCAACCATCAACGGACGTTTTTCCCCTCAAGCCTGTCAGGACGTTGCTCGTCCGTCTTTCCCTCAATAGATGGGAGCAGGCGCGCTTGCGGATGTGTGCGTGTGTGTGGCCACGCGTTTGCTTAGGCATCAGTGTGTGAAAAGGTAGGTGCTTTTCTCTAGCTGCGTGTGCGTGCACGTGGGGCTGAGTGCACATCCCTGGGTGTTCGTGGAAAGGTTTCTGCATGGTTTTCGCTGAGGAATCGTGTGTGTGCACATGGACAAAGAGAAGGCGCAGCAACCAGGTTCCAGCGCCGAAGAAGGCAAAAGGCAAGGTTTCCGGCGCTATCTCCTTCTCTCCGCAGACCTAGTCGCGCAAAGCAAGCCGCTAAGCCGGCGACCGGCAAGAGAGCTACAACGAAGCATGCCGAACGGAGAAAATAGCAGCAGCGCATCTGTTCACACCTTGTTTCTGCCATGTGCTTGAACGCCAAGACGTTCGCGCTTCTGTGAGATGAAAGACGTCCTTCTGCATATGTGGTTGCTCACACCGGTGCACTTGTTAGTGTATCCATTCAGTCCTGGGCTGCGGGGCATTCAGAAGCGGCTCTGTGGAGACGTCTGCATAGAGGCAGCTGTCAGAACACGCACACTCGATTGTTCACCAAAACATATGCAGACGCGTCCTTAGCCTGTAGATTTGGATGCACAGAGTTCCCTGTGTTCGCAAGAGACAAGCGAATCGCGTCTGTACGCACAGAAGCAATAGCGGACCGTTTCCCTCGGAGTGAACGCGGGAGAGCCGTCTATGTACTCGGAGAAACGGGAACGTGCCTCAATGCGGTCACAGAGGCAGCAGCTTTTGCACAGATGCTCTGGTGATTCTGGCACTTTCCAGGCACACTCCTGAAAGTCGCGCACACTGCTGTTCACTCGCTAAACGACCTCTTGGGAAACACGTCTCCGGTCGATGGACCGCTCAGATTGCTTCTCGTGTAACTGTGAACTGTGTCAGCGCAGAGAATCCGTCTCTGTTGAGCAGATGTCAATCCTGCCTCGCTTTTGCTTTGTTGCCTCTACCAAGATGATTTCCCGTTTCTCTCTTCACTGGAGCAGGCAGACACAGCCAACGCACATCAAGTGTCAAGAGACACACTCTGCTGAGCTCAACGCTTGTGCAGATGCACATGTGCGACGAAGTCAACACACGTGCTTGTGGAGAGAAAGAAAGGGACTCCCAGGCGTGTGGAGCGACGGGGAGAAAGAGCGGGCGCTGAGGAACACAGTTTCAAACAGACTGTCTCCACACAAACAGGCACCTGTCTGCAGGTATCCTAGATCTTGATTCTTGAACTTGAGGAAACACGCGTCTGAGCAAAACTCCCAAACGCTTCCAGGAAAGACACAGGCTCTCCCACAAGCACACAAGTGTTTGCCCTCAGCTATAGATCAGGGACAAGCTTGTGAAGAGATGCCCTGCTATTCTTTCGCCTTATGGCATCATGTGTTTCGTTTCTCTTGGAGATCGATTGTTAAACGTCTTTCCTCGGGCGACTGTGAAGCATTTGCCAGCGGAGGAGAAGTAGCACGGAGCAGCATTCAGTACTGCCTACGAGTGTCTTTGCTACCCTACTAGCGGAGCTCCAAGAACAGGCACACATCTTCAGGTACCTTCCAAATGTGGATTCCCCTGCAGCCCCGTAGGCGGGCGTGCAGTACGCCAACCATCAACGGACGTTTTTCCCCTCAAGCCTGTCAGGACGTTGCTCGTCCGTCTTTCCCTCAATAGATGGGAGTAGGCGCGCTTGCGGATGTGTGCGTGTGTGTGGCCACGCGTTTGCTTAGGCATCAGTGTGTGAAAAGGTAGGTGCTTTTCTCTAGCTGCGTGTGCGTGCACGTGGGGCTGGGTGCACATCCCTGGGTGCTCGAGGTAAGGTTTCTGCATGGTTTTCGCTGAGGAATCGTGTGTGTGCACATGGACAAAGAGAAGGCGCAGCAACCAGGTTCCAGCGCCGAAGAAGGCAAAAGGCAAGGTTTCCGGCGCTATCTCCTTCACTCCCCAGTCCTAGTCGCGCAAAGCAAGCCGCTAAGCCGGCGACCGGCAAGAGAGCTACAACGAAGCATGCCGAACGGAGAAAATAGCAGCAGCTCATCTGTTCACACCTTGTTTCTGCCATGTGCTTGAACGCCAAGACGTTCGCGCTTCTGTGAGATGAAAGACGTCCTTCTGCATATGTGGTTGCTCACACCGGTGCACTTGTTAGTGTATCCATTCAGTCCTGGGCTGCGGGGCATTCAGAAGTGGCTCTGTGGAGACGTCTGCATAGAGGCAGCTGTCAGAACACGCACACTCGATTGTTCACCAAAACATATGCAGACGCGTCCTTAGCCTGTAGATTTGGATGCACAGAGTTCCCTGTGTTCGCAAGAGACAAGCGAATCGCGTCTGTACGCACAGAAGCAATAGCGGACCGTTTCCCTCGGAGTGAACGCGGGAGAGCCGTCTATGTACTCGGAGACACGGGAACGTGCCTCAATGCGGTCACAGAGGCAGCAGCTTTTGCACAGATGCTCTGGTGATTCTGGCACTTTCCAGGCACACTCCTGAAAGTCGCGCACACTGCTGTTCACTCGCTAAACGACCTCTTGGGAAACACGTCTCCGGTCGATGGACCGCTCAGATTGCTTCTCGTGTAACTGTGAACTGTGTCAGCGCAGGGAATCCGTCTCTGTTGAGCAGATGTCAATCCTGCCTCGCTTTTGCTTTGTTGCCTCTACCAAGATGATTTCCCGTTTCTCTCTTCACTGGAGCACGCAGACACAGCCAACGCACATCAAGTGTCAAGAGACACACTCTGCTGAGCTCAACGCTTGTGCAGATGCACATGTGCGACGAAGTCAACACACGTGCTTGTGGAGAGAAAGAAAGGGACTCCCAGGCGTGTGGAGCGACGGGGAGAAAGAGCGGGCGCTGAGGAACACAGTTTCAAACAGACTGTCTCCACACAAACAGGCACCTGTCTGCAGGTATCCTAGATCTTGATTCTTGAACTTGAGGAAACACGCGTCTGAGCAAAACTCCCAAACGCTTCCAGGAAAGACACAGGCTCTCCCACAAGCACACAAGTGTTTGCCCTCAGCTATAGATCAGGGACAAGCTTGTGAAGAGATGCCCTGCTATTCTTTCGCCTTATGGCATCATGTGTTTCGTTTCTCTTGGAGATCGATTGTTAAACGTCTTTCCTCGGGCGACTGTGAAGCATTTGCCAGCGGAGGAGAAGTAGCACGGAGCAGCATTCAGTACTGCCTACGAGTGTCTTTGCTACCCTACTAGCGGAGCTCCAAGAACAGGCACACATCTCCAGGTACCTTCCAAATGTGGATTCCCCTGCAGCCCCGTAGGCAGGCGTGCAGTACGCCAACCATCAACGGACGTTTTTCCCCTCAAGCCTGTCAGGACGTTGCTCGTCCGTCTTTCCCTCAATAGATGGGAGTAGGCGCGCTTGCGGATGTGTGCGTGTGTGTGGCCACGCGTTTGCTTAGGCATCAGTGTGTGAAAAGGTAGGTGCTTTTCTCTAGCTGCGTGTGCGTGCACGTGGTGCTGGGTGCACATCCCTGGGTGCTCGAGGTAAGGTTTCTGCATGGTTTTCGCTGAGGAATCGTGTGTGTGCACATGGACAAAGAGAAGGCGCAGCAACCAGGTTCCAGCGCCGAAGAAGGCAAAAGGCAAGGTTTCCGGCGCTATCTCCTTCACTCCCCAGTCCTAGTCGCGCAAAGCAAGCCGCTAAGCCGGCGACCGGCAAGAGAGCTACAACGAAGCATGCCGAACGGAGAAAATAGCAGCAGCTCATCTGTTCACACCTTGTTTCTGCCATGTGCTTGAACGCCAAGACGTTCGCGCTTCTGTGAGATGAAAGACGTCCTTCTGCATATGTGGTTGCTCACACCGGTGCACTTGTTAGTGTATCCATTCAGTCCTGGGCTGCGGGGCATTCAGAAGTGGCTCTGTGGAGACGTCTGCATAGAGGCAGCTGTCAGAACACGCACACTCGATTGTTCACCAAAACATATGCAGACGCGTCCTTAGCCTGTAGATTTGGATGCACAGAGTTCCCTGTGTTCGCAAGAGACAAGCGAATCGCGTCTGTACGCACAGAAGCAATAGCGGACCGTTTCCCTCGGAGCGAACGCGAAGGAGCCGTCTATATACTCGGAGACACGGGAACGTGCCTCAATGCGGTCACAGAGGCAGCAGCTTTTGCACAGATGCTCTGGTGATTCTGGCACTTTCCAGGCACACTCCTGAAAGTCGCGCACACTGCTGTTCACTCGCTAAACGACCTCTTGGGAAACACGTCTCCGGTCGATGGACCGCTCAGATTGCTTCTCGTGTAACTGTGAACTGTGTCAGCGCAGAGAATCCGTCTCTGTTGAGCAGATGTCAATCCTGCCTCGCTTTTGCTTTGTTGCCTCTACCAAGATGATTTCCCGTTTCTCTCTTCACTGGAGCACGCAGACACAGCCAACGCACATCAAGGGTCAAGAGACACACTCTGCTGAGCTCAACGCTTGTGCAGATGCACATGTGCGACGAAGTCAACACACGTGCTTGTGGAGAGAAAGAAAGGGACTCCCAGGCGTGTGGAGCGACGGGGAGAAAGAGCGGGCGCTGAGGAACACAGTTTCAAACAGACTGTCTCCACACAAACAGGCACCTGTCTGCAGGTATCCTAGATCTTGATTCTTGAACTTGAGGAAACACGCGTCTGAGCAAAACTCCCAAACGCTTCCAGGAAAGACACAGGCTCTCCCACAAGCACACAAGTGTTTGCCCTCAGCTATAGATCAGGGACAAGCTTGTGAAGAGATGCCCTGCTATTCTTTCGCCTTATGGCATCATGTGTTTCGTTTCTCTTGGAGATCGATTGTTAAACGTCTTTCCTCGGGCGACTGTGAAGCATTTGCCAGCGGAGGAGAAGTAGCACGGAGCAGCATTCAGTACTGCCTACGAGTGTCTTTGCTACCCTACTAGCGGAGCTCCAAGAACAGGCACACATCTTCAGGTACCTTCCAAATGTGGATTCCCCTGCAGCCCCGTAGGCGGGCGTGCAGTACGCCAACCATCAACGGACGTTTTTCCCCTCAAGCCTGTCAGGACGTTGCTCGTCCGTCTTTCCCTCAATAGATGGGAGTAGGCGCGCTTGCGGATGTGTGCGTGTGTGTGGCCACGCGTTTGCTTAGGCATCAGTGTGTGAAAAGGTAGGTGCTTTTCTCTAGCTGCGTGTGCGTGCACGTGGGGCTGGGTGCACATCCCTGGGTGCTCGAGGTAAGGTTTCTGCATGGTTTTCGCTGAGGAATCGTGTGTGTGCACATGGACAAAGAGAAGGCGCAGCAACCAGGTTCCAGCGCCGAAGAAGGCAGAAGGCAAGGTTTCCGGCGCTATCTCCTTCACTCCCCAGTCCTAGTCGCGCAAAGCAAGCCGCTGAGCCGGCGACCGGCAAGAGAGCTACAACGAAGCATGCCGAACGGAGAAAATAGCAGCAGCGCATCTGTTCACACCTTGTTTCTGCCATGTGCTTGAACGCCAAGACGTTCGCGCTTCTGTGAGATGAAAGACGTCCTTCTGCATATGTGGTTGCTCACACCGGTGCACTTGTTAGTGTATCCATTCAGTCCTGGGCTGCGGGGCATTCAGAAGTGGCTCTGTGGAGACGTCTGCATAGAGGCAGCTGTCAGAACACGCACACTCGATTGTTCACCAAAACATATGCAGACGCGTCCTTAGCCTGTAGATTTGGATGCACAGAGTTCCCTGTGTTCGCAAGAGACAAGGGAATCGCGTCTGTACGCACAGAAGCAATAGCGGACCGTTTCCCTCGGAGTGAACGCGGAAGAGCCGTCTATGTACTCGGAGACACGGGAACGTGCCTCAATGCGGTCACAGAGGCAGCAGCTTTTGCACAGATGCTCTGGTGATTCTGGCACTTTCCAGGCACACTCCTTAAAGTCGCGCACACTGCTGTTCACTCGCTAAACGACCTCTTGGGAAACACGTCTCCGGTCGATGGACCGCTCAGATTGCTTCTCGTGTAACTGTGAACTGTGTCAGCGCAGGGAATCCGTCTCTGTTGAGCAGATGTCAATCCTGCCTCGCTTTTGCTTTGTTGCCTCTACCAAGATGATTTCCCGTTTCTCTCTTCACTGGAGCACGCAGACACAGCCAACGCACATCAAGTGTCAAGAGACACACTCTGCTGAGCTCAACGCTTGTGCAGATGCACATGTGCGACGAAGTCAACACACGTGCTTGTGGAGAGAAAGAAAGGGACTCCCAGGCGTGTGGAGCGACGGGGAGAAAGAGCGGGCGCTGAGGAACACAGTTTCAAACAGACTGTCTCCACACAAACAGGCACCTGTCTGCAGGTATCCTAGATCTTGATTCTTGAACTTGAGGAAACACGCGTCTGAGCAAAACTCCCAAACGCTTCCAGGAAAGACACAGGCTCTCCCACAAGCACACAAGTGTTTGCCCTCAGCTATAGATCAGGGACAAGCTTGTGAAGAGATGCCCTGCTATTCTTTCGCCTTATGGCATCATGTGTTTCGTTTCTCTTGGAGATCGATTGTTAAACGTCTTTCCTCGGGCGACTGTGAAGCATTTGCCAGCGGAGGAGAAGTAGCACGGAGCAGCATTCAGTACTGCCTACGAGTGTCTTTGCTACCCTACTAGCGGAGCTCCAAGAACAGGCACACATCTTCAGGTACCTTCCAAATGTGGATTCCCCTGCAGCCCCGTAGGCGGGCGTGCAGTACGCCAACCATCAACGGACGTTTTTCCCCTCAAGCCTGTCAGGACGTTGCTCGTCCGTCTTTCCCTCAATAGATGGGAGTAGGCGCGCTTGCGGATGTGTGCGTGTGTGTGGCCACGCGTTTGCTTAGGCATCAGTGTGTGAAAAGGTAGGTGCTTTTCTCTAGCTGCGTGTGCGTGCACGTGGTGCTGGGTGCACATCCCTGGGTGCTCGAGGTAAGGTTTCTGCATGGTTTTCGCTGAGGAATCGTGTGTGTGCACATGGACAAAGAGAAGGCGCAGCAACCAGGTTCCAGCGCCGAAGAAGGCAGAAGGCAAGGTTTCCGGCGCTATCTCCTTCACTCCCCAGTCCTAGTCGCGCAAAGCAAGCCGCTAAGCCGGCGACCGGCAAGAGAGCTACAACGAAGCATGCCGAACGGAGAAAATAGCAGCAGCGCATCTGTTCACACCTTGTTTCTGCCATGTGCTTGAACGCCAAGACGTTCGCGCTTCTGTGAGATGAAAGACGTCCTTCTGCATATGTGGTTGCTCACACCGGTGCACTTGTTAGTGTATCCATTCAGTCCTGGGCTGCGGGGCATTCAGAAGTGGCTCTGTGGAGACGTCTGCATAGAGGCAGCTGTCAGAACACGCACACTCGATTGTTCACCAAAACATATGCAGACGCGTCCTTAGCCTGTAGATTTGGATGCACAGAGTTCCCTGTGTTCGCAAGAGACAAGGGAATCGCGTCTGTACGCACAGAAGCAATAGCGGACCGTTTCCCTCGGAGTGAACGCGGAAGAGCCGTCTATGTACTCGGAGACACGGGAACGTGCCTCAATGCGGTCACAGAGGCAGCAGCTTTTGCACAGATGCTCTGGTGATTCTGGCACTTTCCAGGCACACTCCTGAAAGTCGCGCACACTGCTGTTCACTCGCTAAACGACCTCTTGGGAAACACGTCTCCGGTCGATGGACCGCTCAGATTGCTTCTCGTGTAACTGTGAACTGTGTCAGCGCAGGGAATCCGTCTCTGTTGAGCAGATGTCAATCCTGCCTCGCTTTTGCTTTGTTGCCTCTACCAAGATGATTTCCCGTTTCTCTCTTCACTGGAGCACGCAGACACAGCCAACGCACATCAAGTGTCAAGAGACACACTCTGCTGAGCTCAACGCTTGTGCAGATGCACATGTGCGACGAAGTCAACACACGTGCTTGTGGAGAGAAAGAAAGGGACTCCCAGGCGTGTGGAGCGACGGGGAGAAAGAGCGGGCGCTGAGGAACACAGTTTCAAACAGACTGTCTCCACACAAACAGGCACCTGTCTGCAGGTATCCTAGATCTTGATTCTTGAACTTGAGGAAACACGCGTCTGAGCAAAACTCCCAAACGCTTCCAGGAAAGACACAGGCTCTCCCACAAGCACACAAGTGTTTGCCCTCAGCTATAGATCAGGGACAAGCTTGTGAAGAGATGCCCTGCTATTCTTTCGCCTTATGGCATCATGTGTTTCGTTTCTCTTGGAGATCGATTGTTAAACGTCTTTCCTCGGGCGACTGTGAAGCATTTGCCAGCGGAGGAGAAGTAGCACGGAGCAGCATTCAGTACTGCCTACGAGTGTCTTTGCTACCCTACTAGCGGAGCTCCAAGAACAGGCACACATCTTCAGGTACCTTCCAAATGTGGATTCCCCTGCAGCCCCGTAGGCGGGCGTGCAGTACGCCAACCATCAACGGACGTTTTTCCCCTCAAGCCTGTCAGGACGTTGCTCGTCCGTCTTTCCCTCAATAGATGGGAGTAGGCGCGCTTGCGGATGTGTGCGTGTGTGTGGCCACGCGTTTGCTTAGGCATCAGTGTGTGAAAAGGTAGGTGCTTTTCTCTAGCTGCGTGTGCGTGCACGTGGTGCTGGGTGCACATCCCTGGGTGCTCGAGGTAAGGTTTCTGCATGGTTTTCGCTGAGGAATCGTGTGTGTGCACATGGACAAAGAGAAGGCGCAGCAACCAGGTTCCAGCGCCGAAGAAGGCAGAAGGCAAGGTTTCCGGCGCTATCTCCTTCACTCCCCAGTCCTAGTCGCGCAAAGCAAGCCGCTAAGCCGGCGACCGGCAAGAGAGCTACAACGAAGCATGCCGAACGGAGAAAATAGCAGCAGCGCATCTGTTCACACCTTGTTTCTGCCATGTGCTTGAACGCCAAGACGTTCGCGCTTCTGTGAGATGAAAGACGTCCTTCTGCATATGTGGTTGCTCACACCGGTGCACTTGTTAGTGTATCCATTCAGTCCTGGGCTGCGGGGCATTCAGAAGTGGCTCTGTGGAGACGTCTGCATAGAGGCAGCTGTCAGAACACGCACACTCGATTGTTCACCAAAACATATGCAGACGCGTCCTTAGCCTGTAGATTTGGATGCACAGAGTTCCCTGTGTTCGCAAGAGACAAGGGAATCGCGTCTGTACGCACAGAAGCAATAGCGGACCGTTTCCCTCGGAGTGAACGCGGAAGAGCCGTCTATGTACTCGGAGACACGGGAACGTGCCTCAATGCGGTCACAGAGGCAGCAGCTTTTGCACAGATGCTCTGGTGATTCTGGCACTTTCCAGGCACACTCCTGAAAGTCGCGCACACTGCTGTTCACTCGCTAAACGACCTCTTGGGAAACACGTCTCCGGTCGATGGACCGCTCAGATTGCTTCTCGTGTAACTGTGAACTGTGTCAGCGCAGGGAATCCGTCTCTGTTGAGCAGATGTCAATCCTGCCTCGCTTTTGCTTTGTTGCCTCTACCAAGATGATTTCCCGTTTCTCTCTTCACTGGAGCACGCAGACACAGCCAACGCACATCAAGTGTCAAGAGACACACTCTGCTGAGCTCAACGCTTGTGCAGATGCACATGTGCGACGAAGTCAACACACGTGCTTGTGGAGAGAAAGAAAGGGACTCCCAGGCGTGTGGAGCGACGGGGAGAAAGAGCGGGCGCTGAGGAACACAGTTTCAAACAGACTGTCTCCACACAAACAGGCACCTGTCTGCAGGTATCCTAGATCTTGATTCTTGAACTTGAGGAAACACGCGTCTGAGCAAAACTCCCAAACGCTTCCAGGAAAGACACAGGCTCTCCCACAAGCACACAAGTGTTTGCCCTCAGCTATAGATCAGGGACAAGCTTGTGAAGAGATGCCCTGCTATTCTTTCGCCTTATGGCATCATGTGTTTCGTTTCTCTTGGAGATCGATTGTTAAACGTCTTTCCTCGGGCGACTGTGAAGCATTTGCCAGCGGAGGAGAAGTAGCACGGAGCAGCACTCAGTACTGCCTACGAGTGTCTTTGCTACCCTACTAGCGGAGCTCCAAGAACAGGCACACATCTTCAGGTACCTTCCAAATGTGGATTCCCCTGCAGCCCCGTAGGCGGGCGTGCAGTACGCCAACCATCAACGGACGTTTTTCCCCTCAAGCCTGTCAGGACGTTGCTCGTCCGTCTTTCCCTCAATAGATGGGAGTAGGCGCGCTTGCGGATGTGTGCGTGTGTGTGGCCACGCGTTTGCTTAGGCATCAGTGTGTGAAAAGGTAGGTGCTTTTCTCTAGCTGCGTGTGCGTGCACGTGGTGCTGGGTGCACATCCCTGGGTGCTCGAAGTAAGGTTTCTGCATGGTTTTCGCTGAGGAATCGTGTGTGTGCACATGGACAAAGAGAAGGCGCAGCAACCAGGTTCCAGCGCCGAAGAAGGCAGAAGGCAAGGTTTCCGGCGCTATCTCCTTCACTCCCCAGTCCTAGTCGCGCAAAGCAAGCCGCTAAGCCGGCGACCGGCAAGAGAGCTACAACGAAGCATGCCGAACGGAGAAAATAGCAGCAGCGCATCTGTTCACACCTTGTTTCTGCCATGTGCTTGAACGCCAAGACGTTCGCGCTTCTGTGAGATGAAAGACGTCCTTCTGCATATGTGGTTGCTCACACCGGTGCACTTGTTAGTGTATCCATTCAGTCCTGGGCTGCGGGGCATTCAGAAGTGGCTCTGTGGAGACGTCTGCATAGAGGCAGCTGTCAGAACACGCACACTCGATTGTTCACCAAAACATATGCAGACGCGTCCTTAGCCTGTAGATTTGGATGCACAGAGTTCCCTGTGTTCGCAAGAGACAAGCGAATCGCGTCTGTACGCACAGAAGCAATAGCGGACCGTTTCCCTCGGAGTGAACGCGGAAGAGCCGTCTATGTACTCGGAGACACGGGAACGTGCCTCAATGCGGTCACAGAGGCAGCAGCTTTTGCACAGATGCTCTGGTGATTCTGGCACTTTCCAGGCACACTCCTGAAAGTCGCGCACACTGCTGTTCACTCGCTAAACGACCTCTTGGGAAACACGTCTCCGGTCGATGGACCGCTCAGATTGCTTCTCGTGTAACTGTGAACTGTGTCAGCGCAGGGAATCCGTCTCTGTTGAGCAGATGTCAATCCTGCCTCGCTTTTGCTTTGTTGCCTCTACCAAGATGATTTCCCGTTTCTCTCTTCACTGGAGCACGCAGACACAGCCAACGCACATCAAGTGTCAAGAGACACACTCTGCTGAGCTCAACGCTTGTGCAGATGCACATGTGCGACGAAGTCAACACACGTGCTTGTGGAGAGAAAGAAAGGGACTCCCAGGCGTGTGGAGCGACGGGGAGAAAGAGCGGGCGCTGAGGAACACAGTTTCAAACAGACTGTCTCCACACAAACAGGCACCTGTCTGCAGGTATCCTAGATCTTGATTCTTGAACTTGAGGAAACACGCGTCTGAGCAAAACTCCCAAACGCTTCCAGGAAAGACACAGGCTCTCCCACAAGCACACAAGTGTTTGCCCTCAGCTATAGATCAGGGACAAGCTTGTGAAGAGATGCCCTGCTATTCTTTCGCCTTATGGCATCATGTGTTTCGTTTCTCTTGGAGATCGATTGTTAAACGTCTTTCCTCGGGCGACTGTGAAGCATTTGCCAGCGGAGGAGAAGTAGCACGGAGCAGCATTCAGTACTGCCTACGAGTGTCTTTGCTACCCTACTAGCGGAGCTCCAAGAACAGGCACACATCTTCAGGTACCTTCCAAATGTGGATTCCCCTGCAGCCCCGTAGGCGGGCGTGCAGTACGCCAACCATCAACGGACGTTTTTCCCCTCAAGCCTGTCAGGACGTTGCTCGTCCGTCTTTCCCTCAATAGATGGGAGTAGGCGCGCTTGCGGATGTGTGCGTGTGTGTGGCCACGCGTTTGCTTAGGCATCAGTGTGTGAAAAGGTAGGTGCTTTTCTCTAGCTGCGTGTGCGTGCACGTGGTGCTGGGTGCACATCCCTGGGTGCTCGAGGTAAGGTTTCTGCATGGTTTTCGCTGAGGAATCGTGTGTGTGCACATGGACAAAGAGAAGGCGCAGCAACCAGGTTCCAGCGCCGAAGAAGGCAGAAGGCAAGGTTTCCGGCGCTATCTCCTTCACTCCCCAGTCCTAGTCGCGCAAAGCAAGCCGCTAAGCCGGCGACCGGCAAGAGAGATACAACGAAGCATGCCGAACGGAGAAAATAGCAGCAGCGCATCTGTTCACACCTTGTTTCTGCCATGTGCTTGAACGCCAAGACGTTCGCGCTTCTGTGAGATGAAAGACGTCCTTCTGCATATGTGGTTGCTCACACCGGTGCACTTGTTAGTGTATCCATTCAGTCCTGGGCTGCGGGGCATTCAGAAGTGGCTCTGTGGAGACGTCTGCATAGAGGCAGCTGTCAGAACACGCACACTCGATTGTTCACCAAAACATATGCAGACGCGTCCTTAGCCTGTAGATTTGGATGCACAGAGTTCCCTGTGTTCGCAAGAGACAAGGGAATCGCGTCTGTACGCACAGAAGCAATAGCGGACCGTTTCCCTCGGAGTGAACGCGGAAGAGCCGTCTATGTACTCGGAGACACGGGAACGTGCCTCAATGAGGTCACAGAGGCAGCAGCTTTTGCACAGATGCTCTGGTGATTCTGGCACTTTCCAGGCACACTCCTGAAAGTCGCGCACACTGCTGTTCACTCGCTAAACGACCTCTTGGGAAACACGTCTCCGGTCGATGGACCGCTCAGATTGCTTCTCGTGTAACTGTGAACTGTGTCAGCGCAGGGAATCCGTCTCTGTTGAGCAGATGTCAATCCTGCCTCGGTTTTGCTTTGTTGCCTCTACCAAGATGATTTCCCGTTTCTCTCTTCACTGGAGCACGCAGACACAGCCAACGCACATCAAGTGTCAAGAGACACACTCTGCTGAGCTCAACGCTTGTGCAGATGCACATGTGCGACGAAGTCAACACACGTGCTTGTGGAGAGAAAGAAAGGGACTCCCAGGCGTGTGGAGCGACGGGGAGAAAGAGCGGGCGCTGAGGAACACAGTTTCAAACAGACTGTCTCCACACAAACAGGCACCTGTCTGCAGGTATCCTAGATCTTGATTCTTGAACTTGAGGAAACACGCGTCTGAGCAAAACTCCCAAACGCTTCCAGGAAAGACATAGGCTCTCCCACAAGCACACAAGTGTTTGCCCTCAGCTATAGATCAGGGACAAGCTTGTGAAGAGATGCCCTGCTATTCTTTCGCCTTATGGCATCATGTGTTTCGTTTCTCTTGGAGATCGATTGTTAAACGTCTTTCCTCGGGCGACTGTGAAGCATTTGCCAGCGGAGGAGAAGTAGCACGGAGCAGCATTCAGTACTGCCTACGAGTGTCTTTGCTACCCTACTAGCGGAGCTCCAAGAACAGGCACACATCTTCAGGTACCTTCCAAATGTGGATTCCCCTGCAGCCCCGTAGGCGGGCGTGCAGTAGGCCAACCATCAACGGACGTTTTTCCCCTCAAGCCTGTCAGGACGTTGCTCGTCCGTCTTTCCCTCAATAGATGGGAGTAGGCGCGCTTGCGGATGTGTGCGTGTGTGTGGCCACACGTTTGCTTAGGCATCAGTGTGTGAAAAGGTAGGTGCTTTTCTCTAGCTGCGTGTGCGTGCACGTGGTGCTGGGTGCACATCCCTGGGTGCTCGTGGAAAGGTTTCTGCATGGTTTTCGCTGAGGAATCGTGTGTGTGCACATGGACAAAGAGAAGGCGCAGCAACCAGGTTCCAGCGCCGAAGAAGGCAAAAGGCAAGGTTTCCGGCGCTATCTCCTTCACTCCCCAGTCCTAGTCGCGCAAAGCAAGCCGCTAAGCCGGCGACCGGCAAGAGAGCTACAACGAAGCATGCCGAACGGAGAAAATAGCAGCAGCGCATCTGTTCACACCTTGTTTCTGCCATGTGCTTGAACGCCAAGACGTTCGCGCTTCTGTGAGATGAAAGACGTCCTTCTGCATATGTGGTTGCTCACACCGGTGCACTTGTTAGTGTATCCATTCAGTCCTGGGCTGCGGGGCATTCAGAAGTGGCTCTGTGGAGACGTCTGCATAGAGGCAGCTGTCAGAACACGCACACTCGATTGTTCACCAAAACATATGCAGACGCGTCCTTAGCCTGTAGATTTGGATGCACAGAGTTCCCTGTGTTCGCAAGAGACAAGGGAATCGCGTCTGTACGCACAGAAGCAATAGCGGACCGTTTCCCTCGGAGTGAACGCGAAAGAGCCGTCTATATACTCGCAGACACGGGAACGTGCCTCAATGCGGTCACAGAGGCAGCAGCTTTTGCACAGATGCTCTGGTGATTCTGGCACTTTCCAGGCACACTCCTGAAAGTCGCGCACACTGCTGTTCACTCGCTAAACGACCTCTTGGGAAACACTTCTCCGGTCGATGGACCGCTCAGATTGCTTCTCGTGTAACTGTGAACTGTGTCAGCGCAGGGAATCCGTCTCTGTTGAGCAGATGTCAATCCTGCCTCGGTTTTGCTTTGTTGCCTCTACCAAGATGATTTCCCGTTTCTCTCTTCACTGGAGCACGCAGACACAGCCAACGCACATCAAGTGTCAAGAGACACACTCTGCTGAGCTCAACGCTTGTGCAGATGCACATGTGCGACGAAGTCAACACACGTGCTTGTGGAGAGAAAGAAAGGGACTCCCAGGCGTGTGGAGCGACGGGGAGAAAGAGCGGGCGCTGAGGAACACAGTTTCAAACAGACTGTCTCCACACAAACAGGCACCTGTCTGCAGGTATCCTAGATCTTGATTCTTGAACTTGAGGAAACACGCGTCTGAGCAAAACTCCCAAACGCTTCCAGGAAAGACATAGGCTCTCCCACAAGCACACAAGTGTTTGCCCTCAGCTATAGATCAGGGACAAGCTTGTGAAGAGATGCCCTGCTATTCTTTCGCCTTATGGCATCATGTGTTTCGTTTCTCTTGGAGATCGATTGTTAAACGTCTTTCCTCGGGCGACTGTGAAGCATTTGCCAGCGGAGGAGAAGTAGCACGGAGCAGCATTCAGTACTGCCTACGAGTGTCTTTGCTACCCTACTAGCGGAGCTCCAAGAACAGGCACACATCTTCAGGTACCTTCCAAATGTGGATTCCCCTGCAGCCCCGTAGGCGGGCGTGCAGTACGCCAACCATCAACGGACGTTTTTCCCCTCAAGCCTGTCAGGACGTTGCTCGTCCGTCTTTCCCTCAATAGATGGGAGTAGGCGCGCTTGCGGATGTGTGCGTGTGTGTGGCCACGCGTTTGCTTAGGCATCAGTGTGTGAAAAGGTAGGTGCTTTTCTCTAGCTGCGTGTGCGTGCACGTGGTGCTGGGTGCACATCCCTGGGTGCTCGAGGTAAGGTTTCTGCATGGTTTTCGCTGAGGAATCGTGTGTGTGCACATGGACAAAGAGAAGGCGCAGCAACCAGGTTCCGGCGCCGAAGAAGGCAGAAGGCAAGGTTTCCGGCGCTATCTCCTTCACTCCCCAGTCCTAGTCGCGCAAAGCAAGCCGCTAAGCCGGCGACCGGCAAGAGAGCTACAACGAAGCATGCCGAACGGAGAAAATAGCAGCAGCGCATCTGTTCACACCTTGTTTCTGCCATGTGCTTGAACGCCAAGACGTTCGCGCTTCTGTGAGATGAAAGACGTCCTTCTGCATATGTGGTTGCTCACACCGGTGCACTTGTTAGTGTATCCATTCAGTCCTGGGCTGCGGGGCATTCAGAAGTGGCTCTGTGGAGACGTCTGCATAGAGGCAGCTGTCAGAACACGCACACTCGATTGTTCACCAAAACATATGCAGACGCGTCCTTAGCCTGTAGATTTGGATGCACAGAGTTCCCTGTGTTCGCAAGAGACAAGGGAATCGCGTCTGTACGCACAGAAGCAATAGCGGACCGTTTCCCTCGGAGTGAACGCGAAAGAGCCGTCTATATACTCGCAGACACGGGAACGTGCCTCAATGCGGTCACAGAGGCAGCAGCTTTTGCACAGATGCTCTGGTGATTCTGGCACTTTCCAGGCACACTCCTGAAAGTCGCGCACACTGCTGTTCACTCGCTAAACGACCTCTTGGGAAACACGTCTCCGGTCGATGGACCGCTCAGATTGCTTCTCGTGTAACTGTGAACTGTGTCAGCGCAGGGAATCCGTCTCTGTTGAGCAGATGTCAATCCTGCCTCGCTTTTGCTTTGTTGCCTCTACCAAGATGATTTCCCGTTTCTCTCTTCACTGGAGCACGCAGACACAGCCAACGCACATCAAGTGTCAAGAGACACACTCTGCTGAGCTCAACGCTTGTGCAGATGCACATGTGCGACGAAGTCAACACACGTGCTTGTGGAGAGAAAGAAAGGGACTCCCAGGCGTGTGGAGCGACGGGGAGAAAGAGCGGGCGCTGAGGAACACAGTTTCAAACAGACTGTCTCCACACAAACAGGCACCTGTCTGCAGGTATCCTAGATCTTGATTCTTGAACTTGAGGAAACACGCGTCTGAGCAAAACTCCCAAACGCTTCCAGGAAAGACACAGGCTCTCCCACAAGCACACAAGTGTTTGCCCTCAGCTATAGATCAGGGACAAGCTTGTGAAGAGATGCCCTGCTATTCTTTCGCCTTATGGCATCATGTGTTTCGTTTCTCTTGGAGATCGATTGTTAAACGTCTTTCCTCGGGCGACTGTGAAGCATTTGCCAGCGGAGGAGAAGTAGCACGGAGCAGCATTCAGTACTGCCTACGAGTGTCTTTGCTACCCTACTAGCGGAGCTCCAAGAACAGGCACACATCTTCAGGTACCTTCCAAATGTGGATTCCCCTGCAGCCCCGTAGGCGGGCGTGCAGTACGCCAACCATCAACGGACGTTTTTCCCCTCAAGCCTGTCAGGACGTTGCTCGTCCGTCTTTCCCTCAATAGATGGGAGTAGGCGCGCTTGCGGATGTGTGCGTGTGTGTGGCCACGCATTTGCTTAGGCATCAGTGTGTGAAAAGGTAGGTGCTTTTCTCTAGCTGCGTGTGCGTGCACGTGGTGCTGGGTGCACATCCCTGGGTGCTCGTGGAAAGGTTTCTGCATGGTTTTCGCTGAGGAATCGTGTGTGTGCACATGGACAAAGAGAAGGCGCAGCAACCAGGTTCCAGCGCCGAAGAAGGCAAAAGGCAAGGTTTCCGGCGCTATCTCCTTCACTCCCCAGTCCTAGTCGCGCAAAGCAAGCCGCTAAGCCGGCGACCGGCAAGAGAGCTACAACGAAGCATGCCGAACGGAGAAAATAGCAGCAGCGCATCTGTTCACACCTTGTTTCTGCCATGTGCTTGAACGCCAAGACGTTCGCGCTTCTGTGAGATGAAAGACGTCCTTCTGCATATGTGCTTGCTCACACCGGTGCACTTGTTAGTGTATCCATTCAGTCCTGGGCTGCGGGGCATTCAGAAGTGGCTCTGTGGAGACGTCTGCATAGAGGCAGCTGTCAGAACACGCACACTCGATTGTTCACCAAAACATATGCAGACGCGTCCTTAGCCTGTAGATTTGGATGCACAGAGTTCCCTGTGTTCGCAAGAGACAAGGGAATCGCGTCTGTACGCACAGAAGCAATAGCGGACCGTTTCCCTCGGAGTGAACGCGAAAGAGCCGTCTATATACTCGCAGACACGGGAACGTGCCTCAATGCGGTCACAGAGGCAGCAGCTTTTGCACAGATGCTCTGGTGATTCTGGCACTTTCCAGGCACACTCCTGAAAGTCGCGCACACTGCTGTTCACTCGCTAAACGACCTCTTGGGAAACACGTCTCCGGTCGATGGACCGCTCAGATTGCTTCTCGTGTAACTGTGAACTGTGTCAGCGCAGGGAATCCGTCTCTGTTGAGCAGATGTCAATCCTGCCTCGCTTTTGCTTTGTTGCCTCTACCAAGATGATTTCCCGTTTCTCTCTTCACTGGAGCACGCAGACACAGCCAACGCACATCAAGTGTCAAGAGACACACTCTGCTGAGCTCAACGCTTGTGCAGATGCACATGTGCGACGAAGTCAACACACGTGCTTGTGGAGAGAAAGAAAGGGACTCCCAGGCGTGTGGAGCGACGGGGAGAAAGAGCGGGCGCTGAGGAACACAGTTTCAAACAGACTGTCTCCACACAAACAGGCACCTGTCTGCAGGTATCCTAGATCTTGATTCTTGAACTTGAGGAAACACGCGTCTGAGCAAAACTCCCAAACGCTTCCAGGAAAGACATAGGCTCTCCCACAAGCACACAAGTGTTTGCCCTCAGCTATAGATCAGGGACAAGCTTGTGAAGAGATGCCCTGCTATTCTTTCGCCTTATGGCATCATGTGTTTCGTTTCTCTTGGAGATCGATTGTTAAACGTCTTTCCTCGGGCGACTGTGAAGCATTTGCCAGCGGAGGAGAAGTAGCACGGAGCAGCATTCAGTACTGCCTACGAGTGTCTTTGCTACCCTACTAGCGGAGCTCCAAGAACAGGCACACATCTTCAGGTACCTTCCAAATGTGGATTCCCCTGCAGCCCCGTAGGCGGGCGTGCAGTACGCCAACCATCAACGGACGTTTTTCCCCTCAAGCCTGTCAGGACGTTGCTCGTCCGTCTTTCCCTCAATAGATGGGAGTAGGCGCGCTTGCGGATGTGTGCGTGTGTGTGGCCACGCGTTTGCTTAGGCATCAGTGTGTGAAAAGGTAGGTGCTTTTCTCTAGCTGCGTGTGCGTGCACGTGGTGCTGGGTGCACATCCCTGGGTGCTCGAGGTAAGGTTTCTGCATGGTTTTCGCTGAGGAATCGTGTGTGTGCACATGGACAAAGAGAAGGCGCAGCAACCAGGTTCCGGCGCCGAAGAAGGCAGAAGGCAAGGTTTCCGGCGCTATCTCCTTCACTCCCCAGTCCTAGTCGCGCAAAGCAAGCCGCTAAGCCGGCGACCGGCAAGAGAGCTACAACGAAGCATGCCGAACGGAGAAAATAGCAGCAGCGCATCTGTTCACACCTTGTTTCTGCCATGTGCTTGAACGCCAAGACGTTCGCGCTTCTGTGAGATGAAAGACGTCCTTCTGCATATGTGGTTGCTCACACCGGTGCACTTGTTAGTGTATCCATTCAGTCCTGGGCTGCGGGGCATTCAGAAGTGGCTCTGTGGAGACGTCTGCATAGAGGCAGCTGTCAGAACACGCACACTCGATTGTTCACCAAAACATATGCAGACGCGTCCTTAGCCTGTAGATTTGGATGCACAGAGTTCCCTGTGTTCGCAAGAGACAAGGGAATCGCGTCTGTACGCACAGAAGCAATAGCGGACCGTTTCCCTCGGAGTGAACGCGAAAGAGCCGTCTATATACTCGCAGACACGGGAACGTGCCTCAATGCGGTCACAGAGGCAGCAGCTTTTGCACAGATGCTCTGGTGATTCTGGCACTTTCCAGGCACACTCCTGAAAGTCGCGCACACTGCTGTTCACTCGCTAAACGACCTCTTGGGAAACACGTCTCCGGTCGATGGACCGCTCAGATTGCTTCTCGTGTAACTGTGAACTGTGTCAGCGCAGGGAATCCGTCTCTGTTGAGCAGATGTCAATCCTGCCTCGCTTTTGCTTTGTTGCCTCTACCAAGATGATTTCCCGTTTCTCTCTTCACTGGAGCACGCAGACACAGCCAACGCACATCAAGTGTCAAGAGACACACTCTGCTGAGCTCAACGCTTGTGCAGATGCACATGTGCGACGAAGTCAACACACGTGCTTGTGGAGAGAAAGAAAGGGACTCCCAGGCGTGTGGAGCGACGGGGAGAAAGAGCGGGCGCTGAGGAACACAGTTTCAAACAGACTGTCTCCACACAAACAGGCACCTGTCTGCAGGTATCCTAGATCTTGATTCTTGAACTTGAGGAAACACGCGTCTGAGCAAAACTCCCAAACGCTTCCAGGAAAGACACAGGCTCTCCCACAAGCACACAAGTGTTTGCCCTCAGCTATAGATCAGGGACAAGCTTGTGAAGAGATGCCCTGCTATTCTTTCGCCTTATGGCATCATGTGTTTCGTTTCTCTTGGAGATCGATTGCTAAACGTCTTTCCTCGGGCGACTGTGAAGCATTTGCCAGCGGAGGAGAAGTAGCACGGAGCAGCATTCAGTACTGCCTACGAGTGTCTTTGCTACCCTACTAGCGGAGCTCCAAGAACAGGCACACATCTTCAGGTACCTTCCAAATGTGGATTCCCCTGCAGCCCCGTAGGCGGGCGTGCAGTACGCCAACCATCAACGGACGTTTTTCCCCTCAAGCCTGTCAGGACGTTGCTCGTCCGTCTTTCCCTCAATAGATGGGAGTAGGCGCGCTTGCGGATGTGTGCGTGTGTGTGGCCACGCGTTTGCTTAGGCATCAGTGTGTGAAAAGGTAGGTGCTTTTCTCTAGCTGCGTGTGCGTGCACGTGGTGCTGGGTGCACATCCCTGGGTGCTCGAGGTAAGGTTTCTGCATGGTTTTCGCTGAGGAATCGTGTGTGTGCACATGGACAAAGAGAAGGCGCAGCAACCAGGTTCCGGCGCCGAAGAAGGCAGAAGGCAAGGTTTCCGGCGCTATCTCCTTCACTCCCCAGTCCTAGTCGCGCAAAGCAAGCCGCTAAGCCGGCGACCGGCAAGAGAGCTACAACGAAGCATGCCGAACGGAGAAAATAGCAGCAGCGCATCTGTTCACACCTTGTTTCTGCCATGTGCTTGAACGCCAAGACGTTCGCGCTTCTGTGAGATGAAAGACGTCCTTCTGCATATGTGGTTGCTCACACCGGTGCACTTGTTAGTGTATCCATTCAGTCCTGGGCTGCGGGGCATTCAGAAGTGGCTCTGTGGAGACGTCTGCATAGAGGCAGCTGTCAGAACACGCACACTCGATTGTTCACCAAAACATATGCAGACGCGTCCTTAGCCTGTAGATTTGAATGCACAGAGTTCCCTGTGTTCGCAAGAGACAAGGGAATCGCGTCTGTACGCACAGAAGCAATAGCGGACCGTTTCCCTCGGAGTGAACGCGGAAGAGCCGTCTATGTACTCGGAGACACGGGAACGTGCCTCAATGCGGTCACAGAGGCAGCAGCTTTTGCACAGATGCTCTGGTGATTCTGGCACTTTCCAGGCACACTCCTGAAAGTCGCGCACACTGCTGTTCACTCGCTAAACGACCTCTTGGGAAACACTTCTCCGGTCGATGGACCGCTCAGATTGCTTCTCGTGTAACTGTGAACTGTGTCAGCGCAGGGAATCCGTCTCTGTTGAGCAGATGTCAATCCTGCCTCGCTTTTGCTTTGTTGCCTCTACCAAGATGATTTCCCGTTTCTCTCTTCACTGGAGCACGCAGACACAGCCAACGCACATCAAGTGTCAAGAGACACACTCTGCTGAGCTCAACGCTTGTGCAGATGCACATGTGCGACGAAGTCAACACACGTGCTTGTGGAGAGAAAGAAAGGGACTCCCAGGCGTGTGGAGCGACGGGGAGAAAGAGCGGGCGCTGAGGAACACAGTTTCAAACAGACTGTCTCCACACAAACAGGCACCTGTCTGCAGGTATCCTAGATCTTGATTCTTGAACTTGAGGAAACACGCGTCTGAGCAAAACTCCCAAACGCTTCCAGGAAAGACACAGGCTCTCCCACAAGCACACAAGTGTTTGCCCTCAGCTATAGATCAGGGACAAGCTTGTGAAGAGATGCCCTGCTATTCTTTCGCCTTATGGCATCATGTGTTTCGTTTCTCTTGGAGATCGATTGTTAAACGTCTTTCCTCGGGCGACTGTGAAGCATTTGCCAGCGGAGGAGAAGTAGCACGGAGCAGCATTCAGTACTGCCTACGAGTGTCTTTGCTACCCTACTAGCGGAGCTCCAAGAACAGGCACACATCTTCAGGTACCTTCCAAATGTGGATTCCCCTGCAGCCCCGTAGGCGGGCGTGCAGTACGCCAACCATCAACGGACGTTTTTCCCCTCAAGCCTGTCAGGACGTTGCTCGTCCGTCTTTCCCTCAATAGATGGGAGTAGGCGCGCTTGCGGATGTGTGCGTGTGTGTGGCCACGCGTTTGCTTAGGCATCAGTGTGTGAAAAGGTAGGTGCTTTTCTCTAGCTGCGTGTGCGTGCACGTGGTGCTGGGTGCACATCCCTGGGTGCTCGAGGTAAGGTTTCTGCATGGTTTTCGCTGAGGAATCGTGTGTGTGCACATGGACAAAGAGAAGGCGCAGCAACCAGGTTCCGGCGCCGAAGAAGGCAGAAGGCAAGGTTTCCGGCGCTATCTCCTTCACTCCCCAGTCCTAGTCGCGCAAAGCAAGCCGCTAAGCCGGCGACCGGCAAGAGAGCTACAACGAAGCATGCCGAACGGAGAAAATAGCAGCAGCGCATCTGTTCACACCTTGTTTCTGCCATGTGCTTGAACGCCAAGACGTTCGCGCTTCTGTGAGATGAAAGACGTCCTTCTGCATATGTGGTTGCTCACACCGGTGCACTTGTTAGTGTATCCATTCAGTCCTGGGCTGCGGGGCATTCAGAAGTGGCTCTGTGGAGACGTCTGCATAGAGGCAGCTGTCAGAACACGCACACTCGATTGTTCACCAAAACATATGCAGACGCGTCCTTAGCCTGTAGATTTGGATGCACAGAGTTCCCTGTGTTCGCAAGAGACAAGGGAATCGCGTCTGTACGCACAGAAGCAATAGCGGACCGTTTCCCTCGGAGTGAACGCGAAAGAGCCGTCTATATACTCGCAGACACGGGAACGTGCCTCAATGCGGTCACAGAGGCAGCAGCTTTTGCACAGATGCTCTGGTGATTCTGGCACTTTCCAGGCACACTCCTGAAAGTCGCGCACACTGCTGTTCACTCGCTAAACGACCTCTTGGGAAACACGTCTCCGGTCGATGGACCGCTCAGATTGCTTCTCGTGTAACTGTGAACTGTGTCAGCGCAGGGAATCCGTCTCTGTTGAGCAGATGTCAATCCTGCCTCGCTTTTGCTTTGTTGCCTCTACCAAGATGATTTCCCGTTTCTCTCTTCACTGGAGCACGCAGACACAGCCAACGCACATCAAGTGTCAAGAGACACACTCTGCTGAGCTCAACGCTTGTGCAGATGCACATGTGCGACGAAGTCAACACACGTGCTTGTGGAGAGAAAGAAAGGGACTCCCAGGCGTGTGGAGCGACGGGGAGAAAGAGCGGGCGCTGAGGAACACAGTTTCAAACAGACTGTCTCCACACAAACAGGCACCTGTCTGCAGGTATCCTAGATCTTGATTCTTGAACTTGAGGAAACACGCGTCTGAGCAAAACTCCCAAACGCTTCCAGGAAAGACACAGGCTCTCCCACAAGCACACAAGTGTTTGCCCTCAGCTATAGATCAGGGACAAGCTTGTGAAGAGATGCCCTGCTATTCTTTCGCCTTATGGCATCATGTGTTTCGTTTCTCTTGGAGATCGATTGTTAAACGTCTTTCCTCGGGCGACTGTGAAGCATTTGCCAGCGGAGGAGAAGTAGCACGGAGCAGCATTCAGTACTGCCTACGAGTGTCTTTGCTACCCTACTAGCGGAGCTCCAAGAACAGGCACACATCTTCAGGTACCTTCCAAATGTGGATTCCCCTGCAGCCCCGTAGGCGGGCGTGCAGTACGCCAACCATCAACGGACGTTTTTCCCCTCAAGCCTGTCAGGACGTTGCTCGTCCGTCTTTCCCTCAATAGATGGGAGTAGGCGCGCTTGCGGATGTGTGCGTGTGTGTGGCCACGCATTTGCTTAGGCATCAGTGTGTGAAAAGGTAGGTGCTTTTCTCTAGCTGCGTGTGCGTGCACGTGGTGCTGGGTGCACATCCCTGGGTGCTCGTGGAAAGGTTTCTGCATGGTTTTCGCTGAGGAATCGTGTGTGTGCACATGGACAAAGAGAAGGCGCAGCAACCAGGTTCCAGCGCCGAAGAAGGCAAAAGGCAAGGTTTCCGGCGCTATCTCCTTCACTCCCCAGTCCTAGTCGCGCAAAGCAAGCCGCTAAGCCGGCGACCGGCAAGAGAGCTACAACGAAGCATGCCGAACGGAGAAAATAGCAGCAGCGCATCTGTTCACACCTTGTTTCTGCCATGTGCTTGAACGCCAAGACGTTCGCGCTTCTGTGAGATGAAAGACGTCCTTCTGCATATGTGCTTGCTCACACCGGTGCACTTGTTAGTGTATCCATTCAGTCCTGGGCTGCGGGGCATTCAGAAGTGGCTCTGTGGAGACGTCTGCATAGAGGCAGCTGTCAGAACACGCACACTCGATTGTTCACCAAAACATATGCAGACGCGTCCTTAGCCTGTAGATTTGGATGCACAGAGTTCCCTGTGTTCGCAAGAGACAAGGGAATCGCGTCTGTACGCACAGAAGCAATAGCGGACCGTTTCCCTCGGAGTGAACGCGAAAGAGCCGTCTATATACTCGCAGACACGGGAACGTGCCTCAATGCGGTCACAGAGGCAGCAGCTTTTGCACAGATGCTCTGGTGATTCTGGCACTTTCCAGGCACACTCCTGAAAGTCGCGCACACTGCTGTTCACTCGCTAAACGACCTCTTGGGAAACACGTCTCCGGTCGATGGACCGCTCAGATTGCTTCTCGTGTAACTGTGAACTGTGTCAGCGCAGGGAATCCGTCTCTGTTGAGCAGATGTCAATCCTGCCTCGCTTTTGCTTTGTTGCCTCTACCAAGATGATTTCCCGTTTCTCTCTTCACTGGAGCACGCAGACACAGCCAACGCACATCAAGTGTCAAGAGACACACTCTGCTGAGCTCAACGCTTGTGCAGATGCACATGTGCGACGAAGTCAACACACGTGCTTGTGGAGAGAAAGAAAGGGACTCCCAGGCGTGTGGAGCGACGGGGAGAAAGAGCGGGCGCTGAGGAACACAGTTTCAAACAGACTGTCTCCACACAAACAGGCACCTGTCTGCAGGTATCCTAGATCTTGATTCTTGAACTTGAGGAAACACGCGTCTGAGCAAAACTCCCAAACGCTTCCAGGAAAGACATAGGCTCTCCCACAAGCACACAAGTGTTTGCCCTCAGCTATAGATCAGGGACAAGCTTGTGAAGAGATGCCCTGCTATTCTTTCGCCTTATGGCATCATGTGTTTCGTTTCTCTTGGAGATCGATTGTTAAACGTCTTTCCTCGGGCGACTGTGAAGCATTTGCCAGCGGAGGAGAAGTAGCACGGAGCAGCATTCAGTACTGCCTACGAGTGTCTTTGCTACCCTACTAGCGGAGCTCCAAGAACAGGCACACATCTTCAGGTACCTTCCAAATGTGGATTCCCCTGCAGCCCCGTAGGCGGGCGTGCAGTACGCCAACCATCAACGGACGTTTTTCCCCTCAAGCCTGTCAGGACGTTGCTCGTCCGTCTTTCCCTCAATAGATGGGAGTAGGCGCGCTTGCGGATGTGTGCGTGTGTGTGGCCACGCGTTTGCTTAGGCATCAGTGTGTGAAAAGGTAGGTGCTTTTCTCTAGCTGCGTGTGCGTGCACGTGGTGCTGGGTGCACATCCCTGGGTGCTCGAGGTAAGGTTTCTGCATGGTTTTCGCTGAGGAATCGTGTGTGTGCACATGGACAAAGAGAAGGCGCAGCAACCAGGTTCCGGCGCCGAAGAAGGCAGAAGGCAAGGTTTCCGGCGCTATCTCCTTCACTCCCCAGTCCTAGTCGCGCAAAGCAAGCCGCTAAGCCGGCGACCGGCAAGAGAGCTACAACGAAGCATGCCGAACGGAGAAAATAGCAGCAGCGCATCTGTTCACACCTTGTTTCTGCCATGTGCTTGAACGCCAAGACGTTCGCGCTTCTGTGAGATGAAAGACGTCCTTCTGCATATGTGGTTGCTCACACCGGTGCACTTGTTAGTGTATCCATTCAGTCCTGGGCTGCGGGGCATTCAGAAGTGGCTCTGTGGAGACGTCTGCATAGAGGCAGCTGTCAGAACACGCACACTCGATTGTTCACCAAAACATATGCAGACGCGTCCTTAGCCTGTAGATTTGGATGCACAGAGTTCCCTGTGTTCGCAAGAGACAAGGGAATCGCGTCTGTACGCACAGAAGCAATAGCGGACCGTTTCCCTCGGAGTGAACGCGAAAGAGCCGTCTATATACTCGCAGACACGGGAACGTGCCTCAATGCGGTCACAGAGGCAGCAGCTTTTGCACAGATGCTCTGGTGATTCTGGCACTTTCCAGGCACACTCCTGAAAGTCGCGCACACTGCTGTTCACTCGCTAAACGACCTCTTGGGAAACACGTCTCCGGTCGATGGACCGCTCAGATTGCTTCTCGTGTAACTGTGAACTGTGTCAGCGCAGGGAATCCGTCTCTGTTGAGCAGATGTCAATCCTGCCTCGCTTTTGCTTTGTTGCCTCTACCAAGATGATTTCCCGTTTCTCTCTTCACTGGAGCACGCAGACACAGCCAACGCACATCAAGTGTCAAGAGACACACTCTGCTGAGCTCAACGCTTGTGCAGATGCACATGTGCGACGAAGTCAACACACGTGCTTGTGGAGAGAAAGAAAGGGACTCCCAGGCGTGTGGAGCGACGGGGAGAAAGAGCGGGCGCTGAGGAACACAGTTTCAAACAGACTGTCTCCACACAAACAGGCACCTGTCTGCAGGTATCCTAGATCTTGATTCTTGAACTTGAGGAAACACGCGTCTGAGCAAAACTCCCAAACGCTTCCAGGAAAGACACAGGCTCTCCCACAAGCACACAAGTGTTTGCCCTCAGCTATAGATCAGGGACAAGCTTGTGAAGAGATGCCCTGCTATTCTTTCGCCTTATGGCATCATGTGTTTCGTTTCTCTTGGAGATCGATTGCTAAACGTCTTTCCTCGGGCGACTGTGAAGCATTTGCCAGCGGAGGAGAAGTAGCACGGAGCAGCATTCAGTACTGCCTACGAGTGTCTTTGCTACCCTACTAGCGGAGCTCCAAGAACAGGCACACATCTTCAGGTACCTTCCAAATGTGGATTCCCCTGCAGCCCCGTAGGCGGGCGTGCAGTACGCCAACCATCAACGGACGTTTTTCCCCTCAAGCCTGTCAGGACGTTGCTCGTCCGTCTTTCCCTCAATAGATGGGAGTAGGCGCGCTTGCGGATGTGTGCGTGTGTGTGGCCACGCGTTTGCTTAGGCATCAGTGTGTGAAAAGGTAGGTGCTTTTCTCTAGCTGCGTGTGCGTGCACGTGGTGCTGGGTGCACATCCCTGGGTGCTCGAGGTAAGGTTTCTGCATGGTTTTCGCTGAGGAATCGTGTGTGTGCACATGGACAAAGAGAAGGCGCAGCAACCAGGTTCCGGCGCCGAAGAAGGCAGAAGGCAAGGTTTCCGGCGCTATCTCCTTCACTCCCCAGTCCTAGTCGCGCAAAGCAAGCCGCTAAGCCGGCGACCGGCAAGAGAGCTACAACGAAGCATGCCGAACGGAGAAAATAGCAGCAGCGCATCTGTTCACACCTTGTTTCTGCCATGTGCTTGAACGCCAAGACGTTCGCGCTTCTGTGAGATGAAAGACGTCCTTCTGCATATGTGGTTGCTCACACCGGTGCACTTGTTAGTGTATCCATTCAGTCCTGGGCTGCGGGGCATTCAGAAGTGGCTCTGTGGAGACGTCTGCATAGAGGCAGCTGTCAGAACACGCACACTCGATTGTTCACCAAAACATATGCAGACGCGTCCTTAGCCTGTAGATTTGAATGCACAGAGTTCCCTGTGTTCGCAAGAGACAAGGGAATCGCGTCTGTACGCACAGAAGCAATAGCGGACCGTTTCCCTCGGAGTGAACGCGGAAGAGCCGTCTATGTACTCGGAGACACGGGAACGTGCCTCAATGCGGTCACAGAGGCAGCAGCTTTTGCACAGATGCTCTGGTGATTCTGGCACTTTCCAGGCACACTCCTGAAAGTCGCGCACACTGCTGTTCACTCGCTAAACGACCTCTTGGGAAACACTTCTCCGGTCGATGGACCGCTCAGATTGCTTCTCGTGTAACTGTGAACTGTGTCAGCGCAGGGAATCCGTCTCTGTTGAGCAGATGTCAATCCTGCCTCGCTTTTGCTTTGTTGCCTCTACCAAGATGATTTCCCGTTTCTCTCTTCACTGGAGCACGCAGACACAGCCAACGCACATCAAGTGTCAAGAGACACACTCTGCTGAGCTCAACGCTTGTGCAGATGCACATGTGCGACGAAGTCAACACACGTGCTTGTGGAGAGAAAGAAAGGGACTCCCAGGCGTGTGGAGCGACGGGGAGAAAGAGCGGGCGCTGAGGAACACAGTTTCAAACAGACTGTCTCCACACAAACAGGCACCTGTCTGCAGGTATCCTAGATCTTGATTCTTGAACTTGAGGAAACACGCGTCTGAGCAAAACTCCCAAACGCTTCCAGGAAAGACACAGGCTCTCCCACAAGCACACAAGTGTTTGCCCTCAGCTATAGATCAGGGACAAGCTTGTGAAGAGATGCCCTGCTATTCTTTCGCCTTATGGCATCATGTGTTTCGTTTCTCTTGGAGATCGATTGTTAAACGTCTTTCCTCGGGCGACTGTGAAGCATTTGCCAGCGGAGGAGAAGTAGCACGGAGCAGCATTCAGTACTGCCTACGAGTGTCTTTGCTACCCTACTAGCGGAGCTCCAAGAACAGGCACACATCTTCAGGTACCTTCCAAATGTGGATTCCCCTGCAGCCCCGTAGGCGGGCGTGCAGTACGCCAACCATCAACGGACGTTTTTCCCCTCAAGCCTGTCAGGACGTTGCTCGTCCGTCTTTCCCTCAATAGATGGGAGTAGGCGCGCTTGCGGATGTGTGCGTGTGTGTGGCCACGCGTTTGCTTAGGCATCAGTGTGTGAAAAGGTAGGTGCTTTTCTCTAGCTGCGTGTGCGTGCACGTGGTGCTGGGTGCACATCCCTGGGTGCTCGAGGTAAGGTTTCTGCATGGTTTTCGCTGAGGAATCGTGTGTGTGCACATGGACAAAGAGAAGGCGCAGCAACCAGGTTCCGGCGCCGAAGAAGGCAGAAGGCAAGGTTTCCGGCGCTATCTCCTTCACTCCCCAGTCCTAGTCGCGCAAAGCAAGCCGCTAAGCCGGCGACCGGCAAGAGAGCTACAACGAAGCATGCCGAACGGAGAAAATAGCAGCAGCGCATCTGTTCACACCTTGTTTCTGCCATGTGCTTGAACGCCAAGACGTTCGCGCTTCTGTGAGATGAAAGACGTCCTTCTGCATATGTGGTTGCTCACACCGGTGCACTTGTTAGTGTATCCATTCAGTCCTGGGCTGCGGGGCATTCAGAAGTGGCTCTGTGGAGACGTCTGCATAGAGGCAGCTGTCAGAACACGCACACTCGATTGTTCACCAAAACATATGCAGACGCGTCCTTAGCCTGTAGATTTGGATGCACAGAGTTCCCTGTGTTCGCAAGAGACAAGGGAATCGCGTCTGTACGCACAGAAGCAATAGCGGACCGTTTCCCTCGGAGTGAACGCGAAAGAGCCGTCTATATACTCGCAGACACGGGAACGTGCCTCAATGCGGTCACAGAGGCAGCAGCTTTTGCACAGATGCTCTGGTGATTCTGGCACTTTCCAGGCACACTCCTGAAAGTCGCGCACACTGCTGTTCACTCGCTAAACGACCTCTTGGGAAACACGTCTCCGGTCGATGGACCGCTCAGATTGCTTCTCGTGTAACTGTGAACTGTGTCAGCGCAGGGAATCTGTCTCTGTTGAGCAGATGTCAATCCTGCCTCGGTTTTGCTTTGTTGCCTCTACCAAGATGATTTCCCGTTTCTCTCTTCACTGGAGCACGCAGACACAGCCAACGCACATCAAGTGTCAAGAGACACACTCTGCTGAGCTCAACGCTTGTGCAGATGCACATGTGCGACGAAGTCAACACACGTGCTTGTGGAGAGAAAGAAAGGGACTCCCAGGCGTGTGGAGCGACGGGGAGAAAGAGCGGGCGCTGAGGAACACAGTTTCAAACAGACTGTCTCCACACAAACAGGCACCTGTCTGCAGGTATCCTAGATCTTGATTCTTGAACTTGAGGAAACACGCGTCTGAGCAAAACTCCCAAACGCTTCCAGGAAAGACACAGGCTCTCCCACAAGCACACAAGTGTTTGCCCTCAGCTATAGATCAGGGACAAGCTTGTGAAGAGATGCCCTGCTATTCTTTCGCCTTATGGCATCATGTGTTTCGTTTCTCTTGGAGATCGATTGTTAAACGTCTTTCCTCGGGCGACTGTGAAGCATTTGCCAGCGGAGGAGAAGTAGCACGGAGCAGCATTCAGTACTGCCTACGAGTGTCTTTGCTACCCTACTAGCGGAGCTCCAAGAACAGGCACACATCTTCAGGTACCTTCCAAATGTGGATTCCCCTGCAGCCCCGTAGGCGGGCGTGCAGTACGCCAACCATCAACGGACGTTTTTCCCCCCAAGCCTGTCAGGACGTTGCTCGTCCGTCTTTCCCTCAATAGATGGGAGTAGGCGCGCTTGCGGATGTGTGCGTGTGTGTGGCCACGCGTTTGCTTAGGCATCAGTGTGTGAAAAGGTAGGTGCTTTTCTCTAGCTGCGTGTGCGTGCACGTGGTGCTGGGTGCACATCCCTGGGTGCTCGAGGTAAGGTTTCTGCATGGTTTTCGCTGAGGAATCGTGTGTGTGCACATGGACAAAGAGAAGGCGCAGCAACCAGGTTCCAGCGCCGAAGAAGGCAGAAGGCAAGGTTTCCGGCGCTATCTCCTTCACTCCCCAGTCCTAGTCGCGCAAAGCAAGCCGCTAAGCCGGCGACCGGCAAGAGAGCTACAACGAAGCATGCCGAACGGAGAAAATAGCAGCAGCGCATCTGTTCACACCTTGTTTCTGCCATGTGCTTGAACGCCAAGACGTTCGCGCTTCTGTGAGATGAAAGACGTCCTTCTGCATATGTGGTTGCTCACACCGGTGCACTTGTTAGTGTATCCATTCAGTCCTGGGCTGCGGGGCATTCAGAAGTGGCTCTGTGGAGACGTCTGCATAGAGGCAGCTGTCAGAACACGCACACTCGATTGTTCACCAAAACATATGCAGACGCGTCCTTAGCCTGTAGATTTGGATGCACAGAGTTCCCTGGGTTCGCAAGAGACAAGGGAATCGCGTCTGTACGCACAGAAGCAATAGCGGACCGTTTCCCTCGGAGTGAACGCGGAAGAGCCGTCTATGTACTCGGAGACACGGGAACGTGCCTCAATGCGGTCACAGAGGCAGCAGCTTTTGCACAGATGCTCTGGTGATTCTGGCACTTTCCAGGCACACTCCTGAAAGTCGCGCACACTGCTGTTCACTCGCTAAACGACCTCTTGGGAAACACGTCTCCGGTCGATGGACCGCTCAGATTGCTTCTCGTGTAACTGTGAACTGTGTCAGCGCAGGGAATCCGTCTCTGTTGAGCAGATGTCAATCCTGCCTCGCTTTTGCTTTGTTGCCTCTACCAAGATGATTTCCCGTTTCTCTCTTCACTGGAGCACGCAGACACAGCCAACGCACATCAAGTGTCAAGAGACACACTCTGCTGAGCTCAACGCTTGTGCAGATGCACATGTGCGACGAAGTCAACACACGTGCTTGTGGAGAGAAAGAAAGGGACTCCCAGGCGTGTGGAGCGACGGGGAGAAAGAGCGGGCGCTGAGGAACACAGTTTCAAACAGACTGTCTCCACACAAACAGGCACCTGTCTGCAGGTATCCTAGATCTTGATTCTTGAACTTGAGGAAACACGCGTCTGAGCAAAACTCCCAAACGCTTCCAGGAAAGACACAGGCTCTCCCACAAGCACACAAGTGTTTGCCCTCAGCTATAGATCAGGGACAAGCTTGTGAAGAGATGCCCTGCTATTCTTTCGCCTTATGGCATCATGTGTTTCGTTTCTCTTGGAGATCAATTGCTAAACGTCTTTCCTCGGGCGACTGTGAAGCATTTGCCAGCGGAGGAGAAGTAGCACGGAGCAGCATTCAGTACTGCCTACGAGTGTCTTTGCTACCCTACTAGCGGAGCTCCAAGAACAGGCACACATCTTCAGGTACCTTCCAAATGTGGATTCCCCTGCAGCCCCGTAGGCGGGCGTGCAGTACGCCAACCATCAACGGACGTTTTT
Organism: Patagioenas fasciata; assembly: GCF_037038585.1. Taxonomy (NCBI): domain Eukaryota; kingdom Metazoa; phylum Chordata; class Aves; order Columbiformes; family Columbidae; genus Patagioenas; species Patagioenas fasciata. The sequence continues at coordinate 132,681,678 of NC_092520.1, read as the reverse complement.
CCCCTCAAGCCTGTCAGGACGTTGCTCGTCCGTCTTTCCCTCAATAGATGGGAGTAGGCGCGCTTGCGGATGTGTGCGTGTGTGTGGCCACGCGTTTGCTTAGGCATCAGTGTGTGAAAAGGTAGGTGCTTTTCTCTAGCTGCGTGTGCGTGCACGTGGTGCTGGGTGCACATCCCTGGGTGCTCGAGGTAAGCTTTCTGCATGGTTTTCGCTGAGGAATCGTGTGTGTGCACATGGACAAAGAGAAGGCGCAGCAACCAGGTTCCAGCGCCGAAGAAGGCAAAAGGCAAGGTTTCCGGCGCTATCTCCTTCACTCCCCAGTCCTAGTCGCGCAAAGCAAGCCGCTAAGCCGGCGACCGGCAAGAGAGCTACAACGAAGCATGCCGAACGGAGAAAATAGCAGCAGCGCATCTGTTCACACCTTGTTTCTGCCATGTGCTTGAACGCCAAGACGTTCGCGCTTCTGTGAGATGAAAGACGTCCTTCTGCATATGTGGTTGCTCACACCGGTGCACTTGTTAGTGTATCCATTCAGTCCTGGGCTGCGGGGCATTCAGAAGTGGCTCTGTGGAGACGTCTGCATAGAGGCAGCTGTCAGAACACGCACACTCGATTGTTCACCAAAACATATGCAGACGCGTCCTTAGCCTGTAGATTTGGATGCACAGAGTTCCCTGTGTTCGCAAGAGACAAGGGAATCGCGTCTGTACGCACAGAAGCAATAGCGGACCGTTTCCCTCGGAGTGAACGCGGAAGAGCCGTCTATGTACTCGGAGACACGGGAACGTGCCTCAATGCGGTCACAGAGGCAGCAGCTTTTGCACAGATGCTCTGGTGATTCTGGCACTTTCCAGGCACACTCCTGAAAGTCGCGCACACTGCTGTTCACTCGCTAAACGACCTCTTGGGAAACACGTCTCCGGTCGATGGACCGCTCAGATTGCTTCTCGTGTAACTGTGAACTGTGTCAGCGCAGGGAATCCGTCTCTGTTGAGCAGATGTCAATCCTGCCTCGCTTTTGCTTTGTTGCCTCTACCAAGATGATTTCCCGTTTCTCTCTTCACTGGAGCACGCAGACACAGCCAACGCACATCAAGTGTCAAGAGACACACTCTGCTGAGCTCAACGCTTGTGCAGATGCACATGTGCGACGAAGTCAACACACGTGCTTGTGGAGAGAAAGAAAGGGACTCCCAGGCGTGTGGAGCGACGGGGAGAAAGAGCGGGCGCTGAGGAACACAGTTTCAAACAGACTGTCTCCACACAAACAGGCACCTGTCTGCAGGTATCCTAGATCTTGATTCTTGAACTTGAGGAAACACGCGTCTGAGCAAAACTCCCAAACGCTTCCAGGAAAGACACAGGCTCTCCCACAAGCACACAAGTGTTTGCCCTCAGCTATAGATCAGGGACAAGCTTGTGAAGAGATGCCCTGCTATTCTTTCGCCTTATGGCATCATGTGTTTCGTTTCTCTTGGAGATCGATTGTTAAACGTCTTTCCTCGGGCGACTGTGAAGCATTTGCCAGCGGAGGAGAAGTAGCACGGAGCAGCATTCAGTACTGCCTACGAGTGTCTTTGCTACCCTACTAGCGGAGCTCCAAGAACAGGCACACATCTTCAGGTACCTTCCAAATGTGGATTCCCCTGCAGGCCGTAGGCGGGCGTGCAGTACGCCAACCATCAACGGACGTTTTTCCCCTCAAGCCTGTCAGGACGTTGCTCGTCCGTCTTTCCCTCAATAGATGGGAGTAGGCGCGCTTGCGGATGTGTGCGTGTGTGTGGCCACGCGTTTGCTTAGGCATCAGTGTGTGAAAAGGTAGGTGCTTTTCTCTAGCTGCGTGTGCGTGCACGTGGTGCTGGGTGCACATCCCTGGGTGCTCGAGGTAAGGTTTCTGCATGGTTTTCGCTGAGGAATCGTGTGTGTGCACATGGACAAAGAGAAGGCGCAGCAACCAGGTTCCAGCGCCGAAGAAGGCAGAAGGCAAGGTTTCCGGCGCTATCTCCTTCACTCCCCAGTCCCAGTCACGCAAAGCAAGCCGCTAAGCCGGCGACCGGCAAGAGAGCTACAACGAAGCATGCCGAACGGAGAAAATAGCAGCAGCGCATCTGTTCACACCTTGTTTCTGCCATGTGCTTGAACGCCAAGACGTTCGCGCTTCTGTGAGATGAAAGACGTCCTTCTGCATATGTGGTTGCTCACACCGGTGCACTTGTTAGTGTATCCATTCAGTCCTGGGCTGCGGGGCATTCAGAAGTGGCTCTGTGGAGACGTCTGCATAGAGGCAGCTGTCAGAACACGCACACTCGATTGTTCACCAAAACATATGCAGACGCGTCCTTAGCCTGTAGATTTGGATGCACAGAGTTCCCTGTGTTCGCAAGAGACAAGGGAATCGCGTCTGTACGCACAGAAGCAATAGCGGACCGTTTCCCTCGGAGTGAACGCGAAAGAGCCGTCTATATACTCGGAGACACGGGAACGTGCCTCAATGCGGTCACAGAGGCAGCAGCTTTTGCACAGGTGCTCTGGTGATTCTGGCACTTTCCAGGCACACTCCTGAAAGTCGCGCACACTGCTGTTCACTCGCTAAACGACCTCTTGGGAAACACGTCTCCGGTCGATGGACCGCTCAGATTGCTTCTCGTGTAACTGTGAACTGTGTCAGCGCAGGGAATCCCTCTCTGTTGAGCAGATGTCAATCCTGCCTCGCTTTTGCTTTGTTGCCTCTACCAAGATGATTTCCCGTTTCTCTCTTCACTGGAGCACGCAGACACAGCCAACGCACATCAAGTGTCAAGAGACACACTCTGCTGAGCTCAACGCTTGTGCAGATGCACATGTGCGACGAAGTCAACACACGTGCTTGTGGAGAGAAAGAAAGGGACTCCCAGGCGTGTGGAGCGACGGGGAGAAAGAGCGGGCGCTGAGGAACACAGTTTCAAACAGACTGTCTCCACACAAACAGGCACCTGTCTGCAGGTATCCTAGATCTTGATTCTTGAACTTGAGGAAACACGCGTCTGAGCAAAACTCCCAAACGCTTCCAGGAAAGACACAGGCTCTCCCACAAGCACACAAGTGTTTGCCCTCAGCTATAGATCAGGGACAAGCTTGTGAAGAGATGCCCTGCTATTCTTTGGCTTTATGGCCTCATGTGTTTCGTTTCTCTTGGAGATCGATTGTTAAACGTCTTTCCTCGGGCGACTGTGAAGCATTTGCCAGCGGAGGAGAAGTAGCACGGAGCAGCATTCAGTACTGCCTACGAGTGTCTTTGCTACCCTACTAGCGGAGCTCCAAGAACAGGCACACATCTTCAGGTACCTTCCAAATGTGGATTCCCCTGCAGCCCCGTAGGGGGGCGTGCAGTACGCCAACCATCAACGGACGTTTTTCCCCTCAAGCCTGTCAGGACGTTGCTCGTCCGTCTTTCCCTCAATAGATGGGAGTAGGCGCGCTTGCGGATGTGTGCGTGTGTGTGGCCACGCGTTTGCTTAGGCATCAGTGTGTGAAAAGGTAGGTGCTTTTCTCTAGCTGCGTGTGCGTGCACGTGGTGCTGGGTGCACATCCCTGGGTGCTCGAGGTAAGGTTTCTGCATGGTTTTCGCTGAGGAATCGTGTGTGTGCACATGGACAAAGAGAAGGCGCAGCAACCAGGTTCCAGCGCCGAAGAAGGCAAAAGGCAAGGTTTCCGGCGCTATCTCCTTCTCTCCGCAGACCTAGTCGCGCAAAGCAAGCCGCTAAGCCGGCGACCGGCAAGAGAGCTACAACGAAGCATGCCGAACGGAGAAAATAGCAGCAGCGCATCTGTTCACACCTTGTTTCTGCCATGTGCTTGAACGCCAAGACGTTCGTGCTTCTGTGAGATGAAAGACGTCCTTCTGCATATGTGGTTGCTCACACCGGTGCACTTGTTAGTGTATCCATTCAGTCCTGGGCTGCGGGGCATTCAGAAGTGGCTCTGTGGAGACGTCTGCATAGAGGCAGCTGTCAGAACACGCACACTCGATTGTTCACCAAAACATATGCAGACGCGTCCTTAGCCTGTAGATTTGGATGCACAGAGTTCCCTGTGTTCGCAAGAGACAAGGGAATCGCGTCTGTACGCACAGAAGCAATAGCGGACCGTTTCCCTCGGAGTGAACGCGGAAGAGCCGTCTATGTACTCGGAGACACGGGAACGTGCCTCAATGCGGTCACAGAGGCAGCAGCTTTTGCACAGATGCTCTGGTGATTCTGGCACTTTCCAGGCACACTCCTGAAAGTCGCGCACACTGCTGTTCACTCGCTAAACGACCTCTTGGGAAACACGTCTCCGGTCGATGGACCGCTCAGATTGCTTTTCGTGTAACTGTGAACTGTGTCAGCGCAGGGAATCCGTCTCTGTTGAGCAGATGTCAATCCTGCCTCGCTTTTGCTTTGTTGCCTCTACCAAGAAGATTTTCCGTTTCTCTCTTCACTGGAGCACGCAGACACAGCCAACGCACATCAAGTGTCAAGAGACACACTCTGCTGAGCTCAACGCTTGTGCAGATGCACATGTGCGACGAAGTCAACACACGTGCTTGTGGAGAGAAAGAAAGGGACTCCCAGGCGTGTGGAGCGACGGGGAGAAAGAGCGGGCGCTGAGGAACACAGTTTCAAACAGACTGTCTCCACACAAACAGGCACCTGTCTGCAGGTATCCTAGATCTTGATTCTTGAACTTGAGGAAACACGCGTCTGAGCAAAACTCCCAAACGCTTCCAGGAAAGACACAGGCTCTCCCACAAGCACACAAGTGTTTGCCCTCAGCTATAGATCAGGGACAAGATTGTGAAGAGATGCCCTGCTATTCTTTGGCTTTATGGCCTCATGTGTTTCGTTTCTCTTGGAGATCGATTGTTAAACGTCTTTCCTCGGGCGACTGTGAAGCATTTGCCAGCGGAGGAGAAGTAGCACGGAGCAGCATTCAGTACTGCCTACGAGTGTCTTTGCTACCCTACTAGCGGAGCTCCAAGAACAGGCACACATCTTCAGGTACCTTCCAAATGTGGATTCCCCTGCAGCCCCGTAGGCGGGCGTGCAGTACGCCAACCATCAACGGACGTTTTTCCCCTCAAGCCTGTCAGGACGTTGCTCGTCCGTCTTTCCCTCAATAGATGGGAGTAGGCGCGCTTGCGGATGTGTGCGTGTGTGTGGCCACGCGTTTGCTTAGGCATCAGTGTGTGAAAAGGTAGGTGCTTTTCTCTAGCTGCGTGTGCGTGCACGTGGTGCTGGGTGCACATCCCTGGGTGCTCGAGGTAAGGTTTCTGCATGGTTTTCGCTGAGGAATCGTGTGTGTGCACATGGACAAAGAGAAGGCGCAGCAACCAGGTTCCAGCGCCGAAGAAGGCAAAAGGCAAGGTTTCCGGCGCTATCTCCTTCACTCCCCAGACCTAGTCGCGCAAAGCAAGCCGCTAAGCCGGCGACCGGCAAGAGAGCTACAACGAAGCATGCCGAACGGAGAAAATAGCAGCAGCGCATCTGTTCACACCTTGTTTCTGCCATGTGCTTGAACGCCAAGACGTTCGCGCTTCTGTGAGATGAAAGACGTCCTTCTGCATATGTGGTTGCTCACACCGGTGCACTTGTTAGTGTATCCATTCAGTCCTGGGCTGCGGGGCATTCAGAAGTGGCTCTGTGGAGACGTCTGCATAGAGGCAGCTGTCAGAACACGCACACTCGATTGTTCACCAAAACATATGCAGACGCGTCCTTAGCCTGTAGATTTGGATGCACAGAGTTCCCTGGGTTCGCAAGAGACAAGGGAATCGCGTCTGTACGCACAGAAGCAATAGCGGACCGTTTCCCTCGGAGTGAACGCGAAAGAGCCGTCTATATACTCGCAGACACGGGAACGTGCCTCAATGCGGTCACAGAGGCAGCAGCTTTTGCACAGATGCTCTGGTGATTCTGGCACTTTCCAGGCACACTCCTGAAAGTCGCGCACACTGCTGTTCACTCGCTAAACGACCTCTTGGGAAACACGTCTCCGGTCGATGGACCGCTCAGATTGCTTCTCGTGTAACTGTGAACTGTGTCAGCGCAGAGAATCCGTCTCTGTTGCGCAGATGTCAATCCTGCCTCGCTTTTGCTTTGTTGCCTCTACCAAGATGATTTCCCGTTTCTCTCTTCACTGGAACAGGCAGACACAGCCAACGCACATCAAGTGTCAAGAGACACACTCTGCTGAGCTCAACGCTTGTGCAGATGCACATGTGCGACGAAGTCAACACACGTGCTTGTGGAGAGAAAGAAAGGGACTCCCAGGCGTGTGGAGCGACGGGGAGAAAGAGCGGGCGCTGAGGAACACAGTTTCAAACAGACTGTCTGCACACAAACAGGCACCTGTCTGCAGGTATCCTAGATCTTGATTCTTGAACTTGAGGAAACACGCGTCTGAGCAAAACTCCCAAACGCTTCCAGGAAAGACACAGGCTCTCCCACAAGCACACAAGTGTTTGCCCTCAGCTATAGATCAGGGACAAGCTTGTGAAGAGATGCCCTGCTATTCTTTCGCCTTATGGCATCATGTGTTTCGTTTCTCTTGGAGATCGATTGTTAAACGTCTTTCCTCGGGCGACTGTGAAGCATTTGCCAGCGGAGGAGAAGTAGCACGGAGCAGCATTCAGTACTGCCTACGAGTGTCTTTGCTACCCTACTAGCGGAGCTCCAAGAACAGGCACACATCTTCAGGTACCTTCCAAATGTGGATTCCCCTGCAGGCCGTAGGCGGGCGTGCAGTACGCCAACCATCAACGGACGTTTTTCCCCTCAAGCCTGTCAGGACGTTGCTCGTCCGTCTTTCCCTCAATAGATGGGAGTAGGCGCGCTTGCGGATGTGTGCGTGTGTGTGGCCACGCGTTTGCTTAGGCATCAGTGTGTGAAAAGGTAGGTGCTTTTCTCTAGCTGCGTGTGCGTGCACGTGGTGCTGGGTGCACATCCCTGGGTGCTCGAGGTAAGGTTTCTGCATGGTTTTCGCTGAGGAATCGTGTGTGTGCACATGGACAAAGAGAAGGCGCAGCAACCAGGTTCCAGCGCCGAAGAAGGCAGAAGGCAAGGTTTCCGGCGCTATCTCCTTCACTCCCCAGTCCTAGTCACGCAAAGCAAGCCGCTAAGCCGGCGACCGGCAAGAGAGCTACAACGAAGCATGCCGAACGGAGAAAATAGCAGCAGCGCATCTGTTCACACCTTGTTTCTGCCATGTGCTTGAACGCCAAGACGTTCGCGCTTCTGTGAGATGAAAGACGTCCTTCTGCATATGTGGTTGCTCACACCGGTGCACTTGTTAGTGTATCCATTCAGTCCTGGGCTGCGGGGCATTCAGAAGTGGCTCTGTGGAGACGTCTGCATAGAGGCAGCTGTCAGAACACGCACACTCGATTGTTCACCAAAACATATGCAGACGCGTCCTTAGCCTGTAGATTTGGATGCACAGAGTTCCCTGGGTTCGCAAGAGACAAGGGAATCGCGTCTGTACGCACAGAAGCAATAGCGGACCGTTTCCCTCGGAGTGAACGCGGAAGAGCCGTCTATGTACTCGGAGACACGGGAACGTGCCTCAATGCGGTCACAGAGGCAGCAGCTTTTGCACAGATGCTCTGGTGATTCTGGCACTTTCCAGGCACACTCCTGAAAGTCGCGCACACTGCTGTTCACTCGCTAAACGACCTCTTGGGAAACACGTCTCCGGTCGATGGACCGCTCAGATTGCTTCTCGTGTAACTGTGAACTGTGTCAGCGCAGGGAATCCGTCTCTGTTGAGCAGATGTCAATCCTGCCTCGCTTTTGCTTTGTTGCCTCTACCAAGAAGATTTTCCGTTTCTCTCTTCACTGGAGCACGCAGACACAGCCAACGCACATCAAGTGTCAAGAGACACACTCTGCTGAGCTCAACGCTTGTGCAGATGCACATGTGCGACGAAGTCAACACACGTGCTTGTGGAGAGAAAGAAAGGGACTCCCAGGCGTGTGGAGCGACGGGGAGAAAGAGCGGGCGCTGAGGAACACAGTTTCAAACAGACTGTCTGCACACAAACAGGCACCTGTCTGCAGGTATCCTAGATCTTGATTCTTGAACTTGAGGAAACACGCGTCTGAGCAAAACTCCCAAACGCTTCCAGGAAAGACACAGGCTCTCCCACAAGCACACAAGTGTTTGCCCTCAGCTATAGATCAGGGACAAGCTTGTGAAGAGATGCCCTGCTATTCTTTCGCCTTATGGCATCATGTGTTTCGTTTCTCTTTGAGATCGATTGTTAAACGTCTTTCCTCGGGCGACTGTGAAGCATTTGCCAGCGGAGGAGAAGTAGCACGGAGCAGCATTCAGTACTGCCTACGAGTGTCTTTGCTACCCTACTAGCGGAGCTCCAAGAACAGGCACACATCTTCAGGTACCTTCCAAATGTGGATTCCCCTGCAGGCCGTAGGCGGGCGTGCAGTACGCCAACCATCAACGGACGTTTTTCCCCTCAAGCCTGTCAGGACGTTGCTCGTCCGTCTTTCCCTCAATAGATGGGAGTAGGCGCGCTTGCGGATGTGTGCGTGTGTGTGGCCACGCGTTTGCTTAGGCATCAGTGTGTGAAAAGGTAGGTGCTTTTCTCTAGCTGCGTGTGCGTGCACGTGGTGCTGGGTGCACATCCCTGGGTGCTCGAGGTAAGGTTTCTGCATGGTTTTCGCTGAGGAATCGTGTGTGTGCACATGGACAAAGAGAAGGCGCAGCAACCAGGTTCCAGCGCCGAAGAAGGCAGAAGGCAAGGTTTCCGGCGCTATCTCCTTCACTCCCCAGTCCTAGTCGCGCAAAGCAAGCCGCTAAGCCGGCGACCGGCAAGAGAGCTACAACGAAGCATGCCGAACGGAGAAAATAGCAGCAGCGCATCTGTTCACACCTTGTTTCTGCCATGTGCTTGAACGCCAAGACGTTCGCGCTTCTGTGAGATGAAAGACGTCCTTCTGCATATGTGGTTGCTCACACCGGTGCACTTGTTAGTGTATCCATTCAGTCCTGGGCTGCGGGGCATTCAGAAGTGGCTCTGTGGAGACGTCTGCATAGAGGCAGCTGTCAGAACACGCACACTCGATTGTTCACCAAAACATATGCAGACGCGTCCTTAGCCTGTAGATTTGGATGCACAGAGTTCCCTGTGTTCGCAAGAGACAAGGGAATCGCGTCTGTACGCACAGAAGCAATAGCGGACCGTTTCCCTCGGAGTGAACGCGGAAGAGCCGTCTATGTACTCGGAGACACGGGAACGTGCCTCAATGCGGTCACAGAGGCAGCAGCTTTTGCACAGATGCTCTGGTGATTCTGGCACTTTCCAGGCACACTCCTGAAAGTCGCGCACACTGCTGTTCACTCGCTAAACGACCTCTTGGGAAACACGTCTCCGGTCGATGGACCGCTCAGATTGCTTCTCGTGTAACTGTGAACTGTGTCAGCGCAGGGAATCCGTCTCTGTTGAGCAGATGTCAATCCTGCCTCGCTTTTGCTTTGTTGCCTCTACCAAGATGATTTCCCGTTTCTCTCTTCACTGGAGCACGCAGACACAGCCAACGCACATCAAGTGTCAAGAGACACACTCTGCTGAGCTCAACGCTTGTGCAGATGCACATGTGCGACGAAGTCAACACACGTGCTTGTGGAGAGAAAGAAAGGGACTCCCAGGCGTGTGGAGCGACGGGGAGAAAGAGCGGGCGCTGAGGAACACAGTTTCAAACAGACTGTCTCCACACAAACAGGCACCTGTCTGCAGGTATCCTAGATCTTGATTCTTGAACTTGAGGAAACACGCGTCTGAGCAAAACTCCCAAACGCTTCCAGGAAAGACACAGGCTCTCCCACAAGCACACAAGTGTTTGCCCTCAGCTATAGATCAGGGACAAGCTTGTGAAGAGATGCCCTGCTATTCTTTGGCTTTATGGCCTCATGTGTTTCGTTTCTCTTGGAGATGGATTGTTAAACGTCTTTCCTCGGGCGACTGTGAAGCATTTGCCAGCGGAGGAGAAGTAGCACGGAGCAGCATTCAGTACTGCCTACGAGTGTCTTTGCTACCCTACTAGCGGAGCTCCAAGAACAGGCACACATCTTCAGGTACCTTCCAAATGTGGATTCCCCTGCAGCCCCGTAGGCGGGCGTGCAGTACGCCAACCATCAACGGACGTTTTTCCCCTCAAGCCTGTCAGGACGTTGCTCGTCCGTCTTTCCCTCAATAGATGGGAGTAGGCGCGCTTGCGGATGTGTGCGTGTGTGTGGCCACGCGTTTGCTTAGGCATCAGTGTGTGAAAAGGTAGGTGCTTTTCTCTAGCTGCGTGTGCGTGCACGTGGTGCTGGGTGCACATCCCTGGGTGCTCGAGGTAAGCTTTCTGCATGGTTTTCGCTGAGGAATCGTGTGTGTGCACATGGACAAAGAGAAGGCGCAGCAACCAGGTTCCAGCGCCGAAGAAGGCAGAAGGCAAGGTTTCCGGCGCTATCTCCTTCACTCCCCAGTCCTAGTCGCGCAAAGCAAGCCGCTAAGCCGGCGACCGGCAAGAGAGCTACAACGAAGCATGCCGAACGGAGAAAATAGCAGCAGCGCATCTGTTCACACCTTGTTTCTGCCATGTGCTTGAACGCCAAGACGTTCGCGCTTCTGTGAGATGAAAGACGTCCTTCTGCATATGTGGTTGCTCACACCGGTGCACTTGTTAGTGTATCCATTCAGTCCTGGGCTGCGGGGCATTCAGAAGTGGCTCTGTGGAGACGTCTGCATAGAGGCAGCTGTCAGAACACGCACACTCGATTGTTCACCAAAACATATGCAGACGCGTCCTTAGCCTGTAGATTTGGATGCACAGAGTTCCCTGTGTTCGCAAGAGACAAGGGAATCGCGTCTGTACGCACAGAAGCAATAGCGGACCGTTTCCCTCGGAGTGAACGCGGAAGAGCCGTCTATGTACTCGGAGACACGGGAACGTGCCTCAATGCGGTCACAGAGGCAGCAGCTTTTGCACAGATGCTCTGGTGATTCTGGCACTTTCCAGGCACACTCCTGAAAGTCGCGCACACTGCTGTTCACTCGCTAAACGACCTCTTGGGAAACACGTCTCCGGTCGATGGACCGCTCAGATTGCTTCTCGTGTAACTGTGAACTGTGTCAGCGCAGGGAATCCGTCTCTGTTGAGCAGATGTCAATCCTGCCTCGCTTTTGCTTTGTTGCCTCTACCAAGATGATTTCCCGTTTCTCTCTTCACTGGAGCACGCAGACACAGCCAACGCACATCAAGTGTCAAGAGACACACTCTGCTGAGCTCAACGCTTGTGCAGATGCACATGTGCGACGAAGTCAACACACGTGCTTGTGGAGAGAAAGAAAGGGACTCCCAGGCGTGTGGAGCGACGGGGAGAAAGAGCGGGCGCTGAGGAACACAGTTTCAAACAGACTGTCTCCACACAAACAGGCACCTGTCTGCAGGTATCCTAGATCTTGATTCTTGAACTTGAGGAAACACGCGTCTGAGCAAAACTCCCAAACGCTTCCAGGAAAGACACAGGCTCTCCCACAAGCACACAAGTGTTTGCCCTCAGCTATAGATCAGGGACAAGCTTGTGAAGAGATGCCCTGCTATTCTTTGGCTTTATGGCCTCATGTGTTTCGTTTCTCTTGGAGATGGATTGTTAAACGTCTTTCCTCGGGCGACTGTGAAGCATTTGCCAGCGGAGGAGAAGTAGCACGGAGCAGCATTCAGTACTGCCTACGAGTGTCTTTGCTACCCTACTAGCGGAGCTCCAAGAACAGGCACACATCTTCAGGTACCTTCCAAATGTGGATTCCCCTGCAGCCCCGTAGGCGGGCGTGCAGTACGCCAACCATCAACGGACGTTTTTCCCCTCAAGCCTGTCAGGACGTTGCTCGTCCGTCTTTCCCTCAATAGATGGGAGTAGGCGCGCTTGCGGATGTGTGCGTGTGTGTGGCCACGCGTTTGCTTAGGCATCAGTGTGTGAAAAGGTAGGTGCTTTTCTCTAGCTGCGTGTGCGTGCACGTGGTGCTGGGTGCACATCCCTGGGTGCTCGAGGTAAGGTTTCTGCATGGTTTTCGCTGAGGAATCGTGTGTGTGCACATGGACAAAGAGAAGGCGCAGCAACCAGGTTCCAGCGCCGAAGAAGGCAAAAGGCAAGGTTTCCGGCGCTATCTCCTTCACTCCCCAGTCCTAGTCGCGCAAAGCAAGCCGCTAAGCCGGCGACCGGCAAGAGAGCTACAACGAAGCATGCCGAACGGAGAAAATAGCAGCAGCGCATCTGTTCACACCTTGTTTCTGCCATGTGCTTGAACGCCAAGACGTTCGCGCTTCTGTGAGATGAAAGACGTCCTTCTGCATATGTGGTTGCTCACACCGGTGCACTTGTTAGTGTATCCATTCAGTCCTGGGCTGCGGGGCATTCAGAAGTGGCTCTGTGGAGACGTCTGCATAGAGGCAGCTGTCAGAACACGCACACTCGATTGTTCACCAAAACATATGCAGACGCGTCCTTAGCCTGTAGATTTGGATGCACAGAGTTCCCTGTGTTCGCAAGAGACAAGGGAATCGCGTCTGTACGCACAGAAGCAATAGCGGACCGTTTCCCTCGGAGTGAACGCGGAAGAGCCGTCTATGTACTCGGAGACACGGGAACGTGCCTCAATGCGGTCACAGAGGCAGCAGCTTTTGCACAGATGCTCTGGTGATTCTGGCACTTTCCAGGCACACTCCTGAAAGTCGCGCACACTGCTGTTCACTCGCTAAACGACCTCTTGGGAAACACGTCTCCGGTCGATGGACCGCTCAGATTGCTTCTCGTGTAACTGTGAACTGTGTCAGCGCAGGGAATCCGTCTCTGTTGAGCAGATGTCAATCCTGCCTCGCTTTTGCTTTGTTGCCTCTACCAAGAAGATTTCCCGTTTCTCTCTTCACTGGAGCACGCAGACACAGCCAACGCACATCAAGTGTCAAGAGACACACTCTGCTGAGCTCAACGCTTGTGCAGATGCACATGTGCGACGAAGTCAACACACGTGCTTGTGGAGAGAAAGAAAGGGACTCCCAGGCGTGTGGAGCGACGGGGAGAAAGAGCGGGCGCTGAGGAACACAGTTTCAAACAGACTGTCTGCACACAAACAGGCACCTGTCTGCAGGTATCCTAGATCTTGATTCTTGAACTTGAGGAAACACGCGTCTGAGCAAAACTCCCAAACGCTTCCAGGAAAGACACAGGCTCTCCCACAAGCACACAAGTGTTTGCCCTCAGCTATAGATCAGGGACAAGCTTGTGAAGAGATGCCCTGCTATTCTTTCGCCTTATGGCATCATGTGTTTCGTTTCTCTTGGAGATCGATTGTTAAACGTCTTTCCTCGGGCGACTGTGAAGCATTTGCCAGCGGAGGAGAAGTAGCACGGAGCAGCATTCAGTACTGCCTACGAGTGTCTTTGCTACCCTACTAGCGGAGCTCCAAGAACAGGCACACATCTTCAGGTACCTTCCAAATGTGGATTCCCCTGCAGCCCCGTAGGCGGGCGTGCAGTACGCCAACCATCAACGGACGTTTTTCCCCTCAAGCCTGTCAGGACGTTGCTCGTCCGTCTTTCCCTCAATAGATGGGAGTAGGCGCGCTTGCGGATGTGTGCGTGTGTGTGGCCACGCGTTTGCTTAGGCATCAGTGTGTGAAAAGGTAGGTGCTTTTCTCTAGCTGCGTGTGCGTGCACGTGGTGCTGGGTGCACATCCCTGGGTGCTCGAGGTAAGGTTTCTGCATGGTTTTCGCTGAGGAATCGTGTGTGTGCACATGGACAAAGAGAAGGCGCAGCAACCAGGTTCCAGCGCCGAAGAAGGCAAAAGGCAAGGTTTCCGGCGCTATCTCCTTCACTCCCCAGTCCTAGTCGCGCAAAGCAAGCCGCTAAGCCGGCGACCGGCAAGAGAGCTACAACGAAGCATGCCGAACGGAGAAAATAGCAGCAGCGCATCTGTTCACACCTTGTTTCTGCCATGTGCTTGAACGCCAAGACGTTCGCGCTTCTGTGAGATGAAAGACGTCCTTCTGCATATGTGGTTGCTCACACCGGTGCACTTGTTAGTGTATCCATTCAGTCCTGGGCTGCGGGGCATTCAGAAGTGGCTCTGTGGAGACGTCTGCATAGAGGCAGCTGTCAGAACACGCACACTCGATTGTTCACCAAAACATATGCAGACGCGTCCTTAGCCTGTAGATTTGGATGCACAGAGTTCCCTGGGTTCGCAAGAGACAAGGGAATCGCGTCTGTACGCACAGAAGCAATAGCGGACCGTTTCCCTCGGAGTGAACGCGAAAGAGCCGTCTATATACTCGCAGACACGGGAACGTGCCTCAATGCGGTCACAGAGGCAGCAGCTTTTGCACAGATGCTCTGGTGATTCTGGCACTTTCCAGGCACACTCCTGAAAGTCGCGCACACTGCTGTTCACTCGCTAAACGACCTCTTGGGAAACACGTCTCCGGTCGATGGACCGCTCAGATTGCTTCTCGTGTAACTGTGAACTGTGTCAGCGCAGAGAATCCGTCTCTGTTGAGCAGATGTCAATCCTGCCTCGCTTTTGCTTTGTTGCCTCTACCAAGATGATTTCCCGTTTCTCTCTTCACTGGAACAGGCAGACACAGCCAACGCACATCAAGTGTCAAGAGACACACTCTGCTGAGCTCAACGCTTGTGCAGATGCACATGTGCGACGAAGTCAACACACGTGCTTGTGGAGAGAAAGAAAGGGACTCCCAGGCGTGTGGAGCGACGGGGAGAAAGAGCGGGCGCTGAGGAACACAGTTTCAAACAGACTGTCTCCACACAAACAGGCACCTGTCTGCAGGTATCCTAGATCTTGATTCTTGAACTTGAGGAAACACGCGTCTGAGCAAAACTCCCAAACGCTTCCAGGAAAGACACAGGCTCTCCCACAAGCACACAAGTGTTTGCCCTCAGCTATAGATCAGGGACAAGCTTGTGAAGAGATGCCCTGCTATTCTTTCGCCTTATGGCATCATGTGTTTCGTTTCTCTTGGAGATCGATTGTTAAACGTCTTTCCTCGGGCGACTGTGAAGCATTTGCCAGCGGAGGAGAAGTAGCACGGAGCAGCATTCAGTACTGCCTACGAGTGTCTTTGCTACCCTACTAGCGGAGCTCCAAGAACAGGCACACATCTTCAGGTACCTTCCAAATGTGGATTCCCCTGCAGGCCGTAGGCGGGCGTGCAGTACGCCAACCATCAACGGACGTTTTTCCCCTCAAGCCTGTCAGGACGTTGCTCGTCCGTCTTTCCCTCAATAGATGGGAGTAGGCGCGCTTGCGGATGTGTGCGTGTGTGTGGCCACGCGTTTGCTTAGGCATCAGTGTGTGAAAAGGTAGGTGCTTTTCTCTAGCTGCGTGTGCGTGCACGTGGTGCTGGGTGCACATCCCTGGGTGCTCGAGGTAAGGTTTCTGCATGGTTTTCGCTGAGGAATCGTGTGTGTGCACATGGACAAAGAGAAGGCGCAGCAACCAGGTTCCAGCGCCGAAGAAGGCAGAAGGCAAGGTTTCCGGCGCTATCTCCTTCACTCCCCAGTCCTAGTCACGCAAAGCAAGCCGCTAAGCCGGCGACCGGCAAGAGAGCTACAACGAAGCATGCCGAACGGAGAAAATAGCAGCAGCGCATCTGTTCACACCTTGTTTCTGCCATGTGCTTGAACGCCAAGACGTTCGCGCTTCTGTGAGATGAAAGACGTCCTTCTGCATATGTGGTTGCTCACACCGGTGCACTTGTTAGTGTATCCATTCAGTCCTGGGCTGCGGGGCATTCAGAAGTGGCTCTGTGGAGACGTCTGCATAGAGGCAGCTGTCAGAACACGCACACTCGATTGTTCACCAAAACATATGCAGACGCGTCCTTAGCCTGTAGATTTGGATGCACAGAGTTCCCTGTGTTCGCAAGAGACAAGGGAATCGCGTCTGTACGCACAGAAGCAATAGCGGACCGTTTCCCTCGGAGTGAACGCGGAAGAGCCGTCTATGTACTCGGAGACACGGGAACGTGCCTCAATGCGGTCACAGAGGCAGCAGCTTTTGCACAGATGCTCTGGTGATTCTGGCACTTTCCAGGCACACTCCTGAAAGTCGCGCACACTGCTGTTCACTCGCTAAACGACCTCTTGGGAAACACGTCTCCGGTCGATGGACCGCTCAGATTGCTTCTCGTGTAACTGTGAACTGTGTCAGCGCAGGGAATCCGTCTCTGTTGAGCAGATGTCAATCCTGCCTCGCTTTTGCTTTGTTGCCTCTACCAAGATGATTTCCCGTTTCTCTCTTCACTGGAGCACGCAGACACAGCCAACGCACATCAAGTGTCAAGAGACACACTCTGCTGAGCTCAACGCTTGTGCAGATGCACATGTGCGACGAAGTCAACACACGTGCTTGTGGAGAGAAAGAAAGGGACTCCCAGGCGTGTGGAGCGACGGGGAGAAAGAGCGGGCGCTGAGGAACACAGTTTCAAACAGACTGTCTGCACACAAACAGGCACCTGTCTGCAGGTATCCTAGATCTTGATTCTTGAACTTGAGGAAACACGCGTCTGAGCAAAACTCCCAAACGCTTCCAGGAAAGACACAGGCTCTCCCACAAGCACACAAGTGTTTGCCCTCAGCTATAGATCAGGGACAAGCTTGTGAAGAGATGCCCTGCTATTCTTTGGCTTTATGGCATCATGTGTTTCGTTTCTCTTGGAGATCGATTGTTAAACGTCTTTCCTCGGGCGACTGTGAAGCATTTGCCAGCGGAGGAGAAGTAGCACGGAGCAGCATTCAGTACTGCCTACGAGTGTCTTTGCTACCCTACTAGCGGAGCTCCAAGAACAGGCACACATCTTCAGGTACCTTCCAAATGTGGATTCCCCTGCAGCCCCGTAGGCGGGCGTGCAGTACGCCAACCATCAACGGACGTTTTTCCCCTCAAGCCTGTCAGGACGTTGCTCGTCCGTCTTTCCCTCAATAGATGGGAGTAGGCGCGCTTGCGGATGTGTGCGTGTGTGTGGCCACGCGTTTGCTTAGGCATCAGTGTGTGAAAAGGTAGGTGCTTTTCTCTAGCTGCGTGTGCGTGCACGTGGTGCTGGGTGCACATCCCTGGGTGCTCGAGGTAAGGTTTCTGCATGGTTTTCGCTGAGGAATCGTGTGTGCGCACATGGACAAAGAGAAGGCGCAGCAACCAGGTTCCAGCGCCGAAGAAGGCAAAAGGCAAGGTTTCCGGCGCTATCTCCTTCTCTCCGCAGACCTAGTCGCGCAAAGCAAGCCGCTAAGCCGGCGACCGGCAAGAGAGCTACAACGAAGCATGCCGAACGGAGAAAATAGCAGCAGCGCATCTGTTCACACCTTGTTTCTGCCATGTGCTTGAACGCCAAGACGTTCGTGCTTCTGTGAGATGAAAGACGTCCTTCTGCATATGTGGTTGCTCACACCGGTGCACTTGTTAGTGTATCCATTCAGTCCTGGGCTGCGGGGCATTCAGAAGTGGCTCTGTGGAGACGTCTGCATAGAGGCAGCTGTCAGAACACGCACACTCGATTGTTCACCAAAACATATGCAGACGCGTCCTTAGCCTGTAGATTTGGATGCACAGAGTTCCCTGTGTTCGCAAGAGACAAGGGAATCGCGTCTGTACGCACAGAAGCAATAGCGGACCGTTTCCCTCGGAGTGAACGCGGAAGAGCCGTCTATGTACTCGGAGACACGGGAACGTGCCTCAATGCGGTCACAGAGGCAGCAGCTTTTGCACAGATGCTCTGGTGATTCTGGCACTTTCCAGGCACACTCCTGAAAGTCGCGCACACTGCTGTTCACTCGCTAAACGACCTCTTGGGAAACACGTCTCCGGTCGATGGACCGCTCAGATTGCTTTTCGTGTAACTGTGAACTGTGTCAGCGCAGGGAATCCGTCTCTGTTGAGCAGATGTCAATCCTGCCTCGCTTTTGCTTTGTTGCCTCTACCAAGAAGATTTCCCGTTTCTCTCTTCACTGGAGCACGCAGACACAGCCAACGCACATCAAGTGTCAAGAGACACACTCTGCTGAGCTCAACGCTTGTGCAGATGCACATGTGCGACGAAGTCAACACACGTGCTTGTGGAGAGAAAGAAAGGGACTCCCAGGCGTGTGGAGCGACGGGGAGAAAGAGCGGGCGCTGAGGAACACAGTTTCAAACAGACTGTCTGCACACAAACAGGCACCTGTCTGCAGGTATCCTAGATCTTGATTCTTGAACTTGAGGAAACACGCGTCTGAGCAAAACTCCCAAACGCTTCCAGGAAAGACACAGGCTCTCCCACAAGCACACAAGTGTTTGCCCTCAGCTATAGATCAGGGACAAGCTTGTGAAGAGATGCCCTGCTATTCTTTGGCTTTATGGCCTCATGTGTTTCGTTTCTCTTGGAGATGGAGTGTTAAACGTCTTTCCTCGGGCGACTGTGAAGCATTTGCCAGCGGAGGAGAAGTAGCACGGAGCAGCATTCAGTACTGCCTACGAGTGTCTTTGCTACCCTACTAGCGGAGCTCCAAGAACAGGCACACATCTTCAGGTACCTTCCAAATGTGGATTCCCCTGCAGGCCGTAGGCGGGCGTGCAGTACGCCAACCATCAACGGACGTTTTTCCCCTCAAGCCTGTCAGGACGTTGCTCGTCCGTCTTTCCCTCAATAGATGGGAGTAGGCGCGCTTGCGGATGTGTGCGTGTGTGTGGCCACGCGTTTGCTTAGGCATCAGTGTGTGAAAAGGTAGGTGCTTTTCTCTAGCTGCGTGTGCGTGCACGTGGTGCTGGGTGCACATCCCTGGGTGCTCGAGGTAAGGTTTCTGCATGGTTTTCGCTGAGGAATCGTGTGTGTGCACATGGACAAAGAGAAGGCGCAGCAACCAGGTTCCAGCGCCGAAGAAGGCAGAAGGCAAGGTTTCCGGCGCTATCTCCTTCACTCCCCAGTCCTAGTCGCGCAAAGCAAGCCGCTAAGCCGGCGACCGGCAAGAGAGCTACAACGAAGCATGCCGAACGGAGAAAATAGCAGCAGCGCATCTGTTCACACCTTGTTTCTGCCATGTGCTTGAACGCCAAGACGTTCGCGCTTCTGTGAGATGAAAGACGTCCTTCTGCATATGTGGTTGCTCACACCGGTGCACTTGTTAGTGTATCCATTCAGTCCTGGGCTGCGGGGCATTCAGAAGTGGCTCTGTGGAGACGTCTGCATAGAGGCAGCTGTCAGAACACGCACACTCGATTGTTCACCAAAACATATGCAGACGCGTCCTTAGCCTGTAGATTTGGATGCACAGAGTTCCCTGTGTTCGCAAGAGACAAGGGAATCGCGTCTGTACGCACAGAAGCAATAGCGGACCGTTTCCCTCGGAGTGAACGCGGAAGAGCCGTCTATGTACTCGGAGACACGGGAACGTGCCTCAATGCGGTCACAGAGGCAGCAGCTTTTGCACAGATGCTCTGGTGATTCTGGCACTTTCCAGGCACACTCCTGAAAGTCGCGCACACTGCTGTTCACTCGCTAAACGACCTCTTGGGAAACACGTCTCCGGTCGATGGACCGCTCAGATTGCTTCTCGTGTAACTGTGAACTGTGTCAGCGCAGGGAATCCGTCTCTGTTGAGCAGATGTCAATCCTGCCTCGCTTTTGCTTTGTTGCCTCTACCAAGAAGATTTCCCGTTTCTCTCTTCACTGGAGCACGCAGACACAGCCAACGCACATCAAGTGTCAAGAGACACACTCTGCTGAGCTCAACGCTTGTGCAGATGCACATGTGCGACGAAGTCAACACACGTGCTTGTGGAGAGAAAGAAAGGGACTCCCAGGCGTGTGGAGCGACGGGGAGAAAGAGCGGGCGCTGAGGAACACAGTTTCAAACAGACTGTCTGCACACAAACAGGCACCTGTCTGCAGGTATCCTAGATCTTGATTCTTGAACTTGAGGAAACACGCGTCTGAGCAAAACTCCCAAACGCTTCCAGGAAAGACACAGGCTCTCCCACAAGCACACAAGTGTTTGCCCTCAGCTATAGATCAGGGACAAGCTTGTGAAGAGATGCCCTGCTATTCTTTCGCCTTATGGCATCATGTGTTTCGTTTCTCTTGGAGATCGATTGTTAAACGTCTTTCCTCGGGCGACTGTGAAGCATTTGCCAGCGGAGGAGAAGTAGCACGGAGCAGCATTCAGTACTGCCTACGAGTGTCTTTGCTACCCTACTAGCGGAGCTCCAAGAACAGGCACACATCTTCAGGTACCTTCCAAATGTGGATTCCCCTGCAGCCCCGTAGGCGGGCGTGCAGTACGCCAACCATCAACGGACGTTTTTCCCCTCAAGCCTGTCAGGACGTTGCTCGTCCGTCTTTCCCTCAATAGATGGGAGTAGGCGCGCTTGCGGATGTGTGCGTGTGTGTGGCCACGCGTTTGCTTAGGCATCAGTGTGTGAAAAGGTAGGTGCTTTTCTCTAGCTGCGTGTGCGTGCACGTGGTGCTGGGTGCACATCCCTGGGTGCTCGAGGTAAGGTTTCTGCATGGTTTTCGCTGAGGAATCGTGTGTGTGCACATGGACAAAGAGAAGGCGCAGCAACCAGGTTCCAGCGCCGAAGAAGGCAAAAGGCAAGGTTTCCGGCGCTATCTCCTTCACTCCCCAGTCCTAGTCGCGCAAAGCAAGCCGCTAAGCCGGCGACCGGCAAGAGAGCTACAACGAAGCATGCCGAACGGAGAAAATAGCAGCAGCGCATCTGTTCACACCTTGTTTCTGCCATGTGCTTGAACGCCAAGACGTTCGCGCTTCTGTGAGATGAAAGACGTCCTTCTGCATATGTGGTTGCTCACACCGGTGCACTTGTTAGTGTATCCATTCAGTCCTGGGCTGCGGGGCATTCAGAAGTGGCTCTGTGGAGACGTCTGCATAGAGGCAGCTGTCAGAACACGCACACTCGATTGTTCACCAAAACATATGCAGACGCGTCCTTAGCCTGTAGATTTGGATGCACAGAGTTCCCTGTGTTCGCAAGAGACAAGGGAATCGCGTCTGTACGCACAGAAGCAATAGCGGACCGTTTCCCTCGGAGTGAACGCGGAAGAGCCGTCTATGTACTCGGAGACACGGGAACGTGCCTCAATGCGGTCACAGAGGCAGCAGCTTTTGCACAGATGCTCTGGTGATTCTGGCACTTTCCAGGCACACTCCTGAAAGTCGCGCACACTGCTGTTCACTCGCTAAACGACCTCTTGGGAAACACGTCTCCGGTCGATGGACCGCTCAGATTGCTTCTCGTGTAACTGTGAACTGTGTCAGCGCAGGGAATCCGTCTCTGTTGAGCAGATGTCAATCCTGCCTCGCTTTTGCTTTGTTGCCTCTACCAAGATGATTTCCCGTTTCTCTCTTCACTGGAGCACGCAGACACAGCCAACGCACATCAAGTGTCAAGAGACACACTCTGCTGAGCTCAACGCTTGTGCAGATGCACATGTGCGACGAAGTCAACACACGTGCTTGTGGAGAGAAAGAAAGGGACTCCCAGGCGTGTGGAGCGACGGGGAGAAAGAGCGGGCGCTGAGGAACACAGTTTCAAACAGACTGTCTCCACACAAACAGGCACCTGTCTGCAGGTATCCTAGATCTTGATTCTTGAACTTGAGGAAACACGCGTCTGAGCAAAACTCCCAAACGCTTCCAGGAAAGACACAGGCTCTCCCACAAGCACACAAGTGTTTGCCCTCAGCTATAGATCAGGGACAAGCTTGTGAAGAGATGCCCTGCTATTCTTTGGCTTTATGGCCTCATGTGTTTCGTTTCTCTTGGAGATGGATTGTTAAACGTCTTTCCTCGGGCGACTGTGAAGCATTTGCCAGCGGAGGAGAAGTAGCACGGAGCAGCATTCAGTACTGCCTACGAGTGTCTTTGCTACCCTACTAGCGGAGCTCCAAGAACAGGCACACATCTTCAGGTACCTTCCAAATGTGGATTCCCCTGCAGCCCCGTAGGCGGGCGTGCAGTACGCCAACCATCAACGGACGTTTTTCCCCTCAAGCCTGTCAGGACGTTGCTCGTCCGTCTTTCCCTCAATAGATGGGAGTAGGCGCGCTTGCGGATGTGTGCGTGTGTGTGGCCACGCGTTTGCTTAGGCATCAGTGTGTGAAAAGGTAGGTGCTTTTCTCTAGCTGCGTGTGCGTGCACGTGGTGCTGGGTGCACATCCCTGGGTGCTCGAGGTAAGGTTTCTGCATGGTTTTCGCTGAGGAATCGTGTGTGCGCACATGGACAAAGAGAAGGCGCAGCAACCAGGTTCCAGCGCCGAAGAAGGCAAAAGGCAAGGTTTCCGGCGCTATCTCCTTCTCTCCGCAGACCTAGTCGCGCAAAGCAAGCCGCTAAGCCGGCGACCGGCAAGAGAGCTACAACGAAGCATGCCGAACGGAGAAAATAGCAGCAGCGCATCTGTTCACACCTTGTTTCTGCCATGTGCTTGAACGCCAAGACGTTCGTGCTTCTGTGAGATGAAAGACGTCCTTCTGCATATGTGGTTGCTCACACCGGTGCACTTGTTAGTGTATCCATTCAGTCCTGGGCTGCGGGGCATTCAGAAGTGGCTCTGTGGAGACGTCTGCATAGAGGCAGCTGTCAGAACACGCACACTCGATTGTTCACCAAAACATATGCAGACGCGTCCTTAGCCTGTAGATTTGGATGCACAGAGTTCCCTGTGTTCGCAAGAGACAAGGGAATCGCGTCTGTACGCACAGAAGCAATAGCGGACCGTTTCCCTCGGAGTGAACGCGGAAGAGCCGTCTATGTACTCGGAGACACGGGAACGTGCCTCAATGCGGTCACAGAGGCAGCAGCTTTTGCACAGATGCTCTGGTGATTCTGGCACTTTCCAGGCACACTCCTGAAAGTCGCGCACACTGCTGTTCACTCGCTAAACGACCTCTTGGGAAACACGTCTCCGGTCGATGGACCGCTCAGATTGCTTTTCGTGTAACTGTGAACTGTGTCAGCGCAGGGAATCCGTCTCTGTTGAGCAGATGTCAATCCTGCCTCGCTTTTGCTTTGTTGCCTCTACCAAGAAGATTTCCCGTTTCTCTCTTCACTGGAGCACGCAGACACAGCCAACGCACATCAAGTGTCAAGAGACACACTCTGCTGAGCTCAACGCTTGTGCAGATGCACATGTGCGACGAAGTCAACACACGTGCTTGTGGAGAGAAAGAAAGGGACTCCCAGGCGTGTGGAGCGACGGGGAGAAAGAGCGGGCGCTGAGGAACACAGTTTCAAACAGACTGTCTCCACACAAACAGGCACCTGTCTGCAGGTATCCTAGATCTTGATTCTTGAACTTGAGGAAACACGCGTCTGAGCAAAACTCCCAAACGCTTCCAGGAAAGACACAGGCTCTCCCACAAGCACACAAGTGTTTGCCCTCAGCTATAGATCAGGGACAAGCTTGTGAAGAGATGCCCTGCTATTCTTTGGCTTTATGGCCTCATGTGTTTCGTTTCTCTTGGAGATGGAGTGTTAAACGTCTTTCCTCGGGCGACTGTGAAGCATTTGCCAGCGGAGGAGAAGTAGCACGGAGCAGCATTCAGTACTGCCTACGAGTGTCTTTGCTACCCTACTAGCGGAGCTCCAAGAACAGGCACACATCTTCAGGTACCTTCCAAATGTGGATTCCCCTGCAGCCCCGTAGGCGGGCGTGCAGTACGCCAACCATCAACGGACGTTTTTCCCCTCAAGCCTGTCAGGACGTTGCTCGTCCGTCTTTCCCTCAATAGATGGGAGTAGGCGCGCTTGCGGATGTGTGCGTGTGTGTGGCCACGCGTTTGCTTAGGCATCAGTGTGTGAAAAGGTAGGTGCTTTTCTCTAGCTGCGTGTGCGTGCACGTGGTGCTGGGTGCACATCCCTGGGTGCTCGAGGTAAGGTTTCTGCATGGTTTTCGCTGAGGAATCGTGTGTGTGCACATGGACAAAGAGAAGGCGCAGCAACCAGGTTCCAGCGCCGAAGAAGGCAAAAGGCAAGGTTTCCGGCGCTATCTCCTTCACTCCCCAGTCCTAGTCGCGCAAAGCAAGCCGCTAAGCCGGCGACCGGCAAGAGAGCTACAACGAAGCATGCCGAACGGAGAAAATAGCAGCAGCGCATCTGTTCACACCTTGTTTCTGCCGTGTGCTTGAACGCCAAGACGTTCGCGCTTCTGTGAGATGAAAGACGTCCTTCTGCATATGTGGTTGCTCACACCGGTGCACTTGTTAGTGTATCCATTCAGTCCTGGGCTGCGGGGCATTCAGAAGTGGCTCTGTGGAGACGTCTGCATAGAGGCAGCTGTCAGAACACGCACACTCGATTGTTCACCAAAACATATGCAGACGCGTCCTTAGCCTGTAGATTTGGATGCACAGAGTTCCCTGTGTTCGCAAGAGACAAGGGAATCGCGTCTGTACGCACAGAAGCAATAGCGGACCGTTTCCCTCGGAGTGAACGCGGAAGAGCCGTCTATGTACTCGGAGACACGGGAACGTGCCTCAATGCGGTCACAGAGGCAGCAGCTTTTGCACAGATGCTCTGGTGATTCTGGCACTTTCCAGGCACACTCCTGAAAGTCGCGCACACTGCTGTTCACTCGCTAAACGACCTCTTGGGAAACACGTCTCCGGTCGATGGACCGCTCAGATTGCTTCTCGTGTAACTGTGAACTGTGTCAGCGCAGGGAATCCGTCTCTGTTGAGCAGATGTCAATCCTGCCTCGCTTTTGCTTTGTTGCCTCTACCAAGATGATTTCCCGTTTCTCTCTTCACTGGAGCACGCAGACACAGCCAACGCACATCAAGTGTCAAGAGACACACTCTGCTGAGCTCAACGCTTGTGCAGATGCACATGTGCGACGAAGTCAACACACGTGCTTGTGGAGAGAAAGAAAGGGACTCCCAGGCGTGTGGAGCGACGGGGAGAAAGAGCGGGCGCTGAGGAACACAGTTTCAAACAGACTGTCTCCACACAAACAGGCACCTGTCTGCAGGTATCCTAGATCTTGATTCTTGAACTTGAGGAAACACGCGTCTGAGCAAAACTCCCAAACGCTTCCAGGAAAGACACAGGCTCTCCCACAAGCACACAAGTGTTTGCCCTCAGCTATAGATCAGGGACAAGCTTGTGAAGAGATGCCCTGCTATTCTTTGGCTTTATGGCATCATGTGTTTCGTTTCTCTTGGAGATCGATTGTTAAACGTCTTTCCTCGGGCGACTGTGAAGCATTTGCCAGCGGAGGAGAAGTAGCACGGAGCAGCATTCAGTACTGCCTACGAGTGTCTTTGCTACCCTACTAGCGGAGCTCCAAGAACAGGCACACATCTTCAGGTACCTTCCAAATGTGGATTCCCCTGCAGCCCCGTAGGCGGGCGTGCAGTACGCCAACCATCAACGGACGTTTTTCCCCTCAAGCCTGTCAGGACGTTGCTCGTCCGTCTTTCCCTCAATAGATGGGAGTAGGCGCGCTTGCGGATGTGTGCGTGTGTGTGGCCACGCGTTTGCTTAGGCATCAGTGTGTGAAAAGGTAGGTGCTTTTCTCTAGCTGCGTGTGCGTGCACGTGGTGCTGGCTGCACATCCCTGGGTGCTCGAGGTAAGGTTTCTGCATGGTTTTCGCTGAGGAATCGTGTGTGCGCACATGGACAAAGAGAAGGCGCAGCAACCAGGTTCCAGCGCCGAAGAAGGCAAAAGGCAAGGTTTCCGGCGCTATCTCCTTCTCTCCGCAGACCTAGTCGCGCAAAGCAAGCCGCTAAGCCGGCAACCGGCAAGAGAGCTACAACGAAGCATGCCGAACGGAGAAAATAGCAGCAGCGCATCTGTTCACACCTTGTTTCTGCCATGTGCTTGAACGCCAAGACGTTCGTGCTTCTGTGAGATGAAAGACGTCCTTCTGCATATGTGGTTGCTCACACCGGTGCACTTGTTAGTGTATCCATTCAGTCCTGGGCTGCGGGGCATTCAGAAGTGGCTCTGTGGAGACGTCTGCATAGAGGCAGCTGTCAGAACACGCACACTCGATTGTTCACCAAAACATATGCAGACGCGTCCTTAGCCTGTAGATTTGGATGCACAGAGTTCCCTGTGTTCGCAAGAGACAAGGGAATCGCGTCTGTACGCACAGAAGCAATAGCGGACCGTTTCCCTCGGAGTGAACGCGGAAGAGCCGTCTATGTACTCGGAGACACGGGAACGTGCCTCAATGCGGTCACAGAGGCAGCAGCTTTTGCACAGATGCTCTGGTGATTCTGGCACTTTCCAGGCACACTCCTGAAAGTCGCGCACACTGCTGTTCACTCGCTAAACGACCTCTTGGGAAACACGTCTCCGGTCGATGGACCGCTCAGATTGCTTTTCGTGTAACTGTGAACTGTGTCAGCGCAGGGAATCCGTCTCTGTTGAGCAGATGTCAATCCTGCCTCGCTTTTGCTTTGTTGCCTCTACCAAGAAGATTTCCCGTTTCTCTCTTCACTGGAGCACGCAGACACAGCCAACGCACATCAAGTGTCAAGAGACACACTCTGCTGAGCTCAACGCTTGTGCAGATGCACATGTGCGACGAAGTCAACACACGTGCTTGTGGAGAGAAAGAAAGGGACTCCCAGGCGTGTGGAGCGACGGGGAGAAAGAGCGGGCGCTGAGGAACACAGTTTCAAACAGACTGTCTCCACACAAACAGGCACCTGTCTGCAGGTATCCTAGATCTTGATTCTTGAACTTGAGGAAACACGCGTCTGAGCAAAACTCCCAAACGCTTCCAGGAAAGACACAGGCTCTCCCACAAGCACACAAGTGTTTGCCCTCAGCTATAGATCAGGGACAAGCTTGTGAAGAGATGCCCTGCTATTCTTTGGCTTTATGGCCTCATGTGTTTCGTTTCTCTTGGAGATGGAGTGTTAAACGTCTTTCCTCGGGCGACTGTGAAGCATTTGCCAGCGGAGGAGAAGTAGCACGGAGCAGCATTCAGTACTGCCTACGAGTGTCTTTGCTACCCTACTAGCGGAGCTCCAAGAACAGGCACACATCTTCAGGTACCTTCCAAATGTGGATTCCCCTGCAGCCCCGTAGGCGGGCGTGCAGTACGCCAACCATCAACGGACGTTTTTCCCCTCAAGCCTGTCAGGACGTTGCTCGTCCGTCTTTCCCTCAATAGATGGGAGTAGGCGCGCTTGCGGATGTGTGCGTGTGTGTGGCCACGCGTTTGCTTAGGCATCAGTGTGTGAAAAGGTAGGTGCTTTTCTCTAGCTGCGTGTGCGTGCACGTGGTGCTGGGTGCACATCCCTGGGTGCTCGAGGTAAGGTTTCTGCATGGTTTTCGCTGAGGAATCGTGTGTGTGCACATGGACAAAGAGAAGGCGCAGCAACCAGGTTCCAGCGCCGAAGAAGGCAAAAGGCAAGGTTTCCGGCGCTATCTTGTTCACTCCCCAGTCCTAGTCGCGCAAAGCAAGCCGCTAAGCCGGCGACCGGCAAGAGAGCTACAACGAAGCATGCCGAACGGAGAAAATAGCAGCAGCGCATCTGTTCACACCTTGTTTCTGCCATGTGCTTGAACGCCAAGACGTTCGCGCTTCTGTGAGATGAAAGACGTCCTTCTGCATATGTGGTTGCTCACACCGGTGCACTTGTTAGTGTATCCATTCAGTCCTGGGCTGCGGGGCATTCAGAAGTGGCTCTGTGGAGACGTCTGCATAGAGGCAGCTGTCAGAACACGCACACTCGATTGTTCACCAAAACATATGCAGACGCGTCCTTAGCCTGTAGATTTGGATGCACAGAGTTCCCTGGGTTCGCAAGAGACAAGGGAATCGCGTCTGTACGCACAGAAGCAATAGCGGACCGTTTCCCTCGGAGTGAACGCGAAAGAGCCGTCTATATACTCGCAGACACGGGAACGTGCCTCAATGCGGTCACAGAGGCAGCAGCTTTTGCACAGATGCTCTGGTGATTCTGGCACTTTCCAGGCACACTCCTGAAAGTCGCGCACACTGCTGTTCACTCGCTAAACGACCTCTTGGGAAACACGTCTCCGGTCGATGGACCGCTCAGATTGCTTCTCGTGTAACTGTGAACTGTGTCAGCGCAGAGAATCCGTCTCTGTTGAGCAGATGTCAATCCTGCCTCGCTTTTGCTTTGTTGCCTCTACCAAGATGATTTCCCGTTTCTCTCTTCACTGGAACAGGCAGACACAGCCAACGCACATCAAGTGTCAAGAGACACACTCTGCTGAGCTCAACGCTTGTGCAGATGCACATGTGCGACGAAGTCAACACACGTGCTTGTGGAGAGAAAGAAAGGGACTCCCAGGCGTGTGGAGCGACGGGGAGAAAGAGCGGGCGCTGAGGAACACAGTTTCAAACAGACTGTCTCCACACAAACAGGCACCTGTCTGCAGGTATCCTAGATCTTGATTCTTGAACTTGAGGAAACACGCGTCTGAGCAAAACTCCCAAACGCTTCCAGGAAAGACACAGGCTCTCCCACAAGCACACAAGTGTTTGCCCTCAGCTATAGATCAGGGACAAGCTTGTGAAGAGATGCCCTGCTATTCTTTCGCCTTATGGCATCATGTGTTTCGTTTCTCTTGGAGATCGATTGTTAAACGTCTTTCCTCGGGCGACTGTGAAGCATTTGCCAGCGGAGGAGAAGTAGCACGGAGCAGCATTCAGTACTGCCTACGAGTGTCTTTGCTACCCTACTAGCGGAGCTCCAAGAACAGGCACACATCTTCAGGTACCTTCCAAATGTGGATTCCCCTGCAGGCCGTAGGCGGGCGTGCAGTACGCCAACCATCAACGGACGTTTTTCCCCTCAAGCCTGTCAGGACGTTGCTCGTCCGTCTTTCCCTCAATAGATGGGAGTAGGCGCGCTTGCGGATGTGTGCGTGTGTGTGGCCACGCGTTTGCTTAGGCATCAGTGTGTGAAAAGGTAGGTGCTTTTCTCTAGCTGCGTGTGCGTGCACGTGGTGCTGGGTGCACATCCCTGGGTGCTCGAGGTAAGGTTTCTGCATGGTTTTCGCTGAGGAATCGTGTGTGTGCACATGGACAAAGAGAAGGCGCAGCAACCAGGTTCCAGCGCCGAAGAAGGCAGAAGGCAAGGTTTCCGGCGCTATCTCCTTCACTCCCCAGTCCTAGTCGCGCAAAGCAAGCCGCTAAGCCGGCGACCGGCAAGAGAGCTACAACGAAGCATGCCGAACGGAGAAAATAGCAGCAGCGCATCTGTTCACACCTTGTTTCTGCCATGTGCTTGAACGCCAAGACGTTCGCGCTTCTGTGAGATGAAAGACGTCCTTCTGCATATGTGGTTGCTCACACCGGTGCACTTGTTAGTGTATCCATTCAGTCCTGGGCTGCGGGGCATTCAGAAGTGGCTCTGTGGAGACGTCTGCATAGAGGCAGCTGTCAGAACACGCACACTCGATTGTTCACCAAAACATATGCAGACGCGTCCTTAGCCTGTAGATTTGGATGCACAGAGTTCCCTGTGTTCGCAAGAGACAAGGAAATCGCGTCTGTACGCACAGAAGCAATAGCGGACCGTTTCCCTCGGAGTGAACGCGGAAGAGCCGTCTATGTACTCGGAGACACGGGAACGTGCCTCAATGCGGTCACAGAGGCAGCAGCTTTTGCACAGATGCTCTGGTGATTCTGGCACTTTCCAGGCACACTCCTGAAAGTCGCGCACACTGCTGTTCACTCGCTAAACGACCTCTTGGGAAACACGTCTCCGGTCGATGGACCGCTCAGATTGCTTCTCGTGTAACTGTGAACTGTGTCAGCGCAGGGAATCCGTCTCTGTTGAGCAGATGTCAATCCTGCCTCGCTTTTGCTTTGTTGCCTCTACCAAGAAGATTTCCCGTTTCTCTCTTCACTGGAGCACGCAGACACAGCCAACGCACATCAAGTGTCAAGAGACACACTCTGCTGAGCTCAACGCTTGTGCAGATGCACATGTGCGGCGAAGTCAACACACGTGCTTGTGGAGAGAAAGAAAGGGACTCCCAGGCGTGTGGAGCGACGGGTAGAAAGAGCGGGCGCTGAGGAACACAGTTTCAAACAGACTGTCTGCACACAAACAGGCACCTGTCTGCAGGTATCCTAGATCTTGATTCTTGAACTTGAGGAAACACGCGTCTGAGCAAAACTCCCAAACGCTTCCAGGAAAGACACAGGCTCTCCCACAAGCACACAAGTGTTTGCCCTCAGCTATAGATCAGGGACAAGCTTGTGAAGAGATGCCCTGCTATTCTTTGGCTTTATGGCCTCATGTGTTTCGTTTCTCTTGGAGATGGATTGTTAAACGTCTTTCCTCGGGCGACTGTGAAGCATTTGCCAGCGGAGGAGAAGTAGCACGGAGCAGCATTCAGTACTGCCTACGAGTGTCTTTGCTACCCTACTAGCGGAGCTCCAAGAACAGGCACACATCTTCAGGTACCTTCCAAATGTGGATTCCCCTGCAGCCCCGTAGGCGGGCGTGCAGTACGCCAACCATCAACGGACGTTTTTCCCCTCAAGCCTGTCAGGACGTTGCTCGTCCGTCTTTCCCTCAATAGATGGGAGTAGGCGCGCTTGCGGATGTGTGCGTGTGTGTGGCCACGCGTTTGCTTAGGCATCAGTGTGTGAAAAGGTAGGTGCTTTTCTCTAGCTGCGTGTGCGTGCACGTGGTGCTGGGTGCACATCCCTGGGTGCTCGAGGTAAGGTTTCTGCATGGTTTTCGCTGAGGAATCGTGTGTGCGCACATGGACAAAGAGAAGGCGCAGCAACCAGGTTCCAGCGCCGAAGAAGGCAAAAGGCAAGGTTTCCGGCGCTATCTCCTTCTCTCCGCAGACCTAGTCGCGCAAAGCAAGCCGCTAAGCCGGCGACCGGCAAGAGAGCTACAACGAAGCATGCCGAACGGAGAAAATAGCAGCAGCGCATCTGTTCACACCTTGTTTCTGCCATGTGCTTGAACGCCAAGACGTTCGCGCTTCTGTGAGATGAAAGACGTCCTTCTGCATATGTGGTTGCTCACACCGGTGCACTTGTTAGTGTATCCATTCAGTCCTGGGCTGCGGGGCATTCAGAAGTGGCTCTGTGGAGACGTCTGCATAGAGGCAGCTGTCAGAACACGCACACTCGATTGTTCACCAAAACATATGCAGACGCGTCCTTAGCCTGTAGATTTGGATGCACAGAGTTCCCTGTGTTCGCAAGAGACAAGGGAATCGCGTCTGTACGCACAGAAGCAATAGCGGACCGTTTCCCTCGGAGTGAACGCGGAAGAGCCGTCTATGTACTCGGAGACACGGGAACGTGCCTCAATGCGGTCACAGAGGCAGCAGCTTTTGCACAGATGCTCTGGTGATTCTGGCACTTTCCAGGCACACTCCTGAAAGTCGCGCACACTGCTGTTCACTCGCTAAACGACCTCTTGGGAAACACGTCTCCGGTCGATGGACCGCTCAGATTGCTTCTCGTGTAACTGTGAACTGTGTCAGCGCAGGGAATCCGTCTCTGTTGAGCAGATGTCAATCCTGCCTCGCTTTTGCTTTGTTGCCTCTACCAAGAAGATTTCCCGTTTCTCTCTTCACTGGAGCACGCAGACACAGCCAACGCACATCAAGTGTCAAGAGACACACTCTGCTGAGCTCAACGCTTGTGCAGATGCACATGTGCGACGAAGTCAACACACGTGCTTGTGGAGAGAAAGAAAGGGACTCCCAGGCGTGTGGAGCGACGGGGAGAAAGAGCGGGCGCTGAGGAACACAGTTTCAAACAGACTGTCTGCACACAAACAGGCACCTGTCTGCAGGTATCCTAGATCTTGATTCTTGAACTTGAGGAAACACGCGTCTGAGCAAAACTCCCAAACGCTTCCAGGAAAGACACAGGCTCTCCCACAAGCACACAAGTGTTTGCCCTCAGCTATAGATCAGGGACAAGCTTGTGAAGAGATGCCCTGCTATTCTTTGGCTTTATGGCCTCATGTGTTTCGTTTCTCTTGGAGATGGATTGTTAAACGTCTTTCCTCGGGCGACTGTGAAGCATTTGCCAGCGGAGGAGAAGTAGCACGGAGCAGCATTCAGTACTGCCTACGAGTGTCTTTGCTACCCTACTAGCGGAGCTCCAAGAACAGGCACACATCTTCAGGTACCTTCCAAATGTGGATTCCCCTGCAGGCCGTAGGCGGGCGTGCAGTACGCCAACCATCAACGGACGTTTTTCCCCTCAAGCCTGTCAGGACGTTGCTCGTCCGTCTTTCCCTCAATAGATGGGAGTAGGCGCGCTTGCGGATGTGTGCGTGTGTGTGGCCACGCGTTTGCTTAGGCATCAGTGTGTGAAAAGGTAGGTGCTTTTCTCTAGCTGCGTGTGCGTGCACGTGGTGCTGGGTGCACATCCCTGGGTGCTCGAGGTAAGGTTTCTGCATGGTTTTCGCTGAGGAATCGTGTGTGTGCACATGGACAAAGAGAAGGCGCAGCAACCAGGTTCCAGCGCCGAAGAAGGCAGAAGGCAAGGTTTCCGGCGCTATCTCCTTCACTCCCCAGTCCTAGTCGCGCAAAGCAAGCCGCTAAGCCGGCGACCGGCAAGAGAGCTACAACGAAGCATGCCGAACGGAGAAAATAGCAGCAGCGCATCTGTTCACACCTTGTTTCTGCCATGTGCTTGAACGCCAAGACGTTCGCGCTTCTGTGAGATGAAAGACGTCCTTCTGCATATGTGGTTGCTCACACCGGTGCACTTGTTAGTGTATCCATTCAGTCCTGGGCTGCGGGGCATTCAGAAGTGGCTCTGTGGAGACGTCTGCATAGAGGCAGCTGTCAGAACACGCACACTCGATTGTTCACCAAAACATATGCAGACGCGTCCTTAGCCTGTAGATTTGGATGCACAGAGTTCCCTGTGTTCGCAAGAGACAAGGGAATCGCGTCTGTACGCACAGAAGCAATAGCGGACCGTTTCCCTCGGAGTGAACGCGGAAGAGCCGTCTATGTACTCGGAGACACGGGAACGTGCCTCAATGCGGTCACAGAGGCAGCAGCTTTTGCACAGATGCTCTGGTGATTCTGGCACTTTCCAGGCACACTCCTGAAAGTCGCGCACACTGCTGTTCACTCGCTAAACGACCTCTTGGGAAACACGTCTCCGGTCGATGGACCGCTCAGATTGCTTCTCGTGTAACTGTGAACTGTGTCAGCGCAGGGAATCCGTCTCTGTTGAGCAGATGTCAATCCTGCCTCGCTTTTGCTTTGTTGCCTCTACCAAGATGATTTCCCGTTTCTCTCTTCACTGGAGCACGCAGACACAGCCAACGCACATCAAGTGTCAAGAGACACACTCTGCTGAGCTCAACGCTTGTGCAGATGCACATGTGCGACGAAGTCAACACACGTGCTTGTGGAGAGAAAGAAAGGGACTCCCAGGCGTGTGGAGCGACGGGGAGAAAGAGCGGGCGCTGAGGAACACAGTTTCAAACAGACTGTCTCCACACAAACAGGCACCTGTCTGCAGGTATCCTAGATCTTGATTCTTGAACTTGAGGAAACACGCGTCTGAGCAAAACTCCCAAACGCTTCCAGGAAAGACATAGGCTCTCCCACAAGCACACAAGTGTTTGCCCTCAGCTATAGATCAGGGACAAGCTTGTGAAGAGATGCCCTGCTATTCTTTCGCCTTATGGCATCATGTGTTTCGTTTCTCTTGGAGATCGATTGTTAAACGTCTTTCCTCGGGCGACTGTGAAGCATTTGCCAGCGGAGGAGAAGTAGCACGGAGCAGCATTCAGTACTGCCTACGAGTGTCTTTGCTACCCTACTAGCGGAGCTCCAAGAACAGGCACACATCTTCAGGTACCTTCCAAATGTGGATTCCCCTGCAGGCCGTAGGCGGGCGTGCAGTACGCCAACCATCAACGGACGTTTTTCCCCTCAAGCCTGTCAGGACGTTGCTCGTCCGTCTTTCCCTCAATAGATGGGAGTAGGCGCGCTTGCGGATGTGTGCGTGTGTGTGGCCACGCGTTTGCTTAGGCATCAGTGTGTGAAAAGGTAGGTGCTTTTCTCTAGCTGCGTGTGCGTGCACGTGGTGCTGGGTGCACATCCCTGGGTGCTCGTGGAAAGGTTTCTGCATGGTTTTCGCTGAGGAATCGTGTGTGTGCACATGGACAAAGAGAAGGCGCAGCAACCAGGTTCCAGCGCCGAAGAAGGCAAAAGGCAAGGTTTCCGGCGCTATCTCCTTCACTCCCCAGTCCTAGTCGCGCAAAGCAAGCCGCTAAGCCGGCGACCGGCAAGAGAGCTACAACGAAGCATGCCGAACGGAGAAAATAGCAGCAGCGCATCTGTTCACACCTTGTTTCTGCCATGTGCTTGAACGCCAAGACGTTCGCGCTTCTGTGAGATGAAAGACGTCCTTCTGCATATGTGGTTGCTCACACCGGTGCACTTGTTAGTGTATCCATTCAGTCCTGGGCTGCGGGGCATTCAGGAGTGGCTCTGTGGAGACGTCTGCATAGAGGCAGCTGTCAGAACACGCACACTCGATTGTTCACCAAAACATATGCAGACGCGTCCTTAGCCTGTAGATTTGGATGCACAGAGTTCCCTGTGTTCGCAAGAGACAAGGGAATCGCGTCTGTACGCACAGAAGCAATAGCGGACCGTTTCCCTCGGAGTGAACGCGAAAGAGCCGTCTATATACTCGCAGACACGGGAACGTGCCTCAATGCGGTCACAGAGGCAGCAGCTTTTGCACAGATGCTCTGGTGATTCTGGCACTTTCCAGGCACACTCCTGAAAGTCGCGCACACTGCTGTTCACTCGCTAAACGACCTCTTGGGAAACACGTCTCCGGTCGATGGACCGCTCAGATTGCTTCTCGTGTAACTGTGAACTGTGTCAGCGCAGGGAATCCGTCTCTGTTGAGCAGATGTCAATCCTGCCTCGCTTTTGCTTTGTTGCCTCTACCAAGATGATTTCCCGTTTCTCTCTTCACTGGAGCACGCAGACACAGCCAACGCACATCAAGTGTCAAGAGACACACTCTGCTGAGCTCAACGCTTGTGCAGATGCACATGTGCGACGAAGTCAACACACGTGCTTGTGGAGAGAAAGAAAGGGACTCCCAGGCGTGTGGAGCGACGGGGAGAAAGAGCGGGCGCTGAGGAACACAGTTTCAAACAGACTGTCTCCACACAAACAGGCACCTGTCTGCAGGTATCCTAGATCTTGATTCTTGAACTTGAGGAAACACGCGTCTGAGCAAAACTCCCAAACGCTTCCAGGAAAGACACAGGCTCTCCCACAAGCACACAAGTGTTTGCCCTCAGCTATAGATCAGGGACAAGCTTGTGAAGAGATGCCCTGCTATTCTTTCGCCTTATGGCATCATGTGTTTCGTTTCTCTTGGAGATCGATTGTTAAACGTCTTTCCTCGGGCGACTGTGAAGCATTTGCCAGCGGAGGAGAAGTAGCACGGAGCAGCATTCAGTACTGCCTACGAGTGTCTTTGCTACCCTACTAGCGGAGCTCCAAGAACAGGCACACATCTTCAGGTACCTTCCAAATGTGGATTCCCCTGCAGCCCCGTAGGCGGGCGTGCAGTACGCCAACCATCAACGGACGTTTTTCCCCTCAAGCCTGTCAGGACGTTGCTCGTCCGTCTTTCCCTCAATAGATGGGAGTAGGCGCGCTTGCGGATGTGTGCGTGTGTGTGGCCACGCGTTTGCTTAGGCATCAGTGTGTGAAAAGGTAGGTGCTTTTCTCTAGCTGCGTGTGCGTGCACGTGGTGCTGGGTGCACATCCCTGGGTGCTCGAGGTAAGGTTTCTGCATGGTTTTCGCTGAGGAATCGTGTGTGTGCACATGGACAAAGAGAAGGCGCAGCAACCAGGTTCCAGCGCCGAAGAAGGCAGAAGGCAAGGTTTCCGGCGCTATCTCCTTCTCTCCGCAGACCTAGTCGCGCAAAGCAAGCCGCTAAGCCGGCGACCGGCAAGAGAGCTACAACGAAGCATGCCGAACGGAGAAAATAGCAGCAGCGCATCTGTTCACACCTTGTTTCTGCCATGTGCTTGAACGCCAAGACGTTCGCGCTTCTGTGAGATGAAAGACGTCCTTCTGCATATGTGGTTGCTCACACCGGTGCACTTGTTAGTGTATCCATTCAGTCCTGGGCTGCGGGGCATTCAGAAGTGGCTCTGTGGAGACGTCTGCATAGAGGCAGCTGTCAGAACACGCACACTCGATTGTTCACCAAAACATATGCAGACGCGTCCTTAGCCTGTAGATTTGGATGCACAGAGTTCCCTGTGTTCGCAAGAGACAAGGGAATCGCGTCTGTACGCACAGAAGCAATAGCGGACCGTTTCCCTCGGAGTGAACGCGGAAGAGCCGTCTATATACTCGCAGACACGGGAACGTGCCTCAATGCGGTCACAGAGGCAGCAGCTTTTGCACAGATGCTCTGGTGATTCTGGCACTTTCCAGGCACACTCCTGAAAGTCGCGCACACTGCTGTTCACTCGCTAAACGACCTCTTGGGAAACACGTCTCCGGTCGATGGACCGCTCAGATTGCTTCTCGTGTAACTGTGAACTGTGTCAGCGCAGGGAATCCGTCTCTGTTGAGCAGATGTCAATCCTGCCTCGCTTTTGCTTTGTTGCCTCTACCAAGATGATTTCCCGTTTCTCTCTTCACTGGAGCACGCAGACACAGCCAACGCACATCAAGTGTCAAGAGACACACTCTGCTGAGCTCAACGCTTGTGCAGATGCACATGTGCGACGAAGTCAACACACGTGCTTGTGGAGAGAAAGAAAGGGACTCCCAGGCGTGTGGAGCGACGGGGAGAAAGAGCGGGCGCTGAGGAACACAGTTTCAAACAGACTGTCTCCACACAAACAGGCACCTGTCTGCAGGTATCCTAGATCTTGATTCTTGAACTTGAGGAAACACGCGTCTGAGCAAAACTCCCAAACGCTTCCAGGAAAGACACAGGCTCTCCCACAAGCACACAAGTGTTTGCCCTCAGCTATAGATCAGGGACAAGCTTGTGAAGAGATGCCCTGCTATTCTTTCGCCTTATGGCATCATGTGTTTCGTTTCTCTTGGAGATCGATTGTTAAACGTCTTTCCTCGGGCGACTGTGAAGCATTTGCCAGCGGAGGAGAAGTAGCACGGAGCAGCATTCAGTACTGCCTACGAGTGTCTTTGCTACCCTACTAGCGGAGCTCCAAGAACAGGCACACATCTTCAGGTACCTTCCAAATGTGGATTCCCCTGCAGCCCCGTAGGCGGGCGTGCAGTACGCCAACCATCAACGGACGTTTTTCCCCTCAAGCCTGTCAGGACGTTGCTCGTCCGTCTTTCCCTCAATAGATGGGAGTAGGCGCGCTTGCGGATGTGTGCGTGTGTGTGGCCACGCGTTTGCTTAGGCATCAGTGTGTGAAAAGGTAGGTGCTTTTCTCTAGCTGCGTGTGCGTGCACGTGGTGCTGGGTGCACATCCCTGGGTGCTCGAGGTAAGGTTTCTGCATGGTTTTCGCTGAGGAATCGTGTGTGTGCACATGGACAAAGAGAAGGCGCAGCAACCAGGTTCCAGCGCCGAAGAAGGCAGAAGGCAAGGTTTCCGGCGCTATCTCCTTCTCTCCGCAGACCTAGTCGCGCAAAGCAAGCCGCTAAGCCGGCGACCGGCAAGAGAGCTACAACGAAGCATGCCGAACGGAGAAAATAGCAGCAGCGCATCTGTTCACACCTTGTTTCTGCCATGTGCTTGAACGCCAAGACGTTCGCGCTTCTGTGAGATGAAAGACGTCCTTCTGCATATGTGGTTGCTCACACCGGTGCACTTGTTAGTGTATCCATTCAGTCCTGGGCTGCGGGGCATTCAGAAGTGGCTCTGTGGAGACGTCTGCATAGAGGCAGCTGTCAGAACACGCACACTCGATTGTTCACCAAAACATATGCAGACGCGTCCTTAGCCTGTAGATTTGGATGCACAGAGTTCCCTGTGTTCGCAAGAGACAAGGGAATCGCGTCTGTACGCACAGAAGCAATAGCGGACCGTTTCCCTCGGAGTGAACGCGGAAGAGCCGTCTATGTACTCGGAGACACGGGAACGTGCCTCAATGCGGTCACAGAGGCAGCAGCTTTTGCACAGATGCTCTGGTGATTCTGGCACTTTCCAGGCACACTCCTGAAAGTCGCGCACACTGCTGTTCACTCGCTAAACGACCTCTTGGGAAACACGTCTCCGGTCGATGGACCGCTCAGATTGCTTCTCGTGTAACTGTGAACTGTGTCAGCGCAGGGAATCCGTCTCTGTTGAGCAGATGTCAATCCTGCCTCGCTTTTGCTTTGTTGCCTCTACCAAGATGATTTCCCGTTTCTCTCTTCACTGGAGCACGCAGACACAGCCAACGCACATCAAGTGTCAAGAGACACACTCTGCTGAGCTCAACGCTTGTGCAGATGCACATGTGCGACGAAGTCAACACACGTGCTTGTGGAGAGAAAGAAAGGGACTCCCAGGCGTGTGGAGCGACGGGGAGAAAGAGCGGGCGCTGAGGAACACAGTTTCAAACAGACTGTCTCCACACAAACAGGCACCTGTCTGCAGGTATCCTAGATCTTGATTCTTGAACTTGAGGAAACACGCGTCTGAGCAAAACTCCCAAACGCTTCCAGGAAAGACATAGGCTCTCCCACAAGCACACAAGTGTTTGCCCTCAGCTATAGATCAGGGACAAGCTTGTGAAGAGATGCCCTGCTATTCTTTCGCCTTATGGCATCATGTGTTTCGTTTCTCTTGGAGATCGATTGTTAAACGTCTTTCCTCGGGCGACTGTGAAGCATTTGCCAGCGGAGGAGAAGTAGCACGGAGCAGCATTCAGTACTGCCTACGAGTGTCTTTGCTACCCTACTAGCGGAGCTCCAAGAACAGGCACACATCTTCAGGTACCTTCCAAATGTGGATTCCCCTGCAGCCCCGTAGGCGGGCGTGCAGTACGCCAACCATCAACGGACGTTTTTCCCCTCAAGCCTGTCAGGACGTTGC
Organism: Patagioenas fasciata; assembly: GCF_037038585.1. Lineage (NCBI taxonomy): Eukaryota > Metazoa > Chordata > Aves > Columbiformes > Columbidae > Patagioenas > Patagioenas fasciata. Next base: position 132,642,607 of record NC_092520.1, on the reverse strand, counting down.
TCGTCCGTCTTTCCCTCAATAGATGGGAGTAGGCGCGCTTGCGGATGTGTGCGTGTGTGTGGCCACGCGTTTGCTTAGGCATCAGTGTGTGAAAAGGTAGGTGCTTTTCTCTAGCTGCGTGTGCGTGCACGTGGTGCTGGGTGCACATCCCTGGGTGCTCGAGGTAAGGTTTCTGCATGGTTTTCGCTGAGGAATCGTGTGTGTGCACATGGACAAAGAGAAGGCGCAGCAACCAGGTTCCAGCGCCGAAGAAGGCAGAAGGCAAGGTTTCCGGCGCTATCTCCTTCACTCCCCAGTCCTAGTCGCGCAAAGCAAGCCGCTAAGCCGGCGACCGGCAAGAGAGCTACAACGAAGCATGCCGAACGGAGAAAATAGCAGCAGCGCATCTGTTCACACCTTGTTTCTGCCATGTGCTTGAACGCCAAGACGTTCGCGCTTCTGTGAGATGAAAGACGTCCTTCTGCATATGTGGTTGCTCACACCGGTGCACTTGTTAGTGTATCCATTCAGTCCTGGGCTGCGGGGCATTCAGAAGTGGCTCTGTGGAGACGTCTGCATAGAGGCAGCTGTCAGAACACGCACACTCGATTGTTCACCAAAACATATGCAGACGCGTCCTTAGCCTGTAGATTTGGATGCACAGAGTTCCCTGTGTTCGCAAGAGACAAGGGAATCGCGTCTGTACGCACAGAAGCAATAGCGGACCGTTTCCCTCGGAGTGAACGCGGAAGAGCCGTCTATGTACTCGGAGACACGGGAACGTGCCTCAGTGCGGTCACAGAGGCAGCAGCTTTTGCACAGATGCTCTGGTGATTCTGGCACTTTCCAGGCACACTCCTGAAAGTCGCGCACACTGCTGTTCACTCGCTAAACGACCTCTTGGGAAACACGTCTCCGGTCGATGGACCGCTCAGATTGCTTCTCGTGTAACTGTGAACTGTGTCAGCGCAGGGAATCCGTCTCTGTTGAGCAGATGTCAATCCTGCCTCGCTTTTGCTTTGTTGCCTCTACCAAGATGATTTCCCGTTTCTCTCTTCACTGGAGCACGCAGACACAGCCAACGCACATCAAGTGTCAAGAGACACACTCTGCTGAGCTCAACGCTTGTGCAGATGCACATGTGCGACGAAGTCAACACACGTGCTTGTGGAGAGAAAGAAAGGGACTCCCAGGCGTGTGGAGCGACGGGGAGAAAGAGCGGGCGCTGAGGAACACAGTTTCAAACAGACTGTCTCCACACAAACAGGCACCTGTCTGCAGGTATCCTAGATCTTGATTCTTGAACTTGAGGAAACACGCGTCTGAGCAAAACTCCCAAACGCTTCCAGGAAAGACACAGGCTCTCCCACAAGCACACAAGTGTTTGCCCTCAGCTATAGATCAGGGACAAGCTTGTGAAGAGATGCCCTGCTATTCTTTCGCCTTATGGCATCATGTGTTTCGTTTCTCTTGGAGATCGATTGTTAAACGTCTTTCCTCGGGCGACTGTGAAGCATTTGCCAGCGGAGGAGAAGTAGCACGGAGCAGCATTCAGTACTGCCTACGAGTGTCTTTGCTACCCTACTAGCGGAGCTCCAAGAACAGGCACACATCTTCAGGTACCTTCCAAATGTGGATTCCCCTGCAGCCCCGTAGGCGGGCGTGCAGTAGGCCAACCATCAACGGACGTTTTTCCCCTCAAGCCTGTCAGGACGTTGCTCGTCCGTCTTTCCCTCAATAGATGGGAGTAGGCGCGCTTGCGGATGTGTGCGTGTGTGTGGCCACGCGTTTGCTTAGGCATCAGTGTGTGAAAAGGTAGGTGCTTTTCTCTAGCTGCGTGTGCGTGCACGTGGTGCTGGGTGCACATCCCTGGGTGCTCGTGGAAAGGTTTCTGCATGGTTTTCGCTGAGGAATCGTGTGTGTGCACATGGACAAAGAGAAGGCGCAGCAACCAGGTTCCAGCGCCGAAGAAGGCAAAAGGCAAGGTTTCCGGCGCTATCTCCTTCACTCCCCAGTCCTAGTCGCGCAAAGCAAGCCGCTAAGCCGGCGACCGGCAAGAGAGCTACAACGAAGCATGCCGAACGGAGAAAATAGCAGCAGCGCATCTGTTCACACCTTGTTTCTGCCATGTGCTTGAACGCCAAGACGTTCGCGCTTCTGTGAGATGAAAGACGTCCTTCTGCATATGTGGTTGCTCACACCGGTGCACTTGTTAGTGTATCCATTCAGTCCTGGGCTGCGGGGCATTCAGAAGTGGCTCTGTGGAGACGTCTGCATAGAGGCAGCTGTCAGAACACGCACACTCGATTGTTCACCAAAACATATGCAGACGCGTCCTTAGCCTGTAGATTTGGATGCACAGAGTTCCCTGTGTTCGCAAGAGACAAGGGAATCGCGTCTGTACGCACAGAAGCAATAGCGGACCGTTTCCCTCGGAGTGAACGCGGAAGAGCCGTCTATGTACTCGGAGACACGGGAACGTGCCTCAATGCGGTCACAGAGGCAGCAGCTTTTGCACAGATGCTCTGGTGATTCTGGCACTTTCCAGGCACACTCCTGAAAGTCGCGCACACTGCTGTTCACTCGCTAAACGACCTCTTGGGAAACACGTCTCCGGTCGATGGACCGCTCAGATTGCTTCTCGTGTAACTGTGAACTGTGTCAGCGCAGGGAATCCGTCTCTGTTGAGCAGATGTCAATCCTGCCTCGCTTTTGCTTTGTTGCCTCTACCAAGATGATTTCCCGTTTCTCTCTTCACTGGAGCACGCAGACACAGCCAACGCACATCAAGTGTCAAGAGACACACTCTGCTGAGCTCAACGCTTGTGCAGATGCACATGTGCGACGAAGTCAACACACGTGCTTGTGGAGAGAAAGAAAGGGACTCCCAGGCGTGTGGAGCGACGGGGAGAAAGAGCGGGCGCTGAGGAACACAGTTTCAAACAGACTGTCTCCACACAAACAGGCACCTGTCTGCAGGTATCCTAGATCTTGATTCTTGAACTTGAGGAAACACGCGTCTGAGCAAAACTCCCAAACGCTTCCAGGAAAGACATAGGCTCTCCCACAAGCACACAAGTGTTTGCCCTCAGCTATAGATCAGGGACAAGCTTGTGAAGAGATGCCCTGCTATTCTTTCGCCTTATGGCATCATGTGTTTCGTTTCTCTTGGAGATCGATTGTTAAACGTCTTTCCTCGGGCGACTGTGAAGCATTTGCCAGCGGAGGAGAAGTAGCACGGAGCAGCATTCAGTACTGCCTACGAGTGTCTTTGCTACCCTACTAGCGGAGCTCCAAGAACAGGCACACATCTTCAGGTACCTTCCAAATGTGGATTCCCCTGCAGCCCCGTAGGCGGGCGTGCAGTAGGCCAACCATCAACGGACGTTTTTCCCCTCAAGCCTGTCAGGACGTTGCTCGTCCGTCTTTCCCTCAATAGATGGGAGTAGGCGCGCTTGCGGATGTGTGCGTGTGTGTGGCCACGCGTTTGCTTAGGCATCAGTGTGTGAAAAGGTAGGTGCTTTTCTCTAGCTGCGTGTGCGTGCACGTGGTGCTGGGTGCACATCCCTGGGTGCTCGTGGAAAGGTTTCTGCATGGTTTTCGCTGAGGAATCGTGTGTGTGCACATGGACAAAGAGAAGGCGCAGCAACCATGTTCCAGCGCCGAAGAAGGCAAAAGGCAAGGTTTCCGGCGCTATCTCCTTCACTCCCCAGTCCTAGTCGCGCAAAGCAAGCCGCTAAGCCGGCGACCGGCAAGAGAGCTACAACGAAGCATGCCGAACGGAGAAAATAGCAGCAGCGCATCTGTTCACACCTTGTTTCTGCCATGTGCTTGAACGCCAAGACGTTCGCGCTTCTGTGAGATGAAAGACGTCCTTCTGCATATGTGGTTGCTCACACCGGTGCACTTGTTAGTGTATCCATTCAGTCCTGGGCTGCGGGGCATTCAGAAGTGGCTCTGTGGAGACGTCTGCATAGAGGCAGCTGTCAGAACACGCACACTCGATTGTTCACCAAAACATATGCAGACGCGTCCTTAGCCTGTAGATTTGGATGCACAGAGTTCCCTGTGTTCGCAAGAGACAAGGGAATCGCGTCTGTACGCACAGAAGCAATAGCGGACCGTTTCCCTCGGAGTGAACGCGGAAGAGCCGTCTATGTACTCGGAGACACGGGAACGTGCCTCAATGCGGTCACAGAGGCAGCAGCTTTTGCACAGATGCTCTGGTGATTCTGGCACTTTCCAGGCACACTCCTGAAAGTCGCGCACACTGCTGTTCACTCGCTAAACGACCTCTTGGGAAACACGTCTCCGGTCGATGGACCGCTCAGATTGCTTCTCGTGTAACTGTGAACTGTGTCAGCGCAGGGAATCCGTCTCTGTTGAGCAGATGTCAATCCTGCCTCGCTTTTGCTTTGTTGCCTCTACCAAGATGATTTCCCGTTTCTCTCTTCACTGGAGCACGCAGACACAGCCAACGCACATCAAGTGTCAAGAGACACACTCTGCTGAGCTCAACGCTTGTGCAGATGCACATGTGCGACGAAGTCAACACACGTGCTTGTGGAGAGAAAGAAAGGGACTCCCAGGCGTGTGGAGCGACGGGGAGAAAGAGCGGGCGCTGAGGAACACAGTTTCAAACAGACTGTCTCCACACAAACAGGCACCTGTCTGCAGGTATCCTAGATCTTGATTCTTGAACTTGAGGAAACACGCGTCTGAGCAAAACTCCCAAACGCTTCCAGGAAAGACATAGGCTCTCCCACAAGCACACAAGTGTTTGCCCTCAGCTATAGATCAGGGACAAGCTTGTGAAGAGATGCCCTGCTATTCTTTCGCCTTATGGCATCATGTGTTTCGTTTCTCTTGGAGATCGATTGTTAAACGTCTTTCCTCGGGCGACTGTGAAGCATTTGCCAGCGGAGGAGAAGTAGCACGGAGCAGCATTCAGTACTGCCTACGAGTGTCTTTGCTACCCTACTAGCGGAGCTCCAAGAACAGGCACACATCTTCAGGTACCTTCCAAATGTGGATTCCCCTGCAGCCCCGTAGGCGGGCGTGCAGTACGCCAACCATCAACGGACGTTTTTCCCCTCAAGCCTGTCAGGACGTTGCTCGTCCGTCTTTCCCTCAATAGATGGGAGTAGGCGCGCTTGCGGATGTGTGCGTGTGTGTGGCCACGCGTTTGCTTAGGCATCAGTGTGTGAAAAGGTAGGTGCTTTTCTCTAGCTGCGTGTGCGTGCACGTGGTGCTGGGTGCACATCCCTGGGTGCTCGTGGAAAGGTTTCTGCATGGTTTTCGCTGAGGAATCGTGTGTGTGCACATGGACAAAGAGAAGGCGCAGCAACCAGGTTCCAGCGCCGAAGAAGGCAAAAGGCAAGGTTTCCGGCGCTATCTCCTTCACTCCCCAGTCCTAGTCGCGCAAAGCAAGCCGCTAAGCCGGCGACCGGCAAGAGAGCTACAACGAAGCATGCCGAACGGAGAAAATAGCAGCAGCGCATCTGTTCACACCTTGTTTCTGCCATGTGCTTGAACGCCAAGACGTTCGCGCTTCTGTGAGATGAAAGACGTCCTTCTGCATATGTGGTTGCTCACACCGGTGCACTTGTTAGTGTATCCATTCAGTCCTGGGCTGCGGGGCATTCAGAAGTGGCTCTGTGGAGACGTCTGCATAGAGGCAGCTGTCAGAACACGCACACTCGATTGTTCACCAAAACATATGCAGACGCGTCCTTAGCCTGTAGATTTGGATGCACAGAGTTCCCTGTGTTCGCAAGAGACAAGGGAATCGCGTCTGTACGCACAGAAGCAATAGCGGACCGTTTCCCTCGGAGTGAACGCGGAAGAGCCGTCTATGTACTCGGAGACACGGGAACGTGCCTCAATGCGGTCACAGAGGCAGCAGCTTTTGCACAGATGCTCTGGTGATTCTGGCACTTTCCAGGCACACTCCTGAAAGTCGCGCACACTGCTGTTCACTCGCTAAACGACCTCTTGGGAAACACGTCTCCGGTCGATGGACCGCTCAGATTGCTTCTCGTGTAACTGTGAACTGTGTCAGCGCAGGGAATCCCTCTCTGTTGAGCAGATGTCAATCCTGCCTCGCTTTTGCTTTGTTGCCTCTACCAAGATGATTTCCCGTTTCTCTCTTCACTGGAGCACGCAGACACAGCCAACGCACATCAAGTGTCAAGAGACACACTCTGCTGAGCTCAACGCTTGTGCAGATGCACATGTGCGACGAAGTCAACACACGTGCTTGTGGAGAGAAAGAAAGGGACTCCCAGGCGTGTGGAGCGACGGGGAGAAAGAGCGGGCGCTGAGGAACACAGTTTCAAACAGACTGTCTCCACACAAACAGGCACCTGTCTGCAGGTATCCTAGATCTTGATTCTTGAACTTGAGGAAACACGCGTCTGAGCAAAACTCCCAAACGCTTCCAGGAAAGACATAGGCTCTCCCACAAGCACACAAGTGTTTGCCCTCAGCTATAGATCAGGGACAAGCTTGTGAAGAGATGCCCTGCTATTCTTTCGCCTTATGGCATCATGTGTTTCGTTTCTCTTGGAGATCGATTGTTAAACGTCTTTCCTCGGGCGACTGTGAAGCATTTGCCAGCGGAGGAGAAGTAGCACGGAGCAGCATTCAGTACTGCCTACGAGTGTCTTTGCTACCCTACTAGCGGAGCTCCAAGAACAGGCACACATCTTCAGGTACCTTCCAAATGTGGATTCCCCTGCAGCCCCGTAGGCGGGCGTGCAGTAGGCCAACCATCAACGGACGTTTTTCCCCTCAAGCCTGTCAGGACGTTGCTCGTCCGTCTTTCCCTCAATAGATGGGAGTAGGCGCGCTTGCGGATGTGTGCGTGTGTGTGGCCACGCGTTTGCTTAGGCATCAGTGTGTGAAAAGGTAGGTGCTTTTCTCTAGCTGCGTGTGCGTGCACGTGGTGCTGGGTGCACATCCCTGGGTGCTCGAGGTAAGGTTTCTGCATGGTTTTCGCTGAGGAATCGTGTGTGTGCACATGGACAAAGAGAAGGCGCAGCAACCAGGTTCCAGCGCCGAAGAAGGCAAAAGGCAAGGTTTCCGGCGCTATCTCCTTCACTCCCCAGTCCTAGTCGCGCAAAGCAAGCCGCTAAGCCGGCGACCGGCAAGAGAGCTACAACGAAGCATGCCGAACGGAGAAAATAGCAGCAGCGCATCTGTTCACACCTTGTTTCTGCCATGTGCTTGAACGCCAAGACGTTCGCGCTTCTGTGAGATGAAAGACGTCCTTCTGCATATGTGCTTGCTCACACCGGTGCACTTGTTAGTGTATCCATTCAGTCCTGGGCTGCGGGGCATTCAGGAGTGGCTCTGTGGAGACGTCTGCATAGAGGCAGCTGTCAGAACACGCACACTCGATTGTTCACCAAAACATATGCAGACGCGTCCTTAGCCTGTAGATTTGGATGCACAGAGTTCCCTGTGTTCGCAAGAGACAAGGGAATCGCGTCTGTACGCACAGAAGCAATAGCGGACCGTTTCCCTCGGAGTGAACGCGAAAGAGCCGTCTATATACTCGCAGACACGGGAACGTGCCTCAATGCGGTCACAGAGGCAGCAGCTTTTGCACAGATGCTCTGGTGATTCTGGCACTTTCCAGGCACACTCCTGAAAGTCGCGCACACTGCTGTTCACTCGCTAAACGACCTCTTGGGAAACACGTCTCCGGTCGATGGACCGCTCAGATTGCTTCTCGTGTAACTGTGAACTGTGTCAGCGCAGGGAATCCGTCTCTGTTGAGCAGATGTCAATCCTGCCTCGCTTTTGCTTTGTTGCCTCTACCAAGATGATTTCCCGTTTCTCTCTTCACTGGAGCACGCAGACACAGCCAACGCACATCAAGTGTCAAGAGACACACTCTGCTGAGCTCAACGCTTGTGCAGATGCACATGTGCGACGAAGTCAACACACGTGCTTGTGGAGAGAAAGAAAGGGACTCCCAGGCGTGTGGAGCGACGGGGAGAAAGAGCGGGCGCTGAGGAACACAGTTTCAAACAGACTGTCTCCACACAAACAGGCACCTGTCTGCAGGTATCCTAGATCTTGATTCTTGAACTTGAGGAAACACGCGTCTGAGCAAAACTCCCAAACGCTTCCAGGAAAGACACAGGCTCTCCCACAAGCACACAAGTGTTTGCCCTCAGCTATAGATCAGGGACAAGCTTGTGAAGAGATGCCCTGCTATTCTTTCGCCTTATGGCATCATGTGTTTCGTTTCTCTTGGAGATCGATTGTTAAACGTCTTTCCTCGGGCGACTGTGAAGCATTTGCCAGCGGAGGAGAAGTAGCACGGAGCAGCATTCAGTACTGCCTACGAGTGTCTTTGCTACCCTACTAGCGGAGCTCCAAGAACAGGCACACATCTTCAGGTACCTTCCAAATGTGGATTCCCCTGCAGCCCCGTAGGCGGGCGTGCAGTACGCCAACCATCAACGGACGTTTTTCCCCTCAAGCCTGTCAGGACGTTGCTCGTCCGTCTTTCCCTCAATAGATGGGAGTAGGCGCGCTTGCGGATGTGTGCGTGTGTGTGGCCACGCGTTTGCTTAGGCATCAGTGTGTGAAAAGGTAGGTGCTTTTCTCTAGCTGCGTGTGCGTGCACGTGGTGCTGGGTGCACATCCCTGGGTGCTCGAGGTAAGGTTTCTGCATGGTTTTCGCTGAGGAATCGTGTGTGTGCACATGGACAAAGAGAAGGCGCAGCAACCAGGTTCCAGCGCCGAAGAAGGCAGAAGGCAAGGTTTCCGGCGCTATCTCCTTCTCTCCGCAGACCTAGTCGCGCAAAGCAAGCCGCTAAGCCGGCGACCGGCAAGAGAGCTACAACGAAGCATGCCGAACGGAGAAAATAGCAGCAGCGCATCTGTTCACACCTTGTTTCTGCCATGTGCTTGAACGCCAAGACGTTCGCGCTTCTGTGAGATGAAAGACGTCCTTCTGCATATGTGGTTGCTCACACCGGTGCACTTGTTAGTGTATCCATTCAGTCCTGGGCTGCGGGGCATTCAGAAGTGGCTCTGTGGAGACGTCTGCATAGAGGCAGCTGTCAGAACACGCACACTCGATTGTTCACCAAAACATATGCAGACGCGTCCTTAGCCTGTAGATTTGGATGCACAGAGTTCCCTGTGTTCGCAAGAGACAAGGGAATCGCGTCTGTACGCACAGAAGCAATAGCGGACCGTTTCCCTCGGAGTGAACGCGGAAGAGCCGTCTATGTACTCGGAGACACGGGAACGTGCCTCAATGCGGTCACAGAGGCAGCAGCTTTTGCACAGATGCTCTGGTGATTCTGGCACTTTCCAGGCACACTCCTGAAAGTCGCGCACACTGCTGTTCACTCGCTAAACGACCTCTTGGGAAACACGTCTCCGGTCGATGGACCGCTCAGATTGCTTCTCGTGTAACTGTGAACTGTGTCAGCGCAGGGAATCCCTCTCTGTTGAGCAGATGTCAATCCTGCCTCGCTTTTGCTTTGTTGCCTCTACCAAGATGATTTCCCGTTTCTCTCTTCACTGGAGCACGCAGACACAGCCAACGCACATCAAGTGTCAAGAGACACACTCTGCTGAGCTCAACGCTTGTGCAGATGCACATGTGCGACGAAGTCAACACACGTGCTTGTGGAGAGAAAGAAAGGGACTCCCAGGCGTGTGGAGCGACGGGGAGAAAGAGCGGGCGCTGAGGAACACAGTTTCAAACAGACTGTCTCCACACAAACAGGCACCTGTCTGCAGGTATCCTAGATCTTGATTCTTGAACTTGAGGAAACACGCGTCTGAGCAAAACTCCCAAACGCTTCCAGGAAAGACATAGGCTCTCCCACAAGCACACAAGTGTTTGCCCTCAGCTATAGATCAGGGACAAGCTTGTGAAGAGATGCCCTGCTATTCTTTCGCCTTATGGCATCATGTGTTTCGTTTCTCTTGGAGATCGATTGTTAAACGTCTTTCCTCGGGCGACTGTGAAGCATTTGCCAGCGGAGGAGAAGTAGCACGGAGCAGCATTCAGTACTGCCTACGAGTGTCTTTGCTACCCTACTAGCGGAGCTCCAAGAACAGGCACACATCTTCAGGTACCTTCCAAATGTGGATTCCCCTGCAGCCCCGTAGGCGGGCGTGCAGTACGCCAACCATCAACGGACGTTTTTCCCCTCAAGCCTGTCAGGACGTTGCTCGTCCGTCTTTCCCTCAATAGATGGGAGTAGGCGCGCTTGCGGATGTGTGCGTGTGTGTGGCCACGCGTTTGCTTAGGCATCAGTGTGTGAAAAGGTAGGTGCTTTTCTCTAGCTGCGTGTGCGTGCACGTGGTGCTGGGTGCACATCCCTGGGTGCTCGTGGAAAGGTTTCTGCATGGTTTTCGCTGAGGAATCGTGTGTGTGCACATGGACAAAGAGAAGGCGCAGCAACCAGGTTCCAGCGCCGAAGAAGGCAAAAGGCAAGGTTTCCGGCGCTATCTCCTTCACTCCCCAGTCCTAGTCGCGCAAAGCAAGCCGCTAAGCCGGCGACCGGCAAGAGAGCTACAACGAAGCATGCCGAACGGAGAAAATAGCAGCAGCGCATCTGTTCACACCTTGTTTCTGCCATGTGCTTGAACGCCAAGACGTTCGCGCTTCTGTGAGATGAAAGACGTCCTTCTGCATATGTGGTTGCTCACACCGGTGCACTTGTTAGTGTATCCATTCAGTCCTGGGCTGCGGGGCATTCAGAAGTGGCTCTGTGGAGACGTCTGCATAGAGGCAGCTGTCAGAACACGCACACTCGATTGTTCACCAAAACATATGCAGACGCGTCCTTAGCCTGTAGATTTGGATGCACAGAGTTCCCTGTGTTCGCAAGAGACAAGGGAATCGCGTCTGTACGCACAGAAGCAATAGCGGACCGTTTCCCTCGGAGTGAACGCGGAAGAGCCGTCTATGTACTCGGAGACACGGGAACGTGCCTCAATGCGGTCACAGAGGCAGCAGCTTTTGCACAGATGCTCTGGTGATTCTGGCACTTTCCAGGCACACTCCTGAAAGTCGCGCACACTGCTGTTCACTCGCTAAACGACCTCTTGGGAAACACGTCTCCGGTCGATGGACCGCTCAGATTGCTTCTCGTGTAACTGTGAACTGTGTCAGCGCAGGGAATCCGTCTCTGTTGAGCAGATGTCAATCCTGCCTCGCTTTTGCTTTGTTGCCTCTACCAAGATGATTTCCCGTTTCTCTCTTCACTGGAGCACGCAGACACAGCCAACGCACATCAAGTGTCAAGAGACACACTCTGCTGAGCTCAACGCTTGTGCAGATGCACATGTGCGACGAAGTCAACACACGTGCTTGTGGAGAGAAAGAAAGGGACTCCCAGGCGTGTGGAGCGACGGGGAGAAAGAGCGGGCGCTGAGGAACACAGTTTCAAACAGACTGTCTCCACACAAACAGGCACCTGTCTGCAGGTATCCTAGATCTTGATTCTTGAACTTGAGGAAACACGCGTCTGAGCAAAACTCCCAAACGCTTCCAGGAAAGACATAGGCTCTCCCACAAGCACACAAGTGTTTGCCCTCAGCTATAGATCAGGGACAAGCTTGTGAAGAGATGCCCTGCTATTCTTTCGCCTTATGGCATCATGTGTTTCGTTTCTCTTGGAGATCGATTGTTAAACGTCTTTCCTCGGGCGACTGTGAAGCATTTGCCAGCGGAGGAGAAGTAGCACGGAGCAGCATTCAGTACTGCCTACGAGTGTCTTTGCTACCCTACTAGCGGAGCTCCAAGAACAGGCACACATCTTCAGGTACCTTCCAAATGTGGATTCCCCTGCAGCCCCGTAGGCGGGCGTGCAGTACGCCAACCATCAACGGACGTTTTTCCCCTCAAGCCTGTCAGGACGTTGCTCGTCCGTCTTTCCCTCAATAGATGGGAGTAGGCGCGCTTGCGGATGTGTGCGTGTGTGTGGCCACGCGTTTGCTTAGGCATCAGTGTGTGAAAAGGTAGGTGCTTTTCTCTAGCTGCGTGTGCGTGCACGTGGTGCTGGGTGCACATCCCTGGGTGCTCGTGGAAAGGTTTCTGCATGGTTTTCGCTGAGGAATCGTGTGTGTGCACATGGACAAAGAGAAGGCGCAGCAACCAGGTTCCAGCGCCGAAGAAGGCAAAAGGCAAGGTTTCCGGCGCTATCTCCTTCACTCCCCAGTCCTAGTCGCGCAAAGCAAGCCGCTAAGCCGGCGACCGGCAAGAGAGCTACAACGAAGCATGCCGAACGGAGAAAATAGCAGCAGCGCATCTGTTCACACCTTGTTTCTGCCATGTGCTTGAACGCCAAGACGTTCGCGCTTCTGTGAGATGAAAGACGTCCTTCTGCATATGTGGTTGCTCACACCGGTGCACTTGTTAGTGTATCCATTCAGTCCTGGGCTGCGGGGCATTCAGAAGTGGCTCTGTGGAGACGTCTGCATAGAGGCAGCTGTCAGAACACGCACACTCGATTGTTCACCAAAACATATGCAGACGCGTCCTTAGCCTGTAGATTTGGATGCACAGAGTTCCCTGTGTTCGCAAGAGACAAGGGAATCGCGTCTGTACGCACAGAAGCAATAGCGGACCGTTTCCCTCGGAGTGAACGCGGAAGAGCCGTCTATGTACTCGGAGACACGGGAACGTGCCTCAATGCGGTCACAGAGGCAGCAGCTTTTGCACAGATGCTCTGGTGATTCTGGCACTTTCCAGGCACACTCCTGAAAGTCGCGCACACTGCTGTTCACTCGCTAAACGACCTCTTGGGAAACACGTCTCCGGTCGATGGACCGCTCAGATTGCTTCTCGTGTAACTGTGAACTGTGTCAGCGCAGGGAATCCCTCTCTGTTGAGCAGATGTCAATCCTGCCTCGCTTTTGCTTTGTTGCCTCTACCAAGATGATTTCCCGTTTCTCTCTTCACTGGAGCACGCAGACACAGCCAACGCACATCAAGTGTCAAGAGACACACTCTGCTGAGCTCAACGCTTGTGCAGATGCACATGTGCGACGAAGTCAACACACGTGCTTGTGGAGAGAAAGAAAGGGACTCCCAGGCGTGTGGAGCGACGGGGAGAAAGAGCGGGCGCTGAGGAACACAGTTTCAAACAGACTGTCTCCACACAAACAGGCACCTGTCTGCAGGTATCCTAGATCTTGATTCTTGAACTTGAGGAAACACGCGTCTGAGCAAAACTCCCAAACGCTTCCAGGAAAGACATAGGCTCTCCCACAAGCACACAAGTGTTTGCCCTCAGCTATAGATCAGGGACAAGCTTGTGAAGAGATGCCCTGCTATTCTTTCGCCTTATGGCATCATGTGTTTCGTTTCTCTTGGAGATCGATTGTTAAACGTCTTTCCTCGGGCGACTGTGAAGCATTTGCCAGCGGAGGAGAAGTAGCACGGAGCAGCATTCAGTACTGCCTACGAGTGTCTTTGCTACCCTACTAGCGGAGCTCCAAGAACAGGCACACATCTTCAGGTACCTTCCAAATGTGGATTCCCCTGCAGCCCCGTAGGCGGGCGTGCAGTAGGCCAACCATCAACGGACGTTTTTCCCCTCAAGCCTGTCAGGACGTTGCTCGTCCGTCTTTCCCTCAATAGATGGGAGTAGGCGCGCTTGCGGATGTGTGCGTGTGTGTGGCCACGCGTTTGCTTAGGCATCAGTGTGTGAAAAGGTAGGTGCTTTTCTCTAGCTGCGTGTGCGTGCACGTGGTGCTGGGTGCACATCCCTGGGTGCTCGAGGTAAGGTTTCTGCATGGTTTTCGCTGAGGAATCGTGTGTGTGCACATGGACAAAGAGAAGGCGCAGCAACCAGGTTCCAGCGCCGAAGAAGGCAAAAGGCAAGGTTTCCGGCGCTATCTCCTTCACTCCCCAGTCCTAGTCGCGCAAAGCAAGCCGCTAAGCCGGCGACCGGCAAGAGAGCTACAACGAAGCATGCCGAACGGAGAAAATAGCAGCAGCGCATCTGTTCACACCTTGTTTCTGCCATGTGCTTGAACGCCAAGACGTTCGCGCTTCTGTGAGATGAAAGACGTCCTTCTGCATATGTGCTTGCTCACACCGGTGCACTTGTTAGTGTATCCATTCAGTCCTGGGCTGCGGGGCATTCAGGAGTGGCTCTGTGGAGACGTCTGCATAGAGGCAGCTGTCAGAACACGCACACTCGATTGTTCACCAAAACATATGCAGACGCGTCCTTAGCCTGTAGATTTGGATGCACAGAGTTCCCTGTGTTCGCAAGAGACAAGGGAATCGCGTCTGTACGCACAGAAGCAATAGCGGACCGTTTCCCTCGGAGTGAACGCGAAAGAGCCGTCTATATACTCGCAGACACGGGAACGTGCCTCAATGCGGTCACAGAGGCAGCAGCTTTTGCACAGATGCTCTGGTGATTCTGGCACTTTCCAGGCACACTCCTGAAAGTCGCGCACACTGCTGTTCACTCGCTAAACGACCTCTTGGGAAACACGTCTCCGGTCGATGGACCGCTCAGATTGCTTCTCGTGTAACTGTGAACTGTGTCAGCGCAGGGAATCCGTCTCTGTTGAGCAGATGTCAATCCTGCCTCGCTTTTGCTTTGTTGCCTCTACCAAGATGATTTCCCGTTTCTCTCTTCACTGGAGCACGCAGACACAGCCAACGCACATCAAGTGTCAAGAGACACACTCTGCTGAGCTCAACGCTTGTGCAGATGCACATGTGCGACGAAGTCAACACACGTGCTTGTGGAGAGAAAGAAAGGGACTCCCAGGCGTGTGGAGCGACGGGGAGAAAGAGCGGGCGCTGAGGAACACAGTTTCAAACAGACTGTCTCCACACAAACAGGCACCTGTCTGCAGGTATCCTAGATCTTGATTCTTGAACTTGAGGAAACACGCGTCTGAGCAAAACTCCCAAACGCTTCCAGGAAAGACACAGGCTCTCCCACAAGCACACAAGTGTTTGCCCTCAGCTATAGATCAGGGACAAGCTTGTGAAGAGATGCCCTGCTATTCTTTCGCCTTATGGCATCATGTGTTTCGTTTCTCTTGGAGATCGATTGTTAAACGTCTTTCCTCGGGCGACCGTGAAGCATTTGCCAGCGGAGGAGAAGTAGCACGGAGCAGCATTCAGTACTGCCTACGAGTGTCTTTGCTACCCTACTAGCGGAGCTCCAAGAACAGGCACACATCTTCAGGTACCTTCCAAATGTGGATTCCCCTGCAGCCCCGTAGGCGGGCGTGCAGTACGCCAACCATCAACGGACGTTTTTCCCCTCAAGCCTGTCAGGACGTTGCTCGTCCGTCTTTCCCTCAATAGATGGGAGTAGGCGCGCTTGCGGATGTGTGCGTGTGTGTGGCCACGCGTTTGCTTAGGCATCAGTGTGTGAAAAGGTAGGTGCTTTTCTCTAGCTGCGTGTGCGTGCACGTGGTGCTGGGTGCACATCCCTGGGTGCTCGAGGTAAGGTTTCTGCATGGTTTTCGCTGAGGAATCGTGTGTGTGCACATGGACAAAGAGAAGGCGCAGCAACCAGGTTCCAGCGCCGAAGAAGGCAGAAGGCAAGGTTTCCGGCGCTATCTCCTTCTCTCCGCAGACCTAGTCGCGCAAAGCAAGCCGCTAAGCCGGCGACCGGCAAGAGAGCTACAACGAAGCATGCCGAACGGAGAAAATAGCAGCAGCGCATCTGTTCACACCTTGTTTCTGCCATGTGCTTGAACGCCAAGACGTTCGCGCTTCTGTGAGATGAAAGACGTCCTTCTGCATATGTGGTTGCTCACACCGGTGCACTTGTTAGTGTATCCATTCAGTCCTGGGCTGCGGGGCATTCAGAAGTGGCTCTGTGGAGACGTCTGCATAGAGGCAGCTGTCAGAACACGCACACTCGATTGTTCACCAAAACATATGCAGACGCGTCCTTAGCCTGTAGATTTGGATGCACAGAGTTCCCTGTGTTCGCAAGAGACAAGGGAATCGCGTCTGTACGCACAGAAGCAATAGCGGACCGTTTCCCTCGGAGTGAACGCGGAAGAGCCGTCTATGTACTCGGAGACACGGGAACGTGCCTCAATGCGGTCACAGAGGCAGCAGCTTTTGCACAGATGCTCTGGTGATTCTGGCACTTTCCAGGCACACTCCTGAAAGTCGCGCACACTGCTGTTCACTCGCTAAACGACCTCTTGGGAAACACGTCTCCGGTCGATGGACCGCTCAGATTGCTTCTCGTGTAACTGTGAACTGTGTCAGCGCAGGGAATCCCTCTCTGTTGAGCAGATGTCAATCCTGCCTCGCTTTTGCTTTGTTGCCTCTACCAAGATGATTTCCCGTTTCTCTCTTCACTGGAGCACGCAGACACAGCCAACGCACATCAAGTGTCAAGAGACACACTCTGCTGAGCTCAACGCTTGTGCAGATGCACATGTGCGACGAAGTCAACACACGTGCTTGTGGAGAGAAAGAAAGGGACTCCCAGGCGTGTGGAGCGACGGGGAGAAAGAGCGGGCGCTGAGGAACACAGTTTCAAACAGACTGTCTCCACACAAACAGGCACCTGTCTGCAGGTATCCTAGATCTTGATTCTTGAACTTGAGGAAACACGCGTCTGAGCAAAACTCCCAAACGCTTCCAGGAAAGACATAGGCTCTCCCACAAGCACACAAGTGTTTGCCCTCAGCTATAGATCAGGGACAAGCTTGTGAAGAGATGCCCTGCTATTCTTTCGCCTTATGGCATCATGTGTTTCGTTTCTCTTGGAGATCGATTGTTAAACGTCTTTCCTCGGGCGACTGTGAAGCATTTGCCAGCGGAGGAGAAGTAGCACGGAGCAGCATTCAGTACTGCCTACGAGTGTCTTTGCTACCCTACTAGCGGAGCTCCAAGAACAGGCACACATCTTCAGGTACCTTCCAAATGTGGATTCCCCTGCAGCCCCGTAGGCGGGCGTGCAGTACGCCAACCATCAACGGACGTTTTTCCCCTCAAGCCTGTCAGGACGTTGCTCGTCCGTCTTTCCCTCAATAGATGGGAGTAGGCGCGCTTGCGGATGTGTGCGTGTGTGTGGCCACGCGTTTGCTTAGGCATCAGTGTGTGAAAAGGTAGGTGCTTTTCTCTAGCTGCGTGTGCGTGCACGTGGTGCTGGGTGCACATCCCTGGGTGCTCGTGGAAAGGTTTCTGCATGGTTTTCGCTGAGGAATCGTGTGTGTGCACATGGACAAAGAGAAGGCGCAGCAACCAGGTTCCAGCGCCGAAGAAGGCAAAAGGCAAGGTTTCCGGCGCTATCTCCTTCACTCCCCAGTCCTAGTCGCGCAAAGCAAGCCGCTAAGCCGGCGACCGGCAAGAGAGCTACAACGAAGCATGCCGAACGGAGAAAATAGCAGCAGCGCATCTGTTCACACCTTGTTTCTGCCATGTGCTTGAACGCCAAGACGTTCGCGCTTCTGTGAGATGAAAGACGTCCTTCTGCATATGTGGTTGCTCACACCGGTGCACTTGTTAGTGTATCCATTCAGTCCTGGGCTGCGGGGCATTCAGAAGTGGCTCTGTGGAGACGTCTGCATAGAGGCAGCTGTCAGAACACGCACACTCGATTGTTCACCAAAACATATGCAGACGCGTCCTTAGCCTGTAGATTTGGATGCACAGAGTTCCCTGTGTTCGCAAGAGACAAGGGAATCGCGTCTGTACGCACAGAAGCAATAGCGGACCGTTTCCCTCGGAGTGAACGCGGAAGAGCCGTCTATGTACTCGGAGACACGGGAACGTGCCTCAATGCGGTCACAGAGGCAGCAGCTTTTGCACAGATGCTCTGGTGATTCTGGCACTTTCCAGGCACACTCCTGAAAGTCGCGCACACTGCTGTTCACTCGCTAAACGACCTCTTGGGAAACACGTCTCCGGTCGATGGACCGCTCAGATTGCTTCTCGTGTAACTGTGAACTGTGTCAGCGCAGGGAATCCATCTCTGTTGAGCAGATGTCAATCCTGCCTCGCTTTTGCTTTGTTGCCTCTACCAAGATGATTTCCCGTTTCTCTCTTCACTGGAGCACGCAGACACAGCCAACGCACATCAAGTGTCAAGAGACACACTCTGCTGAGCTCAACGCTTGTGCAGATGCACATGTGCGACGAAGTCAACACACGTGCTTGTGGAGAGAAAGAAAGGGACTCCCAGGCGTGTGGAGCGACGGGGAGAAAGAGCGGGCGCTGAGGAACACAGTTTCAAACAGACTGTCTCCACACAAACAGGCACCTGTCTGCAGGTATCCTAGATCTTGATTCTTGAACTTGAGGAAACACGCGTCTGAGCAAAACTCCCAAACGCTTCCAGGAAAGACATAGGCTCTCCCACAAGCACACAAGTGTTTGCCCTCAGCTATAGATCAGGGACAAGCTTGTGAAGAGATGCCCTGCTATTCTTTCGCCTTATGGCATCATGTGTTTCGTTTCTCTTGGAGATCGATTGTTAAACGTCTTTCCTCGGGCGACTGTGAAGCATTTGCCAGCGGAGGAGAAGTAGCACGGAGCAGCATTCAGTACTGCCTACGAGTGTCTTTGCTACCCTACTAGCGGAGCTCCAAGAACAGGCACACATCTTCAGGTACCTTCCAAATGTGGATTCCCCTGCAGCCCCGTAGGCGGGCGTGCAGTAGGCCAACCATCAACGGACGTTTTTCCCCTCAAGCCTGTCAGGACGTTGCTCGTCCGTCTTTCCCTCAATAGATGGGAGTAGGCGCGCTTGCGGATGTGTGCGTGTGTGTGGCCACGCGTTTGCTTAGGCATCAGTGTGTGAAAAGGTAGGTGCTTTTCTCTAGCTGCGTGTGCGTGCACGTGGTGCTGGGTGCACATCCCTGGGTGCTCGAGGTAAGGTTTCTGCATGGTTTTCGCTGAGGAATCGTGTGTGTGCACATGGACAAAGAGAAGGCGCAGCAACCAGGTTCCAGCGCCGAAGAAGGCAAAAGGCAAGGTTTCCGGCGCTATCTCCTTCACTCCCCAGTCCTAGTCGCGCAAAGCAAGCCGCTAAGCCGGCGACCGGCAAGAGAGCTACAACGAAGCATGCCGAACGGAGAAAATAGCAGCAGCGCATCTGTTCACACCTTGTTTCTGCCATGTGCTTGAACGCCAAGACGTTCGCGCTTCTGTGAGATGAAAGACGTCCTTCTGCATATGTGGTTGCTCACACCGGTGCACTTGTTAGTGTATCCATTCAGTCCTGGGCTGCGGGGCATTCAGGAGTGGCTCTGTGGAGACGTCTGCATAGAGGCAGCTGTCAGAACACGCACACTCGATTGTTCACCAAAACATATGCAGACGCGTCCTTAGCCTGTAGATTTGGATGCACAGAGTTCCCTGTGTTCGCAAGAGACAAGGGAATCGCGTCTGTACGCACAGAAGCAATAGCGGACCGTTTCCCTCGGAGTGAACGCGAAAGAGCCGTCTATATACTCGCAGACACGGGAACGTGCCTCAATGCGGTCACAGAGGCAGCAGCTTTTGCACAGATGCTCTGGTGATTCTGGCACTTTCCAGGCACACTCCTGAAAGTCGCGCACACTGCTGTTCACTCGCTAAACGACCTCTTGGGAAACACGTCTCCGGTCGATGGACCGCTCAGATTGCTTCTCGTGTAACTGTGAACTGTGTCAGCGCAGGGAATCCGTCTCTGTTGAGCAGATGTCAATCCTGCCTCGCTTTTGCTTTGTTGCCTCTACCAAGATGATTTCCCGTTTCTCTCTTCACTGGAGCACGCAGACACAGCCAACGCACATCAAGTGTCAAGAGACACACTCTGCTGAGCTCAACGCTTGTGCAGATGCACATGTGCGACGAAGTCAACACACGTGCTTGTGGAGAGAAAGAAAGGGACTCCCAGGCGTGTGGAGCGACGGGGAGAAAGAGCGGGCGCTGAGGAACACAGTTTCAAACAGACTGTCTCCACACAAACAGGCACCTGTCTGCAGGTATCCTAGATCTTGATTCTTGAACTTGAGGAAACACGCGTCTGAGCAAAACTCCCAAACGCTTCCAGGAAAGACACAGGCTCTCCCACAAGCACACAAGTGTTTGCCCTCAGCTATAGATCAGGGACAAGCTTGTGAAGAGATGCCCTGCTATTCTTTCGCCTTATGGCATCATGTGTTTCGTTTCTCTTGGAGATCGATTGTTAAACGTCTTTCCTCGGGCGACTGTGAAGCATTTGCCAGCGGAGGAGAAGTAGCACGGAGCAGCATTCAGTACTGCCTACGAGTGTCTTTGCTACCCTACTAGCGGAGCTCCAAGAACAGGCACACATCTTCAGGTACCTTCCAAATGTGGATTCCCCTGCAGCCCCGTAGGCGGGCGTGCAGTACGCCAACCATCAACGGACGTTTTTCCCCTCAAGCCTGTCAGGACGTTGCTCGTCCGTCTTTCCCTCAATAGATGGGAGTAGGCGCGCTTGCGGATGTGTGCGTGTGTGTGGCCACGCGTTTGCTTAGGCATCAGTGTGTGAAAAGGTAGGTGCTTTTCTCTAGCTGCGTGTGCGTGCACGTGGTGCTGGGTGCACATCCCTGGGTGCTCGAGGTAAGGTTTCTGCATGGTTTTCGCTGAGGAATCGTGTGTGTGCACATGGACAAAGAGAAGGCGCAGCAACCAGGTTCCAGCGCCGAAGAAGGCAGAAGGCAAGGTTTCCGGCGCTATCTCCTTCTCTCCGCAGACCTAGTCGCGCAAAGCAAGCCGCTAAGCCGGCGACCGGCAAGAGAGCTACAACGAAGCATGCCGAACGGAGAAAATAGCAGCAGCGCATCTGTTCACACCTTGTTTCTGCCATGTGCTTGAACGCCAAGACGTTCGCGCTTCTGTGAGATGAAAGACGTCCTTCTGCATATGTGGTTGCTCACACCGGTGCACTTGTTAGTGTATCCATTCAGTCCTGGGCTGCGGGGCATTCAGAAGTGGCTCTGTGGAGACGTCTGCATAGAGGCAGCTGTCAGAACACGCACACTCGATTGTTCACCAAAACATATGCAGACGCGTCCTTAGCCTGTAGATTTGGATGCACAGAGTTCCCTGTGTTCGCAAGAGACAAGGGAATCGCGTCTGTACGCACAGAAGCAATAGCGGACCGTTTCCCTCGGAGTGAACGCGGAAGAGCCGTCTATGTACTCGGAGACACGGGAACGTGCCTCAATGCGGTCACAGAGGCAGCAGCTTTTGCACAGATGCTCTGGTGATTCTGGCACTTTCCAGGCACACTCCTGAAAGTCGCGCACACTGCTGTTCACTCGCTAAACGACCTCTTGGGAAACACGTCTCCGGTCGATGGACCGCTCAGATTGCTTCTCGTGTAACTGTGAACTGTGTCAGCGCAGGGAATCCGTCTCTGTTGAGCAGATGTCAATCCTGCCTCGCTTTTGCTTTGTTGCCTCTACCAAGATGATTTCCCGTTTCTCTCTTCACTGGAGCACGCAGACACAGCCAACGCACATCAAGTGTCAAGAGACACACTCTGCTGAGCTCAACGCTTGTGCAGATGCACATGTGCGACGAAGTCAACACACGTGCTTGTGGAGAGAAAGAAAGGGACTCCCAGGCGTGTGGAGCGACGGGGAGAAAGAGCGGGCGCTGAGGAACACAGTTTCAAACAGACTGTCTCCACACAAACAGGCACCTGTCTGCAGGTATCCTAGATCTTGATTCTTGAACTTGAGGAAACACGCGTCTGAGCAAAACTCCCAAACGCTTCCAGGAAAGACATAGGCTCTCCCACAAGCACACAAGTGTTTGCCCTCAGCTATAGATCAGGGACAAGCTTGTGAAGAGATGCCCTGCTATTCTTTCGCCTTATGGCATCATGTGTTTCGTTTCTCTTGGAGATCGATTGTTAAACGTCTTTCCTCGGGCGACTGTGAAGCATTTGCCAGCGGAGGAGAAGTAGCACGGAGCAGCATTCAGTACTGCCTACGAGTGTCTTTGCTACCCTACTAGCGGAGCTCCAAGAACAGGCACACATCTTCAGGTACCTTCCAAATGTGGATTCCCCTGCAGCCCCGTAGGCGGGCGTGCAGTAGGCCAACCATCAACGGACGTTTTTCCCCTCAAGCCTGTCAGGACGTTGCTCGTCCGTCTTTCCCTCAATAGATGGGAGTAGGCGCGCTTGCGGATGTGTGCGTGTGTGTGGCCACGCGTTTGCTTAGGCATCAGTGTGTGAAAAGGTAGGTGCTTTTCTCTAGCTGCGTGTGCGTGCACGTGGTGCTGGGTGCACATCCCTGGGTGCTCGAGGTAAGGTTTCTGCATGGTTTTCGCTGAGGAATCGTGTGTGTGCACATGGACAAAGAGAAGGCGCAGCAACCAGGTTCCAGCGCCGAAGAAGGCAAAAGGCAAGGTTTCCGGCGCTATCTCCTTCACTCCCCAGTCCTAGTCGCGCAAAGCAAGCCGCTAAGCCGGCGACCGGCAAGAGAGCTACAACGAAGCATGCCGAACGGAGAAAATAGCAGCAGCGCATCTGTTCACACCTTGTTTCTGCCATGTGCTTGAACGCCAAGACGTTCGCGCTTCTGTGAGATGAAAGACGTCCTTCTGCATATGTGCTTGCTCACACCGGTGCACTTGTTAGTGTATCCATTCAGTCCTGGGCTGCGGGGCATTCAGGAGTGGCTCTGTGGAGACGTCTGCATAGAGGCAGCTGTCAGAACACGCACACTCGATTGTTCACCAAAACATATGCAGACGCGTCCTTAGCCTGTAGATTTGGATGCACAGAGTTCCCTGTGTTCGCAAGAGACAAGGGAATCGCGTCTGTACGCACAGAAGCAATAGCGGACCGTTTCCCTCGGAGTGAACGCGAAAGAGCCGTCTATATACTCGCAGACACGGGAACGTGCCTCAATGCGGTCACAGAGGCAGCAGCTTTTGCACAGATGCTCTGGTGATTCTGGCACTTTCCAGGCACACTCCTGAAAGTCGCGCACACTGCTGTTCACTCGCTAAACGACCTCTTGGGAAACACGTCTCCGGTCGATGGACCGCTCAGATTGCTTCTCGTGTAACTGTGAACTGTGTCAGCGCAGGGAATCCGTCTCTGTTGAGCAGATGTCAATCCTGCCTCGCTTTTGCTTTGTTGCCTCTACCAAGATGATTTCCCGTTTCTCTCTTCACTGGAGCACGCAGACACAGCCAACGCACATCAAGTGTCAAGAGACACACTCTGCTGAGCTCAACGCTTGTGCAGATGCACATGTGCGACGAAGTCAACACACGTGCTTGTGGAGAGAAAGAAAGGGACTCCCAGGCGTGTGGAGCGACGGGGAGAAAGAGCGGGCGCTGAGGAACACAGTTTCAAACAGACTGTCTCCACACAAACAGGCACCTGTCTGCAGGTATCCTAGATCTTGATTCTTGAACTTGAGGAAACACGCGTCTGAGCAAAACTCCCAAACGCTTCCAGGAAAGACACAGGCTCTCCCACAAGCACACAAGTGTTTGCCCTCAGCTATAGATCAGGGACAAGCTTGTGAAGAGATGCCCTGCTATTCTTTCGCCTTATGGCATCATGTGTTTCGTTTCTCTTGGAGATCGATTGTTAAACGTCTTTCCTCGGGCGACCGTGAAGCATTTGCCAGCGGAGGAGAAGTAGCACGGAGCAGCATTCAGTACTGCCTACGAGTGTCTTTGCTACCCTACTAGCGGAGCTCCAAGAACAGGCACACATCTTCAGGTACCTTCCAAATGTGGATTCCCCTGCAGCCCCGTAGGCGGGCGTGCAGTACGCCAACCATCAACGGACGTTTTTCCCCTCAAGCCTGTCAGGACGTTGCTCGTCCGTCTTTCCCTCAATAGATGGGAGTAGGCGCGCTTGCGGATGTGTGCGTGTGTGTGGCCACGCGTTTGCTTAGGCATCAGTGTGTGAAAAGGTAGGTGCTTTTCTCTAGCTGCGTGTGCGTGCACGTGGTGCTGGGTGCACATCCCTGGGTGCTCGAGGTAAGGTTTCTGCATGGTTTTCGCTGAGGAATCGTGTGTGTGCACATGGACAAAGAGAAGGCGCAGCAACCAGGTTCCAGCGCCGAAGAAGGCAGAAGGCAAGGTTTCCGGCGCTATCTCCTTCTCTCCGCAGACCTAGTCGCGCAAAGCAAGCCGCTAAGCCGGCGACCGGCAAGAGAGCTACAACGAAGCATGCCGAACGGAGAAAATAGCAGCAGCGCATCTGTTCACACCTTGTTTCTGCCATGTGCTTGAACGCCAAGACGTTCGCGCTTCTGTGAGATGAAAGACGTCCTTCTGCATATGTGGTTGCTCACACCGGTGCACTTGTTAGTGTATCCATTCAGTCCTGGGCTGCGGGGCATTCAGAAGTGGCTCTGTGGAGACGTCTGCATAGAGGCAGCTGTCAGAACACGCACACTCGATTGTTCACCAAAACATATGCAGACGCGTCCTTAGCCTGTAGATTTGGATGCACAGAGTTCCCTGTGTTCGCAAGAGACAAGGGAATCGCGTCTGTACGCACAGAAGCAATAGCGGACCGTTTCCCTCGGAGTGAACGCGGAAGAGCCGTCTATGTACTCGGAGACACGGGAACGTGCCTCAATGCGGTCACAGAGGCAGCAGCTTTTGCACAGATGCTCTGGTGATTCTGGCACTTTCCAGGCACACTCCTGAAAGTCGCGCACACTGCTGTTCACTCGCTAAACGACCTCTTGGGAAACACGTCTCCGGTCGATGGACCGCTCAGATTGCTTCTCGTGTAACTGTGAACTGTGTCAGCGCAGGGAATCCCTCTCTGTTGAGCAGATGTCAATCCTGCCTCGCTTTTGCTTTGTTGCCTCTACCAAGATGATTTCCCGTTTCTCTCTTCACTGGAGCACGCAGACACAGCCAACGCACATCAAGTGTCAAGAGACACACTCTGCTGAGCTCAACGCTTGTGCAGATGCACATGTGCGACGAAGTCAACACACGTGCTTGTGGAGAGAAAGAAAGGGACTCCCAGGCGTGTGGAGCGACGGGGAGAAAGAGCGGGCGCTGAGGAACACAGTTTCAAACAGACTGTCTCCACACAAACAGGCACCTGTCTGCAGGTATCCTAGATCTTGATTCTTGAACTTGAGGAAACACGCGTCTGAGCAAAACTCCCAAACGCTTCCAGGAAAGACATAGGCTCTCCCACAAGCACACAAGTGTTTGCCCTCAGCTATAGATCAGGGACAAGCTTGTGAAGAGATGCCCTGCTATTCTTTCGCCTTATGGCATCATGTGTTTCGTTTCTCTTGGAGATCGATTGTTAAACGTCTTTCCTCGGGCGACTGTGAAGCATTTGCCAGCGGAGGAGAAGTAGCACGGAGCAGCATTCAGTACTGCCTACGAGTGTCTTTGCTACCCTACTAGCGGAGCTCCAAGAACAGGCACACATCTTCAGGTACCTTCCAAATGTGGATTCCCCTGCAGCCCCGTAGGCGGGCGTGCAGTACGCCAACCATCAACGGACGTTTTTCCCCTCAAGCCTGTCAGGACGTTGCTCGTCCGTCTTTCCCTCAATAGATGGGAGTAGGCGCGCTTGCGGATGTGTGCGTGTGTGTGGCCACGCGTTTGCTTAGGCATCAGTGTGTGAAAAGGTAGGTGCTTTTCTCTAGCTGCGTGTGCGTGCACGTGGTGCTGGGTGCACATCCCTGGGTGCTCGTGGAAAGGTTTCTGCATGGTTTTCGCTGAGGAATCGTGTGTGTGCACATGGACAAAGAGAAGGCGCAGCAACCAGGTTCCAGCGCCGAAGAAGGCAAAAGGCAAGGTTTCCGGCGCTATCTCCTTCACTCCCCAGTCCTAGTCGCGCAAAGCAAGCCGCTAAGCCGGCGACCGGCAAGAGAGCTACAACGAAGCATGCCGAACGGAGAAAATAGCAGCAGCGCATCTGTTCACACCTTGTTTCTGCCATGTGCTTGAACGCCAAGACGTTCGCGCTTCTGTGAGATGAAAGACGTCCTTCTGCATATGTGGTTGCTCACACCGGTGCACTTGTTAGTGTATCCATTCAGTCCTGGGCTGCGGGGCATTCAGAAGTGGCTCTGTGGAGACGTCTGCATAGAGGCAGCTGTCAGAACACGCACACTCGATTGTTCACCAAAACATATGCAGACGCGTCCTTAGCCTGTAGATTTGGATGCACAGAGTTCCCTGTGTTCGCAAGAGACAAGGGAATCGCGTCTGTACGCACAGAAGCAATAGCGGACCGTTTCCCTCGGAGTGAACGCGGAAGAGCCGTCTATGTACTCGGAGACACGGGAACGTGCCTCAATGCGGTCACAGAGGCAGCAGCTTTTGCACAGATGCTCTGGTGATTCTGGCACTTTCCAGGCACACTCCTGAAAGTCGCGCACACTGCTGTTCACTCGCTAAACGACCTCTTGGGAAACACGTCTCCGGTCGATGGACCGCTCAGATTGCTTCTCGTGTAACTGTGAACTGTGTCAGCGCAGGGAATCCATCTCTGTTGAGCAGATGTCAATCCTGCCTCGCTTTTGCTTTGTTGCCTCTACCAAGATGATTTCCCGTTTCTCTCTTCACTGGAGCACGCAGACACAGCCAACGCACATCAAGTGTCAAGAGACACACTCTGCTGAGCTCAACGCTTGTGCAGATGCACATGTGCGACGAAGTCAACACACGTGCTTGTGGAGAGAAAGAAAGGGACTCCCAGGCGTGTGGAGCGACGGGGAGAAAGAGCGGGCGCTGAGGAACACAGTTTCAAACAGACTGTCTCCACACAAACAGGCACCTGTCTGCAGGTATCCTAGATCTTGATTCTTGAACTTGAGGAAACACGCGTCTGAGCAAAACTCCCAAACGCTTCCAGGAAAGACATAGGCTCTCCCACAAGCACACAAGTGTTTGCCCTCAGCTATAGATCAGGGACAAGCTTGTGAAGAGATGCCCTGCTATTCTTTCGCCTTATGGCATCATGTGTTTCGTTTCTCTTGGAGATCGATTGTTAAACGTCTTTCCTCGGGCGACTGTGAAGCATTTGCCAGCGGAGGAGAAGTAGCACGGAGCAGCATTCAGTACTGCCTACGAGTGTCTTTGCTACCCTACTAGCGGAGCTCCAAGAACAGGCACACATCTTCAGGTACCTTCCAAATGTGGATTCCCCTGCAGCCCCGTAGGCGGGCGTGCAGTAGGCCAACCATCAACGGACGTTTTTCCCCTCAAGCCTGTCAGGACGTTGCTCGTCCGTCTTTCCCTCAATAGATGGGAGTAGGCGCGCTTGCGGATGTGTGCGTGTGTGTGGCCACGC
Organism: Patagioenas fasciata; assembly: GCF_037038585.1. Taxonomy (NCBI): domain Eukaryota; kingdom Metazoa; phylum Chordata; class Aves; order Columbiformes; family Columbidae; genus Patagioenas; species Patagioenas fasciata. Next base: position 132,615,371 of record NC_092520.1, on the reverse strand, counting down.
GTTTGCTTAGGCATCAGTGTGTGAAAAGGTAGGTGCTTTTCTCTAGCTGCGTGTGCGTGCACGTGGTGCTGGGTGCACATCCCTGGGTGCTCGAGGTAAGGTTTCTGCATGGTTTTCGCTGAGGAATCGTGTGTGTGCACATGGACAAAGAGAAGGCGCAGCAACCAGGTTCCAGCGCCGAAGAAGGCAAAAGGCAAGGTTTCCGGCGCTATCTCCTTCACTCCCCAGTCCTAGTCGCGCAAAGCAAGCCGCTAAGCCGGCGACCGGCAAGAGAGCTACAACGAAGCATGCCGAACGGAGAAAATAGCAGCAGCGCATCTGTTCACACCTTGTTTCTGCCATGTGCTTGAACGCCAAGACGTTCGCGCTTCTGTGAGATGAAAGACGTCCTTCTGCATATGTGGTTGCTCACACCGGTGCACTTGTTAGTGTATCCATTCAGTCCTGGGCTGCGGGGCATTCAGGAGTGGCTCTGTGGAGACGTCTGCATAGAGGCAGCTGTCAGAACACGCACACTCGATTGTTCACCAAAACATATGCAGACGCGTCCTTAGCCTGTAGATTTGGATGCACAGAGTTCCCTGTGTTCGCAAGAGACAAGGGAATCGCGTCTGTACGCACAGAAGCAATAGCGGACCGTTTCCCTCGGAGTGAACGCGAAAGAGCCGTCTATATACTCGCAGACACGGGAACGTGCCTCAATGCGGTCACAGAGGCAGCAGCTTTTGCACAGATGCTCTGGTGATTCTGGCACTTTCCAGGCACACTCCTGAAAGTCGCGCACACTGCTGTTCACTCGCTAAACGACCTCTTGGGAAACACGTCTCCGGTCGATGGACCGCTCAGATTGCTTCTCGTGTAACTGTGAACTGTGTCAGCGCAGGGAATCCGTCTCTGTTGAGCAGATGTCAATCCTGCCTCGCTTTTGCTTTGTTGCCTCTACCAAGATGATTTCCCGTTTCTCTCTTCACTGGAGCACGCAGACACAGCCAACGCACATCAAGTGTCAAGAGACACACTCTGCTGAGCTCAACGCTTGTGCAGATGCACATGTGCGACGAAGTCAACACACGTGCTTGTGGAGAGAAAGAAAGGGACTCCCAGGCGTGTGGAGCGACGGGGAGAAAGAGCGGGCGCTGAGGAACACAGTTTCAAACAGACTGTCTCCACACAAACAGGCACCTGTCTGCAGGTATCCTAGATCTTGATTCTTGAACTTGAGGAAACACGCGTCTGAGCAAAACTCCCAAACGCTTCCAGGAAAGACACAGGCTCTCCCACAAGCACACAAGTGTTTGCCCTCAGCTATAGATCAGGGACAAGCTTGTGAAGAGATGCCCTGCTATTCTTTCGCCTTATGGCATCATGTGTTTCGTTTCTCTTGGAGATCGATTGTTAAACGTCTTTCCTCGGGCGACTGTGAAGCATTTGCCAGCGGAGGAGAAGTAGCACGGAGCAGCATTCAGTACTGCCTACGAGTGTCTTTGCTACCCTACTAGCGGAGCTCCAAGAACAGGCACACATCTTCAGGTACCTTCCAAATGTGGATTCCCCTGCAGCCCCGTAGGCGGGCGTGCAGTACGCCAACCATCAACGGACGTTTTTCCCCTCAAGCCTGTCAGGACGTTGCTCGTCCGTCTTTCCCTCAATAGATGGGAGTAGGCGCGCTTGCGGATGTGTGCGTGTGTGTGGCCACGCGTTTGCTTAGGCATCAGTGTGTGAAAAGGTAGGTGCTTTTCTCTAGCTGCGTGTGCGTGCACGTGGTGCTGGGTGCACATCCCTGGGTGCTCGAGGTAAGGTTTCTGCATGGTTTTCGCTGAGGAATCGTGTGTGTGCACATGGACAAAGAGAAGGCGCAGCAACCAGGTTCCAGCGCCGAAGAAGGCAGAAGGCAAGGTTTCCGGCGCTATCTCCTTCTCTCCGCAGACCTAGTCGCGCAAAGCAAGCCGCTAAGCCGGCGACCGGCAAGAGAGCTACAACGAAGCATGCCGAACGGAGAAAATAGCAGCAGCGCATCTGTTCACACCTTGTTTCTGCCATGTGCTTGAACGCCAAGACGTTCGCGCTTCTGTGAGATGAAAGACGTCCTTCTGCATATGTGGTTGCTCACACCGGTGCACTTGTTAGTGTATCCATTCAGTCCTGGGCTGCGGGGCATTCAGAAGTGGCTCTGTGGAGACGTCTGCATAGAGGCAGCTGTCAGAACACGCACACTCGATTGTTCACCAAAACATATGCAGACGCGTCCTTAGCCTGTAGATTTGGATGCACAGAGTTCCCTGTGTTCGCAAGAGACAAGGGAATCGCGTCTGTACGCACAGAAGCAATAGCGGACCGTTTCCCTCGGAGTGAACGCGGAAGAGCCGTCTATGTACTCGGAGACACGGGAACGTGCCTCAATGCGGTCACAGAGGCAGCAGCTTTTGCACAGATGCTCTGGTGATTCTGGCACTTTCCAGGCACACTCCTGAAAGTCGCGCACACTGCTGTTCACTCGCTAAACGACCTCTTGGGAAACACGTCTCCGGTCGATGGACCGCTCAGATTGCTTCTCGTGTAACTGTGAACTGTGTCAGCGCAGGGAATCCGTCTCTGTTGAGCAGATGTCAATCCTGCCTCGCTTTTGCTTTGTTGCCTCTACCAAGATGATTTCCCGTTTCTCTCTTCACTGGAGCACGCAGACACAGCCAACGCACATCAAGTGTCAAGAGACACACTCTGCTGAGCTCAACGCTTGTGCAGATGCACATGTGCGACGAAGTCAACACACGTGCTTGTGGAGAGAAAGAAAGGGACTCCCAGGCGTGTGGAGCGACGGGGAGAAAGAGCGGGCGCTGAGGAACACAGTTTCAAACAGACTGTCTCCACACAAACAGGCACCTGTCTGCAGGTATCCTAGATCTTGATTCTTGAACTTGAGGAAACACGCGTCTGAGCAAAACTCCCAAACGCTTCCAGGAAAGACACAGGCTCTCCCACAAGCACACAAGTGTTTGCCCTCAGCTATAGATCAGGGACAAGCTTGTGAAGAGATGCCCTGCTATTCTTTCGCCTTATGGCATCATGTGTTTCGTTTCTCTTGGAGATCGATTGTTAAACGTCTTTCCTCGGGCGACTGTGAAGCATTTGCCAGCGGAGGAGAAGTAGCACGGAGCAGCATTCAGTACTGCCTACGAGTGTCTTTGCTACCCTACTAGCGGAGCTCCAAGAACAGGCACACATCTTCAGGTACCTTCCAAATGTGGATTCCCCTGCAGCCCCGTAGGCGGGCGTGCAGTACGCCAACCATCAACGGACGTTTTTCCCCTCAAGCCTGTCAGGACGTTGCTCGTCCGTCTTTCCCTCAATAGATGGGAGTAGGCGCGCTTGCGGATGTGTGCGTGTGTGTGGCCACGCGTTTGCTTAGGCATCAGTGTGTGAAAAGGTAGGTGCTTTTCTCTAGCTGCGTGTGCGTGCACGTGGTGCTGGGTGCACATCCCTGGGTGCTCGAGGTAAGGTTTCTGCATGGTTTTCGCTGAGGAATCGTGTGTGTGCACATGGACAAAGAGAAGGCGCAGCAACCAGGTTCCAGCGCCGAAGAAGGCAGAAGGCAAGGTTTCCGGCGCTATCTCCTTCTCTCCGCAGACCTAGTCGCGCAAAGCAAGCCGCTAAGCCGGCGACCGGCAAGAGAGCTACAACGAAGCATGCCGAACGGAGAAAATAGCAGCAGCGCATCTGTTCACACCTTGTTTCTGCCATGTGCTTGAACGCCAAGACGTTCGCGCTTCTGTGAGATGAAAGACGTCCTTCTGCATATGTGGTTGCTCACACCGGTGCACTTGTTAGTGTATCCATTCAGTCCTGGGCTGCGGGGCATTCAGAAGTGGCTCTGTGGAGACGTCTGCATAGAGGCAGCTGTCAGAACACGCACACTCGATTGTTCACCAAAACATATGCAGACGCGTCCTTAGCCTGTAGATTTGGATGCACAGAGTTCCCTGTGTTCGCAAGAGACAAGGGAATCGCGTCTGTACGCACAGAAGCAATAGCGGACCGTTTCCCTCGGAGTGAACGCGGAAGAGCCGTCTATGTACTCGGAGACACGGGAACGTGCCTCAATGCGGTCACAGAGGCAGCAGCTTTTGCACAGATGCTCTGGTGATTCTGGCACTTTCCAGGCACACTCCTGAAAGTCGCGCACACTGCTGTTCACTCGCTAAACGACCTCTTGGGAAACACGTCTCCGGTCGATGGACCGCTCAGATTGCTTCTCGTGTAACTGTGAACTGTGTCAGCGCAGGGAATCCGTCTCTGTTGAGCAGATGTCAATCCTGCCTCGCTTTTGCTTTGTTGCCTCTACCAAGATGATTTCCCGTTTCTCTCTTCACTGGAGCACGCAGACACAGCCAACGCACATCAAGTGTCAAGAGACACACTCTGCTGAGCTCAACGCTTGTGCAGATGCACATGTGCGACGAAGTCAACACACGTGCTTGTGGAGAGAAAGAAAGGGACTCCCAGGCGTGTGGAGCGACGGGGAGAAAGAGCGGGCGCTGAGGAACACAGTTTCAAACAGACTGTCTCCACACAAACAGGCACCTGTCTGCAGGTATCCTAGATCTTGATTCTTGAACTTGAGGAAACACGCGTCTGAGCAAAACTCCCAAACGCTTCCAGGAAAGACATAGGCTCTCCCACAAGCACACAAGTGTTTGCCCTCAGCTATAGATCAGGGACAAGCTTGTGAAGAGATGCCCTGCTATTCTTTCGCCTTATGGCATCATGTGTTTCGTTTCTCTTGGAGATCGATTGTTAAACGTCTTTCCTCGGGCGACTGTGAAGCATTTGCCAGCGGAGGAGAAGTAGCACGGAGCAGCATTCAGTACTGCCTACGAGTGTCTTTGCTACCCTACTAGCGGAGCTCCAAGAACAGGCACACATCTTCAGGTACCTTCCAAATGTGGATTCCCCTGCAGCCCCGTAGGCGGGCGTGCAGTACGCCAACCATCAACGGACGTTTTTCCCCTCAAGCCTGTCAGGACGTTGCTCGTCCGTCTTTCCCTCAATAGATGGGAGTAGGCGCGCTTGCGGATGTGTGCGTGTGTGTGGCCACGCGTTTGCTTAGGCATCAGTGTGTGAAAAGGTAGGTGCTTTTCTCTAGCTGCGTGTGCGTGCACGTGGTGCTGGGTGCACATCCCTGGGTGCTCGAGGTAAGGTTTCTGCATGGTTTTCGCTGAGGAATCGTGTGTGTGCACATGGACAAAGAGAAGGCGCAGCAACCAGGTTCCAGCGCCGAAGAAGGCAGAAGGCAAGGTTTCCGGCGCTATCTCCTTCACTCCCCAGTCCTAGTCGCGCAAAGCAAGCCGCTAAGCCGGCGACCGGCAAGAGAGCTACAACGAAGCATGCCGAACGGAGAAAATAGCAGCAGCGCATCTGTTCACACCTTGTTTCTGCCATGTGCTTGAACGCCAAGACGTTCGCGCTTCTGTGAGATGAAAGACGTCCTTCTGCATATGTGGTTGCTCACACCGGTGCACTTGTTAGTGTATCCATTCAGTCCTGGGCTGCGGGGCATTCAGAAGTGGCTCTGTGGAGACGTCTGCATAGAGGCAGCTGTCAGAACACGCACACTCGATTGTTCACCAAAACATATGCAGACGCGTCCTTAGCCTGTAGATTTGGATGCACAGAGTTCCCTGTGTTCGCAAGAGACAAGGGAATCGCGTCTGTACGCACAGAAGCAATAGCGGACCGTTTCCCTCGGAGTGAACGCGGAAGAGCCGTCTATGTACTCGGAGACACGGGAACGTGCCTCAATGCGGTCACAGAGGCAGCAGCTTTTGCACAGATGCTCTGGTGATTCTGGCACTTTCCAGGCACACTCCTGAAAGTCGCGCACACTGCTGTTCACTCGCTAAACGACCTCTTGGGAAACACGTCTCCGGTCGATGGACCGCTCAGATTGCTTCTCGTGTAACTGTGAACTGTGTCAGCGCAGGGAATCCGTCTCTGTTGAGCAGATGTCAATCCTGCCTCGCTTTTGCTTTGTTGCCTCTACCAAGATGATTTCCCGTTTCTCTCTTCACTGGAGCACGCAGACACAGCCAACGCACATCAAGTGTCAAGAGACACACTCTGCTGAGCTCAACGCTTGTGCAGATGCACATGTGCGACGAAGTCAACACACGTGCTTGTGGAGAGAAAGAAAGGGACTCCCAGGCGTGTGGAGCGACGGGGAGAAAGAGCGGGCGCTGAGGAACACAGTTTCAAACAGACTGTCTCCACACAAACAGGCACCTGTCTGCAGGTATCCTAGATCTTGATTCTTGAACTTGAGGAAACACGCGTCTGAGCAAAACTCCCAAACGCTTCCAGGAAAGACACAGGCTCTCCCACAAGCACACAAGTGTTTGCCCTCAGCTATAGATCAGGGACAAGCTTGTGAAGAGATGCCCTGCTATTCTTTCGCCTTATGGCATCATGTGTTTCGTTTCTCTTGGAGATCGATTGTTAAACGTCTTTCCTCGGGCGACTGTGAAGCATTTGCCAGCGGAGGAGAAGTAGCACGGAGCAGCATTCAGTACTGCCTACGAGTGTCTTTGCTACCCTACTAGCGGAGCTCCAAGAACAGGCACACATCTTCAGGTACCTTCCAAATGTGGATTCCCCTGCAGCCCCGTAGGCGGGCGTGCAGTACGCCAACCATCAACGGACGTTTTTCCCCTCAAGCCTGTCAGGACGTTGCTCGTCCGTCTTTCCCTCAATAGATGGGAGTAGGCGCGCTTGCGGATGTGTGCGTGTGTGTGGCCACGCGTTTGCTTAGGCATCAGTGTGTGAAAAGGTAGGTGCTTTTCTCTAGCTGCGTGTGCGTGCACGTGGTGCTGGGTGCACATCCCTGGGTGCTCGAGGTAAGGTTTCTGCATGGTTTTCGCTGAGGAATCGTGTGTGTGCACATGGACAAAGAGAAGGCGCAGCAACCAGGTTCCAGCGCCGAAGAAGGCAGAAGGCAAGGTTTCCGGCGCTATCTCCTTCACTCCCCAGTCCTAGTCGCGCAAAGCAAGCCGCTAAGCCGGCGACCGGCAAGAGAGCTACAACGAAGCATGCCGAACGGAGAAAATAGCAGCAGCGCATCTGTTCACACCTTGTTTCTGCCATGTGCTTGAACGCCAAGACGTTCGCGCTTCTGTGAGATGAAAGACGTCCTTCTGCATATGTGGTTGCTCACACCGGTGCACTTGTTAGTGTATCCATTCAGTCCTGGGCTGCGGGGCATTCAGAAGTGGCTCTGTGGAGACGTCTGCATAGAGGCAGCTGTCAGAACACGCACACTCGATTGTTCACCAAAACATATGCAGACGCGTCCTTAGCCTGTAGATTTGGATGCACAGAGTTCCCTGTGTTCGCAAGAGACAAGGGAATCGCGTCTGTACGCACAGAAGCAATAGCGGACCGTTTCCCTCGGAGTGAACGCGGAAGAGCCGTCTATGTACTCGGAGACACGGGAACGTGCCTCAATGCGGTCACAGAGGCAGCAGCTTTTGCACAGATGCTCTGGTGATTCTGGCACTTTCCAGGCACACTCCTGAAAGTCGCGCACACTGCTGTTCACTCGCTAAACGACCTCTTGGGAAACACGTCTCCGGTCGATGGACCGCTCAGATTGCTTCTCGTGTAACTGTGAACTGTGTCAGCGCAGGGAATCCGTCTCTGTTGAGCAGATGTCAATCCTGCCTCGCTTTTGCTTTGTTGCCTCTACCAAGATGATTTCCCGTTTCTCTCTTCACTGGAGCACGCAGACACAGCCAACGCACATCAAGTGTCAAGAGACACACTCTGCTGAGCTCAACGCTTGTGCAGATGCACATGTGCGACGAAGTCAACACACGTGCTTGTGGAGAGAAAGAAAGGGACTCCCAGGCGTGTGGAGCGACGGGGAGAAAGAGCGGGCGCTGAGGAACACAGTTTCAAACAGACTGTCTCCACACAAACAGGCACCTGTCTGCAGGTATCCTAGATCTTGATTCTTGAACTTGAGGAAACACGCGTCTGAGCAAAACTCCCAAACGCTTCCAGGAAAGACACAGGCTCTCCCACAAGCACACAAGTGTTTGCCCTCAGCTATAGATCAGGGACAAGCTTGTGAAGAGATGCCCTGCTATTCTTTCGCCTTATGGCATCATGTGTTTCGTTTCTCTTGGAGATCGATTGTTAAACGTCTTTCCTCGGGCGACTGTGAAGCATTTGCCAGCGGAGGAGAAGTAGCACGGAGCAGCATTCAGTACTGCCTACGAGTGTCTTTGCTACCCTACTAGCGGAGCTCCAAGAACAGGCACACATCTTCAGGTACCTTCCAAATGTGGATTCCCCTGCAGCCCCGTAGGCGGGCGTGCAGTACGCCAACCATCAACGGACGTTTTTCCCCTCAAGCCTGTCAGGACGTTGCTCGTCCGTCTTTCCCTCAATAGATGGGAGTAGGCGCGCTTGCGGATGTGTGCGTGTGTGTGGCCACGCGTTTGCTTAGGCATCAGTGTGTGAAAAGGTAGGTGCTTTTCTCTAGCTGCGTGTGCGTGCACGTGGTGCTGGGTGCACATCCCTGGGTGCTCGAGGTAAGGTTTCTGCATGGTTTTCGCTGAGGAATCGTGTGTGTGCACATGGACAAAGAGAAGGCGCAGCAACCAGGTTCCAGCGCCGAAGAAGGCAGAAGGCAAGGTTTCCGGCGCTATCTCCTTCACTCCCCAGTCCTAGTCGCGCAAAGCAAGCCGCTAAGCCGGCGACCGGCAAGAGAGCTACAACGAAGCATGCCGAACGGAGAAAATAGCAGCAGCGCATCTGTTCACACCTTGTTTCTGCCATGTGCTTGAACGCCAAGACGTTCGCGCTTCTGTGAGATGAAAGACGTCCTTCTGCATATGTGGTTGCTCACACCGGTGCACTTGTTAGTGTATCCATTCAGTCCTGGGCTGCGGGGCATTCAGAAGTGGCTCTGTGGAGACGTCTGCATAGAGGCAGCTGTCAGAACACGCACACTCGATTGTTCATCAAAACATATGCAGACGCGTCCTTAGCCTGTAGATTTGGATGCACAGAGTTCCCTGTGTTCGCAAGAGACAAGGGAATCGCGTCTGTACGCACAGAAGCAATAGCGGACCGTTTCCCTCGGAGTGAACGCGAAAGAGCCGTCTATATACTCGCAGACACGGGAACGTGCCTCAATGCGGTCACAGAGGCAGCAGCTTTTGCACAGATGCTCTGGTGATTCTGGCACTTTCCAGGCACACTCCTGAAAGTCGCGCACACTGCTGTTCACTCGCTAAACGACCTCTTGGGAAACACGTCTCCGGTCGATGGACCGCTCAGATTGCTTCTCGTGTAACTGTGAACTGTGTCAGCGCAGGGAATCCGTCTCTGTTGAGCAGATGTCAATCCTGCCTCGCTTTTGCTTTGTTGCCTCTACCAAGATGATTTCCCGTTTCTCTCTTCACTGGAGCACGCAGACACAGCCAACGCACATCAAGTGTCAAGAGACACACTCTGCTGAGCTCAACGCTTGTGCAGATGCACATGTGCGACGAAGTCAACACACGTGCTTGTGGAGAGAAAGAAAGGGACTCCCAGGCGTGTGGAGCGACGGGGAGAAAGAGCGGGCGCTGAGGAACACAGTTTCAAACAGACTGTCTCCACACAAACAGGCACCTGTCTGCAGGTATCCTAGATCTTGATTCTTGAACTTGAGGAAACACGCGTCTGAGCAAAACTCCCAAACGCTTCCAGGAAAGACACAGGCTCTCCCACAAGCACACAAGTGTTTGCCCTCAGCTATAGATCAGGGACAAGCTTGTGAAGAGATGCCCTGCTATTCTTTCGCCTTATGGCATCATGTGTTTCGTTTCTCTTGGAGATCGATTGTTAAACGTCTTTCCTCGGGCGACTGTGAAGCATTTGCCAGCGGAGGAGAAGTAGCACGGAGCAGCATTCAGTACTGCCTACGAGTGTCTTTGCTACCCTACTAGCGGAGCTCCAAGAACAGGCACACATCTTCAGGTACCTTCCAAATGTGGATTCCCCTGCAGCCCCGTAGGCGGGCGTGCAGTACGCCAACCATCAACGGACGTTTTTCCCCTCAAGCCTGTCAGGACGTTGCTCGTCCGTCTTTCCCTCAATAGATGGGAGTAGGCGCGCTTGCGGATGTGTGCGTGTGTGTGGCCACGCGTTTGCTTAGGCATCAGTGTGTGAAAAGGTAGGTGCTTTTCTCTAGCTGCGTGTGCGTGCACGTGGTGCTGGGTGCACATCCCTGGGTGCTCGAGGTAAGGTTTCTGCATGGTTTTCGCTGAGGAATCGTGTGTGTGCACATGGACAAAGAGAAGGCGCAGCAACCAGGTTCCAGCGCCGAAGAAGGCAGAAGGCAAGGTTTCCGGCGCTATCTCCTTCACTCCCCAGTCCTAGTCGCGCAAAGCAAGCCGCTAAGCCGGCGACCGGCAAGAGAGCTACAACGAAGCATGCCGAACGGAGAAAATAGCAGCAGCGCATCTGTTCACACCTTGTTTCTGCCATGTGCTTGAACGCCAAGACGTTCGCGCTTCTGTGAGATGAAAGACGTCCTTCTGCATATGTGGTTGCTCACACCGGTGCACTTGTTAGTGTATCCATTCAGTCCTGGGCTGCGGGGCATTCAGAAGTGGCTCTGTGGAGACGTCTGCATAGAGGCAGCTGTCAGAACACGCACACTCGATTGTTCACCAAAACATATGCAGACGCGTCCTTAGCCTGTAGATTTGGATGCACAGAGTTCCCTGTGTTCGCAAGAGACAAGGGAATCGCGTCTGTACGCACAGAAGCAATAGCGGACCGTTTCCCTCGGAGTGAACGCGGAAGAGCCGTCTATGTACTCGGAGACACGGGAACGTGCCTCAATGAGGTCACAGAGGCAGCAGCTTTTGCACAGATGCTCTGGTGATTCTGGCACTTTCCAGGCACACTCCTGAAAGTCGCGCACACTGCTGTTCACTCGCTAAACGACCTCTTGGGAAACACGTCTCCGGTCGATGGACCGCTCAGATTGCTTCTCGTGTAACTGTGAACTGTGTCAGCGCAGGGAATCCGTCTCTGTTGAGCAGATGTCAATCCTGCCTCGGTTTTGCTTTGTTGCCTCTACCAAGATGATTTCCCGTTTCTCTCTTCACTGGAGCACGCAGACACAGCCAACGCACATCAAGTGTCAAGAGACACACTCTGCTGAGCTCAACGCTTTTGCAGATGCACATGTGCGACGAAGTCAACACACGTGCTTGTGGAGAGAAAGAAAGGGACTCCCAGGCGTGTGGAGCGACGGGGAGAAAGAGCGGGCGCTGAGGAACACAGTTTCAAACAGACTGTCTCCACACAAACAGGCACCTGTCTGCAGGTATCCTAGATCTTGATTCTTGAACTTGAGGAAACACGCGTCTGAGCAAAACTCCCAAACGCTTCCAGGAAAGACATAGGCTCTCCCACAAGCACACAAGTGTTTGCCCTCAGCTATAGATCAGGGACAAGCTTGTGAAGAGATGCCCTGCTATTCTTTCGCCTTATGGCATCATGTGTTTCGTTTCTCTTGGAGATCGATTGTTAAACGTCTTTCCTCGGGCGACTGTGAAGCATTTGCCAGCGGAGGAGAAGTAGCACGGAGCAGCATTCAGTACTGCCTACGAGTGTCTTTGCTACCCTACTAGCGGAGCTCCAAGAACAGGCACACATCTTCAGGTACCTTCCAAATGTGGATTCCCCTGCAGCCCCGTAGGCGGGCGTGCAGTACGCCAACCATCAACGGACGTTTTTCCCCTCAAGCCTGTCAGGACGTTGCTCGTCCGTCTTTCCCTCAATAGATGGGAGTAGGCGCGCTTGCGGATGTGTGCGTGTGTGTGGCCACACGTTTGCTTAGGCATCAGTGTGTGAAAAGGTAGGTGCTTTTCTCTAGCTGCGTGTGCGTGCACGTGGTGCTGGGTGCACATCCCTGGGTGCTCGTGGAAAGGTTTCTGCATGGTTTTCGCTGAGGAATCGTGTGTGTGCACATGGACAAAGAGAAGGCGCAGCAACCAGGTTCCAGCGCCGAAGAAGGCAAAAGGCAAGGTTTCCGGCGCTATCTCCTTCACTCCCCAGTCCTAGTCGCGCAAAGCAAGCCGCTAAGCCGGCGACCGGCAAGAGAGCTACAACGAAGCATGCCGAACGGAGAAAATAGCAGCAGCGCATCTGTTCACACCTTGTTTCTGCCATGTGCTTGAACGCCAAGACGTTCGCGCTTCTGTGAGATGAAAGACGTCCTTCTGCATATGTGGTTGCTCACACCGGTGCACTTGTTAGTGTATCCATTCAGTCCTGGGCTGCGGGGCATTCAGAAGTGGCTCTGTGGAGACGTCTGCATAGAGGCAGCTGTCAGAACACGCACACTCGATTGTTCATCAAAACATATGCAGACGCGTCCTTAGCCTGTAGATTTGGATGCACAGAGTTCCCTGTGTTCGCAAGAGACAAGGGAATCGCGTCTGTACGCACAGAAGCAATAGCGGACCGTTTCCCTCGGAGTGAACGTGAAAGAGCCGTCTATATACTCGCAGACACGGGAACGTGCCTCAATGCGGTCACAGAGGCAGCAGCTTTTGCACAGATGCTCTGGTGATTCTGGCACTTTCCAGGCACACTCCTGAAAGTCGCGCACACTGCTGTTCACTCGCTAAACGACCTCTTGGGAAACACGTCTCCGGTCGATGGACCGCTCAGATTGCTTCTCGTGTAACTGTGAACTGTGTCAGCGCAGGGAATCCGTCTCTGTTGAGCAGATGTCAATCCTGCCTCGGTTTTGCTTTGTTGCCTCTACCAAGATGATTTCCCGTTTCTCTCTTCACTGGAGCACGCAGACACAGCCAACGCACATCAAGTGTCAAGAGACACACTCTGCTGAGCTCAACGCTTGTGCAGATGCACATGTGCGACGAAGTCAACACACGTGCTTGTGGAGAGAAAGAAAGGGACTCCCAGGCGTGTGGAGCGACGGGGAGAAAGAGCGGGCGCTGAGGAACACAGTTTCAAACAGACTGTCTCCACACAAACAGGCACCTGTCTGCAGGTATCCTAGATCTTGATTCTTGAACTTGAGGAAACACGCGTCTGAGCAAAACTCCCAAACGCTTCCAGGAAAGACATAGGCTCTCCCACAAGCACACAAGTGTTTGCCCTCAGCTATAGATCAGGGACAAGCTTGTGAAGAGATGCCCTGCTATTCTTTCGCCTTATGGCATCATGTGTTTCGTTTCTCTTGGAGATCGATTGTTAAACGTCTTTCCTCGGGCGACTGTGAAGCATTTGCCAGCGGAGGAGAAGTAGCACGGAGCAGCATTCAGTACTGCCTACGAGTGTCTTTGCTACCCTACTAGCGGAGCTCCAAGAACAGGCACACATCTTCAGGTACCTTCCAAATGTGGATTCCCCTGCAGCCCCGTAGGCGGGCGTGCAGTACGCCAACCATCAACGGACGTTTTTCCCCTCAAGCCTGTCAGGACGTTGCTCGTCCGTCTTTCCCTCAATAGATGGGAGTAGGCGCGCTTGCGGATGTGTGCGTGTGTGTGGCCACGCGTTTGCTTAGGCATCAGTGTGTGAAAAGGTAGGTGCTTTTCTCTAGCTGCGTGTGCGTGCACGTGGTGCTGGGTGCACATCCCTGGGTGCTCGAGGTAAGGTTTCTGCATGGTTTTCGCTGAGGAATCGTGTGTGTGCACATGGACAAAGAGAAGGCGCAGCAACCAGGTTCCGGCGCCGAAGAAGGCAGAAGGCAAGGTTTCCGGCGCTATCTCCTTCACTCCCCAGTCCTAGTCGCGCAAAGCAAGCCGCTAAGCCGGCGACCGGCAAGAGAGCTACAACGAAGCATGCCGAACGGAGAAAATAGCAGCAGCGCATCTGTTCACACCTTGTTTCTGCCATGTGCTTGAACGCCAAGACGTTCGCGCTTCTGTGAGATGAAAGACGTCCTTCTGCATATGTGGTTGCTCACACCGGTGCACTTGTTAGTGTATCCATTCAGTCCTGGGCTGCGGGGCATTCAGAAGTGGCTCTGTGGAGACGTCTGCATAGAGGCAGCTGTCAGAACACGCACACTCGATTGTTCATCAAAACATATGCAGACGCGTCCTTAGCCTGTAGATTTGGATGCACAGAGTTCCCTGTGTTCGCAAGAGACAAGGGAATCGCGTCTGTACGCACAGAAGCAATAGCGGACCGTTTCCCTCGGAGTGAACGCGAAAGAGCCGTCTATATACTCGCAGACACGGGAACGTGCCTCAATGCGGTCACAGAGGCAGCAGCTTTTGCACAGATGCTCTGGTGATTCTGGCACTTTCCAGGCACACTCCTGAAAGTCGCGCACACTGCTGTTCACTCGCTAAACGACCTCTTGGGAAACACGTCTCCGGTCGATGGACCGCTCAGATTGCTTCTCGTGTAACTGTGAACTGTGTCAGCGCAGGGAATCCGTCTCTGTTGAGCAGATGTCAATCCTGCCTCGCTTTTGCTTTGTTGCCTCTACCAAGATGATTTCCCGTTTCTCTCTTCACTGGAGCACGCAGACACAGCCAACGCACATCAAGTGTCAAGAGACACACTCTGCTGAGCTCAACGCTTGTGCAGATGCACATGTGCGACGAAGTCAACACACGTGCTTGTGGAGAGAAAGAAAGGGACTCCCAGGCGTGTGGAGCGACGGGGAGAAAGAGCGGGCGCTGAGGAACACAGTTTCAAACAGACTGTCTCCACACAAACAGGCACCTGTCTGCAGGTATCCTAGATCTTGATTCTTGAACTTGAGGAAACACGCGTCTGAGCAAAACTCCCAAACGCTTCCAGGAAAGACACAGGCTCTCCCACAAGCACACAAGTGTTTGCCCTCAGCTATAGATCAGGGACAAGCTTGTGAAGAGATGCCCTGCTATTCTTTCGCCTTATGGCATCATGTGTTTCGTTTCTCTTGGAGATCGATTGTTAAACGTCTTTCCTCGGGCGACTGTGAAGCATTTGCCAGCGGAGGAGAAGTAGCACGGAGCAGCATTCAGTACTGCCTACGAGTGTCTTTGCTACCCTACTAGCGGAGCTCCAAGAACAGGCACACATCTTCAGGTACCTTCCAAATGTGGATTCCCCTGCAGCCCCGTAGGCGGGCGTGCAGTACGCCAACCATCAACGGACGTTTTTCCCCTCAAGCCTGTCAGGACGTTGCTCGTCCGTCTTTCCCTCAATAGATGGGAGTAGGCGCGCTTGCGGATGTGTGCGTGTGTGTGGCCACGCGTTTGCTTAGGCATCAGTGTGTGAAAAGGTAGGTGCTTTTCTCTAGCTGCGTGTGCGTGCACGTGGTGCTGGGTGCACATCCCTGGGTGCTCGTGGAAAGGTTTCTGCATGGTTTTCGCTGAGGAATCGTGTGTGTGCACATGGACAAAGAGAAGGCGCAGCAACCAGGTTCCAGCGCCGAAGAAGGCAAAAGGCAAGGTTTCCGGCGCTATCTCCTTCACTCCCCAGTCCTAGTCGCGCAAAGCAAGCCGCTAAGCCAGCGACCGGCAAGAGAGCTACAACGAAGCATGCCGAACGGAGAAAATAGCAGCAGCGCATCTGTTCACACCTTGTTTCTGCCATGTGCTTGAACGCCAAGACGTTCGCGCTTCTGTGAGATGAAAGACGTCCTTCTGCATATGTGCTTGCTCACACCGGTGCACTTGTTAGTGTATCCATTCAGTCCTGGGCTGCGGGGCATTCAGAAGTGGCTCTGTGGAGACGTCTGCATAGAGGCAGCTGTCAGAACACGCACACTCGATTGTTCACCAAAACATATGCAGACGCGTCCTTAGCCTGTAGATTTGGATGCACAGAGTTCCCTGTGTTCGCAAGAGACAAGGGAATCGCGTCTGTACGCACAGAAGCAATAGCGGACCGTTTCCCTCGGAGTGAACGCGAAAGAGCCGTCTATATACTCGCAGACACGGGAACGTGCCTCAATGCGGTCACAGAGGCAGCAGCTTTTGCACAGATGCTCTGGTGATTCTGGCACTTTCCAGGCACACTCCTGAAAGTCGCGCACACTGCTGTTCACTCGCTAAACGACCTCTTGGGAAACACGTCTCCGGTCGATGGACCGCTCAGATTGCTTCTCGTGTAACTGTGAACTGTGTCAGCGCAGGGAATCCGTCTCTGTTGAGCAGATGTCAATCCTGCCTCGGTTTTGCTTTGTTGCCTCTACCAAGATGATTTCCCGTTTCTCTCTTCACTGGAGCACGCAGACACAGCCAACGCACATCAAGTGTCAAGAGACACACTCTGCTGAGCTCAACGCTTGTGCAGATGCACATGTGCGACGAAGTCAACACACGTGCTTGTGGAGAGAAAGAAAGGGACTCCCAGGCGTGTGGAGCGACGGGGAGAAAGAGCGGGCGCTGAGGAACACAGTTTCAAACAGACTGTCTCCACACAAACAGGCACCTGTCTGCAGGTATCCTAGATCTTGATTCTTGAACTTGAGGAAACACGCGTCTGAGCAAAACTCCCAAACGCTTCCAGGAAAGACATAGGCTCTCCCACAAGCACACAAGTGTTTGCCCTCAGCTATAGATCAGGGACAAGCTTGTGAAGAGATGCCCTGCTATTCTTTCGCCTTATGGCATCATGTGTTTCGTTTCTCTTGGAGATCGATTGTTAAACGTCTTTCCTCGGGCGACTGTGAAGCATTTGCCAGCGGAGGAGAAGTAGCACGGAGCAGCATTCAGTACTGCCTACGAGTGTCTTTGCTACCCTACTAGCGGAGCTCCAAGAACAGGCACACATCTTCAGGTACCTTCCAAATGTGGATTCCCCTGCAGCCCCGTAGGCGGGCGTGCAGTACGCCAACCATCAACGGACGTTTTTCCCCTCAAGCCTGTCAGGACGTTGCTCGTCCGTCTTTCCCTCAATAGATGGGAGTAGGCGCGCTTGCGGATGTGTGCGTGTGTGTGGCCACGCGTTTGCTTAGGCATCAGTGTGTGAAAAGGTAGGTGCTTTTCTCTAGCTGCGTGTGCGTGCACGTGGTGCTGGGTGCACATCCCTGGGTGCTCGAGGTAAGGTTTCTGCATGGTTTTCGCTGAGGAATCGTGTGTGTGCACATGGACAAAGAGAAGGCGCAGCAACCAGGTTCCGGCGCCGAAGAAGGCAGAAGGCAAGGTTTCCGGCGCTATCTCCTTCACTCCCCAGTCCTAGTCGCGCAAAGCAAGCCGCTAAGCCGGCGACCGGCAAGAGAGCTACAACGAAGCATGCCGAACGGAGAAAATAGCAGCAGCGCATCTGTTCACACCTTGTTTCTGCCATGTGCTTGAACGCCAAGACGTTCGCGCTTCTGTGAGATGAAAGACGTCCTTCTGCATATGTGGTTGCTCACACCGGTGCACTTGTTAGTGTATCCATTCAGTCCTGGGCTGCGGGGCATTCAGAAGTGGCTCTGTGGAGACGTCTGCATAGAGGCAGCTGTCAGAACACGCACACTCGATTGTTCACCAAAACATATGCAGACGCGTCCTTTGCCTGTAGATTTGGATGCACAGAGTTCCCTGTGTTCGCAAGAGACAAGGGAATCGCGTCTGTACGCACAGAAGCAATAGCGGACCGTTTCCCTCGGAGTGAACGCGAAAGAGCCGTCTATATACTCGCAGACACGGGAACGTGCCTCAATGCGGTCACAGAGGCAGCAGCTTTTGCACAGATGCTCTGGTGATTCTGGCACTTTCCAGGCACACTCCTGAAAGTCGCGCACACTGCTGTTCACTCGCTAAACGACCTCTTGGGAAACACGTCTCCGGTCGATGGACCGCTCAGATTGCTTCTCGTGTAACTGTGAACTGTGTCAGCGCAGGGAATCCGTCTCTGTTGAGCAGATGTCAATCCTGCCTCGGTTTTGCTTTGTTGCCTCTACCAAGATGATTTCCCGTTTCTCTCTTCACTGGAGCACGCAGACACAGCCAACGCACATCAAGTGTCAAGAGACACACTCTGCTGAGCTCAACGCTTGTGCAGATGCACATGTGCGACGAAGTCAACACACGTGCTTGTGGAGAGAAAGAAAGGGACTCCCAGGCGTGTGGAGCGACGGGGAGAAAGAGCGGGCGCTGAGGAACACAGTTTCAAACAGACTGTCTCCACACAAACAGGCACCTGTCTGCAGGTATCCTAGATCTTGATTCTTGAACTTGAGGAAACACGCGTCTGAGCAAAACTCCCAAACGCTTCCAGGAAAGACACAGGCTCTCCCACAAGCACACAAGTGTTTGCCCTCAGCTATAGATCAGGGACAAGCTTGTGAAGAGATGCCCTGCTATTCTTTCGCCTTATGGCATCATGTGTTTCGTTTCTCTTGGAGATCGATTGTTAAACGTCTTTCCTCGGGCGACTGTGAAGCATTTGCCAGCGGAGGAGAAGTAGCACGGAGCAGCATTCAGTACTGCCTACGAGTGTCTTTGCTACCCTACTAGCGGAGCTCCAAGAACAGGCACACATCTTCAGGTACCTTCCAAATGTGGATTCCCCTGCAGCCCCGTAGGCGGGCGTGCAGTACGCCAACCATCAACGGACGTTTTTCCCCTCAAGCCTGTCAGGACGTTGCTCGTCCGTCTTTCCCTCAATAGATGGGAGTAGGCGCGCTTGCGGATGTGTGCGTGTGTGTGGCCACGCGTTTGCTTAGGCATCAGTGTGTGAAAAGGTAGGTGCTTTTCTCTAGCTGCGTGTGCGTGCACGTGGTGCTGGGTGCACATCCCTGGGTGCTCGAGGTAAGGTTTCTGCATGGTTTTCGCTGAGGAATCGTGTGTGTGCACATGGACAAAGAGAAGGCGCAGCAACCAGGTTCCGGCGCCGAAGAAGGCAGAAGGCAAGGTTTCCGGCGCTATCTCCTTCACTCCCCAGTCCTAGTCGCGCAAAGCAAGCCGCTAAGCCGGCGACCGGCAAGAGAGCTACAACGAAGCATGCCGAACGGAGAAAATAGCAGCAGCGCATCTGTTCACACCTTGTTTCTGCCATGTGCTTGAACGCCAAGACGTTCGCGCTTCTGTGAGATGAAAGACGTCCTTCTGCATATGTGCTTGCTCACACCGGTGCACTTGTTAGTGTATCCATTCAGTCCTGGGCTGCGGGGCATTCAGAAGTGGCTCTGTGGAGACGTCTGCATAGAGGCAGCTGTCAGAACACGCACACTCGATTGTTCACCAAAACATATGCAGACGCGTCCTTAGCCTGTAGATTTGGATGCACAGAGTTCCCTGTGTTCGCAAGAGACAAGGGAATCGCGTCTGTACGCACAGAAGCAATAGCGGACCGTTTCCCTCGGAGTGAACGCGAAAGAGCCGTCTATATACTCGCAGACACGGGAACGTGCCTCAATGCGGTCACAGAGGCAGCAGCTTTTGCACAGATGCTCTGGTGATTCTGGCACTTTCCAGGCACACTCCTGAAAGTCGCGCACACTGCTGTTCACTCGCTAAACGACCTCTTGGGAAACACGTCTCCGGTCGATGGACCGCTCAGATTGCTTCTCGTGTAACTGTGAACTGTGTCAGCGCAGGGAATCCGTCTCTGTTGAGCAGATGTCAATCCTGCCTCGGTTTTGCTTTGTTGCCTCTACCAAGATGATTTCCCGTTTCTCTCTTCACTGGAGCACGCAGACACAGCCAACGCACATCAAGTGTCAAGAGACACACTCTGCTGAGCTCAACGCTTGTGCAGATGCACATGTGCGACGAAGTCAACACACGTGCTTGTGGAGAGAAAGAAAGGGACTCCCAGGCGTGTGGAGCGACGGGGAGAAAGAGCGGGCGCTGAGGAACACAGTTTCAAACAGACTGTCTCCACACAAACAGGCACCTGTCTGCAGGTATCCTAGATCTTGATTCTTGAACTTGAGGAAACACGCGTCTGAGCAAAACTCCCAAACGCTTCCAGGAAAGACACAGGCTCTCCCACAAGCACACAAGTGTTTGCCCTCAGCTATAGATCAGGGACAAGCTTGTGAAGAGATGCCCTGCTATTCTTTCGCCTTATGGCATCATGTGTTTCGTTTCTCTTGGAGATCGATTGCTAAACGTCTTTCCTCGGGCGACTGTGAAGCATTTGCCAGCGGAGGAGAAGTAGCACGGAGCAGCATTCAGTACTGCCTACGAGTGTCTTTGCTACCCTACTAGCGGAGCTCCAAGAACAGGCACACATCTTCAGGTACCTTCCAAATGTGGATTCCCCTGCAGCCCCGTAGGCGGGCGTGCAGTACGCCAACCATCAACGGACGTTTTTCCCCTCAAGCCTGTCAGGACGTTGCTCGTCCGTCTTTCCCTCAATAGATGGGAGTAGGCGCGCTTGCGGATGTGTGCGTGTGTGTGGCCACGCGTTTGCTTAGGCATCAGTGTGTGAAAAGGTAGGTGCTTTTCTCTAGCTGCGTGTGCGTGCACGTGGTGCTGGGTGCACATCCCTGGGTGCTCGAGGTAAGGTTTCTGCATGGTTTTCGCTGAGGAATCGTGTGTGTGCACATGGACAAAGAGAAGGCGCAGCAACCAGGTTCCGGCGCCGAAGAAGGCAGAAGGCAAGGTTTCCGGCGCTATCTCCTTCACTCCCCAGTCCTAGTCGCGCAAAGCAAGCCGCTAAGCCGGCGACCGGCAAGAGAGCTACAACGAAGCATGCCGAACGGAGAAAATAGCAGCAGCGCATCTGTTCACACCTTGTTTCTGCCATGTGCTTGAACGCCAAGACGTTCGCGCTTCTGTGAGATGAAAGACGTCCTTCTGCATATGTGGTTGCTCACACCGGTGCACTTGTTAGTGTATCCATTCAGTCCTGGGCTGCGGGGCATTCAGAAGTGGCTCTGTGGAGACGTCTGCATAGAGGCAGCTGTCAGAACACGCACACTCGATTGTTCACCAAAACATATGCAGACGCGTCCTTAGCCTGTAGATTTGGATGCACAGAGTTCCCTGTGTTCGCAAGAGACAAGGGAATCGCGTCTGTACGCACAGAAGCAATAGCGGACCGTTTCCCTCGGAGTGAACGCGAAAGAGCCGTCTATGTACTCGGAGACACGGGAACGTGCCTCAATGCGGTCACAGAGGCAGCAGCTTTTGCACAGATGCTCTGGTGATTCTGGCACTTTCCAGGCACACTCCTGAAAGTCGCGCACACTGCTGTTCACTCGCTAAACGACCTCTTGGGAAACACGTCTCCGGTCGATGGACCGCTCAGATTGCTTCTCGTGTAACTGTGAACTGTGTCAGCGCAGGGAATCCGTCTCTGTTGAGCAGATGTCAATCCTGCCTCGCTTTTGCTTTGTTGCCTCTACCAAGATGATTTCCCGTTTCTCTCTTCACTGGAGCACGCAGACACAGCCAACGCACATCAAGTGTCAAGAGACACGCTCTGCTGAGCTCAACGCTTGTGCAGATGCACATGTGCGACGAAGTCAACACACGTGCTTGTGGAGAGAAAGAAAGGGACTCCCAGGCGTGTGGAGCGACGGGGAGAAAGAGCGGGCGCTGAGGAACACAGTTTCAAACAGACTGTCTCCACACAAACAGGCACCTGTCTGCAGGTATCCTAGATCTTGATTCTTGAACTTGAGGAAACACGCGTCTGAGCAAAACTCCCAAACGCTTCCAGGAAAGACACAGGCTCTCCCACAAGCACACAAGTGTTTGCCCTCAGCTATAGATCAGGGACAAGCTTGTGAAGAGATGCCCTGCTATTCTTTCGCCTTATGGCATCATGTGTTTCGTTTCTCTTGGAGATCGATTGTTAAACGTCTTTCCTCGGGCGACTGTGAAGCATTTGCCAGCGGAGGAGAAGTAGCACGGAGCAGCATTCAGTACTGCCTACGAGTGTCTTTGCTACCCTACTAGCGGAGCTCCAAGAACAGGCACACATCTTCAGGTACCTTCCAAATGTGGATTCCCCTGCAGCCCCGTAGGCGGGCGTGCAGTACGCCAACCATCAACGGACGTTTTTCCCCTCAAGCCTGTCAGGACGTTGCTCGTCCGTCTTTCCCTCAATAGATGGGAGTAGGCGCGCTTGCGGATGTGTGCGTGTGTGTGGCCACGCGTTTGCTTAGGCATCAGTGTGTGAAAAGGTAGGTGCTTTTCTCTAGCTGCGTGTGCGTGCACGTGGTGCTGGGTGCACATCCCTGGGTGCTCGTGGAAAGGTTTCTGCATGGTTTTCGCTGAGGAATCGTGTGTGTGCACATGGACAAAGAGAAGGCGCAGCAACCAGGTTCCAGCGCCGAAGAAGGCAAAAGGCAAGGTTTCCGGCGCTATCTCCTTCACTCCCCAGTCCTAGTCGCGCAAAGCAAGCCGCTAAGCCGGCGACCGGCAAGAGAGCTACAACGAAGCATGCCGAACGGAGAAAATAGCAGCAGCGCATCTGTTCACACCTTGTTTCTGCCATGTGCTTGAACGCCAAGACGTTCGCGCTTCTGTGAGATGAAAGACGTCCTTCTGCATATGTGGTTGCTCACACCGGTGCACTTGTTAGTGTATCCATTCAGTCCTGGGCTGCGGGGCATTCAGAAGTGGCTCTGTGGAGACGTCTGCATAGAGGCAGCTGTCAGAACACGCACACTCGATTGTTCACCAAAACATATGCAGACGCGTCCTTAGCCTGTAGATTTGGATGCACAGAGTTCCCTGTGTTCGCAAGAGACAAGGGAATCGCGTCTGTACGCACAGAAGCAATAGCGGACCGTTTCCCTCGGAGTGAACGCGGAAGAGCCGTCTATGTACTCGGAGACACGGGAACGTGCCTCAATGCGGTCACAGAGGCAGCAGCTTTTGCACAGATGCTCTGGTGATTCTGGCACTTTCCAGGCACACTCCTGAAAGTCGCGCACACTGCTGTTCACTCGCTAAACGACCTCTTGGGAAACACGTCTCCGGTCGATGGACCGCTCAGATTGCTTCTCGTGTAACTGTGAACTGTGTCAGCGCAGGGAATCCGTCTCTGTTGAGCAGATGTCAATCCTGCCTCGCTTTTGCTTTGTTGCCTCTACCAAGATGATTTCCCGTTTCTCTCTTCACTGGAGCACGCAGACACAGCCAACGCACATCAAGTGTCAAGAGACACACTCTGCTGAGCTCAACGCTTGTGCAGATGCACATGTGCGACGAAGTCAACACACGTGCTTGTGGAGAGAAAGAAAGGGACTCCCAGGCGTGTGGAGCGACGGGGAGAAAGAGCGGGCGCTGAGGAACACAGTTTCAAACAGACTGTCTCCACACAAACAGGCACCTGTCTGCAGGTATCCTAGATCTTGATTCTTGAACTTGAGGAAACACGCGTCTGAGCAAAACTCCCAAACGCTTCCAGGAAAGACATAGGCTCTCCCACAAGCACACAAGTGTTTGCCCTCAGCTATAGATCAGGGACAAGCTTGTGAAGAGATGCCCTGCTATTCTTTCGCCTTATGGCATCATGTGTTTCGTTTCTCTTGGAGATCGATTGTTAAACGTCTTTCCTCGGGCGACTGTGAAGCATTTGCCAGCGGAGGAGAAGTAGCACGGAGCAGCATTCAGTACTGCCTACGAGTGTCTTTGCTACCCTACTAGCGGAGCTCCAAGAACAGGCACACATCTTCAGGTACCTTCCAAATGTGGATTCCCCTGCAGCCCCGTAGGCGGGCGTGCAGTACGCCAACCATCAACGGACGTTTTTCCCCTCAAGCCTGTCAGGACGTTGCTCGTCCGTCTTTCCCTCAATAGATGGGAGTAGGCGCGCTTGCGGATGTGTGCGTGTGTGTGGCCACGCGTTTGCTTAGGCATCAGTGTGTGAAAAGGTAGGTGCTTTTCTCTAGCTGCGTGTGCGTGCACGTGGTGCTGGGTGCACATCCCTGGGTGCTCGTGGAAAGGTTTCTGCATGGTTTTCGCTGAGGAATCGTGTGTGTGCACATGGGCAAAGAGAAGGCGCAGCAACCAGGTTCCAGCGCCGAAGAAGGCAAAAGGCAAGGTTTCCGGCGCTATCTCCTTCTCTCCGCAGACCTAGTCGCGCAAAGCAAGCCGCTAAGCCGGCGACCGGCAAGAGAGCTACAACGAAGCATGCCGAACGGAGAAAATAGCAGCAGCGCATCTGTTCACACCTTGTTTCTGCCATGTGCTTGAACGCCAAGACGTTCGCGCTTCTGTGAGATGAAAGACGTCCTTCTGCATATGTGGTTGCTCACACCGGTGCACTTGTTAGTGTATCCATTCAGTCCTGGGCTGCGGGGCATTCAGAAGTGGCTCTGTGGAGACGTCTGCATAGAGGCAGCTGTCAGAACACGCACACTCGATTGTTCACCAAAACATATGCAGACGCGTCCTTAGCCTGTAGATTTGGATGCACAGAGTTCCCTGTGTTCGCAAGAGACAAGGGAATCGCGTCTGTACGCACAGAAGCAATAGCGGACCGTTTCCCTCGGAGTGAACGCGAAAGAGCCGTCTATATACTCGCAGACACGGGAACGTGCCTCAATGCGGTCACAGAGGCAGCAGCTTTTGCACAGATGCTCTGGTGATTCTGGCACTTTCCAGGCACACTCCTGAAAGTCGCGCACACTGCTGTTCACTCGCTAAACGACCTCTTGGGAAACACGTCTCCGGTCGATGGACCGCTCAGATTGCTTCTCGTGTAACTGTGAACTGTGTCAGCGCAGGGAATCCGTCTCTGTTGAGCAGATGTCAATCCTGCCTCGCTTTTGCTTTGTTGCCTCTACCAAGATGATTTCCCGTTTCTCTCTTCACTGGAGCACGCAGACACAGCCAACGCACATCAAGTGTCAAGAGACACACTCTGCTGAGCTCAACGCTTGTGCAGATGCACATGTGCGACGAAGTCAACACACGTGCTTGTGGAGAGAAAGAAAGGGACTCCCAGGCGTGTGGAGCGACGGGGAGAAAGAGCGGGCGCTGAGGAACACAGTTTCAAACAGACTGTCTCCACACAAACAGGCACCTGTCTGCAGGTATCCTAGATCTTGATTCTTGAACTTGAGGAAACACGCGTCTGAGCAAAACTCCCAAACGCTTCCAGGAAAGACATAGGCTCTCCCACAAGCACACAAGTGTTTGCCCTCAGCTATAGATCAGGGACAAGCTTGTGAAGAGATGCCCTGCTATTCTTTCGCCTTATGGCATCATGTGTTTCGTTTCTCTTGGAGATCGATTGTTAAACGTCTTTCCTCGGGCGACTGTGAAGCATTTGCCAGCGGAGGAGAAGTAGCACGGAGCAGCATTCAGTACTGCCTACGAGTGTCTTTGCTACCCTACTAGCGGAGCTCCAAGAACAGGCACACATCTTCAGGTACCTTCCAAATGTGGATTCCCCTGCAGCCCCGTAGGCGGGCGTGCAGTACGCCAACCATCAACGGACGTTTTTCCCCTCAAGCCTGTCAGGACGTTGCTCGTCCGTCTTTCCCTCAATAGATGGGAGTAGGCGCGCTTGCGGATGTGTGCGTGTGTGTGGCCACGCGTTTGCTTAGGCATCAGTGTGTGAAAAGGTAGGTGCTTTTCTCTAGCTGCGTGTGCGTGCACGTGGTGCTGGGTGCACATCCCTGGGTGCTCGTGGAAAGGTTTCTGCATGGTTTTCGCTGAGGAATCGTGTGTGTGCACATGGACAAAGAGAAGGCGCAGCAACCAGGTTCCAGCGCCGAAGAAGGCAAAAGGCAAGGTTTCCGGCGCTATCTCCTTCTCTCCGCAGACCTAGTCGCGCAAAGCAAGCCGCTAAGCCGGCGACCGGCAAGAGAGCTACAACGAAGCATGCCGAACGGAGAAAATAGCAGCAGCGCATCTGTTCACACCTTGTTTCTGCCATGTGCTTGAACGCCAAGACGTTCGCGCTTCTGTGAGATGAAAGACGTCCTTCTGCATATGTGGTTGCTCACACCGGTGCACTTGTTAGTGTATCCATTCAGTCCTGGGCTGCGGGGCATTCAGAAGTGGCTCTGTGGAGACGTCTGCATAGAGGCAGCTGTCAGAACACGCACACTCGATTGTTCACCAAAACATATGCAGACGCGTCCTTAGCCTGTAGATTTGGATGCACAGAGTTCCCTGTGTTCGCAAGAGACAAGGGAATCGCGTCTGTACGCACAGAAGCAATAGCGGACCGTTTCCCTCAGAGTGAACGCGGAAGAGCCGTCTATGTACTCGGAGACACGGGAACGTGCCTCAATGCGGTCACAGAGGCAGCAGCTTTTGCACAGATGCTCTGGTGATTCTGGCACTTTCCAGGCACACTCCTGAAAGTCGCGCACACTGCTGTTCACTCGCTAAACGACCTCTTGGGAAACACGTCTCCGGTCGATGGACCGCTCAGATTGCTTCTCGTGTAACTGTGAACTGTGTCAGCGCAGGGAATCCGTCTCTGTTGAGCAGATGTCAATCCTGCCTCGGTTTTGCTTTGTTGCCTCTACCAAGATGATTTCCCGTTTCTCTCTTCACTGGAGCACGCAGACACAGCCAACGCACATCAAGTGTCAAGAGACACACTCTGCTGAGCTCAACGCTTGTGCAGATGCACATGTGCGACGAAGTCAACACACGTGCTTGTGGAGAGAAAGAAAGGGACTCCCAGGCGTGTGGAGCGACGGGGAGAAAGAGCGGGCGCTGAGGAACACAGTTTCAAACAGACTGTCTCCACACAAACAGGCACCTGTCTGCAGGTATCCTAGATCTTGATTCTTGAACTTGAGGAAACACGCGTCTGAGCAAAACTCCCAAACGCTTCCAGGAAAGACATAGGCTCTCCCACAAGCACACAAGTGTTTGCCCTCAGCTATAGATCAGGGACAAGCTTGTGAAGAGATGCCCTGCTATTCTTTCGCCTTATGGCATCATGTGTTTCGTTTCTCTTGGAGATCGATTGTTAAACGTCTTTCCTCGGGCGACTGTGAAGCATTTGCCAGCGGAGGAGAAGTAGCACGGAGCAGCATTCAGTACTGCCTACGAGTGTCTTTGCTACCCTACTAGCGGAGCTCCAAGAACAGGCACACATCTTCAGGTACCTTCCAAATGTGGATTCCCCTGCAGCCCCGTAGGCGGGCGTGCAGTACGCCAACCATCAACGGACGTTTTTCCCCTCAAGCCTGTCAGGACGTTGCTCGTCCGTCTTTCCCTCAATAGATGGGAGTAGGCGCGCTTGCGGATGTGTGCGTGTGTGTGGCCACGCGTTTGCTTAGGCATCAGTGTGTGAAAAGGTAGGTGCTTTTCTCTAGCTGCGTGTGCGTGCACGTGGTGCTGGGTGCACATCCCTGGGTGCTCGTGGAAAGGTTTCTGCATGGTTTTCGCTGAGGAATCGTGTGTGTGCACATGGGCAAAGAGAAGGCGCAGCAACCAGGTTCCAGCGCCGAAGAAGGCAAAAGGCAAGGTTTCCGGCGCTATCTCCTTCTCTCCGCAGATCTAGTCGCGCAAAGCAAGCCGCTAAGCCGGCGACCGGCAAGAGAGCTACAACGAAGCATGCCGAACGGAGAAAATAGCA
This sequence comes from Patagioenas fasciata, assembly GCF_037038585.1. Taxonomy (NCBI): domain Eukaryota; kingdom Metazoa; phylum Chordata; class Aves; order Columbiformes; family Columbidae; genus Patagioenas; species Patagioenas fasciata. The sequence goes on along the minus strand of NC_092520.1, from coordinate 132,587,894 downwards.
GCAGCGCATCTGTTCACACCTTGTTTCTGCCATGTGCTTGAACGCCAAGACGTTCGCGCTTCTGTGAGATGAAAGACGTCCTTCTGCATATGTGGTTGCTCACACCGGTGCACTTGTTAGTGTATCCATTCAGTCCTGGGCTGCGGGGCATTCAGAAGTGGCTCTGTGGAGACGTCTGCATAGAGGCAGCTGTCAGAACACGCACACTCGATTGTTCACCAAAACATATGCAGACGCGTCCTTAGCCTGTAGATTTGGATGCACAGAGTTCCCTGTGTTCGCAAGAGACAAGGGAATCGCGTCTGTACGCACAGAAGCAATAGCGGACCGTTTCCCTCGGAGTGAACGCGAAAGAGCCGTCTATATACTCGCAGACACGGGAACGTGCCTCAATGCGGTCACAGAGGCAGCAGCTTTTGCACAGATGCTCTGGTGATTCTGGCACTTTCCAGGCACACTCCTGAAAGTCGCGCACACTGCTGTTCACTCGCTAAACGACCTCTTGGGAAACACGTCTCCGGTCGATGGACCGCTCAGATTGCTTCTCGTGTAACTGTGAACTGTGTCAGCGCAGGGAATCCGTCTCTGTTGAGCAGATGTCAATCCTGCCTCGCTTTTGCTTTGTTGCCTCTACCAAGATGATTTCCCGTTTCTCTCTTCACTGGAGCACGCAGACACAGCCAACGCACATCAAGTGTCAAGAGACACACTCTGCTGAGCTCAACGCTTGTGCAGATGCACATGTGCGACGAAGTCAACACACGTGCTTGTGGAGAGAAAGAAAGGGACTCCCAGGCGTGTGGAGCGACGGGGAGAAAGAGCGGGCGCTGAGGAACACAGTTTCAAACAGACTGTCTCCACACAAACAGGCACCTGTCTGCAGGTATCCTAGATCTTGATTCTTGAACTTGAGGAAACACGCGTCTGAGCAAAACTCCCAAACGCTTCCAGGAAAGACATAGGCTCTCCCACAAGCACACAAGTGTTTGCCCTCAGCTATAGATCAGGGACAAGCTTGTGAAGAGATGCCCTGCTATTCTTTCGCCTTATGGCATCATGTGTTTCGTTTCTCTTGGAGATCGATTGTTAAACGTCTTTCCTCGGGCGACTGTGAAGCATTTGCCAGCGGAGGAGAAGTAGCACGGAGCAGCATTCAGTACTGCCTACGAGTGTCTTTGCTACCCTACTAGCGGAGCTCCAAGAACAGGCACACATCTTCAGGTACCTTCCAAATGTGGATTCCCCTGCAGCCCCGTAGGCGGGCGTGCAGTAGGCCAACCATCAACGGACGTTTTTCCCCTCAAGCCTGTCAGGACGTTGCTCGTCCGTCTTTCCCTCAATAGATGGGAGTAGGCGCGCTTGCGGATGTGTGCGTGTGTGTGGCCACGCGTTTGCTTAGGCATCAGTGTGTGAAAAGGTAGGTGCTTTTCTCTAGCTGCGTGTGCGTGCACGTGGTGCTGGGTGCACATCCCTGGGTGCTCGTGGAAAGGTTTCTGCATGGTTTTCGCTGAGGAATCGTGTGTGTGCACATGGACAAAGAGAAGGCGCAGCAACCAGGTTCCAGCGCCGAAGAAGGCAAAAGGCAAGGTTTCCGGCGCTATCTCCTTCACTCCCCAGTCCTAGTCGCGCAAAGCAAGCCGCTAAGCCGGCGACCGGCAAGAGAGCTACAACGAAGCATGCCGAACGGAGAAAATAGCAGCAGCGCATCTGTTCACACCTTGTTTCTGCCATGTGCTTGAACGCCAAGACGTTCGCGCTTCTGTGAGATGAAAGACGTCCTTCTGCATATGTGGTTGCTCACACCGGTGCACTTGTTAGTGTATCCATTCAGTCCTGGGCTGCGGGGCATTCAGAAGTGGCTCTGTGGAGACGTCTGCATAGAGGCAGCTGTCAGAACACGCACACTCGATTGTTCACCAAAACATATGCAGACGCGTCCTTAGCCTGTAGATTTGGATGCACAGAGTTCCCTGTGTTCGCAAGAGACAAGGGAATCGCGTCTGTACGCACAGAAGCAATAGCGGACCGTTTCCCTCGGAGTGAACGCGGAAGAGCCGTCTATGTACTCGGAGACACGGGAACGTGCCTCAATGCGGTCACAGAGGCAGCAGCTTTTGCACAGATGCTCTGGTGATTCTGGCACTTTCCAGGCACACTCCTGAAAGTCGCGCACACTGCTGTTCACTCGCTAAACGACCTCTTGGGAAACACGTCTCCGGTCGATGGACCGCTCAGATTGCTTCTCGTGTAACTGTGAACTGTGTCAGCGCAGGGAATCCGTCTCTGTTGAGCAGATGTCAATCCTGCCTCGCTTTTGCTTTGTTGCCTCTACCAAGATGATTTCCCGTTTCTCTCTTCACTGGAGCACGCAGACACAGCCAACGCACATCAAGTGTCAAGAGACACACTCTGCTGAGCTCAACGCTTGTGCAGATGCACATGTGCGACGAAGTCAACACACGTGCTTGTGGAGAGAAAGAAAGGGACTCCCAGGCGTGTGGAGCGACGGGGAGAAAGAGCGGGCGCTGAGGAACACAGTTTCAAACAGACTGTCTCCACACAAACAGGCACCTGTCTGCAGGTATCCTAGATCTTGATTCTTGAACTTGAGGAAACACGCGTCTGAGCAAAACTCCCAAACGCTTCCAGGAAAGACATAGGCTCTCCCACAAGCACACAAGTGTTTGCCCTCAGCTATAGATCAGGGACAAGCTTGTGAAGAGATGCCCTGCTATTCTTTCGCCTTATGGCATCATGTGTTTCGTTTCTCTTGGAGATCGATTGTTAAACGTCTTTCCTCGGGCGACTGTGAAGCATTTGCCAGCGGAGGAGAAGTAGCACGGAGCAGCATTCAGTACTGCCTACGAGTGTCTTTGCTACCCTACTAGCGGAGCTCCAAGAACAGGCACACATCTTCAGGTACCTTCCAAATGTGGATTCCCCTGCAGCCCCGTAGGCGGGCGTGCAGTAGGCCAACCATCAACGGACGTTTTTCCCCTCAAGCCTGTCAGGACGTTGCTCGTCCGTCTTTCCCTCAATAGATGGGAGTAGGCGCGCTTGCGGATGTGTGCGTGTGTGTGGCCACGCGTTTGCTTAGGCATCAGTGTGTGAAAAGGTAGGTGCTTTTCTCTAGCTGCGTGTGCGTGCACGTGGTGCTGGGTGCACATCCCTGGGTGCTCGTGGAAAGGTTTCTGCATGGTTTTCGCTGAGGAATCGTGTGTGTGCACATGGACAAAGAGAAGGCGCAGCAACCAGGTTCCAGCGCCGAAGAAGGCAAAAGGCAAGGTTTCCGGCGCTATCTCCTTCACTCCCCAGTCCTAGTCGCGCAAAGCAAGCCGCTAAGCCGGCGACCGGCAAGAGAGCTACAACGAAGCATGCCGAACGGAGAAAATAGCAGCAGCGCATCTGTTCACACCTTGTTTCTGCCATGTGCTTGAACGCCAAGACGTTCGCGCTTCTGTGAGATGAAAGACGTCCTTCTGCATATGTGGTTGCTCACACCGGTGCACTTGTTAGTGTATCCATTCAGTCCTGGGCTGCGGGGCATTCAGAAGTGGCTCTGTGGAGACGTCTGCATAGAGGCAGCTGTCAGAACACGCACACTCGATTGTTCACCAAAACATATGCAGACGCGTCCTTAGCCTGTAGATTTGGATGCACAGAGTTCCCTGTGTTCGCAAGAGACAAGGGAATCGCGTCTGTACGCACAGAAGCAATAGCGGACCGTTTCCCTCGGAGTGAACGCGGAAGAGCCGTCTATGTACTCGGAGACACGGGAACGTGCCTCAATGCGGTCACAGAGGCAGCAGCTTTTGCACAGATGCTCTGGTGATTCTGGCACTTTCCAGGCACACTCCTGAAAGTCGCGCACACTGCTGTTCACTCGCTAAACGACCTCTTGGGAAACACGTCTCCGGTCGATGGACCGCTCAGATTGCTTCTCGTGTAACTGTGAACTGTGTCAGCGCAGGGAATCCGTCTCTGTTGAGCAGATGTCAATCCTGCCTCGCTTTTGCTTTGTTGCCTCTACCAAGATGATTTCCCGTTTCTCTCTTCACTGGAGCACGCAGACACAGCCAACGCACATCAAGTGTCAAGAGACACACTCTGCTGAGCTCAACGCTTGTGCAGATGCACATGTGCGACGAAGTCAACACACGTGCTTGTGGAGAGAAAGAAAGGGACTCCCAGGCGTGTGGAGCGACGGGGAGAAAGAGCGGGCGCTGAGGAACACAGTTTCAAACAGACTGTCTCCACACAAACAGGCACCTGTCTGCAGGTATCCTAGATCTTGATTCTTGAACTTGAGGAAACACGCGTCTGAGCAAAACTCCCAAACGCTTCCAGGAAAGACATAGGCTCTCCCACAAGCACACAAGTGTTTGCCCTCAGCTATAGATCAGGGACAAGCTTGTGAAGAGATGCCCTGCTATTCTTTCGCCTTATGGCATCATGTGTTTCGTTTCTCTTGGAGATCGATTGTTAAACGTCTTTCCTCGGGCGACTGTGAAGCATTTGCCAGCGGAGGAGAAGTAGCACGGAGCAGCATTCAGTACTGCCTACGAGTGTCTTTGCTACCCTACTAGCGGAGCTCCAAGAACAGGCACACATCTTCAGGTACCTTCCAAATGTGGATTCCCCTGCAGCCCCGTAGGCGGGCGTGCAGTACGCCAACCATCAACGGACGTTTTTCCCCTCAAGCCTGTCAGGACGTTGCTCGTCCGTCTTTCCCTCAATAGATGGGAGTAGGCGCGCTTGCGGATGTGTGCGTGTGTGTGGCCACGCGTTTGCTTAGGCATCAGTGTGTGAAAAGGTAGGTGCTTTTCTCTAGCTGCGTGTGCGTGCACGTGGTGCTGGGTGCACATCCCTGGGTGCTCGTGGAAAGGTTTCTGCATGGTTTTCGCTGAGGAATCGTGTGTGTGCACATGGACAAAGAGAAGGCGCAGCAACCAGGTTCCAGCGCCGAAGAAGGCAAAAGGCAAGGTTTCCGGCGCTATCTCCTTCTCTCCGCAGACCTAGTCGCGCAAAGCAAGCCGCTAAGCCGGCGACCGGCAAGAGAGCTACAACGAAGCATGCCGAACGGAGAAAATAGCAGCAGCGCATCTGTTCACACCTTGTTTCTGCCATGTGCTTGAACGCCAAGACGTTCGCGCTTCTGTGAGATGAAAGACGTCCTTCTGCATATGTGGTTGCTCACACCGGTGCACTTGTTAGTGTATCCATTCAGTCCTGGGCTGCGGGGCATTCAGAAGTGGCTCTGTGGAGACGTCTGCATAGAGGCAGCTGTCAGAACACGCACACTCGATTGTTCACCAAAACATATGCAGACGCGTCCTTAGCCTGTAGATTTGGATGCACAGAGTTCCCTGTGTTCGCAAGAGACAAGGGAATCGCGTCTGTACGCACAGAAGCAATAGCGGACCGTTTCCCTCAGAGTGAACGCGGAAGAGCCGTCTATGTACTCGGAGACACGGGAACGTGCCTCAATGCGGTCACAGAGGCAGCAGCTTTTGCACAGATGCTCTGGTGATTCTGGCACTTTCCAGGCACACTCCTGAAAGTCGCGCACACTGCTGTTCACTCGCTAAACGACCTCTTGGGAAACACGTCTCCGGTCGATGGACCGCTCAGATTGCTTCTCGTGTAACTGTGAACTGTGTCAGCGCAGGGAATCCGTCTCTGTTGAGCAGATGTCAATCCTGCCTCGGTTTTGCTTTGTTGCCTCTACCAAGATGATTTCCCGTTTCTCTCTTCACTGGAGCACGCAGACACAGCCAACGCACATCAAGTGTCAAGAGACACACTCTGCTGAGCTCAACGCTTGTGCAGATGCACATGTGCGACGAAGTCAACACACGTGCTTGTGGAGAGAAAGAAAGGGACTCCCAGGCGTGTGGAGCGACGGGGAGAAAGAGCGGGCGCTGAGGAACACAGTTTCAAACAGACTGTCTCCACACAAACAGGCACCTGTCTGCAGGTATCCTAGATCTTGATTCTTGAACTTGAGGAAACACGCGTCTGAGCAAAACTCCCAAACGCTTCCAGGAAAGACATAGGCTCTCCCACAAGCACACAAGTGTTTGCCCTCAGCTATAGATCAGGGACAAGCTTGTGAAGAGATGCCCTGCTATTCTTTCGCCTTATGGCATCATGTGTTTCGTTTCTCTTGGAGATCGATTGTTAAACGTCTTTCCTCGGGCGACTGTGAAGCATTTGCCAGCGGAGGAGAAGTAGCACGGAGCAGCATTCAGTACTGCCTACGAGTGTCTTTGCTACCCTACTAGCGGAGCTCCAAGAACAGGCACACATCTTCAGGTACCTTCCAAATGTGGATTCCCCTGCAGCCCCGTAGGCGGGCGTGCAGTACGCCAACCATCAACGGACGTTTTTCCCCTCAAGCCTGTCAGGACGTTGCTCGTCCGTCTTTCCCTCAATAGATGGGAGTAGGCGCGCTTGCGGATGTGTGCGTGTGTGTGGCCACGCGTTTGCTTAGGCATCAGTGTGTGAAAAGGTAGGTGCTTTTCTCTAGCTGCGTGTGCGTGCACGTGGTGCTGGGTGCACATCCCTGGGTGCTCGTGGAAAGGTTTCTGCATGGTTTTCGCTGAGGAATCGTGTGTGTGCACATGGGCAAAGAGAAGGCGCAGCAACCAGGTTCCAGCGCCGAAGAAGGCAAAAGGCAAGGTTTCCGGCGCTATCTCCTTCTCTCCGCAGATCTAGTCGCGCAAAGCAAGCCGCTAAGCCGGCGACCGGCAAGAGAGCTACAACGAAGCATGCCGAACGGAGAAAATAGCAGCAGCGCATCTGTTCACACCTTGTTTCTGCCATGTGCTTGAACGCCAAGACGTTCGCGCTTCTGTGAGATGAAAGACGTCCTTCTGCATATGTGGTTGCTCACACCGGTGCACTTGTTAGTGTATCCATTCAGTCCTGGGCTGCGGGGCATTCAGAAGTGGCTCTGTGGAGACGTCTGCATAGAGGCAGCTGTCAGAACACGCACACTCGATTGTTCACCAAAACATATGCAGACGCGTCCTTAGCCTGTAGATTTGGATGCACAGAGTTCCCTGTGTTCGCAAGAGACAAGGGAATCGCGTCTGTACGCACAGAAGCAATAGCGGACCGTTTCCCTCGGAGTGAACGCGAAAGAGCCGTCTATATACTCGCAGACACGGGAACGTGCCTCAATGCGGTCACAGAGGCAGCAGCTTTTGCACAGATGCTCTGGTGATTCTGGCACTTTCCAGGCACACTCCTGAAAGTCGCGCACACTGCTGTTCACTCGCTAAACGACCTCTTGGGAAACACGTCTCCGGTCGATGGACCGCTCAGATTGCTTCTCGTGTAACTGTGAACTGTGTCAGCGCAGGGAATCCGTCTCTGTTGAGCAGATGTCAATCCTGCCTCGCTTTTGCTTTGTTGCCTCTACCAAGATGATTTCCCGTTTCTCTCTTCACTGGAGCACGCAGACACAGCCAACGCACATCAAGTGTCAAGAGACACACTCTGCTGAGCTCAACGCTTGTGCAGATGCACATGTGCGACGAAGTCAACACACGTGCTTGTGGAGAGAAAGAAAGGGACTCCCAGGCGTGTGGAGCGACGGGGAGAAAGAGCGGGCGCTGAGGAACACAGTTTCAAACAGACTGTCTCCACACAAACAGGCACCTGTCTGCAGGTATCCTAGATCTTGATTCTTGAACTTGAGGAAACACGCGTCTGAGCAAAACTCCCAAACGCTTCCAGGAAAGACATAGGCTCTCCCACAAGCACACAAGTGTTTGCCCTCAGCTATAGATCAGGGACAAGCTTGTGAAGAGATGCCCTGCTATTCTTTCGCCTTATGGCATCATGTGTTTCGTTTCTCTTGGAGATCGATTGTTAAACGTCTTTCCTCGGGCGACTGTGAAGCATTTGCCAGCGGAGGAGAAGTAGCACGGAGCAGCATTCAGTACTGCCTACGAGTGTCTTTGCTACCCTACTAGCGGAGCTCCAAGAACAGGCACACATCTTCAGGTACCTTCCAAATGTGGATTCCCCTGCAGCCCCGTAGGCGGGCGTGCAGTAGGCCAACCATCAACGGACGTTTTTCCCCTCAAGCCTGTCAGGACGTTGCTCGTCCGTCTTTCCCTCAATAGATGGGAGTAGGCGCGCTTGCGGATGTGTGCGTGTGTGTGGCCACGCGTTTGCTTAGGCATCAGTGTGTGAAAAGGTAGGTGCTTTTCTCTAGCTGCGTGTGCGTGCACGTGGTGCTGGGTGCACATCCCTGGGTGCTCGTGGAAAGGTTTCTGCATGGTTTTCGCTGAGGAATCGTGTGTGTGCACATGGACAAAGAGAAGGCGCAGCAACCAGGTTCCAGCGCCGAAGAAGGCAAAAGGCAAGGTTTCCGGCGCTATCTCCTTCACTCCCCAGTCCTAGTCGCGCAAAGCAAGCCGCTAAGCCGGCGACCGGCAAGAGAGCTACAACGAAGCATGCCGAACGGAGAAAATAGCAGCAGCGCATCTGTTCACACCTTGTTTCTGCCATGTGCTTGAACGCCAAGACGTTCGCGCTTCTGTGAGATGAAAGACGTCCTTCTGCATATGTGGTTGCTCACACCGGTGCACTTGTTAGTGTATCCATTCAGTCCTGGGCTGCGGGGCATTCAGAAGTGGCTCTGTGGAGACGTCTGCATAGAGGCAGCTGTCAGAACACGCACACTCGATTGTTCACCAAAACATATGCAGACGCGTCCTTAGCCTGTAGATTTGGATGCACAGAGTTCCCTGTGTTCGCAAGAGACAAGGGAATCGCGTCTGTACGCACAGAAGCAATAGCGGACCGTTTCCCTCGGAGTGAACGCGGAAGAGCCGTCTATGTACTCGGAGACACGGGAACGTGCCTCAATGCGGTCACAGAGGCAGCAGCTTTTGCACAGATGCTCTGGTGATTCTGGCACTTTCCAGGCACACTCCTGAAAGTCGCGCACACTGCTGTTCACTCGCTAAACGACCTCTTGGGAAACACGTCTCCGGTCGATGGACCGCTCAGATTGCTTCTCGTGTAACTGTGAACTGTGTCAGCGCAGGGAATCCGTCTCTGTTGAGCAGATGTCAATCCTGCCTCGCTTTTGCTTTGTTGCCTCTACCAAGATGATTTCCCGTTTCTCTCTTCACTGGAGCACGCAGACACAGCCAACGCACATCAAGTGTCAAGAGACACACTCTGCTGAGCTCAACGCTTGTGCAGATGCACATGTGCGACGAAGTCAACACACGTGCTTGTGGAGAGAAAGAAAGGGACTCCCAGGCGTGTGGAGCGACGGGGAGAAAGAGCGGGCGCTGAGGAACACAGTTTCAAACAGACTGTCTCCACACAAACAGGCACCTGTCTGCAGGTATCCTAGATCTTGATTCTTGAACTTGAGGAAACACGCGTCTGAGCAAAACTCCCAAACGCTTCCAGGAAAGACATAGGCTCTCCCACAAGCACACAAGTGTTTGCCCTCAGCTATAGATCAGGGACAAGCTTGTGAAGAGATGCCCTGCTATTCTTTCGCCTTATGGCATCATGTGTTTCGTTTCTCTTGGAGATCGATTGTTAAACGTCTTTCCTCGGGCGACTGTGAAGCATTTGCCAGCGGAGGAGAAGTAGCACGGAGCAGCATTCAGTACTGCCTACGAGTGTCTTTGCTACCCTACTAGCGGAGCTCCAAGAACAGGCACACATCTTCAGGTACCTTCCAAATGTGGATTCCCCTGCAGCCCCGTAGGCGGGCGTGCAGTAGGCCAACCATCAACGGACGTTTTTCCCCTCAAGCCTGTCAGGACGTTGCTCGTCCGTCTTTCCCTCAATAGATGGGAGTAGGCGCGCTTGCGGATGTGTGCGTGTGTGTGGCCACGCGTTTGCTTAGGCATCAGTGTGTGAAAAGGTAGGTGCTTTTCTCTAGCTGCGTGTGCGTGCACGTGGTGCTGGGTGCACATCCCTGGGTGCTCGTGGAAAGGTTTCTGCATGGTTTTCGCTGAGGAATCGTGTGTGTGCACATGGACAAAGAGAAGGCGCAGCAACCAGGTTCCAGCGCCGAAGAAGGCAAAAGGCAAGGTTTCCGGCGCTATCTCCTTCACTCCCCAGTCCTAGTCGCGCAAAGCAAGCCGCTAAGCCGGCGACCGGCAAGAGAGCTACAACGAAGCATGCCGAACGGAGAAAATAGCAGCAGCGCATCTGTTCACACCTTGTTTCTGCCATGTGCTTGAACGCCAAGACGTTCGCGCTTCTGTGAGATGAAAGACGTCCTTCTGCATATGTGGTTGCTCACACCGGTGCACTTGTTAGTGTATCCATTCAGTCCTGGGCTGCGGGGCATTCAGAAGTGGCTCTGTGGAGACGTCTGCATAGAGGCAGCTGTCAGAACACGCACACTCGATTGTTCACCAAAACATATGCAGACGCGTCCTTAGCCTGTAGATTTGGATGCACAGAGTTCCCTGTGTTCGCAAGAGACAAGGGAATCGCGTCTGTACGCACAGAAGCAATAGCGGACCGTTTCCCTCGGAGTGAACGCGGAAGAGCCGTCTATGTACTCGGAGACACGGGAACGTGCCTCAATGCGGTCACAGAGGCAGCAGCTTTTGCACAGATGCTCTGGTGATTCTGGCACTTTCCAGGCACACTCCTGAAAGTCGCGCACACTGCTGTTCACTCGCTAAACGACCTCTTGGGAAACACGTCTCCGGTCGATGGACCGCTCAGATTGCTTCTCGTGTAACTGTGAACTGTGTCAGCGCAGGGAATCCGTCTCTGTTGAGCAGATGTCAATCCTGCCTCGCTTTTGCTTTGTTGCCTCTACCAAGATGATTTCCCGTTTCTCTCTTCACTGGAGCACGCAGACACAGCCAACGCACATCAAGTGTCAAGAGACACACTCTGCTGAGCTCAACGCTTGTGCAGATGCACATGTGCGACGAAGTCAACACACGTGCTTGTGGAGAGAAAGAAAGGGACTCCCAGGCGTGTGGAGCGACGGGGAGAAAGAGCGGGCGCTGAGGAACACAGTTTCAAACAGACTGTCTCCACACAAACAGGCACCTGTCTGCAGGTATCCTAGATCTTGATTCTTGAACTTGAGGAAACACGCGTCTGAGCAAAACTCCCAAACGCTTCCAGGAAAGACATAGGCTCTCCCACAAGCACACAAGTGTTTGCCCTCAGCTATAGATCAGGGACAAGCTTGTGAAGAGATGCCCTGCTATTCTTTCGCCTTATGGCATCATGTGTTTCGTTTCTCTTGGAGATCGATTGTTAAACGTCTTTCCTCGGGCGACTGTGAAGCATTTGCCAGCGGAGGAGAAGTAGCACGGAGCAGCATTCAGTACTGCCTACGAGTGTCTTTGCTACCCTACTAGCGGAGCTCCAAGAACAGGCACACATCTTCAGGTACCTTCCAAATGTGGATTCCCCTGCAGCCCCGTAGGCGGGCGTGCAGTAGGCCAACCATCAACGGACGTTTTTCCCCTCAAGCCTGTCAGGACGTTGCTCGTCCGTCTTTCCCTCAATAGATGGGAGTAGGCGCGCTTGCGGATGTGTGCGTGTGTGTGGCCACGCGTTTGCTTAGGCATCAGTGTGTGAAAAGGTAGGTGCTTTTCTCTAGCTGCGTGTGCGTGCACGTGGTGCTGGGTGCACATCCCTGGGTGCTCGTGGAAAGGTTTCTGCATGGTTTTCGCTGAGGAATCGTGTGTGTGCACATGGACAAAGAGAAGGCGCAGCAACCAGGTTCCAGCGCCGAAGAAGGCAAAAGGCAAGGTTTCCGGCGCTATCTCCTTCACTCCCCAGTCCTAGTCGCGCAAAGCAAGCCGCTAAGCCGGCGACCGGCAAGAGAGCTACAACGAAGCATGCCGAACGGAGAAAATAGCAGCAGCGCATCTGTTCACACCTTGTTTCTGCCATGTGCTTGAACGCCAAGACGTTCGCGCTTCTGTGAGATGAAAGACGTCCTTCTGCATATGTGGTTGCTCACACCGGTGCACTTGTTAGTGTATCCATTCAGTCCTGGGCTGCGGGGCATTCAGAAGTGGCTCTGTGGAGACGTCTGCATAGAGGCAGCTGTCAGAACACGCACACTCGATTGTTCACCAAAACATATGCAGACGCGTCCTTAGCCTGTAGATTTGGATGCACAGAGTTCCCTGTGTTCGCAAGAGACAAGGGAATCGCGTCTGTACGCACAGAAGCAATAGCGGACCGTTTCCCTCGGAGTGAACGCGGAAGAGCCGTCTATGTACTCGGAGACACGGGAACGTGCCTCAATGCGGTCACAGAGGCAGCAGCTTTTGCACAGATGCTCTGGTGATTCTGGCACTTTCCAGGCACACTCCTGAAAGTCGCGCACACTGCTGTTCACTCGCTAAACGACCTCTTGGGAAACACGTCTCCGGTCGATGGACCGCTCAGATTGCTTCTCGTGTAACTGTGAACTGTGTCAGCGCAGGGAATCCGTCTCTGTTGAGCAGATGTCAATCCTGCCTCGCTTTTGCTTTGTTGCCTCTACCAAGATGATTTCCCGTTTCTCTCTTCACTGGAGCACGCAGACACAGCCAACGCACATCAAGTGTCAAGAGACACACTCTGCTGAGCTCAACGCTTGTGCAGATGCACATGTGCGACGAAGTCAACACACGTGCTTGTGGAGAGAAAGAAAGGGACTCCCAGGCGTGTGGAGCGACGGGGAGAAAGAGCGGGCGCTGAGGAACACAGTTTCAAACAGACTGTCTCCACACAAACAGGCACCTGTCTGCAGGTATCCTAGATCTTGATTCTTGAACTTGAGGAAACACGCGTCTGAGCAAAACTCCCAAACGCTTCCAGGAAAGACATAGGCTCTCCCACAAGCACACAAGTGTTTGCCCTCAGCTATAGATCAGGGACAAGCTTGTGAAGAGATGCCCTGCTATTCTTTCGCCTTATGGCATCATGTGTTTCGTTTCTCTTGGAGATCGATTGTTAAACGTCTTTCCTCGGGCGACTGTGAAGCATTTGCCAGCGGAGGAGAAGTAGCACGGAGCAGCATTCAGTACTGCCTACGAGTGTCTTTGCTACCCTACTAGCGGAGCTCCAAGAACAGGCACACATCTTCAGGTACCTTCCAAATGTGGATTCCCCTGCAGCCCCGTAGGCGGGCGTGCAGTACGCCAACCATCAACGGACGTTTTTCCCCTCAAGCCTGTCAGGACGTTGCTCGTCCGTCTTTCCCTCAATAGATGGGAGTAGGCGCGCTTGCGGATGTGTGCGTGTGTGTGGCCACGCGTTTGCTTAGGCATCAGTGTGTGAAAAGGTAGGTGCTTTTCTCTAGCTGCGTGTGCGTGCACGTGGTGCTGGGTGCACATCCCTGGGTGCTCGTGGAAAGGTTTCTGCATGGTTTTCGCTGAGGAATCGTGTGTGTGCACATGGGCAAAGAGAAGGCGCAGCAACCAGGTTCCAGCGCCGAAGAAGGCAAAAGGCAAGGTTTCCGGCGCTATCTCCTTCTCTCCGCAGACCTAGTCGCGCAAAGCAAGCCGCTAAGCCGGCGACCGGCAAGAGAGCTACAACGAAGCATGCCGAACGGAGAAAATAGCAGCAGCGCATCTGTTCACACCTTGTTTCTGCCATGTGCTTGAACGCCAAGACGTTCGCGCTTCTGTGAGATGAAAGACGTCCTTCTGCATATGTGGTTGCTCACACCGGTGCACTTGTTAGTGTATCCATTCAGTCCTGGGCTGCGGGGCATTCAGAAGTGGCTCTGTGGAGACGTCTGCATAGAGGCAGCTGTCAGAACACGCACACTCGATTGTTCACCAAAACATATGCAGACGCGTCCTTAGCCTGTAGATTTGGATGCACAGAGTTCCCTGTGTTCGCAAGAGACAAGGGAATCGCGTCTGTACGCACAGAAGCAATAGCGGACCGTTTCCCTCGGAGTGAACGCGAAAGAGCCGTCTATATACTCGCAGACACGGGAACGTGCCTCAATGCGGTCACAGAGGCAGCAGCTTTTGCACAGATGCTCTGGTGATTCTGGCACTTTCCAGGCACACTCCTGAAAGTCGCGCACACTGCTGTTCACTCGCTAAACGACCTCTTGGGAAACACGTCTCCGGTCGATGGACCGCTCAGATTGCTTCTCGTGTAACTGTGAACTGTGTCAGCGCAGGGAATCCGTCTCTGTTGAGCAGATGTCAATCCTGCCTCGCTTTTGCTTTGTTGCCTCTACCAAGATGATTTCCCGTTTCTCTCTTCACTGGAGCACGCAGACACAGCCAACGCACATCAAGTGTCAAGAGACACACTCTGCTGAGCTCAACGCTTGTGCAGATGCACATGTGCGACGAAGTCAACACACGTGCTTGTGGAGAGAAAGAAAGGGACTCCCAGGCGTGTGGAGCGACGGGGAGAAAGAGCGGGCGCTGAGGAACACAGTTTCAAACAGACTGTCTCCACACAAACAGGCACCTGTCTGCAGGTATCCTAGATCTTGATTCTTGAACTTGAGGAAACACGCGTCTGAGCAAAACTCCCAAACGCTTCCAGGAAAGACATAGGCTCTCCCACAAGCACACAAGTGTTTGCCCTCAGCTATAGATCAGGGACAAGCTTGTGAAGAGATGCCCTGCTATTCTTTCGCCTTATGGCATCATGTGTTTCGTTTCTCTTGGAGATCGATTGTTAAACGTCTTTCCTCGGGCGACTGTGAAGCATTTGCCAGCGGAGGAGAAGTAGCACGGAGCAGCATTCAGTACTGCCTACGAGTGTCTTTGCTACCCTACTAGCGGAGCTCCAAGAACAGGCACACATCTTCAGGTACCTTCCAAATGTGGATTCCCCTGCAGCCCCGTAGGCGGGCGTGCAGTAGGCCAACCATCAACGGACGTTTTTCCCCTCAAGCCTGTCAGGACGTTGCTCGTCCGTCTTTCCCTCAATAGATGGGAGTAGGCGCGCTTGCGGATGTGTGCGTGTGTGTGGCCACGCGTTTGCTTAGGCATCAGTGTGTGAAAAGGTAGGTGCTTTTCTCTAGCTGCGTGTGCGTGCACGTGGTGCTGGGTGCACATCCCTGGGTGCTCGAGGTAAGGTTTCTGCATGGTTTTCGCTGAGGAATCGTGTGTGTGCACATGGACAAAGAGAAGGCGCAGCAACCAGGTTCCAGCGCCGAAGAAGGCAGAAGGCAAGGTTTCCGGCGCTATCTCCTTCACTCCCCAGTCCTAGTCGCGCAAAGCAAGCCGCTAAGCCGGCGACCGGCAAGAGAGCTACAACGAAGCATGCCGAACGGAGAAAATAGCAGCAGCGCATCTGTTCACACCTTGTTTCTGCCATGTGCTTGAACGCCAAGACGTTCGCGCTTCTGTGAGATGAAAGACGTCCTTCTGCATATGTGGTTGCTCACACCGGTGCACTTGTTAGTGTATCCATTCAGTCCTGGGCTGCGGGGCATTCAGAAGTGGCTCTGTGGAGACGTCTGCATAGAGGCAGCTGTCAGAACACGCACACTCGATTGTTCACCAAAACATATGCAGACGCGTCCTTAGCCTGTAGATTTGGATGCACAGAGTTCCCTGTGTTCGCAAGAGACAAGGGAATCGCGTCTGTACGCACAGAAGCAATAGCGGACCGTTTCCCTCGGAGCGAACGCGAAAGAGCCGTCTATATACTCGGAGACACGGGAACGTGCCTCAATGCGGTCACAGAGGCAGCAGCTTTTGCACAGATGCTCTGGTGATTCTGGCACTTTCCAGGCACACTCCTGAAAGTCGCGCACACTGCTGTTCACTCGCTAAACGACCTCTTGGGAAACACGTCTCCGGTCGATGGACCGCTCAGATTGCTGCTCGTGTAACTGTGAACTGTGTCAGCGCAGGGAATCCGTCTCTGTTGAGCAGATGTCAATCCTGCCTCGCTTTTGCTTTGTTGCCTCTACCAAGATGATTTCCCGTTTCTCTCTTCACTGGAGCACGCAGACACAGCCAACGCACATCAAGTGTCAAGAGACACACTCTGCTGAGCTCAACGCTTGTGCAGATGCACATGTGCGACGAAGTCAACACACGTGCTTGTGGAGAGAAAGAAAGGGACTCCCAGGCGTGTGGAGCGACGGGGAGAAAGAGCGGGCGCTGAGGAACACAGTTTCAAACAGACTGTCTCCACACAAACAGGCACCTGTCTGCAGGTATCCTAGATCTTGATTCTTGAACTTGAGGAAACACGCGTCTGAGCAAAACTCCCAAACGCTTCCAGGAAAGACACAGGCTCTCCCACAAGCACACAAGTGTTTGCCCTCAGCTATAGATCAGGGACAAGCTTGTGAAGAGATGCCCTGCTATTCTTTCGCCTTATGGCATCATGTGTTTCGTTTCTCTTGGAGATCGATTGTTAAACGTCTTTCCTCGGGCGACTGTGAAGCATTTGCCAGCGGAGGAGAAGTAGCACGGAGCAGCATTCAGTACTGCCTACGAGTGTCTTTGCTACCCTACTAGCGGAGCTCCAAGAACAGGCACACATCTTCAGGTACCTTCCAAATGTGGATTCCCCTGCAGCCCCGTAGGCGGGCGTGCAGTACGCCAACCATCAACGGGCGTTTTTCCCCTCAAGCCTGTCAGGACGTTGCTCGTCCGTCTTTCCCTCAATAGATGGGAGTAGGCGCGCTTGCGGATGTGTGCGTGTGTGTGGCCACGCGTTTGCTTAGGCATCAGTGTGTGAAAAGGTAGGTGCTTTTCTCTAGCTGCGTGTGCGTGCACGTGGTGCTGGGTGCACATCCCTGGGTGCTCGAGGTAAGGTTTCTGCATGGTTTTCGCTGAGGAATCGTGTGTGTGCACATGGACAAAGAGAAGGCGCAGCAACCAGGTTCCAGCGCCGAAGAAGGCAAAAGGCAAGGTTTCCGGCGCTATCTCCTTCACTCCCCAGTCCTAGTCGCGCAAAGCAAGCCGCTAAGCCGGCGACCGGCAAGAGAGCTACAACGAAGCATGCCGAACGGAGAAAATAGCAGCAGCGCACCTGTTCACACCTTGTTTCTGCCATGTGCTTGAACGCCAAGACGTTCGCGCTTCTGTGAGATGAAAGACGTCCTTCTGCATATGTGCTTGCTCACACCGGTGCACTTGTTAGTGTATCCATTCAGTCCTGGGCTGCGGGGCATTCAGAAGTGGCTCTGTGGAGACGTCTGCATAGAGGCAGCTGTCAGAACACGCACACTCGATTGTTCACCAAAACATATGCAGACGCGTCCTTAGCCTGTAGATTTGGATGCACAGAGTTCCCTGTGTTCGCAAGAGACAAGGGAATCGCGTCTGTATGCACAGAAGCAATAGCGGACCGTTTCCCTCGGAGCGAACGCGAAAGAGCCGTCTATATACTCGCAGACACGGGAACGTGCCTCAATGCGGTCACAGAGGCAGCAGCTTTTGCACAGATGCTCTGGTGATTCTGGCACTTTCCAGGCACACTCCTGAAAGTCGCGCACACTGCTGTTCACTCGCTAAACGACCTCTTGGGAAACACGTCTCCGGTCGATGGACCGCTCAGATTGCTGCTCGTGTAACTGTGAACTGTGTCAGCGCAGGGAATCCGTCTCTGTTGAGCAGATGTCAATCCTGCCTCGCTTTTGCTTTGTTGCCTCTACCAAGATGATTTCCCGTTTCTCTCTTCACTGGAGCACGCAGACACAGCCAACGCACATCAAGTGTCAAGAGACACACTCTGCTGAGCTCAACGCTTGTGCAGATGCACATGTGCGACGAAGTCAACACACGTGCTTGTGGAGAGAAAGAAAGGGACTCCCAGGCGTGTGGAGCGACGGGGAGAAAGAGCGGGCGCTGAGGAACACAGTTTCAAACAGACTGTCTCCACTCAAACAGGCACCTGTCTGCAGGTATCCTAGATCTTGATTCTTGAACTTGAGGAAACACGCGTCTGAGCAAAACTCCCAAACGCTTCCAGGAAAGACACAGGCTCTCCCACAAGCACACAAGTGTTTGCCCTCAGCTATAGATCAGGGACAAGCTTGTGAAGAGATGCCCTGCTATTCTTTCGCCTTATGGCATCATGTGTTTCGTTCCTCTTGGAGATCGATTGTTAAACGTCTTTCCTAGGGCGACTGTGAAGCATTTGCCAGCGGAGGAGAAGTAGCACGGAGCAGCATTCAGTACTGCCTACGAGTGTCTTTGCTACCCTACTAGCGGAGCTCCAAGAACAGGCACACATCTTCAGGTACCTTCCAAATGTGGATTCCCCTGCAGCCCCGTAGGCGGGCGTGCAGTACGCCAACCATCAACGGACGTTTTTCCCCTCAAGCCTGTCAGGACGTTGCTCGTCCGTCTTTCCCTCAATAGATGGGAGTAGGCGCGCTTGCGGATGTGTGCGTGTGTGTGGCCACGCGTTTGCTTAGGCATCAGTGTGTGAAAAGGTAGGTGCTTTTCTCTAGCTGCGTGTGCGTGCACGTGGTGCTGGGTGCACATCCCTGGGTGCTCGAGGTAAGGTTTCTGCATGGTTTTCGCTGAGGAATCGTGTGTGTGCACATGGACAAAGAGAAGGCGCAGCAACCAGGTTCCAGCGCCGAAGAAGGCAAAAGGCAAGGTTTCCGGCGCTATCTCCTTCACTCCCCAGTCCTAGTCGCGCAAAGCAAGCCGCTAAGCCGGCGACCGGCAAGAGAGCTACAACGAAGCATGCCGAACGGAGAAAATAGCAGCAGCGCACCTGTTCACACCTTGTTTCTGCCATGTGCTTGAACGCCAAGACGTTCGCGCTTCTGTGAGATGAAAGACGTCCTTCTGCATATGTGCTTGCTCACACCGGTGCACTTGTTAGTGTATCCATTCAGTCCTGGGCTGCGGGGCATTCAGAAGTGGCTCTGTGGAGACGTCTGCATAGAGGCAGCTGTCAGAACACGCACACTCGATTGTTCACCAAAACATATGCAGACGCGTCCTTAGCCTGTAGATTTGGATGCACAGAGTTCCCTGTGTTCGCAAGAGACAAGGGAATCGCGTCTGTACGCACAGAAGCAATAGCGGACCGTTTCCCTCGGAGCGAACGCGAAAGAGCCGTCTATATACTCGCAGACACGGGAACGTGCCTCAATGCGGTCACAGAGGCAGCAGCTTTTGCACAGATGCTCTGGTGATTCTGGCACTTTCCAGGCACACTCCTGAAAGTCGCGCACACTGCTGTTCACTCGCTAAACGACCTCTTGGGAAACACGTCTCCGGTCGACGGACCGCTCAGATTGCTTCTCGTGTAACTGTGAACTGTGTCAGCGCAGGGAATCCGTCTCTGTTGAGCAGATGTCAATCCTGCCTCGCTTTTGCTTTGTTGCCTCTACCAAGATGATTTCCCGTTTCTCTCTTCACTGGAGCACGCAGACACAGCCAACGCACATCAAGTGTCAAGAGACACACTCTGCTGAGCTCAACGCTTGTGCAGATGCACATGTGCGACGAAGTCAACACACGTGCTTGTGGAGAGAAAGAAAGGGACTCCCAGGCGTGTGGAGCGACGGGGAGAAAGAGCGGGCGCTGAGGAACACAGTTTCAAACAGACTGTCTCCACACAAACAGGCACCTGTCTGCAGGTATCCTAGATCTTGATTCTTGAACTTGAGGAAACACGCGTCTGAGCAAAACTCCCAAACGCTTCCAGGAACGACACAGGCTCTCCCACAAGCACACAAGTGTTTGCCCTCAGCTATAGATCAGGGACAAGCTTGTGAAGAGATGCCCTGCTATTCTTTCGCCTTATGGCATCATGTGTTTCGTTCCTCTTGGAGATCGATTGTTAAACGTCTTTCCTAGGGCGACTGTGAAGCATTTGCCAGCGGAGGAGAAGTAGCACGGAGCAGCATTCAGTACTGCCTACGAGTGTCTTTGCTACCCTACTAGCGGAGCTCCAAGAACAGGCACACATCTTCAGGTACCTTCCAAATGTGGATTCCCCTGCAGCCCCGTAGGCGGGCGTGCAGTACGCCAACCATCAACGGACGTTTTTCCCCTCAAGCCTGTCAGGACGTTGCTCGTCCGTCTTTCCCTCAATAGATGGGAGTAGGCGCGCTTGCGGATGTGTGCGTGTGTGTGGCCACGCGTTTGCTTAGGCATCAGTGTGTGAAAAGGTAGGTGCTTTTCTCTAGCTGCGTGTGCGTGCACGTGGTGCTGGGTGCACATCCCTGGGTGCTCGAGGTAAGGTTTCTGCATGGTTTTCGCTGAGGAATCGTGTGTGTGCACATGGACAAAGAGAAGGCGCAGCAACCAGGTTCCAGCGCCGAAGAAGGCAAAAGGCAAGGTTTCCGGCGCTATCTCCTTCACTCCCCAGTCCTAGTCGCGCAAAGCAAGCCGCTAAGCCGGCGACCGGCAAGAGAGCTACAACGAAGCATGCCGAACGGAGAAAATAGCAGCAGCTCATCTGTTCACACCTTGTTTCTGCCATGTGCTTGAACGCCAAGACGTTCGCGCTTCTGTGAGATGAAAGACGTCCTTCTGCATATGTGGTTGCTCACACCGGTGCACTTGTTAGTGTATCCATTCAGTCCTGGGCTGCGGGGCATTCAGAAGTGGCTCTGTGGAGACGTCTGCATAGAGGCAGCTGTCAGAACACGCACACTCGATTGTTCACCAAAACATATGCAGACGCGTCCTTAGCCTGTAGATTTGGATGCACAGAGTTCCCTGTGTTCGCAAGAGACAAGGGAATCGCGTCTGTACGCACAGAAGCAATAGCGGACCGTTTCCCTCGGAGCGAACGCGAAAGAGCCGTCTATATACTCGCAGACACGGGAACGTGCCTCAATGCGGTCACAGAGGCAGCAGCTTTTGCACAGATGCTCTGGTGATTCTGGCACTTTCCAGGCACACTCCTGAAAGTCGCGCACACTGCTGTTCACTCGCTAAACGACCTCTTGGGAAACACGTCTCCGGTCGACGGACCGCTCAGATTGCTTCTCGTGTAACTGTGAACTGTGTCAGCGCAGGGAATCCGTCTCTGTTGAGCAGATGTCAATCCTGCCTCGCTTTTGCTTTGTTGCCTCTACCAAGATGATTTCCCGTTTCTCTCTTCACTGGAGCACGCAGACACAGCCAACGCACATCAAGTGTCAAGAGACACACTCTGCTGAGCTCAACGCTTGTGCAGATGCACATGTGCGACGAAGTCAACACACGTGCTTGTGGAGAGAAAGAAAGGGACTCCCAGGCGTGTGGAGCGACGGGGAGAAAGAGCGGGCGCTGAGGAACACAGTTTCAAACAGACTGTCTCCACACAAACAGGCACCTGTCTGCAGGTATCCTAGATCTTGATTCTTGAACTTGAGGAAACACGCGTCTGAGCAAAACTCCCAAACGCTTCCAGGAAAGACACAGGCTCTCCCACAAGCACACAAGTGTTTGCCCTCAGCTATACATCAGGGACAAGCTTGTGAAGAGATGCCCTGCTATTCTTTCGCCTTATGGCATCATGTGTTTCGTTTCTCTTGGAGATCGATTGTTAAACGTCTTTCCTCCGGCGACTGTGAAGCATTTGCCAGCGGAGGAGAAGTAGCACGGAGCAGCATTCAGTACTGCCTACGAGTGTCTTTGCTACTTTACTAGCGGAGCTCCAAGAACAGGCACACATCTTCAGGTACCTTCCAAATGTGGATTCCCCTGCAGCCCCGTAGGCGGGCGTGCAGTACGCCAACCATCAACGGACGTTTTTCCCCTCAAGCCTGTCAGGACGTTGCTCGTCCGTCTTTCCCTCAATAGATGGGAGTAGGCGCGCTTGCGGATGTGTGCGTGTGTGTGGCCACGCGTTTGCTTAGGCATCAGTGTGTGAAAAGGTAGGTGCTTTTCTCTAGCTGCGTGTGCGTGCACGTGGTGCTGGGTGCACATCCCTGGGTGCTCGAGGTAAGGTTTCTGCATGGTTTTCGCTGAGGAATCGTGTGTGTGCACATGGACAAAGAGAAGGCGCAGCAACCAGGTTCCAGCGCCGAAGAAGGCAAAAGGCAAGGTTTCCGGCGCTATCTCCTTCACTCCCCAGTCCTAGTCGCGCAAAGCAAGCCGCTAAGCCGGCGACCGGCAAGAGAGCTACAACGAAGCATGCCGAACGGAGAAAATAGCAGCAGCTCATCTGTTCACACCTTGTTTCTGCCATGTGCTTGAACGCCAAGACGTTCGCGCTTCTGTGAGATGAAAGACGTCCTTCTGCATATGTGGTTGCTCACACCGGTGCACTTGTTAGTGTATCCATTCAGTCCTGGGCTGCGGGGCATTCAGAAGTGGCTCTGTGGAGACGTCTGCATAGAGGCAGCTGTCAGAACACGCACACTCGATTGTTCACCAAAACATATGCAGACGCGTCCTTAGCCTGTAGATTTGGATGCACAGAGTTCCCTGTGTTCGCAAGAGACAAGGGAATCGCGTCTGTACGCACAGAAGCAATAGCGGACCGTTTCCCTCGGAGCGAACGCGAAAGAGCCGTCTATATACTCGCAGACACGGGAACGTGCCTCAATGCGGTCACAGAGGCAGCAGCTTTTGCACAGATGCTCTGGTGATTCTGGCACTTTCCAGGCACACTCCTGAAAGTCGCGCACACTGCTGTTCACTCGCTAAACGACCTCTTGGGAAACACGTCTCCGGTCGATGGACCGCTCAGATTGCTTCTCGTGTAACTGTGAACTGTGTCAGCGCAGGGAATCCGTCTCTGTTGAGCAGATGTCAATCCTGCCTCGCTTTTGCTTTGTTGCCTCTACCAAGATGATTTCCCGTTTCTCTCTTCACTGGAGCACGCAGACACAGCCAACGCACATCAAGTGTCAAGAGACACACTCTGCTGAGCTCAACGCTTGTGCAGATGCACATGTGCGACGAAGTCAACACACGTGCTTGTGGAGAGAAAGAAAGGGACTCCCAGGCGTGTGGAGCGACGGGGAGAAAGAGCGGGCGCTGAGGAACACAGTTTCAAACAGACTGTCTCCACACAAACAGGCACCTGTCTGCAGGTATCCTAGATCTTGATTCTTGAACTTGAGGAAACACGCGTCTGAGCAAAACTCCCAAACGCTTCCAGGAAAGACACAGGCTCTCCCACAAGCACACAAGTGTTTGCCCTCAGCTATACATCAGGGACAAGCTTGTGAAGAGATGCCCTGCTATTCTTTCGCCTTATGGCATCATGTGTTTCGTTTCTCTTGGAGATCGATTGTTAAACGTCTTTCCTCCGGCGACTGTGAAGCATTTGCCAGTGGAGGAGAAGTAGCACGGAGCAGCATTCAGTACTGCCTACGAGTGTCTTTGCTACTTTACTAGCGGAGCTCCAAGAACAGGCACACATCTTCAGGTACCTTCCAAATGTGGATTCCCCTGCAGCCCCGTAGGCGGGCGTGCAGTACGCCAACCATCAACGGACGTTTTTCCCCTCAAGCCTGTCAGGACGTTGCTCATCCGTCTTTCCCTCAATAGATGGGAGTAGGCGCGCTTGCGGATGTGTGCGTGTGTGTGGCCACGCGTTTGCTTAGGCATCAGTGTGTGAAAAGGTAGGTGCTTTTCTCTAGCTGCGTGTGCGTGCACGTGGTGCTGGGTGCACATCCCTGGGTGCTCGAGGTAAGGTTTCTGCATGGTTTTCGCTGAGGAATCGTGTGTGTGCACATGGACAAAGAGAAGGCGCAGCAACCAGGTTCCAGCGCCGAAGAAGGCAAAAGGCAAGGTTTCCGGCGCTATCTCCTTCACTCCCCAGTCCTAGTCGCGCAAAGCAAGCCGCTAAGCCGGCGACCGGCAAGAGAGCTACAACGAAGCATGCCGAACGGAGAAAATAGCAGCAGCTCATCTGTTCACACCTTGTTTCTGCCATGTGCTTGAACGCCAAGACGTTCGCGCTTCTGTGAGATGAAAGACGTCCTTCTGCATATGTGGTTGCTCACACCGGTGCACTTGTTAGTGTATCCATTCAGTCCTGGGCTGCGGGGCATTCAGAAGTGGCTCTGTGGAGACGTCTGCATAGAGGCAGCTGTCAGAACACGCACACTCGATTGTTCACCAAAACATATGCAGACGCGTCCTTAGCCTGTAGATTTGGATGCACAGAGTTCCCTGTGTTCGCAAGAGACAAGGGAATCGCGTCTGTACGCACAGAAGCAATAGTGGACCGTTTCCCTCGGAGCGAACGCGAAAGAGCCGTCTATATACTCGCAGACACGGGAACGTGCCTCAATGCGGTCACAGAGGCAGCAGCTTTTGCACAGATGCTCTGGTGATTCTGGCACTTTCCAGGCACACTCCTGAAAGTCGCGCACACTGCTGTTGCTGTTTTCAAGAGCAAAAGCAGCAATTTGCAGAATTCAGCTTCTTTGGGGAACTGAGAAATTGCTGAGCTGGCACCAAGTCCTGCTGGGTCCCTGTCACCCGCAGAGTGCCCGCATCCTCACCACGGGTCTGGGCATTCTTACAAAGGTTCTATGTCAGCTGGGTGTGGCAGCCGAGCGCCCCGTAGGGGAGGGGCAGTCTGTCAGCCCCGGGTCTGTCACTGCCTGCTGTCCCCCCTGTCAGCAGCGAGGCCTCTGAAAAGTTTCAAAAACATCCCCAGACTTGGGTCCTAGCGTGGCCAAAAGTCTACAAGAGACAAGTTGGGAAGAAGGATATGGAACAGAGGGAGAAAGCGAAGGGAGCAGACCAAAGGGAGGGAAGAGGAAAACTAGTGCCGGGCTGCAGGACTGAAATGGAGGAATTGAAAGACAAGAACCAGGAAGCAGGAGAGATTGAGAAAAGGAGAGAGGAAAGAAGAGACATGCAGCCAGAGGAGGGGTTAGTGCGAGAGGCTGGGACAGAGAACAGGATGAGAAGGAAATAAGGCAAGACAAGGCAAGGCTACGCCAAAGGACCTTTCCCTGATTTATATTTTCTACCACATTCATCTGGAGACGAGGAGGAAAGCCATCAGACCTGATGGATTAGGCCCAAACAAAAACCCCGGCTACTTGAGACACTTAGACTAAGCTTAAAATGCAAAGATCTCTCCATAAGGATGGTTTTTATCCTGTACTTCCACAATCTGCTGACAGTACAAAAGAATAAGCGGCAGATCTACTCAGGCTGAGTCATGGTGGTTTGGTGCAGAGACCATGCATATCATGGGAATATTTCAGCATTTCTGCTCTGGTTTTCAGTGTATTACACTAAAACACCCACCTGATGACATCATTTCAAGAGCAAAAGCAGCAGTTTGCAGAATTCAGCTTCTTTAGGGAACTGAGAAATTGCTGAGCTGACACCAAGTCCTTCCATGTCCCCTTTACCTGCAGAGTGCCCGCATCCTCACCACGGTAGCGGGCATTCTGACAAAGGTTCTATGTCAGCTGGGTGTGGCAGCCGAGCGCCCCCTAGGGGAGGGGGAGTCTGTCAGCCCCGGGCCTGTCACTGTTGCTGTCCCCCCTGTCACCAGCGAGGCCTCTGAAAAGTTCCAAAAACATCCCCAGACTTGGGTCCAGCATGGCCAAAAGTCTCCAAGAGACAAGTCGGGAAGAAGGATATAGAACAGAGGGAGAAAGCGAAGGGAGCAGACCAAAGGGAGGGAAGAGGAAAACTAGTGCCGGGCTGCAGGACTGAAATGGAGGAATTGAAAGACAAGAACCAGGAAGCAGGAGAGATTGAGAAAAGGAGAGAGGAAAGCAGAGACATGCAGCCAGACGAGGGGTTAGTGAGAGAGGCTGGGACAGAGAACAGGATGAGAAGGAAATAAGGCAAGGCAAGGAAAGACTAGGCCAAAGGACGTTTCCTTGCTTTATATTTTCTACCAAATTCATCTTGAAATGAGGAAGAAAGCCATCAGACCTTATGGATTAGGCCCAAACAAAAACCCCGGCTACTTGAGACACTTAGACTAAGCCTAAAACGCAACGATCTCTCCAGAAGGATGTTTTTCATGCTGTACTTCTACAATCTGCTGGCAGTACAGAAGAATAAGCGGCAGATCTACTCAGGCTGAGTCATGGTGCTTTGGTGCAGAGATCATGCATATCATGGGAATATTTCAGCATGTCTGCTCTGGTTTTCAGTTTATTACACCAAGACACCCACCTGATGACATCATTTCAAGAGCAAAAGCAGCAATTTGCAGAATTCAGCTTCTTTGGGGAACTGAGAAATTGCTGAGCTGGCACCAAGTCCTGCTGGGTCCCTGTCACCCGCAGAGTGCCCGCATCCTCACCACGGTAACGGGCATTCTTACAAAGGTTCTATGTCAGCTGGGTGTGGCAGTCGAGCACCCCCTAGGGGAGGGGGAGCCTGTCAGCCCCGGGCCTGTCACTGCCTGCTGTCCCTCCTGTCAGCAGCGAGGCCTCTGAAAAGTTTCAAAAACATCCCCAGACTTGGGTCCAAAGTGGCCAAAAGTCTCCAAGAGACAAGCTGGGAAGAAGGATATGGAACAGAGGGAGAAAGCGAAGGGAGCAAGACAAAGGGAGGGAAGAGGAAAAACTAGTGCCGGGCTGCAGGACTGAAATGGAGGAATTGAAAGACAAGAACCAGGAAGCAGGAGATTTTAAGAAAAGGAGAGAGGAAAGAAGAGACATGCAGCCAGAGGAGGGGTTAGTGAGAGAGGCTGGGACAGAGAACAGGATGAGAAGGAAATAAGGCAAGGCAAGGCAAGGCAAGGCCAAAGGACGTTTCCTTGATTTATATTTTCTACCACATTCATCTGGAGATGGGGAGGAAAGCCATCAGACCTTATGGATTAGGGCCAAACAAAACCCTGACTACTTGAGACACTTAGACTAAGCCTAAAATGCAAAGATCTCTCCAGAAGGACGGTTTTTATACTCTACATCCACAATCTGCAGGCAGCAAAAAAGAATAAGCGGTAGATCTACTTAGGCTAAGTCATGGTGGTTTGGTGCAGAGACCATGCATATCATGGGAATATTTCAGCATTTCTGCTCTGGTTTTCAGTTTATCACACCAAGACACCCACCTGATGACATCATTTCAAGAGCAAAAGCAGCAATTTGCAGAATTCAGCTTCTTTGGGAAACTGAGAAATTGCTGAGCTGACACCAAGTCCTGCTGGGTCCCTGTCACCCGCAGAGTGCCCGCATCCTCACCGCGGTAGCGGGCATTGTGACAAAGGTTCTATGTCAGCTGGGTGTGGCAGTCGAGCGCCCCGTAGGGGAGAAGGAGCCTGTCAGCCCCGGGCCTGTCACTGCCTGCTGTCCCCCCTGTCAGCAGCGAGGCCTCTGAAAAGTTTCAAAAACATCCCCAGACTTGGGTCCAAAGTGGCCAAAAGTCTCCAAGAGACAAGTTGGGAAGAAGGATATGGAACAGAGGGAGAAAGCGAAGGGAGCAAGACAA
Organism: Patagioenas fasciata; assembly: GCF_037038585.1. Taxonomy (NCBI): domain Eukaryota; kingdom Metazoa; phylum Chordata; class Aves; order Columbiformes; family Columbidae; genus Patagioenas; species Patagioenas fasciata. Next base: position 132,560,601 of record NC_092520.1, on the reverse strand, counting down.
AGGGAGGGAAGAGGAAAAACTAGTGCCGGGCTGCAGGACTGAAATGGAGGAATTGAAAGACAAGAACCAGGAAGCAGGAGAGTTTGAGAAAAGGAGAGAGGAAAGAAGAGACATGCAGCCAGACGAGGGGTTAGTGAGAGAGGCTGGGACAGAGAACAGGATGAGAAGGAAATAAGGCAAGGCAAGGCAAGGCAAGGCCAAAGGACGTTTCCTTGATTTATATTTTCTACCACATTCATCTGGAGATGGGGAGTAAAGCCATCAGACCTTATGGATTAGGGCCAAGCAAAACCCTGACTACTTGAGACACTTAGAACTAAGCCTAAAATGCAAAGATCTCTCCAGAAGGACGGTTTTTATACTCTACATCCACAATCTGCAGGCAGCAAAAAAGAATAAGCGGTAGATCTACTTAGGCTAAGTCATGGTGGTTTGGTGCAGAGACCATGCATATCATGGGAATATTTCAGCATTTCTGTTCTGGTTTTCAGTTTATTACACCAAGACACCCACCTGATGACATCATTTCAAGAGCAAAAGCAGCAATTTGCAGAATTCAGCTTCTTTGGGGAACTGAGAAATTGCTGAGCTGACACCAAGTCCTGCTGGGTCCCTGTCACCCGCAGAGTGCCCGCATCCTCACCGCGGTAGCGGGCATTGTGACAAAGGTTCTATGTCAGCTGGGTGTGGCAGTCGAGCGCCCCGTAGGGGAGGGGGAGCCTGTCAGCCCCGGGCCTGTCACTGCCTGCTGTCCCTCCTGTCAGCAGCGAGGCCTCTGAAAAGTTTCAAAAACATCCCCAGACTTGGGTCCAAAGTGGCCAAAAGTCTCCAAGAGACAAGTTGGGAAGAAGGATATGGAACAGAGGGAGAAAGCGAAGGGAGCAAGACAAAGGGAGGGAAGAGGAAAATCTAGTGCCGGGCTGCAGGACTGAAATGGAGGAATTGAAAGACAAGAGTCAGGAAGCAGGAGAGTTTGAGAAAAGGAGAGAGGAAAGAAGAGACATGCAGCCAGAGGAGGGGTTAGTGAGAGAGGCTGGAACAGAGAACAGGATGAGAAGGAAATAAGGCAAGACAAGGCAAGGCTACGCCAAAGGACCTTTCCCTGATTTATATTTTCTACCACATTCATCTGGAGACGAGGAGGAAAGCCATCAGACCTGATGGATTAGGCCCAAACAAAAACCCCGGGTACTTGAGACACTTAGACTAAGCTTAAAATGCAAAGATCTCTCCATAAGGATGGTTTTTATCCTGTACTTCCACAATCTGCTGACAGTACAAAAGAATAAGCGGCAGATCTACTCAGGCTGAGTCATGGTGGTTTGGTGCAGAGACCATGCATATCATGGGAATATTTCAGCATTTCTGCTCTGGTTTTCAGTGTATTACACTAAAACACCCACCTGATGACATCATTTCAAGAGCAAAAGCAGCAGTTTGCAGAATTCAGCTTCTTTAGGGAACTGAGAAATTGCTGAGCTGACACCAAGTCCTTCCATGTCCCCTTTACCTGCAGAGTGCCCGCATCCTCACCACGGTAGCGGGCATTCTGACAAAGGTTCTATGTCAGCTGGGTGTGGCAGCCGAGCGCCCCCTAGGGGAGGGGGAGTCTGTCAGCCCCGGGCCTGTCACTGTTGCTGTCCCCCCTGTCAGCAGCGAGGCCTCTGAAAAGTTCCAAAAACATCCCCAGACTTAGGTCCAGCATGGCCAAAAGTCTCCAAGAGACAAGTCGGGAAGAAGGATATAGAACAGAGGGAGAAAGCGAAGGGAGCAGACCAAAGGGAGGGAAGAGGAAAACTAGTGCCGGGCTGCAGGACTGAAATGGAGGAATTGAAAGACAAGAACCAGGAAGCAGGAGAGATTGAGAAAAGGAGAGAGGAAAGCAGAGACATGCAGCCAGACGAGGGGTTAGTGAGAGAGGCTGGGACAGAGAACAGGATGAGAAGGAAATAAGGTAAGGCAAGGAAAGACTAGGCCAAAGGACGTTTCCTTGCTTTATATTTTCTACCACATTCATCTTGAAACGAGGAAGAAAGCCATCAGACCTTATGGATTAGGCCCAAACAAAAACCCCGGCTACTTGAGACACTTAGACTAAGCGTAAAACGCAACGATCTCTCCAGAAGGATGTTTTTCATGCTGTACTTCTACAATCTGCTGGCAGTACAGAAGAATAAGTGGCAGATCTACTCAGGCTGAGTCATGGTGCTTTGGTGCAGAGATCATGCATATCATGGGAATATTTCAGCATGTCTGCTCTGGTTTTCAGTTTATTACACCAAGACACCCACCTGATGACATCATTTCAAGAGCAAAAGCAGCAATTTGCAGAATTCAGCTTCTTTGGGGAACTGAGAAATTGCTGAGCTGACACCAAGTCCTGCTGGGTCCCTGTCACCCGCAGAGTGCCCGCATCCTCACCACGGTAACGGGCATTCTTACAAAGGTTCTATGTCAGCTGGGTGTGGCAGTTGAGCACCCCCTAGGGGAGGGGGAGCCTGTCAGCCCCGGGCCTGTCACTGCCTGCTGTCCCTCCTGTCAGCAGCGAGGCCTCTGAAAAGTTTCAAAAACATCCCCAGACTTGGGTCCAAAGTGGCCAAAAGTCTCCAAGAGACAAGCTGGGAAGAAGGATATGGAACAGAGGGAGAAAGCGAAGGGAGCAAGACAAAGGGAGGGAAGAGGAAAAACTAGTGCGGGGCTGCAGGACTGAAATGGAGGAATTGAAAGAGAAGAACCAGGAAGCAGGAGAGTTTGAGAAAAGGAGAGAGGAAAGCAGAGACATGCAGCCAGACGAGGGGTTAGTGAGAGAGGCTGGGACAGAGAACAGGATGAGAAGGAAATAAGGCAAGGCAAGGCAAGGCAAGGCCAAAGGACGTTTCCTTGATTTATATTTTCTACCACATTCATCTGGAGATGGGGAGGAAAGCCATCAGACCTTATGGATTAGGGCCAAACAAAACCCTGACTACTTGAGACACTTAGACTAAGCCTAAAATGCAAAGATCTCTCCAGAAGGACGGTTTTTATACTCTACATCCACAATCTGCAGGCAGCAAAAAAGAATAAGCGGTAGATCTACTTAGGCTAAGTCATGGTGGTTTGGTGCAGAGACCATGCATATCATGGGAATATTTCAGCATTTCTGCTCTGGTTTTCAGTTTATTACACCAAGACACCCACCTGATGACATCATTTCAAGAGCAAAAGCAGCAATTTGCAGAATTCAGCTTCTTTGGGGAACTGAGAAATTGCTGAGCTGACACCAAGTCCTGCTGGGTCCCTGTCACCCGCAGAGTGCCCGCATCCTCACCACGGTAGCGGGCATTGTGACAAAGGTTCTATGTCAGCTGGGTGTGGCAGTCGAGCGCCCCATAGGGGAGGGGGAGCCTGTCAGCCCCGGGCCTGTCACTGCCTGCTGTCCCCCCTGTCAGCAGCGAGGCCTCTGAAAAGTTTCAAAAACATCCCCAGACTTGGGTCCAAAGTGGCCAAAAGTCTCCAAGAGACAAGTTGGGAAGAAGGATATGGAACAGAGGGAGAAAGCGAAGGGAGCAAGACAAAGGGAGGGAAGAGGAAAAACTAGTGCCGGGCTGCAGGACTGAAATGGAGGAATTGAAAGACAAGAACCAGGAAGCAGGAGATTTTAAGAAAAGGAGAGAGGAAAGAAGAGACATGCAGCCAGAGGAGGGGTTAGTGAGAGAGGCTGGGACAGAGAACAGGATGAGAAGGAAATAAGGCAAGGCAAGGCAAGGCAAGGCCAAAGGACGTTTCCTTGATTTATATTTTCTACCACATTCATCTGGAGATGGGGAGGAAAGCCATCAGACCTTATGGATTAGGGCCAAACAAAACCCTGACTACTTGAGACACTTAGACTAAGCCTAAAATGCAAAGATCTCTCCAGAAGGACGGTTTTTATACTCTACATCCACAATCTGCAGGCAGCAAAAAAGAATAAGCGGTAGATCTACTTAGGCTAAGTCATGGTGGTTTGGTGCAGAGACCATGCATATCATGGGAATATTTCAGCATTTCTGCTCTGGTTTTCAGTTTATTACACCAAGACACCCACCTGATGACATCATTTCAAGAGCAAAAGCAGCAATTTGCAGAATTCAGCTTCTTTGGGAAACTGAGAAATTGCTGAGCTGACACCAAGTCCTGCTGGGTCCCTGTCACCCGCAGAGTGCCCGCATCCTCACCGCGGTAGCGGGCATTGTGACAAAGGTTCTATGTCAGCTGGGTGTGGCAGTCGAGCGCCCCGTAGGGGAGGGGGAGCCTGTCAGCCCCGGGCCTGTCACTGCCTGCTGTCCCCCCTGTCAGCAGCGAGGCCTCTGAAAAGTTTCAAAAACATCCCCAGACTTGGGTCCAAAGTGGCCAAAAGTCTCCAAGAGACAAGTTGGGAAGAAGGATATGGAACAGAGGGAGAAAGCGAAGGGAGCAAGACAAAGGGAGGGAAGAGGAAAAACTAGTGCCGGGCTGCAGGACTGAAATGGAGGAATTGAAAGACAAGAACCAGGAAGCAGGAGAGTTTGAGAAAAGGAGAGAGGAAAGAAGAGACATGCAGCCAGAGGAGGGGTTAGTGAGAGAGGCTGGGACAGAGAACAGGATGAGAAGGAAATAAGGCAAGGCAAGGCAAGGCCAAAGGACGTTTCCTTGATTTATATTTTCTACCACATTCATCTGGAGATGGGGAGTAAAGCCATCAGACCTTATGGATTAGGGCCAAACAAAACCCTGACTACTTGAGACACTTAGACTAAGCCTAAAATGCAAAGATCTCTCCAGAAGGACGGTTTTTATACTCTACATCCACAATCTGCAGGCAGCAAAAAAGAATAAGCGGTAGATCTACTTAGGCTAAGTCATGGTGGTTTGGTGCAGAGACCATGCATATCATGGGAATATTTCAGCATTTCTGCTCTGGTTTTCAGTTTATTACACCAAGACACCCACCTGATGACATCATTTCAAGAGCAAAAGCAGCAATTTGCAGAATTCAGCTTCTTTGGGGAACTGAGAAATTGCTGAGCTGACACCAAGTCCTGCTGGGTCCCTGTCACCCGCAGAGTGCCCGCATCCTCACCACGGTAACGGGCATTCTTACAAAGGTTCTATGTCAGCTGGGTGTGGCAGTCGAGCGCCCCGTAGGGGAGGGGGAGCCTGTCAGCCCCGGGCCTGTCACTGCCTGCTGTCCCTCCTGTCAGCAGCGAGGCCTCTGAAAAGTTTCAAAAACATCCCCAGACTTGGGTCCAAAGTGGCCAAAAGTCTCCAAGAGACAAGTTGGGAAGAAGGATATGGAACAGAGGGAGAAAGCGAAGGGAGCAAGACAAAGGGAGGGAAGAGGAAAATCTAGTGCCGGGCTGCAGGACTGAAATGGAGGAATTGAAAGACAAGAGTCAGGAAGCAGGAGAGTTTGAGAAAAGGAGAGAGGAAAGAAGAGACATGCAGCCAGAGGAGGGGTTAGTGAGAGAGGCTGGAACAGAGAACAGGATGAGAAGGAAATAAGGCAAGACAAGGCAAGGCTACGCCAAAGGACCTTTCCCTGATTTATATTTTCTACCACATTCATCTGGAGACGAGGAGGAAAGCCATCAGACCTGATGGATTAGGCCCAAACAAAAACCCCGGGTACTTGAGACACTTAGACTAAGCTTAAAATGCAAAGATCTCTCCATAAGGATGGTTTTTATCCTGTACTTCCACAATCTGCTGACAGTACAAAAGAATAAGCGGCAGATCTACTCAGGCTGAGTCATGGTGGTTTGGTGCAGAGACCATGCATATCATGGGAATATTTCAGCATTTCTGCTCTGGTTTTCAGTGTATTACACTAAAACACCCACCTGATGACATCATTTCAAGAGCAAAAGCAGCAGTTTGCAGAATTCAGCTTCTTTAGGGAACTGAGAAATTGCTGAGCTGACACCAAGTCCTTCCATGTCCCCTTTACCTGCAGAGTGCCCGCATCCTCACCACGGTAGCGGGCATTCTGACAAAGGTTCTATGTCAGCTGGGTGTGGCAGCCGAGCGCCCCCTAGGGGAGGGGGAGTCTGTCAGCCCCGGGCCTGTCACTGTTGCTGTCCCCCCTGTCAGCAGCGAGGCCTCTGAAAAGTTCCAAAAACATCCCCAGACTTAGGTCCAGCATGGCCAAAAGTCTCCAAGAGACAAGTCGGGAAGAAGGATATAGAACAGAGGGAGAAAGCGAAGGGAGCAGACCAAAGGGAGGGAAGAGGAAAACTAGTGCCGGGCTGCAGGACTGAAATGGAGGAATTGAAAGACAAGAACCAGGAAGCAGGAGAGATTGAGAAAAGGAGAGAGGAAAGCAGAGACATGCAGCCAGACGAGGGGTTAGTGAGAGAGGCTGGGACAGAGAACAGGATGAGAAGGAAATAAGGTAAGGCAAGGAAAGACTAGGCCAAAGGACGTTTCCTTGCTTTATATTTTCTACCACATTCATCTTGAAACGAGGAAGAAAGCCATCAGACCTTATGGATTAGGCCCAAACAAAAACCCCGGCTACTTGAGACACTTAGACTAAGCCTAAAACGCAACGATCTCTCCAGAAGGATGTTTTTCATGCTGTACTTCTACAATCTGCTGGCAGTACAGAAGAATAAGTGGCAGATCTACTCAGGCTGAGTCATGGTGCTTTGGTGCAGAGATCATGCATATCATGGGAATATTTCAGCATGTCTGCTCTGGTTTTCAGTTTATTACACCAAGACACCCACCTGATGACATCATTTCAAGAGCAAAAGCAGCAATTTGCAGAATTCAGCTTCTTTGGGGAACTGAGAAATTGCTGAGCTGACACCAAGTCCTGCTGGGTCCCTGTCACCCGCAGAGTGCCCGCATCCTCACCACGGTAACGGGCATTCTTACAAAGGTTCTATGTCAGCTGGGTGTGGCAGTCGAGCACCCCCTAGGGGAGGGGGAGCCTGTCAGCCCCGGGCCTGTCACTGCCTGCTGTCCCTCCTGTCAGCAGCGAGGCCTCTGAAAAGTTTCAAAAACATCCCCAGACTTGGGTCCAAAGTGGCCAAAAGTCTCCAAGAGACAAGCTGGGAAGAAGGATATGGAACAGAGGGAGAAAGCGAAGGGAGCAAGACAAAGGGAGGGAAGAGGAAAAACTAGTGCGGGGCTGCAGGACTGAAATGGAGGAATTGAAAGAGAAGAACCAGGAAGCAGGAGAGTTTGAGAAAAGGAGAGAGGAAAGCAGAGACATGCAGCCAGACGAGGGGTTAGTGAGAGAGGCTGGGACAGAGAACAGGATGAGAAGGAAATAAGGCAAGGCAAGGCAAGGCAAGGCCAAAGGACGTTTCCTTGATTTATATTTTCTACCACATTCATCTGGAGATGGGGAGGAAAGCCATCAGACCTTATGGATTAGGGCCAAACAAAACCCTGACTACTTGAGACACTTAGACTAAGCCTAAAATGCAAAGATCTCTCCAGAAGGACGGTTTTTATACTCTACATCCACAATCTGCAGGCAGCAAAAAAGAATAAGCGGTAGATCTACTTAGGCTAAGTCATGGTGGTTTGGTGCAGAGACCATGCATATCATGGGAATATTTCAGCATTTCTGCTCTGGTTTTCAGTTTATTACACCAAGACACCCACCTGATGACATCATTTCAAGAGCAAAAGCAGCAATTTGCAGAATTCAGCTTCTTTGGGGAACTGAGAAATTGCTGAGCTGACACCAAGTCCTGCTGGGTCCCTGTCACCCGCAGAGTGCCCGCATCCTCACCACGGTAGCGGGCATTGTGACAAAGGTTCTATGTCAGCTGGGTGTGGCAGTCGAGCGCCCCATAGGGGAGGGGGAGCCTGTCAGCCCCGGGCCTGTCACTGCCTGCTGTCCCCCCTGTCAGCAGCGAGGCCTCTGAAAAGTTTCAAAAACATCCCCAGACTTGGGTCCAAAGTGGCCAAAAGTCTCCAAGAGACAAGTTGGGAAGAAGGATATGGAACAGAGGGAGAAAGCGAAGGGAGCAAGACAAAGGGAGGGAAGAGGAAAAACTAGTGCCGGGCTGCAGGACTGAAATGGAGGAATTGAAAGACAAGAACCAGGAAGCAGGAGATTTTAAGAAAAGGAGAGAGGAAAGAAGAGACATGCAGCCAGAGGAGGGGTTAGTGAGAGAGGCTGGGACAGAGAACAGGATGAGAAGGAAATAAGGCAAGGCAAGGCAAGGCAAGGCCAAAGGACGTTTCCTTGATTTATATTTTCTACCACATTCATCTGGAGATGGGGAGGAAAGCCATCAGACCTTATGGATTAGGGCCAAACAAAACCCTGACTACTTGAGACACTTAGACTAAGCCTAAAATGCAAAGATCTCTCCAGAAGGACGGTTTTTATACTCTACATCCACAATCTGCAGGCAGCAAAAAAGAATAAGCGGTAGATCTACTTAGGCTAAGTCATGGTGGTTTGGTGCAGAGACCATGCATATCATGGGAATATTTCAGCATTTCTGCTCTGGTTTTCAGTTTATCACACCAAGACACCCACCTGATGACATCATTTCAAGAGCAAAAGCAGCAATTTGCAGAATTCAGCTTCTTTGGGAAACTGAGAAATTGCTGAGCTGACACCAAGTCCTGCTGGGTCCCTGTCACCCGCAGAGTGCCCGCATCCTCACCGCGGTAGCGGGCATTGTGACAAAGGTTCTATGTCAGCTGGGTGTGGCAGTCGAGCGCCCCGTAGGGGAGGGGGAGCCTGTCAGCCCCGGGCCTGTCACTGCCTGCTGTCCCCCCTGTCAGCAGCGAGGCCTCTGAAAAGTTTCAAAAACATCCCCAGACTTGGGTCCAAAGTGGCCAAAAGTCTCCAAGAGACAAGTTGGGAAGAAGGATATGGAACAGAGGGAGAAAGCGAAGGGAGCAAGACAAAGGGAGGGAAGAGGAAAAACTAGTGCCGGGCTGCAGGACTGAAATGGAGGAATTGAAAGACAAGAACCAGGAAGCAGGAGAGTTTGAGAAAAGGAGAGAGGAAAGAAGAGACATGCAGCCAGAGGAGGGGTTAGTGAGAGAGGCTGGGACAGAGAACAGGATGAGAAGGAAATAAGGCAAGGCAAGGCAAGGCCAAAGGACGTTTCCTTGATTTATATTTTCTACCACATTCATCTGGAGATGGGGAGTAAAGCCATCAGACCTTATGGATTAGGGCCAAACAAAACCCTGACTACTTGAGACACTTAGACTAAGCCTAAAATGCAAAGATCTCTCCAGAAGGACGGTTTTTATACTCTACATCCACAATCTGCAGGCAGCAAAAAAGAATAAGCGGTAGATCTACTTAGGCTAAGTCATGGTGGTTTGGTGCAGAGACCATGCATATCATGGGAATATTTCAGCATTTCTGCTCTGGTTTTCAGTTTATTACACCAAGACACCCACCTGATGACATCATTTCAAGAGCAAAAGCAGCAATTTGCAGAATTCAGCTTCTTTGGGGAACTGAGAAATTGCTGAGCTGGCACCAAGTCCTGCTGGGTCCCTGTCACCCGCAGAGTGCCCGCATCCTCACCACGGTAACGGGCATTCTTACAAAGGTTCTATGTCAGCTGGGTGTGGCAGTCGAGCGCCCCGTAGGGGAGGGGGAGCCTGTCAGCCCCGGGCCTGTCACTGCCTGCTGTCCCTCCTGTCAGCAGCGAGGCCTCTGAAAAGTTTCAAAAACATCCCCAGACTTGGGTCCAAAGTGGCCAAAAGTCTCCAAGAGACAAGTTGGGAAGAAGGATATGGAACAGAGGGAGAAAGCGAAGGGAGCAAGACAAAGGGAGGGAAGAGGAAAATCTAGTGCCGGGCTGCAGGACTGAAATGGAGGAATTGAAAGACAAGAGTCAGGAAGCAGGAGAGTTTGAGAAAAGGAGAGAGGAAAGAAGAGACATGCAGCCAGAGGAGGGGTTAGTGAGAGAGGCTGGAACAGAGAACAGGATGAGAAGGAAATAAGGCAAGACAAGGCAAGGCTACGCCAAAGGACCTTTCCCTGATTTATATTTTCTACCACATTCATCTGGAGACGAGGAGGAAAGCCATCAGACCTGATGGATTAGGCCCAAACAAAAACCCCGGCTACTTGAGACACTTAGACTAAGCTTAAAATGCAAAGATCTCTCCATAAGGATGGTTTTTATCCTGTACTTCCACAATCTGCTGACAGTACAAAAGAATAAGCGGCAGATCTACTCAGGCTGAGTCATGGTGGTTTGGTGCAGAGACCATGCATATCATGGGAATATTTCAGCATTTCTATTCTGGTTTTCAGTGTATTACACTAAAACACCCACCTGATGACATCATTTCAAGAGCAAAAGCAGCAGTTTGCAGAATTCAGCTTCTTTAGGGAACTGAGAAATTGCTGAGCTGACACCAAGTCCTTCCATGTCCCCTTTACCTGCAGAGTGCCCGCATCCTCACCACGGTAGCGGATATTCTGACAAAGGTTCTATGTCAGAATATGTGTGGCAGCCGAGCGCCCCCTAGGGGAGGGGGAGTCTGTCAGCCCCGGGCCTGTCACTGTTGCTGTCCCCCCTGTCAGCAGCGAGGCCTCTGAAAAGTTCCAAAAACATCCCCAGACTTGGGTCCAGCATGGCCAAAAGTCTCCAAGAGACAAGTCGGGAAGAAGGATATAGAACAGAGGGAGAAAGCGAAGGGAGCAGACCAAAGGGAGGGAAGAGGAAAACTAGTGCCGGGCTGCAGGACTGAAATGGAGGAATTGAAAGACAAGAACCAGGAAGCAGGAGAGATTGAGAAAAGGAGAGAGGAAAGCAGAGACATGCAGCCAGAGGAGGGGTTAGTGAGAGAGGCTGGGACAGAGAACAGGATGAGAAGGAAATAAGGCAAGGCAAGGAAAGACTAGGCCAAAGGACGTTTCCTTGCTTTATATTTTCTACCACATTCATCTTGAAACGAGGAAGAAAGCCATCAGACCTTATGGATTAGGCCCAAACAAAAACCCCGGCTACTTGAGACACTTAGACTAAGCCTAAAACGCAAAGATCTCTCCAGAAGGATGTTTTTCATGCTGTACTTCTACAATCTGCTGGCAGTACAGAAGAATAAGCGGCAGATCTACTCAGGCTGAGTCATGGTGCTTTGGTGCAGAGATCATGCATATCATGGGAATATTTCAGCATGTCTGCTCTGGTTTTCAGTTTATTACACCAAGACACCCACCTGATGACATCATTTCAAGAGCAAAAGCAGCAATTTGCAGAATTCAGCTTCTTTGGGGAACTGAGAAATTGCTGAGCTGACACCAAGTCCTGCTGGGTCCCTGTCACCCGCAGAGTGCCCGCATCCTCACCACGGTAACGGGCATTCTTACAAAGGTTCTATGTCAGCTGGGTGTGGCAGTCGAGCACCCCCTAGGGGAGGGGGAGCCTGTCAGCCCCGGGCCTGTCACTGCCTGCTGTCCCTCCTGTCAGCAGCGAGGCCTCTGAAAAGTTTCAAAAACATCCCCAGACTTGGGTCCAAAGTGGCCAAAAGTCTCCAAGAGACAAGCTGGGAAGAAGGATATGGAACAGAGGGAGAAAGCGAAGGGAGCTGGACAAAGAAAGGGAAGAGGAAAATCTAGTGCCGGGCTGCAGGACTGAAATGGAGGAATTGAAAGACAAGAACCAGGAAGCAGGAGAGTTTGAGAAAAGGAGAGAGGAAAGCAGAGACATGCAGCCAGAGGAGGGGTTAGTGAGAGAGGCTGGGACAGAGAACAGGATGAGAAGGAAATAAGGCAAGGCAAGGCAAGGCAAGGCCAAAGGACGTTTCCTTGATTTATATTTTCTACCACATTCATCTGGAGATGGGGAGGAAAGCCATCAGACCTTATGGATTAGGGCCAAACAAAACCCTGACTACTTGAGACACTTAGACTAAGCCTAAAATGCAAAGATCTCTCCAGAAGGACGGTTTTTATACTCTACATCCACAATCTGCAGGCAGCAAAAAAGAATAAGCGGTAGATCTACTTAGGCTAAGTCATGGTGGTTTGGTGCAGAGACCATGCATATCATGGGAATATTTCAGCATTTCTGCTCTGGTTTTCAGTTTATTACACCAAGACACCCACCTGATGACATCATTTCAAGAGCAAAAGCAGCAATTTGCAGAATTCAGCTTCTTTGGGGAACTGAGAAATTGCTGAGCTGACACCAAGTCCTGCTGGGTCCCTGTCACCCGCAGAGTGCCCGCATCCTCACCGCGGTAGCGGGCATTGTGACAAAGGTTCTATGTCAGCTGGGTGTGGCAGTCGAGCGCCCCGTAGGGGAGGGGGAGCCTGTCAGCCCCGGGCCTGTCACTGCCTGCTGTCCCCCCTGTCAGCAGCGAGGCCTCTGAAAAGTTTCAAAAACATCCCCAGACTTGGGTCCAAAGTGGCCAAAAGTCTCCAAGAGACAAGTTGGGAAGAAGGATATGGAACAGAGGGAGAAAGCGAAGGGAGCAAGACAAAGGGAGGGAAGAGGAAAAACTAGTGCCGGGCTGCAGGACTGAAATGGAGGAATTGAAAGACAAGAACCAGGAAGCAGGAGAGTTTGAGAAAAGGAGAGAGGAAAGAAGAGACATGCAGCCAGAGGAGGGGTTAGTGAGAGAGGCTGGGACAGAGAACAGGATGAGAAGGAAATAAGGCAAGGCAAGGCAAGGCCAAAGGACGTTTCCTTGATTTATATTTTCTACCACATTCATCTGGAGATGGGGAGGAAAGCCATCAGACCTTATGGATTAGGGCCAAACAAAACCCTGACTACTTGAGACACTTAGACTAAGCCTAAAATGCAAAGATCTCTCCAGAAGGACGGTTTTTATACTCTACATCCACAATCTGCAGGCAGCAAAAAAGAATAAGCGGTAGATCTACTTAGGCTAAGTCATGGTGGTTTGGTGCAGAGACCATGCATATCATGGGAATATTTCAGCATTTCTGCTCTGGTTTTCAGTTTATTACACCAAGACACCCACCTGATGACATCATTTCAAGAGCAAAAGCAGCAATTTGCAGAATTCAGCTTCTTTGGGGAACTGAGAAATTGCTGAGCTGGCACCAAGTCCTGCTGGGTCCCTGTCACCCGCAGAGTGCCCGCATCCTCACCACGGGTCCGGGCATTCTTACAAAGGTTCTATGTCAGCTGGGTGTGGCAGTCGAGCGCCCCGTAGGGGAGGGGGAGCCTGTCAGCCCCGGGCCTGTCACTGCCTGCTGTCCCTCCTGTCAGCAGCGAGGCCTCTGAAAAGTTTCAAAAACATCCCCAGACTTGGGTCCAAAGTGGCCAAAAGTCTCCAAGAGACAAGTTGGGAAGAAGGATATGGAACAGAGGGAGAAAGCGAAGGGAGCAAGACAAAGGGAGGGAAGAGGAAAATCTAGTGCCGGGCTGCAGGACTGAAATGGAGGAATTGAAAGACAAGAGTCAGGAAGCAGGAGAGTTTGAGAAAAGGAGAGAGGAAAGAAGAGACATGCAGCCAGAGGAGGGGTTAGTGAGAGAGGCTGGAACAGAGAACAGGATGAGAAGGAAATAAGGCAAGAGAAGGCAAGGCTACGCCAAAGGACCTTTCCCTGATTTATATTTTCTACCACATTCATCTGGAGACGAGGAGGAAAGCCATCAGACCTGATGGATTAGGCCCAAACAAAAACCCCGGCTACTTGAGACACTTAGACTAAGCTTAAAATGCAAAGATCTCTCCATAAGGATGGTTTTTATCCTGTACTTCCACAATCTGCTGACAGTACAAAAGAATAAGCGGCAGATCTACTCAGGCTGAGTCATGGTGGTTTGGTGCAGAGACCATGCATATCATGGGAATATTTCAGCATTTCTATTCTGGTTTTCAGTGTATTACACTAAAACACCCACCTGATGACATCATTTCAAGAGCAAAAGCAGCAGTTTGCAGAATTCAGCTTCTTTAGGGAACTGAGAAATTGCTGAGCTGACACCAAGTCCTTCCATGTCCCCTTTACCTGCAGAGTGCCCGCATCCTCACCACGGTAGCGGGCATTCTGACAAAGGTTCTATGTCAGCTGGGTGTGGCAGCCGAGCGCCCCCTAGGGGAGGGGGAGTCTGTCAGCCCCGGGCCTGTCACTGTTGCTGTCCCCCCTGTCAGCAGCGAGGCCTCTGAAAAGTTCCAAAAACATCCCCAGACTTGGGTCCAGCATGGCCAAAAGTCTCCAAGAGACAAGTCGGGAAGAAGGATATAGAACAGAGGGAGAAAGCGAAGGGAGCAGACCAAAGGGAGGGAAGAGGAAAACTAGTGCCGGGCTGCAGGACTGAAATGGAGGAATTGAAAGACAAGAACCAGGAAGCAGGAGAGATTGAGAAAAGGAGAGAGGAAAGCAGAGACATGCAGCCAGAGGAGGGGCTAGTGAGAGAGGCTGGGACAGAGAACAGGATGAGAAGGAAATAAGGCAAGGCAAGGAAAGACTAGGCCAAAGGACGTTTCCTTGATTTATATTTTCTACCACATTCATCATGAAACGAGGAAGAAAGCCATCAGACCTTATGGATTAGGCCCAAACAAAAACCCCGGCTACTTGAGACACTTAGACTAAGCCTAAAACGCAACGATCTCTCCAGAAGGATGTTTTTCATGCTGTACTTCTACAATCTGCTGGCAGTACAGAAGAATAAGCGGCAGATCTACTCAGGCTGAGTCATGGTGCTTTGGTGCAGAGATCATGCATATCATGGGAATATTTCAGCATGTCTGCTCTGGTTTTCAGTTTATTACACCAAGACACCCACCTGATGACATCATTTCAAGAGCAAAAGCAGCAATTTGCAGAATTCAGCTTCTTTGGGGAACTGAGAAATTGCTGAGCTGACACCAAGTCCTGCTGGGTCCCTGTCACCCGCAGAGTGCCCGCATCCTCACCACGGTAACGGGCATTCTTACAAAGGTTCTATGTCAGCTGGGTGTGGCAGTCGAGCACCCCCTAGGGGAGGGGGAGCCTGTCAGCCCCGGGCCTGTCACTGCCTGCTGTCCCTCCTGTCAGCAGCGAGGCCTCTGAAAAGTTTCAAAAACATCCCCAGACTTGGGTCCAAAGTGGCCAAAAGTCTCCAAGAGACAAGCTGGGAAGAAGGATATGGAACAGAGGGAGAAAGCGAAGGGAGCTGGACAAAGAAAGGGAAGAGGAAAAACTAGTGCCGGGCTGCAGGACTGAAATGGAGGAATTGAAAGACAAGAACCAGGAAGCAGGAGAGTTTGAGAAAAGGAGAGAGGAAAGCAGAGACATGCAGCCAGAGGAGGGGTTAGTGAGAGAGGCTGGGACAGAGAACAGGATGAGAAGGAAATAAGGCAAGGCAAGGCAAGGCAAGGCCAAAGGACGTTTCCTTGATTTATATTTTCTACCACATTCATCTGGAGATGGGGAGGAAAGCCATCAGACCTTATGGATTAGGGCCAAACAAAACCCTGACTACTTGAGACACTTAGACTAAGCCTAAAATGCAAAGATCTCTCCAGAAGGACGGTTTTTATACTCTACATCCACAATCTGCAGGCAGCAAAAAAGAATAAGCGGTAGATCTACTTAGGCTAAGTCATGGTGGTTTGGTGCAGAGACCATGCATATCATGGGAATATTTCAGCATTTCTGCTCTGGTTTTCAGTTTATTACACCAAGACACCCACCTGATGACATCATTTCAAGAGCAAAAGCAGCAATTTGCAGAATTCAGCTTCTTTGGGGAACTGAGAAATTGCTGAGCTGACACCAAGTCCTGCTGGGTCCCTGTCACCCGCAGAGTGCCCGCATCCTCACCACGGTAGCGGGCATTGTGACAAAGGTTCTATGTCAGCTGGGTGTGGCAGTCGAGCGCCCCATAGGGGAGGGGGAGCCTGTCAGCCCCGGGCCTGTCACTGCCTGCTGTCCCCCCTGTCAGCAGCGAGGCCTCTGAAAAGTTTCAAAAACATCCCCAGACTTGGGTCCAAAGTGGCCAAAAGTCTCCAAGAGACAAGTTGGGAAGAAGGATATGGAACAGAGGGAGAAAGCGAAGGGAGCAAGACAAAGGGAGGGAAGAGGAAAAACTAGTGCCGGGCTGCAGGACTGAAATGGAGGAATTGAAAGACAAGAACCAGGAAGCAGGAGAGTTTGAGAAAAGGAGAGAGGAAAGAAGAGACATGGAGCCAGACGAGGGGTTAGTGAGAGAGGCTGGGACAGAGAACAGGATGAGAAGGAAATAAGGCAAGGCAAGGCAAGGCAAGGCCAAAGGACGTTTCCTTGATTTATATTTTCTACCACATTCATCTGGAGATGGGGAGTAAAGCCATCAGACCTTATGGATTAGGGCCAAACAAAACCCTGACTACTTGAGACACTTAGACTAAGCCTAAAATGCAAAGATCTCTCCAGAAGGACGGTTTTTATACTCTACATCCACAATCTGCAGGCAGCAAAAAAGAATAAGCGGTAGATCTACTTAGGCTAAGTCATGGTGGTTTGGTGCAGAGACCATGCATATCATGGGAATATTTCAGCATTTCTGCTCTGGTTTTCAGTTTATCACACCAAGACACCCACCTGATGACATCATTTCAAGAGCAAAAGCAGCAATTTGCAGAATTCAGCTTCTTTGGGAAACTGAGAAATTGCTGAGCTGACACCAAGTCCTGCTGGGTCCCTGTCACCCGCAGAGTGCCCGCATCCTCACCGCGGTAGCGGGCATTGTGACAAAGGTTCTATGTCAGCTGGGTGTGGCAGTCGAGCGCCCCGTAGGGGAGGGGGAGCCTGTCAGCCCCGGGCCTGTCACTGCCTGCTGTCCCCCCTGTCAGCAGCGAGGCCTCTGAAAAGTTTCAAAAACATCCCCAGACTTGGGTCCAAAGTGGCCAAAAGTCTCCAAGAGACAAGTTGGGAAGAAGGATATGGAACAGAGGGAGAAAGCGAAGGGAGCAAGACAAAGGGAGGGAAGAGGAAAAACTAGTGCCGGGCTGCAGGACTGAAATGGAGGAATTGAAAGACAAGAACCAGGAAGCAGGAGAGTTTGAGAAAAGGAGAGAGGAAAGAAGAGACATGCAGCCAGAGGAGGGGTTAGTGAGAGAGGCTGGGACAGAGAACAGGATGAGAAGGAAATAAGGCAAGGCAAGGCAAGGCAAGGCCAAAGGACGTTTCCTTGATTTATATTTTCTACCACATTCATCTGGAGATGGGGAGGAAAGCCATCAGACCTTATGGATTAGGGCCAAACAAAACCCTGACTACTTGAGACACTTAGACTAAGCCTAAAATGCAAAGATCTCTCCAGAAGGACGGTTTTTATACTCTACATCCACAATCTGCAGGCAGCAAAAAAGAATAAGCGGTAGATCTACTTAGGCTGAGTCATGGTGGTTTGGTGCAGAGACCATGCATATCATGGGAATATTTCAGCATTTCTGCTCTGGTTTTCAGTTTATTACACCAAGACACCCACCTGATGACATCATTTCAAGAGCAAAAGCAGCAATTTGCAGAATTCAGCTTCTTTGGGGAACTGAGAAATTGCTGAGCTGGCACCAAGTCCTGCTGGGTCCCTGTCACCCGCAGAGTGCCCGCATCCTCACCACGGTAACGGGCATTCTTACAAAGGTTCTATGTCAGCTGGGTGTGGCAGTCGAGCGCCCCCTAGGGGAGGGGGAGCCTGTCAGCCCCGGGCCTGTCACTGCCTGCTGTCCCTCCTGTCAGCAGCGAGGCCTCTGAAAAGTTTCAAAAACATCCCCAGACTTGGGTCCAAAGTGGCCAAAAGTCTCCAAGAGACAAGTTGGGAAGAAGGATATGGAACAGAGGGAGAAAGCGAAGGGAGCAAGACAAAGGGAGGGAAGAGGAAAATCTAGTGCCGGGCTGCAGGACTGAAATGGAGGAATTGAAAGACAAGAGTCAGGAAGCAGGAGAGTTTGAGAAAAGGAGAGAGGAAAGAAGAGACATGCAGCCAGAGGAGGGGTTAGTGAGAGAGGCTGGAACAGAGAACAGGATGAGAAGGAAATAAGGCAAGAGAAGGCAAGGCTACGCCAAAGGACCTTTCCCTGATTTATATTTTCTACCACATTCATCTGGAGACGAGGAGGAAAGCCATCAGACCTGATGGATTAGGCCCAAACAAAAACCCCGGCTACTTGAGACACTTAGACTAAGCTTGAAATGCAAAGATCTCTCCATAAGGATGGTTTTTATCCTGTACTTCCACAATCTGCTGACAGTACAAAAGAATAAGCGGCAGATCTACTCAGGCTGAGTCATGGTGGTTTGGTGCAGAGACCATGCATATCATGGGAATATTTCAGCATTTCTATTCTGGTTTTCAGTGTATTACACTAAAACACCCACCTGATGACATCATTTCAAGAGCAAAAGCAGCAGTTTGCAGAATTCAGCTTCTTTAGGGAACTGAGAAATTGCTGAGCTGACACCAAGTCCTTCCATGTCCCCTTTACCTGCAGAGTGCCCGCATCCTCACCACGGTAGCGGGCATTCTGACAAAGGTTCTATGTCAGCTGGGTGTGGCAGCCGAGCGCCCCCTAGGGGAGGGGGAGTCTGTCAGCCCCGGGCCTGTCACTGTTGCTGTCCCCCCTGTCAGCAGCGAGGCCTCTGAAAAGTTCCAAAAACATCCCCAGACTTGGGTCCAGCATGGCCAAAAGTCTCCAAGAGACAAGTCGGGAAGAAGGATATAGAACAGAGGGAGAAAGCGAAGGGAGCAAGACAAAGGGAGGGAAGAGGAAAAACTAGTGCCGGGCTGCAGGACTGAAATGGAGGAATTGAAAGACAAGAACCAGGAAGCAGGAGAGTTTGAGAAAAGGAGAGAGGAAAGAAGAGACATGCAGCCAGAGGAGGGGTTAGTGAGAGAGGCTGGGACAGAGAACAGGATGAGAAGGAAATAAGGCAAGAGAAGGCAAGGCTACGCCAAAGGACCTTTCCCTGATTTATATTTTCTACCACATTCATCTGGAGACGAGGAGGAAAGCCATCAGACCTGATGGATTAGGCCCAAACAAAAACCCCGGCTACTTGAGACACTTAGACTAAGCTTGAAATGCAAAGATCTCTCCATAAGGATGGTTTTTATCCTGTACTTCCACAATCTGCTGACAGTACAAAAGAATAAGCGGCAGATCTACTCAGGCTGAGTCATGGTGGTTTGGTGCAGAGACCATGCATATCATGGGAATATTTCAGCATTTCTATTCTGGTTTTCAGTGTATTACACTAAAACACCCACCTGATGACATCATTTCAAGAGCAAAAGCAGCAGTTTGCAGAATTCAGCTTCTTTAGGGAACTGAGAAATTGCTGAGCTGACACCAAGTCCTTCCATGTCCCCTTTACCTGCAGAGTGCCCGCATCCTCACCACGGTAGCGGGCATTCTGACAAAGGTTCTATGTCAGCTGGGTGTGGCAGCCGAGCGCCCCCTAGGGGAGGGGGAGTCTGTCAGCCCCGGGCCTGTCACTGTTGCTGTCCCCCCTGTCAGCAGCGAGGCCTCTGAAAAGTTCCAAAAACATCCCCAGACTTGGGTCCAGCATGGCCAAAAGTCTCCAAGAGACAAGTCGGGAAGAAGGATATAGAACAGAGGGAGAAAGCGAAGGGAGCAGACCAAAGGGAGGGAAGAGGAAAACTAGTGCCGGGCTGCAGGACTGAAATGGAGGAATTGAAAGACAAGAACCAGGAAGCAGGAGAGATTGAGAAAAGGAGAGAGGAAAGCAGAGACATGCAGCCAGAGGAGGGGTTAGTGAGAGAGGCTGGGACAGAGAACAGGATGAGAAGGAAATAAGGCAAGGCAAGGAAAGACTAGGCCAAAGGACGTTTCCTTGCTTTATATTTTCTACCACATTCATCTTGAAACGAGGAAGAAAGCCATCAGACCTTATGGATTAGGCCCAAACAAAAACCCCGGCTACTTGAGACACTTAGACTAAGCCTAAAACGCAACGATCTCTCCAGAAGGATGTTTTTCATGCTGTACTTCTACAATCTGCTGGCAGTACAGAAGAATAAGCGGCAGATCTACTCAGGCTGAGTCATGGTGCTTTGGTGCAGAGATCATGCATATCATGGGAATATTTCAGCATGTCTGCTCTGGTTTTCAGTTTATTACACCAAGACACCCACCTGATGACATCATTTCAAGAGCAAAAGCAGCAATTTGCAGAATTCAGCTTCTTTGGGGAACTGAGAAATTGCTGAGCTGACACCAAGTCCTGCTGGGTCCCTGTCACCCGCAGAGTGCCCGCATCCTCACCACGGTAGCGGGCATTGTGACAAAGGTTCTATGTCAGCTGGGTGTGGCAGTCGAGCGCCCCATAGGGGAGGGGGAGCCTGTCAGCCCCGGGCCTGTCACTGCCTGCTGTCCCCCCTGTCAGCAGCGAGGCCTCTGAAAAGTTTCAAAAACATCCCCAGACTTGGGTCCAAAGTGGCCAAAAGTCTCCAAGAGACAAGTTGGGAAGAAGGATATGGAACAGAGGGAGAAAGCGAAGGGAGCAAGACAAAGGGAGGGAAGAGGAAAAACTAGTGCCGGGCTGCAGGACTGAAATGGAGGAATTGAAAGACAAGAACCAGGAAGCAGGAGAGTTTGAGAAAAGGAGAGAGGAAAGAAGAGACAT
The DNA here is from genome assembly GCF_037038585.1 of Patagioenas fasciata. Lineage (NCBI taxonomy): Eukaryota > Metazoa > Chordata > Aves > Columbiformes > Columbidae > Patagioenas > Patagioenas fasciata. The sequence continues at coordinate 132,540,053 of NC_092520.1, read as the reverse complement.
GCAGCCAGACGAGGGGTTAGTGAGAGAGGCTGGGACAGAGAACAGGATGAGAAGGAAATAAGGCAAGGCAAGGCAAGGCAAGGCCAAAGGACGTTTCCTTGATTTATATTTTCTACCACATTCATCTGGAGATGGGGAGTAAAGCCATCAGACCTTATGGATTAGGGCCAAACAAAACCCTGACTACTTGAGACACTTAGACTAAGCCTAAAATGCAAAGATCTCTCCAGAAGGACGGTTTTTATACTCTACATCCACAATCTGCAGGCAGCAAAAAAGAATAAGCGGTAGATCTACTTAGGCTAAGTCATGGTGGTTTGGTGCAGAGACCATGCATATCATGGGAATATTTCAGCATTTCTGCTCTGGTTTTCAGTTTATTACACCAAGACACCCACCTGATGACATCATTTCAAGAGCAAAAGCAGCAATTTGCAGAATTCAGCTTCTTTGGGGAACTGAGAAATTGCTGAGCTGACACCAAGTCCTGCTGGGTCCCTGTCACCCGCAGAGTGCCCGCATCCTCACCACGGTAGCGGGCATTGTGACAAAGGTTCTATGTCAGCTGGGTGTGGCAGCCGAGCGCCCCGTAGGGGAGGGGGAGCCTGTCAGCCCCGGGCCTGTCACTGCCTGCTGTCCCCCCTGTCAGCAGCGAGGCCTCTGAAAAGTTTCAAAAACATCCCCAGACTTGGGTCCAAAGTGGCCAAAAGTCTACAAGAGACAAGTTGGGAAGAAGTATATGGAACAGAGGGAGAAAGCGAAGGGAGCAAGACAAAGGGAGGGAAGAGGAAAAACTAGTGCCGGGCTGCAGGACTGAAATGGAGGAATTGAAAGACAAGAACCAGGAAGCAGGAGAGTTTGAGAAAAGGAGAGAGGAAAGAAGAGACATGCAGCCAGACGAGGGGTTAGTGAGAGAGGCTGGGACAGAGAACAGGATGAGAAGGAAATAAGGCAAGGCAAGGCAAGGCAAGGCCAAAGGACGTTTCCTTGATTTATATTTTCTACCACATTCATCTGGAGATGGGGAGGAAAGCCATCAGACCTTATGGATTAGGGCCAAACAAAACCCTGACTACTTGAGACACTTAGACTAAGCCTAAAATGCAAAGATCTCTCCAGAAGGACGGTTTTTATACTCTACATCCACAATCTGCAGGCAGCAAAAAAGAATAAGCGGTAGATCTACTTAGGCTAAGTCATGGTGGTTTGGTGCAGAGACCATGCATATCATGGGAATATTTCAGCATTTCTGCTCTGGTTTTCAGTTTATCACACCAAGACACCCACCTGATGACATCATTTCAAGAGCAAAAGCAGCAATTTGCAGAATTCAGCTTCTTTGGGAAACTGAGAAATTGCTGAGCTGACACCAAGTCCTGCTGGGTCCCTGTCACCCGCAGAGTGCCCGCATCCTCACCACGGTAGCGGGCATTGTGACAAAGGTTCTATGTCAGCTGGGTGTGGCAGTCGAGCGCCCCGTAGGGGAGGGGGAGCCTGTCAGCCCCGGGCCTGTCACTGCCTGCTGTCCCCCCTGTCAGCAGCGAGGCCTCTGAAAAGTTTCAAAAACATCCCCAGACTTGGGTCCAAAGTGGCCAAAAGTCTCCAAGAGACAAGTTGGGAAGAAGGATATGGAACAGAGGGAGAAAGCGAAGGGAGCAAGACAAAGGGAGGGAAGAGGAAAAACTAGTGCCGGGCTGCAGGACTGAAATGGAGGAATTGAAAGACAAGAGTCAGGAAGCAGGAGAGTTTGAGAAAAGGAGAGAGGAAAGAAGAGACATGCAGCCAGAGGAGGGGTTAGTGAGAGAGGCTGGAACAGAGAACAGGATGAGAAGGAAATAAGGCAAGAGAAGGCAAGGCTACGCCAAAGGACCTTTCCCTGATTTATATTTTCTACCACATTCATCTGGAGACGAGGAGGAAAGCCATCAGACCTGATGGATTAGGCCCAAACAAAAACCCCGGCTACTTGAGACACTTAGACTAAGCTTGAAATGCAAAGATCTCTCCATAAGGATGGTTTTTATCCTGTACTTCCACAATCTGCTGACAGTACAAAAGAATAAGCGGCAGATCTACTCAGGCTGAGTCATGGTGGTTTGGTGCAGAGACCATGCATATCATGGGAATATTTCAGCATTTCTATTCTGGTTTTCAGTGTATTACACTAAAACACCCACCTGATGACATCATTTCAAGAGCAAAAGCAGCAGTTTGCAGAATTCAGCTTCTTTAGGGAACTGAGAAATTGCTGAGCTGACACCAAGTCCTTCCATGTCCCCTTTACCTGCAGAGTGCCCGCATCCTCACCACGGTAGCGGGCATTCTGACAAAGGTTCTATGTCAGCTGGGTGTGGCAGCCGAGCGCCCCCTAGGGGAGGGGGAGTCTGTCAGCCCCGGGCCTGTCACTGTTGCTGTCCCCCCTGTCAGCAGCGAGGCCTCTGAAAAGTTCCAAAAACATCCCCAGACTTGGGTCCAGCATGGCCAAAAGTCTCCAAGAGACAAGTCGGGAAGAAGGATATAAAACAGAGGGAGAAAGCGAAGGGAGCAGACCAAAGGGAGGGAAGAGGAAAACTAGTGCCGGGCTGCAGGACTGAAATGGAGGAATTGAAAGACAAGAACCAGGAAGCAGGAGAGATTGAGAAAAGGAGAGAGGAAAGAAGAGACATGCAGCCAGACGAGGGGTTAGTGAGAGAGGCTGGGACAGAGAACAGGATGAGAAGGAAATAAGGCAAGGCAAGGAAAGACTAGGGCAAAGGACGTTTCCTTGCTTTATATTTTCTACCACATTCATCTTGAAACGAGGAAGAAAGCCATCAGACCTTATGGATTAGGCCCAAACAAAAACCCCGGCTACTTGAGACACTTAGACTAAGCCTAAAACGCAACGATCTCTCCAGAAGGATGTTTTTCATGCTGTACTTCTACAATCTGCTGGCAGTACAGAAGAATAAGCGGCAGATCTACTCAGGCTGAGTCATGGTGCTTTGGTGCAGAGATCATGCATATCATGGGAATATTTCAGCATGTCTGCTCTGGTTTTCAGTTTATTACACCAAGACACCCACCTGATGACATCATTTCAAGAGCAAAAGCAGCAATTTGCAGAATTCAGCTTCTTTGGGGAACTGAGAAATTGCTGAGCTGACACCAAGTCCTGCTGGGTCCCTGTCACCCGCAGAGTGCCCGCATCCTCACCACGGTAACGGGCATTCTTACAAAGGTTCTATGTCAGCTGGGTGTGGCAGTCGAGCACCCCCTAGGGGAGGGGGAGCCTGTCAGCCCCGGGCCTGTCACTGCCTGCTGTCCCTCCTGTCAGCAGCGAGGCCTCTGAAAAGTTTCAAAAACATCCCCAGACTTGGGTCCAAAGTGGCCAAAAGTCTCCAAGAGACAAGCTGGGAAGAAGGATATGGAACAGAGGGAGAAAGCGAAGGGAGCTGGACAAAGAAAGGGAAGAGGAAAAACTAGTGCCGGGCTGCAGGACTGAAATGGAGGAATTGAAAGACAAGAACCAGGAAGCAGGAGAGTTTGAGAAAAGGAGAGAGGAAAGCAGAGACATGCAGCCAGAGGAGGGGTTAGTGAGAGAGGCTGGGACAGAGAACAGGATGAGAAGGAAATAAGGCAAGGCAAGGCAAGGCAAGGCCAAAGGACGTTTCCTTGATTTATATTTTCTACCACATTCATCTGGAGATGGGGAGGAAAGCCATCAGACCTTATGGATTAGGGCCAAACAAAACCCTGACTACTTGAGACACTTAGACTAAGCCTAAAATGCAAAGATCTCTCCAGAAGGACGGTTTTTATACTCTACATCCACAATCTGCAGGCAGCAAAAAAGAATAAGCGGTAGATCTACTTAGGCTGAGTCATGGTGGTTTGGTGCAGAGACCATGCATATCATGGGAATATTTCAGCATTTCTGCTCTGGTTTTCAGTTTATTACACCAAGACACCCACCTGATGACATCATTTCAAGAGCAAAAGCAGCAATTTGCAGAATTCAGCTTCTTTGGGGAACTGAGAAATTGCTGAGCTGACACCAAGTCCTGCTGGGTCCCTGTCACCCGCAGAGTGCCCGCATCCTCACCACGGTAGCGGGCATTGTGACAAAGGTTCTATGTCAGCTGGGTGTGGCAGTCGAGCGCCCCATAGGGGAGGGGGAGCCTGTCAGCCCCGGGCCTGTCACTGCCTGCTGTCCCCCCTGTCAGCAGCGAGGCCTCTGAAAAGTTTCAAAAACATCCCCAGACTTGGGTCCAAAGTGGCCAAAAGTCTCCAAGAGACAAGTTGGGAAGAAGGATATGGAACAGAGGGAGAAAGCGAAGGGAGCAAGACAAAGGGAGGGAAGAGGAAAAACTAGTGCCGGGCTGCAGGACTGAAATGGAGGAATTGAAAGACAAGAACCAGGAAGCAGGAGATTTTAAGAAAAGGAGAGAGGAAAGAAGAGACATGCAGCCAGAGGAGGGGTTAGTGAGAGAGGCTGGGACAGAGAACAGGATGAGAAGGAAATAAGGCAAGGCAAGGCAAGGCAAGGCCAAAGGACGTTTCCTTGATTTATATTTTCTACCACATTCATCTGGAGATGGGGAGGAAAGCCATCAGACCTTATGGATTAGGGCCAAACAAAACCCTGACTACTTGAGACACTTAGACTAAGCCTAAAATGCAAAGATCTCTCCAGAAGGACGGTTTTTATACTCTACATCCACAATCTGCAGGCAGCAAAAAAGAATAAGCGGTAGATCTACTTAGGCTATGTCATGGTGGTTTGGTGCAGAGACCATGCATATCATGGGAATATTTCAGCATTTCTGCTCTGGTTTTCAGTTTATTACACCAAGACACCCACCTGATGACATCATTTCAAGAGCAAAAGCAGCAATTTGCAGAATTCAGCTTCTTTGGGAAACTGAGAAATTGCTGAGCTGACACCAAGTCCTGCTGGGTCCCTGTCACCCGCAGAGTGCCCGCATCCTCACCGCGGTAGCGGGCATTGTGACAAAGGTTCTATGTCAGCTGGGTGTGGCAGTCGAGCGCCCCGTAGGGGAGGGGGAGCCTGTCAGCCCCGGGCCTGTCACTGCCTGCTGTCCCCCCTGTCAGCAGCGAGGCCTCTGAAAAGTTTCAAAAACATCCCCAGACTTGGGTCCAAAGTGGCCAAAAGTCTCCAAGAGACAAGTTGGGAAGAAGGATATGGAACAGAGGGAGAAAGCGAAGGGAGCAAGACAAAGGGAGGGAAGAGGAAAAACTAGTGCCGGGCTGCAGGACTGAAATGGAGGAATTGAAAGACAAGAACCAGGAAGCAGGAGAGTTTGAGAAAAGGAGAGAGGAAAGAAGAGACATGCAGCCAGACGAGGGGTTAGTGAGAGAGGCTGGGACAGAGAACAGGATGAGAAGGAAATAAGGCAAGGCAAGGCAAGGCAAGGCCAAAGGACGTTTCCTTGATTTATATTTTCTACCACATTCATCTGGAGATGGGGAGTAAAGCCATCAGACCTTATGGATTAGGGCCAAACAAAACCCTGACTACTTGAGACACTTAGACTAAGCCTAAAATGCAAAGATCTCTCCAGAAGGACGGTTTTTATACTCTACATCCACAATCTGCAGGCAGCAAAAAAGAATAAGCGGTAGATCTACTTAGGCTATGTCATGGTGGTTTGGTGCAGAGACCATGCATATCATGGGAATATTTCAGCATTTCTGCTCTGGTTTTCAGTTTATTACACCAAGACACCCACCTGATGACATCATTTCAAGAGCAAAAGCAGCAATTTGCAGAATTCAGCTTCTTTGGGGAACTGAGAAATTGCTGAGCTGGCACCAAGTCCTGCTGGGTCCCTGTCACCCGCAGAGTGCCCGCATCCTCACCACGGGTCCGGGCATTCTTACAAAGGTTCTATGTCAGCTGGGTGTGGCAGTCGAGCGCCCCGTAGGGGAGGGGGAGCCTGTCAGCCCCGGGCCTGTCACTGCCTGCTGTCCCTCCTGTGAGCAGCGAGGCCTCTGAAAAGTTTCAAAAACATCCCCAGACTTGGGTCCAAAGTGGCCAAAAGTCTCCAAGAGACAAGTTGGGAAGAAGGATATGGAACAGAGGGAGAAAGCGAAGGGAGCAAGACAAAGGGAGGGAAGAGGAAAATCTAGTGCCGGGCTGCAGGACTGAAATGGAGGAATTGAAAGACAAGAGTCAGGAAGCAGGAGAGTTTGAGAAAAGGAGAGAGGAAAGAAGAGACATGCAGCCAGAGGAGGGGTTAGTGAGAGAGGCTGGAACAGAGAACAGGATGAGAAGGAAATAAGGCAAGAGAAGGCAAGGCTACGCCAAAGGACCTTTCCCTGATTTATATTTTCTACCACATTCATCTGGAGACGAGGAGGAAAGCCATCAGACCTGATGGATTAGGCCCAAACAAAAACCCCGGCTACTTGAGACACTTAGACTAAGCTTAAAATGCAAAGATCTCTCCATAAGGATGGTTTTTATCCTGTACTTCCACAATCTGCTGACAGTACAAAAGAATAAGCGGCAGATCTACTTAGGCTGAGTCATGGTGGTTCGGTGCAGAGACCATGCATATCATGGGAATATTTCAGCATTTCTATTCTGGTTTTCAGTGTATTACACTAAAACACCCACCTGATGACATCATTTCAAGAGCAAAAGCAGCAATTTGCAGAATTCAGCTTCTTTGGGGAACTGAGAAATTGCTGAGCTGACACCAAGTCCTGCTGGGTCCCTGTCACCCGCAGAGTGCCCGCATCCTCACCACGGTAACGGGCATTCTTACAAAGGTTCTATGTCAGCTGGGTGTGGCAGTCGAGCACCCCCTAGGGGAGGGGGAGCCTGTCAGCCCCGGGCCTGTCACTGCCTGCTGTCCCTCCTGTCAGCAGCGAGGCCTCTGAAAAGTTTCAAAAACATCCCCAGACTTGGGTCCAAAGTGGCCAAAAGTCTCCAAGAGACAAGCTGGGAAGAAGGATATGGAACAGAGGGAGAAAGCGAAGGGAGCTGGACAAAGAAAGGGAAGAGGAAAAACTAGTGCCGGGCTGCAGGACTGAAATGGAGGAATTGAAAGACAAGAACCAGGAAGCAGGAGAGTTTGAGAAAAGGAGAGAGGAAAGCAGAGACATGCAGCCAGAGGAGGGGTTAGTGAGAGAGGCTGGGACAGAGAACAGGATGAGAAGGAAATAAGGCAAGGCAAGGCAAGGCAAGGCCAAAGGACGTTTCCTTGATTTATATTTTCTACCACATTCATCTGGAGATGGGGAGGAAAGCCATCAGACCTTATGGATTAGGGCCAAACAAAACCCTGACTACTTGAGACACTTAGACTAAGCCTAAAATGCAAAGATCTCTCCAGAAGGACGGTTTTTATACTCTACATCCACAATCTGCAGGCAGCAAAAAAGAATAAGCGGTAGATCTACTTAGGCTAAGTCATGGTGGTTTGGTGCAGAGACCATGCATATCATGGGAATATTTCAGCATTTCTGCTCTGGTTTTCAGTTTATTACACCAAGACACCCACCTGATGACATCATTTCAAGAGCAAAAGCAGCAATTTGCAGAATTCAGCTTCTTTGGGGAACTGAGAAATTGCTGAGCTGACACCAAGTCCTGCTGGGTCCCTGTCACCCGCAGAGTGCCCGCATCCTCACCACGGTAGCGGGCATTGTGACAAAGGTTCTATGTCAGCTGGGTGTGGCAGTCGAGCGCCCCGTAGGGGAGGGGGAGCCTGTCAGCCTCGGGCCTGTCACTGCCTGCTGTCCCCCCTGTCAGCAGCGAGGCCTCTGAAAAGTTTCAAAAACATCCCCAGACTTGGGTCCAAAGTGGCCAAAAGTCTCCAAGAGACAAGTTGGGAAGAAGGATATGGAACAGAGGGAGAAAGCGAAGGGAGCAAGACAAAGGGAGGGAAGAGGAAAAACTAGTGCCGGGCTGCAGGACTGAAATGGAGGAATTGAAAGACAAGAACCAGGAAGCAGGAGAGTTTGAGAAAAGGAGAGAGGAAAGAAGAGACATGCAGCCAGACGAGGGGTTAGTGAGAGAGGCTGGGACAGAGAACAGGATGAGAAGGAAATAAGGCAAGGCAAGGCAAGGCAAGGCCAAAGGACGTTTCCTTGATTTATATTTTCTACCACATTCATCTGGAGATGGGGAGGAAACCCATCAGACCTTATGGATTAGGGCCAAACAAAACCCTGACTACTTGAGACACTTAGACTAAGCCTAAAATGCAAAGATCTCTCCAGAAGGACGGTTTTTATACTCTACATCCACAATCTGCAGGCAGCAAAAAAGAATAAGCGGTAGATCTACTTAGGCTAAGTCATGGTGGTTTGGTGCAGAGACCATGCATATCATGGGAATATTTCAGCATTTCTGCTCTGGTTTTCAGTTTATTACACCAAGACACCCACCTGATGACATCATTTCAAGAGCAAAAGCAGCAATTTGCAGAATTCAGCTTCTTTGGGGAACTGAGAAATTGCTGAGCTGACACCAAGTCCTGCTGGGTCCCTGTCACCCGCAGAGTGCCCGCATCCTCACCACGGTAGCGGGCATTGTGACAAAGGTTCTATGTCAGCTGGGTGTGGCAGCCGAGCGCCCCGTAGGGGAGGGGGAGCCTGTCAGCCCCGGGCCTGTCACTGCCTGCTGTCCCCCCTGTCAGCAGCGAGGCCTCTGAAAAGTTTCAAAAACATCCCCAGACTTGGGTCCAAAGTGGCCAAAAGTCTACAAGAGACAAGTTGGGAAGAAGGATATGGAACAGAGGGAGAAAGCGAAGGGAGCAAGACAAAGGGAGGGAAGAGGAAAAACTAGTGCCGGGCTGCAGGACTGAAATGGAGGAATTGAAAGACAAGAACCAGGAAGCAGGAGAGTTTGAGAAAAGGAGAGAGGAAAGAAGAGACATGCAGCCAGAGGAGGGGTTAGTGAGAGAGGCTGGGACAGAGAACAGGATGAGAAGGAAATAAGGCAAGAGAAGGCAAGGCTACGCCAAAGGACCTTTCCCTGATTTATATTTTCTACCACATTCATCTGGAGACGAGGAGGAAAGCCATCAGACCTGATGGATTAGGCCCAAACAAAAACCCCGGCTACTTGAGACACTTAGACTAAGCTTGAAATGCAAAGATCTCTCCATAAGGATGGTTTTTATCCTGTACTTCCACAATCTGCTGACAGTACAAAAGAATAAGCGGCAGATCTACTCAGGCTGAGTCATGGTGGTTTGGTGCAGAGACCATGCATATCATGGGAATATTTCAGCATTTCTATTCTGGTTTTCAGTGTATTACACTAAAACACCCACCTGATGACATCATTTCAAGAGCAAAAGCAGCAGTTTGCAGAATTCAGCTTCTTTAGGGAACTGAGAAATTGCTGAGCTGACACCAAGTCCTTCCATGTCCCCTTTACCTGCAGAGTGCCCGCATCCTCACCACGGTAGCGGGCATTCTGACAAAGGTTCTATGTCAGCTGGGTGTGGCAGCCGAGCGCCCCCTAGGGGAGGGGGAGTCTGTCAGCCCCGGGCCTGTCACTGTTGCTGTCCCCCCTGTCAGCAGCGAGGCCTCTGAAAAGTTCCAAAAACATCCCCAGACTTGGGTCCAGCATGGCCAAAAGTCTCCAAGAGACAAGTCGGGAAGAAGGATATAGAACAGAGGGAGAAAGCGAAGGGAGCAGACCAAAGGGAGGGAAGAGGAAAACTAGTGCCGGGCTGCAGGACTGAAATGGAGGAATTGAAAGACAAGAACCAGGAAGCAGGAGAGATTGAGAAAAGGAGAGAGGAAAGCAGAGACATGCAGCCAGAGGAGGGGTTAGTGAGAGAGGCTGGGACAGAGAACAGGATGAGAAGGAAATAAGGCAAGGCAAGGAAAGACTAGGCCAAAGGACGTTTCCTTGCTTTATATTTTCTACCACATTCATCTTGAAACGAGGAAGAAAGCCATCAGACCTTATGGATTAGGCCCAAACAAAAACCCCGGCTACTTGAGACACTTAGACTAAGCCTAAAACGCAACGATCTCTCCAGAAGGATGTTTTTCATGCTGTACTTCTACAATCTGCTGGCAGTACAGAAGAATAAGCGGCAGATCTACTCAGGCTGAGTCATGGTGCTTTGGTGCAGAGATCATGCATATCATGGGAATATTTCAGCATGTCTGCTCTGGTTTTCAGTTTATTACACCAAGACACCCACCTGATGACATCATTTCAAGAGCAAAAGCAGCAATTTGCAGAATTCAGCTTCTTTGGGGAACTGAGAAATTGCTGAGCTGACACCAAGTCCTGCTGGGTCCCTGTCACCCGCAGAGTGCCCGCATCCTCACCACGGTAGCGGGCATTGTGACAAAGGTTCTATGTCAGCTGGGTGTGGCAGTCGAGCGCCCCATAGGGGAGGGGGAGCCTGTCAGCCCCGGGCCTGTCACTGCCTGCTGTCCCCCCTGTCAGCAGCGAGGCCTCTGAAAAGTTTCAAAAACATCCCCAGACTTGGGTCCAAAGTGGCCAAAAGTCTCCAAGAGACAAGTTGGGAAGAAGGATATGGAACAGAGGGAGAAAGCGAAGGGAGCAAGACAAAGGGAGGGAAGAGGAAAAACTAGTGCCGGGCTGCAGGACTGAAATGGAGGAATTGAAAGACAAGAACCAGGAAGCAGGAGAGTTTGAGAAAAGGAGAGAGGAAAGAAGAGACATGCAGCCAGACGAGGGGTTAGTGAGAGAGGCTGGGACAGAGAACAGGATGAGAAGGAAATAAGGCAAGGCAAGGCAAGGCAAGGCCAAAGGACGTTTCCTTGATTTATATTTTCTACCACATTCATCTGGAGATGGGGAGGAAAGCCATCAGACCTTATGGATTAGGGCCAAACAAAACCCTGACTACTTGAGACACTTAGACTAAGCCTAAAATGCAAAGATCTCTCCAGAAGGACGGTTTTTATACTCTACATCCACAATCTGCAGGCAGCAAAAAAGAATAAGCGGTAGATCTACTTAGGCTGAGTCATGGTGGTTTGGTGCAGAGACCATGCATATCATGGGAATATTTCAGCATTTCTGCTCTGGTTTTCAGTTTATTACACCAAGACACCCACCTGATGACATCATCTCAAGAGCAAAAGCAGCAATTTGCAGAATTCAGCTTCTTTGGGGAACTGAGAAATTGCTGAGCTGGCACCAAGTCCTGCTGGGTCCCTGTCACCCGCAGAGTGCCCGCATCCTCACCACGGTAACGGGCATTCTTACAAAGGTTCTATGTCAGCTGGGTGTGGCAGTCGAGCGCCCCGTAGGGGAGGGGGAGCCTGTCAGCCCCGGGCCTGTCACTGCCTGCTGTCCCTCCTGTCAGCAGCGAGGCCTCTGAAAAGTTTCAAAAACATCCCCAGACTTGGGTCCAAAGTGGCCAAAAGTCTCCAAGAGACAAGTTGGGAAGAAGGATATGGAACAGAGGGAGAAAGCGAAGGGAGCAAGACAAAGGGAGGGAAGAGGAAAATCTAGTGCCGGGCTGCAGGACTGAAATGGAGGAATTGAAAGACAAGAGTCAGGAAGCAGGAGAGTTTGAGAAAAGGAGAGAGGAAAGAAGAGACATGCAGCCAGAGGAGGGGTTAGTGAGAGAGGCTGGAACAGAGAACAGGATGAGAAGGAAATAAGGCAAGAGAAGGCAAGGCTACGCCAAAGGACCTTTCCCTGATTTATATTTTCTACCACATTCATCTGGAGACGAGGAGGAAAGCCATCAGACCTGATGGATTAGGCCCAAACAAAAACCCCGGCTACTTGAGACACTTAGACTAAGCTTGAAATGCAAAGATCTCTCCATAAGGATGGTTTTTATCCTGTACTTCCACAATCTGCTGACAGTACAAAAGAATAAGCGGCAGATCTACTCAGGCTGAGTCATGGTGGTTTGGTGCAGAGACCATGCATATCATGGGAATATTTCAGCATTTCTATTCTGGTTTTCAGTGTATTACACTAAAACACCCACCTGATGACATCATTTCAAGAGCAAAAGCAGCAGTTTGCAGAATTCAGCTTCTTTAGGGAACTGAGAAATTGCTGAGCTGACACCAAGTCCTTCCATGTCCCCTTTACCTGCAGAGTGCCCGCATCCTCACCACGGTAGCGGGCATTCTGACAAAGGTTCTATGTCAGCTGGGTGTGGCAGCCGAGCGCCCCCTAGGGGAGGGGGAGTCTGTCAGCCCCGGGCCTGTCACTGTTGCTGTCCCCCCTGTCAGCAGCGAGGCCTCTGAAAAGTTCCAAAAACATCCCCAGACTTGGGTCCAGCATGGCCAAAAGTCTCCAAGAGACAAGTCGGGAAGAAGGATATAGAACAGAGGGAGAAAGCGAAGGGAGCAGACCAAAGGGAGGGAAGAGGAAAACTAGTGCCGGGCTGCAGGACTGAAATGGAGGAATTGAAAGACAAGAACCAGGAAGCAGGAGAGATTGAGAAAAGGAGAGAGGAAAGCAGAGACATGCAGCCAGAGGAGGGGTTAGTGAGAGAGGCTGGGACAGAGAACAGGATGAGAAGGAAATAAGGCAAGGCAAGGAAAGACTAGGCCAAAGGACGTTTCCTTGCTTTATATTTTCTACCACATTCATCTTGAAACGAGGAAGAAAGCCATCAGACCTTATGGATTAGGGCCAAACAAAACCCTGACTACTTGAGACACTTAGACTAAGCCTAAAATGCAAAGATCTCTCCAGAAGGACGGTTTTTATACTCTACATCCACAATCTGCAGGCAGCAAAAAACAATAAGCGGTAGATCTACTTAGGCTAAGTCATGGTGGTTTGGTGCAGAGACCATGCATATCATGGGAATATTTCAGCATTTCTGCTCTGGTTTTCAGTTTATCACACCAAGACACCCACCTGATGACATCATTTCAAGAGCAAAAGCAGCAATTTGCAGAATTCAGCTTCTTTGGGAAACTGAGAAATTGCTGAGCTGACACCAAGTCCTGCTGGGTCCCTGTCACCCGCAGAGTGCCCGCATCCTCACCGCGGTAGCGGGCATTGTGACAAAGGTTCTATGTCAGCTGGGTGTGGCAGTCGAGCGCCCCGTAGGGGAGGGGGAGCCTGTCAGCCCCGGGCCTGTCACTGCCTGCTGTCCCCCCTGTCAGCAGCGAGGCCTCTGAAAAGTTTCAAAAACATCCCCAGACTTGGGTCCAAAGTGGCCAAAAGTCTCCAAGAGACAAGTTGGGAAGAAGGATATGGAACAGAGGGAGAAAGCGAAGGGAGCAAGACAAAGGGAGGGAAGAGGAAAAACTAGTGCCGGGCTGCAGGACTGAAGTGGAGGAATTGAAAGACAAGAACCAGGAAGCAGGAGAGTTTGAGAAAAGGAGAGAGGAAAGAAGAGACATGCAGCCAGACGAGGGGTTAGTGAGAGAGGCTGGGACAGAGAACAGGATGAGAAGGAAATAAGGCAAGGCAAGGCAAGGCAAGGCCAAAGGACGTTTCCTTGATTTATATTTTCTACCACATTCATCTGGAGATGGGGAGGAAAGCCATCAGACCTTATGGATTAGGGCCAAACAAAACCCTGACTACTTGAGACACTTAGACTAAGCCTAAAATGCAAAGATCTCTCCAGAAGGACGGTTTTTATACTCTACATCCACAATCTGCAGGCAGCAAAAAAGAATAAGCGGTAGATCTACTTAGGCTAAGTCATGGTGGTTTGGTGCAGAGACCATGCATATCATGGGAATATTTCAGCATTTCTGCTCTGGTTTTCAGTTTATTACACCAAGACACCCACCTGATGACATCATTTCAAGAGCAAAAGCAGCAATTTGCAGAATTCAGCTTCTTTGGGGAACTGAGAAATTGCTGAGCTGACACCAAGTCCTGCTGGGTCCCTGTCACCCGCAGAGTGCCCGCATCCTCACCACGGTAGCGGGCATTGTGACAAAGGTTCTATGTCAGCTGGGTGTGGCAGCCGAGCGCCCCGTAGGGGAGGGGGAGCCTGTCAGCCCCGGGCCTGTCACTGCCTGCTGTCCCCCCTGTCAGCAGCGAGGCCTCTGAAAAGTTTCAAAAACATCCCCAGACTTGGGTCCAAAGTGGCCAAAAGTCTCCAAGAGACAAGTTGGGAAGAAGGATATGGAACAGAGGGAGAAAGCGAAGGGAGCAAGACAAAGGGAGGGAAGAGGAAAAACTAGTGCCGGGCTGCAGGACTGAAATGGAGGAATTGAAAGACAAGAACCAGGAAGCAGGAGAGTTTGAGAAAAGGAGAGAGGAAAGAAGAGACATGCAGCCAGAGGAGGGGTTAGTGAGAGAGGCTGGGACAGAGAACAGGATGAGAAGGAAATAAGGCAAGGCAAGGCAAGGCAAGGCCAAAGGACGTTTCCTTGATTTATATTTTCTACCACATTCATCTGGAGATGGGGAGGAAAGCCATCAGACCTTATGGATTAGGGCCAAACAAAACCCTGACTACTTGAGACACTTAGACTAAGCCTAAAATGCAAAGATCTCTCCAGAAGGACGGTTTTTATACTCTACATCCACAATCTGCAGGCAGCAAAAAAGAATAAGCGGTAGATCTACTTAGGCTAAGTCATGGTGGTTTGGTGCAGAGACCATGCATATCATGGGAATATTTCAGCATTTCTGCTCTGGTTTTCAGTTTATTACACCAAGACACCCACCTGATGACATCATTTCAAGAGCAAAAGCAGCAATTTGCAGAATTCAGCTTCTTTGGGGAACTGAGAAATTGCTGAGCTGACACCAAGTCCTGCTGGGTCCCTGTCACCCGCAGAGTGCCCGCATCCTCACCACGGTAGCGGGCATTGTGACAAAGGTTCTATGTCAGCTGGGTGTGGCAGTCGAGCGCCCCATAGGGGAGGGGGAGCCTGTCAGCCCCGGGCCTGTCACTGCCTGCTGTCCCCCCTGTCAGCAGCGAGGCCTCTGAAAAGTTTCAAAAACATCCCCAGACTTGGGTCCAAAGTGGCCAAAAGTCTCCAAGAGACAAGTTGGGAAGAAGGATATGGAACAGAGGGAGAAAGCGAAGGGAGCAAGACAAAGGGAGGGAAGAGGAAAAACTAGTGCCGGGCTGCAGGACTGAAATGGAGGAATTGAAAGACAAGAACCAGGAAGCAGGAGAGTTTGAGAAAAGGAGAGAGGAAAGAAGAGACATGCAGCCAGACGAGGGGTTAGTGAGAGAGGCTGGGACAGAGAACAGGATGAGAAGGAAATAAGGCAAGGCAAGGCAAGGCAAGGCCAAAGGACGTTTCCTTGATTTATATTTTCTACCACATTCATCTGGAGATGGGGAGTAAAGCCATCAGACCTTATGGATTAGGGCCAAACAAAACCCTGACTACTTGAGACACTTAGACTAAGCCTAAAATGCAAAGATCTCTCCAGAAGGACGGTTTTTATACTCTACATCCACAATCTGCAGGCAGCAAAAAAGAATAAGCGGTAGATCTACTTAGGCTGAGTCATGGTGGTTTGGTGCAGAGACCATGCATATCATGGGAATATTTCAGCATTTCTGCTCTGGTTTTCAGTTTATTACACCAAGACACCCACCTGATGACATCATTTCAAGAGCAAAAGCAGCAATTTGCAGAATTCAGCTTCTTTGGGGAACTGAGAAATTGCTGAGCTGGCACCAAGTCCTGCTGGGTCCCTGTCACCCGCAGAGTGCCCGCATCCTCACCACGGTAACGGGCATTCTTACAAAGGTTCTATGTCAGCTGGGTGTGGCAGTCGAGCACCCCCTAGGGGAGGGGGAGCCTGTCAGCCCCGGGCCTGTCACTGCCTGCTGTCCCTCCTGTCAGCAGCGAGGCCTCTGAAAAGTTTCAAAAACATCCCCAGACTTGGGTCCAAAGTGGCCAAAAGTCTCCAAGAGACAAGTTGGGAAGAAGGATATGGAACAGAGGGAGAAAGCGAAGGGAGCAAGACAAAGGGAGGGAAGAGGAAAATCTAGTGCCGGGCTGCAGGACTGAAATGGAGGAATTGAAAGACAAGAGTCAGGAAGCAGGAGAGTTTGAGAAAAGGAGAGAGGAAAGAAGAGACATGCAGCCAGAGGAGGGGTTAGTGAGAGAGGCTGGAACAGAGAACAGGATGAGAAGGAAATAAGGCAAGAGAAGGCAAGGCTACGCCAAAGGACCTTTCCCTGATTTATATTTTCTACCACATTCATCTGGAGACGAGGAGGAAAGCCATCAGACCTGATGGATTAGGCCCAAACAAAAACCCCGGCTACTTGAGACACTTAGACTAAGCTTGAAATGCAAAGATCTCTCCATAAGGATGGTTTTTATCCTGTACTTCCACAATCTGCTGACAGTACAAAAGAATAAGCGGCAGATCTACTCAGGCTGAGTCATGGTGGTTTGGTGCAGAGACCATGCATATCATGGGAATATTTCAGCATTTCTATTCTGGTTTTCAGTGTATTACACTAAAACACCCACCTGATGACATCATTTCAAGAGCAAAAGCAGCAGTTTGCAGAATTCAGCTTCTTTAGGGAACTGAGAAATTGCTGAGCTGACACCAAGTCCTTCCATGTCCCCTTTACCTGCAGAGTGCCCGCATCCTCACCACGGTAGCGGGCATTCTGACAAAGGTTCTATGTCAGCTGGGTGTGGCAGCCGAGCGCCCCCTAGGGGAGGGGGAGTCTGTCAGCCCCGGGCCTGTCACTGTTGCTGTCCCCCCTGTCAGCAGCGAGGCCTCTGAAAAGTTCCAAAAACATCCCCAGACTTGGGTCCAGCATGGCCAAAAGTCTCCAAGAGACAAGTCGGGAAGAAGGATATAGAACAGAGGGAGAAAGCGAAGGGAGCAGACCAAAGGGAGGGAAGAGGAAAACTAGTGCCGGGCTGCAGGACTGAAATGGAGGAATTGAAAGACAAGAACCAGGAAGCAGGAGAGATTGAGAAAAGGAGAGAGGAAAGCAGAGACATGCAGCCAGAGGAGGGGTTAGTGAGAGAGGCTGGGACAGAGAACAGGATGAGAAGGAAATAAGGCAAGGCAAGGAAAGACTAGGCCAAAGGACGTTTCCTTGCTTTATATTTTCTACCACATTCATCTTGAAACGAGGAAGAAAGCCATCAGACCTTATGGATTAGGCCCAAACAAAAACCCCGGCTACTTGAGACACTTAGACTAAGCCTAAAACGCAACGATCTCTCCAGAAGGATGTTTTTCATGCTGTACTTCTACAATCTGCTGGCAGTACAGAAGAATAAGCGGCAGATCTACTCAGGCTGAGTCATGGTGCTTTGGTGCAGAGATCATGCATATCATGGGAATATTTCAGCATGTCTGCTCTGGTTTTCAGTTTATTACACCAAGACACCCACCTGATGACATCATTTCAAGAGCAAAAGCAGCAATTTGCAGAATTCAGCTTCTTTGGGGAACTGAGAAATTGCTGAGCTGACACCAAGTCCTGCTGGGTCCCTGTCACCCGCAGAGTGCCCGCATCCTCACCACGGTAACGGGCATTCTTACAAAGGTTCTATGTCAGCTGGGTGTGGCAGTCGAGCACCCCCTAGGGGAGGGGGAGCCTGTCAGCCCCGGGCCTGTCACTGCCTGCTGTCCCTCCTGTCAGCAGCGAGGCCTCTGAAAAGTTTCAAAAACATCCCCAGACTTGGGTCCAAAGTGGCCAAAAGTCTCCAAGAGACAAGCTGGGAAGAAGGATATGGAACAGAGGGAGAAAGCGAAGGGAGCTGGACAAAGAAAGGGAAGAGGAAAAACTAGTGCCGGGCTGCAGGACTGAAATGGAGGAATTGAAAGACAAGAACCAGGAAGCAGGAGAGTTTGAGAAAAGGAGAGAGGAAAGCAGAGACATGCAGCCAGAGGAGGGGTTAGTGAGAGAGGCTGGGACAGAGAACAGGATGAGAAGGAAATAAGGCAAGGCAAGGCAAGGCAAGGCCAAAGGACGTTTCCTTGATTTATATTTTCTACCACATTCATCTGGAGATGGGGAGGAAAGCCATCAGACCTTATGGATTAGGGCCAAACAAAACCCTGACTACTTGAGACACTTAGACTAAGCCTAAAATGCAAAGATCTCTCCAGAAGGACGGTTTTTATACTCTACATCCACAATCTGCAGGCAGCAAAAAAGAATAAGCGGTAGATCTACTTAGGCTAAGTCATGGTGGTTTGGTGCAGAGACCATGCATATCATGGGAATATTTCAGCATTTCTGCTCTGGTTTTCAGTTTATTACACCAAGACACCCACCTGATGACATCATTTCAAGAGCAAAAGCAGCAATTTGCAGAATTCAGCTTCTTTGGGGAACTGAGAAATTGCTGAGCTGACACCAAGTCCTGCTGGGTCCCTGTCACCCGCAGAGTGCCCGCATCCTCACCACGGTAGCGGGCATTGTGACAAAGGTTCTATGTCAGCTGGGTGTGGCAGTCGAGCGCCCCATAGGGGAGGGGGAGCCTGTCAGCCCCGGGCCTGTCACTGCCTGCTGTCCCCCCTGGTGAGGATGCGGGCACTCTGCGGGTGACAGGGACCCAGCAGGACTTGGTGTCAGCTCAGCAATTTCTCAGTTTCCCAAAGAAGCTGAATTCTGCAAATTGCTGCTTTTGCTCTTGAAATGATGTCATCAGGTGGGTGTCTTGGTGTGATAAACTGAAAACCAGAGCAGAAATGCTGAAATATTCCCATGATATGCATGGTCTCTGCACCAAACCACCATGACTCAGCCTAAGTAGATCTACCGCTTATTCTTTTTTGCTGCCTGCAGATTGTGGATGTAGAGTATAAAAACCGTCCTTCTGGAGAGATCTTTGCATTTTAGGCTTAGTCTAAGTGTCTCAAGTAGCCGGGGTTTTTGTTTGGGCCTAATCCATCAGGTCTGATGGCTTTCCTCCTCGTCTCCAGATGAATGTGGTAGAAAATATAAATCAGGGAAAGGTCCTTTGGCGTAGCCTTGCCTTCTCTTGCCTTATTTCCTTCTCATCCTGTTCTCTGTTCCAGCCTCTCTCACTAACCCCTCCTCTGGCTGCATGTCTCTTCTTTCCTCTCTCCTTTTCTCAAACTCTCCTGCTTCCTGACTCTTGTCTTTCAATTCCTCCATTTCAGTCCTGCAGCCCGGCACTAGATTTTCCTCTTCCCTCCCTTTGTCTTGCTCCCTTCGCTTTCTCCCTCTGTTCCATATCCTTCTTCCCAGCTTGTCTCTTGGAGACTTTTGGCCACTTTGGACCCAAGTCTGGGGATGTTTTTGAAACTTTTCAGAGGCCTCGCTGCTGACAGGAGGGACAGCAGGCAGTGACAGGCCCGGGGCTGACAGGCTCCCCCTCCCCTAGGGGGTGCTCGACTGCCACACCCAGCTGACATAGAACCTTTGTAAGAATGCCCGTTACCGTGGTGAGGATGCGGGCACTCTGCGGGTGACAGGGACCCAGCAGGACTTGGTGTCAGCTCAGCAATTTCTCAGTTCCCCAAAGAAGCTGAATTCTGCAAATTGCTGCTTTTGCTCTTGAAATGATGTCATCAGGTGGGTGTCTTGGTGTAATAAACTGAAAACCAGAGCAGACATGCTGAAATATTCCCATGATATGCATGATCTCTGCACCAAAGCACCATGACTCAGCCTGAGTAGATCTGCCGCTTATTCTTCTGTACTGCCAGCAGATTGTAGAAGTACAGCATGAAAAACATCCTTCTGGAGAGATCGTTGCGTTTTAGGCTTAGTCTAAGTGTCTCAAGTAGCCGGGGTTTTTGTTTGGGCCTAATCCATAAGGTCTGATGGCTTTCTTCCTCGTTTCAAGATGAATGTGGTAGAAAATATAAAGCAAGGAAACGTCCTTTGGCCTAGTCTTTCCTTGCCTTGCCTTATTTCCTTCTCATCCTGTCCTCTTCCCTTTCTTTGTCCAGCTCCCTTCGCTTTCTCCCTCTGTTCCATATCCTTCTTCCCAGCTTGTCTCTTGGAGACTTTTGGCCATGCTGGACCCAAGTCTGGGGATGTTTTTGGAACTTTTCAGAGGCCTCGCTGCTGACAGGGGGGACAGCAACAGTGACAGGCCCGGGGCTGACAGACTCCCCCTCCCCTAGGGGGCGCTCGGCTGCCACACCCAGCTGACATAGAACCTTTGTCAGAATGCCCGCTACCGTGGTGAGGATGCGGGCACTCTGCAGGTAAAGGGGACATGGAAGGACTTGGTGTCAGCTCAGCAATTTCTCAGTTCCCTAAAGAAGCTGAATTCTGCAAACTGCTGCTTTTGCTCTTGAAATGATGTCATCAGGTGGGTGTTTTAGTGTAATACACTGAAAACCAGAATAGAAATGCTGAAATATTCCCATGATATGCATGGTCTCTGCACCAAACCACCATGACTCAGCCTGAGTAGATCTGCCGCTTATTCTTTTGTACTGTCAGCAGATTGTGGAAGTACAGGATAAAAACCATCCTTATGGAGAGATCTTTGCATTTCAAGCTTAGTCTAAGTGTCTCAAGTAGCCGGGGTTTTTGTTTGGGCCTAATCCATCAGGTCTGATGGCTTTCCTCCTCGTCTCCAGATGAATGTGGTAGAAAATATAAATCAGGGAAAGGTCCTTTGGCGTAGCCTTGCCTTCTCTTGCCTTATTTCCTTCTCATCCTGTTCTCTGTTCCAGCCTCTCTCACTAACCCCTCCTCTGGCTGCATGTCTCTTCTTTCCTCTCTCCTTTTCTCAAACTCTCCTGCTTCCTGACTCTTGTCTTTCAATTCCTCCATTTCAGTCCTGCAGCCCGGCACTAGATTTTCCTCTTCCCTCCCTTTGTCTTGCTCCCTTCGCTTTCTCCCTCTGTTCCATATCCTTCTTCCCAACTTGTCTCTTGGAGACTTTTGGCCACTTTGGACCCAAGTCTGGGGATGTTTTTGAAACTTTTCAGAGGCCTCGCTGCTGACAGGAGGGACAGCAGGCAGTGACAGGCCCGGGGCTGACAGGCTCCCCCTCCCCTAGGGGGCGCTCGACTGCCACACCCAGCTGACATAGAACCTTTGTAAGAATGCCCGTTACCGTGGTGAGGATGCGGGCACTCTGCGGGTGACAGGGACCCAGCAGGACTTGGTGCCAGCTCAGCAATTTCTCAGTTCCCCAAAGAAGCTGAATTCTGCAAATTGCTGCTTTTGCTCTTGAAATGATGTCATCAGGTGGGTGTCTTGGTGTAATAAACTGAAAACCAGAGCAGAAATGCTGAAATATTCCCATGATATGCATGGTCTCTGCACCAAACCACCATGACTCAGCCTAAGTAGATCTACCGCTTATTCTTTTTTGCTGCCTGCAGATTGTGGATGTAGAGTATAAAAACCGTCCTTCTGGAGAGATCTTTGCATTTTAGGCTTAGTCTAAGTGTCTCAAGTAGTCAGGGTTTTGTTTGGCCCTAATCCATAAGGTCTGATGGCTTTACTCCCCATCTCCAGATGAATGTGGTAGAAAATATAAATCAAGGAAACGTCCTTTGGCCTTGCCTTGCCTTGCCTTGCCTTATTTCCTTCTCATCCTGTTCTCTGTCCCAGCCTCTCTCACTAACCCCTCGTCTGGCTGCATGTCTCTTCTTTCCTCTCTCCTTTTCTCAAACTCTCCTGCTTCCTGGTTCTTGTCTTTCAATTTTCCATTTCAGTCCTGCAGCCCGGCACTAGTTTTTCCTCTTCCCTCCCTTTGTCTTGCTCCCTTCGCTTTCTCCCTCTGTTCCATATCCTTCTTCCCAACTTGTCTCTTGGAGACTTTTGGCCACTTTGGACCCAAGTCTGGGGATGTTTTTGAAACTTTTCAGAGGCCTCGCTGCTGACAGGGGGGACAGCAGGCAGTGACAGGCCCGGGGCTGACAGGCTCCCCCTCCCCTACGGGGCGCTCGACTGCCACACCCAGCTGACATAGAACCTTTGTCACAATGCCCGCTACCGTGGTGAGGATGCGGGCACTCTGCGGGTGACAGGGACCCAGCAGGACTTGGTGTCAGCTCAGCAATTTCTCAGTTTCCCAAAGAAGCTGAATTCTGCAAATTGCTGCTTTTGCTCTTGAAATGATGTCATCAGGTGGGTGTCTTGGTGTGATAAACTGAAAACCAGAGCAGAAATGCTGAAATATTCCCATGATATGCATGGTCTCTGCACCAAACCACCATGACTTAGCCTAAGTAGATCTACCGCTTATTCTTTTTTGCTGCCTGCAGATTGTGGATGTAGAGTATAAAAACCGTCCTTCTGGAGAGATCTTTGCATTTTAGGCTTAGTCTAAGTGTCTCAAGTAGTCAGGGTTTTGTTTGGCCCTAATCCATAAGGTCTGATGGCTTTCCTCCCCATCTCCAGATGAATGTGGTAGAAAATATAAATCAAGGAAACGTCCTTTGGCCTTGCCTTGCCTTGCCTTGCCTTATTTCCTTCTCATCCTGTTCTCTGTCCCAGCCTCTCTCACTAACCCCTCCTCTGGCTGCATGTCTCTTCTTTCCTCTCTCCTTTTCTCAAACTCTCCTGCTTCCTGGTTCTTGTCTTTCAATTCCTCCATTTCAGTCCTGCAGCCCGGCACTAGTTTTTCCTCTTCCCTCCCTTTGTCTTGCTCCCTTCGCTTTCTCCCTCTGTTCCATATCCTTCTTCCCAACTTGTCTCTTGGAGACTTTTGGCCACTTTGGACCCAAGTCTGGGGATGTTTTTGAAACTTTTCAGAGGCCTCGCTGCTGACAGGGGGGACAGCAGGCAGTGACAGGCCCGGGGCTGACAGGCTCCCTCTCCCCTACGGGGCGCTCGACTGCCACACCCAGCTGACATAGAACCTTTGTCACAATGCCCGCTACCGTGGTGAGGATGCGGGCACTCTGCGGATGACAGGGACCCAGCAGGACTTGGTGTCAGCTCAGCAATTTCTCAGTTTCCCAAAGAAGCTGAATTCTGCAAATTGCTGCTTTTGCTCTTGAAATGATGTCATCAGGTGGGTGTCTTGGTGTAATAAACTGAAAACCAGAGCAGAAATGCTGAAATATTCCCATGATATGCATGGTCTCTGCACCAAACCACCATGACATAGCCTAAGTAGATCTACCGCTTATTGTTTTTTGCTGCCTGCATATTGTGGATGTAGAGTATAAAAACCGTCCTTCTGGAGAGATCTTTGCATTTTAGGCTTAGTCTAAGTGTCTCAAGTAGTCAGGGTTTTGTTTGGCCCTAATCCATAAGGTCTGATGGCTTTCCTCCCCATCTCCAGATGAATGTGGTAGAAAATATAAATCAAGGAAACGTCCTTTGGCCTTGCCTTGCCTTGCCTTGCCTTATTTCCTTCTCATCCTGTTCTCTGTCCCAGCCTCTCTCACTAACCCCTCCTCTGGCTGCATGTCTCTTCTTTCCTCTCTCCTTTTCTTAAAATCTCCTGCTTCCTGGTTCTTGTCTTTCAATTCCTCCATTTCAGTCCTGCAGCCCGGCACTAGTTTTTCCTCTTCCCTCCCTTTGTCTTGCTCCCTTCGCTTTCTCCCTCTGTTCCATATCCTTCTTCCCAACTTGTCTCTTGGAGACTTTTGGCCACTTTGGACCCAAGTCTGGGGATGTTTTTGAAACTTTTCAGAGGCCTCGCTGCTGACAGGGGGGACAGCAGGCAGTGACAGGCCCGGGGCTGACAGGCTCCCCCTCCCCTACGGGGCGCTCGACTGCCACACCCAGCTGACATAGAACCTTTGTCACAATGCCCGCTACCGTGGTGAGGATGCGGGCACTCTGCGGGTGACAGGGACCCAGCAGGACTTGGTGTCAGCTCAGCAATTTCTCAGTTTCCCAAAGAAGCTGAATTCTGCAAATTGCTGCTTTTGCTCTTGAAATGATGTCATCAGGTGGGTGTCTTGGTGTAATAAACTGAAAACCAGAGCAGAAATGCTGAAATATTCCCATGATATGCATGGTCTCTGCACCAAACCACCATGACATAGCCTAAGTAGATCTACCGCTTATTGTTTTTTGCTGCCTGCATATTGTGGATGTAGAGTATAAAAACCGTCCTTCTGGAGAGATCTTTGCATTTTAGGCTTAGTCTAAGTGTCTCAAGTAGTCAGGGTTTTGTTTGGCCCTAATCCATAAGGTCTGATGGCTTTCCTCCCCATCTCCAGATGAATGTGGTAGAAAATATAAATCAAGGAAACGTCCTTTGGCCTTGCCTTGCCTTGCCTTGCCTTATTTCCTTCTCATCCTGTTCTCTGTCCCAGCCTCTCTCACTAACCCCTCCTCTGGCTGCATGTCTCTTCTTTCCTCTCTCCTTTTCTTAAAATCTCCTGCTTCCTGGTTCTTGTCTTTCAATTCCTCCATTTCAGTCCTGCAGCCCGGCACTAGTTTTTCCTCTTCCCTCCCTTTGTCTTGCTCCCTTCGCTTTCTCCCTCTGTTCCATATCCTTCTTCCCAACTTGTCTCTTGGAGACTTTTGGCCACTTTGGACCCAAGTCTGGGGATGTTTTTGAAACTTTTCAGAGGCCTCGCTGCTGACAGGGGGGACAGCAGGCAGTGACAGGCCCGGGGCTGACAGGCTCCCCCTCCCCTACGGGGCGCTCGACTGCCACACCCAGCTGACATAGAACCTTTGTCACAATGCCCGCTACCGTGGTGAGGATGCGGGCACTCTGCGGGTGACAGGGACCCAGCAGGACTTGGTGTCAGCTCAGCAATTTCTCAGTTTCCCAAAGAAGCTGAATTCTGCAAATTGCTGCTTTTGCTCTTGAAATGATGTCATCAGGTGGGTGTCTTGGTGTGATAAACTGAAAACCAGAGCAGAAATGCTGAAATATTCCCATGATATGCATGGTCTCTGCACCAAACCACCATGACTTAGCCTAAGTAGATCTACCGCTTATTCTTTTTTGCTGCCTGCAGATTGTGGATGTAGAGTATAAAAACCGTCCTTCTGGAGAGATCTTTGCATTTTAGGCTTAGTCTAAGTGTCTCAAGTAGTCAGGGTTTTGTTTGGCCCTAATCCATAAGGTCTGATGGCTTTCCTCCCCATCTCCAGATGAATGTGGTAGAAAATATAAATCAAGGAAACGTCCTTTGGCCTTGCCTTGCCTTGCCTTGCCTTATTTCCTTCTCATCCTGTTCTCTGTCCCAGCCTCTCTCACTAACCCCTCCTCTGGCTGCATGTCTCTTCTTTCCTCTCTCCTTTTCTCAAACTCTCCTGCTTCCTGGTTCTTGTCTTTCAATTCCTCCATTTCAGTCCTGCAGCCCGGCACTAGTTTTTCCTCTTCCCTCCCTTTGTCTTGCTCCCTTCGCTTTCTCCCTCTGTTCCATATCCTTCTTCCCAACTTGTCTCTTGGAGACTTTTGGCCACTTTGGACCCAAGTCTGGGGATGTTTTTGAAACTTTTCAGAGGCCTCGCTGCTGACAGGGGGGACAGCAGGCAGTGACAGGCCCGGGGCTGACAGGCTCCCTCTCCCCTACGGGGCGCTCGACTGCCACACCCAGCTGACATAGAACCTTTGTCACAATGCCCGCTACCGTGGTGAGGATGCGGGCACTCTGCGGATGACAGGGACCCAGCAGGACTTGGTGTCAGCTCAGCAATTTCTCAGTTTCCCAAAGAAGCTGAATTCTGCAAATTGCTGCTTTTGCTCTTGAAATGATGTCATCAGGTGGGTGTCTTGGTGTAATAAACTGAAAACCAGAGCAGAAATGCTGAAATATTCCCATGATATGCATGGTC
Organism: Patagioenas fasciata; assembly: GCF_037038585.1. NCBI lineage: Eukaryota > Metazoa > Chordata > Aves > Columbiformes > Columbidae > Patagioenas > Patagioenas fasciata. Next base: position 132,514,455 of record NC_092520.1, on the reverse strand, counting down.
TCTGCACCAAACCACCATGACATAGCCTAAGTAGATCTACCGCTTATTGTTTTTTGCTGCCTGCATATTGTGGATGTAGAGTATAAAAACCGTCCTTCTGGAGAGATCTTTGCATTTTAGGCTTAGTCTAAGTGTCTCAAGTAGTCAGGGTTTTGTTTGGCCCTAATCCATAAGGTCTGATGGCTTTCCTCCCCATCTCCAGATGAATGTGGTAGAAAATATAAATCAAGGAAACGTCCTTTGGCCTTGCCTTGCCTTGCCTTGCCTTATTTCCTTCTCATCCTGTTCTCTGTCCCAGCCTCTCTCACTAACCCCTCCTCTGGCTGCATGTCTCTTCTTTCCTCTCTCCTTTTCTTAAAATCTCCTGCTTCCTGGTTCTTGTCTTTCAATTCCTCCATTTCAGTCCTGCAGCCCGGCACTAGTTTTTCCTCTTCCCTCCCTTTGTCTTGCTCCCTTCGCTTTCTCCCTCTGTTCCATATCCTTCTTCCCAACTTGTCTCTTGGAGACTTTTGGCCACTTTGGACCCAAGTCTGGGGATGTTTTTGAAACTTTTCAGAGGCCTCGCTGCTGACAGGGGGGACAGCAGGCAGTGACAGGCCCGGGGCTGACAGGCTCCCCCTCCCCTATGGGGCGCTCGACTGCCACACCCAGCTGACATAGAACCTTTGTCACAATGCCCGCTACCGTGGTGAGGATGCGGGCACTCTGCGGGTGACAGGGACCCAGCAGGACTTGGTGTCAGCTCAGCAATTTCTCAGTTCCCCAAAGAAGCTGAATTCTGCAAATTGCTGCTTTTGCTCTTGAAATGATGTCATCAGGTGGGTGTCTTGGTGTAATAAACTGAAAACCAGAGCAGAAATGCTGAAATATTCCCATGATATGCATGGTCTCTGCACCAAACCACCATGACTTAGCCTAAGTAGATCTACCGCTTATTCTTTTTTGCTGCCTGCAGATTGTGGATGTAGAGTATAAAAACCGTCCTTCTGGAGAGATCTTTGCATTTTAGGCTTAGTCTAAGTGTCTCAAGTAGTCAGGGTTTTGTTTGGCCCTAATCCATAAGGTCTGATGGCTTTCCTCCCCATCTCCAGATGAATGTGGTAGAAAATATAAATCAAGGAAACGTCCTTTGGCCTTGCCTTGCCTTGCCTTGCCTTATTTCCTTCTCATCCTGTTCTCTGTCCCAGCCTCTCTCACTAACCCCTCCTCTGGCTGCATGTCTCTGCTTTCCTCTCTCCTTTTCTCAAACTCTCCTGCTTCCTGGTTCTTGTCTTTCAATTCCTCCATTTCAGTCCTGCAGCCCGGCACTAGTTTTTCCTCTTCCCTTTCTTTGTCCAGCTCCCTTCGCTTTCTCCCTCTGTTCCATATCCTTCTTCCCAGCTTGTCTCTTGGAGACTTTTGGCCACTTTGGACCCAAGTCTGGGGATGTTTTTGAAACTTTTCAGAGGCCTCGCTGCTGACAGGAGGGACAGCAGGCAGTGACAGGCCCGGGGCTGACAGGCTCCCCCTCCCCTAGGGGGTGCTCGACTGCCACACCCAGCTGACATAGAACCTTTGTAAGAATGCCCGTTACCGTGGTGAGGATGCGGGCACTCTGCGGGTGACAGGGACCCAGCAGGACTTGGTGTCAGCTCAGCAATTTCTCAGTTCCCCAAAGAAGCTGAATTCTGCAAATTGCTGCTTTTGCTCTTGAAATGATGTCATCAGGTGGGTGTCTTGGTGTAATAAACTGAAAACCAGAGCAGACATGCTGAAATATTCCCATGATATGCATGATCTCTGCACCAAAGCACCATGACTCAGCCTGAGTAGATCTGCCGCTTATTCTTCTGTACTGCCAGCAGATTGTAGAAGTACAGCATGAAAAACATCCTTCTGGAGAGATCGTTGCGTTTTAGGCTTAGTCTAAGTGTCTCAAGTAGCCGGGGTTTTTGTTTGGGCCTAATCCATAAGGTCTGATGGCTTTCTTCCTCGTTTCAAGATGAATGTGGTAGAAAATATAAAGCAAGGAAACGTCCTTTGCCCTAGTCTTTCCTTGCCTTGCCTTATTTCCTTCTCATCCTGTTCTCTGTCCCAGCCTCTCTCACTAACCCCTCGTCTGGCTGCATGTCTCTGCTTTCCTCTCTCCTTTTCTCAATCTCTCCTGCTTCCTGGTTCTTGTCTTTCAATTCCTCCATTTCAGTCCTGCAGCCCGGCACTAGTTTTCCTCTTCCCTCCCTTTGGTCTGCTCCCTTCGCTTTCTCCCTCTGTTCTATATCCTTCTTCCCGACTTGTCTCTTGGAGATTTTGGCCATGCTGGACCCAAGTCTGGGGATGTTTTTGGAACTTTTCAGAGGCCTCGCTGCTGACAGGGGGGACAGCAACAGTGACAGGCCCGGGGCTGACAGACTCCCCCTCCCCTAGGGGGCGCTCGGCTGCCACACCCAGCTGACATAGAACCTTTGTCAGAATGCCCGCTACCGTGGTGAGGATGCGGGCACTCTGCAGGTAAAGGGGACATGGAAGGACTTGGTGTCAGCTCAGCAATTTCTCAGTTCCCTAAAGAAGCTGAATTCTGCAAACTGCTGCTTTTGCTCTTGAAATGATGTCATCAGGTGGGTGTTTTAGTGTAATACACTGAAAACCAGAATAGAAATGCTGAAATATTCCCATGATATGCATGGTCTCTGCACCAAACCACCATGACTCAGCCTGAGTAGATCTGCCGCTTATTCTTTTGTACTGTCAGCAGATTGTGGAAGTACAGGATAAAAACCATCCTTATGGAGAGATCTTTGCATTTCAAGCTTAGTCTAAGTGTCTCAAGTAGCCGGGGTTTTTGTTTGGGCCTAATCCATCAGGTCTGATGGCTTTCCTCCTCGTCTCCAGATGAATGTGGTAGAAAATATAAATCAGGGAAAGGTCCTTTGGCGTAGCCTTGCCTTCTCTTGCCTTATTTCCTTCTCATCCTGTTCTCTGTTCCAGCCTCTCTCACTAACCCCTCCTCTGGCTGCATGTCTCTTCTTTCCTCTCTCCTTTTCTCAAACTCTCCTGCTTCCTGACTCTTGTCTTTCAATTCCTCCATTTCAGTCCTGCAGCCCGGCACTAGATTTTCCTCTTCCCTCCCTTTGTCTTGCTCCCTTCGCTTTCTCCCTCTGTTCCATATCCTTCTTCCCAGCTTGTCTCTTGGAGACTTTTGGCCACTTTGGACCCAAGTCTGGGGATGTTTTTGAAACTTTTCAGAGGCCTCGCTGCTGACAGGAGGGACAGCAGGCAGTGACAGGCCCGGGGCTGACAGGCTCCCCCTCCCCTACGGGGCGCTCGACTGCCACACCCAGCTGACATAGAACCTTTGTAAGAATGCCCGGACCCGTGGTGAGGATGCGGGCACTCTGCGGGTGACAGGGACCCAGCAGGACTTGGTGCCAGCTCAGCAATTTCTCAGTTTCCCAAAGAAGCTGAATTCTGCAAATTGCTGCTTTTGCTCTTGAAATGATGTCATCAGGTGGGTGTCTTGGTGTAATAAACTGAAAACCAGAGCAGAAATGCTGAAATATTCCCATGATATGCATGGTCTCTGCACCAAACCACCATGACTCAGCCTAAGTAGATCTACCGCTTATTCTTTTTTGCTGCCTGCAGATTGTGGATGTAGAGTATAAAAACCGTCCTTCTGGAGAGATCTTTGCATTTTAGGCTTAGTCTAAGTGTCTCAAGTAGTCAGGGTTTTGTTTGGCCCTAATCCATAAGGTCTGATGGCTTTCCTCCCCATCTCCAGATGAATGTGGTAGAAAATATAAATCAAGGAAACGTCCTTTGGCCTTGCCTTGCCTTGCCTTGCCTTATTTCCTTCTCATCCTGTTCTCTGTCCCAGCCTCTCTCACTAACCCCTCCTCTGGCTGCATGTCTCTGCTTTCCTCTCTCCTTTTCTCAAACTCTCCTGCTTCCTGGTTCTTGTCTTTCAATTCCTCCATTTCAGTCCTGCAGCCCGGCACTAGTTTTTCCTCTTCCCTTTCTTTGTCCAGCTCCCTTCGCTTTCTCCCTCTGTTCCATATCCTTCTTCCCAGCTTGTCTCTTGGAGACTTTTGGCCACTTTGGACCCAAGTCTGGGGATGTTTTTGAAACTTTTCAGAGGCCTCGCTGCTGACAGGGGGGACAGCAGGCAGTGACAGGCCCGGGGCTGACAGGCTCCCCCTCCCCTATGGGGCGCTCGACTGCCACACCCAGCTGACATAGAACCTTTGTCACAATGCCCGCTACCGTGGTGAGGATGCGGGCACTCTGCGGGTGACAGGGACCCAGCAGGACTTGGTGTCAGCTCAGCAATTTCTCAGTTCCCCAAAGAAGCTGAATTCTGCAAATTGCTGCTTTTGCTCTTGAAATGATGTCATCAGGTGGGTGTCTTGGTGTAATAAACTGAAAACCAGAGCAGAAATGCTGAAATATTCCCATGATATGCATGGTCTCTGCACCAAACCACCATGACTTAGCCTAAGTAGATCTACCGCTTATTCTTTTTTGCTGCCTGCAGATTGTGGATGTCGAGTATAAAAACCGTCCTTCTGGAGAGATCTTTGCATTTTAGGCTTAGTCTAAGTGTCTCAAGTAGTCAGGGTTTTGTTTGGCCCTAATCCATAAGGTCTGATGGCTTTCCTCCCCATCTCCAGATGAATGTGGTAGAAAATATAAATCAAGGAAACGTCCTTTGGCCTTGCCTTGCCTTGCCTTGCCTTATTTCCTTCTCATCCTGTTCTCTGTCCCAGCCTCTCTCACTAACCCCTCCTCTGGCTGCATGTCTCTTCTTTCCTCTCTCCTTTTCTCAAACTCTCCTGCTTCCTGGTTCTTGTCTTTCAATTCCTCCATTTCAGTCCTGCAGCCCGGCACTAGTTTTTCCTCTTCCCTTTCTTTGTCCAGCTCCCTTCGCTTTCTCCCTCTGTTCCATATCCTTCTTCCCAGCTTGTCTCTTGGAGACTTTTGGCCACTTTGGACCCAAGTCTGGGGATGTTTTTGAAACTTTTCAGAGGCCTCGCTGCTGACAGGAGGGACAGCAGGCAGTGACAGGCCCGGGGCTGACAGGCTCCCCCTCCCCTAGGGGGTGCTCGACTGCCACACCCAGCTGACATAGAACCTTTGTAAGAATGCCCGGACCCGTGGTGAGGATGCGGGCACTCTGCGGGTGACAGGGACCCAGCAGGACTTGGTGCCAGCTCAGCAATTTCTCAGTTCCCCAAAGAAGCTGAATTCTGCAAATTGCTGCTTTTGCTCTTGAAATGATGTCATCAGGTGGGTGTCTTGGTGTAATAAACTGAAAACCAGAGCAGAAATGCTGAAATATTCCTATGATATGCATGGTCTCTGCACCAAACCACCATGACTCAGCCTAAGTAGATCTACCGCTTATTCTTTTTTGCTGCCTGCAGATTGTGGATGTAGAGTATAAAAACCGTCCTTCTGGAGAGATCTTTGCATTTTAGGCTTAGTCTAAGTGTCTCAAGTAGTCAGGGTTTTGTTTGGCCCTAATCCATAAGGTCTGATGGCTTTACTCCCCATCTCCAGATGAATGTGGTAGAAAATATAAATCAAGGAAACGTCCTTTGGCCTTGCCTTGCCTTGCCTTGCCTTATTTCCTTCTCATCCTGTTCTCTGTCCCAGCCTCTCTCTCTAACCCCTCGTCTGGCTGCATGTCTCTTCTTTCCTCTCTCCTTTTCTCAAACTCTCCTGCTTCCTGGTTCTTGTCTTTCAATTCCTCCATTTCAGTCCTGCAGCCCGGCACTAGTTTTTCCTCTTCCCTCCCTTTGTCTTGCTCCCTTCGCTTTCTCCCTCTGTTCCATATCCTTCTTCCCAACTTGTCTCTTGGAGACTTTTGGCCACTTTGGACCCAAGTCTGGGGATGTTTTTGAAACTTTTCAGAGGCCTCGCTGCTGACAGGGGGGACAGCAGGCAGTGACAGGCCCGGGGCTGACAGGCTCCCCCTCCCCTACGGGGCGCTCGACTGCCACACCCAGCTGACATAGAACCTTTGTCACAATGCCCGCTACCGCGGTGAGGATGCGGGCACTCTGCGGGTGACAGGGACCCAGCAGGACTTGGTGCCAGCTCAGCAATTTCTCAGTTTCCCAAAGAAGCTGAATTCTGCAAATTGCTGCTTTTGCTCTTGAAATGATGTCATCAGGTGGGTGTCTTGGTGTAATAAACTGAAAACCAGAGCAGAAATGCTGAAATATTCCCATGATATGCATGGTCTCTGCACCAAACCACCATGACATAGCCTAAGTAGATCTACCGCTTATTCTTTTTTGCTGCCTGCAGATTGTGGATGTAGAGTATAAAAACCGTCCTTCTGGAGAGATCTTTGCATTTTAGGCTTAGTCTAAGTGTCTCAAGTAGTCAGGGTTTTGTTTGGCCCTAATCCATAAGGTCTGATGGCTTTCCTCCCCATCTCCAGATGAATGTGGTAGAAAATATAAATCAAGGAAACGTCCTTTGGCCTTGCCTTGCCTTGCCTTGCCTTATTTCCTTCTCATCCTGTTCTCTGTCCCAGCCTCTCTCACTAACCCCTCCTCTGGCTGCATGTCTCTGCTTTCCTCTCTCCTTTTCTCAAACTCTCCTGCTTCCTGGTTCTTGTCTTTCAATTCCTCCATTTCAGTCCTGCAGCCCGGCACTAGTTTTTCCTCTTCCCTTTCTTTGTCCAGCTCCCTTCGCTTTCTCCCTCTGTTCCATATCCTTCTTCCCAGCTTGTCTCTTGGAGACTTTTGGCCACTTTGGACCCAAGTCTGGGGATGTTTTTGAAACTTTTCAGAGGCCTCGCTGCTGACAGGGGGGACAGCAGGCAGTGACAGGCCCGGGGCTGACAGGCTCCCCCTCCCCTATGGGGCGCTCGACTGCCACACCCAGCTGACATAGAACCTTTGTCACAATGCCCGCTACCGTGGTGAGGATGCGGGCACTCTGCGGGTGACAGGGACCCAGCAGGACTTGGTGTCAGCTCAGCAATTTCTCAGTTCCCCAAAGAAGCTGAATTCTGCAAATTGCTGCTTTTGCTCTTGAAATGATGTCATCAGGTGGGTGTCTTGGTGTAATAAACTGAAAACCAGAGCAGAAATGCTGAAATATTCCCATGATATGCATGGTCTCTGCACCAAACCACCATGACTTAGCCTAAGTAGATCTACCGCTTATTCTTTTTTGCTGCCTGCAGATTGTGGATGTCGAGTATAAAAACCGTCCTTCTGGAGAGATCTTTGCATTTTAGGCTTAGTCTAAGTGTCTCAAGTAGTCAGGGTTTTGTTTGGCCCTAATCCATAAGGTCTGATGGCTTTCCTCCCCATCTCCAGATGAATGTGGTAGAAAATATAAATCAAGGAAACGTCCTTTGGCCTTGCCTTGCCTTGCCTTGCCTTATTTCCTTCTCATCCTGTTCTCTGTCCCAGCCTCTCTCACTAACCCCTCCTCTGGCTGCATGTCTCTGCTTTCCTCTCTCCTTTTCTCAAACTCTCCTGCTTCCTGGTTCTTGTCTTTCAATTCCTCCATTTCAGTCCTGCAGCCCGGCACTAGTTTTTCCTCTTCCCTTTCTTTGTCCAGCTCCCTTCGCTTTCTCCCTCTGTTCCATATCCTTCTTCCCAGCTTGTCTCTTGGAGACTTTTGGCCACTTTGGACCCAAGTCTGGGGATGTTTTTGAAACTTTTCAGAGGCCTCGCTGCTGACAGGAGGGACAGCAGGCAGTGACAGGCCCGGGGCTGACAGGCTCCCCCTCCCCTAGGGGGTGCTCGACTGCCACACCCAGCTGACATAGAACCTTTGTAAGAATGCCCGTTACCGTGGTGAGGATGCGGGCACTCTGCGGGTGACAGGGACCCAGCAGGACTTGGTGTCAGCTCAGCAATTTCTCAGTTCCCCAAAGAAGCTGAATTCTGCAAATTGCTGCTTTTGCTCTTGAAATGATGTCATCAGGTGGGTGTCTTGGTGTAATAAACTGAAAACCAGAGCAGACATGCTGAAATATTCCCATGATATGCATGATCTCTGCACCAAAGCACCATGACTCAGCCTGAGTAGATCTGCCGCTTATTCTTCTGTACTGCCAGCAGATTGTAGAAGTACAGCATGAAAAACATCCTTCTGGAGAGATCGTTGCGTTTTAGGCTTAGTCTAAGTGTCTCAAGTAGCCGGGGTTTTTGTTTGGGCCTAATCCATAAGGTCTGATGGCTTTCTTCCTCGTTTCAAGATGAATGTGGTAGAAAATATAAAGCAAGGAAACGTCCTTTGGCCTAGTCTTTCCTTGCCTTGCCTTATTTCCTTCTCATCCTGTTCTCTGTCCCAGCCTCTCTCACTAACCCCTCGTCTGGCTGCATGTCTCTGCTTTCCTCTCTCCTTTTCTCAATCTCTCCTGCTTCCTGGTTCTTGTCTTTCAATTCCTCCATTTCAGTCCTGCAGCCCGGCACTAGTTTTCCTCTTCCCTCCCTTTGGTCTGCTCCCTTCGCTTTCTCCCTCTGTTCTATATCCTTCTTCCCGACTTGTCTCTTGGAGATTTTGGCCATGCTGGACCCAAGTCTGGGGATGTTTTTGGAACTTTTCAGAGGCCTCGCTGCTGACAGGGGGGACAGCAACAGTGACAGGCCCGGGGCTGACAGACTCCCCCTCCCCTAGGGGGCGCTCGACTGCCACACCCAGCTGACATAGAACCTTTGTCAGAATGCCCGCTACCGTGGTGAGGATGCGGGCACTCTGCAGGTAAAGGGGACATGGAAGGACTTGGTGTCAGCTCAGCAATTTCTCAGTTCCCTAAAGAAGCTGAATTCTGCAAACTGCTGCTTTTGCTCTTGAAATGATGTCATCAGGTGGGTGTTTTAGTGTAATACACTGAAAACCAGAGCAGAAATGCTGAAATATTCCCATGATATGCATGGTCTCTGCACCAAACCACCATGACTCAGCCTGAGTAGATCTGCCGCTTATTCTTTTGTACTGTCAGCAGATTGTGGAAGTACAGGATAAAAACCATCCTTATGGAGAGATCTTTGCATTTTAAGCTTAGTCTAAGTGTCTCAAGTAGCCGGGGTTTTTGTTTGGGCCTAATCCATCAGGTCTGATGGCTTTCCTCCTCGTCTCCAGATGAATGTGGTAGAAAATATAAATCAGGGAAAGGTCCTTTGGCGTAGCCTTGCCTTCTCTTGCCTTATTTCCTTCTCATCCTGTTCTCTGTTCCAGCCTCTCTCACTAACCCCTCCTCTGGCTGCATGTCTCTTCTTTCCTCTCTCCTTTTCTCAAACTCTCCTGCTTCCTGGTTCTTGTCTTTCAATTCCTCCATTTCAGTCCTGCAGCCCGGCACTAGTTTTTCCTCTTCCCTCCCTTTGTCTTGCTCCCTTCGCTTTCTCCCTCTGTTCCATATCCTTCTTCCCAACTTGTCTCTTGGAGACTTTTGGCCACTTTGGACCCAAGTCTGGGGATGTTTTTGAAACTTTTCAGAGGCCTCGCTGCTGACAGGGGGGACAGCAGGCAGTGACAGGCCCGGGGCTGACAGGCTCCCCCTCCCCTACGGGGCGCTCGACTGCCACACCCAGCTGACATAGAACCTTTGTCACAATGCCCGCTACCGCGGTGAGGATGCGGGCACTCTGCGGGTGACAGGGACCCAGCAGGACTTGGTGTCAGCTCAGCAATTTCTCAGTTTCCCAAAGAAGCTGAATTCTGCAAATTGCTGCTTTTGCTCTTGAAATGATGTCATCAGGTGGGTGTCTTGGTGTGATAAACTGAAAACCAGAGCAGAAATGCTGAAATATTCCCATGATATGCATGGTCTCTGCACCAAACCACCATGACTTAGCCTAAGTAGATCTACCGCTTATTCTTTTTTGCTGCCTGCAGATTGTGGATGTAGAGTATAAAAACCGTCCTTCTGGAGAGATCTTTGCATTTTAGGCTTAGTCTAAGTGTCTCAAGTAGTCAGGGTTTTGTTTGGCCCTAATCCATAAGGTCTGATGGCTTTCCTCCCCATCTCCAGATGAATGTGGTAGAAAATATAAATCAAGGAAACGTCCTTTGGCCTTGCCTTGCCTTGCCTTGCCTTATTTCCTTCTCATCCTGTTCTCTGTCCCAGCCTCTCTCACTAACCCCTCCTCTGGCTGCATGTCTCTTCTTTCCTCTCTCCTTTTCTCAAACTCTCCTGCTTCCTGACTCTTGTCTTTCAATTCCTCCATTTCAGTCCTGCAGCCCGGCACTAGATTTTCCTCTTCCCTCCCTTTGTCTTGCTCCCTTCGCTTTCTCCCTCTGTTCCATATCCTTCTTCCCAACTTGTCTCTTGGAGACTTTTGGCCACTTTGGACCCAAGTCTGGGGATGTTTTTGAAACTTTTCAGAGGCCTCGCTGCTGACAGGGGGGACAGCAGGCAGTGACAGGCCCGGGGCTGACAGGCTCCCCCTCCCCTATGGGGCGCTCGACTGCCACACCCAGCTGACATAGAACCTTTGTCACAATGCCCGCTACCGTGGTGAGGATGCGGGCACTCTGCGGGTGACAGGGACCCAGCAGGACTTGGTGTCAGCTCAGCAATTTCTCAGTTCCCCAAAGAAGCTGAATTCTGCAAATTGCTGCTTTTGCTCTTGAAATGATGTCATCAGGTGGGTGTCTTGGTGTAATAAACTGAAAACCAGAGCAGAAATGCTGAAATATTCCCATGATATGCATGGTCTCTGCACCAAACCACCATGACTTAGCCTAAGTAGATCTACCGCTTATTCTTTTTTGCTGCCTGCAGATTGTGGATGTAGAGTATAAAAACCGTCCTTCTGGAGAGATCTTTGCATTTTAGGCTTAGTCTAAGTGTCTCAAGTAGTCAGGGTTTTGTTTGGCCCTAATCCATAAGGTCTGATGGCTTTCCTCCCCATCTCCAGATGAATGTGGTAGAAAATATAAATCAAGGAAACGTCCTTTGGCCTTGCCTTGCCTTGCCTTGCCTTATTTCCTTCTCATCCTGTTCTCTGTCCCAGCCTCTCTCACTAACCCCTCCTCTGGCTGCATGTCTCTGCTTTCCTCTCTCCTTTTCTCAAACTCTCCTGCTTCCTGGTTCTTGTCTTTCAATTCCTCCATTTCAGTCCTGCAGCCCGGCACTAGTTTTTCCTCTTCCCTTTCTTTGTCCAGCTCCCTTCGCTTTCTCCCTCTGTTCCATATCCTTCTTCCCAGCTTGTCTCTTGGAGACTTTTGGCCACTTTGGACCCAAGTCTGGGGATGTTTTTGAAACTTTTCAGAGGCCTCGCTGCTGACAGGGGGGACAGCAGGCAGTGACAGGCCCGGGGCTGACAGGCTCCCCCTCCCCTAGGGGGCGCTCGACTGCCACACCCAGCTGACATAGAACCTTTGTCACAATGCCCGCTACCGTGGTGAGGATGCGGGCACTCTGCGGGTGACAGGGACCCAGCAGGACTTGGTGTCAGCTCAGCAATTTCTCAGTTCCCCAAAGAAGCTGAATTCTGCAAATTGCTGCTTTTGCTCTTGAAATGATGTCATCAGGTGGGTGTCTTGGTGTAATAAACTGAAAACCAGAGCAGAAATGCTGAAATATTCCCATGATATGCATGGTCTCTGCACCAAACCACCATGACTTAGCCTAAGTAGATCTACCGCTTATTCTTTTTTGCTGCCTGCAGATTGTGGATGTCGAGTATAAAAACCGTCCTTCTGGAGAGATCTTTGCATTTTAGGCTTAGTCTAAGTGTCTCAAGTAGTCAGGGTTTTGTTTGGCCCTAATCCATAAGGTCTGATGGCTTTCCTCCCCATCTCCAGATGAATGTGGTAGAAAATATAAATCAAGGAAACGTCCTTTGGCCTTGCCTTGCCTTGCCTTGCCTTATTTCCTTCTCATCCTGTTCTCTGTCCCAGCCTCTCTCACTAACCCCTCCTCTGGCTGCATGTCTCTGCTTTCCTCTCTCCTTTTCTCAAACTCTCCTGCTTCCTGGTTCTTGTCTTTCAATTCCTCCATTTCAGTCCTGCAGCCCGGCACTAGTTTTTCCTCTTCCCTTTCTTTGTCCAGCTCCCTTCGCTTTCTCCCTCTGTTCCATATCCTTCTTCCCAGCTTGTCTCTTGGAGACTTTTGGCCACTTTGGACCCAAGTCTGGGGATGTTTTTGAAACTTTTCAGAGGCCTCGCTGCTGACAGGAGGGACAGCAGGCAGTGACAGGCCCGGGGCTGACAGGCTCCCCCTCCCCTAGGGGGTGCTCGACTGCCACACCCAGCTGACATAGAACCTTTGTAAGAATGCCCGTTACCGTGGTGAGGATGCGGGCACTCTGCGGGTGACAGGGACCCAGCAGGACTTGGTGTCAGCTCAGCAATTTCTCAGTTCCCCAAAGAAGCTGAATTCTGCAAATTGCTGCTTTTGCTCTTGAAATGATGTCATCAGGTGGGTGTCTTGGTGTAATAAACTGAAAACCAGAGCAGACATGCTGAAATATTCCCATGATATGCATGATCTCTGCACCAAAGCACCATGACTCAGCCTGAGTAGATCTGCCGCTTATTCTTCTGTACTGCCAGCAGATTGTAGAAGTACAGCATGAAAAACATCCTTCTGGAGAGATCGTTGCGTTTTAGGCTTAGTCTAAGTGTCTCAAGTAGCCGGGGTTTTTGTTTGGGCCTAATCCATAAGGTCTGATGGCTTTCTTCCTCGTTTCAAGATGAATGTGGTAGAAAATATAAAGCAAGGAAACGTCCTTTGCCCTAGTCTTTCCTTGCCTTGCCTTATTTCCTTCTCATCCTGTTCTCTGTCCCAGCCTCTCTCACTAACCCCTCGTCTGGCTGCATGTCTCTGCTTTCCTCTCTCCTTTTCTCAATCTCTCCTGCTTCCTGGTTCTTGTCTTTCAATTCCTCCATTTCAGTCCTGCAGCCCGGCACTAGTTTTCCTCTTCCCTCCCTTTGGTCTGCTCCCTTCGCTTTCTCCCTCTGTTCTATATCCTTCTTCCCGACTTGTCTCTTGGAGATTTTGGCCATGCTGGACCCAAGTCTGGGGATGTTTTTGGAACTTTTCAGAGGCCTCGCTGCTGACAGGGGGGACAGCAACAGTGACAGGCCCGGGGCTGACAGACTCCCCCTCCCCTAGGGGGCGCTCGGCTGCCACACCCAGCTGACATAGAACCTTTGTCAGAATGCCCGCTACCGTGGTGAGGATGCGGGCACTCTGCAGGTAAAGGGGACATGGAAGGACTTGGTGTCAGCTCAGCAATTTCTCAGTTCCCTAAAGAAGCTGAATTCTGCAAACTGCTGCTTTTGCTCTTGAAATGATGTCATCAGGTGGGTGTTTTAGTGTAATACACTGAAAACCAGAATAGAAATGCTGAAATATTCCCATGATATGCATGGTCTCTGCACCAAACCACCATGACTCAGCCTGAGTAGATCTGCCGCTTATTCTTTTGTACTGTCAGCAGATTGTGGAAGTACAGGATAAAAACCATCCTTATGGAGAGATCTTTGCATTTCAAGCTTAGTCTAAGTGTCTCAAGTAGCCGGGGTTTTTGTTTGGGCCTAATCCATCAGGTCTGATGGCTTTCCTCCTCGTCTCCAGATGAATGTGGTAGAAAATATAAATCAGGGAAAGGTCCTTTGGCGTAGCCTTGCCTTCTCTTGCCTTATTTCCTTCTCATCCTGTTCTCTGTTCCAGCCTCTCTCACTAACCCCTCCTCTGGCTGCATGTCTCTTCTTTCCTCTCTCCTTTTCTCAAACTCTCCTGCTTCCTGACTCTTGTCTTTCAATTCCTCCATTTCAGTCCTGCAGCCCGGCACTAGATTTTCCTCTTCCCTCCCTTTGTCTTGCTCCCTTCGCTTTCTCCCTCTGTTCCATATCCTTCTTCCCAACTTGTCTCTTGGAGACTTTTGGCCACTTTGGACCCAAGTCTGGGGATGTTTTTGAAACTTTTCAGAGGCCTCGCTGCTGACAGGAGGGACAGCAGGCAGTGACAGGCCCGGGGCTGACAGGCTCCCCCTCCCCTACGGGGCGCTCGACTGCCACACCCAGCTGACATAGAACCTTTGTAAGAATGCCCGGACCCGTGGTGAGGATGCGGGCACTCTGCGGGTGACAGGGACCCAGCAGGACTTGGTGCCAGCTCAGCAATTTCTCAGTTCCCCAAAGAAGCTGAATTCTGCAAATTGCTGCTTTTGCTCTTGAAATGATGTCATCAGGTGGGTGTCTTGGTGTAATAAACTGAAAACCAGAGCAGAAATGCTGAAATATTCCTATGATATGCATGGTCTCTGCACCAAACCACCATGACTTAGCCTAAGTAGATCTACCGCTTATTCTTTTTTGCTGCCTGCAGATTGTGGATGTAGAGTATAAAAACCGTCCTTCTGGAGAGATCTTTGCATTTTAGGCTTAGTCTAAGTGTCTCAAGTAGTCAGGGTTTTGTTTGGCCCTAATCCATAAGGTCTGATGGCTTTACTCCCCATCTCCAGATGAATGTGGTAGAAAATATAAATCAAGGAAACGTCCTTTGGCCTTGCCTTGCCTTGCCTTGCCTTATTTCCTTCTCATCCTGTTCTCTGTCCCAGCCTCTCTCTCTAACCCCTCGTCTGGCTGCATGTCTCTTCTTTCCTCTCTCCTTTTCTCAAACTCTCCTGCTTCCTGGTTCTTGTCTTTCAATTCCTCCATTTCAGTCCTGCAGCCCGGCACTAGTTTTTCCTCTTCCCTCCCTTTGTCTTGCTCCCTTCGCTTTCTCCCTCTGTTCCATATCCTTCTTCCCAACTTGTCTCTTGGAGACTTTTGGCCACTTTGGACCCAAGTCTGGGGATGTTTTTGAAACTTTTCAGAGGCCTCGCTGCTGACAGGGGGGACAGCAGGCAGTGACAGGCCCGGGGCTGACAGGCTCCCCCTCCCCTACGGGGCGCTCGACTGCCACACCCAGCTGACATAGAACCTTTGTCACAATGCCCGCTACCGCGGTGAGGTTGCGGGCACTCTGCGGGTGACAGGGACCCAGCAGGACTTGGTGTCAGCTCAGCAATTTCTCAGTTTCCCAAAGAAGCTGAATTCTGCAAATTGCTGCTTTTGCTCTTGAAATGATGTCATCAGGTGGGTGTCTTGGTGTAATAAACTGAAAACCAGAGCAGAAATGCTGAAATATTCCCATGATATGCATGGTCTCTGCACCAAACCACCATGACATAGCCTAAGTAGATCTACCGCTTATTCTTTTTTGCTGCCTGCAGATTGTGGATGTAGAGTATAAAAACCGTCCTTCTGGAGAGATCTTTGCATTTTAGGCTTAGTCTAAGTGTCTCAAGTAGTCAGGGTTTTGTTTGGCCCTAATCCATAAGGTCTGATGGCTTTCCTCCCCATCTCCAGATGAATGTGGTAGAAAATATAAATCAAGGAAACGTCCTTTGGCCTTGCCTTGCCTTGCCTTGCCTTATTTCCTTCTCATCCTGTTCTCTGTCCCAGCCTCTCTCACTAACCCCTCCTCTGGCTGCATGTCTCTGCTTTCCTCTCTCCTTTTCTCAAACTCTCCTGCTTCCTGGTTCTTGTCTTTCAATTCCTCCATTTCAGTCCTGCAGCCCGGCACTAGTTTTTCCTCTTCCCTTTCTTCGTCCAGCTCCCTTCGCTTTCTCCCTCTGTTCCATATCCTTCTTCCCAGCTTGTCTCTTGGAGACTTTTGGCCACTTTGGACCCAAGTCTGGGGATGTTTTTGAAACTTTTCAGAGGCCTCGCTGCTGACAGGGGGGACAGCAGGCAGTGACAGGCCCGGGGCTGACAGGCTCCCCCTCCCCTATGGGGCGCTCGACTGCCACACCCAGCTGACATAGAACCTTTGTCACAATGCCCGCTACCGTGGTGAGGATGCGGGCACTCTGCGGGTGACAGGGACCCAGCAGGACTTGGTGTCAGCTCAGCAATTTCTCAGTTCCCCAAAGAAGCTGAATTCTGCAAATTGCTGCTTTTGCTCTTGAAATGATGTCATCAGGTGGGTGTCTTGGTGTAATAAACTGAAAACCAGAGCAGAAATGCTGAAATATTCCCATGATATGCATGGTCTCTGCACCAAACCACCATGACTTAGCCTAAGTAGATCTACCGCTTATTCTTTTTTGCTGCCTGCAGATTGTGGATGTAGAGTATAAAAACCGTCCTTCTGGAGAGATCTTTGCATTTTAGGCTTAGTCTAAGTGTCTCAAGTAGTCAGGGTTTTGTTTGGCCCTAATCCATAAGGTCTGATGGCTTTCCTCCCCATCTCCAGATGAATGTGGTAGAAAATATAAATCAAGGAAACGTCCTTTGGCCTTGCCTTGCCTTGCCTTGCCTTATTTCCTTCTCATCCTGTTCTCTGTCCCAGCCTCTCTCACTAACCCCTCCTCTGGCTGCATGTCTCTGCTTTCCTCTCTCCTTTTCTCAAACTCTCCTGCTTCCTGGTTCTTGTCTTTCAATTCCTCCATTTCAGTCCTGCAGCCCGGCACTAGTTTTTCCTCTTCCCTTTCTTTGTCCAGCTCCCTTCGCTTTCTCCCTCTGTTCCATATCCTTCTTCCCAGCTTGTCTCTTGGAGACTTTTGGCCACTTTGGACCCAAGTCTGGGGATGTTTTTGAAACTTTTCAGAGGCCTCGCTGCTGACAGGAGGGACAGCAGGCAGTGACAGGCCCGGGGCTGACAGGCTCCCCCTCCCCTAGGGGGTGCTCGACTGCCACACCCAGCTGACATAGAACCTTTGTAAGAATGCCCGTTACCGTGGTGAGGATGCGGGCACTCTGCGGGTGACAGGGACCCAGCAGGACTTGGTGTCAGCTCAGCAATTTCTCAGTTCCCCAAAGAAGCTGAATTCTGCAAATTGCTGCTTTTGCTCTTGAAATGATGTCATCAGGTGGGTGTCTTGGTGTAATAAACTGAAAACCAGAGCAGACATGCTGAAATATTCCCATGATATGCATGATCTCTGCACCAAAGCACCATGACTCAGCCTGAGTAGATCTGCCGCTTATTCTTCTGTACTGCCAGCAGATTGTAGAAGTACAGCATGAAAAACATCCTTCTGGAGAGATCGTTGCGTTTTAGGCTTAGTCTAAGTGTCTCAAGTAGCCGGGGTTTTTGTTTGGGCCTAATCCATAAGGTCTGATGGCTTTCTTCCTCGTTTCAAGATGAATGTGGTAGAAAATATAAAGCAAGGAAACGTCCTTTGGCCTAGTCTTTCCTTGCCTTGCCTTATTTCCTTCTCATCCTGTTCTCTGTCCCAGCCTCTCTCACTAACCCCTCGTCTGGCTGCATGTCTCTGCTTTCCTCTCTCCTTTTCTCAATCTCTCCTGCTTCCTGGTTCTTGTCTTTCAATTCCTCCATTTCAGTCCTGCAGCCCGGCACTAGTTTTCCTCTTCCCTCCCTTTGGTCTGCTCCCTTCGCTTTCTCCCTCTGTTCTATATCCTTCTTCCCGACTTGTCTCTTGGAGATTTTGGCCATGCTGGACCCAAGTCTGGGGATGTTTTTGGAACTTTTCAGAGGCCTCGCTGCTGACAGGGGGGACAGCAACAGTGACAGGCCCGGGGCTGACAGACTCCCCCTCCCCTAGGGGGCGCTCGACTGCCACACCCAGCTGACATAGAACCTTTGTCAGAATGCCCGCTACCGTGGTGAGGATGCGGGCACTCTGCAGGTAAAGGGGACATGGAAGGACTTGGTGTCAGCTCAGCAATTTCTCAGTTCCCTAAAGAAGCTGAATTCTGCAAACTGCTGCTTTTGCTCTTGAAATGATGTCATCAGGTGGGTGTTTTAGTGTAATACACTGAAAACCAGAATAGAAATGCTGAAATATTCCCATGATATGCATGGTCTCTGCACCAAACCACCATGACTCAGCCTGAGTAGATCTGCCGCTTATTCTTTTGTACTGTCAGCAGATTGTGGAAGTACAGGATAAAAACCATCCTTATGGAGAGATCTTTGCATTTCAAGCTTAGTCTAAGTGTCTCAAGTAGCCGGGGTTTTTGTTTGGGCCTAATCCATCAGGTCTGATGGCTTTCCTCCTCGTCTCCAGATGAATGTGGTAGAAAATATAAATCAGGGAAAGGTCCTTTGGCGTAGCCTTGCCTTCTCTTGCCTTATTTCCTTCTCATCCTGTTCTCTGTTCCAGCCTCTCTCACTAACCCCTCCTCTGGCTGCATGTCTCTTCTTTCCTCTCTCCTTTTCTCAAACTCTCCTGCTTCCTGACTCTTGTCTTTCAATTCCTCCATTTCAGTCCTGCAGCCCGGCACTAGATTTTCCTCTTCCCTCCCTTTGTCTTGCTCCCTTCGCTTTCTCCCTCTGTTCCATATCCTTCTTCCCAACTTGTCTCTTGGAGACTTTTGGCCACTTTGGACCCAAGTCTGGGGATGTTTTTGAAACTTTTCAGAGGCCTCGCTGCTGACAGGAGGGACAGCAGGCAGTGACAGGCCCGGGGCTGACAGGCTCCCCCTCCCCTACGGGGCGCTCGACTGCCACACCCAGCTGACATAGAACCTTTGTCACAATGCCCGCTACCGTGGTGAGGATGCGGGCACTCTGCGGGTGACAGGGACCCAGCAGGACTTGGTGTCAGCTCAGCAATTTCTCAGTTTCCCAAAGAAGCTGAATTCTGCAAATTGCTGCTTTTGCTCTTGAAATGATGTCATCAGGTGGGTGTCTTGGTGTGATAAACTGAAAACCAGAGCAGAAATGCTGAAATATTCCCATGATATGCATGGTCTCTGCACCAAACCACCATGACTTAGCCTAAGTAGATCTACCGCTTATTCTTTTTTGCTGCCTGCAGATTGTGGATGTAGAGTATAAAAACCGTCCTTCTGGAGAGATCTTTGCATTTTAGGCTTAGTCTAAGTGTCTCAAGTAGTCAGGGTTTTGTTTGGCCCTAATCCATAAGGTCTGATGGCTTTCCTCCCCATCTCCAGATGAATGTGGTAGAAAATATAAATCAAGGAAACGTCCTTTGGCCTTGCCTTGCCTTGCCTTGCCTTATTTCCTTCTCATCCTGTTCTCTGTCCCAGCCTCTCTCACTAACCCCTCGTCTGGCTGCATGTCTCTTCTTTCCTCTCTCCTTTTCTCAAACTCTCCTGCTTCCTGGTTCTTGTCTTTCAATTCCTCCATTTCAGTCCTGCAGCCCGGCACTAGTTTTTCCTCTTCCCTCCCTTTGTCTTGCTCCCTTCGCTTTCTCCCTCTGTTCCATATCCTTCTTCCCAACTTGTCTCTTGGAGACTTTTGGCCACTTTGGACCCAAGTCTGGGGATGTTTTTGAAACTTTTCAGAGGCCTCGCTGCTGACAGGAGGGACAGCAGGCAGTGACAGGCCCGGGGCTGACAGGCTCCCCCTCCCCTATGGGGCGCTCGACTGCCACACCCAGCTGACATAGAACCTTTGTCACAATGCCCGCTACCGTGGTGAGGATGCGGGCACTCTGCGGGTGACAGGGACCCAGCAGGACTTGGTGTCAGCTCAGCAATTTCTCAGTTCCCCAAAGAAGCTGAATTCTGCAAATTGCTGCTTTTGCTCTTGAAATGATGTCATCAGGTGGGTGTCTTGGTGTAATAAACTGAAAACCAGAGCAGAAATGCTGAAATATTCCCATGATATGCATGGTCTCTGCACCAAACCACCATGACTTAGCCTAAGTAGATCTACCGCTTATTCTTTTTTGCTGCCTGCAGATTGTGGATGTAGAGTATAAAAACCGTCCTTCTGGAGAGATCTTTGCATTTTAGGCTTAGTCTAAGTGTCTCAAGTAGTCAGGGTTTTGTTTGGCCCTAATCCATAAGGTCTGATGGCTTTCCTCCCCATCTCCAGATGAATGTGGTAGAAAATATAAATCAAGGAA
Source organism: Patagioenas fasciata (assembly GCF_037038585.1). Classification (NCBI taxonomy): domain Eukaryota; kingdom Metazoa; phylum Chordata; class Aves; order Columbiformes; family Columbidae; genus Patagioenas; species Patagioenas fasciata. Next base: position 132,494,668 of record NC_092520.1, on the reverse strand, counting down.
ACGTCCTTTGGCCTTGCCTTGCCTTGCCTTGCCTTATTTCCTTCTCATCCTGTTCTCTGTCCCAGCCTCTCTCACTAACCCCTCCTCTGGCTGCATGTCTCTGCTTTCCTCTCTCCTTTTCTCAAACTCTCCTGCTTCCTGGTTCTTGTCTTTCAATTCCTCCATTTCAGTCCTGCAGCCCGGCACTAGTTTTTCCTCTTCCCTTTCTTTGTCCAGCTCCCTTCGCTTTCTCCCTCTGTTCCATATCCTTCTTCCCAGCTTGTCTCTTGGAGACTTTTGGCCACTTTGGACCCAAGTCTGGGGATGTTTTTGAAACTTTTCAGAGGCCTCGCTGCTGACAGGGGGGACAGCAGGCAGTGACAGGCCCGGGGCTGACAGGCTCCCCCTCCCCTAGGGGGCGCTCGACTGCCACACCCAGCTGACATAGAACCTTTGTCACAATGCCCGCTACCGTGGTGAGGATGCGGGCACTCTGCGGGTGACAGGGACCCAGCAGGACTTGGTGTCAGCTCAGCAATTTCTCAGTTCCCCAAAGAAGCTGAATTCTGCAAATTGCTGCTTTTGCTCTTGAAATGATGTCATCAGGTGGGTGTCTTGGTGTAATAAACTGAAAACCAGAGCAGAAATGCTGAAATATTCCCATGATATGCATGGTCTCTGCACCAAACCACCATGACTTAGCCTAAGTAGATCTACCGCTTATTCTTTTTTGCTGCCTGCAGATTGTGGATGTCGAGTATAAAAACCGTCCTTCTGGAGAGATCTTTGCATTTTAGGCTTAGTCTAAGTGTCTCAAGTAGTCAGGGTTTTGTTTGGCCCTAATCCATAAGGTCTGATGGCTTTCCTCCCCATCTCCAGATGAATGTGGTAGAAAATATAAATCAAGGAAACGTCCTTTGGCCTTGCCTTGCCTTGCCTTGCCTTATTTCCTTCTCATCCTGTTCTCTGTCCCAGCCTCTCTCACTAACCCCTCCTCTGGCTGCATGTCTCTGCTTTCCTCTCTCCTTTTCTCAAACTCTCCTGCTTCCTGGTTCTTGTCTTTCAATTCCTCCATTTCAGTCCTGCAGCCCGGCACTAGTTTTTCCTCTTCCCTTTCTTTGTCCAGCTCCCTTCGCTTTCTCCCTCTGTTCCATATCCTTCTTCCCAGCTTGTCTCTTGGAGACTTTTGGCCACTTTGGACCCAAGTCTGGGGATGTTTTTGAAACTTTTCAGAGGCCTCGCTGCTGACAGGAGGGACAGCAGGCAGTGACAGGCCCGGGGCTGACAGGCTCCCCCTCCCCTAGGGGGTGCTCGACTGCCACACCCAGCTGACATAGAACCTTTGTAAGAATGCCCGTTACCGTGGTGAGGATGCGGGCACTCTGCGGGTGACAGGGACCCAGCAGGACTTGGTGTCAGCTCAGCAATTTCTCAGTTCCCCAAAGAAGCTGAATTCTGCAAATTGCTGCTTTTGCTCTTGAAATGATGTCATCAGGTGGGTGTCTTGGTGTAATAAACTGAAAACCAGAGCAGACATGCTGAAATATTCCCATGATATGCATGATCTCTGCACCAAAGCACCATGACTCAGCCTGAGTAGATCTGCCGCTTATTCTTCTGTACTGCCAGCAGATTGTAGAAGTACAGCATGAAAAACATCCTTCTGGAGAGATCGTTGCGTTTTAGGCTTAGTCTAAGTGTCTCAAGTAGCCGGGGTTTTTGTTTGGGCCTAATCCATAAGGTCTGATGGCTTTCTTCCTCGTTTCAAGATGAATGTGGTAGAAAATATAAAGCAAGGAAACGTCCTTTGGCCTAGTCTTTCCTTGCCTTGCCTTATTTCCTTCTCATCCTGTTCTCTGTCCCAGCCTCTCTCACTAACCCCTCGTCTGGCTGCATGTCTCTGCTTTCCTCTCTCCTTTTCTCAATCTCTCCTGCTTCCTGGTTCTTGTCTTTCAATTCCTCCATTTCAGTCCTGCAGCCCGGCACTAGTTTTCCTCTTCCCTCCCTTTGGTCTGCTCCCTTCGCTTTCTCCCTCTGTTCTATATCCTTCTTCCCGACTTGTCTCTTGGAGATTTTGGCCATGCTGGACCCAAGTCTGGGGATGTTTTTGGAACTTTTCAGAGGCCTCGCTGCTGACAGGGGGGACAGCAACAGTGACAGGCCCGGGGCTGACAGACTCCCCCTCCCCTAGGGGGCGCTCGGCTGCCACACCCAGCTGACATAGAACCTTTGTCAGAATGCCCGCTACCGTGGTGAGGATGCGGGCACTCTGCAGGTAAAGGGGACATGGAAGGACTTGGTGTCAGCTCAGCAATTTCTCAGTTCCCTAAAGAAGCTGAATTCTGCAAACTGCTGCTTTTGCTCTTGAAATGATGTCATCAGGTGGGTGTTTTAGTGTAATACACTGAAAACCAGAATAGAAATGCTGAAATATTCCCATGATATGCATGGTCTCTGCACCAAACCACCATGACTCAGCCTGAGTAGATCTGCCGCTTATTCTTTTGTACTGTCAGCAGATTGTGGAAGTACAGGATAAAAACCATCCTTATGGAGAGATCTTTGCATTTCAAGCTTAGTCTAAGTGTCTCAAGTAGCCGGGGTTTTTGTTTGGGCCTAATCCATCAGGTCTGATGGCTTTCCTCCTCGTCTCCAGATGAATGTGGTAGAAAATATAAATCAGGGAAAGGTCCTTTGGCGTAGCCTTGCCTTCTCTTGCCTTATTTCCTTCTCATCCTGTTCTCTGTTCCAGCCTCTCTCACTAACCCCTCCTCTGGCTGCATGTCTCTTCTTTCCTCTCTCCTTTTCTCAAACTCTCCTGCTTCCTGACTCTTGTCTTTCAATTCCTCCATTTCAGTCCTGCAGCCCGGCACTAGATTTTCCTCTTCCCTCCCTTTGTCTTGCTCCCTTCGCTTTCTCCCTCTGTTCCATATCCTTCTTCCCAACTTGTCTCTTGGAGACTTTTGGCCACTTTGGACCCAAGTCTGGGGATGTTTTTGAAACTTTTCAGAGGCCTCGCTGCTGACAGGAGGGACAGCAGGCAGTGACAGGCCCGGGGCTGACAGGCTCCCCCTCCCCTACGGGGCGCTCGACTGCCACACCCAGCTGACATAGAACCTTTGTCACAATGCCCGCTACCGTGGTGAGGATGCGGGCACTCTGCGGGTGACAGGGACCCAGCAGGACTTGGTGTCAGCTCAGCAATTTCTCAGTTTCCCAAAGAAGCTGAATTCTGCAAATTGCTGCTTTTGCTCTTGAAATGATGTCATCAGGTGGGTGTCTTGGTGTGATAAACTGAAAACCAGAGCAGAAATGCTGAAATATTCCCATGATATGCATGGTCTCTGCACCAAACCACCATGACTTAGCCTAAGTAGATCTACCGCTTATTCTTTTTTGCTGCCTGCAGATTGTGGATGTAGAGTATAAAAACCGTCCTTCTGGAGAGATCTTTGCATTTTAGGCTTAGTCTAAGTGTCTCAAGTAGTCAGGGTTTTGTTTGGCCCTAATCCATAAGGTCTGATGGCTTTCCTCCCCATCTCCAGATGAATGTGGTAGAAAATATAAATCAAGGAAACGTCCTTTGGCCTTGCCTTGCCTTGCCTTGCCTTATTTCCTTCTCATCCTGTTCTCTGTCCCAGCCTCTCTCACTAACCCCTCCTCTGGCTGCATGTCTCTGCTTTCCTCTCTCCTTTTCTCAAACTCTCCTGCTTCCTGGTTCTTGTCTTTCAATTCCTCCATTTCAGTCCTGCAGCCCGGCACTAGTTTTTCCTCTTCCCTTTCTTTGTCCAGCTCCCTTCGCTTTCTCCCTCTGTTCCATATCCTTCTTCCCAGCTTGTCTCTTGGAGACTTTTGGCCACTTTGGACCCAAGTCTGGGGATGTTTTTGAAACTTTTCAGAGGCCTCGCTGCTGACAGGGGGGACAGCAGGCAGTGACAGGCCCGGGGCTGACAGGCTCCCCCTCCCCTATGGGGCGCTCGACTGCCACACCCAGCTGACATAGAACCTTTGTCACAATGCCCGCTACCGTGGTGAGGATGCGGGCACTCTGCGGGTGACAGGGACCCAGCAGGACTTGGTGTCAGCTCAGCAATTTCTCAGTTCCCCAAAGAAGCTGAATTCTGCAAATTGCTGCTTTTGCTCTTGAAATGATGTCATCAGGTGGGTGTCTTGGTGTAATAAACTGAAAACCAGAGCAGAAATGCTGAAATATTCCCATGATATGCATGGTCTCTGCACCAAACCACCATGACTTAGCCTAAGTAGATCTACCGCTTATTCTTTTTTGCTGCCTGCAGATTGTGGATGTAGAGTATAAAAACCGTCCTTCTGGAGAGATCTTTGCATTTTAGGCTTAGTCTAAGTGTCTCAAGTAGTCAGGGTTTTGTTTGGCCCTAATCCATAAGGTCTGATGGCTTTCCTCCCCATCTCCAGATGAATGTGGTAGAAAATATAAATCAAGGAAACGTCCTTTGGCCTTGCCTTGCCTTGCCTTGCCTTATTTCCTTCTCATCCTGTTCTCTGTCCCAGCCTCTCTCACTAACCCCTCCTCTGGCTGCATGTCTCTGCTTTCCTCTCTCCTTTTCTCAAACTCTCCTGCTTCCTGGTTCTTGTCTTTCAATTCCTCCATTTCAGTCCTGCAGCCCGGCACTAGTTTTTCCTCTTCCCTTTCTTTGTCCAGCTCCCTTCGCTTTCTCCCTCTGTTCCATATCCTTCTTCCCAGCTTGTCTCTTGGAGACTTTTGGCCACTTTGGACCCAAGTCTGGGGATGTTTTTGAAACTTTTCAGAGGCCTCGCTGCTGACAGGAGGGACAGCAGGCAGTGACAGGCCTGGGGCTGACAGGCTCCCCCTCCCCTAGGGGGTGCTCGACTGCCACACCCAGCTGACATAGAACCTTTGTAAGAATGCCCGTTACCGTGGTGAGGATGCGGGCACTCTGCGGGTGACAGGGACCCAGCAGGACTTGGTGTCAGCTCAGCAATTTCTCAGTTCCCCAAAGAAGCTGAATTCTGCAAATTGCTGCTTTTGCTCTTGAAATGATGTCATCAGGTGGGTGTCTTGGTGTAATAAACTGAAAACCAGAGCAGACATGCTGAAATATTCCCATGATATGCATGATCTCTGCACCAAAGCACCATGACTCAGCCTGAGTAGATCTGCCGCTTATTCTTCTGTACTGCCAGCAGATTGTAGAAGTACAGCATGAAAAACATCCTTCTGGAGAGATCGTTGCGTTTTAGGCTTAGTCTAAGTGTCTCAAGTAGCCGGGGTTTTTGTTTGGGCCTAATCCATAAGGTCTGATGGCTTTCTTCCTCGTTTCAAGATGAATGTGGTAGAAAATATAAAGCAAGGAAACGTCCTTTGGCCTAGTCTTTCCTTGCCTTGCCTTATTTCCTTCTCATCCTGTTCTCTGTCCCAGCCTCTCTCACTAACCCCTCGTCTGGCTGCATGTCTCTGCTTTCCTCTCTCCTTTTCTCAATCTCTCCTGCTTCCTGGTTCTTGTCTTTCAATTCCTCCATTTCAGTCCTGCAGCCCGGCACTAGTTTTCCTCTTCCCTCCCTTTGGTCTGCTCCCTTCGCTTTCTCCCTCTGTTCTATATCCTTCTTCCCGACTTGTCTCTTGGAGACTTTTGGCCATGCTGGACCCAAGTCTGGGGATGTTTTTGGAACTTTTCAGAGGCCTCGCTGCTGACAGGGGGGACAGCAGGCAGTGACAGGCCCGGGGCTGACAGGCTCCCCCTCCCCTAGGGGGCGCTCGGCTGCCACACCCACTGACATAGAACCTTTGTCAGAATGCCCGCTACCGTGGTGAGGATGCGGGCACTCTGCAGGTAAAGGGGACATGGAAGGACTTGGTGTCAGCTCAGCAATTTCTCAGTTCCCTAAAGAAGCTGAATTCTGCAAACTGCTGCTTTTGCTCTTGAAATGATGTCATCAGGTGGGTGTTTTAGTGTAATACACTGAAAACCAGAGCAGAAATGCTGAAATATTCCCATGATATGCATGGTCTCTGCACCAAACCACCATGACTCAGCCTGAGTAGATCTGCCGCTTATTCTTTTGTACTGTCAGCAGATTGTGGAAGTACAGGATAAAAACCATCCTTATGGAGAGATCTTTGCATTTTAAGCTTAGTCTAAGTGTCTCAAGTAGCCGGGGTTTTTGTTTGGGCCTAATCCATCAGGTCTGATGGCTTTCCTCCTCGTCTCCAGATGAATGTGGTAGAAAATATAAATCAGGGAAAGGTCCTTTGGCGTAGCCTTGCCTTCTCTTGCCTTATTTCCTTCTCATCCTGTTCTCTGTTCCAGCCTCTCTCACTAACCCCTCCTCTGGCTGCATGTCTCTTCTTTCCTCTCTCCTTTTCTCAAACTCTCCTGCTTCCTGGTTCTTGTCTTTCAATTCCTCCATTTCAGTCCTGCAGCCCGGCACTAGTTTTTCCTCTTCCCTCCCTTTGTCTTGCTCCCTTCGCTTTCTCCCTCTGTTCCATATCCTTCTTCCCAACTTGTCTCTTGGAGACTTTTGGCCACTTTGGACCCAAGTCTGGGGATGTTTTTGAAACTTTTCAGAGGCCTCGCTGCTGACAGGGGGGACAGCAGGCAGTGACAGGCCCGGGGCTGACAGGCTCCCCCTCCCCTACGGGGCGCTCGACTGCCACACCCAGCTGACATAGAACCTTTGTCACAATGCCCGCTACCGCGGTGAGGATGCGGGCACTCTGCGGGTGACAGGGACCCAGCAGGACTTGGTGTCAGCTCAGCAATTTCTCAGTTTCCCAAAGAAGCTGAATTCTGCAAATTGCTGCTTTTGCTCTTGAAATGATGTCATCAGGTGGGTGTCTTGGTGTGATAAACTGAAAACCAGAGCAGAAATGCTGAAATATTCCCATGATATGCATGGTCTCTGCACCAAACCACCATGACTTAGCCTAAGTAGATCTACCGCTTATTCTTTTTTGCTGCCTGCAGATTGTGGATGTAGAGTATAAAAACCGTCCTTCTGGAGAGATCTTTGCATTTTAGGCTTAGTCTAAGTGTCTCAAGTAGTCAGGGTTTTGTTTGGCCCTAATCCATAAGGTCTGATGGCTTTCCTCCCCATCTCCAGATGAATGTGGTAGAAAATATAAATCAAGGAAACGTCCTTTGGCCTTGCCTTGCCTTGCCTTGCCTTATTTCCTTCTCATCCTGTTCTCTGTCTCAGCCTCTCTCACTAACCCCTCATCTGGCTGCATGTCTCTGCTTTCCTCTCTCCTTTTCTCAAACTCTCCTGCTCCCTGGTTCTTCTCTTTCAATTCCTCCATTTCAGTCCTGCAGCCCCGCACTAGTTTTTCCTCTTCCCTCCCTTTGTCTTGCTCCCTTCGCTTTCTCCCTCTGTTCCATATCCTTCTTCCCAGCTTGTCTCTTGGAGACTTTTGGCCACTTTGGACCCAAGTCTGGGGATGTTTTTGAAACTTTTCAGAGGCCTCGCTGCTGACAGGAGGGACAGCAGGCAGTGACAGGCCCGGGGCTGACAGGCTCCCCCTCCCCTAGGGGGTGCTCGACTGCCACACCCAGCTGACATAGAACCTTTGTAAGAATGCCCGTTACCGTGGTGAGGATGCGGGCACTCTGCGGGTGACAGGGACCCAGCAGGACTTGGTGTCAGCTCAGCAATTTCTCAGTTCCCCAAAGAAGCTGAATTCTGCAAATTGCTGCTTTTGCTCTTGAAATGATGTCATCAGGTGGGTGTCTTGGTGTAATAAACTGAAAACCAGAGCAGACATGCTGAAATATTCCCATGATATGCATGATCTCTGCACCAAAGCACCATGACTCAGCCTGAGTAGATCTGCCGCTTATTCTTCTGTACTGCCAGCAGATTGTAGAAGTACAGCATGAAAAACATCCTTCTGGAGAGATCGTTGCGTTTTAGGCTTAGTCTAAGTGTCTCAAGTAGCCGGGGTTTTTGTTTGGGCCTAATCCATAAGGTCTGATGGCTTTCTTCCTCGTTTCAAGATGAATTTGGTAGAAAATATAAAGCAAGGAAACGTCCTTTGGCCTAGTCTTTCCTTGCCTTGCCTTATTTCCTTCTCATCCTGTTCTCTGTCCCAGCCTCTCTCACTAACCCCTCGTCTGGCTGCATGTCTCTGCTTTCCTCTCTCCTTTTCTCAATCTCTCCTGCTTCCTGGTTCTTGTCTTTCAATTCCTCCATTTCAGTCCTGCAGCCCGGCACTAGTTTTCCTCTTCCCTCCCTTTGGTCTGCTCCCTTCGCTTTCTCCCTCTGTTCTATATCCTTCTTCCCGACTTGTCTCTTGGAGACTTTTGGCCATGCTGGACCCAAGTCTGGGGATGTTTTTGGAACTTTTCAGAGGCCTCGCTGCTGACAGGGGGGACAGCAGGCAGTGACAGGCCCGGGGCTGACAGGCTCCCCCTCCCCTAGGGGGCGCTCGGCTGCCACACCCACTGACATAGAACCTTTGTCAGAATGCCCGCTACCGTGGTGAGGATGCGGGCACTCTGCAGGTAAAGGGGACATGGAAGGACTTGGTGTCAGCTCAGCAATTTCTCAGTTCCCTAAAGAAGCTGAATTCTGCAAACTGCTGCTTTTGCTCTTGAAATGATGTCATCAGGTGGGTGTTTTAGTGTAATACACTGAAAACCAGAGCAGAAATGCTGAAATATTCCCATGATATGCATGGTCTCTGCACCAAACCACCATGACTCAGCCTGAGTAGATCTGCCGCTTATTCTTTTGTACTGTCAGCAGATTGTGGAAGTACAGGATAAAAACCATCCTTATGGAGAGATCTTTGCATTTTAAGCTTAGTCTAAGTGTCTCAAGTAGCCGGGGTTTTTGTTTGGGCCTAATCCATCAGGTCTGATGGCTTTCCTCCTCGTCTCCAGATGAATGTGGTAGAAAATATAAATCAGGGAAAGGTCCTTTGGCGTAGCCTTGCCTTCTCTTGCCTTATTTCCTTCTCATCCTGTTCTCTGTTCCAGCCTCTCTCACTAACCCCTCCTCTGGCTGCATGTCTCTTCTTTCCTCTCTCCTTTTCTCAAACTCTCCTGCTTCCTGGTTCTTGTCTTTCAATTCCTCCATTTCAGTCCTGCAGCCCGGCACTAGTTTTTCCTCTTCCCTCCCTTTGTCTTGCTCCCTTCGCTTTCTCCCTCTGTTCCATATCCTTCTTCCCAACTTGTCTCTTGGAGACTTTTGGCCACTTTGGACCCAAGTCTGGGGATGTTTTTGAAACTTTTCAGAGGCCTCGCTGCTGACAGGGGGGACAGCAGGCAGTGACAGGCCCGGGGCTGACAGGCTCCCCCTCCCCTACGGGGCGCTCGACTGCCACACCCAGCTGACATAGAACCTTTGTCACAATGCCCGCTACCGCGGTGAGGATGCGGGCACTCTGCGGGTGACAGGGACCCAGCAGGACTTGGTGTCAGCTCAGCAATTTCTCAGTTTCCCAAAGAAGCTGAATTCTGCAAATTGCTGCTTTTGCTCTTGAAATGATGTCATCAGGTGGGTGTCTTGGTGTGATAAACTGAAAACCAGAGCAGAAATGCTGAAATATTCCCATGATATGCATGGTCTCTGCACCAAACCACCATGACTTAGCCTAAGTAGATCTACCGCTTATTCTTTTTTGCTGCCTGCAGATTGTGGATGTAGAGTATAAAAACCGTCCTTCTGGAGAGATCTTTGCATTTTAGGCTTAGTCTAAGTGTCTCAAGTAGTCAGGGTTTTGTTTGGCCCTAATCCATAAGGTCTGATGGCTTTCCTCCCCATCTCCAGATGAATGTGGTAGAAAATATAAATCAAGGAAACGTCCTTTGGCCTTGCCTTGCCTTGCCTTGCCTTATTTCCTTCTCATCCTGTTCTCTGTCCCAGCCTCTCTCACTAACCCCTCATCTGGCTGCATGTCTCTGCTTTCCTCTCTCCTTTTCTCAAACTCTCCTGCTTCCTGGTTCTTCTCTTTCAATTCCTCCATTTCAGTCCTGCAGCCCCGCACTAGTTTTTCCTCTTCCCTCCCTTTGTCTTGCTCCCTTCGCTTTCTCCCTCTGTTCCATATCCTTCTTCCCAGCATGTCTCTTGGAGAGTTTTGGCCACTTTGGACCCAAGTCTGGGGATGTTTTTGAAACTTTTCAGAGGCCTCGCTGCTGACAGGAGGGACAGCAGGCAGTGACAGGCCCGGGGCTGACAGGCTCCCCCTCCCCTAGGGGGTGCTCGACTGCCACACCCAGCTGACATAGAACCTTTGTAAGAATGCCCGTTACCGTGGTGAGGATGCGGGCACTCTGCGGGTGACAGGGACCCAGCAGGACTTGGTGTCAGCTCAGCAATTTCTCAGTTCCCCAAAGAAGCTGAATTCTGCAAATTGCTGCTTTTGCTCTTGAAATGATGTCATCAGGTGGGTGTCTTGGTGTAATAAACTGAAAACCAGAGCAGACATGCTGAAATATTCCCATGATATGCATGATCTCTGCACCAAAGCACCATGACTCAGCCTGAGTAGATCTGCCGCTTATTCTTCTGTACTGCCAGCAGATTGTAGAAGTACAGCATGAAAAACATCCTTCTGGAGAGATCGTTGCGTTTTAGGCTTAGTCTAAGTGTCTCAAGTAGCCGGGGTTTTTGTTTGGGCCTAATCCATAAGGTCTGATGGCTTTCTTCCTCGTTTCAAGATGAATTTGGTAGAAAATATAAAGCAAGGAAACGTCCTTTGGCCTAGTCTTTCCTTGCCTTGCCTTATTTCCTTCTCATCCTGTTCTCTGTCCCAGCCTCTCTCACTAACCCCTCGTCTGGCTGCATGTCTCTGCTTTCCTCTCTCCTTTTCTCAATCTCTCCTGCTTCCTGGTTCTTGTCTTTCAATTCCTCCATTTCAGTCCTGCAGCCCGGCACTAGTTTTCCTCTTCCCTCCCTTTGGTCTGCTCCCTTCGCTTTCTCCCTCTGTTCTATATCCTTCTTCCTGACTTGTCTCTTGGAGACTTTTGGCCATGCTGGACCCAAGTCTGGGGATGTTTTTGGAACTTTTCAGAGGCCTCGCTGGTGACAGGGGGGACAGCAACAGTGACAGGCCCGGGGCTGACAGACTCCCCCTCCCCTAGGGGGTGCTCGGCTGCCACACCCAGCTGACATAGAACCTTTGTCAGAATGCCCGCTACCGTGGTGAGGATGCGGGCACTCTGCAGGTAAAGGGGACATGGAAGGACTTGGTGTCAGCTCAGCAATTTCTCAGTTCCCTAAAGAAGCTGAATTCTGCAAACTGCTGCTTTTGCTCTTGAAATGATGTCATCAGGTGGGTGTTTTAGTGTAATACACTGAAAACCAGAATAGAAATGCTGAAATATTCCCATGATATGCATGGTCTCTGCACCAAACCACCATGACTCAGCCTGAGTAGATCTGCCGCTTATTCTTTTGTACTGTCAGCAGATTGTGGAAGTACAGGATAAAAACCATCCTTATGGAGAGATCTTTGCATTTTAAGCTTAGTCTAAGTGTCTCAAGTAGCCGGGGTTTTTGTTTGGGCCTAATCCATCAGGTCTGATGGCTTTCCTCCTCGTCTCCAGATGAATGTGGTAGAAAATATAAATCAGGGAAAGGTCCTTTGGCGTAGCCTTGCCTTGTCTTGCCTTATTTCCTTCTCATCCTGTTCTCTGTTCCAGCCTCTCTCACTAACCCCTCCTCTGGCTGCATGTCTCTTCTTTCCTCTCTCCTTTTCTCAAACTCTCCTGCTTCCTGACTCTTGTCTTTCAATTCCTCCATTTCAGTCCTGCAGCCCGGCACTAGATTTTCCTCTTCCCTCCCTTTGTCTTGCTCCCTTCGCTTTCTCCCTCTGTTCCATATCCTTCTTCCCAACTTGTCTCTTGGAGACTTTTGGCCACTTTGGACCCAAGTCTGGGGATGTTTTTGAAACTTTTCAGAGGCCTCGCTGCTGACAGGAGGGACAGCAGGCAGTGACAGGCCCGGGGCTGACAGGCTCCCCCTCCCCTACGGGGCGCTCGACTGCCACACCCAGCTGACATAGAACCTTTGTAAGAATGCCCGGACCCGTGGTGCGGATGTGGGCACTCTGCGGGTGACAGGGACCCAGCAGGACTTGGTGCCAGCTCAGCAATTTCTCAGTTCCCCAAAGAAGCTGAATTCTGCAAATTGCTGCTTTTGCTCTTGAAATGATGTCATCAGGTGGGTGTCTTGGTGTAATAAACTGAAAACCAGAGCAGAAATGCTGAAATATTCCCATGATATGCATGGTCTCTGCACCAAACTACCATGACTCAGGCTAAGTAGATCTACCGCTTATTCTTTTTTGCTGCCTGCAGATTGTGGATGTAGAGTATAAAAACCGTCCTTCTGGAGAGATCTTTGCATTTTAGGCTTAGTTCTAAGTGTCTCAAGTAGTCAGGGTTTTGCTTGGCCCTAATCCATAAGGTCTGATGGCTTTCCTCCCCATCTCCAGATGAATGTGGTAGAAAATATAAATCAAGGAAACGTCCTTTGGCCTTGCCTTGCCTTGCCTTGCCTTATTTCCTTCTCATCCTGTTCTCTGTCCCAGCCTCTCTCACTAACCCCTCGTCTGGCTGCATGTCTTTTCTTTCCTCTCTCCTTTTCTCAAACTCTCCTGCTTCCTGGTTCTTGTCTTTCAATTCCTCCATTTCAGTCCTGCAGCCCGGCACTAGTTTTTCCTCTTCCCTCCCTTTGTCTTGCTCCCTTCGCTTTCTCCCTCTGTTCCATATCCTTCTTCCCAACTTGTCTCTTGGAGACTTTTGGCCACTTTGGACCCAAGTCTGGGGATGTTTTTGAAACTTTTCAGAGGCCTCGCTTCTGACAGGAGGGACAGCAGGCAGTGACAGGCCCGGGGCTGACAGGCTCCCCCTCCCCTAGGGGGCGCTCGGCTGCCACACCCAGCTGACATAGAACCTTTGTCACAATGCCCGCTACCGTGGTGAGGATGCGGGCACTCTGCGGGTGACAGGGACCCAGCAGGACTTGGTGTCAGCTCAGCAATTTCTCAGTTCCCCAAAGAAGCTGAATTCTGTAAACTGCTGCTTTTGCTCTTGGAATGATGTCATCAGGTGGGTGTTTTAGTGTAATAAACTGAAAACCAGAGCAGAAATGCTGAAATATTCCCATGATATGCATGGTCTCTGCACCAAACCACCATGACTCAGCCTGAGTAGATCTGCCACTTATTCTTTTGTACTGTCAGCAGATTGTGGAAGTACAGGATAAAAAACATCCTTATGGAGAGATCTTTGCATTTTAAGCTTAGTCTAAGCGTCTCAAGTAGCCGGGTTTTTGTTTGGGCCTAATCCATCAGGTCTGATGGCTTTCCACCTCGTCTCCAGATGAATGTGGTAGAAAATATAAATCAGGGAAACGTCCTTTGGCGTAGCCTTTCCTTGTCTTGCCTTATTTCCTTCTAATCCTGTTCTCTGTCCCAGCCTCTCTCACTAACCCCTCGTCTGGCTGCATGTCTCTTCTTTCCTCTCTCCTTTTCTCAGACTCTCCTGCTTCCTGGTTCTTGTCTTTCAATTCCTCCATTTCAGTCCTGCAGCCCGGCACTAGATTTTCCTCTTCCCTCCCTTTGTCTTGCTCCCTTCACTTTCTCCCTCTGTTCCATATCCTTCTTCCCAACTTGTCTCTTGGAGACTTTTGGCCACGCTGGACCCAAGTCTGGGGATGTTTTTGAAACTTTTCAGAGGCCTCGCTGCTGACAGGAGGGATAGCAGGCAGTGACAGGCCCGGGGCTGACAGGCTCCCCCTCCCCTACGGGGCGCTCGACTGCCACACCCAGCTGACATAGAACCTTTGTAAGAATGCCCGTTACCGTGGTGAGGATGCGGGCACTCTGCGGGTGCCAGGGACCTAGCAGGACTTGGTGCCAGCTCAGCAATTTCTCAGTTCCCCAAAGAAGCTGAATTCTGCAAATTGCTGCTTTTGTTCTTGAAATGATGTCATCAGGTGGGTGTCTTGGTGTAATAAACTGAAAACCAGAGCAGAAATGCTGAAATATTCCCATGATATGCATGGTCTCTGCACCAAACCACCATGACTCAGCCTAAGTAGATCTACCGCTTATTCTTTTGTACTGTCAGCAGATTGTGGAAGTACAGGATAAAAACCATCCTTATGGAGAGATCTTTGCATTTTAAGCTTAGTCTAAGTGTCTCAAGTAGCCGGGGTTTTTGTTTGGGCCTAATCCATCAGGTCTGATGGCTTTCCTCCTCGTCTCCAGATGAATGTGGTAGAAAATATAAATCAGGGAAAGGTCCTTTGGCGTAGCCTTGCCTTGTCTTGCCTTATTTCCTTCTAATCCTGTTCTCTGTTCCAGCCTCTCTCACTAACCCCTCGTCTGGCTGCATGTCTCTTCTTTCCTCTCTCCTTTTCTCAAACTCTCCTGCTTCCTGGTTCTTGTCTTTCAATTCCTCCATTTCAGTCCTGCAGCCCGGCACTAGTTTTCCTCTTCCCTCCCTTTGGTCTGCTCCCTTCGCTTTCTCCCTCTGTTCCATATCCTTCTTCCCAACTTGTCTCTTGTAGACTTTTGGCCACGCTGGACCCAAGTCTGGGGATGTTTTTGAAACTTTTCAGAGGCCTCGCTGCTGACAGGGGGGACAGCAACAGTGACAGACCCGGGGCTGACAGACTGCCCCTCCCCTAGGGGGCGCTCGGCTGCCACACCCAGCTGACATAGAACCTTTGTCACAATGCCTGCTACCGTGGTGAGGATGCGGGCACTCTGCGGGTGACAGGGACCCAGCAGGACTTGGTGTCAGCTCAGCAATTTCTCAGTTCCCCAAAGAAGCTGAATTCTGCAAATTGCTGCTTTTGCTCTTGAAATGATGTCATCAGGTGGGTGTCTTGGTGTAATAAACTGAAAACCAGAGCAGAAATGCTGAAATATTCCCATGATATGCATGGTCTCTGCACCAAACTACCATGACTCAGCCTAAGTAGATCTACCGCTTATTCTTTTTTGCTGCCTGCAGATTGTGGATGTAGAGTATAAAAACCGTCCTTCTGGAGAGATCTTTGCATTTTAGGCTTAGTCTAAGTGTCTCAAGTAGTCAGGGTTTTGCTTGGCCCTAATCCATAAGGTCTGATGCCTTTCCTCCCCATCTCCAGATGAATGTGGTAGAAAATATAAATCAAGGAAACGTCCTTTGGCCTTGCCTTGCCTTGCCTTGCCTTATTTCCTTCTCATCCTCTTCTGTCATGGGAATATTTCAGCATTTCTGCTCTGGTTTTCAGGGCCTGTCACTGCCTGCTATCCCTCCTGTCAGCAGCGAGGCCTCTGAAAAGTTTCAAAAACATCCCCAGACTTGGGTCCAGCGTGGCCAAAAGTCTCCAAGAGACAAGTTGGGAAGAATGATATGGAACAGAGGGAGAAAGTGAAGGGAGCAAGACAAAGGGAGGGAAGAGGAAAATCTAGTGCCGGGCTGCAGGACTGAAATGGAGGAATTGAAAGACAAGAACCAGGAAGCAGGAGAGTTTGAGAAAAGGAGAGAGGAAAGAAGAGACATGCAGCCAGACGAGGGGTTAGTGAGAGAGGCTGGGACAGAGAACAGGATGAGAAGGAAATAAGGCAAGGCAAGGCAAGGCAAGGCCAAAGGACGTTTCCTTGATTTATATTTTCTACCACATTCATCTGGAGATGGGGAGTAAAGCCATCAGACCTTATGGATTAGGGCCAAGCAAAACCCTGACTACTTGAGACACTTAGAACTAAGCCTAAAATGCAAAGATCTCTCCAGAAGGACGGTTTTTATACTCTACATCCACAATCTGCAGGCAGCAAAAAAGAATAAGCGGTAGATCTACTTAGCCTGAGTCATGGTAGTTTGGTGCAGAGACCATGCATATCATGGGAATATTTCAGCATTTCTGCTCTGGTTTTCAGTTTATTACACCAAGACACCCACCTGATGACATCATTTCAAGAGCAAAAGCAGCAATTTGCAGAATTCAGCTTCTTTGGGGAACTGAGAAATTGCTGAGCTGGCACCAAGTCCTGCTGGGTCCCTGTCACCCGCAGAGTGCCCGCATCCTCACCACGGGTCCGGGCATTCTTACAAAGGTTCTATGTCAGCTGGGTGTGGCAGTCGAGCGCCCCGTAGGGGAGGGGGAGCCTGTCAGCCCCGGGCCTGTCACTGCCTGCTGTCCCTCCTGTCAGCAGCGAGGCCTCTGAAAAGTTTCAAAAACATCCCCAGACTTGGGTCCAAAGTGGCCAAAAGTCTACAAGAAACAAGTTGGGAAGAAGGATATGGAACAGAGGGAGAAAGCGAAGGTAGCAGACCAAAGGGAGGGAAGAGGAAAACTAGTGCCGGGCTGCAGGACTGAAATGGAGGAATTGAAAGACAAGAACCAGGAAGCAGGAGAGATTGAGAAAAGGAGAGAGGAAAGAAGAGACATGCAGCCAGAGGAGGGGTTAGTGCGAGAGGCTGGAACAGAGAACAGGATTAGAAGGAAATAAGGCAAGACAAGGAAAGGCTACACCAAAGGACGTTTCCCTGATTTATATTTTCTACCACATTCATCTGGAGACGAGGAGGAAAGCCATCAGACCTGATGGATTAGGCCCAAACAAAAACCCGGCTACTTGAGACGCTTAGACTAAGCTTAAAATGCAAAGATCTCTCCATAAGGATGTTTTTTATCCTGTACTTCCACAATCTGCTGACAGTACAAAAGAATAAGTGGCAGATCTACTCAGGCTGAGTCATGGTGGTTTGGTGCAGAGACCATGCATATCATGGGAATATTTCAGCATTTCTGCTCTGGTTTTCACTTTATTACACTAAAACACCCACCTGATGACATCATTCCAAGAGCAAAAGCAGCAGTTTACAGAATTCAGCTTCTTTGGGGAACTGAGAAATTGCTGAGCTGACACCAAGTCCTGCTGGGTCCCTGTCACCCGCAGAGTGCCCGCATCCTCACCACGGTAGCGGGCATTGTGACAAAGGTTCTATGTCAGCTGGGTGTGGCAGCCGAGCGCCCCCTAGGGGAGGGGGAGCCTGTCAGCCCCGGGCCTGTCACTGCCTGCTGTCCCTCCTGTCAGAAGCGAGGCCTCTGAAAAGTTTCAAAAACATCCCCAGACTTGGGTCCAAAGTGGCCAAAAGTCTCCAAGAGACAAGTTGGGAAGAAGGATATGGAACAGAGGGAGAAAGCGAAGGGAGCAAGACAAAGGGAGGGAAGAGGAAAAACTAGTGCCGGGCTGCAGGACTGAAATGGAGGAAATGAAAGAGAAGAACCAGGAAGCAGGAGAGTTTGAGAAAAGGAGAGAGGAAAGAAAAGACATGCAGCCAGACGAGGGGTTAGTGAGAGAGGCTGGGACAGAGAACAGGATGAGAAGGAAATAAGGCAAGGCAAGGCAAGGCAAGGCCAAAGGACGTTTCCTTGATTTATATTTTCTACCACATTCATCTGGAGATGGGGAGGAAAGCCATC
Organism: Patagioenas fasciata; assembly: GCF_037038585.1. Taxonomy (NCBI): domain Eukaryota; kingdom Metazoa; phylum Chordata; class Aves; order Columbiformes; family Columbidae; genus Patagioenas; species Patagioenas fasciata. The sequence goes on along the minus strand of NC_092520.1, from coordinate 132,477,262 downwards.
AGACCTTATGGATTAGGGCCAAGCAAAACCCTGACTACTTGAGACACTTAGAACTAAGCCTAAAATTCAAAGATCTCTCCAGAAGGACGGTTTTTATACTCTACATCCACAATCTGCAGGCAGCAAAAAAGAATAAGCGGTAGATCTACTTAGCCTGAGTCATGGTAGTTTGGTGCAGAGACCATGCATATCATGGGAATATTTCAGCATTTCTGCTCTGGTTTTCAGTTTATTACACCAAGACACCCACCTGATGACATCATTTCAAGAGCAAAAGCAGCAATTTGCAGAATTCAGCTTCTTTGGGGAACTGAGAAATTGCTGAGCTGGCACCAAGTCCTGCTGGGTCCCTGTCACCCGCAGAGTGCCCGCATCCTCACCACGGTAGCGGGCATTGTGACAAAGGTTCTATGTCAGCTGGGTGTGGCAGTCGAGTGCCCCGTAGGGGAGGGGGAGCCTGTCAGCCCCGGGCCTGTCACTGCCTGCTGTCCCTCCTGTCAGCAGCGAGGCCTCTGAAAAGTTTCAAAAACATCCCCAGACTTGGGTCCAAAGTGGCCAAAAGTCTCCAAGAGACAAGTTGGGAAGAAGGATATGGAACAGAGGGAGAAAGCGAAGGGAGCAAGACAAAGGGAGGGAAGAGGAAAATCTAGTGCTGGGCTGCAGGACTGAAATGGAGGAATTGAAAGACAAGAGTCAGGAAGCAGGAGAGTTTGTGGAAAGGAGAGAGGAAAGAAGAGACATGCAGCCAGAGGAGGGGTTAGTGAGAGAGGCTGGAACAGAGAACAGGATTAGAAGGAAATAAGGCAAGACAAGGCAAGGCTACGCCAAAGGACCTTTCCCTGATTTATATTTTCTACCACATTCATCTGGAGACGAGGAGGAAAGCCATCAGACCTGATGGATTAGGCCCAAACAAAAACCCCGGCTACTTGAGACACTTAGACTAAGCTTAAAATGCAAAGATCTCTCCATAAGGATGGTTTTTATCCTGTACTTCCACAATCTGCTGACAGTACAAAAGAATAAGCGGCAGATCTACTCAGGCTGAGTCATGGTGGTTTGGTGCAGAGACCATGCATATCATGGGAATATTTCAGCATTTCTATTCTGGTTTTCAGTGTATTACACTAAAACACCGACCTGATGACATCATTCCAAGAGCAAAAGCAGCAGTTTGCAGAATTCAGCTTCTTTAGGGAACTGAGAAATTGCTGAGCTGACACCAAGTCCTGCCATGTCCCCTTTACCTGCAGAGTGCCCGCATCCTCACCACGGTAGCGGGCATTGTGACAAAGGTTCTATGTCAGCTGGGTGTGGCAGCCGAGCGCCTCCTAGGGGAGGGGGAGTCTGTCAGCCCCGGGCCTGTCACTATTGCTGTCCCCCCTGTCAGCAGCGAGGCCTCTGAAAAGTTCCAAAAACATCCCCAGACTTGGGTCCAGCATGGCCAAAAGTCTCCAAGAGACAAGTCGGGAAGAAGGATATGGAACAGAGGGAGAAAGCGAAGGGAGCAGACCAAAGGGAGGGAAGAGGAAAACTAGTGCCGGGCTGCAGGACTGAAATGGAGGAATTGAAAGACAAGAGTCAGGAAGCAGGAGAGTTTGAGAAAAGGAGAGAGGAAAGAAGAGACATGCAGCCAGAGGAGGGGTTAGTGAGAGAGGCTGGAACAGAGAACAGGATTAGAAGGAAATAAGGCAAGACAAGGCAAGGCAAGGCCAAAGGATGTTTCCTTGATTTATATTTTCTACCACATTCATCTTGAAACGAGGAAGAAAGCCATCAGACCTTATGGATTAGGCCCAAATAAAAACCCCGGCTACTTGAGACACTTAGACTAAGCCTAAAACGCAACGATCTCTCCAGAAGGATGTTTTTCATACTGTACTTTTACAATCTGCTGGCAGTACAGAAGAATAAGTGGCAGATCTAATTAGGCTGAGTCATGGTGCTTTGGTGCAGAGATCATGCATATCATGGGAATATTTCAGCATTTCTGTTCTGGTTTTCAGTTTATTACACCAAGACACCCACCTGATGACATCATTTCAAGAGCAAAAGCAGCAATTTGCAGAATTCAGCTTCTTTGGGGAACTGAGAAATTGCTGAGCTGACACCAAGTCCTGCTGGGTCCCTGTCACCCGCAGAGTACCCGCATCCTCACCACGGTAGCAGGCATTGTGACAAAGGTTCTATGTCAGCTGGGTGTGGCAGCCGAGCGCCCCCTAGGGGAGGGGCAGTCTGTCAGCCCCGGGTCTGTCACTGCCTGCTGTCCCCCCTGTCAGCAGCGAGGCCTCTGAAAAGTTTCAAAAACATCCCCAGACTTGGGTCCTAGCGTGGCCAAAAGTCTACAAGAGACAAGTTGGGAAGAAGGATATGGAACAGAGGGAGAAAGCGAAGGGAGCAGACCAAAGGGAGGGAAGAGGAAAACTAGTGCCGGGCTGCAGGACTGAAATGGAGGAATTGAAAGACAAGAACCAGGAAGCAGGAGAGATTGAGAAAAGGAGAGAGGAAAGAAGAGACATGCCGCCAGACGAGGGGTTAGTGCGAGAGGCTGGGACAGAGAACAGGATTAGAAGGAAATAAGGCAAGACAAGGCAAGGCTACGCCAAAGGACCTTTCCCTGATTTATATTTTCTACCACATTCATCTGGAGACGAGGAGGAAAGCCATCAGACCTGATGGATTAGGCCCAAACAAAAACCCGGCTACTTGAGACACTTAGACTAAGCTTAAAATGCAAAGATCTCTCCATAAGGATGGTTTTTATCCTGTACTTCCACAATCTGCTGACAGTACAAAAGAATAAGTGGCAGATCTACTCAGGCTGAGTCATGGTGGTTTGGTGCAGAGACCATGCATATCATGGGAATATTTCAGCATTTCTATTCTGGTTTTCAGTTTATTACACTAAAACACCCACCTGATGACATCATTCCAAGAGCAAAAGCAGCAGTTTGCAGAATTCAGCTTCTTTAGGGAACTGAGAAATTGCTGAGCTGACACCAAGTCCTGCTGGGTCCCTGTCACCCGCAGAGTGCCCGCATCCTCACCACGGTAGCGGGCATTGTGACAAAGGTTCTATGTCAGCTGGGTGTGGCAGCCGAGCGCCCCCTAGGGGAGGGGGAGTCTGTCAGCCCCGGGCCTGTCACTGCCTGCTGTCCCTCCTGTCAGAAGCGAGGCCTCTGAAAAGTTTCAAAAGCATCCCCAGACTTGGGTCCAAAGTGGCCAAAAGTCTCCAAGAGACAAGTTGGGAAGAAGGATATGGAACAGAGGGAGAAAGCGAAGGGAGCAAGACAAAGGGAGGGAAGAGGAAAAACTAGTGCCGGGCTGCAGGACTGAAATGGAGGAATTGAAAGAGAAGAACCAGGAAGCAGGAGAGTTTGAGAAAAGGAGAGAGGAAAGAAGAGACATGCAGCCAGAGGAGGGGTTAGTGAGAGAGGCTGGGTCAGAGAACAGGATGAGAAGGAAATAAGGCAAGGCAAGGCAAGGCAAGGCCAAAGGACGTTTCCTTGATTTATATTTTCTACCACATTCATCTGGAGATGGGGAGGAAAGCCATCAGACCTTATGGATTAGGGCCAAGCAAAACCCTGACTACTTGAGACACTTAGAACTAAGCCTAAAATGCAAAGATCTCTCCAGAAGGATGGTTTTTATACTCTACATCCACAATCTGCAGGCAGCAAAAAAGAATAAGCGGTAGATCTACTTAGCCTGAGTCATGGTAGTTTGGTGCAGAGACCATGCATATCATGGGAATATTTCAGCATTTCTGCTCTGGTTTTCAGTTTATTACACCAAGACACCCACCTGATGACATCATTTCAAGAGCAAAAGCAGCAATTTGCAGAATTCAGCTTCTTTGGGGAACTGAGAAATTGCTGAGCTGGCACCAAGTCCTGCTGGGTCCCTGTCACCCGCAGAGTGCCCGCATCCTCACCACGGGTCCGGGCATTCTTACAAAGGTTCTATGTCAGCTGGGTGTGGCAGTCGAGCGCCCCGTAGGGGAGGGGGAGCCTGTCAGCCCCGGGCCTGTCACTGCCTGCTGTCCCTCCTGTCAGCAGCGAGGCCTCTGAAAAGTTTCAAAAACATCCCCAGACTTGGGTCCAAAGTGGCCAAAAGTCTACAAGAGACAAGTTGAGAAGAAGGATATGGAACAGAGGGAGAAAGCGAAGGGAGCAGACCAAAGGGAGGGAAGAGGAAAACTAGTGCCGGGCTGCAGGACTGAAATGGAGGAATTGAAAGACAAGAACCAGGAAGCAGGAGAGATTGAGAAAAGGAGAGAGGAAAGAAGAGACATGCAGCCAGAGGAGGGGTTAGTGCGAGAGGCTGGGACAGAGAACAGGATTAGAAGGAAATAAGGCAAGACAAGGCAAGGCTACGCCAAAGGACGTTTACCTGATTTATATTTTCTACCACATTCATCTGGAGACGAGGAGGAAAGCCATCAGACCTGATGGATTAGGCCCAAACAAAAACCCGGCTACTTGAGACACTTAGACTAAGCTTAAAATGCAAAGATCTCTCCAGAAGGATGGTTTTTATCCTGTACTTCCACAATCTGCTGACAGTACAAAAGAATAAGTGGCAGATCTACTCAGGCTGAGTCATGGTGGTTTGGTGCAGAGACCATGCATATCATGGGAATATTTCAGCATTTCTATTCTGGTTTTCAGTTTATTACACTAAAACACCCACCTGATGACATCATTCCAAGAGCAAAAGCAGCAGTTTGCAGAATTCAGCTTCTTTGGGGAACTGAGAAATTGCTGAGCTGACACCAAGTCCTGCTGGGTCCCTGTCACCCGCAGAGTGCCCGCATCCTCACTACGGTAGCGGGCATTGTGACAAAGGTTCTATGTCAGCTGGGTGTGGCAGCCGAGCGCCCCCTAGGGGAGGGGGAGCCTGTCAGCCCCGGGCCTGTCACTGCCTGCTGTCTCTCCTGTCAGAAGCGAGGCCTCTGAAAAGTTTCAAAAGCATCCCCAGACTTGGGTCCAAAGTGGCCAAAAGTCTCCAAGAGACAAGTTGGGAAGAAGGATATGGAACAGAGGGAGAAAGCGAAGGGAGCAAGACAAAGGGAGGGAAGAGGAAAAACTAGTGCCGGGCTGCAGGACTGAAATGGAGGAATTGAAAGAGAAGAACCAGGAAGCAGGAGAGTTTGAGAAAAGGAGAGAGGAAAGAAGAGACATGCAGCCAGACGAGGGGTTAGTGAGAGAGGCTGGGACAGAGAACAGGATGAGAAGGAAATAAGGCAAGGCAAGGCAAGGCAAGGCCAAAGGACATTTCCTTGATTTATATTTTCTACCACATTCATCTGGAGATGGGGAGGAAAGCCATCAGACCTTATGGATTAGGGCCAAGCAAAACCCTGACTACTTGAGACACTTAGAACTAAGCCTAAAATGCAAAGATCTCTCCAGAAGGACGGTTTTTATACTCTACATCCACAATCTGCAGGCAGCAAAAAAGAATAAGCGGTAGATCTACTTAGCCTGAGTCATGGTAGTTTGGTGCAGAGACCATGCATATCATGGGAATATTTCAGCATTTCTGCTCTGGTTTTCAGTTTATTACACCAAGACACCCACCTGATGACATCATTTCAAGAGCAAAAGCAGCAATTTGCAGAATTCAGCTTCTTTGGGGAACTGAGAAATTGCTGAGCTGGCACCAAGTCCTGCTGGGTCCCTGTCACCCGCAGAGTGCCCGCATCCGCACCACGGGTCCGGGCATTCTTACAAAGGTTCTATGTCAGCTGGGTGTGGCAGCCGAGCGCCCCGTAGGGGAGGGGCAGTCTGTCAGCCCCGGGTCTGTCACTGCCTGCTGTCCCCCCTGTCAGCAGCGAGGCCTCTGAAAAGTTTCAAAAACATCCCCAGACTTGGGTCCTAGCGTGGCCAAAAGTCTACAAGAGACAAGTTGGGAAGAAGGATATGGAACAGAGGGAGAAAGCGAAGGGAGCAGACCAAAGGGAGGGAAGAGGAAAACTAGTGCCGGGCTGCAGGACTGAAATGGAGGAATTGAAAGACAAGAACCAGGAAGCAGGAGAGATTGAGAAAAGGAGAGAGGAAAGAAGAGACATGCAGCCAGAGGAGGGGTTAGTGCGAGAGGCTGGGACAGAGAACAGGATTAGAAGGAAATAAGGCAAGACAAGGCAAGGCTACGCCAAAGGACGTTTACCTGATTTATATTTTCTACCACATTCATCTGGAGACGAGGAGGAAAGCCATCAGACCTGATGGATTAGGCCCAAACAAAAACCCGGCTACTTGAGACACTTAGACTAAGCTTAAAATGCAAAGATCTCTCCAGAAGGATGGTTTTTATCCTGTACTTCCACAATCTGCTGACAGTACAAAAGAATAAGTGGCAGATCTACTCAGGTTGAGTCATGGTGGTTTGGTGCAGAGACCATGCATATCATGGGAATATTTCAGCATTTCTATTCTGGTTTTCAGTTTATTACACTAAAACACCCACCTGATGACATCATTCCAAGAGCAAAAGCAGCAGTTTGCAGAATTCAGCTTGTTTGGGAAACTGAGAAATTGCTGAGCTGACACCAAGTCCTGCTGGGTCCCTGTCACCCGCAGAGTGCCCACATCCGCACCACGGGTCCGGGCATTCTTACAAAGGTTCTATGTCAGCTGGGTGTGGCAGTCGAGCGCCCCGTAGGGGAGGGGGAGCCTGTCAGCCCCGGGCCTGTCACTGCCTGCTGTCCCTCCTGTCAGCAGCGAGGCCTCTGAAAAGTTTCAAAAACATCCCCAGACTTGGGTCCAAAGTGGCCAAAAGTCTCCAAGAGACAAGTTGGGAAGAAGGATATGGAACAGAGGGAGAAAGCGAAGGGAGCAAGACAAAGGGAGGGAAGAGGAAAATCTAGTGCCGGGCTGCAGGACTGAAATGGAGGAATTGAAAGACAAGAGTCAGGAAGCAGGAGAGTTTGAGAAAAGGAGAGAGGAAAGAAGAGACATGCAGCCAGAGGAGGGGTTAGTGAGAGAGGCTGGAACAGAGAACAGGATGAGAAGGAAATAAGGCAAGACAAGGCAAGGCTACGCCAAAGGACCTTTCCCTGATTTATATTTTCTACCACATTCATCTGGAGACGAGGAGGAAAGCCATCAGACCTGATGGATTAGGCCCAAACAAAAACCCCGGCTACTTGAGACACTTAGACTAAGCTTAAAATGCAAAGATCTCTCCATAAGGATGGTTTTTATCCTGTACTTCCACAATCTGCTGACAGTACAAAAGAATAAGCGGCAGATCTACTCAGGCTGAGTCATGGTGGTTTGGTGCAGAGACCATGCATATCATGGGAATATTTCAGCATTTCTGCTCTGGTTTTCAGTGTATTACACTAAAACACCCACCTGATGACATCATTTCAAGAGCAAAAGCAGCAGTTTGCAGAATTCAGCTTCTTTAGGGAACTGAGAAATTGTTGAGCTGACACCAAGTCCTTCCATGTCCCCTTTACCTGCAGAGTGCCCGCATCCTCACCACGGTAGCGGGCATTCTGACAAAGGTTCTATGTCAGCTGGGTGTGGCAGCCGAGCGCCCCCTAGGGGAGGGGGAGTCTGTCAGCCCCGGGCCTGTCACTGTTGCTGTCCCCCCTGTCACCAGCGAGGCCTCTGAAAAGTTCCAAAAACATCCCCAGACTTGGGTCCAGCATGGCCAAAAGTCTCCAAGAGACAAGTCGGGAAGAAGGATATAGAACAGAGGGAGAAAGCGAAGGGAGCAGACCAAAGGGAGGGAAGAGGAAAACTAGTGCCGGGCTGCAGGACTGAAATGGAGGAATTGAAAGACAAGAACCAGGAAGCAGGAGAGTTTGAGAAAAGGAGAGAGGAAAGCAGAGACATGCAGCCAGACGAGGGGTTAGTGAGAGAGGCTGGGACAGAGAACAGGATGAGAAGGAAATAAGGCAAGGCAATGAAAGACTAGGCCAAAGGACGTTTCCTTGCTTTATATTTTCTACCAAATTCATCTTGAAATGAGGAAGAAAGCCATCAGACCTTATGGATTAGGCCCAAACAAAAACCCCGGCTACTTGAGACACTTAGACTAAGCCTAAAACGCAACGATCTCTCCAGAAGGATGTTTTTCATGCTGTACTTCTACAATCTGCTGGCAGTACAGAAGAATAAGCGGCAGATCTACTCAGGCTGAGTCATGGTGCTTTGGTGCAGAGATCATGCATATCATGGGAATATTTCAGCATGTCTGCTCTGGTTTTCAGTTTATTACACCAAGACACCCACCTGATGACATCATTTCAAGAGCAAAAGCAGCAATTTGCAGAATTCAGCTTCTTTGGGGAACTGAGAAATTGCTGAGCTGACACCAAGTCCTGCTGGGTCCCTGTCACCCGCAGAGTGCCCGCATCCTCACCACGGTAACGGGCATTCTTACAAAGGTTCTATGTCAGCTGGGTGTGGCAGTCGAGCACCCCCTAGGGGAGGGGGAGCCTGTCAGCCCCGGGCCTGTCACTGCCTGCTGTCCCTCCTGTCAGCAGCGAGGCCTCTGAAAAGTTTCAAAAACATCCCCAGACTTGGGTCCAAAGTGGCCAAAAGTCTCCAAGAGACAAGCTGGGAAGAAGGATATGGAACAGAGGGAGAAAGCGAAGGGAGCAAGACAAAGGGAGGGAAGAGGAAAAACTAGTGCGGGGCTGCAGGACTGAAATGGAGGAATTGAAAGAGAAGAACCAGGAAGCAGGAGAGTTTGAGAAAAGGAGAGAGGAAAGCAGAGACATGCAGCCAGAGGAGGGGTTAGTGAGAGAGGCTGGGACAGAGAACAGGATGAGAAGGAAATAAGGCAAGGCAAGGCAAGGCAAGGCCAAAGGACGTTTCCTTGATTTATATTTTCTACCACATTCATCTGGAGATGGGGAGGAAAGCCATCAGACCTTATGGATTAGGGCCAAACAAAACCCTGACTACTTGAGACACTTAGACTAAGCCTAAAATGCAAAGATCTCTCCAGAAGGACGGTTTTTATACTCTACATCCACAATCTGCAGGCAGCAAAAAAGAATAAGCGGTAGATCTACTTAGGCTAAGTCATGGTGGTTTGGTGCAGAGACCATGCATATCATGGGAATATTTCAGCATTTCTGCTCTGGTTTTCAGTTTATCACACCAAGACACCCACCTGATGACATCATTTCAAGAGCAAAAGCAGCAATTTGCAGAATTCAGCTTCTTTGGGAAACTGAGAAATTGCTGAGCTGACACCAAGTCCTGCTGGGTCCCTGTCACCCGCAGAGTGCCCGCATCCTCACCACGGTAGCGGGCATTGTGACAAAGGTTCTATGTCAGCTGGGTGTGGCAGTCGAGCGCCCCGTAGGGGAGGGGGAGCCTGTCAGCCCCGGGCCTGTCACTGCCTGCTGTCCCCCCTGTCAGCAGCGAGGCCTCTGAAAAGTTTCAAAAACATCCCCAGACTTGGGTCCAAAGTGGCCAAAAGTCTCCAAGAGACAAGTTGGGAAGAAGGATATGGAACAGAGGGAGAAAGCGAAGGGAGCAAGACAAAGGGAGGGAAGAGGAAAAACTAGTGCCGGGCTGCAGGACTGAAATGGAGGAATTGAAAGACAAGAACCAGGAAGCAGGAGAGTTTGAGAAAAGGAGAGAGGAAAGAAGAGACATGCAGCCAGACGAGGGGTTAGTGAGAGAGGCTGGGACAGAGAACAGGATGAGAAGGAAATAAGGCAAGGCAAGGCAAGGCAAGGCCAAAGGACGTTTCCTTGATTTATATTTTCTACCACATTCATCTGGAGATGGGGAGTAAAGCCATCAGACCTTATGGATTAGGGCCAAGCAAAACCCTGACTACTTGAGACACTTAGAACTAAGCCTAAAATGCAAAGATCTCTCCAGAAGGACGGTTTTTATACTCTACATCCACAATCTGCAGGCAGCAAAAAAGAATAACCGGTAGATCTACTTAGGCTAAGTCATGGTGGTTTGGTGCAGAGACCATGCATATCATGGGAATATTTCAGCATTTCTGTTCTGGTTTTCAGTTTATTACACCAAGACACCCACCTGATGACATCATTTCAAGAGCAAAAGCAGCAATTTGCAGAATTCAGCTTCTTTGGGGAACTGAGAAATTGCTGAGCTGGCACCAAGTCCTGCTGGGTCCCTGTCACCCGCAGAGTGCCCGCATCCTCACCACGGGTCCGGGCATTCTTACAAAGGTTCTATGTCAGCTGGGTGTGGCAGTCGAGCGCCCCGTAGGGGAGGGGGAGCCTGTCAGCCCCGGGCCTGTCACTGCCTGCTGTCCCTCCTGTCAGCAGCGAGGCCTCTGAAAAGTTTCAAAAACATCCCCAGACTTGGGTCCAAAGTGGCCAAAAGTCTACAAGAGACAAGTTGGGAAGAAGGATATGGAACAGAGGGAGAAAGCGAAGGGAGCAGACCAAAGGGAGGGAAGAGGAAAACTAGTGCCGGGCTGCAGGACTGAAATGGAGGAATTGAAAGACAAGAACCAGGAAGCAGGAGAGATTGAGAAAAGGAGAGAGGAAAGAAGAGACATGCAGCCAGACGAGGGGTTAGTGCGAGAGGCTGGGACAGAGAACAGGATTAGAAGGAAATAAGGCAAGACAAGGCAAGGCTACGCCAAAGGACGTTTACCTGATTTATATTTTCTACCACATTCATCTGGAGACGAGGAGGAAAGCCATCAGACCTGATGGATTAGGCCCAAACAAAAACCCGGCTACTTGAGACACTTAGACTAAGCTTAAAATGCAAAGATCTCTCCAGAAGGATGGTTTTTATCCTGTACTTCCACAATCTGCTGACAGTACAAAAGAATAAGTGGCAGATCTACTCAGGCTGAGTCATGGTGGTTTGGTGCAGAGACCATGCATATCATGGGAATATTTCAGCATTTCTATTCTGGTTTTCAGTTTATTACACTAAAACACCCACCTGATGACATCATTCCAAGAGCAAAAGCAGCAGTTTGCAGAATTCAGCTTCTTTGGGGAACTGAGAAATTGCTGAGCTGACACCAAGTCCTGCTGGGTCCCTGTCACCCGCAGAGTGCCCGCATCCTCACCACGGTAGCGGGCATTGTGACAAAGGTTCTATGTCAGCTGGGTGTGGCAGCCGAGCGCCCCCTAGGGGAGGGGGAGCCTGTCAGCCCCGGGCCTGTCACTGCCTGCTGTCCCTCCTGTCAGAAGCGAGGCCTCTGAAAAGTTTCAAAAGCATCCCCAGACTTGGGTCCAAAGTGGCCAAAAGTCTCCAAGAGACAAGTTGGGAAGAAGGATATGGAACAGAGGGAGAAAGCGAAGGGAGCAAGACAAAGGGAGGGAAGAGGAAAAACTAGTGCCGGGCTGCAGGACTGAAATGGAGGAATTGAAAGAGAAGAACCAGGAAGCAGGAGAGTTTGAGAAAAGGAGAGAGGAAAGAAGAGACATGCAGCCAGACGAGGGGTTAGTGAGAGAGGCTGGGACAGAGAACAGGATGAGAAGGAAATAAGGCAAGGCAAGGCAAGGCAAGGCCAAAGGACATTTCCTTGATTTATATTTTCTACCACATTCATCTGGAGATGGGGAGGAAAGCCATCAGACCTTATGGATTAGGGCCAAGCAAAACCCTGACTACTTGAGACACTTAGAACTAAGCCTAAAATGCAAAGATCTCTCCAGAAGGACGGTTTTTATACTCTACATCCACAATCTGCAGGCAGCAAAAAAGAATAAGCGGTAGATCTACTTAGCCTGAGTCATGGTAGTTTGGTGCAGAGACCATGCATATCATGGGAATATTTCAGCATTTCTGCTCTGGTTTTCAGTTTATTACACCAAGACACCCACCTGATGACATCATTTCAAGAGCAAAAGCAGCAATTTGCAGAATTCAGCTTCTTTGGGGAACTGAGAAATTGCTGAGCTGGCACCAAGTCCTGCTGGGTCCCTGTCACCCGCAGAGTGCCCGCATCCTCACCACGGGTCCGGGCATTCTTACAAAGGTTCTATGTCAGCTGGGTGTGGCAGCCGAGCGCCCCCTAGGGGAGGGGCAGTCTGTCAGCCCCGGGTCTGTCACTGCCTGCTGTCCCCCCTGTCAGCAGCGAGGCCTCTGAAAAGTTTCAAAAACATCCCCAGACTTGGGTCCTAGCGTGGCCAAAAGTCTCCAAGAGACAAGTTGGGAAGAAGGATATGGAACAGAGGGAGAAAGCGAAGGGAGCAGACCAAAGGGAGGGAAGAGGAAAACTAGTGCCGGGCTGCAGGACTGAAATGGAGGAATTGAAAGACAAGAACCAGGAAGCAGGAGAGATTGAGAAAAGGAGAGAGGAAAGAAGAGACATGCAGCCAGAGGAGGGGTTAGTGCGAGAGGCTGGGACAGAGAACAGGATTAGAAGGAAATAAGGCAAGACAAGGCAAGGCTACGCCAAAGGACGTTTACCTGATTTATATTTTCTACCACATTCATCTGGAGACGAGGAGGAAAGCCATCAGACCTGATGGATTAGGCCCAAACAAAAACCCGGCTACTTGAGACACTTAGACTAAGCTTAAAATGCAAAGATCTCTCCAGAAGGATGGTTTTTATCCTGTACTTCCACAATCTGCTGACAGTACAAAAGAATAAGTGGCAGATCTACTCAGGCTGAGTCATGGTGGTTTGGTGCAGAGACCATGCATATCATGGGAATATTTCAGCATTTCTATTCTGGTTTTCAGTTTATTACACTAAAACACCCACCTGATGACATCATTCCAAGAGCAAAAGCAGCAGTTTGCAGAATTCAGCTTGTTTGGGAAACTGAGAAATTGCTGAGCTGACACCAAGTCCTGCTGGGTCCCTGTCACCCGCAGAGTGCCCACATCCGCACCACGGGTCCGGGCATTCTTACAAAGGTTCTATGTCAGCTGGGTGTGGCAGTCGAGCGCCCCGTAGGGGAGGGGGAGCCTGTCAGCCCCGGGCCTGTCACTGCCTGCTGTCCCTCCTGTCAGCAGCGAGGCCTCTGAAAAGTTTCAAAAACATCCCCAGACTTGGGTCCAAAGTGGCCAAAAGTCTCCAAGAGACAAGTTGGGAAGAAGGATATGGAACAGAGGGAGAAAGCGAAGGGAGCAAGACAAAGGGAGGGAAGAGGAAAATCTAGTGCCGGGCTGCAGGACTGAAATGGAGGAATTGAAAGACAAGAGTCAGGAAGCAGGAGAGTTTGAGAAAAGGAGAGAGGAAAGAAGAGACATGCAGCCAGAGGAGGGGTTAGTGAGAGAGGCTGGAACAGAGAACAGGATGAGAAGGAAATAAGGCAAGACAAGGCAAGGCTACGCCAAAGGACCTTTCCCTGATTTATATTTTCTACCACATTCATCTGGAGACGAGGAGGAAAGCCATCAGACCTGATGGATTAGGCCCAAACAAAAACCCCGGCTACTTGAGACACTTAGACTAAGCTTAAAATGCAAAGATCTCTCCATAAGGATGGTTTTTATCCTGTACTTCCACAATCTGCTGACAGTACAAAAGAATAAGCGGCAGATCTACTCAGGCTGAGTCATGGTGGTTTGGTGCAGAGACCATGCATATCATGGGAATATTTCAGCATTTCTGCTCTGGTTTTCAGTGTATTACACTAAAACACCCACCTGATGACATCATTTCAAGAGCAAAAGCAGCAGTTTGCAGAATTCAGCTTCTTTAGGGAACTGAGAAATTGCTGAGCTGACACCAAGTCCTTCCATGTCCCCTTTACCTGCAGAGTGCCCGCATCCTCACCACGGTAGCGGGCATTCTGACAAAGGTTCTATGTCAGCTGGGTGTGGCAGCCGAGCGCCCCCTAGGGGAGGGGGAGTCTGTCAGCCCCGGGCCTGTCACTGTTGCTGTCCCCCCTGTCAGCAGCGAGGCCTCTGAAAAGTTCCAAAAACATCCCCAGACTTGGGTCCAGCATGGCCAAAAGTCTCCAAGAGACAAGTCGGGAAGAAGGATATAGAACAGAGGGAGAAAGCGAAGGGAGCAGACCAAAGGGAGGGAAGAGGAAAACTAGTGCCGGGCTGCAGGACTGAAATGGAGGAATTGAAAGACAAGAACCAGGAAGCAGGAGAGATTGAGAAAAGGAGAGAGGAAAGCAGAGACATGCAGCCAGACGAGGGGTTAGTGAGAGAGGCTGGGACAGAGAACAGGATGAGAAGGAAATAAGGCAAGGCAAGGAAAGACTAGGCCAAAGGACGTTTCCTTGCTTTATATTTTCTACCAAATTCATCTTGAAATGAGGAAGAAAGCCATCAGACCTTATGGATTCGGCCCAAACAAAAACCCCGGCTACTTGAGACACTTAGACTAAGCCTAAAACGCAACGATCTCTCCAGAAGGATGTTTTTCATGCTGTACTTCTACAATCTGCTGGCAGTACAGAAGAATAAGCGGCAGATCTACTCAGGCTGAGTCATGGTGCTTTGGTGCAGAGATCATGCATATCATGGGAATATTTCAGCATGTCTGCTCTGGTTTTCAGTTTATTACACCAAGACACCCACCTGATGACATCATTTCAAGAGCAAAAGCAGCAATTTGCAGAATTCAGCTTCTTTGGGGAACTGAGAAATTGCTGAGCTGACACCAAGTCCTGCTGGGTCCCTGTCACCCGCAGAGTGCCCGCATCCTCACCACGGTAACGGGCATTCTTACAAAGGTTCTATGTCAGCTGGGTGTGGCAGTCGAGCACCCCCTAGGGGAGGGGGAGCCTGTCAGCCCCGGGCCTGTCACTGCCTGCTGTCCCTCCTGTCAGCAGCGAGGCCTCTGAAAAGTTTCAAAAACATCCCCAGACTTGGGTCCAAAGTGGCCAAAAGTCTCCAAGAGACAAGCTGGGAAGAAGGATATGGAACAGAGGGAGAAAGCGAAGGGAGCAAGACAAAGGGAGGGAAGAGGAAAAACTAGTGCGGGGCTGCAGGACTGAAATGGAGGAATTGAAAGAGAAGAACCAGGAAGCAGGAGAGTTTGAGAAAAGGAGAGAGGAAAGCAGAGACATGCAGCCAGACGAGGGGTTAGTGAGAGAGGCTGGGACAGAGAACAGGATGAGAAGGAAATAAGGCAAGGCAAGGCAAGGCAAGGCCAAAGGACGTTTCCTTGATTTATATTTTCTACCACATTCATCTGGAGATGGGGAGGAAAGCCATCAGACCTTATGGATTAGGGCCAAACAAAACCCTGACTACTTGAGACACTTAGACTAAGCCTAAAATGCAAAGATCTCTCCAGAAGGACGGTTTTTATACTCTACATCCACAATCTGCAGGCAGCAAAAAAGAATAAGCGGTAGATCTACTTAGGCTAAGTCATGGTGGTTTGGTGCAGAGACCATGCATATCATGGGAATATTTCAGCATGTCTGCTCTGGTTTTCAGTTTATTACACCAAGACACCCACCTGATGACATCATTTCAAGAGCAAAAGCAGCAATTTGCAGAATTCAGATTCTTTGGGGAACTGAGAAATTGCTGAGCTGACACCAAGTCCTGCTGGGTCCCTGTCACCCGCAGAGTGCCCGCATCCTCACCACGGTAGCGGGCATTGTGACAAAGGTTCTATGTCAGCTGGGTGTGGCAGTCGAGCGCCCCATAGGGGAGGGGGAGCCTGTCAGCCCCGGGCCTGTCACTGCCTGCTGTCCCTCCTGTCAGCAGCGAGGCCTCTGAAAAGTTTCAAAAACATCCCCAGACTTGGGTCCAAAGTGGCCAAAAGTCTCCAAGAGACAAGCTGGGAAGAAGGATATGGAACAGAGGGAGAAAGCGAAGGGAGCAAGACAAAGGGAGGGAAGAGGAAAAACTAGTGCCGGGCTGCAGGACTGAAATGGAGGAATTGAAAGACAAGAACCAGGAAGCAGGAGATTTTAAGAAAAGGAGAGAGGAAAGAAGAGACATGCAGCCAGAGGAGGGGTTAGTGAGAGAGGCTGGGACAGAGAACAGGATGAGAAGGAAATAAGGCAAGGCAAGGCAAGGCAAGGCCAAAGGACGTTTCCTTGATTTATATTTTCTACCACATTCATCTGGAGATGGGGAGGAAAGCCATCAGACCTTATGGATTAGGGCCAAACAAAACCCTGACTACTTGAGACACTTAGACTAAGCCTAAAATGCAAAGATCTCTCCAGAAGGACGGTTTTTATACTCTACATCCACAATCTGCAGGCAGCAAAAAAGAATAAGCGGTAGATCTACTTAGGCTAAGTCATGGTGGTTTGGTGCAGAGACCATGCATATCATGGGAATATTTCAGCATTTCTGCTCTGGTTTTCAGTTTATCACACCAAGACACCCACCTGATGACATCATTTCAAGAGCAAAAGCAGCAATTTGCAGAATTCAGCTTCTTTGGGAAACTGAGAAATTGCTGAGCTGACACCAAGTCCTGCTGGGTCCCTGTCACCCGCAGAGTGCCCGCATCCTCACCGCGGTAGCGGGCATTGTGACAAAGGTTCTATGTCAGCTGGGTGTGGCAGTCGAGCGCCCCGTAGGGGAGGGGGAGCCTGTCAGCCCCGGGCCTGTCACTGCCTGCTGTCCCCCCTGTCAGCAGCGAGGCCTCTGAAAAGTTTCAAAAACATCCCCAGACTTGGGTCCAAAGTGGCCAAAAGTCTCCAAGAGACAAGTTGGGAAGAAGGATATGGAACAGAGGGAGAAAGCGAAGGGAGCAAGACAAAGGGAGGGAAGAGGAAAAACTAGTGCCGGGCTGCAGGACTGAAATGGAGGAATTGAAAGACAAGAACCAGGAAGCAGGAGAGTTTGAGAAAAGGAGAGAGGAAAGAAGAGACATGCAGCCAGACGAGGGGTTAGTGAGAGAGGCTGGGACAGAGAACAGGATGAGAAGGAAATAAGGCAAGGCAAGGCAAGGCAAGGCCAAAGGACGTCTCCTTGATTTATATTTTCTACCACATTCATCTGGAGATGGGGAGGAAAGCCATCAGACCTTATGGATTAGGGCCAAACAAAACCCTGACTACTTGAGACACTTAGACTAAGCCTAAAATGCAAAGATCTCTCCAGAAGGACGGTTTTTATACTCTACATCCACAATCTGCAGGCAGCAAAAAAGAATAAGCGGTAGATCTACTTAGGCTGAGTCATGGTGGTTTGGTGCAGAGACCATGCATATCATGGGAATATTTCAGCATTTCTGCTCTGGTTTTCAGTTTATTACACCAAGACACCCACCTGATGACATCATTTCAAGAGCAAAAGCAGCAATTTGCAGAATTCAGCTTCTTTGGGGAACTGAGAAATTGCTGAGCTGGCACCAAGTCCTGCTGGGTCCCTGTCACCCGCAGAGTGCCCGCATCCTCACCACGGTAACGGGCATTCTTACAAAGGTTCTATGTCAGCTGGGTGTGGCAGTCGAGCGCCCCGTAGGGGAGGGGGAGCCTGTCAGCCCCGGGCCTGTCACTGCCTGCTGTCCCTCCTGTCAGCAGCGAGGCCTCTGAAAAGTTTCAAAAACATCCCCAGACTTGGGTCCAAAGTGGCCAAAAGTCTCCAAGAGACAAGTTGGGAAGAAGGATATGGAACAGAGGGAGAAAGCGAAGGGAGCAAGACAAAGGGAGGGAAGAGGAAAAACTAGTGCCGGGCTGCAGGACTGAAATGGAGGAATTGAAAGACAAGAACCAGGAAGCAGGAGAGTTTGAGAAAAGGAGAGAGGAAAGAAGAGACATGCAGCCAGAGGAGGGGTTAGTGAGAGAGGCTGGAACAGAGAACAGGATGAGAAGGAAATAAGGCAAGAGAAGGCAAGGCTACGCCAAAGTACCTTTCCCTGATTTATATTTTCTACCACATTCATCTGGAGACGAGGAGGAAAGCCATCAGACCTGATGGATTAGGCCCAAACAAAAACCCCGGCTACTTGAGACACTTAGACTAAGCTTAAAATGCAAAGATCTCTCCATAAGGATGGTTTTTATCCTGTACTTCCACAATCTGCTGACAGTACAAAAGAATAAGCGGCAGATCTACTCAGGCTGAGTCATGGTGGTTTGGTGCAGAGACCATGCATATCATGGGAATATTTCAGCATTTCTATTCTGGTTTTCAGTGTATTACACTAAAACACCCACCTGATGACATCATTTCAAGAGCAAAAGCAGCAGTTTGCAGAATTCAGCTTCTTTAGGGAACTGAGAAATTGCTGAGCTGACACCAAGTCCTTCCATGTCCCCTTTACCTGCAGAGTGCCCGCATCCTCACCACGGTAGCGGGCATTCTGACAAAGGTTCTATGTCAGCTGGGTGTGGCAGCCGAGCGCCCCCTAGGGGAGGGGGAGTCTGTCAGCCCCGGGCCTGTCACTGTTGCTGTCCCCCCTGTCAGCAGCGAGGCCTCTGAAAAGTTCCAAAAACATCCCCAGACTTGGGTCCAGCATGGCCAAAAGTCTCCAAGAGACAAGTCGGGAAGAAGGATATAGAACAGAGGGAGAAAGCGAAGGGAGCAGACCAAAGGGAGGGAAGAGGAAAACTAGTGCCGGGCTGCAGGACTGAAATGGAGGAATTGAAAGACAAGAACCAGGAAGCAGGAGAGATGGAGAAAAGGAGAGAGGAAAGCAGAGACATGCAGCCAGACGAGGGGTTAGTGAGAGAGGCTGGGACAGAGAACAGGATGAGAAGGAAATAAGGCAAGGCAAGGCAAGACTAGGCCAAAGGACGTTTCCTTGCTTTATATTTTCTACCACATTCATCTTGAAACGAGGAAGAAAGCCATCAGACCTTATGGATTAGGCCCAAACAAAAACCCCGGCTACTTGAGACACTTAGACTAAGCCTAAAACGCAACGATCTCTCCAGAAGGATGTTTTTCATGCTGTACTTCTACAATCTGCTGGCAGTACAGAAGAATAAGCGGCAGATCTACTCAGGCTGAATCATGGTGCTTTGGTGCAGAGATCATGCATATCATGGGAATATTTCAGCATGTCTGCTCTGGTTTTCAGTTTATTACACCAAGACACCCACCTGATGACATCATTTCAAGAGCAAAAGCAGCAATTTGCAGAATTCAGCTTCTTTGGGGAACTGAGAAATTGCTGAGCTGGCAGCAAGTCCTGCTGGGTCCCTGTCACCCGCAGAGTGCCCGCATCCTCACCACGGTAACGGGCATTCTTACAAAGGTTCTATGTCAGCTGGGTGTGGCAGTCGAGCACCCCCTAGGGGAGGGGGAGCCTGTCAGCCCCGGGCCTGTCACTGCCTGCTGTCCCTCCTGTCAGCAGCGAGGCCTCTGAAAAGTTTCAAAAACATCCCCAGACTTGGGTCCAAAGTGGCCAAAAGTCTCCAAGAGACAAGCTGGGAAGAAGGATATGGAACAGAGGGAGAAAGCGAAGGGAGCTGGACAAAGAAAGGGAAGAGGAAAAACTAGTGCCGGGCTGCAGGACTGAAATGGAGGAATTGAAAGAGAAGAACCAGGAAGCAGGAGAGTTTGAGAAAAGGAGAGAGGAAAGCAGAGACATGCAGCCAGAGGAGGGGTTAGTGAGAGAGGCTGGGACAGAGAACAGGATGAGAAGGAAATAAGGCAAGGCAAGGCAAGGCAAGGCCAAAGGACGTTTCCTTGATTTATATTTTCTACCACATTCATCTGGAGATGGGGAGGAAAGCCATCAGACCTTATGGATTAGGGCCAAACAAAACCCTGACTACTTGAGACACTTAGACTAAGCCTAAAATGCAAAGATCTCTCCAGAAGGACGGTTTTTATACTCTACATCCACAATCTGCAGGCAGCAAAAAAGAATAAGCGGTAGATCTACTTAGGCTAAGTCATGGTGGTTTGGTGCAGAGACCATGCATATCATGGGAATATTTCAGCATTTCTGCTCTGGTTTTCAGTTTATTACACCAAGACACCCACCTGATGACATCATTTCAAGAGCAAAAGCAGCAATTTGCAGAATTCAGCTTCTTTGGGGAACTGAGAAATTGCTGAGCTGACACCAAGTCCTGCTGGGTCCCTGTCACCCGCAGAGTGCCCGCATCCTCACCGCGGTAGCGGGCATTGTGACAAAGGTTCTATGTCAGCTGGGTGTGGCAGTCGAGCGCCCCGTAGGGGAGGGGGAGCCTGTCAGCCCCGGGCCTGTCACTGCCTGCTGTCCCCCCTGTCAGCAGCGAGGCCTCTGAAAAGTTTCAAAAACATCCCCAGACTTGGGTCCAAAGTGGCCAAAAGTCTCCAAGAGACAAGTTGGGAAGAAGGATATGGAACAGAGGGAGAAAGCGAAGGGAGCAAGACAAAGGGAGGGAAGAGGAAAAACTAGTGCCGGGCTGCAGGACTGAAATGGAGGAATTGAAAGACAAGAACCAGGAAGCAGGAGAGTTTGAGAAAAGGAGAGAGGAAAGAAGAGACATGCAGCCAGACGAGGGGTTAGAGAGAGAGGCTGGGACAGAGAACAGGATGAGAAGGAAATAAGGCAAGGCAAGGCAAGGCCAAAGGACGTTTCCTTGATTTATATTTTCTACCACATTCATCTGGAGATGGGGAGTAAAGCCATCAGACCTTATGGATTAGGGCCAAACAAAACCCTGACTACTTGAGACACTTAGACTAAGCCTAAAATGCAAAGATCTCTCCAGAAGGACGGTTTTTATACTCTACATCCACAATCTGCAGGCAGCAAAAAAGAATAAGCGGTAGATCTACTTAGGCTAAGTCATGGTGGTTTGGTGCAGAGACCATGCATATCATGGGAATATTTCAGCATTTCTGCTCTGGTTTTCAGTTTATTACACCAAGACACCCACCTGATGACATCATTTCAAGAGCAAAAGCAGCAATTTGCAGAATTCAGTCTCTTTGGGGAACTGAGAAATTGCTGAGCTGACACCAAGTCCTGCTGGGTCCCTGTCACCCGCAGAGTGCCCGCATCCTCACCACGGGTCCGGGCATTCTTACAAAGGTTCTATGTCAGCTGGGTGTGGCAGTCGAGCGCCCCGTAGGGGAGGGGGAGCCTGTCAGCCCCGGGCCTGTCACTGCCTGCTGTCCCTCCTGTCAGCAGCGAGGCCTCTGAAAAGTTTCAAAAACATCCCCAGACTTGGGTCCAAAGTGGCCAAAAGTCTCCAAGAGACAAGTTGGGAAGAAGGATATGGAACAGAGGGAGAAAGCGAAGGGAGCAAGACAAAGGGAGGCAAGAGGAAAATCTAGTGCCGGGCTGCAGGACTGAAATGGAGGAATTGAAAGACAAGAGTCAGGAAGCAGGAGAGTTTGAGAAAAGGAGAGAGGAAAGAAGAGACATGCAGCCAGAGGAGGGGTTAGTGAGAGAGGCTGGAACAGAGAACAGGATGAGAAGGAAATAAGGCAAGACAAGGCAAGGCTACGCCAAAGGACCTTTCCCTGATTTATATTTTCTACCACATTCATCTGGAGACGAGGAGGAAAGCCATCAGACCTGATGGATTAGGCCCAAACAAAAACCCCGGCTACTTGAGACACTTAGACTAAGCTTAAAATGCAAAGATCTCTCCATAAGGATGGTTTTTATCCTGTACTTCCACAATCTGCTGACAGTACAAAAGAATAAGCGGCAGATCTACTCAGGCTGAGTCATGGTGGTTTGGTGCAGAGACCATGCATATCATGGGAATATTTCAGCATTTCTATTCTGGTTTTCAGTGTATTACACTAAAACACCCACCTGATGACATCATTTCAAGAGCAAAAGCAGCAGTTTGCAGAATTCAGCTTCTTTAGGGAACTGAGAAATTGCTGAGCTGACACCAAGTCCTTCCATGTCCCCTTTACCTGCAGAGTGCCCGCATCCTCACCACGGTAGCGGGCATTCTGACAAAGGTTCTATGTCAGCTGGGTGTGGCAGCCGAGCGCCCCCTAGGGGAGGGGGAGTCTGTCAGCCCCGGGCCTGTCACTGTTGCTGTCCCCCCTGTCAGCAGCGAGGCCTCTGAAAAGTTCCAAAAACATCCCCAGACTTGGGTCCAGCATGGCCAAAAGTCTCCAAGAGACAAGTCGGGAAGAAGGATATAGAACAGAGGGAGAAAGCGAAGGGAGCAGACCAAAGGGAGGGAAGAGGAAAACTAGTGCCGGGCTGCAGGACTGAAATGGAGGAATTGAAAGACAAGAACCAGGAAGCAGGAGAGATTGAGAAAAGGAGAGAGGAAAGCAGAGACATGCAGCCAGACGAGGGGTTAGTGAGAGAGGCTGGGACAGAGAACAGGATGAGAAGGAAATAAGGCAAGGCAAGGCAAGACTAGGCCAAAGGACGTTTCCTTGCTTTATATTTTCTACCACATTCATCTTGAAACGAGGAAGAAAGCCATCAGACCTTATGGATTAGGCCCAAACAAAAACCCCGGCTACTTGAGACACTTAGACTAAGCCTAAAACGCAACGATCTCTCCAGAAGGATGTTTTTCATGCTGTACTTCTACAATCTGCTGGCAGTACAGAAGAATAAGCGGCAGATCTACTCAGGCTGAGTCATGGTGCTTTGGTGCAGAGATCATGCATATCATGGGAATATTTCAGCATGTCTGCTCTGGTTTTCAGTTTATTACACCAAGACACCCACCTGATGACATCATTTCAAGAGCAAAAGCAGCAATTTGCAGAATTCAGCTTCTTTGGGGAACTGAGAAATTGCTGAGCTGACACCAAGTCCTGCTGGGTCCCTGTCACCCGCAGAGTGCCCGCATCCTCACCACGGTAACGGGCATTCTTACAAAGGTTCTATGTCAGCTGGGTGTGGCAGTCGAGCACCCCTAGGGGAGGGGGAGCCTGTCAGCCCCGGGCCTGTCACTGCCTGCTGTCCCTCCTGTCAGCAGCGAGGCCTCTGAAAAGTTTCAAAAACATCCCCAGACTTGGGTCCAAAGTGGCCAAAAGTCTCCAAGAGACAAGCTGGGAAGAAGGATATGGAACAGAGGGAGAAAGCGAAGGGAGCTGGACAAAGAAAGGGAAGAGGAAAAACTAGTGCCGGGCTGCAGGACTGAAATGGAGGAATTGAAAGACAAGAACCAGGAAGCAGGAGAGTTTGAGAAAAGGAGAGAGGAAAGCAGAGACATGCAGCCAGAGGAGGGGTTAGTGAGAGAGGCTGGAACAGAGAACAGGATGAGAAGGAAATAAGGCAAGGCAAGGCAAGGCAAGGCCAAAGGACGTTTCCTTGATTTATATTTTCTACCACATTCATCTGGAGATGGGGAGTAAAGCCATCAGACCTTATGGATTAGGGCCAAACAAAACCCTGACTACTTGAGACACTTAGACTAAGCCTAAAATGCAAAGATCTCTCCAGAAGGACGGTTTTTATACTCTACATCCACAATCTGCAGGCAGCAAAAAAGAATAAGCGGTAGATCTACTTAGGCTAAGTCATGGTGGTTTGGTGCAGAGACCATGCATATCATGGGAATATTTCAGCATTTCTGCTCTGGTTTTCAGTTTATTACACCAAGACACCCACCTGATGACATCATTTCAAGAGCAAAGGCAGCAATTTGCAGAATTCAGCTTCTTTGGGGAACTGAGAAATTGCTGAGCTGACACCAAGTCCTGCTGGGTCCCTGTCACCCGCAGAGTGCCCGCATCCTCACCACGGTAGCGGGCATTGTGACAAAGGTTCTATGTCAGCTGGGTGTGGCAGTCGAGCGCCCCGTAGGGGAGGGGGAGCCTGTCAGCCCCGGGCCTGTCACTGCCTGCTGTCCCCCCTGTCAGCAGCGAGGCCTCTGAAAAGTTTCAAAAACATCCCCAGACTTGGGTCCAAAGTGGCCAAAAGTCTCCAAGAGACAAGTTGGGAAGAAGGATATGGAACAGAGGGAGAAAGCGAAGGGAGCAAGACAAAGGGAGGGAAGAGGAAAAACTAGTGCCGGGCTGCAGGACTGAAATGGAGGAATTGAAAGACAAGAACCAGGAAGCAGGAGAGTTTGAGAAAAGGAGAGAGGAAAGAAGAGACATGCAGCCAGACGAGGGGTTAGTGAGAGAGGCTGGGACAGAGAACAGGATGAGAAGGAAATAAGGCAAGGCAAGGCAAGGCAAGGCCAAAGGACGTTTCCTTGATTTATATTTTCTACCACATTCATCTGGAGATGGGGAGTAAAGCCATCAGACCTTATGGATTAGGGCCAAACAAAAACCCCGGCTACTTGAGACACTTAGACTAAGCTTAAAATGCAAAGATCTCTCCATAAGGATGGTTTTTATCCTGTACTTCCACAATCTGCTGACAGTACAAAAGAATAAGCGGCAGATCTACTCAGGCTGAGTCATGGTGGTTTGGTGCAGAGACCATGCATATCATGGGAATATTTCAGCATTTCTATTCTAGTTTTCAGTGTATTACACTAAAACACCCACCTGATGACATCATTTCAAGAGCAAAAGCAGCAGTTTGCAGAATTCAGCTTCTTTAGGGAACTGAGAAATTGCTGAGCTGACACCAAGTTCTTCCATGTCCCCTTTACCTGCAGAGTGCCCGCATCCTCACCACGGTAGCGGGCATTGTGACAAAGGTTCTATGTCAGCTGGGTGTGGCAGCCGAGCGCCCCCTAGGGGAGGGGGAGTCTGTCAGCCCCGGGCCTGTCACTGTTGCTGTCCCCCCTGTCACCAGCGAGGCCTCTGAAAAGTTCCAAAAACATCCCCAGACTTGGGTCCAGCATGGCCAAAAGTCTCCAAGAGACAAGTCGGGAAGAAGGACATGGAACAGAGGGAGAAAGCGAAGGGAGCTGGACAAAGAAAGGGAAGAGGAAAAACTAGTGCGGGGCTGCAGGACTGAAATGGAGGAATTGAAAGACAAGAACCAGGAAGCAGGAGAGTTTGAGAAAAGGAGAGAGGAAAGCAGAGACATGCAGCCAGACGAGGGGTTAGTGAGAGAGGCTGGGACAGAGAACAGGATGAGAAGGAAATAAGGCAAGGCAAGTCAAGGCAAGGCCAAAGGACATTTCCTTGATTTATATTTTCTACCACATTCATCTGGAGATGGGGAGTAAAGCCATCAGACCTTATGGATTAGGGCCAAACAAAACCCTGACTACTTGAGACACTTAGACTATGCCTAAAATGCAAAGATCTCTCCAGAAGGACGGTTTTTATACTCTACATCCACAATCTGCAGGCAGCAAAAAAGAATAAGCGGTAGATGTACTTAGGCTAAGTCATGGTGGTTTGGTGCAGAGACCATGCATATCATGGGAATATTTCAGCATTTCTGCTCTGGTTTTCAGTTTATCACACCAAGACACCCACCTGATGACATCATTTCAAGAGCAAAAGCAGCAATTTGCAGAATTCAGCTTCTTTGGGGAACTGAGAAATTGCTGAGCTGACACCAAGTCCTGCTGGGTCCCTGTCACCCGCAGAGTGCCCGCATCCTCACCACGGTAGCGGGCATTGTGACAAAGGTTCTATGTCAGCTGGGTGTGGCAGTCGAGCGCCCCGTAGGGGAGGGGGAGCCTGTCAGCCCCGGGCCTGTCACTGCCTGCTGTCCCCCCTGTCAGCAGCGAGGCCTCTGAAAAGTTTCAAAAACATCCCCAGACTTGGGTCCAAAGTGGCCAAAAGTCTCCAAGAGACAAGTTGGGAAGAAGGATATGGAACAGAGGGAGAAAGCGAAGGGAGCAAGACAAAGGGAGGGAAGAGGAAAAACTAGTGCCGGGCTGCAGGACTGAAATGGAGGAATTGAAAGACAAGAACCAGGAAGCAGGAGAGTTTGAGAAAAGGAGAGAGGAAAGAAGAGACATGCAGCCAGACGAGGGGTTAGTGAGAGAGGCTGGGACAGAGAACAGGATGAGAAGGAAATAAGGCAAGGCAAGGCAAGGCAAGGCCAAAGGACGTTTCCTTGATTTATATTTTCTACCACATTCATCTGGAGATGGGGAGTAAAGCCATCAGACCTTATGGATTAGGGCCAAACAAAAACCCCGGCTACTTGAGACACTTAGACTAAGCTTAAAATGCAAAGATCTCTCCATAAGGATGGTTTTTATCCTGTACTTCCACAATCTGCTGACAGTACAAAAGAATAAGCGGCAGATCTACTCAGGCTGAGTCATGGTGGTTTGGTGCAGAGACCATGCATATCATGGGAATATTTCAGCATTTCTATTCTAGTTTTCAGTGTATTACACTAAAACACCCACCTGATGACATCATTTCAAGAGCAAAAGCAGCAGTTTGCAGAATTCAGCTTCTTTAGGGAACTGAGAAATTGCTGAGCTGACACCAAGTTCTTCCATGTCCCCTTTACCTGCAGAGTGCCCGCATCCTCACCACGGTAGCGGGCATTGTGACAAAGGTTCTATGTCAGCTGGGTGTGGCAGCCGAGCGCCCCCTAGGGGAGGGGGAGTCTGTCAGCCCCGGGCCTGTCACTGTTGCTGTCCCCCCTGTCACCAGCGAGGCCTCTGAAAAGTTCCAAAAACATCCCCAGACTTGGGTCCAGCATGGCCAAAAGTCTCCAAGAGACAAGTCGGGAAGAAGGACATGGAACAGAGGGAGAAAGCGAAGGGAGCTGGACAAAGAAAGGGAAGAGGAAAAACTAGTGCGGGGCTGCAGGACTGAAATGGAGGAATTGAAAGACAAGAACCAGGAAGCAGGAGAGTTTGAGAAAAGGAGAGAGGAAAGCAGAGACATGCAGCCAGACGAGGGGTTAGTGAGAGAGGCTGGGACAGAGAACAGGATGAGAAGGAAATAAGGCAAGGCAAGTCAAGGCAAGGCCAAAGGACATTTCCTTGATTTATATTTTCTACCACATTCATCTGGAGATGGGGAGTAAAGCCATCAGACCTTATGGATTAGGGCCAAACAAAACCCTGACTACTTGAGACACTTAGACTATGCCTAAAATGCAAAGATCTCTCCAGAAGGACGGTTTTTATACTCTACATCCACAATCTGCAGGCAGCAAAAAAGAATAAGCGGTAGATGTACTTAGGCTAAGTCATGGTGGTTTGGTGCAGAGACCATGCATATCATGGGAATATTTCAGCATTTCTGCTCTGGTTTTCAGTTTATCACACCAAGACACCCACCTGATGACATCATTTCAAGAGCAAAAGCAGCAATTTGCAGAATTCAGCGTCTTTGGGGAACTGAGAAATTGCTGAGCTGACACCAAGTCCTGCTGGGTCCCTGTCACCCGCAGAGTGCCCGCATCCTCACCACGGTAGCGGGCATTGTGACAAAGGTTCTATGTCAGCTGGGTGTGGCAGTCGAGCGCCCCGTAGGGGAGGGGGAGCCTGTCAGCCCCGGGCCTGTCACTGCCTGCTGTCCCCCCTGTCAGCAGCGAGGCCTCTGAAAAGTTTCAAAAACATCCCCAGACTTGGGTCCAAAGTGGCCAAAAGTCTCCAAGAGACAAGTTGGGAAGAAGGATATGGAACAGAGGGAGAAAGCGAAGGGAGCAAGACAAAGGGAGGGAAGAGGAAAAACTAGTGCCGGGCTGCAGGACTGAAATGGAGGAATTGAAAGACAAGAACCAGGAAGCAGGAGAGTTTGAGAAAAGGAGAGAGGAAAGAAGAGACATGCAGCCAGAGGAGGGGTTAGTGAGAGAGGCTGGGACAGAGAACAGGATGAGAAGGAAATAAGGCAAGGCAAGGCAAGGCAAGGCCAAAGGACGTTTCCTTGATTTATATTTTCTACCACATTCATCTGGAGATGGGGAGGAAAGCCATCAGACCTTATGGATTAGGGCCAAACAAAACCCTGACTACTTGAGACACTTAGACTAAGCCTAAAATGCAAAGATCTCTCCAGGAGGATGGTTTTTATACTCTACATCCACAATCTGCAGGCAGCAAAAAAGAATAAGCGGTAGATCTACTTAGGCTAAGTCATGGTGGTTTGGTGCAGAGACCATGCATATCATGGGAATATTTCAGCATTTCTGCTCTGGTTTTCAGTTTATTACACCAAGACACCCACCTGATGACATCATTTCAAGGTCAAAAGCAGCAATTTGCAGAATTCAGCTTATTTGGGAAACTGAGAAATTGCTGAGCTGACACCAAGTCCTGCTGGGTCCCTGTCACCCGCAGAGTGCCCGCATCCTCACCACGGTAGCGGGCATTGTGACAAAGGTTCTATGTCAGCTGGGTGTGGCAGTCGAGCGCCCCGTAGGGGAGGGGGAGCCTGTCAGTCCCGGGCCTGTCACTGCCTGCTGTCCCCCCTGTCAGCAGCGAGGCCTCTGAAAAGTTTCAAAAACATCCCCAGACTTGGGTCCAAAGTGGCCAAAAGTCTCCAAGAGACAAGTTGGGAAGAAGGATATGGAACAGAGGGAGAAAGCGAAGGGAGCAAGACAACGGGAGGGAAGAGGAAAAACTAGTGCTGGGCTGCAGGACTGAAATGGAGGAATTGAAAGACAAGAACCAGGAAGCAGGAGATTTTGAGAAAAGGAGAGAGGAAAGCAGAGACATGCAGCCAGAGGAGGGGTTAGTGAGAGAGGCTGGGACAGAGAACAGGATGAGAAGGAAATAAGGCAAGGCAAGGCAAGGCAAGGCCAAAGGACGTTTCCTTGATTTATATTTTCTACCACATTCATCTGGAGATGGGGAGTAAAGCCATCAGACCTTATGGATTAGGGCCAAACAAAACCCTGACTACTTGAGACACTTAGACTAAGCCTAAAATGCAAAGATCTCTCCAGAAGGACGGTTTTTATACTCTACATCCACAATCTGCAGGCAGCAAAAAAGAATAAGCGGTAGATCTACTTAGGCTAAGTCATGGTGGTTTGGTGCAGAGACCATGCATATCATGGGAATATTTCAGCATTTCTGCTCTGGTTTTCAGTTTATTACACCAAGACACCCACCTGATGACATCATTTCAAGAGCAAAAGCAGCAATTTGCAGAATTCAGCTTCTTTGGGGAACTGAGAAATTGCTGAGCTGACACCAAGTCCTGCTGGGTCCCTGTCACCCGCAGAGTGCCCGCATCCTCACCACGGTAGCGGGCATTGTGACAAAGGTTCTATGTCAGCTGGGTGTGGCAGTCGAGCGCCCCGTAGGGGAGGGGGAGCCTGTCAGCCCCGGGCCTGTCACTGCCTGCTGTCCCCCCTGTCAGCAGCGAGGCCTCTGAAAAGTTTCAAAAACATCCCCAGACTTGGGTCCAAAGTGGCCAAAAGTCTCCAAGAGACAAGTTGGGAAGAAGGATATGGAACAGAGGGAGAAAGCGAAGGGAGCAAGACAAAGGGAGGGAAGAGGAAAAACTAGTGCCGGGCTGCAGGACTGAAATGGAGGAATTGAAAGACAAGAACCAGGAAGCAGGAGAGTTTGAGAAAAGGAGAGAGGAAAGAAGAGACATGCAGCCAGACGAGGGGTTAGTGAGAGAGGCTGGGACAGAGAACAGGATGAGAAGGAAATAAGGCAAGGCAAGGCAAGGCAAGGCCAAAGGACGTTTCCTTGATTTATATTTTCTACCACATTCATCTGGAGATGGGGAGGAAAGCCATCAGACCTTATGGATTAGGGCCAAACAAAACCCTGACTACTTGAGACACTTAGACTAAGCCTAAAATGCAAAGATCTCTCCAGAAGGACGGTTTTTATACTCTACATCCACAATCTGCAGGCAGCAAAAAAGAATAAGCGGTAGATCTACTTAGGCTAAGTCATGGTGGTTTGGTGCAGAGACCATGCATATCATGGGAATATTTCAGCATTTCTGCTCTGGTTTTCAGTTTATCACACCAAGACACCCACCTGATGACATCATTTCAAGAGCAAAAGCAGCAATTTGCAGAATTCAGCTTCTTTGGGGAACTGAGAAATTGCTGAGCTGACACCAAGTCCTGCTGGGTCCCTGTCACCCGCAGAGTGCCCGCATCCTCACCACGGTAGCGGGCATTGTGACAAAGGTTCTATGTCAGCTGGGTGTGGCAGTCGAGCGCCCCATAGGGGAGGGGGAGCCTGTCAGCCCCGGGCCTGTCACTGCCTGCTGTCCCCCCTGTCAGCAGCGAGGCCTCTGAAAAGTTTCAAAAACATCCCCAGACT
Source organism: Patagioenas fasciata (assembly GCF_037038585.1). Lineage (NCBI taxonomy): Eukaryota > Metazoa > Chordata > Aves > Columbiformes > Columbidae > Patagioenas > Patagioenas fasciata. The sequence goes on along the minus strand of NC_092520.1, from coordinate 132,447,388 downwards.
TGGGTCCAAAGTGGCCAAAAGTCTCCAAGAGACAAGTTGGGAAGAAGGATATGGAACAGAGGGAGAAAGCGAAGGGAGCAAGACAAAGGGAGGGAAGAGGAAAAACTAGTGCCGGGCTGCAGGACTGAAATGGAGGAATTGAAAGACAAGAACCAGGAAGCAGGAGAGTTTGAGAAAAGGAGAGAGGAAAGAAGAGACATGCAGCCAGACGAGGGGTTAGTGAGAGAGGCTGGGACAGAGAACAGGATGAGAAGGAAATAAGGCAAGGCAAGGCAAGGCAAGGCCAAAGGACGTTTCCTTGATTTATATTTTCTACCACATTCATCTGGAGATGGGGAGGAAAGCCATCAGACCTTATGGATTAGGGCCAAACAAAACCCTGACTACTTGAGACACTTAGACTAAGCCTAAAATGCAAAGATCTCTCCAGAAGGACGGTTTTTATACTCTACATCCACAATCTGCAGGCAGCAAAAAAGAATAAGCGGTAGATCTACTTAGGCTAAGTCATGGTGGTTTGGTGCAGAGACCATGCATATCATGGGAATATTTCAGCATTTCTGCTCTGGTTTTCAGTTTATCACACCAAGACACCCACCTGATGACATCATTTCAAGAGCAAAAGCAGCAATTTGCAGAATTCAGCTTATTTGGGAAACTGAGAAATTGCTGAGCTGACACCAAGTCCTGCTGGGTCCCTGTCACCCGCAGAGTGCCCGCATCCTCACCACGGTAGCGGGCATTGTGACAAAGGTTCTATGTCAGCTGGGTGTGGCAGTCGAGCGCCCCGTAGGGGAGGGGGAGCCTGTCAGCCCCGGGCCTGTCACTGCCTGCTGTCCCCCCTGTCAGCAGCGAGGCCTCTGAAAAGTTTCAAAAACATCCCCAGACTTGGGTCCAAAGTGGCCAAAAGTCTCCAAGAGACAAGTTGGGAAGAAGGATATGGAACAGAGGGAGAAAGCGAAGGGAGCAAGACAAAGGGAGGGAAGAGGAAAAACTAGTGCCGGGCTGCAGGACTGAAATGGAGGAATTGAAAGACAAGAACCAGGAAGCAGGAGAGTTTGAGAAAAGGAGAGAGGAAAGAAGAGACATGCAGCCAGAGGAGGGGTTAGTGAGAGAGGCTGGGACAGAGAACAGGATGAGAAGGAAATAAGGCAAGGCAAGGCAAGGCAAGGCCAAAGGACGTTTCCTTGATTTATATTTTCTACCACATTCATCTGGAGATGGGGAGTAAAGCCATCAGACCTTATGGATTAGGGCCAAACAAAACCCTGACTACTTGAGACACTTAGACTAAGCCTAAAATGCAAAGATCTCTCCAGAAGGACGGTTTTTATACTCTACATCCACAATCTGCAGGCAGCAAAAAAGAATAAGCGGTAGATCTACTTAGGCTAAGTCATGGTGGTTTGGTGCAGAGACCATGCATATCATGGGAATATTTCAGCATTTCTGCTCTGGTTTTCAGTTTATTACACCAAGACACCCACCTGATGACATCATTTCAAGAGCAAAAGCAGCAATTTGCAGAATTCAGCTTCTTTGGGGAACTGAGAAATTGCTGAGCTGGCACCAAGTCCTGCTGGGTCCCTGTCACCCGCAGAGTGCCCGCATCCTCACCACGGTAGCGGGCATTGTGACAAAGGTTCTATGTCAGCTGGGTGTGGCAGTCGAGCGCCCCATAGGGGAGGGGGAGCCTGTCAGCCCCGGGCCTGTCACTGCCTGCTGTCCCCCCTGTCAGCAGCGAGGCCTCTGAAAAGTTTCAAAAACATCCCCAGACTTGGGTCCAAAGTGGCCAAAAGTCTCCAAGAGACAAGTTGGGAAGAAGGATATGGAACAGAGGGAGAAAGCGAAGGGAGCAAGACAAAGGGAGGGAAGAGGAAAATCTAGTGCCGGGCTGCAGGACTGAAATGGAGGAATTGAAAGACAAGAACCAGGAAGCAGGAGAGTTTGAGAAAAGGAGAGAGGAAAGAAGAGACATGCAGCCAGAGGAGGGGTTAGTGAGAGAGGCTGGGACAGAGAACAGGATGAGAAGGAAATAAGGCAAGGCAAGGCAAGGCAAGGCCAAAGGACGTTTCTTTGATTTATATTTTCTACCACATTCATCTGGAGATGGGGAGTAAAGCCATCAGACCTTATGAATTAGGGCCAAGCAAAACCCTGACGACTTGAGACACTTAGACTAAGCCTAAAACGCAACGATCTCTCCAGAAGGATGTTTTTCATGCTGTACTTCTACAATCTGCTGTCAGTACAGAACAATAAGTGGCAGATCTACTTAGGCTGAGTCATGGTGCTTTGGTGCAGACATCATGCATATCATGGGAATATTTCAGCATGTCTGCTCTGGTTTTCAGTTTATTACACCAAGACACCCACCTGATGACATCATTTCAAGAGCAAAAGCATCAATTTGCAGAATTCAGCTTCTTTGGGGAGCTGAGAAATTGCTGAGCTGACACCAAGTCCTGCTGGGTCCCTGTCACCCGCAGAGTGCCCGCATCCTCACCACGGTAGCGGGCATTGTGACAAAGGTTCTATGTCAGCTGGGTGTGGCAGTCGAGCGCCCCGTAGGGGAGGGGGAGCCTGTCAGCCCCGGGCCTGTCACTGCCTGCTGTCCCCCCTGTCAGCAGCGAGGCCTCTGAAAAGTTTCAAAAACATCCCCAGACTTGGGTCCAAAGTGGCCAAAAGTCTCCAAGAGACAAGCTGGGAAGAAGGATATGGAACAGAGGGAGAAAGCGAAGGGAGCAAGACAAAGGGAGGGAAGAGGAAAAACTAGTGCCGGGCTGCAGGACTGAAATGGAGGAATTGAAAGACAAGAACCAGGAAGCAGGAGAGTTTGAGAAAAGGAGAGAGGAAAGAAGAGACATGCAGCCAGAGGAGGGGTTAGTGAGAGAGGCTGGAACAGAGAACAGGATGAGAAGGAAATAAGGCAAGAGAAGGCAAGGCTACGCCAAAGGACCTTTCCCTGATTTATATTTTCTACCACATTCATCTGGAGACGAGGAGGAAAGCCATCAGACCTGATGGATTAGGCCCAAACAAAAACCCCGGCTACTTGAGACACTTAGACTAAGCTTGAAATGCAAAGATCTCTCCATAAGGATGGTTTTTATCCTGTACTTCCACAATCTGCTGACAGTACAAAAGAATAAGCGGCAGATCTACTCAGGCTGAGTCATGGTGGTTTGGTGCAGAGACCATGCATATCATGGGAATATTTCAGCATTTCTGCTCTGGTTTTCAGTGTATTACACTAAAACACCCACCTGATGACATCATTTCAAGAGCAAAAGCAGCAGTTTGCAGAATTCAGCTTCTTTAGGGAACTGAGAAATTGCTGAGCTGACACCAAGTCCTTCCATGTCCCCTTTACCTGCAGAGTGCCCGCATCCTCACCACGGTAGCGGGCATTCTGACAAAGGTTTTATGTCAGCTGGGTGTGGCAGCCAAGCGCCCCCTAGGGGAGGGGGAGTCTGTCAGCCCCGGGCCTGTCACTGTTGCTGTCCCCCCTGTCAGCAGCGAGGCCTCTGAAAAGTTCCAAAAACATCCCCAGACTTGGGTCCAGCATGGCCAAAATCTCCAAGAGACAAGTCGGGAAGAAGGATATAGAACAGAGGGAGAAAGCGAAGGGAGCAGACCAAAGGGAGGGAAGAGGAAAACTAGTGCCGGGCTGCAGGACTGAAATGGAGGAATTGAAAGACAAGAACCAGGAAGCAGGAGAGATGGAGAAAAGGAGAGAGGAAAGCAGAGACATGCAGCCAGACGAGGGGTTAGTGAGAGAGGCTGGGACAGAGAACAGGATGAGAAGGAAATAAGGCAAGGCAAGGAAAGACTAGGCCAAAGGACGTTTCCTTGCTTTATATTTTCTACCACATTCATCTTGAAACGAGGAAGAAAGCCATCAGACCTTATGGATTAGGCCCAAACAAAAACCCCGGCTACTTGAGACACTTAGACTAAGCCTAAAACGCAACGATCTCTCCAGAAGGATGTTTTTCATGCTGTACTTCTACAATCTGCTGGCAGTACAGAAGAATAAGCGGCAGATCTACTCAGGCTGAGTCATGGTGCTTTGGTGCAGAGATCATGCATATCATGGGAATATTTCAGCATGTCTGCTCTGGTTTTCAGTTTATTACACCAAGACACCCACCTGATGACATCATTTCAAGAGCAAAAGCAGCAATTTGCAGAATTCAGCTTCTTTGGGGAACTGAGAAATTGCTGAGCTGACACCAAGTCCTGCTGGGTCCCTGTCACCCGCAGAGTGCCCGCATCCTCACCACGGTAACGGGCATTCTTACAAAGGTTCTATGTCAGCTGGGTGTGGCAGTCGAGCACCCCCTAGGGGAGGGGGAGCCTGTCAGCCCCGGGCCTGTCACTGCCTGCTGTCCCTCCTGTCAGCAGCGAGGCCTCTGAAAAGTTTCAAAAACATCCCCAGACTTGGGTCCAAAGTGGCCAAAAGTCTCCAAGAGACAAGCTGGGAAGAAGGATATGGAACAGAGGGAGAAAGCGAAGGGAGCTGGACAAAGAAAGGGAAGAGGAAAAACTAGTGCCGGGCTGCAGGACTGAAATGGAGGAATTGAAAGACAAGAACCAGGAAGCAGGAGAGTTTGAGAAAAGGAGAGAGGAAAGCAGAGACATGCAGCCAGAGGAGGGGTTAGTGAGAGAGGCTGGGACAGAGAACAGGATGAGAAGGAAATAAGGCAAGGCAAGGCAAGGCAAGGCCAAAGGACGTTTCCTTGATTTATATTTTCTACCACATTCATCTGGAGATGGGGAGGAAAGCCATCAGACCTTATGGATTAGGGCCAAACAAAACCCTGACTACTTGAGACACTTAGACTAAGCCTAAAATGCAAAGATCTCTCCAGAAGGACGGTTTTTATACTCTACATCCACAATCTGCAGGCAGCAAAAAAGAATAAGCGGTAGATCTACTTAGGCTAAGTCATGGTGGTTTGGTGCAGAGACCATGCATATCATGGGAATATTTCAGCATTTCTGCTCTGGTTTTCAGTTTATTACACCAAGACACCCACCTGATGACATCATTTCAAGAGCAAAAGCAGCAATTTGCAGAATTCAGCTTCTTTGGGGAACTGAGAAATTGCTGAGCTGACACCAAGTCCTGCTGGGTCCCTGTCACCCGCAGAGTGCCCGCATCCTCACCACGGTAGCGGGCATTGTGACAAAGGTTCTATGTCAGCTGGGTGTGGCAGTCGAGCGCCCCATAGGGGAGGGGGAGCCTGTCAGCCCCGGGCCTGTCACTGCCTGCTGTCCCCCCTGTCAGCAGCGAGGCCTCTGAAAAGTTTCAAAAACATCCCCAGACTTGGGTCCAAAGTGGCCAAAAGTCTCCAAGAGACAAGCTGGGAAGAAGGATATGGAACAGAGGGAGAAAGCGAAGGGAGCAAGACAAAGGGAGGGAAGAGGAAAAACTAGTGCCGGGCTGCAGGACTGAAATGGAGGAATTGAAAGACAAGAACCAGGAAGCAGGAGATTTTAAGAAAAGGAGAGAGGAAAGAAGAGACATGCAGCCAGAGGAGGGGTTAGTGAGAGAGGCTGGGACAGAGAACAGGATGAGAAGGAAATAAGGCAAGGCAAGGCAAGGCAAGGCCAAAGGACGTTTCCTTGATTTATATTTTCTACCACATTCATCTGGAGATGGGGAGGAAAGCCATCAGACCTTATGGATTAGGGCCAAACAAAACCCTGACTACTTGAGACACTTAGACTAAGCCTAAAATGCAAAGATCTCTCCAGAAGGACGGTTTTTATACTCTACATCCACAATCTGCAGGCAGCAAAAAAGAATAAGCGGTAGATCTACTTAGGCTATGTCATGGTGGTTTGGTGCAGAGACCATGCATATCATGGGAATATTTCAGCATTTCTGCTCTGGTTTTCAGTTTATTACACCAAGACACCCACCTGATGACATCATTTCAAGAGCAAAAGCAGCAATTTGCAGAATTCAGCTTCTTTGGGAAACTGAGAAATTGCTGAGCTGACACCAAGTCCTGCTGGGTCCCTGTCACCCGCAGAGTGCCCGCATCCTCACCGCGGTAGCGGGCATTGTGACAAAGGTTCTATGTCAGCTGGGTGTGGCAGTCGAGCACCCCCTAGGGGAGGGGGAGCCTGTCAGCCCCGGGCCTGTCACTGCCTGCTGTCCCTCCTGTCAGCAGCGAGGCCTCTGAAAAGTTTCAAAAACATCCCCAGACTTGGGTCCAAAGTGGCCAAAAGTCTCCAAGAGACAAGCTGGGAAGAAGGATATGGAACAGAGGGAGAAAGCGAAGGGAGCTGGACAAAGAAAGGGAAGAGGAAAAACTAGTGCCGGGCTGCAGGACTGAAATGGAGGAATTGAAAGACAAGAACCAGGAAGCAGGAGAGTTTGAGAAAAGGAGAGAGGAAAGCAGAGACATGCAGCCAGAGGAGGGGTTAGTGAGAGAGGCTGGGACAGAGAACAGGATGAGAAGGAAATAAGGCAAGGCAAGGCAAGGCAAGGCCAAAGGACGTTTCCTTGATTTATATTTTCTACCACATTCATCTGGAGATGGGGAGGAAAGCCATCAGACCTTATGGATTAGGGCCAAACAAAACCCTGACTACTTGAGACACTTAGACTAAGCCTAAAATGCAAAGATCTCTCCAGAAGGACGGTTTTTATACTCTACATCCACAATCTGCAGGCAGCAAAAAAGAATAAGCGGTAGATCTACTTAGGCTAAGTCATGGTGGTTTGGTGCAGAGACCATGCATATCATGGGAATATTTCAGCATTTCTGCTCTGGTTTTCAGTTTATTACACCAAGACACCCACCTGATGACATCATTTCAAGAGCAAAAGCAGCAATTTGCAGAATTCAGCTTCTTTGGGGAACTGAGAAATTGCTGAGCTGACACCAAGTCCTGCTGGGTCCCTGTCACCCGCAGAGTGCCCGCATCCTCACCACGGTAGCGGGCATTGTGACAAAGGTTCTATGTCAGCTGGGTGTGGCAGTCGAGCGCCCCATAGGGGAGGGGGAGCCTGTCAGCCCCGGGCCTGTCACTGCCTGCTGTCCCCCCTGTCAGCAGCGAGGCCTCTGAAAAGTTTCAAAAACATCCCCAGACTTGGGTCCAAAGTGGCCAAAAGTCTCCAAGAGACAAGCTGGGAAGAAGGATATGGAACAGAGGGAGAAAGCGAAGGGAGCAAGACAAAGGGAGGGAAGAGGAAAAACTAGTGCCGGGCTGCAGGACTGAAATGGAGGAATTGAAAGACAAGAACCAGGAAGCAGGAGATTTTAAGAAAAGGAGAGAGGAAAGAAGAGACATGCAGCCAGAGGAGGGGTTAGTGAGAGAGGCTGGGACAGAGAACAGGATGAGAAGGAAATAAGGCAAGGCAAGGCAAGGCAAGGCCAAAGGACGTTTCCTTGATTTATATTTTCTACCACATTCATCTGGAGACGAGGAGGAAAGCCATCAGACCTGATGGATTAGGCCCAAACAAAAACCCCGGCTACTTGAGACACTTAGACTAAGCTTGAAATGCAAAGATCTCTCCATAAGGATGGTTTTTATCCTGTACTTCCACAATCTGCTGACAGTACAAAAGAATAAGCGGCAGATCTACTCAGGCTGAGTCATGGTGGTTTGGTGCAGAGACCATGCATATCATGGGAATATTTCAGCATTTCTATTCTGGTTTTCAGTGTATTACACTAAAACACCCACCTGATGACATCATTTCAAGAGCAAAAGCAGCAGTTTGCAGAATTCAGCTTCTTTAGGGAACTGAGAAATTGCTGAGCTGACACCAAGTCCTTCCATGTCCCCTTTACCTGCAGAGTGCCCGCATCCTCACCACGGTAGCGGGCATTCTGACAAAGGTTCTATGTCAGCTGGGTGTGGCAGCCGAGCGCCCCCAAGGGGAGGGGGAGTCTGTCAGCCCCGGGCCTGTCACTGTTGCTGTCCCCCCTGTCAGCAGCGAGGCCTCTGAAAAGTTCCAAAAACATCCCCAGACTTGGGTCCAGCATGGCCAAAATCTCCAAGAGACAAGTCGGGAAGAAGGATATAGAACAGAGGGAGAAAGCGAAGGGAGCAGACCAAAGGGAGGGAAGAGGAAAACTAGTGCCGGGCTGCAGGACTGAAATGGAGGAATTGAAAGACAAGAACCAGGAAGCAGGAGAGATTGAGAAAAGGAGAGAGGAAAGCAGAGACATGCAGCCAGACGAGGGGTTAGTGAGAGAGGCTGGGACAGAGAACAGGATGAGAAGGAAATAAGGCAAGGCAAGGAAAGACTAGGCCAAAGGACGTTTCCTTGCTTTATATTTTCTACCACATTCATCTTGAAATGAGGAAGAAAGCCATCAGACCTTATGGATTAGGCCCAAACAAAAACCCCGGCTACTTGAGACACTTAGACTAAGCCTAAAACGCAACGATCTCTCCAGAAGGATGTTTTTCATGCTGTACTTCTACAATCTGCTGGCAGTACAGAAGAATAAGCGGCAGATCTACTCAGGCTGAGTCATGGTGCTTTGGTGCAGAGATCATGCATATCATGGGAATATTTCAGCATGTCTGCTCTGGTTTTCAGTTTATTACACCAAGACACCCACCTGATGACATCATTTCAAGAGCAAAAGCAGCAATTTGCAGAATTCAGCTTCTTTGGGGAACTGAGAAATTGCTGAGCTGACACCAAGTCCTGCTGGGTCCCTGTCACCCGCAGAGTGCCCGCATCCTCACCACGGTAACGGGCATTCTTACAAAGGTTCTATGTCAGCTGGGTGTGGCAGTCGAGCACCCCCTAGGGGAGGGGGAGCCTGTCAGCCCCGGGCCTGTCACTGCCTGCTGTCCCTCCTGTCAGCAGCGAGGCCTCTGAAAAGTTTCAAAAACATCCCCAGACTTGGGTCCAAAGTGGCCAAAAGTCTCCAAGAGACAAGCTGGGAAGAAGGATATGGAACAGAGGGAGAAAGCGAAGGGAGCTGGACAAAGAAAGGGAAGAGGAAAAACTAGTGCCGGGCTGCAGGACTGAAATGGAGGAATTGAAAGACAAGAACCAGGAAGCAGGAGAGTTTGAGAAAAGGAGAGAGGAAAGCAGAGACATGCAGCCAGAGGAGGGGTTAGTGAGAGAGGCTGGGACAGAGAACAGGATGAGAAGGAAATAAGGCAAGGCAAGGCAAGGCAAGGCCAAAGGACGTTTCCTTGATTTATATTTTCTACCACATTCATCTGGAGATGGGGAGGAAAGCCATCAGACCTTATGGATTAGGGCCAAACAAAACCCTGACTACTTGAGACACTTAGACTAAGCCTAAAATGCAAAGATCTCTCCAGAAGGACGGTTTTTATACTCTACATCCACAATCTGCAGGCAGCAAAAAAGAATAAGCGGTAGATCTACTTAGGCTAAGTCATGGTGGTTTGGTGCAGAGACCATGCATATCATGGGAATATTTCAGCATTTCTGCTCTGGTTTTCAGTTTATTACACCAAGACACCCACCTGATGACATCATTTCAAGAGCAAAAGCAGCAATTTGCAGAATTCAGCTTCTTTGGGGAACTGAGAAATTGCTGAGCTGACACCAAGTCCTGCTGGGTCCCTGTCACCCGCAGAGTGCCCGCATCCTCACCACGGTAGCGGGCATTGTGACAAAGGTTCTATGTCAGCTGGGTGTGGCAGTCGAGCGCCCCATAGGGGAGGGGGAGCCTGTCAGCCCCGGGCCTGTCACTGCCTGCTGTCCCCCCTGTCAGCAGCGAGGCCTCTGAAAAGTTTCAAAAACATCCCCAGACTTGGGTCCAAAGTGGCCAAAAGTCTCCAAGAGACAAGTTGGGAAGAAGGATATGGAACAGAGGGAGAAAGCGAAGGGAGCAAGACAAAGGGAGGGAAGAGGAAAAACTAGTGCCGGGCTGCAGGACTGAAATGGAGGAATTGAAAGACAAGAACCAGGAAGCAGGAGATTTTAAGAAAAGGAGAGAGGAAAGAAGAGACATGCAGCCAGAGGAGGGGTTAGTGAGAGAGGCTGGGACAGAGAACAGGATGAGAAGGAAATAAGGCAAGGCAAGGCAAGGCAAGGCCAAAGGACGTTTCCTTGATTTATATTTTCTACCACATTCATCTGGAGATGGGGAGGAAAGCCATCAGACCTTATGGATTAGGGCCAAACAAAACCCTGACTACTTGAGACACTTAGACTAAGCCTAAAATGCAAAGATCTCTCCAGAAGGACGGTTTTTATACTCTACATCCACAATCTGCAGGCAGCAAAAAAGAATAAGCGGTAGATCTACTTAGGCTATGTCATGGTGGTTTGGTGCAGAGACCATGCATATCATGGGAATATTTCAGCATTTCTGCTCTGGTTTTCAGTTTATTACACCAAGACACCCACCTGATGACATCATTTCAAGAGCAAAAGCAGCAATTTGCAGAATTCAGCTTCTTTGGGAAACTGAGAAATTGCTGAGCTGACACCAAGTCCTGCTGGGTCCCTGTCACCCGCAGAGTGCCCGCATCCTCACCGCGGTAGCGGGCATTGTGACAAAGGTTCTATGTCAGCTGGGTGTGGCAGTCGAGCGCCCCGTAGGGGAGGGGGAGCCTGTCAGCCCCGGGCCTGTCACTGCCTGCTGTCCCCCCTGTCAGCAGCGAGGCCTCTGAAAAGTTTCAAAAACATCCCCAGACTTGGGTCCAAAGTGGCCAAAAGTCTCCAAGAGACAAGTTGGGAAGAAGGATATGGAACAGAGGGAGAAAGCGAAGGGAGCAAGACAAAGGGAGGGAAGAGGAAAAACTAGTGCCGGGCTGCAGGACTGAAATGGAGGAATTGAAAGACAAGAACCAGGAAGCAGGAGAGTTTGAGAAAAGGAGAGAGGAAAGAAGAGACATGCAGCCAGACGAGGGGTTAGAGAGAGAGGCTGGGACAGAGAACAGGATGAGAAGGAAATAAGGCAAGGCAAGGCAAGGCAAGGCCAAAGGACGTTTCCTTGATTTATATTTTCTACCACATTCATCTGGAGATGGGGAGTAAAGCCATCAGACCTTATGGATTAGGGCCAAACAAAACCCTGACTACTTGAGACACTTAGACTAAGCCTAAAATGCAAAGATCTCTCCAGAAGGACGGTTTTTATACTCTACATCCACAATCTGCAGGCAGCAAAAAAGAATAAGCGGTAGATCTACTTAGGCTAAGTCATGGTGGTTTGGTGCAGAGACCATGCATATCATAGGAATATTTCAGCATTTCTGCTCTGGTTTTCAGTTTATTACACCAAGACACCCACCTGATGACATCATTTCAAGAGCAAAAGCAGCAATTTGCAGAATTCAGCTTCTTTGGGGAACTGAGAAATTGCTGAGCTGGCACCAAGTCCTGCTGGGTCCCTGTCACCCGCAGAGTGCCCGCATCCTCACCACGGTAACGGGCATTCTTACAAAGGTTCTATGTCAGCTGGGTGTGGCAGCCGAGCGCCCCCTAGGGGAGGGGGAGCCTGTCAGCCCCGGGCCTGTCACTGCCTGCTGTCCCTCCTGTCAGCAGCGAGGCCTCTGAAAAGTTTCAAAAACATCCCCAGACTTGGGTCCAAAGTGGCCAAAAGTCTCCAAGAGACAAGTTGGGAAGAAGGATATGGAACAGAGGGAGAAAGCGAAGGGAGCAAGACAAAGGGAGGGAAGAGGAAAATCTAGTGCCGGGCTGCAGGACTGAAATGGAGGAATTGAAAGACAAGAGTCAGGAAGCAGGAGAGTTTGAGAAAAGGAGAGAGGAAAGAAGAGACATGCAGCCAGAGGAGGGGTTAGTGAGAGAGGCTGGAACAGAGAACAGGATGAGAAGGAAATAAGGCAAGAGAAGGCAAGGCTACGCCAAAGGACCTTTCCCTGATTTATATTTTCTACCACATTCATCTGGAGACGAGGAGGAAAGCCATCAGACCTGATGGATTAGGCCCAAACAAAAACCCCGGCTACTTGAGACACTTAGACTAAGCTTGAAATGCAAAGATCTCTCCATAAGGATGGTTTTTATCCTGTACTTCCACAATCTGCTGACAGTACAAAAGAATAAGCGGCAGATCTACTCAGGCTGAGTCATGGTGGTTTGGTGCAGAGACCATGCATATCATGGGAATATTTCAGCATTTCTGCTCTGGTTTTCAGTGTATTACACTAAAACACCCACCTGATGACATCATTTCAAGAGCAAAAGCAGCAGTTTGCAGAATTCAGCTTCTTTAGGGAACTGAGAAATTGCTGAGCTGACACCAAGTCCTTCCATGTCCCCTTTACCTGCAGAGTGCCCGCATCCTCACCACGGTAGCGGGCATTCTGACAAAGGTTCTATGTCAGCTGGGTGTGGCAGCCGAGCGCCCCCTAGGGGAGGGGGAGTCTGTCAGCCCCGGGCCTGTCACTGTTGCTGTCCCCCCTGTCAGCAGCGAGGCCTCTGAAAAGTTCCAAAAACATCCCCAGACTTGGGTCCAGCATGGCCAAAAGTCTCCAAGAGACAAGCTGGGAAGAAGGATATGGAACAGAGGGAGAAAGCGAAGGGAGCTGGACAAAGAAAGGGAAGAGGACAGGATGAGAAGGAAATAAGGCAAGGCAAGGAAAGACTAGGCCAAAGGACGTTTCCTTGCTTTATATTTTCTACCACATTCATCTTGAAACGAGGAAGAAAGCCATCAGACCTTATGGATTAGGCCCAAACAAAAACCCCGGCTACTTGAGACACTTAGACTAAGCCTAAAACGCAACGATCTCTCCAGAAGGATGTTTTTCATGCTGTACTTCTACAATCTGCTGGCAGTACAGAAGAATAAGCGGCAGATCTACTCAGGCTGAGTCATGGTGCTTTGGTGCAGAGATCATGCATATCATGGGAATATTTCAGCATGTCTGCTCTGGTTTTCACTTTATTACACCAAGACACCCACCTGATGACATCATTTCAAGAGCAAAAGCAGCAATTTGCAGAATTCAGCTTCTTTGGGAAACTGAGAAATTGCTGAGCTGACACCAAGTCCTGCTGGGTCCCTGTCACCCGCAGAGTGCCCGCATCCTCACCACGGTAACGGGCATTCTTACAAAGGTTCTATGTCAGCTGGGTGTGGCAGTCAAGCGCCCCATAGGGGAGGGGGAGCCTGTCAGCCCCGGGCCTGTCACTGCCTGCTGTCCCCCCTGTCAGCAGCGAGGCCTCTGAAAAGTTTCAAAAACATCCCCAGACTTGGGTCCAAAGTGGCCAAAAGTCTCCAAGAGACAAGCTGGGAAGAAGGATATGGAACAGAGGGAGAAAGCGAAGGGAGCAAGACAAAGGGAGGGAAGAGGAAAATCTAGTGCCGGGCTGCAGGACTGAAATGGAGGAATTGAAAGACAAGAGTCAGGAAGCAGGAGAGTTTGAGAAAAGGAGAGAGGAAAGAAGAGACATGCAGCCAGAGGAGGGGTTAGTGAGAGAGGCTGGAACAGAGAACAGGATGAGAAGGAAATAAGGCAAGAGAAGGCAAGGCTACGCCAAAGGACCTTTCCCTGACTTATATTTTCTACCACATTCATCTGGAGACGAGGAGGAAAGCCATCAGACCTGATGGATTAGGCCCAAACAAAAACCCCAGCTACTTGAGACACTTAGACTAAGCCTAAAATGCAAAGATCTCTCCAGAAGGACGGTTTTTATACTCTACATCCACAATCTGCAGGCAGCAAAAACGAATAAGCGGTAGATCTACTTAGGCTAAGTCATGGTGGTTTGGTGCAGAGACCATGCATATCATGGGAATATTTCAGCATTTCTGCTCTGGTTTTCAGTTTATCACACCAAGACACCCACCTGATGACATCATTTCAAGAGCAAAAGCAGCAATTTGCAGAATTCAGCTTCTTTGGGGAACTGAGAAATTGCTGAGCTGACACCAAGTCCTGCTGGGTCCCTGTCACCCGCAGAGTGCCCGCATCCTCACCACGGTAGCGGGCATTGTGACAAAGGTTCTATGTCAGCTGGGTGTGGCAGTCGAGCGCCCCGTAGGGGAGGGGGAGCCTGTCAGCCCCGGGCCTGTCACTGCCTGCTGTCCCCCCTGTCAGCAGCGAGGCCTCTGAAAAGTTTCAAAAACATCCCCAGACTTGGGTCCAAAGTGGCCAAAAGTCTCCAAGAGACAAGTTGGGAAGAAGGATATGGAACAGAGGGAGAAAGCGAAGGGAGCAAGACAAAGGGAGGGAAGAGGAAAAACTAGTGCTGGGCTGCAGGACTGAAATGGAGGAATTGAAAGACAAGAACCAGGAAGCAGGAGAGTTTGAGAAAAGGAGAGAGGAAAGAAGAGACATGCAGCCAGAGGAGGGGTTAGTGAGAGAGGCTGGGACAGAGAACAGGATGAGAAGGAAATAAGGCAAGGCAAGGCAAGGCAAGGCCAAAGGACGTTTCCTTGATTTATATTTTCTACCACATTCATCTGGAGATGGGGAGGAAAGCCATCAGACCTTATGGATTAGGGCCAAACAAAACCCTGACTACTTGAGACACTTAGACTAAGCCTAAAATGCAAAGATCTCTCCAGAAGGACGGTTTTTATACTCTACATCCACAATCTGCAGGCAGCAAAAAAGAATAAGCGGTAGATCTACTTAGGCTAAGTCATGGTGGTTTGGTGCAGAGACCATGCATATCATGGGAATATTTCAGCATTTCTGCTCTGGTTTTCAGTTTATTACACCAAGACACCCACCTGATGACATCATTTCAAGAGCAAAAGCAGCAATTTGCAGAATTCAGCTTCTTTGGGGAACTGAGAAATTGCTGAGCTGACACCAAGTCCTGCTGGGTCCCTGTCACCCGCAGAGTGCCCGCATCCTCACCACGGTAGCGGGCATTGTGACAAAGGTTCTATGTCAGCTGGGTGTGGCAGTCGAGCGCCCCGTAGGGGAGGGGGAGCCTGTCAGCCCCGGGCCTGTCACTGCCTGCTGTCCCCCCTGTCAGCAGCGAGGCCTCTGAAAAGTTTCAAAAACATCCCCAGACTTGGGTCCAAAGTGGCCAAAAGTCTCCAAGAGACAAGTTGGGAAGAAGGATATGGAACAGAGGGAGAAAGCGAAGGGAGCAAGACAAAGGGAGGGAAGAGGAAAAACTAGTGCCGGGCTGCAGGACTGAAATGGAGGAATTGAAAGACAAGAACCAGGAAGCAGGAGAGTTTGAGAAAAGGAGAGAGGAAAGAAGAGACATGCAGCCAGACGAGGGGTTAGAGAGAGAGGCTGGGACAGAGAACAGGATGAGAAGGAAATAAGGCAAGGCAAGGCAAGGCAAGGCCAAAGGACGTTTCCTTGATTTATATTTTCTACCACATTCATCTGGAGATGGGGAGTAAAGCCATCAGACCTTATGGATTAGGGCCAAACAAAACCCTGACTACTTGAGACACTTAGACTAAGCCTAAAATGCAAAGATCTCTCCAGAAGGACGGTTTTTATACTCTACATCCACAATCTGCAGGCAGCAAAAAAGAATAAGCGGTAGATCTACTTAGGCTGAGTCATGGTAGTTTGGTGCAGAGACCATGCATATCATGGGAATATTTCAGCATTTCTGCTCTGGTTTTCAGTTTATTACACCAAGACACCCACCTGATGACATCATTTCAAGAGCAAAAGCAGCAATTTGCAGAATTCAGCTTCTTTGGGGAACTGAGAAATTGCTGAGCTGGCACCAAGTCCTGCTGGGTCCCTGTCACCCGCAGAGTGCCCGCATCCTCACCACGGGTCCGGGCATTCTTACAAAGGTTCTATGTCAGCTGGGTGTGGCAGTCGAGCGCCCCGTAGGGGAGGGGGAGCCTGTCAGCCCCGGGCCTGTCACTGCCTGCTGTCGCTCCTGTCAGCAGCGAGGCCTCTGAAAAGTTTCAAAAACATCCCCAGACTTGGGTCCAAAGTGGCCAAAAGTCTCCAAGAGACAAGTTGGGAAGAAGGATATGGAACAGAGGGAGAAAGCGAAGGGAGCAAGACAAAGGGAGGGCAGAGGAAAATCTAGTGCCGGGCTGCAAGACTGAAATGGAGGAATTGAAAGACAAGAGTCAGGAAGCAGGACAGTTTGAGAAAAGGAGAGAGGAAAGAAGAGACATGCAGCCAGAGGAGGGGTTAGTGAGAGAGGCTGGAACAGAGAACAGGATGAGAAGGAAATAAGGCAAGACAAGGCAAGACTACGCCAAAGGACCTTTCCCTGATTTATATTTTCTACCACATTCATCTGGAGACGAGGAGGAAAGCCATCAGACCTGATGGATTAGGCCCAAACAAAAACCCCGGCTACTTGAGACACTTAGACTAAGCTTAAAATGCAAAGATCTCTCCATAAGGATGGTTTTTATCCTGTACTTCCACAATCTGCTGACAGTACAAAAGAATAAGCGGCAGATCTACTCAGGCTGAGTCATGGTGGTTTGGTGCAGAGACCATGCATATCATGGGAATATTTCAGCATTTCTATTCTGGTTTTCAGTGTATTACACTAAAACACCCACCTGATGACATCATTTCAAGAGCAAAAGCAGCAGTTTGCAGAATTCAGCTTCTTTAGGGAACTGAGAAATTGCTGAGCTGACACCAAGTTCTTCCATGTCCCCTTTACCTGCAGAGTGCCCGCATCCTCACCACGGTAGCGGGCATTCTGACAAAGGTTCTATGTCAGCTGGGTGTGGCAGCCGAGCGCCCCCTAGGGGAGGGGGAGTCTGTCAGCCCCGGGCCTGTCACTGTTGCTGTCCCCCCTGTCAGCAGCGAGGCCTCTGAAAAGTTCCAAAAACATCCCCAGACTTGGGTCCAGCATGGCCAAAAGTCTCCAAGAGATAAGTCGGGAAGAAGGATATGGAACAGAGGGAGAAAGCGAAGGGAGCTGGACAAAGAAAGGGAAGAGGAAAAACTAGTGCGGGGCTGCAGGACTGAAATGGAGGAATTGAAAGACAAGAACCAGGAAGCAGGAGAGTTTGAGAAAAGGAGAGAGGAAAGCAGAGACATGCAGCCAGACGAGGGGTTAGTGAGAGAGGCTGGGACAGAGAACAGGATGAGAAGGAAATAAGGCAAGGCAAGGCAAGGCAAGGCCAAAGGACATTTCCTTGATTTATATTTTCTACCACATTCATCTGGAGATGGGGAGTAAAGCCATCAGACCTTATGGATTAGGGCCAAACAAAACCCTGACTACTTGAGACACTTAGACTATGCCTAAAATGCAAAGATCTCTCCAGAAGGACGGTTTTTATACTCTACATCCACAATCTGCAGGCAGCAAAAAAGAATAAGCGGTAGATCTACTTAGGCTAAGTCATGGTGGTTTGGTGCAGAGACCATGCATATCATGGGAATATTTCAGCATTTCTGCTCTGGTTTTCAGTTTATCACACCAAGACACCCACCTGATGACATCATTTCAAGAGCAAAAGCAGCAATTTGCAGAATTCAGCTTCTTTGGGGAACTGAGAAATTGCTGAGCTGACACCAAGTCCTGCTGGGTCCCTGTCACCCGCAGAGTGCCCACATCCTCACCACGGTAGCGGGCATTGTGACAAAGGTTCTATGTCAGCTGGGTGTGGCAGTCGAGCGCCCCGTAGGGGAGGGGGAGCCTGTCAGCCCCGGGCCTGTCACTGCCTGCTGTCCCCCCTGTCACCAGCGAGGCCTCTGAAAAGTTTCAAAAACATCCCCAGACTTGGGTCCAAAGTGGCCAAAAGTCTCCAAGAGACAAGTTGGGAAGAAGGATATGGAACAGAGGGAGAAAGCGAAGGGAGCAAGACAAAGGGAGGGAAGAGGAAAAACTAGTGCCGGGCTGCAGGACTGAAATGGAGGAATTGAAAGACAAGAACCAGGAAGCAGGAGAGTTTGAGAAAAGGAGAGAGGAAAGAAGAGACATGCAGCCAGACGAGGGGTTAGAGAGAGAGGCTGGGACAGAGAACAGGATGAGAAGGAAATAAGGCAAGGCAAGGCAAGGCAAGGCCAAAGGACGTTTCCTTGATTTATATTTTCTACCACATTCATCTGGAGATGGGGAGTAAAGCCATCAGACCTTATGGATTAGGGCCAAACAAAACCCTGACTACTTGAGACACTTAGACTAAGCCTAAAATGCAAAGATCTCTCCAGAAGGACGGTTTTTATACTCTACATCCACAATCTGCAGGCAGCAAAAAAGAATAAGCGGTAGATCTACTTAGGCTGAGTCATGGTAGTTTGGTGCAGAGACCATGCATATCATGGGAATATTTCAGCATTTCTGCTCTGGTTTTCAGTTTATTACACCAAGACACCCACCTGATGACATCATTTCAAGAGCAAAAGCAGCAATTTGCAGAATTCAGCTTCTTTGGGGAACTGAGAAATTGCTGAGCTGGCACCAAGTCCTGCTGGGTCCCTGTCACCCGCAGAGTGCCCGCATCCTCACCACGGGTCCGGGCATTCTTACAAAGGTTCTATGTCAGCTGGGTGTGGCAGTCGAGCGCCCCGTAGGGGAGGGGGAGCCTGTCAGCCCCGGGCCTGTCACTGCCTGCTGTCGCTCCTGTCAGCAGCGAGGCCTCTGAAAAGTTTCAAAAACATCCCCAGACTTGGGTCCAAAGTGGCCAAAAGTCTCCAAGAGACAAGTTGGGAAGAAGGATATGGAACAGAGGGAGAAAGCGAAGGGAGCAAGACAAAGGGAGGGCAGAGGAAAATCTAGTGCCGGGCTGCAAGACTGAAATGGAGGAATTGAAAGACAAGAGTCAGGAAGCAGGACAGTTTGAGAAAAGGAGAGAGGAAAGAAGAGACATGCAGCCAGAGGAGGGGTTAGTGAGAGAGGCTGGAACAGAGAACAGGATGAGAAGGAAATAAGGCAAGACAAGGCAAGACTACGCCAAAGGACCTTTCCCTGATTTATATTTTCTACCACATTCATCTGGAGACGAGGAGGAAAGCCATCAGACCTGATGGATTAGGCCCAAACAAAAACCCCGGCTACTTGAGACACTTAGACTAAGCTTAAAATGCAAAGATCTCTCCATAAGGATGGTTTTTATCCTGTACTTCCACAATCTGCTGACAGTACAAAAGAATAAGCGGCAGATCTACTCAGGCTGAGTCATGGTGGTTTGGTGCAGAGACCATGCATATCATGGGAATATTTCAGCATTTCTATTCTGGTTTTCAGTGTATTACACTAAAACACCCACCTGATGACATCATTTCAAGAGCAAAAGCAGCAGTTTGCAGAATTCAGCTTCTTTAGGGAACTGAGAAATTGCTGAGCTGACACCAAGTTCTTCCATGTCCCCTTTACCTGCAGAGTGCCCGCATCCTCACCACGGTAGCGGGCATTCTGACAAAGGTTCTATGTCAGCTGGGTGTGGCAGCCGAGCGCCCCCTAGGGGAGGGGGAGTCTGTCAGCCCCGGGCCTGTCACTGTTGCTGTCCCCCCTGTCAGCAGCGAGGCCTCTGAAAAGTTCCAAAAACATCCCCAGACTTGGGTCCAGCATGGCCAAAAGTCTCCAAGAGATAAGTCGGGAAGAAGGATATGGAACAGAGGGAGAAAGCGAAGGGAGCTGGACAAAGAAAGGGAAGAGGAAAAACTAGTGCGGGGCTGCAGGACTGAAATGGAGGAATTGAAAGACAAGAACCAGGAAGCAGGAGAGTTTGAGAAAAGGAGAGAGGAAAGCAGAGACATGCAGCCAGACGAGGGGTTAGTGAGAGAGGCTGGGACAGAGAACAGGATGAGAAGGAAATAAGGCAAGGCAAGGCAAGGCAAGGCCAAAGGACATTTCCTTGATTTATATTTTCTACCACATTCATCTGGAGATGGGGAGTAAAGCCATCAGACCTTATGGATTAGGGCCAAACAAAACCCTGACTACTTGAGACACTTAGACTATGCCTAAAATGCAAAGATCTCTCCAGAAGGACGGTTTTTATACTCTACATCCACAATCTGCAGGCAGCAAAAAAGAATAAGCGGTAGATCTACTTAGGCTAAGTCATGGTGGTTTGGTGCAGAGACCATGCATATCATGGGAATATTTCAGCATTTCTGCTCTGGTTTTCAGTTTATCACACCAAGACACCCACCTGATGACATCATTTCAAGAGCAAAAGCAGCAATTTGCAGAATTCAGCTTCTTTGGGGAACTGAGAAATTGCTGAGCTGACACCAAGTCCTGCTGGGTCCCTGTCACCCGCAGAGTGCCCACATCCTCACCACGGTAGCGGGCATTGTGACAAAGGTTCTATGTCAGCTGGGTGTGGCAGTCGAGCGCCCCGTAGGGGAGGGGGAGCCTGTCAGCCCCGGGCCTGTCACTGCCTGCTGTCCCCCCTGTCACCAGCGAGGCCTCTGAAAAGTTTCAAAAACATCCCCAGACTTGGGTCCAAAGTGGCCAAAAGTCTCCAAGAGACAAGTTGGGAAGAAGGATATGGAACAGAGGGAGAAAGCGAAGGGAGCAAGACAAAGGGAGGGAAGAGGAAAAACTAGTGCCGGGCTGCAGGACTGAAATGGAGGAATTGAAAGACAAGAACCAGGAAGCAGGAGAGTTTGAGAAAAGGAGAGAGGAAAGAAGAGACATGCAGCCAGAGGAGGGGTTAGTGAGAGAGGCTGGGACAGAGAACAGGATGAGAAGGAAATAAGGCAAGGCAAGGCAAGGCAAGGCCAAAGGACGTTTCCTTGATTTATATTTTCTACCACATTCATCTGGAGATGGGGAGGAAAGCCATCAGACCTTATGGATTAGGGCCAAACAAAACCCTGACTACTTGAGACACTTAGACTAAGCCTAAAATGCAAAGATCTCTCCAGGAGGATGGTTTTTATACTCTACATCCACAATCTGCAGGCAGCAAAAAAGAATAAGCGGTAGATCTACTTAGGCTAAGTCATGGTGGTTTGGTGCAGAGACCATGCATATCATGGGAATATTTCAGCATTTCTGCTCTGGTTTTCAGTTTATTACACCAAGACACCCACCTGATGACATCATTTCAAGAGCAAAAGCAGCAATTTGCAGAATTCAGCTTCTTTGGGAAACTGAGAAATTGCTGAGCTGACACCAAGTCCTGCTGGGTCCCTGTCACCCGCAGAGTGCCCGCATCCTCACCACGGTAGCGGGCATTGTGACAAAGGTTCTATGTCAGCTGGGTGTGGCAGTCGAGCGCCCCGTAGGGGAGGGGGAGCCTGTCAGTCCCGGGCCTGTCACTGCCTGCTGTCCCCCCTGTCAGCAGCGAGGCCTCTGAAAAGTTTCAAAAACATCCCCAGACTTGGGTCCAAAGTGGCCAAAAGTCTCCAAGAGACAAGTTGGGAAGAAGGATATGGAACAGAGGGAGAAAGCGAAGGGAGCAAGACAACGGGAGGGAAGAGGAAAAACTAGTGCTGGGCTGCAGGACTGAAATGGAGGAATTGAAAGACAAGAACCAGGAAGCAGGAGATTTTGAGAAAAGGAGAGAGGAAACAAGAGACATGCAGCCAGAGGAGGGGTTAGTGAGAGAGGCTGGGACAGAGAACAGGATGAGAAGGAAATAAGGCAAGGCAAGGCAAGGCAAGGCCAAAGGACGTTTCCTTGATTTATATTTTCTACCACATTCATCTGGAGATGGGGAGTAAAGCCATCAGACCTTATGGATTAGGACCAAACAAAACCCTGACTACTTGAGACACTTAGACTAAGCCTAAAATGCAAAGATCTCTCCAGAAGGACGGTTTTTATACTCTACATCCACAATCTGCAGGCAGCAAAAAAGAATAAGCGGTAGATCTACTTAGGCTAAGTCATGGTGGTTTGGTGCAGAGACCATGCATATCATGGGAATATTTCAGCATTTCTGCTCTGGTTTTCAGTTTATTACACCAAGACACCCACCTGATGACATCATTTCAAGAGCAAAAGCAGCAATTTGCAGAATTCAGCTTCTTTGGGGAACTGAGAAATTGCTGAGCTGACACCAAGTCCTGCTGGGTCCCTGTCACCCGCAGAGTGCCCGCATCCTCACCACGGTAGCGGGCATTGTGACAAAGGTTCTATGTCAGCTGGGTGTGGCAGTCGAG
Organism: Patagioenas fasciata; assembly: GCF_037038585.1. NCBI lineage: Eukaryota > Metazoa > Chordata > Aves > Columbiformes > Columbidae > Patagioenas > Patagioenas fasciata. The sequence goes on along the minus strand of NC_092520.1, from coordinate 132,425,410 downwards.
CGCCCCGTAGGGGAGGGGGAGCCTGTCAGCCCCGGGTCTGTCACTGCCTGCTGTCCCCCCTGTCAGCAGCGAGGCCTCTGAAAAGTTTCAAAAACATCCCCAGACTTGGGTCCAAAGTGGCCAAAAGTCTCCAAGAGACAAGTTGGGAAGAAGGATATGGAACAGAGGGAGAAAGCGAAGGGAGCAAGACAAAGGGAGGGAAGAGGAAAAACTAGTGCCGGGCTGCAGGACTGAAATGGAGGAATTGAAAGACAAGAACCAGGAAGCAGGAGAGTTTGAGAAAAGGAGAGAGGAAAGAAGAGACATGCAGCCAGACGAGGGGTTAGTGAGAGAGGCTGGGACAGAGAACAGGATGAGAAGGAAATAAGGCAAGGAAAGGCCAAAGGACGTTTCCTTGATTTATATTTTCTACCACATTCATCTGGAGATGGGGAGTAAAGCCATCAGACCTTATGGATTAGGGCCAAACAAAACCCTGACTACTTGAGACACTTAGACTAAGCCTAAAATGCAAAGATCTCTCCAGAAGGACGGTTTTTATACTCTACATCCACAATCTGCAGGCAGCAAAAAAGAATAAGCGGTAGATCTACTTAGGCTAAGTCATGGTGGTTTGGTGCAGAGACCATGCATATCATGGGAATATTTCAGCATTTCTGCTCTGGTTTTCAGTTTATTACACCAAGACACCCACCTGATGACATCATTTCAAGAGCAAAAGCAGCAATTTGCAGAATTCAGCTTCTTTGGGGAACTGAGAAATTGCTGAGCTGACACCAAGTCCTGCTGGGTCCCTGTCACCCGCAGAGTGCCCGCATCCTCACCACGGTAGCGGGCATTGTGACAAAGGTTCTATGTCAGCTGGGTGTGGCAGTCGAGGATGCGGGCACTCTGCAGGTAAAGGGGACATGGCAGGACTTGGTGTCAGCTCAGCAATTTCTCAGTTCCCCAAAGAAGCTGAATTCTGCAAACTGCTGCTTTTGCTTTTGAAATGATGTCATCAGGTGGGTGTTTTTGTGTAATAAACTGAAAACCAGAGCAGACATGCTGAAATATTCCCATGATATGCATGGTCTCTGTACCAAACCACCATGACTCAGCCTGAGTATATCTGCCGCTTATTCTTTTGTACTGTCAGCAGATTGTGGAAGTACAGGATAAAAACCATCCTTATAGAGAGATCTTTGCATTTTAAGCTTAGTCTAAGTGTCTCAAGTAGTCAGGGTTTTGTTTGGCCCTAATCCATAAGGTCTGATGGCTTTCCTCCCCATCTCCAGATGAATGTGGTAGAAAATATAAATCAAGGAAACGTCCTTTGGCCTTGCCTTGCCTTGCCTTGCCTTATTTCCTTCTCATCCTGTTCTCTGTCCCAGCCTCTCTCACTAACCCCTCGTCTGGCTGCATGTCTCTTCTTTCCTCTCTCCTTTTCTCAAACTCTCCTGCTTCCTGGTTCTTGTCTTTCAATTCCTCCATTTCAGTCCTGCAGCCCGGCACTAGTTTTTCCTCTTCCCTCCCTTTGTCTTGCTCCCTTCGCTTTCTCCCTCTGTTCCATATCCTTCTTCCCAACTTGTCTCTTGGAGACTTTTGGCCACTTTGGACCCAAGTCTGGGGATGTTTTTGAAACTTTTCAGAGGCCTCGCTGCTGACAGGGGGGACAGCAGGCAGTGACAGGCCCGGGGCTGACAGGCTCCCCCTCCCCTTTGGGGCGCTCGAATGCCACACCCAGCTGACATAGAACCTTTGTCACAATGCCCGCTACCGTGGTGAGGATGCGGGTACTCTGCGGGTGACAGGGACCCAGCAGGACTTGGTGTCAGCTCAGCAATTTCTCAGTTCCCCAAAGAAGCTGAATTCTGCAAATTGCTGCTTTTGCTCTTGAAATGATGTCATCAGGTGGGTGTCTTGGTGTAATAAACTGAAAACCAGAGCAGAAATGCTGAAATATTCCCATGATATGCATGGTCTCTGCACCAAACCACCATGACTCAGCCTAAGTAGATCTACCGCTTATTCTTTTTTGCTGCCTGCAGATTGTGGATGTAGAGTATAAAAACCGTCCTTCTGGAGAGATCTTTGCATTTTAGGCTTAGTCTAAGTGTCTCAAGTAGTCAGGGTTTTGTTTGGCCCTAATCCATAAGGTCTGATGGCTTTACTCCCCATCTCCAGATGAATGTGGTAGAAAATATAAATCAAGGAAATGTCCTATGGCCTTGCCTTGCCTTGCCTTATTTCCTTCTCATCCTGTTCTCTGTCCCAGCCTCTCTCACTAACCCCTCGTCTGGCTGCATGTCTCTTCTTTCCTCTCTCCTTTTCTCAATCTCTCCTGCTTCCTGGTTCTTGTCTTTCAATTCCTCCATTTCAGTCCTGCAGCCCGGCACTACTTTTCCTCTTCCCTTTCTTTGTCTTGCTCCCTTCGCTTTCTCCCTCTGTTCCATATCCTTCTTCCCAACTTGTCTCTTGGAGACTTTTGGCCACTTTGGACCCAAGTCTGGGGATGTTTTTGAAACTTTTCAGAGGCCTCGCTGCTGACAGGGGGGACAGCAGGCAGTGACAGGCCCGGGGCTGACAGGCTCCCCCTCCCCTACGGGGCGCTCGACTGCCACACCCAGCTGACATAGAACCTTTGTCACAATGCCCGCTACCGTGGTGAGGATGCGGGCACTCTGCAGGTAAAGGGGACATGGAAGGACTTGGTGTCAGCTCAGCAATTTCTCAGTTCCCTAAAGAAGCTGAATTCTGCAAACTGCTGCTTTTGCTCTTGAAATGATGTCATCAGGTGGGTGTTTTAGTGTAATACACTGAAAACCAGAGCAGAAATGCTGAAATATTCCCATGATATGCATGGTCTCTGCACCAAACCACCATGACTCAGCCTGAGTAGATCTGCCGCTTATTCTTTTGTACTGTCAGCAGATTGTGGAAGTACAGGTTAAAAACCATCCTTATGGAGAGATCTTTGCATTTTAAGCTTAGTCTAAGTGTCTCAAGTAGCCGGGGTTTTTGTTTGGGCCTAATCCATCAGGTCTGATGGCTTTCCTCCTCGTCTCCAGATGAATGTGGTAGAAAATATAAATCAGGGAAAGGTCCTTTGGCGTAGCCTTGCCTTGTCTTGCCTTATTTCCTTCTCATCCTGTTCTCTGTTCCAGCCTCTCTCACTAACCCCTCCTCTGGCTGCATGTCTCTTCTTTCCTCTCTCCTTTTCTCAAACTCTCCTGCTTCCTGACTCTTGTCTTTCAATTCCTCCATTTCAGTCCTGCAGCCCGGCACTAGATTTTCCTCTTCCCTCCCTTTGTCTTGCTCCCTTCGCTTTCTCCCTCTGTTCCATATCCTTCTTCCCAACTTGTCTCTTGGAGACTTTTGGCCACTTTGGACCCAAGTCTGGGGATGTTTTTGAAACTTTTCAGAGGCCTCGCTGCTGACAGGAGGGACAGCAGGCAGTGACAGGCCCGGGGCTGACAGGCTCCCCCTCCCCTACGGGGCGCTCGACTGCCACACCCAGCTGACATAGAACCTTTGTAAGAATGCCCGGACCCGTGGTGCGGATGTGGGCACTCTGCGGGTGACAGGGACCCAGCAGGACTTGGTGTCAGCTCAGCAATTTCTCAGTTCCCCAAAGAAGCTGAATTCTGCAAATTGCTGCTTTTGCTCTTGAAATGATGTCATCAGGTGGGTGTCTTGGTGTAATAAACTGAAAACCAGAACAGAAATGCTGAAATATTCCCATGATATGCATGGTCTCTGCACCAAACCACCATGACTTAGCCTAAGTAGATCTACCGCTTATTCTTTTTTGCTGCCTGCAGATTGTGGATGTAGAGTATAAAAACGGTCCTTCTGGAGAGATCTTTGCATTTTAGGCTTAGTTCTAAGTGTCTCAAGTAGTCAGGGTTTTGCTTGGCCCTAATCCATAAGGTCTGATGGCTTTACTCCCCATCTCCAGATGAATGTGGTAGAAAATATAAATCAAGGAAACGTCCTTTGGCCTTGCCTTGCCTTGCCTTGCCTTATTTCCTTCTCATCCTGTTCTCTGTCCCAGCCTCTCTCACTAACCCCTCGTCTGGCTGCATGTCTCTTCTTTCCTCTCTCCTTTTCTCAAACTCTCCTGCTTCCTGGTTCTTGTCTTTCAATTACTCCATTTCAGTCCTGCAGCCCGGCACTAGTTTTTCCTCTTCCCTCCCTTTGTCTTGCTCCCTTCGCTTTCTCCCTCTGTTCCATATCCTTCTTCCCAACTTGTCTCTTGGAGACTTTTGGCCACTTTGGACCCAAGTCTGGGGATGTTTTTGAAACTTTTCAGAGGCCTCGCTTCTGACAGGAGGGACAGCAGGCAGTGACAGGCCCGGGGCTGACAGGCTCCCCCTCCCCTAGGGGGCGCTCGGTTGCCACACCCAGCTGACATAGAACCTTTGTCACAATGCCCGCTACCGTGGTGAGGATGCGGGCACTCTGCGGGTGACAGGGACCCAGCAGGACTTGGTGTCAGCTCAGCAATTTCTCAGTTCCCCAAAGAAGCTGAATTCTGCAAACTGCTGCTTTTGCTCTTGGAATGATGTCATCAGGTGGGTGTTTTAGTGTAATAAACTGAAAACCAGAATAGAAATGCTGAAATATTCCCATGATATGCATGGTCTCTGCACCAAACCACCATGACTCAGCCTGAGTAGATCTGCCACTTATTCTTTTGTACTGTCAGCAGATTGTGGAAGTACAGGATAAAAACCATCCTTCTGGAGAGATCTTTGCATTTTAAGCTTAGTCTAAGTGTCTCAAGTAGCCGGGTTTTTGTTTGGGCCTAATCCATCAGGTCTGATGGCTTTCCTCCTCGTCTCCAGATGAATGTGGTAGAAAATATAAATCAGGGAAAGGTCCTTTGGCGTAGCCTTGCCTTGTCTTGCCTTATTTCCTTCTAATCCTGTTCTCTGTCCCAGCCTCTCGCACTAACCCCTCCTCTGGCTGCATGTCTCTTCTTTCCTCTCTCCTTTTCTCAATCTCTCCTGCTTCCTGGTTCTTGTCTTTCAATTCCTCCATTTCAGTCCTGCAGCCCGGCACTAGTTTTCCTCTTCCCTCCCTTTGGTCTTCTCCCTTCGCTTTCTCCCTCTGTTCCATATCCTTCTTCCCAACTTGTCTCTTGTAGACTTTTGGCCACGCTAGGACCCAAGTCTGGGGATGTTTTTGAAACTTTTCAGAGGCCTCGCTGCTGACAGGGGGGACAGCAGGCAGTGACAGACCCGGGGCTGACAGACTGCCCCTCCCCTACGGGGCGCTCGGCTGCCACACCCAGCTGACATAGAACCTTTGTAAGAATGCCCGGACCCGTGGTGAGGATGCGGGCACTCTGCGGGTGACAGGGACCCAGCAGGACTTGGTGCCAGCTCAGCAATTTCTCAGTTCCCCAAAGAAGCTGAATTCTGCAAATTGCTGCTTTTGCTCTTGAAATGATGTCATCAGGTGGGTGTCTTGGTGTAATAAACTGAAAACCAGAGCAGAAATGCTGAAATATTCCCATGATATGCATGGTCTCTGCACCAAACTACCATGACTCAGGCTAAGTAGATCTACCGCTTATTCTTTTTTGCTGCCTGCAGATTGTGGATGTAGAGTATAAAAACCGTCCTTCTGGAGAGATCTTTGCATTTTAGGCTTAGTTCTAAGTGTCTCAAGTAGTCAGGGTTTTGCTTGGCCCTAATCCATAAGGTCTGATGGCTTCCTCCCCATCTCCAGATGAATGTGGTAGAAAATATAAATCAAGGAAATGTCCTTTGGCCTTGCCTTGCCTTGCCTTGCCTTATTTCCTTCTCATCCTGTTCTCTGTCCCAGCCTCTCTCACTAACCCCTCGTCTGGCTGCATGTCTCTTCTTTCCTCTCTCCTTTTCTCAAACTCTCCTGCTTCCTGGTTCTTCTCTTTCAATTCCTCCATTTCAGTCCTGCAGCCCGGCACTAGTTTTTCCTCTTCCCTCCCTTTGTCTTGCTCCCTTTGCTTTCTCCCTCTGTTCCATATCCTTCTTCCCAACTTGTCTCTTGGAGACTTTTGGCCACTTTGGACCCAAGTCTGGGGATGCTTTTGAAACTTTTCAGAGGCCTCGCTTCTGACAGGAGGGACAGCAGGCAGTGACAGGCCCGGGGCTGACAGGCTCCCCCTCCCCTAGGGGGCGCTCGGCTGCCACACCCAGCTGACATAGAACCTTTGTCACAATGCCCGCTACCGTGGTGAGGATGCGGGCACTCTGCGGGTGACAGGGACCCAGCAGGACTTGGTGTCAGCTCAGCAATTTCTCAGTTCCCCAAAGAAGCTGAATTCTGCAAACTGCTGCTTTTGCTCTTGGAATGATGTCATCAGGTGGGTGTTTTAGTGTAATAAACTGAAAAACAGAATAGAAATGCTGAAATATTCCCATGATATGCATGGTCTCTGCACCAAACCACCATGACTCAGCCTGAGTAGATCTGCCACTTATTCTTTTGTACTGTCAGCAGATTGTGGAAGTACAGGATAAAAACCATCCTTCTGGAGAGATCTTTGCATTTTAAGCTTAGTCTAAGTGTCTCAAGTAGCCGGGTTTTTGTTTGGGCCTAATCCATCAGGTCTGATGGCTTTCCTCCTCGTCTCCAGATGAATGTGGTAGAAAATATAAATCAGGGAAAGGTCCTTTGGCGTAGCCTTGCCTTGTCTTGCCTTATTTCCTTCTAATCCTGTTCTCTGTCCCAGCCTCTCGCACTAACCCCTCGTCTGGCTGCATGTCTCTTCTTTCCTCTCTCCTTTTCTCAATCTCTCCTGCTTCCTGACTCTTGTCTTTCAATTCCTCCATTTCAGTCCTGCAGCCCGGCACTACTTTTCCTCTTCCCTCCCTTTGGTCTGCTCCCTTCGCTTTCTCCCTCTGTTCCATATCCTTCTTCCCAACTTGTCTCTTGTAGACTTTTGGCCACTTTGGACCCAAGTCTGGGGATGTTTTTGAAACTTTTCAGAGGCCTCGCTGCTGACAGGAGGGACAGCAGGCAGTGACAGGCCCGGGGCTGACAGGCTCCCCCTCCCCTACGGGGCGCTCGACTGCCACACCCAGCTGACATAGAACCTTTGTAAGAATGCCCGGACCCGTGGTGAGGATGCGGGCACTCTGCGGGTGACAGGGACCCAGCAGGACTTGGTGCCAGCTCAGCAATTTCTCAGTTCCCCAAAGAAGCTGAATTCTGCAAATTGCTGCTTTTGCTCTTGAAATGATGTCATCAGGTGGGTGTCTTGGTGTAATAAACTGAAAACCAGAGCAGAAATGCTGAAATATTCCCATGATATGCATGGTCTCTGCACCAAACTACCATGACTCAGGCTAAGTAGATCTACCGCTTATTCTTTTTTGCTGCCTGCAGATTGTAGATGTAGAGTATAAAAACCGTCCTTCTGGAGAGATCTTTGCATTTTAGGCTTAGTTCTAAGTGTCTCAAGTAGTCAGGGTTTTGCTTGGCCCTAATCCATAAGGTCTGATGGCTTTCCTCCCCATCTCCAGATGAATGTGGTAGAAAATATAAATCAAGGAAACGTCCTTTGGCCTTGCCTTGCCTTGCCTTGCCTTATTTCCTTCTCATCCTGTTCTCTGACCCAGCCTCTCTCACTAACCCCTCGTCTGGCTGCATGTCTCTTCTTTCCTCTCTCCTTTTCTCAAACTCTCCTGCTTCCTGGTTCTTCTCTTTCAATTCCTCCATTTCAGTCCTGCAGCCCGGCACTAGTTTTTCCTCTTCCCTCCCTTTGTCTTGCTCCCTTCGCTTTCTCCCTCTGTTCCATATCCTTCTTCCCAACTTGTCTCTTGGAGACTTTTGGCCACTTTGGACCCAAGTCTGGGGATGCTTTTGAAACTTTTCAGAGGCCTCGCTTCTGACAGGAGGGACAGCAGGCAGTGACAGGCCCGGGGCTGACAGGCTCCCCCTCCCCTAGGGGGCGCTCGGCTGCCACACCCAGCTGACATAGAACCTTTGTCACAATGCCCGCTACCGTGGTGAGGATGCGGGCACTCTGCGGGTGACAGGGACCCAGCAGGACTTGGTGTCAGCTCAGCAATTTCTCAGTTCCCCAAAGAAGCTGAATTCTGCAAACTGCTGCTTTTGCTCTTGGAATGATGTCATCAGGTGGGTGTTTTAGTGTAATAAACTGAAAACCAGAATAGAAATGCTGAAATATTCCCATGATATGCATGGTCTCTGCACCAAACCACCATGACTCAGCCTGAGTAGATCTGCCACTTATTCTTTTGTACTGTCAGCAGATTGTGGAAGTACAGGATAAAAAACATCCTTATGGAGAGATCTTTGCATTTTAAGCTTAGTCTAAGTGTCTCAAGTAGCCGGGTTTTTGTTTGGGCCTAATCCATCAGGTCTGATGGCTTTCCTCCTCGTCTCCAGATGAATGTGGTAGAAAATATAAATCAGGGAAAGGTCCTTTGGCGTAGCCTTGCCTTGTCTTGCCTTATTTCCTTCTAATCCTGTTCTCTGTCCCAGCCTCTCGCACTAACCCCTCGTCTGGCTGCATGTCTCTTCTTTCCTCTCTCCTTTTCTCAATCTCTCCTGCTTCCTGGTTCTTGTCTTTCAATTCCTCCATTTCAGTCCTGCAGCCCGGCACTAGTTTTCCTCTTCCCTCCCTTTGGTCTGCTCCCTTCGCTTTCTCCCTCTGTTCCATATCCTTCTTCCCAACTTGTCTCTTGTAGACTTTTGGCCACGCTAGGACCCAAGTCTGGGGATGTTTTTGAAACTTTTCAGAGGCCTCGCTGCTGACAGGGGGGACAGCAGGCAGTGACAGACCCGGGGCTGACAGACTGCCCCTCCCCTAGGGGGCGCTCGGCTGCCACACCCAGCTGACATAGAACCTTTGTCACAATGCCTGCTACCGTGGTGAGGATGCGGGTACTCTGCAGGTGACAGGGACCCAGCAGGACTTGGTGTCAGCTCAGCAATTTCTCAGTTCCCCAAAGAAGCTGAATTCTGCAAATTGCTGCTTTTGCTCTTGAAATGATGTCATCAGGTGGGTGTCTTGGTGTAATAAACTGAAAACCAGAACAGAAATGCTGAAATATTCCCATGATATGCATGATCTCTGCACCAAAGCACCATGACTCAGCCTAATTAGATCTGCCACTTATTCTTCTGTACTGCCAGCAGATTGTAAAAGTACAGTATGAAAAACATCCTTCTGGAGAGATCGTTGCGTTTTAGGCTTAGTCTAAGTGTCTCAAGTAGCCGGGGTTTTTATTTGGGCCTAATCCATCAGGTCTGATGGCTTTCTTCCTCGTTTCAAGATGAATGTGGTAGAAAATATAAATCAAGGAAACATCCTTTGGCCTTGCCTTGCCTTGTCTTGCCTTATTTCCTTCTAATCCTGTTCTCTGTTCCAGCCTCTCTCACTAACCCCTCCTCTGGCTGCATGTCTCTTCTTTCCTCTCTCCTTTTCTCAAACTCTCCTGCTTCCTGACTCTTGTCTTTCAATTCCTCCATTTCAGTCCTGCAGCCCGGCACTAGTTTTCCTCTTCCCTCCCTTTGGTCTGCTCCCTTCGCTTTCTCCCTCTGTTCCATATCCTTCTTCCCGACTTGTCTCTTGGAGACTTTTGGCCATGCTGGACCCAAGTCTGGGGATGTTTTTGGAACTTTTCAGAGGCCTCGCTGCTGACAGGGGGGACAGCAACAGTGACAGGCCCGGGGCTGACAGACTCCCCCTCCCCTAGGAGGCGCTCGGCTGCCACACCCAGCTGACACAGAACCTTTGTCACAATGCCCGCTACCGTGGTGAGGATGCGGGCACTCTGCAGGTAAAGGGGACATGGCAGGACTTGGTGTCAGCTCAGCAATTTCTCAGTTCCCTAAAGAAGCTGAATTCTGCAAACTGCTGCTTTTGCTCTTGGAATGATGTCATCAGGTCGGTGTTTTAGTGTAATACACTGAAAACCAGAATAGAAATGCTGAAATATTCCCATGATATGCATGGTCTCTGCACCAAACCACCATGACTCAGCCTGAGTAGATCTGCCGCTTATTCTTTTGTACTGTCAGCAGATTGTGGAAGTACAGGATAAAAACCATCCTTATGGAGAGATCTTTGCATTTTAAGCTTAGTCTAAGTGTCTCAAGTAGCCGGGGTTTTTGTTTGGGCCTAATCCATCAGGTCTGATGGCTTTCCTCCTCGTCTCCAGATGAATGTGGTAGAAAATATAAATCAGGGAAAGGTCCTTTGGCGTAGCCTTGCCTTGTCTTGCCTTATTTCCTTCTAATCCTGTTCTCTGTTCCAGCCTCTCTCACTAACCCCTCCTCTGGCTGCATGTCTCTTCTTTCCTCTCTCCTTTCCACAAACTCTCCTGCTTCCTGACTCTTGTCTTTCAATTCCTCCATTTCAGTCCTGCAGCCCAGCACTAGATTTTCCTCTTCCCTCCCTTTGTCTTGCTCCCTTCGCTTTCTCCCTCTGTTCCATATCCTTCTTCCCAACTTGTCTCTTGGAGACTTTTGGCCACTTTGGACCCAAGTCTGGGGATGTTTTTGAAACTTTTCAGAGGCCTCGCTACTGACAGGAGGGACAGCAGGCAGTGACAGGCCCGGGGCTGACAGGCTCCCCCTCCCCTACGGGGCGCTCGACTGCCACACCCAGCTGACATAGAACCTTTGTCACAATGCCCGCTACCGTGGTGAGGATGCGGGCACTCTGCGGGTGACAGGGACCCAGCAGGACTTGGTGCCAGCTCAGCAATTTCTCAGTTCCCCAAAGAAGCTGAATTCTGCAAATTGCTGCTTTTGCTCTTGAAATGATGTCATCAGGTGGGTGTCTTGGTGTAATAAACTGAAAACCAGAGCAGAAATGCTGAAATATTCCCATGATATGCATGGTCTCTGCACCAAACTACCATGACTCAGGCTAAGTAGATCTACCGCTTATTCTTTTTTGCTGCCTGCAGATTGTGGATGTAGAGTATAAAAACCGTCCTTCTGGAGAGATCTTTGCATTTTAGGCTTAGTTCTAAGTGTCTCAAGTAGTCAGGGTTTTGCTTGGCCCTAATCCATAAGGTCTGATGGCTTTCCTCCCCATCTCCAGATGAATGTGGTAGAAAATATAAATCAAGGAAACGTCCTTTGGCCTTGCCTTGCCTTGCCTTGCCTTATTTCCTTCTCATCCTGTTCTCTGTCCCAGCCTCTCTCACTAACCCCTCGTCTGGCTGCATGTCTTTTCTTTCCTCTCTCCTTTTCTCAAACTCTCCTGCTTCCTGGTTCTTCTCTTTCAATTCCTCCATTTCAGTCCTGCAGCCCGGCACTAGTTTTTCCTCTTCCCTCCCTTTGTCTTGCTCCCTTTGCTTTCTCCCTCTGTTCCATATCCTTCTTCCCAACTTGTCTCTTGGAGACTTTTGGCCACTTTGGACCCAAGTCTGGGGATGTTTTTGAAACTTTTCAGAGGCCTCGCTTCTGACAGGAGGGACAGCAGGCAGTGACAGGCCCGGGGCTGACAGGCTCCCCCTCCCCTATGGGGCGCTCGGCTGCCACACCCAGCTGACATAGAACCTTTGTCACAATGCCCGCTACCGTGGTGAGGATGCGGGCACTCTGCGGGTGACAGGGACCCAGCAGGACTTGGTGTCAGCTCAGCAATTTCTCAGTTCCCCAAAGAAGCTGAATTCTGTAAACTGCTGCTTTTGCTCTTGGAATGATGTCATCAGGTGGGTGTTTTAGTGTAATAAACTGAAAACCAGAGCAGAAATGCTGAAATATTCCCATGATATGCATGGTCTCTGCACCAAACCACCATGACTCAGCCTGAGTAGATCTGCCACTTATTCTTTTGTACTGTCAGCAGATTGTGGAAGTACAGGATAAAAAACATCCTTATGGAGAGATCTTTGCATTTTAAGCTTAGTCTAAGCGTCTCAAGTAGCCGGGTTTTTGTTTGGGCCTAATCCATCAGGTCTGATGGCTTTCCTCCTCATCTCCAGATGAATGTGGTAGAAAATATAAATCAGGGAAACGTCCTTTGGCGTAGCCTTTCCTTGTCTTGCCTTATTTCCTTCTAATCCTGTTCTCTGTCCCAGCCTCTCGCACTAACCCCTCGTCTGGCTGCATGTCTCTTCTTTCCTCTCTCCTTTTCTCAGACTCTCCTGCTTCCTGGTTCTTGTCTTTCAATTCCTCCATTTCAGTCCTGCAGCCCGGCACTAGATTTTCCTCTTCCCTCCCTTTGTCTTGCTCCCTTCACTTTCTCCCTCTGTTCCATATCCTTCTTCCCAACTTGTCTCTTGGAGACTTTTGGCCACGCTGGACCCAAGTCTGGGGATGTTTTTGAAACTTTTCAGAGGCCTCGCTGCTGACAGGAGGGACAGCAGGCAGTGACAGGCCCGGGGCTGACAGGCTCCCCCTCCCCTAGGGGGCGCTCGACTGCCACACCCAGCTGACATAGAACCTTTGTCACAATGCCCGCTACCGTGGTGAGGATGCGGGCACTCTGCGGGTGCCAGGGACCTAGCAGGACTTGGTGCCAGCTCAGCAATTTCTCAGTTCCCCAAAGAAGCTGAATTCTGCAAATTGCTGCTTTTGCTCTTGAAATGATGTCATCAGGTGGGTGTCTTGGTGTAATAAACTGAAAACCAGAGCAGAAATGCTGAAATATTCCCATGATATGCATGGTCTCTGCACCAAACCACCATGACTCAGCCTAAGTAGATCTACCGCTTATTCTTTTGTACTGTCAGCAGATTGTGGAAGTACAGGATAAAAACCATCCTTATGGAGAGATCTTTGCATTTTAAGCTTAGTCTAAGTGTCTCAAGTAGCCGGGGTTTTTGTTTGGGCCTAATCCATCAGGTCTGATGGCTTTCCTCCTCGTCTCCAGATGAATGTGGTAGAAAATATAAATCAGGGAAAGGTCCTTTGGCGTAGCCTTGCCTTGTCTTGCCTTATTTCCTTCTAATCCTGTTCTCTGTCCCAGCCTCTCGCACTAACCCCTCGTCTGGCTGCATGTCTCTTCTTTCCTCTCTCCTTTTCTCAAACTCTCCTGCTTCCTGGTTCTTGTCTTTCAATTCCTCCATTTCAGTCCTGCAGCCCGGCACTAGTTTTCCTCTTCCCTCCCTTTGGTCTGCTCCCTTCGCTTTCTCCCTCTGTTCCATATCCTTCTTCCCAACTTGTCTCTTGTAGACTTTTGGCCACGCTGGACCCAAGTCTGGGGATGTTTTTGAAACTTTTCAGAGGCCTCGCTGCTGACAGGGGGGACAGCAACAGTGACAGACCCGGGGCTGACAGACTGCCCCTCCCCTAGGGGGCGCTCGGCTGCCACACCCAGCTGACATAGAACCTTTGTCACAATGCCTGCTACCGTGGTGAGGATGCGGGCACTCTGCGGGTGACAGGGACCCAGCAGGACTTGGTGTCAGCTCAGCAATTTCTCAGTTCCCCAAAGAAGCTGAATTCTGCAAATTGCTGCTTTTGCTCTTGAAATGATGTCATCAGGTGGGTGTCTTGGTGTAATAAACTGAAAACCAGAGCAGAAATGCTGAAATATTCCCATGATATGCATGGTCTCTGCACCAAACTACCATGACTCAGCCTAAGTAGATCTACCGCTTATTCTTTTTTGCTGCCTGCAGATTGTGGATGTAGAGTATAAAAACCGTCCTTCTGGAGAGATCTTTGCATTTTAGGCTTAGTCTAAGTGTCTCAAGTAGTCAGGGTTTTGCTTGGCCCTAATCCATAAGGTCTGATGCCTTTCCTCCCCATCTCCAGATGAATGTGGTAGAAAATATAAATCAAGGAAACGTCCTTTGGCCTTGCCTTGCCTTGCCTTGCCTTATTTCCTTCTCATCCTCTTCTGTCATGGGAATATTTCAGCATTTCTGCTCTGGTTTTCAGGGCCTGTCACTGCCTGCTATCCCTCCTGTCAGCAGCGAGGCCTCTGAAAAGTTTCAAAAACATCCCCAGACTTGGGTCCAGCGTGGCCAAAAGTCTCCAAGAGACAAGTTGGGAAGAAGGATATGGAACAGAGGGAGAAAGTGAAGGGAGCAAGACAAAGGGAGGGAAGAGGAAAATCTAGTGCCGGGCTGCAGGACTGAAATGGAGGAATTGAAAGACAAGAACCAGGAAGCAGGAGAGTTTGAGAAAAGGAGAGAGGAAAGAAGAGACATGCAGCCAGACGAGGGGTTAGTGAGAGAGGCTGGGACAGAGAACAGGATGAGAAGGAAATAAGGCAAGGCAAGGCAAGGCAAGGCCAAAGGACGTTTCCTTGATTTATATTTTCTACCACATTCATCTGGAGATGGGGAGTAAAGCCATCAGACCTTATGGATTAGGGCCAAGCAAAACCCTGACTACTTGAGACACTTAGAACTAAGCCTAAAATGCAAAGATCTCTCCAGAAGGACGGTTTTTATACTCTACATCCACAATCTGCAGGCAGCAAAAAAGAATAAGCGGTAGATCTACTTAGCCTGAGTCATGGTAGTTTGGTGCAGAGACCATGCATATCATGGGAATATTTCAGCATTTCTGCTCTGGTTTTCAGTTTATTACACCAAGACACCCACCTGATGACATCATTTCAAGAGCAAAAGCAGCAATTTGCAGAATTCAGCTTCTTTGGGGAACTGAGAAATTGCTGAGCTGGCACCAAGTCCTGCTGGGTCCCTGTCACCCGCAGAGTGCCCGCATCCTCACCACGGGTCCGGGCATTCTTACAAAGGTTCTATGTCAGCTGGGTGTGGCAGTCGAGCGCCCCGTAGGGGAGGGGGAGCCTGTCAGCCCCGGGCCTGTCACTGCCTGCTGTCCCTCCTGTCAGCAGCGAGGCCTCTGAAAAGTTTCAAAAACATCCCCAGACTTGGGTCCAAAGTGGCCAAAAGTCTACAAGAAACAAGTTGGGAAGAAGGATATGGAACAGAGGGAGAAAGCGAAGGGAGCAGACCAAAGGGAGGGAAGAGGAAAACTAGTGCCGGGCTGCAGGACTGAAATGGAGGAATTGAAAGACAAGAACCAGGAAGCAGGAGAGATTGAGAAAAGGAGAGAGGAAAGAAGAGACATGCAGCCAGAGGAGGGGTTAGTGCGAGAGGCTGGAACAGAGAACAGGATTAGAAGGAAATAAGGCAAGACAAGGAAAGGCTACACCAAAGGACGTTTCCCTGATTTATATTTTCTACCACATTCATCTGGAGACGAGGAGGAAAGCCATCAGACCTGATGGATTAGGCCCAAACAAAAACCCGGCTACTTGAGACACTTAGACTAAGCTTAAAATGCAAAGATCTCTCCATAAGGATGTTTTTTATCCTGTACTTCCACAATCTGCTGACAGTACAAAAGAATAAGTGGCAGATCTACTCAGGCTGAGTCATGGTGGTTTGGTGCAGAGACCATGCATATCATGGGAATATTTCAGCATTTCTGCTCTGGTTTTCAGTTTATTACACTAAAACACCCACCTGATGACATCATTCCAAGAGCAAAAGCAGCAGTTTACAGAATTCAGCTTCTTTGGGGAACTGAGAAATTGCTGAGCTGACACCAAGTCCTGCTGGGTCCCTGTCACCCGCAGAGTGCCCGCATCCTCACCACGGTAGCGGGCATTGTGACAAAGGTTCTATGTCAGCTGGGTGTGGCAGCCGAGCGCCCCCTAGGGGAGGGGGAGCCTGTCAGCTCCGGGCCTGTCACTGCCTGCTGTCCCTCCTGTCAGAAGCGAGGCCTCTGAAAAGTTTCAAAAACATCCCCAGACTTGGGTCCAAAGTGGCCAAAAGTCTCCAAGAGACAAGTTGGGAAGAAGGATATGGAACAGAGGGAGAAAGCGAAGGGAGCAAGACAAAGGGAGGGAAGAGGAAAAACTAGTGCCGGGCTGCAGGACTGAAATGGAGGAAATGAAAGAGAAGAACCAGGAAGCAGGAGAGTTTGAGAAAAGGAGAGAGGAAAGAAAAGACATGCAGCCAGACGAGGGGTTAGTGAGAGAGGCTCGGACAGAGAACAGGATGAGAAGGAAATAAGGCAAGGCAAGGCAAGGCAAGGCCAAAGGACGTTTCCTTGATTTATATTTTCTACCACATTCATCTGGAGATGGGGAGGAAAGCCATCAGACCTTATGGATTAGGGCCAAGCAAAACCCTGACTACTTGAGACACTTAGAACTAAGCCTAAAATGCAAAGATCTCTCCAGAAGGACGGTTTTTATACTCTACATCCACAATCTGCAGGCAGCAAAAAAGAATAAGCGGTAGATCTACTTAGCCTGAGTCATGGTAGTTTGGTGCAGAGACCATGCATATCATGGGAATATTTCAGCATTTCTGCTCTGGTTTTCAGTTTATTACACCAAGACACCCACCTGATGACATCATTTCAAGAGCAAAAGCAGCAATTTGCAGAATTCAGCTTCTTTGGGGAACTGAGAAATTGCTGAGCTGGCACCAAGTCCTGCTGGGTCCCTGTCACCCGCAGAGTGCCCGCATCCTCACCACGGTAGCGGGCATTGTGACAAAGGTTCTATGTCAGCTGGGTGTGGCAGTCGAGCGCCCCGTAGGGGAGGGGGAGTCTGTCAGCCCCGGGCCTGTCACTGTTGCTGTCCCCCCTGTCAGCAGCGAGGCCTCTGAAAAGTTCCAAAAACATCCCCAGACTTGGGTCCAGCATGGCCAAAAGTCTCCAAGAGACAAGTTGGGAAGAAGGATATGGAACAGAGGGAGAAAGCGAAGGGATCAGACCAAAGGGAGAGAAGAGGAAAACTAGTGCCGGGCTGCAGGACTGAAATGGAGGAATTGAAAGACAAGAGTCAGGAAGCAGGAGAGTTTGAGAAAAGGAGAGAGGAAAGAAGAGACATGCAGCCAGAGGAGGGGTTAGTGAGAGAGGCTGGAACAGAGAACAGGATTAGAAGGAAATAAGGCAAGACAAGGCAAGGCAAGGCCAAAGGATGTTTCCTTGATTTATATTTTCTACCAGATTCATCTTGAAACGAGGAAGAAAGCCATCAGACCTTATGGATTAGGCCCAAATAAAAACCCCGGCTACTTGAGACACTTAGACTAAGCCTAAAACGCAACGATCTCTCCAGAAGGATGTTTTTCATACTGTACTTTTACAATCTGCTGGCAGTACAGAAGAATAAGTGGCAGATCTAATTAGGCTGAGTCATGGTGCTTTGGTGCAGAGATCATGCATATCATGGGAATATTTCAGCATTTCTGTTCTGGTTTTCAGTTTATTACACCAAGACACCCACCTGATGACATCATTTCAAGAGCAAAAGCAGCAATTTGCAGAATTCAGCTTCTTTGGGGAACTGAGAAATTGCTGAGCTGACACCAAGTCCTGCTGGGTCCCTGTCACCCGCAGAGTGCCCTCATCCTCACCACGGTAGCAGGCATTGTGACAAAGGTTCTATGTCAGCTGGGTGTGGCAGCCGAGCGCCCCCTAGGGGAGGGGGAGCCTGTCAGCCCCGGGCCTGTCACTGCCTGCTGTCCCTCCTGTCAGAAGCGAGGCCTCTGAAAAGTTTCAAAAGCATCCCCAGACGTGGGTCCAAAGTGGCCAAAAGTCTCCAAGAGACAAGTTGGGAAGAAGGATATGGAACAGAGGGAGAAAGCGAAGGGAGCAAGACAAAGGGAGGGAAGAGGAAAAACTAGTGCCGGGCTGCAGGACTGAAATGGAGGAATTGAAAGAGAAGAACCAGGAAGCAGGAGAGTTTGAGAAAAGGAGAGAGGAAAGAAGAGACATGCAGCCAGAGGAGGGGTTAGTGAGAGAGGCTGGGTCAGAGAACAGGATGAGAAGGAAATAAGGCAAGGCAAGGCAAGGCAAGGCCAAAGGACGTTTCCTTGATTTATATTTTCTACCACATTCATCTGGAGATGGGGAGGAAAGCCATCAGACCTTATGGATTAGGGCCAAGCAAAACCCTGACTACTTGAGACACTTAGAACTAAGCCTAAAATGCAAAGATCTCTCCAGAAGGACGGTTTTTATACTCTACATCCACAATCTGCAGGCAGCAAAAAAGAATAAGCGGTAGATCTACTTAGCCTGAGTCATGGTAGTTTGGTGCAGAGACCATGCATATCATGGGAATATTTCAGCATTTCTGCTCTGGTTTTCAGTTTATTACACCAAGACACCCACCTGATGACATCATTTCAAGAGCAAAAGCAGCAATTTGCAGAATTCAGCTTCTTTGGGGAACTGAGAAATTGCTGAGCTGGCACCAAGTCCTGCTGGGTCCCTGTCACCCGCAGAGTGCCCGCATCCTCACCACGGTAGCGGGCATTGTGACAAAGGTTCTATGTCAGCTGGGTGTGGCAGTCGAGCGCCCCGTAGGGGAGGGGGAGTCTGTCAGCCCCGGGCCTGTCACTGTTGCTGTCCCCCCTGTCAGCAGCGAGGCCTCTGAAAAGTTCCAAAAACATCCCCAGACTTGGGTCCAGCATGGCCAAAAGTCTCCAAGAGACAAGTCGGGAAGAAGGATATGGAACAGAGGGAGAAAGCGAAGGGATCAGACCAAAGGGAGAGAAGAGGAAAACTAGTGCCGGGCTGCAGGACTGAAATGGAGGAATTGAAAGACAAGAGTCAGGAAGCAGGAGAGTTTGAGAAAAGGAGAGAGGAAAGAAGAGACATGCAGCCAGAGGAGGGGTTAGTGAGAGAGGCTGGAACAGAGAACAGGATTAGAAGGAAATAAGGCAAGACAAGGCAAGGCAAGGCCAAAGGATGTTTCCTTGATTTATATTTTCTACCAGATTCATCTTGAAACGAGGAAGAAAGCCATCAGACCTTATGGATTAGGCCCAAATAAAAACCCCGGCTACTTGAGACACTTAGACTAAGCCTAAAACGCAACGATCTCTCCAGAAGGATGTTTTTCATACTGTACTTTTACAATCTGCTGGCAGTACAGAAGAATAAGTGGCAGATCTAATTAGGCTGAGTCATGGTGCTTTGGTGCAGAGATCATGCATATCATGGGAATATTTCAGCATTTCTGTTCTGGTTTTCAGTTTATTACACCAAGACACCCACCTGATGACATCATTTCAAGAGCAAAAGCAGCAATTTGCAGAATTCAGCTTCTTTGGGGAACTGAGAAATTGCTGAGCTGACACCAAGTCCTGCTGGGTCCCTGTCACCCGCAGAGTGCCCTCATCCTCACCACGGTAGCAGGCATTGTGACAAAGGTTCTATGTCAGCTGGGTGTGGCAGCCGAGCGCCCCCTAGGGGAGGGGGAGCCTGTCAGCCCCGGGCCTGTCACTGCCTGCTGTCCCTCCTGTCAGAAGCGAGGCCTCTGAAAAGTTTCAAAAGCATCCCCAGACGTGGGTCCAAAGTGGCCAAAAGTCTCCAAGAGACAAGTTGGGAAGAAGGATATGGAACAGAGGGAGAAAGCGAAGGGAGCAAGACAAAGGGAGGGAAGAGGAAAAACTAGTGCCGGGCTGCAGGACTGAAATGGAGGAATTGAAAGAGAAGAACCAGGAAGCAGGAGAGTTTGAGAAAAGGAGAGAGGAAAGAAGAGACATGCAGCCAGAGGAGGGGTTAGTGAGAGAGGCTGGGTCAGAGAACAGGATGAGAAGGAAATAAGGCAAGGCAAGGCAAGGCAAGGCCAAAGGACGTTTCCTTGATTTATATTTTCTACCACATTCATCTGGAGATGGGGAGGAAAGCCATCAGACCTTATGGATTAGGGCCAAGCAAAACCCTGACTACTTGAGACACTTAGAACTAAGCCTAAAATGCAAAGATCTCTCCAGAAGGACGGTTTTTATACTCTACATCCACAATCTGCAGGCAGCAAAAAAGAATAAGCGGTAGATCTACTTAGCCTGAGTCATGGTAGTTTGGTGCAGAGACCATGCATATCATGGGAATATTTCAGCATTTCTGCTCTGGTTTTCAGTTTATTACACCAAGACACCCACCTGATGACATCATTTCAAGAGCAAAAGCAGCAATTTGCAGAATTCAGCTTCTTTGGGGAACTGAGAAATTGCTGAGCTGGCACCAAGTCCTGCTGGGTCCCTGTCACCCGCAGAGTGCCCGCATCCTCACCACGGGTCCGGGCATTCTTACAAAGGTTCTATGTCAGCTGGGTGTGGCAGTCGAGCGCCCCGTAGGGGAGGGGGAGCCTGTCAGCCCCGGGCCTGTCACTGCCTGCTGTCCCTCCTGTCAGCAGCGAGGCCTCTGAAAAGTTTCAAAAACATCCCCAGACTTGGGTCCAAAGTGGCCAAAAGTCTCCAAGAGACAAGTTGGGAAGAAGGATATGGAACAGAGGGAGAAAGCGAAGGGAGCAGACCAAAGGGAGGGAAGAGGAAAACTAGTGCCGGGCTGCAGGACTGAAATGGAGGAATTGAAAGACAAGAACCAGGAAGCAGGAGAGATTGAGAAAAGGAGAGAGGAAAGAAGAGACATGCAGCCAGACGAGGGGTTAGTGCGAGAGGCTGGGACAGAGAACAGGATTAGAAGGAAATAAGGCAAGACAAGGCAAGGCTACGCCAAAGGACGTTTACCTGATTTATATTTTCTACCACATTCATCTGGAGACGAGGAGGAAAGCCATCAGACCTGATGGATTAGGCCCAAACAAAAACCCGGCTACTTGAGACACTTAGACTAAGCTTAAAATGCAAAGATCTCTCCAGAAGGATGGTTTTTATCCTGTACTTCCACAATCTGCTGACAGTACAAAAGAATAAGTGGCAGATCTACTCAGGCTGAGTCATGGTGGTTTGGTGCAGAGACCATGCATATCATGGGAATATTTCAGCATTTCTATTCTGGTTTTCAGTTTATTACACTAAAACACCCACCTGATGACATCATTCCAAGAGCAAAAGCAGCAGTTTGCAGAATTCAGCTTCTTTGGGGAACTGAGAAATTGCTGAGCTGACACCAAGTCCTGCTGGGTCCCTGTCACCCGCAGAGTGCCCGCATCCTCACCACGGTAGCGGGCATTGTGACAAAGGTTCTATGTCAGCTGGGTGTGGCAGCCGAGCGCCCCCTAGGGGAGGGGGAGCCTGTCAGCCCCGGGCCTGTCACTGCCTGCTGTCTCTCCTGTCAGAAGCGAGGCCTCTGAAAAGTTTCAAAAGCATCCCCAGACTTGGGTCCAAAGTGGCCAAAAGTCTCCAAGAGACAAGTTGGGAAGAAGGATATGGAACAGAGGGAGAAAGCGAAGGGAGCAAGACAAAGGGAGGGAAGAGGAAAAACTAGTGCCGGGCTGCAGGACTGAAATGGAGGAATTGAAAGAGAAGAACCAGGAAGCAGGAGAGTTTGAGAAAAGGAGAGAGGAAAGAAGAGACATGCAGCCAGACGAGGGGTTAGTGAGAGAGGCTGGGACAGAGAACAGGATGAGAAGGAAATAAGGCAAGGCAAGGCAAGGCAAGGCCAAAGGACATTTCCTTGATTTATATTTTCTACCACATTCATCTGGAGATGGGGAGGAAAGCCATCAGACCTTATGGATTAGGGCCAAGCAAAACCCTGACTACTTGAGACACTTAGAACTAAGCCTAAAATGCAAAGATCTCTCCAGAAGGACGGTTTTTATACTCTACATCCACAATCTGCAGGCAGCAAAAAAGAATAAGCGGTAGATCTACTTAGCCTGAGTCATGGTAGTTTGGTGCAGAGACCATGCATATCATGGGAATATTTCAGCATTTCTGCTCTGGTTTTCAGTTTATTACACCAAGACACCCACCTGATGACATCATTTCAAGAGCAAAAGCAGCAATTTGCAGAATTCAGCTTCTTTGGGGAACTGAGAAATTGCTGAGCTGGCACCAAGTCCTGCTGGGTCCCTGTCACCCGCAGAGTGCCCGCATCCTCACCACGGGTCCGGGCATTCTTACAAAGGTTCTATGTCAGCTGGGTGTGGCAGCCGAGCGCCCCGTAGGGGAGGGGCAGTCTGTCAGCCCCGGGTCTGTCACTGCCTGCTGTCCCCCCTGTCAGCAGCGAAGCCTCTGAAAAGTTTCAAAAACATCCCCAGACTTGGGTCCTAGCGTGGCCAAAAGTCTCCAAGAGACAAGTTGGGAAGAAGGATATGGAACAGAGGGAGAAAGCGAAGGGAGCAGACCAAAGGGAGGGAAGAGGAAAACTAGTGCCGGGCTGCAGGACTGAAATGGAGGAATTGAAAGACAAGAACCAGGAAGCAGGAGAGATTGAGAAAAGGAGAGAGGAAAGAAGAGACATGCAGCCAGAGGAGGGGTTAGTGCGAGAGGCTGGGACAGAGAACAGGATTAGAAGGAAATAAGGCAAGACAAGGCAAGGCTACGCCAAAGGACGTTTACCTGATTTATATTTTCTACCACATTCATCTGGAGACGAGGAGGAAAGCCATCAGACCTGATGGATTAGGCCCAAACAAAAACCCGGCTACTTGAGACACTTAGACTAAGCTTAAAATGCAAAGATCTCTCCAGAAGGATGGTTTTTATCCTGTACTTCCACAATCTGCTGACAGTACAAAAGAATAAGTGGCAGATCTACTCAGGCTGAGTCATGGTGGTTTGGTGCAGAGACCATGCATATCATGGGAATATTTCAGCATTTCTATTCTGGTTTTCAGTTTATTACACTAAAACACCCACCTGATGACATCATTCCAAGAGCAAAAGCAGCAGTTTGCAGAATTCAGCTTGTTGGGGAAACTGAGAAATTGCTGAGCTGACACCAAGTCCTTCCATGTCCCCTTTACCTGCAGAGTGCCCGCATCCTCACCACGGTAGCGGGCATTCTGACAAAGGTTCTATGTCAGCTGGGTGTGGCAGCCGAGCGCCCCCTAGGGGAGGGGGAGCCTGTCAGCCCCGGGCCTGTCACTGTTGCTGTCCCCCCTGTCACCAGCGAGGCCTCTGAAAAGTTCCAAAAACATCCCCAGACTTGGGTCCAGCATGGCCAAAAGTCTCCAAGAGACAAGTCGGGAAGAAGGATATAGAACAGAGGGAGAAAGCGAAGGGAGCAGACCAAAGGGAGGGAAGAGGAAAACTAGTGCCGGGCTGCAGGACTGAAATGGAGGAATTGAAAGACAAGAACCAGGAAGCAGGAGAGATTGAGAAAAGGAGAGAGGAAAGCAGAGACATGCAGCCAGACGAGGGGTTAGTGAGAGAGGCTGGGACAGAGAACAGGATGAGAAGGAAATAAGGCAAGGCAAGGCAAGACTAGGCCAAAGGACGTTTCCTTGCTTTATATTTTCTACCAAATTCATCTTGAAATGAGGAAGAAAGCCATCAGACCTTATGGATTAGGCCCAAACAAAAACCCCGGCTACTTGAGACACTTAGACTAAGCCTAAAACGCAACGATCTCTCCAGAAGGATGTTTTTCATGCTGTACTTCTACAATCTGCTGGCAGTACAGAAGAATAAGCGGCAGATCTACTCAGGCTGAGTCATGGTGCTTTGGTGCAGAGATCATGCATATCATGGGAATATTTCAGCATGTCTGCTCTGGTTTTCAGTTTATTACACCAAGACACCCACCTGATGACATCATTTCAAGAGCAAAAGCAGCAATTTGCAGAATTCAGCTTCTTTGGGGAACTGAGAAATTGCTGAGCTGACACCAAGTCCTGCTGGGTCCCTGTCACCCGCGGAGTGCCCGCATCCTCACCACGGTAACGGGCATTCTTACAAAGGTTCTATGTCAGCTGGGTGTGGCAGTCGAGCACCCCCTAGGGGAGGGGGAGCCTGTCAGCCCCGGGCCTGTCACTGCCTGCTGTCCCTCCTGTCAGCAGCGAGGCCTCTGAAAAGTTTCAAAAACATCCCCAGACTTGGGTCCAAAGTGGCCAAAAGTCTCCAAGAGACAAGCTGGGAAGAAGGATATGGAACAGAGGGAGAAAGCGAAGGGAGCAAGACAAAGGGAGGGAAGAGGAAAAACTAGTGCGGGGCTGCAGGACTGAAATGGAGGAATTGAAAGACAAGAGTCAGGAAGCAGGAGAGTTTGAGAAAAGGAGAGAGGAAAGCAGAGACATGCAGCCAGAGGAGGGGTTAGTGAGAGAGGCTGCGACAGAGAACAGGATGAGAAGGAAATAAGGCAAGGCAAGGCAAGGCAAGGCCAAAGGACGTTTCCTTGATTTATATTTTCTACCACATTCATCTGGAGATGGGGAGGAAAGCCATCAGACCTTATGGATTAGGGCCAAACAAAACCCTGACTACTTGAGACACTTAGACTAAGCCTAAAATGCAAAGATCTCTCCAGAAGGACGGATTTTATACTCTACATCCACAATCTGCAGGCAGCAAAAAAGAATAAGCGGTAGATCTACTTAGGCTAAGTCATGGTGGTTTGGTGCAGAGACCATGCATATCATGGGAATATTTCAGCATTTCTGCTCTGGTTTTCAGTTTATTACACCAAGACACCCACCTGATGACATCATTTCAAGAGCAAAAGCAGCAATTTGCAGAATTCAGCTTCTTTGGGGAACTGAGAAATTGCTGAGCTGACACCAAGTCCTGCTGGGTCCCTGTCACCCGCAGAGTGCCCGCATCCTCACCACGGTAGCGGGCATTGTGACAAAGGTTCTATGTCAGCTGGGTGTGGCAGTCGAGCGCCCCATAGGGGAGGGGGAGCCTGTCAGCCCCGGGCCTGTCACTGCCTGCTGTCCCCCCTGTCAGCAGCGAGGCCTCTGAAAAGTTTCAAAAACATCCCCAGACTTGGGTCCAAAGTGGCCAAAAGTCTCCAAGAGACAAGTTGGGAAGAAGGATATGGAACAGAGGGAGAAAGCGAAGGGAGCAAGACAAAGGGAGGGAAGAGGAAAAACTAGTGCCGGGCTGCAGGACTGAAATGGAGGAATTGAAAGACAAGAACCAGGAAGCAGGAGATTTTAAGAAAAGGAGAGAGGAAAGAAGAGACATGCAGCCAGAGGAGGGGTTAGTGAGAGAGGCTGGGACAGAGAACAGGATGAGAAGGAAATAAGGCAAGGCAAGGCAAGGCAAGGCCAAAGGACGTTTCCTTGATTTATATTTTCTACCACATTCATCTGGAGATGGGGAGGAAAGCCATCAGACCTTATGGATTAGGGCCAAACAAAACCCTGACTACTTGAGACACTTAGACTAAGCCTAAAATGCAAAGATCTCTCCAGAAGGACGGTTTTTATACTCTACATCCACAATCTGCAGGCAGCAAAAAAGAATAAGCGGTAGATCTACTTAGGCTAAGTCATGGTGGTTTGGTGCAGAGACCATGCATATCATGGGAATATTTCAGCATTTCTGCTCTGGTTTTCAGTTTATCACACCAAGACACCCACCTGATGACATCATTTCAAGAGCAAAAGCAGCAATTTGCAGAATTCAGCTTCTTTGGGAAACTGAGAAATTGCTGAGCTGACACCAAGTCCTGCTGGGTCCCTGTCACCCGCAGAGTGCCCGCATCCTCACCGCGGTAGCGGGCATTGTGACAAAGGTTCTATGTCAGCTGGGTGTGGCAGTCGAGCGCCCCGTAGGGGAGGGGGAGCCTGTCAGCCCCGGGCCTGTCACTGCCTGCTGTCCCCCCTGTCAGCAGCGAGGCCTCTGAAAAGTTTCAAAAACATCCCCAGACTTGGGTCCAAAGTGGCCAAAAGTCTCCAAGAGACAAGTTGGGAAGAAGGATATGGAACAGAGGGAGAAAGCGAAGGGAGCAAGACAAAGGGAGGGAAGAGGAAAAACTAGTGCCGGGCTGCAGGACTGAAATGGAGGAATTGAAAGACAAGAACCAGGAAGCAGGAGAGTTTGAGAAAAGGAGAGAGGAAAGAAGAGACATGCAGCCAGACGAGGGGTTAGTGAGAGAGGCTGGGACAGAGAACAGGATGAGAAGGAAATAAGGCAAGGCAAGGCAAGGCAAGGCCAAAGGACGTTTCCTTGATTTATATTTTCTACCACATTCATCTGGAGATGGGGAGTAAAGCCATTAGACCTTATGGATTAGGGCCAAGCAAAACCCTGACTACTTGAGACACTTAGAACTAAGCCTAAAATGCAAAGATCTCTCCAGAAGGACGGTTTTTATACTCTACATCCACAATCTGCAGGCAGCAAAAAAGAATAAGCGGTAGATCTACTTAGGCTAAGTCATGGTGGTTTGGTGCAGAGACCATGCATATCATGGGAATATTTCAGCATTTCTGTTCTGGTTTTCAGTTTATTACACCAAGACACCCACCTGATGACATCATTTCAAGAGCAAAAGCAGCAATTTGCAGAATTCAGCTTCTTTGGGGAACTGAGAAATTGCTGAGCTGGCACCAAGTCCTGCTGGGTCCCTGTCACCCGCAGAGTGCCCGCATCCTCACCACGGGTCCGGGCATTCTTACAAAGGTTCTATGTCAGCTGGGTGTGGCAGTCGAGCGCCCCGTAGGGGAGGGGGAGCCTGTCAGCCCCGGGCCTGTCACTGCCTGCTGTCCCTCCTGTCAGCAGCGAGGCCTCTGAAAAGTTTCAAAAACATCCCCAGACTTGGGTCCAAAGTGGCCAAAAGTCTACAAGAGACAAGTTGGGAAGAAGGATATGGAACAGAGGGAGAAAGCGAAGGGAGCAGACCAAAGGGAGGGAAGAGGAAAAGTAGTGCCGGGCTGCAGGACTGAAATGGAGGAATTGAAAGACAAGAACCAGGAAGCAGGAGAGATTGAGAAAAGGAGAGAGGAAAGAAGAGACATGCAGCCAGACGAGGGGTTAGTGCGAGAGGCTGGGACAGAGAACAGGATTAGAAGGAAATAAGGCAAGACAAGGCAAGGCTACGCCAAAGGACGTTTACCTGATTTATATTTTCTACCACATTCATCTGGAGACGAGGAGGAAAGCCATCAGACCTGATGGATTAGGCCCAAACAAAAACCCGGCTACTTGAGACACTTAGACTAAGCTTAAAATGCAAAGATCTCTCCAGAAGGATGGTTTTTATCCTGTACTTCCACAATCTGCTGACAGTACAAAAGAATAAGTGGCAGATCTACTCAGGCTGAGTCATGGTGGTTTGGTGCAGAGACCATGCATATCATGGGAATATTTCAGCATTTCTATTCTGGTTTTCAGTTTATTACACTAAAACACCCACCTGATGACATCATTCCAAGAGCAAAAGCAGCAGTTTGCAGAATTCAGCTTCTTTGGGGAACTGAGAAATTGCTGAGCTGACACCAAGTCCTGCTGGGTCCCTGTCACCCGCAGAGTGCCCGCATCCTCACCACGGTAGCGGGCATTGTGACAAAGGTTCTATGTCAGCTGGGTGTGGCAGCCGAGCGCCCCCTAGGGGAGGGGGAGCCTGTCAGCCCCGGGCCTGTCACTGCCTGCTGTCCCTCCTGTCAGAAGCGAGGCCTCTGAAAAGTTTCAAAAGCATCCCCAGACTTGGGTCCAAAGTGGCCAAAAGTCTCCAAGAGACAAGTTGGGAAGAAGGATATGGAACAGAGGGAGAAAGCGAAGGGAGCAAGACAAAGGGAGGGAAGAGGAAAAACTAGTGCCGGGCTGCAGGACTGAAATGGAGGAATTGAAAGAGAAGAACCAGGAAGCAGGAGAGTTTGAGAAAAGGAGAGAGGAAAGAAGAGACATGCAGCCAGACGAGGGGTTAGTGAGAGAGGCTGGGACAGAGAACAGGATGAGAAGGAAATAAGGCAAGGCAAGGCAAGGCAAGGCCAAAGGACATTTCCTTGATTTATATTTTCTACCACATTCATCTGGAGACGAGGAGGAAAGCCATCAGACCTTATGGATTAGGGCCAAACAAAACCCTGACTACTTGAGACACTTAGACTAAGCCTAAAATGCAAAGATCTCTCCAGAAGGACGGTTTTTATACTCTACATCCACAATCTGCAGGCAGCAAAAAAGAATAAGCGGTAGATCTACTTAGGCTAAGTCATGGTGGTTTGGTGCAGAGACCATGCATATCATGGGAATATTTCAGCATTTCTGCTCTGGTTTTCAGTTTATCACACCAAGACACCCACCTGATGACATCATTTCAAGAGCAAAAGCAGCAATTTGCAGAATTCAGCTTCTTTGGGAAACTGAGAAATTGCTGAGCTGACACCAAGTCCTGCTGGGTCCCTGTCACCCGCAGAGTGCCCGCATCCTCACCGCGGTAGCGGGCATTGTGACAAAGGTTCTATGTCAGCTGGGTGTGGCAGTCGAGCGCCCCGTAGGGGAGGGGGAGCCTGTCAGCCCCGGGCCTGTCACTGCCTGCTGTCCCCCCTGTCAGCAGCGAGGCCTCTGAAAAGTTTCAAAAACATCCCCAGACTTGGGTCCAAAGTGGCCAAAAGTCTCCAAGAGACAAGTTGGGAAGAAGGATATGGAACAGAGGGAGAAAGCGAAGGGAGCAAGACAAAGGGAGGGAAGAGGAAAAACTAGTGCCGGGCTGCAGGACTGAAATGGAGGAATTGAAAGACAAGAACCAGGAAGCAGGAGAGTTTGAGAAAAGGAGAGAGGAAAGAAGAGACATGCAGCCAGACGAGGGGTTAGTGAGAGAGGCTGGGACAGAGAACAGGATGAGAAGGAAATAAGGCAAGGCAAGGCAAGGCAAGGCCAAAGGACGTTTCCTTGATTTATATTTTCTACCACATTCATCTGGAGATGGGGAGGAAAGCCATCAGACCTTATGGATTAGGGCCAAACAAAACCCTGACTACTTGAGACACTTAGACTAAGCCTAAAATGCAAAGATCTCTCCAGAAGGACGGTTTTTATACTCTACATCCACAATCTGCAGGCAGCAAAAAAGAATAAGCGGTAGATCTACTTAGGCTAAGTCATGGTGGTTTGGTGCAGAGACCATGCATATCATGGGAATATTTCAGCATTTCTGCTCTGGTTTTCAGTTTATCACACCAAGACACCCACCTGATGACATCATTTCAAGAGCAAAAGCAGCAATTTGCAGAATTCAGCTTCTTTGGGAAACTGAGAAATTGCTGAGCTGACACCAAGTCCTGCTGGGTCCCTGTCACCCGCAGAGTGCCCGCATCCTCACCGCGGTAGCGGGCATTGTGACAAAGGTTCTATGTCAGCTGGGTGTGGCAGTCGAGCGCCCCGTAGGGGAGGGGGAGCCTGTCAGCCCCGGGCCTGTCACTGCCTGCTGTCCCCCCTGTCAGCAGCGAGGCCTCTGAAAAGTTTCAAAAACATCCCCAGACTTGGGTCCAAAGTGGCCAAAAGTCTCCAAGAGACAAGTTGGGAAGAAGGATATGGAACAGAGGGAGAAAGCGAAGGGAGCAAGACAAAGGGAGGGAAGAGGAAAAACTAGTGCCGGGCTGCAGGACTGAAATGGAGGAATTGAAAGACAAGAACCAGGAAGCAGGAGAGTTTGAGAAAAGGAGAGAGGAAAGAAGAGACATGCAGCCAGACGAGGGGTTAGTGAGAGAGGCTGGGACAGAGAACAGGATGAGAAGGAAATAAGGCAAGGCAAGGCAAGGCAAGGCCAAAGGACGTTTCCTTGATTTATATTTTCTACCACATTCATCTGGAGATGGGGAGTAAAGCCATTAGACCTTATGGATTAGGGCCAAGCAAAACCCTGACTACTTGAGACACTTAGAACTAAGCCTAAAATGCAAAGATCTCTCCAGAAGGACGGTTTTTATACTCTACATCCACAATCTGCAGGCAGCAAAAAAGAATAAGCGGTAGATCTACTTAGGCTAAGTCATGGTGGTTTGGTGCAGAGACCATGCATATCATGGGAATATTTCAGCATTTCTGTTCTGGTTTTCAGTTTATTACACCAAGACACCCACCTGATGACATCATTTCAAGAGCAAAAGCAGCAATTTGCAGAATTCAGCTTCTTTGGGGAACTGAGAAATTGCTGAGCTGGCACCAAGTCCTGCTGGGTCCCTGTCACCCGCAGAGTGCCCGCATCCTCACCACGGGTCCGGGCATTCTTACAAAGGTTCTATGTCAGCTGGGTGTGGCAGTCGAGCGCCCCGTAGGGGAGGGGGAGCCTGTCAGCCCCGGGCCTGTCACTGCCTGCTGTCCCTCCTGTCAGCAGCGAGGCCTCTGAAAAGTTTCAAAAACATCCCCAGACTTGGGTCCAAAGTGGCCAAAAGTCTACAAGAGACAAGTTGGGAAGAAGGATATGGAACAGAGGGAGAAAGCGAAGGGAGCAGACCAAAGGGAGGGAAGAGGAAAAGTAGTGCCGGGCTGCAGGACTGAAATGGAGGAATTGAAAGACAAGAACCAGGAAGCAGGAGAGATTGAGAAAAGGAGAGAGGAAAGAAGAGACATGCAGCCAGACGAGGGGTTAGTGCGAGAGGCTGGGACAGAGAACAGGATTAGAAGGAAATAAGGCAAGACAAGGCAAGGCTACGCCAAAGGACGTTTACCTGATTTATATTTTCTACCACATTCATCTGGAGACGAGGAGGAAAGCCATCAGACCTGATGGATTAGGCCCAAACAAAAACCCGGCTACTTGAGACACTTAGACTAAGCTTAAAATGCAAAGATCTCTCCAGAAGGATGGTTTTTATCCTGTACTTCCACAATCTGCTGACAGTACAAAAGAATAAGTGGCAGATCTACTCAGGCTGAGTCATGGTGGTTTGGTGCAGAGACCATGCATATCATGGGAATATTTCAGCATTTCTATTCTGGTTTTCAGTTTATTACACTAAAACACCCACCTGATGACATCATTCCAAGAGCAAAAGCAGCAGTTTGCAGAATTCAGCTTCTTTGGGGAACTGAGAAATTGCTGAGCTGACACCAAGTCCTGCTGGGTCCCTGTCACCCGCAGAGTGCCCGCATCCTCACCACGGTAGCGGGCATTGTGACAAAGGTTCTATGTCAGCTGGGTGTGGCAGCCGAGCGCCCCCTAGGGGAGGGGGAGCCTGTCAGCCCCGGGCCTGTCACTGCCTGCTGTCCCTCCTGTCAGAAGCGAGGCCTCTGAAAAGTTTCAAAAGCATCCCCAGACTTGGGTCCAAAGTGGCCAAAAGTCTCCAAGAGACAAGTTGGGAAGAAGGATATGGAACAGAGGGAGAAAGCGAAGGGAGCAAGACAAAGGGAGGGAAGAGGAAAAACTAGTGCCGGGCTGCAGGACTGAAATGGAGGAATTGAAAGAGAAGAACCAGGAAGCAGGAGAGTTTGAGAAAAGGAGAGAGGAAAGAAGAGACATGCAGCCAGACGAGGGGTTAGTGAGAGAGGCTGGGACAGAGAACAGGATGAGAAGGAAATAAGGCAAGGCAAGGCAAGGCAAGGCCAAAGGACATTTCCTTGATTTATATTTTCTACCACATTCATCTGGAGATGGGGAGGAAAGCCATCAGACCTTATGGATTAGGGCCAAGCAAAACCCTGACTACTTGAGACACTTAGAACTAAGCCTAAAATGCAAAGATCTCTCCAGAAGGACGGTTTTTATACTCTACATCCACAATCTGCAGGCAGCAAAAAAGAATAAGCGGTAGATCTACTTAGCCTGAGTCATGGTAGTTTGGTGCAGAGACCATGCATATCATGGGAATATTTCAGCATTTCTGCTCTGGTTTTCAGTTTATTACACCAAGACACCCACCTGATGACATCATTTCAAGAGCAAAAGCAGCAATTTGCAGAATTCAGCTTCTTTGGGGAACTGAGAAATTGCTGAGCTGGCACCAAGTCCTGCTGGGTCCCTGTCACCCGCAGAGTGCCCGCATCCTCACCACGGGTCCGGGCATTCTTACAAAGGTTCTATGTCAGCTGGGTGTGGCAGCCGAGCGCCCCGTAGGGGAGGGGCAGTCTGTCAGCCCCGGGTCTGTCACTGCCTGCTGTCCCCCCTGTCAGCAGCGAGGCCTCTGAAAAGTTTCAAAAACATCCCCAGACTTGGGTCCTAGCGTGGCCAAAAGTCTACAAGAGACAAGTTGGGAAGAAGGATATGGAACAGAGGGAGAAAGCGAAGGGAGCAGACCAAAGGGAGGGAAGAGGAAAACTAGTGCCGGGCTGCAGGACTGAAATGGAGGAATTGAAAGACAAGAACCAGGAAGCAGGAGAGATTGAGAAAAGGAGAGAGGAAAGAAGAGACATGCAGCCAGAGGAGGGGTTAGTGCGAGAGGCTGGGACAGAGAACAGGATAAGAAGGAAATAAGGCAAGACAAGGCAAGGCTACGCCAAAGGACGTTTACCTGATTTATATTTTCTACCACATTCATCTGGAGACGAGGAGGAAAGCCATCAGACCTGATGGATTAGGCCCAAACAAAAACCCGGCTACTTGAGACACTTAGACTAAGCTTAAAATGCAAAGATCTCTCCAGAAGGATGGTTTTTATCCTGTACTTCCACAATCTGCTGACAGTACAAAAGAATAAGTGGCAGATCTACTCAGGCTGAGTCATGGTGGTTTGGTGCAGAGACCATGCATATCATGGGAATATTTCAGCATTTCTATTCTGGTTTTCAGTTTATTACACTAAAACACCCACCTGATGACATCATTCCAAGAGCAAAAGCAGCAGTTTGCAGAATTCAGCTTGTTGGGGAAACTGAGAAATTGCTGAGCTGACACCAAGTCCTGCTGGGTCCCTGTCACCCGCAGAGTGCTCACATCCGCACCACGGGTCCGGGCATTCTTACAAAGGTTCTATGTCAGCTGGGTGTGGCAGTCGAGCGCCCCGTAGGGGAGGGGGAGCCTGTCAGCCCCGGGCCTGTCACTGCCTGCTGTCCCTCCTGTCAGCAGCGAGGCCTCTGAAAAGTTTCAAAAACATCCCCAGACTTGGGTCCAAAGTGGCCAAAAGTCTCCAAGAGACAAGTTGGGAAGAAGGATATGGAACAGAGGGAGAAAGCGAAGGGAGCAAGACAAAGGGAGGGAAGAGGAAAATCTAGTGCCGGGCTGCAGGACTGAAATGGAGGAATTGAAAGACAAGAGTCAGGAAGCAGGAGAGTTTGAGAAAAGGAGAGAGGAAAGAAGAGACATGCAGCCAGAGGAGGGGTTAGTGAGAGAGGCTGGAACAGAGAACAGGATGAGAAGGAAATAAGGCAAGACAAGGCAAGGCTACGCCAAAGGACCTTTCCCTGATTTATATTTTCTACCACATTCATCTGGAGACGAGGAGGAAAGCCATCAGACCTGATGGATTAGGCCCAAACAAAAACCCCGGCTACTTGAGACACTTAGACTAAGCTTAAAATGCAAAGATCTCTCCATAAGGATGTTTTTCATGCTGTACTTCTACAATCTGCTGACAGTACAAAAGAATAAGCGGCAGATCTACTCAGGCTGAGTCATGGTGGTTTGGTGCAGAGACCATGCATATCATGGGAATATTTCAGCATTTCTGCTCTGGTTTTCAGTGTATTACACTAAAACACCCACCTGATGACATCATTTCAAGAGCAAAAGCAGCAGTTTGCAGAATTCAGCTTCTTTAGGGAACTGAGAAATTGCTGAGCTGACACCAAGTCCTTCCATGTCCCCTTTACCTGCAGAGTGCCCGCATCCTCACCACGGTAGCGGGCATTCTGACAAAGGTTCTATGTCAGCTGGGTGTGGCAGCCGAGCGCCCCCTAGGGGAGGGGGAGTCTGTCAGCCCCGGGCCTGTCACTGTTGCTGTCCCCCCTGTCACCAGCGAGGCCTCTGAAAAGTTCCAAAAACATCCCCAGACTTGGGTCCAGCATGGCCAAAAGTCTCCAAGAGACAAGTCGGGAAGAAGGATATAGAACAGAGGGAGAAAGCGAAGGGAGCAGACCAAAGGGAGGGAAGAGGAAAACTAGTGCCGGGCTGCAGGACTGAAATGGAGGAATTGAAAGACAAGAACCAGGAAGCAGGAGAGATTGAGAAAAGGAGAGAGGAAAGCAGAGACATGCAGCCAGAGGAGGGGTTAGTGAGAGAGGCTGGGACAGAGAACAGGATGAGAAGGAAATAAGGCAAGGCAAGGAAAGACTAGGCCAAAGGACGTTTCCTTGCTTTATATTTTCTACCACATTCATCTTGAAACGAGGAAGAAAGCCATCAGACCTTATGGATTAGGCCCAAACAAAAACCCCGGCTACTTGAGACACTTAGACTAAGCCTAAAACGCAACGATCTCTCCAGAAGGATGTTTTTCATGCTGTACTTCTACAATCTGCTGGCAGTACAGAAGAATAAGCGGCAGATCTACTCAGGCTGAGTCATGGTGCTTTGGTGCAGAGATCATGCATATCATGGGAATATTTCAGCATGTCTGCTCTGGTTTTCAGTTTATTACACCAAGACACCCACCTGATGACATCATTTCAAGAGCAAAAGCAGCAATTTGCAGAATTCAGCTTCTTTGGGGAACTGAGAAATTGCTGAGCTGACACCAAGTCCTGCTGGGTCCCTGTCACCCGCAGAGTACCCGCATCCTCACCACGGTAACGGGCATTCTTACAAAGGTTCTATGTCAGCTGGGTGTGGCAGTCGAGCACCCCCTAGGGGAGGGGGAGCCTGTCAGCCCCGGGCCTGTCACTGCCTGCTGTCCCTCCTGTCAGCAGCGAGGCCTCTGAAAAGTTTCAAAAACATCCCCAGACTTGGGTCCAAAGTGGCCAAAAGTCTCCAAGAGACAAGCTGGGAAGAAGGATATGGAACAGAGGGAGAAAGCGAAGGGAGCTGGACAAAGAAAGGGAAGAGGAAAAACTAGTGCCGGGCTGCAGGACTGAAATGGAGGAATTGAAAGACAAGAACCAGGAAGCAGGAGAGTTTGAGAAAAGGAGAGAGGAAAGCAGAGACATGCAGCCAGAGGAGGGGTTAGTGAGAGAGGCTGGGACAGAGAACAGGATGAGAAGGAAATAAGGCAAGGCAAGGCAAGGCAAGGCCAAAGGACGTTTCCTTGATTTATATTTACTACCACATTCATCTGGAGATGGGGAGGAAAGCCATCAGACCTTATGGATTAGGGCCAAACAAAACCCTGACTACTTGAGACACTTAGACTAAGCCTAAAATGCAAAGATCTCTCCAGAAGGACGGTTTTTATACTCTACATCCACAATCTGCAGGCAGCAAAAAAAGAATAAGCGGTAGATCTACTTAGGCTAAGTCATGGTGGTTTGGTGCAGAGACCATGCATATCATGGGAATATTTCAGCATTTCTGCTCTGGTTTTCAGTTTATTACACCAAGACACCCACCTGATGACATCATTTCAAGAGCAAAAGCAGCAATTTGCAGAATTCAGCTTCTTTGGGGAACTGAGAAATTGCTGAGCTGACACCAAGTCCTGCTGGGTCCCTGTCACCCGCAGAGTGCCCGCATCCTCACCACGGTAGCGGGCATTGTGACAAAGGTTCTATGTCAGCTGGGTGTGGCAGTCGAGCGCCCCATAGGGGAGGGGGAGCCTGTCAGCCCCGGGCCTGTCACTGCCTGCTGTCCCCCCGTCAGCAGCGAGGCCTCTGAAAAGTTTCAAAAACATCCCCAGACTTGGGTCCAAAGTGGCCAAAAGTCTCCAAGAGACAAGTTGGGAAGAAGGATATGGAACAGAGGGAGAAAGCGAAGGGAGCAAGACAAAGGGAGGGAAGAGGAAAAACTAGTGCCGGGCTGCAGGACTGAAATGGAGGAATTGAAAGACAAGAACCAGGAAGCAGGAGAGTTTGAGAAAAGGAGAGAGGAAAGAAGAGACATGCAGCCAGACGAGGGGTTAGTGAGAGAGGCTGGGACAGAGAACAGGATGAGAAGGAAATAAGGCAAGGCAAGGCAAGGCAAGGCCAAAGGACGTTTCCTTGATTTATATTTTCTACCACATTCATCTGGAGATGGGGAGGAAAGCCATCAGACCTTATGGATTAGGGCCAAACAAAACCCTGACTACTTGAGACACTTAGACTAAGCCTAAAATGCAAAGATCTCTCCAGAAGGACGGTTTTTATACTCTACATCCACAATCTGCAGGCAGCAAAAAAGAATAAGCGGTAGATCTACTTAGGCTAAGTCATGGTGGTTTGGTGCAGAGACCATGCATATCATGGGAATATTTCAGCATTTCTGCTCTGGTTTTCAGTTTATCACACCAAGACACCCACCTGATGACATCATTTCAAGAGCAAAAGCAGCAATTTGCAGAATTCAGCTTCTTTGGGAAACTGAGAAATTGCTGAGCTGACACCAAGTCCTGCTGGGTCCCTGTCACCCGCAGAGTGCCCGCATCCTCACCGCGGTAGCGGGCATTGTGACAAAGGTTCTATGTCAGCTGGGTGTGGCAGTCGAGCGCCCCGTAGGGGAGGGGGAGCCTGTCAGCCCCGGGCCTGTCACTGCCTGCTGTCCCCCCTGTCAGCAGCGAGGCCTCTGAAAAGTTTCAAAAACATCCCCAGACTTGGGTCCAAAGTGGCCAAAAGTCTCCAAGAGACAAGTTGGGAAGAAGGATATGGAACAGAGGGAGAAAGCGAAGGGAGCAAGACAAAGGGAGGGAAGAGGAAAAACTAGTGCCGGGCTGCAGGACTGAAATGGAGGAATTGAAAGACAAGAACCAGGAAGCAGGAGAGTTTGAGAAAAGGAGAGAGGAAAGAAGAGACATGCAGCCAGACGACGGGTTAGTGAGAGAGGCTGGGACAGAGAACAGGATGAGAAGGAAATAAGGCAAGGCAAGGCAAGGCAAGGCCAAAGGACGTTTCCTTGATTTATATTTTCTACCACATTCATCTGGAGATGGGGAGTAAAGCCATCAGACCTTATGGATTAGGGCCAAACAAAACCCTGACTACTTGAGACACTTAGACTAAGCCTAAAATGCAAAGATCTCTCCAGAAGGACGGTTTTTATACTCTACATCCACAATCTGCAGGCAGCAAAAAAGAATAAGCGGTAGATCTACTTAGGCTAAGTCATGGTGGTTTGGTGCAGAGACCATGCATATCATGGGAATATTTCAGCATTTCTGCTCTGGTTTTCAGTTTATTACACCAAGACACCCACCTGATGACATCATTTCAAGAGCAAAAGCAGCAATTTGCAGAATTCAGCTTCTTTGGGGAACTGAGAAATTGCTGAGCTGACACCAAGTCCTGCTGGGTCCCTGTCACCCGCAGAGTGCCCGCATCCTCACCACGGTAGCGGGCATTGTGACAAAGGTTCTATGTCAGCTGGGTGTGGCAGCCGAGCGCCCCGTAGGGGAGGGGGAGCCTGTCAGCCCCGGGCCTGTCACTGCCTGCTGTCCCCCCTGTCAGCAGCGAGGCCTCTGAAAAGTTTCAAAAACATCCCCAGACTTGGGTCCAAAGTGGCCAAAAGTCTACAAGAGACAAGTTGGGAAGAAGGATATGGAACAGAGGGAGAAAGCGAAGGGAGCAAGACAAAGGGAGGGAAGAGGAAAAACTAGTGCCGGGCTGCAGGACTGAAATGGAGGAATTGAAAGACAAGAACCAGGAAGCAGGAGAGTTTGAGAAAAGGAGAGAGGAAAGAAGAGACATGCAGCCAGAGGAGGGGTTAGTGAGAGAGGCTGGGACAGAGAACAGGATGAGAAGGAAATAAGGCAAGGCAAGGCAAGGCAAGGCCAAAGGACGTTTCCTTGATTTATATTTTCTACCACATTCATCTGGAGATGGGGAGGAAAGCCATCAGACCTTATGGATTAGGGCCAAACAAAACCCTGACTACTTGAGACACTTAGACTAAGCCTAAAATGCAAAGATCTCTCCAGAAGGACGGTTTTTATACTCTACATCCACAATCTGCAGGCAGCAAAAAAGAATAAGCGGTAGATCTACTTAGGCTAAGTCATGGTGGTTTGGTGCAGAGACCATGCATATCATGGGAATATTTCAGCATTTCTGCTCTGGTTTTCAGTTTATCACACCAAGACACCCACCTGATGACATCATTTCAAGAGCAAAAGCAGCAATTTGCAGAATTCAGCTTCTTTGGGAAACTGAGAAATTGCTGAGCTGACACCAAGTCCTGCTGGGTCCCTGTCACCCGCAGAGTGCCCGCATCCTCACCACGGTAGCGGGCATTGTGACAAAGGTTCTATGTCAGCTGGGTGTGGCAGTCGAGCGCCCCGTAGGGGAGGGGGAGCCTGTCAGCCCCGGGCCTGTCACTGCCTGCTGTCCCTCCTGTCAGCAGCGAGGCCTCTGAAAAGTTTCAAAAACATCCCCAGACTTGGGTCCAAAGTGGCCAAAAGTCTCCAAGAGACAAGTTGGGAAGAAGGATATGGAACAGAGGGAGAAAGCGAAGGGAGCAAGACAAAGGGAGGGAAGAGGAAAATCTAGTGCCGGGCTGCAGGACTGAAATGGAGGAATTGAAAGACAAGAGTCAGGAAGCAGGAGAGTTTGAGAAAAGGAGAGAGGAAAGAAGAGACATGCAGCCAGAGGAGGGGTTAGTGAGAGAGGCTGGAACAGAGAACAGGATGAGAAGGAAATAAGGCAAGACAAGGCAAGGCTACGCCAAAGGACCTTTCCCTGATTTATATTTTCTACCACATTCATCTGGAGACGAGGAGGCAAGCCATCAGACCTGATGGATTAGGCCCAAACAAAAACCCCGGCTACTTGAGACACTTAGACTAAGCCTAAAACGCAACGATCTCTCCAGAAGGATGTTTTTCATGCTGTACTTCTACAATCTGCTGGCAGTACAGAAGAATAAGCGGCAGATCTACTCAGGCTGAGTCATGGTGCTTTGGTGCAGAGATCATGCATATCATGGGAATATTTCAGCATGTCTGCTCTGGTTTTCAGTTTATTACACCAAGACACCCACCTGATGACATCATTTCAAGAGCAAAAGCAGCAATTTGCAGAATTCAGCTTCTTTGGGGAACTGAGAAATTGCTGAGCTGACACCAAGTCCTGCTGGGTCCCTGTCACCCGCAGAGTGCCCGCATCCTCACCACGGTAACGGGCATTCTTACAAAGGTTCTATGTCAGCTGGGTGTGGCAGTCGAGCACCCCCTAGGGGAGGGGGAGCCTGTCAGCCCCGGGCCTGTCACTGCCTGCTGTCCCTCCTGTCAGCAGCGAGGCCTCTGAAAAGTTTCAAAAACATCCCCAGACTTGGGTCCAAAGTGGCCAAAAGTCTCCAAGAGACAAGCTGGGAAGAAGGATATGGAACAGAGGGAGAAAGCGAAGGGAGCAAGACAAAGGGAGGGAAGAGGAAAAACTAGTGCGGGGCTGCAGGACTGAAATGGAGGAATTGAAAGAGAAGAACCAGGAAGCAGGAGAGTTTGAGAAAAGGAGAGAGGAAAGCAGAGACATGCAGCCAGAGGAGGGGTTAGTGAGAGAGGCTGGGACAGAGAACAGGATGAGAAGGAAATAAGGCAAGGCAAGGCAAGGCAAGGCCAAAGGACGTTTCCTTGATTTATATTTTCTACCACATTCATCTGGAGATGGGGAGGAAAGCCATCAGACCTGATGGATTAGGCCCAAACAAAAACCCGGCTACTTGAGACGCTTAGACTAAGCTTAAAATGCAAAGATCTCTCCATAAGGATGTTTTTTATCCTGTACTTCCACAATCTGCTGACAGTACAAAAGAATAAGTGGCAGATCTACTCAGGCTGAGTCATGGTGGTTTGGTGCAGAGACCATGCATATCATGGGAATATTTCAGCATTTCTGCTCTGGTTTTCAGTTTATTACACTAAAACACCCACCTGATGACATCATTCCAAGAGCAAAATCAGCAGTTTACAGAATTCAGCTTCTTTGGGGAACTGAGAAATTGCTGAGCTGACACCAAGTCCTGCTGGGTCCCTGTCACCCGCAGAGTGCCCGCATCCTCACCACGGTAGCGGGCATTGTGACAAAGGTTCTATGTCAGCTGGGTGTGGCAGCCGAGCGCCCCATAGGGGAGGGGGAGCCTGTCAGCCCCGGGCCTGTCACTGCCTGCTGTCCCTCCTGTCAGAAGCGAGGCCTCTGAAAAGTTTCAAAAACATCCCCAGACTTGGGTCCAAAGTGGCCAAAAGTCTCCAAGAGACAAGTTGGGAAGAAGGATATGGAACAGAGGGAGAAAGCGAAGGGAGCAAGACAAAGGGAGGGAAGAGGAAAAACTAGTGCCGGGCTGCAGGACTGAAATGGAGGAATTGAAAGAGAAGAACCAGGAAGCAGGAGAGTTTGAGACAAGGAGAGAGGAAAGAAAAGACATGCAGCCAGACGAGGGGTTAGTGAGAGAGGCTGGGACAGAGAACAGGATGAGAAGGAAATAAGGCAAGGCAAGGCAAGGCAAGGCCAAAGGACGTTTCCTTGATTTATATTTTCTACCACATTCATCTGGAGATGGGGAGGAAAGCCATCAGACCTTATGGATTAGGGCCAAGCAAAACCCTGACTACTTGAGACACTTAGAACTAAGCCTAAAATGCAAAGATCTCTCCAGAAGGACGGTTTTTATACTCTACATCCACAATCTGCAGGCAGCAAAAAAGAATAAGCGGTAGATCTACTTAGCCTGAGTCATGGTAGTTTGGTGCAGAGACCATGCATATCATGGGAATATTTCAGCATTTCTGCTCTGGTTTTCAGTTTATTACACCAAGACACCCACCTGATGACATCATTTCAAGAGCAAAAGCAGCAATTTGCAGAATTCAGCTTCTTTGGGGAACTGAGAAATTGCTGAGCTGGCACCAAGTCCTGCTGGGTCCCTGTCACCCGCAGAGTGCCCGCATCCTCACCACGGTAGCGGGCATTGTGACAAAGGTTCTATGTCAGCTGGGTGTGGCAGTCGAGCGCCCCGTAGGGGAGGGGGAGCCTGTCAGCCCCGGGCCTGTCACTGCCTGCTGTCCCTCCTGTCAGTAGCGAGGCCTCTGAAAAGTTTCAAAAACATCCCCAGACTTGGGTCCAAAGTGGCCAAAAGTCTCCAAGAGACAAGTTGGGAAGAAGGATATGGAACAGAGGGAGAAAGCGAAGGGAGCAAGACAAAGGGAGGGAAGAGGAAAATCTAGTGCTGGGCTGCAGGACTGAAATGGAGGAATTGAAAGACAAGAGTCAGGAAGCAGGAGAGTTTGTGGAAAGGAGAGAGGAAAGAAGAGACATGCAGCCAGAGGAGGGGTTAGTGAGAGAGGCTGGAACAGAGAACAGGATTAGAAGGAAATAAGGCAAGACAAGGCAAGGCTACGCCAAAGGACCTTTCCCTGATTTATATTTTCTACCACATTCATCTGGAGACGAGGAGGAAAGCCATCAGACCTGATGGATTAGGCCCAAACAAAAACCCCGGCTACTTGAGACACTTAGACTAAGCTTAAAATGCAAAGATCTCTCCATAAGGATGGTTTTTATCCTGTACTTCCACAATCTGCTGACAGTACAAAAGAATAAGCGGCAGATCTACTCAGGCTGAGTCATGGTGGTTTGGTGCAGAGACCATGCATATCATGGGAATATTTCAGCATTTCTATTCTGGTTTTCAGTGTATTACACTAAAACACCGACCTGATGACATCATTCCAAGAGCAAAAGCAGCAGTTTGCAGAATTCAGCTTCTTTAGGGAACTGAGAAATTGCTGAGCTGACACCAAGTCCTGCCATGTCCCCTTTACCTGCAGAGTGCCCGCATCCTCACCACGGTAGCGGGCATTGTGACAAAGGTTCTGTGTCAGCTGGGTGTGGCAGCCGAGCGCCTCCTAGGGGAGGGGGAGTCTGTCAGCCCCGGGCCTGTCACTGTTGCTGTCCCCCCTGTCAGCAGCG
Organism: Patagioenas fasciata; assembly: GCF_037038585.1. Classification (NCBI taxonomy): domain Eukaryota; kingdom Metazoa; phylum Chordata; class Aves; order Columbiformes; family Columbidae; genus Patagioenas; species Patagioenas fasciata. Next base: position 132,383,966 of record NC_092520.1, on the reverse strand, counting down.
AGGCCTCTGAAAAGTTCCAAAAACATCCCCAGACTTGGGTCCAGCATGGCCAAAAGTCTCCAAGAGACAAGTCGGGAAGAAGGATATGGAACAGAGGGAGAAAGCGAAGGGAGCAGACCAAAGGGAGGGAAGAGGAAAACTAGTGCCGGGCTGCAGGACTGAAATGGAGGAATTGAAAGACAAGAGTCAGGAAGCAGGAGAGTTTGAGAAAAGGAGAGAGGAAAGAAGAGACATGCAGCCAGAGGAGGGGTTAGTGAGAGAGGCTGGAACAGAGAACAGGATTAGAAGGAAATAAGGCAAGACAAGGCAAGGCAAGGCCAAAGGATGTTTCCTTGATTTATATTTTCTACCACATTCATCTTGAAACGAGGAAGAAAGCCATCAGACCTTATGGATTAGGCCCAAATAAAAACCCCGGCTACTTGAGACACTTAGACTAAGCCTAAAACGCAACGATCTCTCCAGAAGGATGTTTTTCATACTGTACTTTTACAATCTGCTGGCAGTACAGAAGAATAAGTGGCAGATCTAATTAGGCTGAGTCATGGTGCTTTGGTGCAGAGATCATGCATATCATGGGAATATTTCAGCATTTCTGTTCTGGTTTTCAGTTTATTACACCAAGACACCCACCTGATGACATCATTTCAAGAGCAAAAGCAGCAATTTGCAGAATTCAGCTTCTTTGGGGAACTGAGAAATTGCTGAGCTGACACCAAGTCCTGCTGGGTCCCTGTCACCCGCAGAGTACCCGCATCCTCACCACGGTAGCAGGCATTGTGACAAAGGTTCTATGTCAGCTGGGTGTGGCAGCCGAGCGCCCCCTAGGGGAGGGGCAGTCTGTCAGCCCCGGGTCTGTCACTGCCTGCTGTCCCCCCTGTCAGCAGCGAGGCCTCTGAAAAGTTTCAAAAACATCCCCAGACTTGGGTCCTAGCGTGGCCAAAAGTCTACAAGAGACAAGTTGGGAAGAAGGATATGGAACAGAGGGAGAAAGCGAAGGGAGCAGACCAAAGGGAGGGAAGAGGAAAACTAGTGCCGGGCTGCAGGACTGAAATGGAGGAATTGAAAGACAAGAACCAGGAAGCAGGAGAGATTGAGAAAAGGAGAGAGGAAAGAAGAGACATGCAGCCAGACGAGGGGTTAGTGCGAGAGGCTGGGACAGAGAACAGGATTAGAAGGAAATAAGGCAAGACAAGGCAAGGCTACGCCAAAGGACCTTTCCCTGATTTATATTTTCTACCACATTCATCTGGAGACGAGGAGGAAAGCCATCAGACCTGATGGATTAGGCCCAAACAAAAACCCCGGCTACTTGAGACACTTAGACTAAGCTTAAAATGCAAAGATCTCTCCATAAGGATGTTTTTTATCCTGTACTTCCACAATCTGCTGACAGTACAAAAGAATAAGTGGCAGATCTACTCAGGCTGAGTCATGGTGGTTTGGTGCAGAGACCATGCATATCATGGGAATATTTCAGCATTTCTATTCTGGTTTTCAGTTTATTACACTAAAACACCCACCTGATGACATCATTCCAAGAGCAAAAGCAGCAGTTTGCAGAATTCAGCTTCTTTGGGGAACTGAGAAATTGCTGAGCTGACACCAAGTCCTGCTGGGTCCCTGTCACCCGCAGAGTGCCCGCATCCTCACCACGGTAGCGGGCATTGTGACAAAGGTTCTATGTCAGCTGGGTGTGGCAGCCGAGCGCCCCCTAGGGGAGGGGGAGCCTGTCAGCCCCGGGCCTGTCACTGCCTGCTGTCCCTCCTGTCAGAAGCGAGGCCTCTGAAAAGTTTCAAAAGCATCCCCAGACTTGGGTCCAAAGTGGCCAAAAGTCTCCAAGAGACAAGTTGGGAAGAAGGATATGGAACAGAGGGAGAAAGCGAAGGGAGCAAGACAAAGGGAGGGAAGAGGAAAAACTAGTGCCGGGCTGCAGGACTGAAATGGAGGAATTGAAAGAGAAGAACCAGGAAGCAGGAGAGTTTGAGAAAAGGAGAGAGGAAAGAAGAGACATGCAGCCAGACGAGGGGTTAGTGAGAGAGGCTGGGTCAGAGAACAGGATGAGAAGGAAATAAGGCAAGGCAAGGCAAGGCAAGGCCAAAGGACGTTTCCTTGATTTATATTTTCTACCACATTCATCTGGAGATGGGGAGGAAAGCCATCAGACCTTATGGATTAGGGCCAAGCAAAACCCTGACTACTTGAGACACTTAGAACTAAGCCTAAAATGCAAAGATCTCTCCAGAAGGACGGTTTTTATACTCTACATCCACAATCTGCAGGCAGCAAAAAAGAATAAGCGGTAGATCTACTTAGCCTGAGTCATGGTAGTTTGGTGCAGAGACCATGCATATCATGGGAATATTTCAGCATTTCTGCTCTGGTTTTCAGTTTATTACACCAAGACACCCACCTGATGACATCATTTCAAGAGCAAAAGCAGCAATTTGCAGAATTCAGCTTCTTTGGGGAACTGAGAAATTGCTGAGCTGGCACCAAGTCCTGCTGGGTCCCTGTCACCCGCAGAGTGCCCGCATCCTCACCACGGTAGCGGGCATTGTGACAAAGGTTCTATGTCAGCTGGGTGTGGCAGTCGAGCGCCCCGTAGGGGAGGGGGAGTCTGTCAGCCCCGGGCCTGTCACTGTTGCTGTCCCTCCTGTCAGCAGCGAGGCCTCTGAAAAGTTTCAAAAACATCCCCAGACTTGGGTCCAAAGTGGCCAAAAGTCTCCAAGAGACAAGTTGGGAAGAAGGATATGGAACAGAGGGAGAAAGCGAAGGGAGCAGACCAAAGGGAGGGAAGAGGAAAACTAGTGCCGGGCTGCAGGACTGAAATGGAGGAATTGAAAGACAAGAGTCAGGAAGCAGGAGAGTTTGAGAAAAGGAGAGAGGAAAGAAGAGACATGCAGCCAGACGAGGGGTTAGTGCGAGAGGCTGGGACAGAGAACAGGATTAGAAGGAAATAAGGCAAGACAAGGCAAGGCTACGCCAAAGGACGTTTACCTGATTTATATTTTCTACCACATTCATCTGGAGACGAGGAGGAAAGCCATCAGACCTGATGGATTAGGCCCAAACAAAAACCCGGCTACTTGAGACACTTAGACTAAGCCTAAAATGCAAAGATCTCTCCAGAAGGATGGTTTTTATCCTGTACTTCCACAATCTGCTGACAGTACAAAAGAATAAGTGGCAGATCTACTCAGGCTGAGTCATGGTGGTTTGGTGCAGAGACCATGCATATCATGGGAATATTTCAGCATTTCTATTCTGGTTTTCAGTTTATTACACTAAAACACCCACCTGATGACATCATTCCAAGAGCAAAAGCAGCAGTTTGCAGAATTCAGCTTCTTTGGGGAACTGAGAAATTGCTGAGCTGACACCAAGTCCTGCTGGGTCCCTGTCACCCGCAGAGTGCCCGCATCCTCACCACGGTAGCGGGCATTGTGACAAAGGTTCTATGTCAGCTGGGTGTGGCAGCCGAGCGCCCCCTAGGGGAGGGGGAGCCTGTCAGCCCCGGGCCTGTCACTGCCTGCTGTCCCCCCTGTCAGCAGCGAGGCCTCTGAAAAGTTTCAAAAGCATCCCCAGACTTGGGTCCAAAGTGGCCAAAAGTCTCCAAGAGACAAGTTGGGAAGAAGGATATGGAACAGAGGGAGAAAGCGAAGGGAGCAAGACAAAGGGAGGGAAGAGGAAAAACTAGTGCCGGGCTGCAGGACTGAAATGGAGGAATTGAAAGAGAAGAACCAGGAAGCAGGAGAGTTTGAGAAAAGGAGAGAGGAAAGAAGAGACATGCAGCCAGACGAGGGGTTAGTGAGAGAGGCTGGGACAGAGAACAGGATGAGAAGGAAATAAGGCAAGGCAAGGCAAGGCAAGGCCAAAGGACATTTCCTTGATTTATATTTTCTACCACATTCATCTGGAGATGGGGAGGAAAGCCATTAGACCTTATGGATTAGGGCCAAGCAAAACCCTGACTACTTGAGACACTTAGAACTAAGCCTAAAATGCAAAGATCTCTCCAGAAGGACGGTTTTTATACTCTACATCCACAATCTGCAGGCAGCAAAAAAGAATAAGCGGTAGATCTACTTAGCCTGAGTCATGGTAGTTTGGTGCAGAGACCATGCATATCATGGGAATATTTCAGCATTTCTGCTCTGGTTTTCAGTTTATTACACCAAGACACCCACCTGATGACATCATTTCAAGAGCAAAAGCAGCAATTTGCAGAATTCAGCTTCTTTGGGGAACTGAGAAATTGCTGAGCTGGCACCAAGTCCTGCTGGGTCCCTGTCACCCGCAGAGTGCCCGCATCCTCACCACGGGTCCGGGCATTCTTACAAAGGTTCTATGTCAGCTGGGTGTGGCAGCCGAGCGCCCCGTAGGGGAGGGGCAGTCTGTCAGCCCCGGGTCTGTCACTGCCTGCTGTCCCCCCTGTCAGCAGCGAAGCCTCTGAAAAGTTTCAAAAACATCCCCAGACTTGGGTCCTAGCGTGGCCAAAAGTCTACAAGAGACAAGTTGGGAAGAAGGATATGGAACAGAGGGAGAAAGCGAAGGGAGCAGACCAAAGGGAGGGAAGAGGAAAACTAGTGCCGGGCTGCAGGACTGAAATGGAGGAATTGAAAGACAAGAACCAGGAAGCAGGAGAGATTGAGAAAAGGAGAGAGGAAAGAAGAGACATGCAGCCAGAGGAGGGGTTAGTGCGAGAGGCTGGGACAGAGAACAGGATTAGAAGGAAATAAGGCAAGACAAGGCAAGGCTACGCCAAAGGACGTTTACCTGATTTATATTTTCTACCACATTCATCTGGAGACGAGGAGGAAAGCCATCAGACCTGATGGATTAGGCCCAAACAAAAACCCGGCTACTTGAGACACTTAGACTAAGCTTAAAATGCAAAGATCTCTCCAGAAGGATGGTTTTTATCCTGTACTTCCACAATCTGCTGACAGTACAAAAGAATAAGTGGCAGATCTACTCAGGCTGAGTCATGGTGGTTTGGTGCAGAGACCATGCATATCATGGGAATATTTCAGCATTTCTATTCTGGTTTTCAGTTTATTACACTAAAACACCCACCTGATGACATCATTCCAAGAGCAAAAGCAGCAGTTTGCAGAATTCAGCTTGTTTGGGAAACTGAGAAATTGCTGAGCTGACACCAAGTCCTGCTGGGTCCCTGTCACCCGCAGAGTGCCCACATCCGCACCACGGTAGCGGGCATTCTGACAAAGGTTCTATGTCAGCTGGGTGTGGCAGCCGAGCGCCCCCTAGGGGAGGGGGAGTCTGTCAGCCCCGGGCCTGTCACTGTTGCTGTCCCCCCTGTCAGCAGCGAGGCCTCTGAAAAGTTCCAAAAACATCCCCAGACTTGGGTCCAGCATGGCCAAAAGTCTCCAAGAGACAAGTCGGGAAGAAGGATATGGAACAGAGGGAGAAAGCGAAGGGAGCAGACCAAAGGGAGGGAAGAGGAAAACTAGTGCCGGGCTGCAGGACTGAAATGGAGGAATTGAAAGACAAGAACCAGGAAGCAGGAGAGATTGAGAAAAGGAGAGAGGAAAGCAGAGACATGCAGCCAGAGGAGGGGTTAGTGAGAGAGGCTGGGACAGAGAACAGGATGAGAAGGAAATAAGGCAAGGCAAGGCAAGACTAGGCCAAAGGACGTTTCCTTGCTTTATATTTTCTACCACATTCATCTTGAAACGAGGAAGAAAGCCATCAGACCTTATGGATTAGGCCCAAACAAAAACCCCGGCTACTTGAGACACTTAGACTAAGCCTAAAACGCAACGATCTCTCCAGAAGGATGTTTTTCATGCTGTACTTCTACAATCTGCTGGCAGTACAGAAGAATAAGCGGCAGATCTACTCAGGCTGAGTCATGGTGCTTTGGTGCAGAGATCATGCATATCATGGGAATATTTCAGCATGTCTGCTCTGGTTTTCAGTTTATTACACCAAGACACCCACCTGATGACATCATTTCAAGAGCAAAAGCAGCAATTTGCAGAATTCAGCTTCTTTGGGGAACTGAGAAATTGCTGAGCTGACACCAAGTCCTGCTGGGTCCCTGTCACCCGCAGAGTGCCCGCATCCTCACCACGGTAACGGGCATTCTTACAAAGGTTCTATGTCAGCTGGGTGTGGCAGTCGAGCACCCCCTAGGGGAGGGGGAGCCTGTCAGCCCCGGGCCTGTCACTGCCTGCTGTCCCTCCTGTCAGCAGCGAGGCCTCTGAAAAGTTTCAAAAACATCCCCAGACTTGGGTCCAAAGTGGCCAAAAGTCTCCAAGAGACAAGCTGGGAAGAAGGATATGGAACAGAGGGAGAAAGCGAAGGGAGCTGGACAAAGAAAGGGAAGAGGAAAAACTAGTGCCGGGCTGCAGGACTGAAATGGAGGAACTGAAAGACAAGAACCAGGAAGCAGGAGAGTTTGAGAAAAGGAGAGAGGAAAGCAGAGACATGCAGCCAGAGGAGGGGTTAGTGAGAGAGGCTGGGACAGAGAACAGGATGAGAAGGAAATAAGGCAAGGCAAGGCAAGGCAAGGCCAAAGGACGTTTCCTTGATTTATATTTTCTACCACATTCATCTGGAGATGGGGAGGAAAGCCATCAGACCTTATGGATTAGGGCCAAACAAAACCCTGACTACTTGAGACACTTAGACTAAGCCTAAAATGCAAAGATCTCTCCAGAAGGACGGTTTTTATACTCTACATCCACAATCTGCAGGCAGCAAAAAAGAATAAGCGGTAGATCTACTTAGGCTAAGTCATGGTGGTTTGGTGCAGAGACCATGCATATCATGGGAATATTTCAGCATTTCTGCTCTGGTTTTCAGTTTATTACACCAAGACACCCACCTGATGACATCATTTCAAGAGCAAAAGCAGCAATTTGCAGAATTCAGCTTCTTTGGGGAACTGAGAAATTGCTGAGCTGACACCAAGTCCTGCTGGGTCCCTGTCACCCGCAGAGTGCCCGCATCCTCACCGCGGTAGCGGGCATTGTGACAAAGGTTCTATGTCAGCTGGGTGTGGCAGTCGAGCGCCCCATAGGGGAGGGGGAGCCTGTCAGCCCCGGGCCTGTCACTGCCTGCTGTCCCCCCTGTCAGCAGCGAGGCCTCTGAAAAGTTTCAAAAACATCCCCAGACTTGGGTCCAAAGTGGCCAAAAGTCTCCAAGAGACAAGTTGGGAAGAAGGATATGGAACAGAGGGAGAAAGCGAAGGGAGCAAGACAAAGGGAGGGAAGAGGAAAAACTAGTGCCGGGCTGCAGGACTGAAATGGAGGAATTGAAAGACAAGAACCAGGAAGCAGGAGAGTTTGAGAAAAGGAGAGAGGAAAGAAGAGACATGCAGCCAGACGAGGGGTTAGAGAGAGAGGCTGGGACAGAGAACAGGATGAGAAGGAAATAAGGCAAGGCAAGGCAAGGCCAAAGGACGTTTCCTTGATTTATATTTTCTACCACATTCATCTGGAGATGGGGAGTAAAGCCATCAGACCTTATGGATTAGGGCCAAACAAAACCCTGACTACTTGAGACACTTAGACTAAGCCTAAAATGCAAAGATCTCTCCAGAAGGACGGTTTTTATACTCTACATCCACAATCTGCAGGCAGCAAAAAAGAATAAGCGGTAGATCTACTTAGGCTAAGTCATGGTGGTTTGGTGCAGAGACCATGCATATCATGGGAATATTTCAGCATTTCTGCTCTGGTTTTCAGTTTATTACACCAAGACACCCACCTGATGACATCATTTCAAGAGCAAAAGCAGCAATTTGCAGAATTCAGCTTCTTTGGGGAACTGAGAAATTGCTGAGCTGGCACCAAGTCCTGCTGGGTCCCTGTCACCCGCAGAGTGCCCGCATCCTCACCACGGGTCCGGGCATTCTTACAAAGGTTCTATGTCAGCTGGGTGTGGCAGTCGAGCGCCCCGTAGGGGAGGGGGAGCCTGTCAGCCCCGGGCCTGTCACTGCCTGCTGTCCCTCCTGTCAGCAGCGAGGCCCCTGAAAAGTTTCAAAAACATCCCCAGACTTGGGTCCAAAGTGGCCAAAAGTCTCCAAGAGACAAGTTGGGAAGAAGGATATGGAACAGAGGGAGAAAGCGAAGGGAGCAAGACAAAGGGAGGGAAGAGGAAAATCTAGTGCCGGGCTGCAGGACTGAAATGGAGGAATTGAAAGACAAGAGTCAGGAAGCAGGAGAGTTTGAGAAAAGGAGAGAGGAAAGAAGAGACATGCAGCCAGAGGAGGGGTTAGTGAGAGAGGCTGGAACAGAGAACAGGATGAGAAGGAAATAAGGCAAGACAAGGCAAGGCTACGCCAAAGGACCTTTCCCTGATTTATATTTTCTACCACATTCATCTGGAGACGAGGAGGAAAGCCATCAGACCTGATGGATTAGGCCCAAACAAAAACCCCGGCTACTTGAGACACTTAGACTAAGCTTAAAATGCAAAGATCTCTCCATAAGGATGGTTTTTATCCTGTACTTCCACAATCTGCTGACAGTACAAAAGAATAAGCGGCAGATCTACTCAGGCTGAGTCATGGTGGTTTGGTGCAGAGACCATGCATATCATGGGAATATTTCAGCATTTCTATTCTGGTTTTCAGTGTATTACACTAAAACACCCACCTGATGACATCATTTCAAGAGCAAAAGCAGCAGTTTGCAGAATTCAGCTTCTTTAGGGAACTGAGAAATTGCTGAGCTGACACCAAGTCCTTCCATGTCCCCTTTACCTGCAGAGTGCCCGCATCCTCACCATGGTAGCGGGCATTCTGACAAAGGTTCTATGTCAGCTGGGTGTGGCAGCCGAGCGCCCCATAGGGGAGGGGGAGTCTGTCAGCCCCGGGCCTGTCACTGTTGCTGTCCCCCCTGTCAGCAGCGAGGCCTCTGAAAAGTTTCAAAAACATCCCCAGACTTGGGTCCAAAGTGGCCAAAAGTCTCCAAGAGACAAGTTGGGAAGAAGGATATGGAACAGAGGGAGAAAGCGAAGGGAGCAAGACAAAGGGAGGGAAGAGGAAAAACTAGTGCCGGGCTGCAGGACTGAAATGGAGGAATTGAAAGACAAGAACCAGGAAGCAGGAGAGATTGAGAAAAGGAGAGAGGAAAGCAGAGACATGCAGCCAGACGAGGGGTTAGTGAGAGAGGCTGGGACAGAGAACAGGATGAGAAGGAAATAAGGCAAGGCAAGGAAAGACTAGGCCAAAGGACGTTTCCTTGCTTTATATTTTCTACCACATTCATCTTGAAACGAGGAAGAAAGCCATCAGACCTTATGGATTAGGCCCAAACAAAAACCCCGGCTACTTGAGACACTTAGACTAAGCCTAAAACGCAACGATCTCTCCAGAAGGATGTTTTTCATGCTGTACTTCTACAATCTCCTGGCAGTACAGAAGAATAAGCGGCAGATCTACTCAGGCTGAGTCATGGTGCTTTGGTGCAGAGATCATGCATATCATGGGAATATTTCAGCATGTCTGCTCTGGTTTTCAGTTTATTACACCAAGACACCCACCTGATGACATCATTTCAAGAGCAAAAGCAGCAATTTGCAGAATTCAGCTTCTTTGGGGAACTGAGAAATTGCTGAGCTGACACCAAGTCCTGCTGGGTCCCTGTCACCCGCAGAGTGCCCGCATCCTCACCACGGTAACGGGCATTCTTACAAAGGTTCTATGTCAGCTGGGTGTGGCAGTCGAGCACCCCCTAGGGGAGGGGGAGCCTGTCAGCCCCGGGCCTGTCACTGCCTGCTGTCCCTCCTGTCAGCAGCGAGGCCTCTGAAAAGTTTCAAAAACATCCCCAGACTTGGGTCCAAAGTGGCCAAAAGTCTCCAAGAGACAAGCTGGGAAGAAGGATATGGAACAGAGGGAGAAAGCGAAGGGAGCTGGACAAAGAAAGGGAAGAGGAAAAACTAGTGCCGGGCTGCAGGACTGAAATGGAGGAATTGAAAGACAAGAACCAGGAAGCAGAAGAGTTTGAGAAAAGGAGAGAGGAAAGAAGAGACATGCAGCCAGAGGAGGGGTTAGTGAGAGAGGCTGGGACAGAGAACAGGATGAGAAGGAAATAAGGCAAGGCAAGGCAAGGCAAGGCCAAAGGACGTTTCCTTGATTTATATTTTCTACCACATTCATCTGGAGATGGGGAGGAAAGCCATCAGACCTTATGGATTAGGGCCAAACAAAACCCTGACTACTTGAGACACTTAGACTAAGCCTAAAATGCAAAGATCTCTCCAGAAGGACGGTTTTTATACTCTACATCCACAATCTGCAGGCAGCAAAAAAGAATAAGCGGTAGATCTACTTAGGCTAAGTCATGGTGGTTTGGTGCAGAGACCATGCATATCATGGGAATATTTCAGCATTTCTGCTCTGGTTTTCAGTTTATTACACCAAGACACCCACCTGATGACATCATTTCAAGAGCAAAAGCAGCAATTTGCAGAATTCAGCTTCTTTGGGGAACTGAGAAATTGCTGAGCTGACACCAAGTCCTGCTGGGTCCCTGTCACCCGCAGAGTGCCCGCATCCTCACCACGGTAGCGGGCATTGTGACAAAGGTTCTATGTCAGCTGGGTGTGGCAGTCGAGCGCCCCATAGGGGAGGGGGAGCCTGTCAGCCCCGGGCCTGTCACTGCCTGCTGTCCCCCCTGTCAGCAGCGAGGCCTCTGAAAAGTTTCAAAAACATCCCCAGACTTGGGTCCAAAGTGGCCAAAAGTCTCCAAGAGACAAGTTGGGAAGAAGGATATGGAACAGAGGGAGAAAGCGAAGGGAGCAAGACAAAGGGAGGGAAGAGGAAAAACTAGTGCCGGGCTGCAGGACTGAAATGGAGGAATTGAAAGACAAGAACCAGGAAGCAGGAGAGTTTGAGAAAAGGAGAGAGGAAAGAAGAGACATGCAGCCAGACGAGGGGTTAGTGAGAGAGGCTGGGACAGAGAACAGGATGAGAAGGAAATAAGGCAAGGCAAGGCAAGGCAAGGCCAAAGGACGTTTCCTTGATTTATATTTTCTACCACATTCATCTGGAGATGGGGAGGAAAGCCATCAGACCTTATGGATTAGGGCCAAACAAAACCCTGACTACTTGAGACACTTAGACTAAGCCTAAAATGCAAAGATCTCTCCAGAAGGACGGTTTTTATACTCTACATCCACAATCTGCAGGCAGCAAAAAAGAATAAGCGGTAGATCTACTTAGGCTAAGTCATGGTGGTTTGGTGCAGAGACCATGCATATCATGGGAATATTTCAGCATTTCTGCTCTGGTTTTCAGTTTATCACACCAAGACACCCACCTGATGACATCATTTCAAGAGCAAAAGCAGCAATTTGCAGAATTCAGCTTCTTTGGGAAACTGAGAAATTGCTGAGCTGACACCAAGTCCTGCTGGGTCCCTGTCACCCGCAGAGTGCCCGCATCCTCACCGCGGTAGCGGGCATTGTGACAAAGGTTCTATGTCAGCTGGGTGTGGCAGTCGAGCGCCCCGTAGGGGAGGGGGAGCCTGTCAGCCCCGGGCCTGTCACTGCCTGCTGTCCCCCCTGTCAGCAGCGAGGCCTCTGAAAAGTTTCAAAAACATCCCCAGACTTGGGTCCAAAGTGGCCAAAAGTCTCCAAGAGACAAGTTGGGAAGAAGGATATGGAACAGAGGGAGAAAGCGAAGGGAGCAAGACAAAGGGAGGGAAGAGGAAAAACTAGTGCCGGGCTGCAGGACTGAAATGGAGGAATTGAAAGACAAGAACCAGGAAGCAGGAGAGTTTGAGAAAAGGAGAGAGGAAAGAAGAGACATGCAGCCAGACGAGGGGTTAGTGAGAGAGGCTGGGACAGAGAACAGGATGAGAAGGAAATAAGGCAAGGCAAGGCAAGGCAAGGCCAAAGGACGTTTCCTTGATTTATATTTTCTACCACATTCATCTGGAGATGGGGAGTAAAGCCATCAGACCTTATGGATTAGGGCCAAACAAAACCCTGACTACTTGAGACACTTAGACTAAGCCTAAAATGCAAAGATCTCTCCAGAAGGACGGTTTTTATACTCTACATCCACAATCTGCAGGCAGCAAAAAAGAATAAGCGGTAGATCTACTTAGGCTAAGTCATGGTGGTTTGGTGCAGAGACCATGCATATCATGGGAATATTTCAGCATTTCTGCTCTGGTTTTCAGTTTATTACACCAAGACACCCACCTGATGACATCATTTCAAGAGCAAAAGCAGCAATTTGCAGAATTCAGCTTCTTTGGGGAACTGAGAAATTGCTGAGCTGACACCAAGTCCTGCTGGGTCCCTGTCACCCGCAGAGTGCCCGCATCCTCACCACGGTAGCGGGCATTGTGACAAAGGTTCTATGTCAGCTGGGTGTGGCAGCCGAGCGCCCCGTAGGGGAGGGGGAGCCTGTCAGCCCCGGGCCTGTCACTGCCTGCTGTCCCCCCTGTCAGCAGCGAGGCCTCTGAAAAGTTTCAAAAACATCCCCAGACTTGGGTCCAAAGTGGCCAAAAGTCTACAAGAGACAAGTTGGGAAGAAGGATATGGAACAGAGGGAGAAAGCGAAGGGAGCAAGACAAAGGGAGGGAAGAGGAAAAACTAGTGCCGGGCTGCAGGACTGAAATGGAGGAATTGAAAGACAAGAACCAGGAAGCAGGAGAGTTTGAGAAAAGGAGAGAGGAAAGAAGAGACATGCAGCCAGAGGAGGGGTTAGTGAGAGAGGCTGGGACAGAGAACAGGATGAGAAGGAAATAAGGCAAGGCAAGGCAAGGCAAGGCCAAAGGACGTTTACTTGATTTATATTTTCTACCACATTCATCTGGAGATGGGGAGGAAAGCCATCAGACCTTATGGATTAGGGCCAAACAAAACCCTGACTACTTGAGACACTTAGACTAAGCCTAAAATGCAAAGATCTCTCCAGAAGGACGGTTTTTATACTCTACATCCACAATCTGCAGGCAGCAAAAAAGAATAAGCGGTAGATCTACTTAGGCTAAGTCATGGTGGTTTGGTGCAGAGACCATGCATATCATGGGAATATTTCAGCATTTCTGCTCTGGTTTTCAGTTTATCACACCAAGACACCCACCTGATGACATCATTTCAAGAGCAAAAGCAGCAATTTGCAGAATTCAGCTTCTTTGGGAAACTGAGAAATTGCTGAGCTGACACCAAGTCCTGCTGGGTCCCTGTCACCCGCAGAGTGCCCGCATCCTCACCACGGTAGCGGGCATTGTGACAAAGGTTCTATGTCAGCTGGGTGTGGCAGTCGAGCGCCCTGTAGGGGAGGGGGAGCCTGTCAGCCCCGGGCCTGTCACTGCCTGCTGTCCCCCCTGTCAGCAGCGAGGCCTCTGAAAAGTTTCAAAAACATCCCCAGACTTGGGTCCAAAGTGGCCAAAAGTCTCCAAGAGACAAGTTGGGAAGAAGGATATGGAACAGAGGGAGAAAGCGAAGGGAGCAAGACAAAGGGAGGGAAGAGGAAAAACTAGTGCCAGGCTGCAGGACTGAAATGGAGGAATTGAAAGACAAGAACCAGGAAGCAGGAGAGTTTGAGAAAAGGAGAGAGGAAAGAAGAGACATGCAGCCAGACGAGGGGTTAGTGAGAGAGGCTGGGACAGAGAACAGGATGAGAAGGAAATAAGGCAAGGCAAGGCAAGGCAAGGCCAAAGGACGTTTCCTTGATTTATATTTTCTACCACATTCATCTGGAGATGGGGAGTAAAGCCATCAGACCTTATGGATTAGGGCCAAACAAAACCCTGACTACTTGAGACACTTAGACTAAGCCTAAAATGCAAAGATCTCTCCAGAAGGACGGTTTTTATACTCTACATCCACAATCTGCAGGCAGCAAAAAAGAATAAGCGGTAGATCTACTTAGGCTGAGTCATGGTGGTTTGGTGCAGAGACCATGCATATCATGGGAATATTTCAGCATTTCTGCTCTGGTTTTCAGTTTATTACACCAAGACACCCACCTGATGACATCATTTCAAGAGCAAAAGCAGCAATTTGCAGAATTCAGCTTCTTTGGGGAACTGAGAAATTGCTGAGCTGGCACCAAGTCCTGCTGGGTCCCTGTCACCCGCAGAGTGCCCGCATCCTCACCACGGTAACGGGCATTCTTACAAAGGTTCTATGTCAGCTGGGTGTGGCAGTCGAGCGCCCCCTAGGGGAGGGGGAGCCTGTCAGCCCCGGGCCTGTCACTGCCTGCTGTCCCTCCTGTCAGCAGTGAGGCCTCTGAAAAGTTTCAAAAACATCCCCAGACTTGGGTCCAAAGTGGCCAAAAGTCTCCAAGAGACAAGTTGGGAAGAAGGATATGGAACAGAGGGAGAAAGCGAAGGGAGCAAGACAAAGGGAGGGAAGAGGAAAAACTAGTGCCGGGCTGCAGGACTGAAATGGAGGAATTGAAAGACAAGAACCAGGAAGCAGGAGAGTTTGAGAAAAGGAGAGAGGAAAGAAGAGACATGCAGCCAGACGAGGGGTTAGTGAGAGAGGCTGGGACAGAGAACAGGATGAGAAGGAAATAAGGCAAGGCAAGGCAAGGCAAGGCCAAAGGACGTTTCCTTGATTTATATTTTCTACCACATTCATCTGGAGATGGGGAGTAAAGCCATCAGACCTTATGGATTAGGGCCAAACAAAACCCTGACTACTTGAGACACTTAGACTAAGCCTAAAATGCAAAGATCTCTCCAGAAGGACGGTTTTTATACTCTACATCCACAATCTGCAGGCAGCAAAAAAGAATAAGCGGTAGATCTACTCAGGCTGAGTCATGGTGGTTTGGTGCAGAGACCATGCATATCATGGGAATATTTCAGCATTTCTGCTCTGGTTTTCAGTTTATTACACCAAGACACCCACCTGATGACATCATTTCAAGAGCAAAAGCAGCAATTTGCAGAATTCAGCTTCTTTGGGGAACTGAGAAATTGCTGAGCTGACACCAAGTCCTGCTGGGTCCCTGTCACCCGCAGAGTGCCTGCATCCTCACCACGGTAGCGGGCATTGTGACAAAGGTTCTATGTCAGCTGGGTGTGGCAGCCGAGCGCCCCGTAGGGGAGGGGGAGCCTGTCAGCCCCGGGCCTGTCACTGCCTGCTGTCCCCCCTGTCAGCAGCGAGGCCTCTGAAAAGTTTCAAAAACATCCCCAGACTTGGGTCCAAAGTGGCCAAAAGTCTACAAGAGACAAGTTGGGAAGAAGGATATGGAACAGAGGGAGAAAGCGAAGGGAGCAAGACAAAGGGAGGGAAGAGGAAAAACTAGTGCCGGGCTGCAGGACTGAAATGGAGGAATTGAAAGACAAGAACCAGGAAGCAGGAGAGTTTGAGAAAAGGAGAGAGGAAAGAAGAGACATGCAGCCAGAGGAGGGGTTAGTGAGAGAGGCTGGGACAGAGAACAGGATGAGAAGGAAATAAGGCAAGGCAAGGCAAGGCAAGGCCAAAGGACGTTTCCTTGATTTATATTTTCTACCACATTCATCTGGAGATGGGGAGGAAAGCCATCAGACCTTATGGATTAGGGCCAAACAAAACCCTGACTACTTGAGACACTTAGACTAAGCCTAAAATGCAAAGATCTCTCCAGAAGGACGGTTTTTATACTCTACATCCACAATCTGCAGGCAGCAAAAAAGAATAAGCGGTAGATCTACTTAGGCTAAGTCATGGTGGTTTGGTGCAGAGACCATGCATATCATGGGAATATTTCAGCATTTCTGCTCTGGTTTTCAGTTTATCACACCAAGACACCCACCTGATGACATCATTTCAAGAGCAAAAGCAGCAATTTGCAGAATTCAGCTTCTTTGGGAAACTGAGAAATTGCTGAGCTGACACCAAGTCCTGCTGGGTCCCTGTCACCCGCAGAGTGCCCGCATCCTCACCGCGGTAGCGGGCATTGTGACAAAGGTTCTATGTCAGCTGGGTGTGGCAGTCGAGCGCCCCGTAGGGGAGGGGGAGCCTGTCAGCCCCGGGCCTGTCACTGCCTGCTGTCCCCCCTGTCAGCAGCGAGGCCTCTGAAAAGTTTCAAAAACATCCCCAGACTTGGGTCCAAAGTGGCCAAAAGTCTCCAAGAGACAAGTTGGGAAGAAGGATATGGAACAGAGGGAGAAAGCGAAGGGAGCAAGACAAAGGGAGGGAAGAGGAAAAACTAGTGCCGGGCTGCAGGACTGAAATGGAGGAATTGAAAGACAAGAACCAGGAAGCAGGAGAGTTTGAGAAAAGGAGAGAGGAAAGAAGAGACATGCAGCCAGACGAGGGGTTAGTGAGAGAGGCTGGGACAGAGAACAGGATGAGAAGGAAATAAGGCAAGGCAAGGCAAGGCAAGGCCAAAGGACGTTTCCTTGATTTATATTTTCTACCACATTCATCTGGAGATGGGGAGTAAAGCCATCAGACCTTATGGATTAGGGCCAAACAAAACCCTGACTACTTGAGACACTTAGACTAAGCCTAAAATGCAAAGATCTCTCCAGAAGGACGGTTTTTATACTCTACATCCACAATCTGCAGGCAGCAAAAAAGAATAAGCGGTAGATCTACTTAGGCTGAGTCATGGTGGTTTGGTGCAGAGACCATGCATATCATGGGAATATTTCAGCATTTCTGCTCTGGTTTTCAGTTTATTACACCAAGACACCCACCTGATGACATCATTTCAAGAGCAAAAGCAGCAATTTGCAGAATTCAGCTTCTTTGGGGAACTGAGAAATTGCTGAGCTGGCACCAAGTCCTGCTGGGTCCCTGTCACCCGCAGAGTGCCCGCATCCTCACCACGGTAACGGGCATTGTGACAAAGGTTCTATGTCAGCTGGGTGTGGCAGTCGAGCGCCCCCTAGGGGAGGGGGAGCCTGTCAGCCCCGGGCCTGTCACTGCCTGCTGTCCCTCCTGTCAGCAGTGAGGCCTCTGAAAAGTTTCAAAAACATCCCCAGACTTGGGTCCAAAGTGGCCAAAAGTCTCCAAGAGACAAGTTGGGAAGAAGGATATGGAACAGAGGGAGAAAGCGAAGGGAGCAAGACAAAGGGAGGGAAGAGGAAAATCTAGTGCCGGGCTGCAGGACTGAAATGGAGGAATTGAAAGACAAGAGTCAGGAAGCAGGAGAGTTTGAGAAAAGGAGAGAGGAAAGAAGAGACATGCAGCCAGAGGAGGGGTTAGTGAGAGAGGCTGGAACAGAGAACAGGATGAGAAGGAAATAAGGCAAGAGAAGGCAAGGCTACGCCAAAGGACCTTTCCCTGATTTATATTTTCTACCACATTCATCTGGAGACGAGGAGGAAAGCCATCAGACCTGATGGATTAGGCCCAAACAAAAACCCCGGCTACTTGAGACACTTAGACTAAGCTTGAAATGCAAAGATCTCTCCAGAAGGATGTTTTTCATGCTGTACTTCCACAATCTGCTGACAGTACAAAAGAATAAGCGGCAGATCTACTCAGGCTGAGTCATGGTGGTTTGGTGCAGAGACCATGCATATCATGGGAATATTTCAGCATTTCTATTCTGGTTTTCAGTGTATTACACTAAAACATCCACCTGATGACATCATTTCAAGAGAAAAAGCAGCAGTTTGCAGAATTCAGCTTCTTTAGGGAACTGAGAAATTGCTGAGCTGACACCAAGTCCTTCCATGTCCCCTTTACCTGCAGAGTGCCCGCATCCTCACCACGGTAGCGGGCATTCTGACAAAGGTTCTATGTCAGCTGGGTGTGGCAGCCGAGCGCCCCCTAGGGGAGGGGGAGTCTGTCAGCCCCGGGCCTGTCACTGTTGCTGTCCCCCCTGTCAGCAGCGAGGCCTCTGAAAAGTTCCAAAAACATCCCCAGACTTGGGTCCAAAGTGGCCAAAAGTCTCCAAGAGACAAGTCGGGAAGAAGGATATAGAACAGAGGGAGAAAGCGAAGGGAGCAGACCAAAGGGAGGGAAGAGGAAAACTAGTGCCGGGCTGCAGGACTGAAATGGAGGAATTGAAAGACAAGAACCAGGAAGCAGGAGAGATTGAGAAAAGGAGAGAGGAAAGCAGAGACATGCAGCCAGAGGAGGGGTTAGTGAGAGAGGCTGGGACAGAGAACAGGATGAGAAGGAAATAAGGCAAGGCAAGGAAAGACTAGGCCAAAGGACGTTTCCTTGCTTTATATTTTCTACCACATTCATCTTGAAACGAGGAAGAAAGCCATCAGACCTTATGGATTAGGCCCAAACAAAAACCCCGGCTACTTGAGACACTTAGACTAAGCCTAAAACGCAACGATCTCTCCAGAAGGATGTTTTTCATGCTGTACTTCTACAATCTGCTGGCAGTACAGAAGAATAAGCGGCAGATCTACTCAGGCTGAGTCATGGTGCTTTGGTGCAGAGATCATGCATATCATGGGAATATTTCAGCATGTCTGCTCTGGTTTTCAGTTTATTACACCAAGACACCCACCTGATGACATCATTTCAAGAGCAAAAGCAGCAATTTGCAGAATTCAGCTTCTTTGGGGAACTGAGAAATTGCTGAGCTGACACCAAGTCCTGCTGGGTCCCTGTCACCCGCAGAGTGCCCGCATCCTCACCACGGTAGCGGGCATTGTGACAAAGGTTCTATGTCAGCTGGGTGTGGCAGTCGAGCGCCCCATAGGGGAGGGGGAGCCTGTCAGCCCCGGGCCTGTCACTGCCTGCTGTCCCCCCTGTCAGCAGCGAGGCCTCTGAAAAGTTTCAAAAACATCCCCAGACTTGGGTCCAAAGTGGCCAAAAGTCTCCAAGAGACAAGTTGGGAAGAAGGATATGGAACAGAGGGAGAAAGCGAAGGGAGCAAGACAAAGGGAGGGAAGAGGAAAAACTAGTGCCGGGCTGCAGGACTGAAATGGAGGAATTGAAAGACAGGAACCAGGAAGCAGGAGAGTTTGAGAAAAGGAGAGAGGAAAGAAGAGACATGCAGCCAGACGAGGGGTTAGTGAGAGAGGCTGGGACAGAGAACAGGATGAGAAGGAAATAAGGCAAGGCAAGGCAAGGCAAGGCCAAAGGACGTTTCCTTGATTTATATTTTCTACCACATTCATCTGGAGATGGGGAGTAAAGCCATCAGACCTTATGGATTAGGGCCAAACAAAACCCTGACTACTTGAGACACTTAGACTAAGCCTAAAATGCAAAGATCTCTCCAGAAGGACGGTTTTTATACTCTACATCCACAATCTGCAGGCAGCAAAAAAGAATAAGCGGTAGATCTACTTAGGCTGAGTCATGGTGGTTTGGTGCAGAGACCATGCATATCATGGGAATATTTCAGCATTTCTGCTCTGGTTTTCAGTTTATTACACCAAGACACCCACCTGATGACATCATTTCAAGAGCAAAAGCAGCAATTTGCAGAATTCAGCTTCTTTGGGGAACTGAGAAATTGCTGAGCTGGCACCAAGTCCTGCTGGGTCCCTGTCACCCGCAGAGTGCCCGCATCCTCACCACGGTAACGGTCATTCTTACAAAGGTTCTATGTCAGCTGGGTGTGGCAGTCGAGCGCCCCCTAGGGGAGGGGGAGCCTGTCAGCCCCGGGCCTGTCACTGCCTGCTGTCCCTCCTGTCAGCAGCGAGGCCTCTGAAAAGTTTCAAAAACATCCCCAGACTTGGGTCCAAAGTGGCCAAAAGTCTCCAAGAGACAAGTTGGGAAGAAGGATATGGAACAGAGGGAGAAAGCGAAGGGAGCAAGACAAAGGGAGGGAAGAGGAAAATCTAGTGCCGGGCTGCAGGACTGAAATGGAGGAATTGAAAGACAAGAGTCAGGAAGCAGGAGAGTTTGAGAAAAGGAGAGAGGAAAGAAGAGACATGCAGCCAGAGGAGGGGTTAGTGAGAGAGGCTGGAACAGAGAACAGGATGAGAAGGAAATAAGGCAAGAGAAGGCAAGGCTACGCCAAAGGACCTTTCCCTGATTTATATTTTCTACCACATTCATCTGGAGACGAGGAGGAAAGCCATCAGACCTGATGGATTAGGCCCAAACAAAAACCCCGGCTACTTGAGACACTTAGACTAAGCTTGAAATGCAAAGATCTCTCCATAAGGATGGTTTTTATCCTGTACTTCCACAATCTGCTGACAGTACAAAAGAATAAGCGGCAGATCTACTCAGGCTGAGTCATGGTGGTTTGGTGCAGAGACCATGCATATCATGGGAATATTTCAGCATTTCTATTCTGGTTTTCAGTGTATTACACTAAAACACCCACCTGATGACATCATTTCAAGAGCAAAAGCAGCAGTTTGCAGAATTCAGCTTCTTTAGGGAACTGAGAAATTGCTGAGCTGACACCAAGTCCTTCCATGTCCCCTTTACCTGCAGAGTGCCCGCATCCTCACCACGGTAGCGGGCATTCTGACAAAGGTTCTATGTCAGCTGGGTGTGGCAGCCGAGCGCCCCCTAGGGGAGGGGGAGTCTGTCAGCCCCGGGCCTGTCACTGTTGCTGTCCCCCCTGTCAGCAGCGAGGCCTCTGAAAAGTTCCAAAAACATCCCCAGACTTGGGTCCAGCATGGCCAAAAGTCTCCAAGAGACAAGTCGGGAAGAAGGATATAGAACAGAGGGAGAAAGCGAAGGGAGCAGACCAAAGGGAGGGAAGAGGAAAACTAGTGCCGGGCTGCAGGACTGAAATGGAGGAATTGAAAGACAAGAACCAGGAAGCAGGAGAGATTGAGAAAAGGAGAGAGGAAAGCAGAGACATGCAGCCAGAGGAGGGGTTAGTGAGAGAGGCTGGGACAGAGAACAGGATGAGAAGGAAATAAGGCAAGGCAAGGAAAGACTAGGCCAAAGGACGTTTCCTTGCTTTATATTTTCTACCACATTCATCTTGAAACGAGGAAGAAAGCCATCAGACCTTATGGATTAGGCCCAAACAAAAACCCCGGCTACTTGAGACACTTAGACTAAGCCTAAAACGCAACGATCTCTCCAGAAGGATGTTTTTCATGCTGTACTTCTACAATCTGCTGGCAGTACAGAAGAATAAGCGGCAGATCTACTCAGGCTGAGTCATGGTGCTTTGGTGCAGAGATCATGCATATCATGGGAATATTTCAGCATGTCTGCTCTGGTTTTCAGTTTATTACACCAAGACACCCACCTGATGACATCATTTCAAGAGCAAAAGCAGCAATTTGCAGAATTCAGCTTCTTTGGGGAACTGAGAAATTGCTGAGCTGACACCAAGTCCTGCTGGGTCCCTGTCACCCGCAGAGTGCCCGCATCCTCACCACGGTAACGGGCATTCTTACAAAGGTTCTATGTCAGCTGGGTGTGGCAGTCGAGCACCCCCTAGGGGAGGGGGAGCCTGTCAGCCCCGGGCCTGTCACTGCCTGCTGTCCCTCCTGTCAGCAGCGAGGCCTCTGAAAAGTTTCAAAAACATCCCCAGACTTCGGTCCAAAGTGGCCAAAAGTCTCCAAGAGACAAGCTGGGAAGAAGGATATGGAACAGAGGGAGAAAGCGAAGGGAGCTGGACAAAGAAAGGGAAGAGGAAAAACTAGTGCCGGGCTGCAGGACTGAAATGGAGGAATTGAAAGACAAGAACCAGGAAGCAGGAGAGTTTGAGAAAAGGAGAGAGGAAAGCAGAGACATGCAGCCAGAGGAGGGGTTAGTGAGAGAGGCTGGGACAGAGAACAGGATGAGAAGGAAATAAGGCAAGGCAAGGCAAGGCAAGGCCAAAGGACGTTTCCTTGATTTATATTTTCTACCACATTCATCTGGAGATGGGGAGGAAAGCCATCAGACCTTATGGATTAGGGCCAAACAAAACCCTGACTACTTGAGACACTTAGACTAAGCCTAAAATGCAAAGATCTCTCCAGAAGGACGGTTTTTATACTCTACATCCACAATCTGCAGGCAGCAAAAAAGAATAAGCGGTAGATCTACTTAGGCTAAGTCATGGTGGTTTGGTGCAGAGACCATGCATATCATGGGAATATTTCAGCATTTCTGCTCTGGTTTTCAGTTTATTACACCAAGACACCTACCTGATGACATCATTTCAAGAGCAAAAGCAGCAATTTGCAGAATTCAGCTTCTTTGGGGAACTGAGAAATTGCTGAGCTGACACCAAGTCCTGCTGGGTCCCTGTCACCCGCAGAGTGCCTGCATCCTCACCACGGTAGCGGGCATTGTGACAAAGGTTCTATGTCAGCTGGGTGTGGCAGTCGAGCGCCCCATAGGGGAGGGGGAGCCTGTCAGCCCCGGGCCTGTCACTGCCTGCTGTCCCCCCTGTCAGCAGCGAGGCCTCTGAAAAGTTTCAAAAACATCCCCAGACTTGGGTCCAAAGTGGCCAAAAGTCTCCAAGAGACAAGTTGGGAAGAAGGATATGGAACAGAGGGAGAAAGCGAAGGGAGCAAGACAAAGGGAGGGAAGAGGAAAAACTAGTGCCGGGCTGCAGGACTGAAATGGAGGAATTGAAAGACAAGAACCAGGAAGCAGGAGATTTTAAGAAAAGGAGAGAGGAAAGAAGAGACATGCAGCCAGAGGAGGGGTTAGTGAGAGAGGCTGGGACAGAGAACAGGATGAGAAGGAAATAAGGCAAGGCAAGGCAAGGCAAGGCCAAAGGACGTTTCCTTGATTTATATTTTCTACCACATTCATCTGGAGATGGGGAGGAAAGCCATCAGACCTTATGGATTAGGGCCAAACAAAACCCTGACTACTTGAGACACTTAGACTAAGCCTAAAATGCAAAGATCTCTCCAGAAGGACGGTTTTTATACTCTACATCCACAATCTGCAGGCAGCAAAAAAGAATAAGCGGTAGATCTACTTAGGCTATGTCATGGTGGTTTGGTGCAGAGACCATGCATATCATGGGAATATTTCAGCATTTCTGCTCTGGTTTTCAGTTTATTACACCAAGACACCCACCTGATGACATCATTTCAAGAGCAAAAGCAGCAATTTGCAGAATTCAGCTTCTTTGGGAAACTGAGAAATTGCTGAGCTGACACCAAGTCCTGCTGGGTCCCTGTCACCCGCAGAGTGCCCGCATCCTCACCACGGTAGCGGGCATTGTGACAAAGGTTCTATGTCAGCTGGGTGTGGCAGTCGAGCGCCCCGTAGGGGAGGGGGAGCCTGTCAGCCCCGGGCCTGTCACTGCCTGCTGTCCCCCCTGTCAGCAGCGAGGCCTCTGAAAAGTTTCAAAAACATCCCCAGACTTGGGTCCAAAGTGGCCAAAAGTCTCCAAGAGACAAGTTGGGAAGAAGGATATGGAACAGAGGGAGAAAGCGAAGGGAGCAAGACAAAGGGAGGGAAGAGGAAAAACTAGTGCCGGGCTGCAGGACTGAAATGGAGGAATTGAAAGACAAGAACCAGGAAGCAGGAGAGTTTGAGAAAAGGAGAGAGGAAAGAAGAGACATGCAGCCAGACGAGGGGTTAGAGAGAGAGGCTGGGACAGAGAACAGGATGAGAAGGAAATAAGGCAAGGCAAGGCAAGGCAAGGCCAAAGGACGTTTCCTTGATTTATATTTTCTACCACATTCATCTGGAGATGGGGAGTAAAGCCATCAGACCTTATGGATTAGGGCCAAACAAAACCCTGACTACTTGAGACACTTAGACTAAGCCTAAAATGCAAAGATCTCTCCAGAAGGACGGTTTTTATACTCTACATCCACAATCTGCAGGCAGCAAAAAAGAATAAGCGGTAGATCTACTTAGGCTAAGTCATGGTGGTTTGGTGCAGAGACCATGCATATCATGGGAATATTTCAGCATTTCTGCTCTGGTTTTCAGTTTATTACACCAAGACACCCACCTGATGACATCATTTCAAGAGCAAAAGCAGCAATTTGCAGAATTCAGCTTCTTTGGGGAACTGAGAAATTGCTGAGCTGGCACCAAGTCCTGCTGGGTCCCTGTCACCCGCAGAGTGCCCGCATCCTCACCACGGGTCCGGGCATTCTTACAAAGGTTCTATGTCAGCTGGGTGTGGCAGTCGAGCGCCCCGTAGGGGAGGGGGAGCCTGTCAGCCCCGGGCCTGTCACTGCCTGCTGTCCCTCCTGTCAGCAGCGAGGCCTCTGAAAAGTTTCAAAAACATCCCCAGACTTGGGTCCAAAGTGGCCAAAAGTCTCCAAGAGACAAGTTGGGAAGAAGGATATGGAACAGAGGGAGAAAGCGAAGGGAGCAAGACAAAGGGAGGGAAGAGGAAAATCTAGTGCCGGGCTGCAGGACTGAAATGGAGGAATTGAAAGACAAGAGTCAGGAAGCAGGAGAGTTTGAGAAAAGGAGAGAGGAAAGAAGAGACATGCAGCCGGAGGAGGGGTTAGTGAGAGAGGCTGGAACAGAGAACAGGATGAGAAGGAAATAAGGCAAGAGAAGGCATGGCTACGCCAAAGGACCTTTCCCTGATTTATATTTTCTACCACATTCATCTGGAGACGAGGAGGAAAGCCATCAGACCTGATGGATTAGGCCCAAACAAAAACCCGGCTACTTGAGACACTTAGACTAAGCCTAAAATGCAAAGATCTCTCCATAAGGATGGTTTTTATCCTGTACTTCCACAATCTGCTGACAGTACAAAAGAATAAGCGGCAGATCTACTCAGGCTGAGTCATGGTGGTTTGGTGCAGAGACCATGCATATCATGGGAATATTTCAGCATTTCTATTCTGGTTTTCAGTGTATTACACTAAAACACCCACCTGATGACATCATTTCAAGAGCAAAAGCAGCAGTTTGCAGAATTCAGCTTCTTTAGGGAACTGAGAAATTGCTGAGCTGACACCAAGTCCTTCCATGTCCCCTTTACCTGCAGAGTGCCCGCATCCTCACCACGGTAGCGGGCATTCTGACAAAGGTTCTATGTCAGCTGGGTGTGGCAGCCGAGCGCCCCCTAGGGGAGGGGGAGTCTGTCAGCCCCGGGCCTGTCACTGTTGCTGTCCCCCCTGTCAGCAGCGAGGCCTCTGAAAAGTTCCAAAAACATCCCCAGACTTGGGTCCAGCATGGCCAAAAGTCTCCAAGAGACAAGCTGGGAAGAAGGATATGGAACAGAGGGAGAAAGCGAAGGGAGCTGGACAAAGAAAGGGAAGAGGACAGGATGAGAAGGAAATAAGGCAAGGCAAGGAAAGACTAGGCCAAAGGACGTTTCCTTGCTTTATATTTTCTACCACATTCATCTTGAAACGAGGAAGAAAGCCATCAGACCTTATGGATTAGGCCCAAACAAAAACCCCGGCTACTTGAGACACTTAGACTAAGCCTAAAACGCAACGATCTCTCCAGAAGGATGTTTTTCATGCTGTACTTCTACAATCTGCTGGCAGTACAGAAGAATAAGCGGCAGATCTACTCAGGCTGAGTCATGGTGCTTTGGTGCAGAGATCATGCATATCATGGGAATATTTCAGCATGTCTGCTCTGGTTTTCAGTTTATTACACCAAGACACCCACCTGATGACATCATTTCAAGAGCAAAAGCAGCAATTTGCAGAATTCAGCTTCTTTGGGGAACTGAGAAATTGCTGAGCTGACACCAAGTCCTGCTGGGTCCCTGTCACCCGCAGAGTGCCCGCATCCTCACCACGGTAACGGGCATTCTTACAAAGGTTCTATGTCAGCTGGGTGTGGCAGTCGAGCACCCCCTAGGGGAGGGGGAGCCTGTCAGCCCCGGGCCTGTCACTGCCTGCTGTCCCTCCTGTCAGCAGCGAGGCCTCTGAAAAGTTTCAAAAACATCCCCAGACTTGGGTCCAAAGTGGCCAAAAGTCTCCAAGAGACAAGCTGGGAAGAAGGATATGGAACAGAGGGAGAAAGCGAAGGGAGCTGGACAAAGAAAGGGAAGAGGAAAAACTAGTGCCGGGCTGCAGGACTGAAATGGAGGAATTGAAAGACAAGAACCAGGAAGCAGGAGAGTTTGAGAAAAGGAGAGAGGAAAGCAGAGACATGCAGCCAGAGGAGGGGTTAGTGAGAGAGGCTGGGACAGAGAACAGGATGAGAAGGAAATAAGGCAAGGCAAGGCAAGGCAAGGCCAAAGGACGTTTCCTTGATTTATATTTTCTACCACATTCATCTGGAGATGGGGAGGAAAGCCATCAGACCTTATGGATTAGGGCCAAACAAAACCCTGACTACTTGAGACACTTAGACTAAGCCTAAAATGCAAAGATCTCTCCAGAAGGACGGTTTTTATACTCTACATCCACAATCTGCAGGCAGCAAAAAAGAATAAGCGGTAGATCTACTTAGGCTAAGTCATGGTGGTTTGGTGCAGAGACCATGCATATCATGGGAATATTTCAGCATTTCTGCTCTGGTTTTCAGTTTATTACACCAAGACACCCACCTGATGACATCATTTCAAGAGCAAAAGCAGCAATTTGCAGAATTCAGCTTCTTTGGGGAACTGAGAAATTGCTGAGCTGACACCAAGTCCTGCTGGGTCCCTGTCACCCGCAGAGTGCCTGCATCCTCACCACGGTAGCGGGCATTGTGACAAAGGTTCTATGTCAGCTGGGTGTGGCAGTCGAGCGCCCCATAGGGGAGGGGGAGCCTGTCAGCCCCGGGCCTGTCACTGCCTGCTGTCCCCCCTGTCAGCAGCGAGGCCTCTGAAAAGTTTCAAAAACATCCCCAGACTTGGGTCCAAAGTGGCCAAAAGTCTCCAAGAGACAAGTTGGGAAGAAGGATATGGAACAGAGGGAGAAAGCGAAGGGAGCAAGACAAAGGGAGGGAAGAGGAAAAACTAGTGCCGGGCTGCAGGACTGAAATGGAGGAATTGAAAGACAAGAACCAGGAAGCAGGAGATTTTAAGAAAAGGAGAGAGGAAAGAAGAGACATGCAGCCAGAGGAGGGGTTAGTGAGAGAGGCTGGGACAGAGAACAGGATGAGAAGGAAATAAGGCAAGGCAAGGCAAGGCAAGGCCAAAGGACGTTTCCTTGATTTATATTTTCTACCACATTCATCTGGAGATGGGGAGGAAAGCCATCAGACCTTATGGATTAGGGCCAAACAAAACCCTGACTACTTGAGACACTTAGACTAAGCCTAAAATGCAAAGATCTCTCCAGAAGGACGGTTTTTATACTCTACATCCACAATCTGCAGGCAGCAAAAAAGAATAAGCGGTAGATCTACTTAGGCTATGTCATGGTGGTTTGGTGCAGAGACCATGCATATCATGGGAATATTTCAGCATTTCTGCTCTGGTTTTCAGTTTATTACACCAAGACACCCACCTGATGACATCATTTCAAGAGCAAAAGCAGCAATTTGCAGAATTCAGCTTCTTTGGGAAACTGAGAAATTGCTGAGCTGACACCAAGTCCTGCTGGGTCCCTGTCACCCGCAGAGTGCCCGCATCCTCACCACGGTAGCGGGCATTGTGACAAAGGTTCTATGTCAGCTGGGTGTGGCAGTCGAGCACCCCCTAGGGGAGGGGGAGCCTGTCAGCCCCGGGCCTGTCACTGCCTGCTGTCCCCCCTGTCAGCAGCGAGGCCTCTGAAAAGTTTCAAAAACATCCCCAGACTTGGGTCCAAAGTGGCCAAAAGTCTCCAAGAGACAAGTTGGGAAGAAGGATATGGAACAGAGGGAGAAAGCGAAGGGAGCAAGACAAAGGGAGGGAAGAGGAAAAACTAGTGCCGGGCTGCAGGACTGAAATGGAGGAATTGAAAGACAAGAACCAGGAAGCAGGAGAGTTTGAGAAAAGGAGAGAGGAAAGAAGAGACATGCAGCCAGACGAGGGGTTAGAGAGAGAGGCTGGGACAGAGAACAGGATGAGAAGGAAATAAGGCAAGGCAAGGCAAGGCAAGGCCAAAGGACGTTTCCTTGATTTATATTTTCTACCACATTCATCTGGAGATGGGGAGTAAAGCCATCAGACCTTATGGATTAGGGCCAAACAAAACCCTGACTACTTGAGACACTTAGACTAAGCCTAAAATGCAAAGATCTCTCCAGAAGGACGGTTTTTATACTCTACATCCACAATCTGCAGGCAGCAAAAAAGAATAAGCGGTAGATCTACTTAGGCTAAGTCATGGTGGTTTGGTGCAGAGACCATGCATATCATGGGAATATTTCAGCATTTCTGCTCTGGTTTTCAGTTTATTACACCAAGACACCCACCTGATGACATCATTTCAAGAGCAAAAGCAGCAATTTGCAGAATTCAGCTTCTTTGGGGAACTGAGAAATTGCTGAGCTGGCACCAAGTCCTGCTGGGTCCCTGTCACCCGCAGAGTGCCCGCATCCTCACCACGGGTCCGGGCATTCTTACAAAGGTTCTATGTCAGCTGGGTGTGGCAGTCGAGCGCCCCGTAGGGGAGGGGGAGCCTGTCAGCCCCGGGCCTGTCACTGCCTGCTGTCCCTCCTGTCAGCAGCGAGGCCTCTGAAAAGTTTCAAAAACATCCCCAGACTTGGGTCCAAAGTGGCCAAAAGTCTCCAAGAGACAAGTTGGGAAGAAGGATATGGAACAGAGGGAGAAAGCGAAGGGAGCAAGACAAAGGGAGGGAAGAGGAAAATCTAGTGCCGGGCTGCAGGACTGAAATGGAGGAATTGAAAGACAAGAGTCAGGAAGCAGGAGAGTTTGAGAAAAGGAGAGAGGAAAGAAGAGACATGCAGCCGGAGGAGGGGTTAGTGAGAGAGGCTGGAACAGAGAACAGGATGAGAAGGAAATAAGGCAAGAGAAGGCAAGGCTACGCCAAAGGACCTTTCCCTGATTTATATTTTCTACCACATTCATCTGGAGACGAGGAGGAAAGCCATCAGACCTGATGGATTAGGCCCAAACAAAAACCCCGGCTACTTGAGACACTTAGACTAAGCTTAAAATGCAAAGATCTCTCCATAAGGATGGTTTTTATCCTGTACTTCCACAATCTGCTGACAGTACAAAAGAATAAGCGGCAGATCTACTCAGGCTGAGTCATGGTGGTTTGGTGCAGAGACCATGCATATCATGGGAATATTTCAGCATTTCTATTCTGGTTTTCAGTGTATTACACTAAAACACCCACCTGATGACATCATTTCAAGAGCAAAAGCAGCAGTTTGCAGAATTCAGCTTCTTTAGGGAACTGAGAAATTGCTGAGCTGACACCAAGTCCTTCCATGTCCCCTTTACCTGCAGAGTGCCCGCATCCTCACCACGGTAGCGGGCATTCTGACAAAGGTTCTATGTCAGCTGGGTGTGGCAGCCGAGCGCCCCCTAGGGGAGGGGGAGTCTGTCAGCCCCGGGCCTGTCACTGTTGCTGTCCCCCCTGTCAGCAGCGAGGCCTCTGAAAAGTTCCAAAAACATCCCCAGACTTGGGTCCAGCATGGCCAAAAGTCTCCAAGAGACAAGCTGGGAAGAAGGATATGGAACAGAGGGAGAAAGCGAAGGGAGCTGGACAAAGAAAGGGAAGAGGACAGGATGAGAAGGAAATAAGGCAAGGCAAGGAAAGACTAGGCCAAAGGACGTTTCCTTGCTTTATATTTTCTACCACATTCATCTTGAAACGAGGAAGAAAGCCATCAGACCTTATGGATTAGGCCCAAACAAAAACCCCGGCTACTTGAGACACTTAGACTAAGCCTAAAACGCAACGATCTCTCCAGAAGGATGTTTTTCATGCTGTACTTCTACAATCTGCTGGCAGTACAGAAGAATAAGCGGCAGATCTACTCAGGCTGAGTCATGGTGCTTTGGTGCAGAGATCATGCATATCATGGGAATATTTCAGCATGTCTGCTCTGGTTTTCAGTTTATTACACCAAGACACCCACCTGATGACATCATTTCAAGAGCAAAAGCAGCAATTTGCAGAATTCAGCTTCTTTGGGGAACTGAGAAATTGCTGAGCTGACACCAAGTCCTGCTGGGTCCCTGTCACCCGCAGAGTGCCCGCATCCTCACCACGGTAACGGGCATTCTTACAAAGGTTCTATGTCAGCTGGGTGTGGCAGTCGAGCACCCCGTAGGGGAGGGGGAGCCTGTCAGCCCCGGGCCTGTCACTGCCTGCTGTCCCCCCTGTCAGCAGCGAGGCCTCTGAAAAGTTTCAAAAACATCCCCAGACTTGGGTCCAAAGTGGCCAAAAGTCTCCAAGAGACAAGCTGGGAAGAATGATATGGAACAGAGGGAGAAAGCGAAGGGAGCAAGACAAAGGGAGGGAAGAGGAAAAACTAGTGCCGGGCTGCAGGACTGAAATGGAGGAATTGAAAGACAAGAACCAGGAAGCAGGAGAGTTTGAGAAAAGGAGAGAGGAAAGAAGAGACATGCAGCCAGACGAGGGGTTAGTGAGAGAGGCTGGGACAGAGAACAGGATGAGAAGGAAATAAGGCAAGGCAAGGCAAGGCAAGGCCAAAGGACGTTTCCTTGATTTATATTTTCTACCACATTCATCTGGAGATGGGGAGTAAAGCCATCAGACCTTATGGATTAGGGCCAAACAAAACCCTGACTACTTGAGACACTTAGACTAAGCCTAAAATGCAAAGATCTCTCCAGAAGGACGGTTTTTAT
The DNA here is from genome assembly GCF_037038585.1 of Patagioenas fasciata. Classification (NCBI taxonomy): domain Eukaryota; kingdom Metazoa; phylum Chordata; class Aves; order Columbiformes; family Columbidae; genus Patagioenas; species Patagioenas fasciata. The sequence continues at coordinate 132,353,545 of NC_092520.1, read as the reverse complement.
ACTCTACATCCACAATCTGCAGGCAGCAAAAAAGAATAAGCGGTAGATCTACTTAGGCTGAGTCATGGTGGTTTGGTGCAGAGACCATGCATATCATGGGAATATTTCAGCATTTCTGCTCTGGTTTTCAGTTTATTACACCAAGACACCCACCTGATGACATCATTTCAAGAGCAAAAGCAGCAATTTGCAGAATTCAGCTTCTTTGGGGAACTGAGAAATTGCTGAGCTGGCACCAAGTCCTGCTGGGTCCCTGTCACCCGCAGAGTGCCCGCATCCTCACCACGGTAGCGGGCATTGTGACAAAGGTTCTATGTCAGCTGGGTGTGGCAGTCGAGCGCCCCCTAGGGGAGGGGGAGCCTGTCAGCCCCGGGCCTGTCACTGCCTGCTGTCCCTCCTGTCAGCAGCGAGGCCTCTGAAAAGTTTCAAAAACATCCCCAGACTTGGGTCCAAAGTGGCCAAAAGTCTCCAAGAGACAAGTTGGGAAGAAGGATATGGAACAGAGGGAGAAAGCGAAGGGAGCAAGACAAAGGGAGGGAAGAGGAAAATCTAGTGCCGGGCTGCAGGACTGAAATGGAGGAATTGAAAGACAAGAGTCAGGAAGCAGGAGAGTTTGAGAAAAGGAGAGAGGAAAGAAGAGACATGCAGCCAGACGAGGGGTTAGTGAGAGAGGCTGGGACAGAGAACAGGATGAGAAGGAAATAAGGCAAGGCAAGGCAAGGCAAGGCCAAAGGACGTTTCCTTGATTTATATTTTCTACCACATTCATCTGGAGATGGGGAGGAAAGCCATCAGACCTTATGGATTAGGGCCAAAAAAAACCCTGACTACTTGAGACACTTAGACTAAGCCTAAAATGCAAAGATCTCTCCAGAAGGACGGTTTTTATACTCTACATCCACAATCTGCAGGCAGCAAAAAAGAATAAGCGGTAGATCTACTTAGGCTAAGTCATGGTGGTTTGGTGCAGAGACCATGCATATCATGGGAATATTTCAGCATTTCTGCTCTGGTTTTCAGTTTATTACACCAAGACACCCACCTGATGACATCATTTCAAGAGCAAAAGCAGCAATTTGCAGAATTCAGCTTCTTTGGGGAACTGAGAAATTGCTGAGCTGACACCAAGTCCTGCTGGGTCCCTGTCACCCGCAGGGTGCCCGCATCCTCACCACGGTAGCGGGCATTGTGACAAAGGTTCTATGTCAGCTGGGTGTGGCAGTCGAGCGCCCCGTAGGGGAGGGGGAGCCTGTCAGCCCCGGGCCTGTCACTGCCTGCTGTCCCCCCTGTCAGCAGCGAGGCCTCTGAAAAGTTTCAAAAACATCCCCAGACTTGGGTCCAAAGTGGCCAAAAGTCTCCAAGAGACAAGTTGGGAAGAAGGATATGGAACAGAGGGAGAAAGCGAAGGGAGCAAGACAAAGGGAGGGAAGAGGAAAAACTAGTGCCGGGCTGCAGGACTGAAATGGAGGAATTGAAAGACAAGAACCAGGAAGCAGGAGAGTTTGAGAAAAGGAGAGAGGAAAGAAGAGACATGCAGCCAGACGAGGGGTTAGTGAGAGAGGCTGGGACAGAGAACAGGATGAGAAGGAAATAAGGCAAGGCAAGGCAAGGCAAGGCCAAAGGACGTTTCCTTGATTTATATTTTCTACCACATTCATCTGGAGATGGGGAGGAAAGCCATCAGACCTTATGGATTAGGGCCAAACAAAACCCTGACTACTTGAGACACTTAGACTAAGCCTAAAATGCAAAGATCTCTCCAGAAGGACGGTTTTTATACTCTACATCCACAATCTGCAGGCAGCAAAAAAGAATAAGCGGTAGATCTACTTAGGCTAAGTCATGGTGGTTTGGTGCAGAGACCATGCATATCATGGGAATATTTCAGCATTTCTGCTCTGGTTTTCAGTTTATTACACCAAGACACCCACCTGATGACATCATTTCAAGAGCAAAAGCAGCAATTTGCAGAATTCAGCTTCTTTGGGGAACTGAGAAATTGCTGAGCTGACACCAAGTCCTGCTGGGTCCCTGTCACCCGCAGAGTGCCCGCATCCTCACCACGGTAGCGGGCATTGTGACAAAGGTTCTATGTCAGCTGGGTGTGGCAGTCGAGCGCCCCGTAGGGGAGGGGGAGCCTGTCAGCCCCGGGCCTGTCACTGCCTGCTGTCCCCCCTGTCAGCAGCGAGGCCTCTGAAAAGTTTCAAAAACATCCCCAGACTTGGGTCCAAAGTGGCCAAAAGTCTCCAAGAGACAAGTTGGGAAGAAGGATATGGAACAGAGGGAGAAAGCGAAGGGAGCAAGACAAAGGGAGGGAAGAGGAAAAACTAGTGCCGGGCTGCAGGACTGAAATGGAGGAATTGAAAGACAAGAACCAGGAAGCAGGAGAGTTTGAGAAAAGGAGAGAGGAAAGAAGAGACATGCAGCCAGAGGAGGGGTTAGTGAGAGAGGCTGGGACAGAGAACAGGATGAGAAGGAAATAAGGCAAGGCAAGGCAAGGCAAGGCCAAAGGACGTTTCCTTGATTTATATTTTCTACCACATTCATCTGGAGATGGGGAGGAAAGCCATCAGACCTTATGGATTAGGGCCAAACAAAACCCTGACTACTTGAGACACTTAGACTAAGCCTAAAATGCAAAGATCTCTCCAGAAGGACGGTTTTTATACTCTACATCCACAATCTGCAGGCAGCAAAAAAGAATAAGCGGTAGATCTACTTAGGCTAAGTCATGGTGGTTTGGTGCAGAGACCATGCATATCATGGGAATATTTCAGCATTTCTGCTCTGGTTTTCAGTTTATCACACCAAGACACCCACCTGATGACATCATTTCAAGAGCAAAAGCAGCAATTTGCAGAATTCAGCTTCTTTGGGAAACTGAGAAATTGCTGAGCTGACACCAAGTCCTGCTGGGTCCCTGTCACCCGCAGAGTGCCCGCATCCTCACCACGGTAGCGGGCATTGTGACAAAGGTTCTATGTCAGCTGGGTGTGGCAGTCGAGGGCCCCGTAGGGGAGGGGGAGCCTGTCAGCCCCGGGCCTGTCACTGCCTGCTGTCCCCCCTGTCAGCAGCGAGGCCTCTGAAAAGTTTCAAAAACATCCCCAGACTTGGGTCCAAAGTGGCCAAAAGTCTCCAAGAGACAAGTTGGGAAGAAGGATATGGAACAGAGGGAGAAAGCGAAGGGAGCAAGACAAAGGGAGGGAAGAGGAAAAACTAGTGCCGGGCTGCAGGACTGAAATGGAGGAATTGAAAGACAAGAACCAGGAAGCAGGAGAGTTTGAGAAAAGGAGAGAGGAAAGAAGAGACATGCAGCCAGACGAGGGGTTAGTGAGAGAGGCTGGGACAGAGAACAGGATGAGAAGGAAATAAGGCAAGGCAAGGCAAGGCCAAAGGACGTTTCCTTGATTTATATTTTCTACCACATTCATCTGGAGATGAGGAGGAAAGCCATCAGACCTTATGGATTAGGTACAAACAAAAACCCCGGCTACTTGAGACACTTAGACTAAGCTTAAAATGCAAAGATCTCTCTATAAGGATGGTTTTTATCCTGTACTTCCACAATCTGCTGACAGTACAAAAGAATAAGCGGCAGATATACTCAGGCTGAGTCATGGTGGTTTGGTGCACAGACCATGCATGTCATGGGAATATTTCAGCATTTCTGCTCTGGTTTTCAGTTTATTACACCAAGACACCCACCTGATGACATCATTTCAAGAGCAAAAGCAGCAATTTGCAGAATTCAGCTTCTTTGGGGAACTGAGAAATTGCTGAGCTGACACCAAGTCCTGCTGGGTCCCTGTCACCCGCAGAGTGCCCGCATCCTCACCACGGTAACGGGCATTCTTACAAAGGTTCTATGTCAGCTGGGTGTGGCAGTCGAGCACCCCCTAGGGGAGGGGGAGCCTGTCAGCCCCGGGCCTGTCACTGCCTGCTGTCCCTCCTGTCAGCAGCGAGGCCTCTGAAAAGTTTCAAAAACATCCCCAGACTTGGGTCCAAAGTGGACAAAAGTCTCCAAGAGACAAGCTGGGAAGAAGGATATGGAACAGAGGGAGAAAGCAAAGGGAGCTGGACAAAGAAAGGGAAGAGGAAAAACTAGTGCGGGGTTGCAGGACTGAAATGGAGGAATTGAAAGACAAGAACCAGGAAGCAGGAGAGTTTGAGAAAAGGAGAGAGGAAAGCAGAGACATGCAGCCAGACGAGGGGTTAGTGAGAGAGGCTGGGACAGAGAACAGGATGAGAAGGAAATAAGGCAAGGCAAGGCAAGGCAAGGCCAAAGGACATTTCCTTGATTTATATTTTCTACCACATTCATCTGGAGATGGGGAGTAAAGCCATCAGACCTTATGGATTAGGGCCAAACAAAACCCTGACTACTTGAGACACTTAGACTAAGCCTAAAATGCAAAGATCTCTCCAGAAGGATGGTTTTTATACTCTACATCCACAATCTGTAGGCAGCAAAAAAGAATAAGCGGTAGATCTACTTAGGCTAAGTCATGGTGGTTTGGTGCAGAGACCATGCATATCATGGGAATATTTCAGCATTTCTGCTCTGGTTTTCAGTTTATTACACCAAGACACCCACCTGATGACATCATTTCAAGAGCAAAAGCAGCAATTTGCAGAATTCAGCTTCTTTGGGAAACTGAGAAATTGCTGAGCTGACACCAAGTCCTGCTGGGTCCCTGTCACCCGCAGAGTGCCCGCATCCTCACCACGGTAGCGGGCATTGTGACAAAGGTTCTATGTCAGCTGGGTGTGGCAGTCGAGCGCCCCGTAGGGGAGGGGGAGCCTGTCAGCCCCGGGCCTGTCACTGCCTGCTGTCCCCCCTGTCAGCAGCGAGGCCTCTGAAAAGTTTCAAAAACATCCCCAGACTTGGGTCCAAAGTGGCCAAAAGTCTCCAAGAGACAAGTTGGGAAGAAGGATATGGAACAGAGGGAGAAAGCGAAGGGAGCTGGACAAAGAAAGGGAAGAGGAAAAACTAGTGCGGGGCTGCAGGACTGAAATGGAGGAATTGAAAGACAAGAACCAGGAAGCAGGAGATTTTGAGAAAAGGAGAGAGGAAAGAAGAGACATGCAGCCAGAGGAGGGGTTAGTGAGAGAGGCTGGGACAGAGAACAGGATGAGAAGGAAATAAGGCAAGGCAAGGCAAGGCAAGGCCAAAGGACGTTTCCTTGATTTATATTTTCTACCACATTCATCTGGAGATGGGGAGTAAAGCCATCAGACCTTATGGATTAGGGCCAAACAAAACCCTGACTACTTGAGACACTTAGACTATGCCTAAAATGCAAAGATCTCTCCAGAAGGACGGTTTTTATACTCTACATCCACAATCTGCAGGCAGCAAAAAAGAATAAGCGGTAGATCTACTTAGGCTAAGTCATGGTGGTTTGGTGCAGAGACCATGCATATCATGGGAATATTTCAGCATTTCTGCTCTGGTTTTCAGTTTATTACACCAAGACACCCACCTGATGACATCATTTCAAGAGCAAAAGCAGCAATTTGCAGAATTCAGCTTCTTTGGGAAACTGAGAAATTGCTGAGCTGACACCAAGTCCTGCTGGGTCCCTGTCACCCGCAGAGTGCCCGCATCCTCACCACGGTAGCGGGCATTGTGACAAAGGTTCTATGTCAGCTGGGTGTGGCAGTCGAGCGCCCCGTAGGGGAGGGGGAGCCTGTCAGCCCCGGGCCTGTCACTGCCTGCTGTCCCCCCTGTCAGCAGCGAGGCCTCTGAAAAGTTTCAAAAACATCCCCAGACTTGGGTCCAAAGTGGCCAAAAGTCTCCAAGAGACAAGTTGGGAAGAAGGATATGGAACAGAGGGAGAAAGCGAAGGGAGCAAGACAAAGGGAGGGAAGAGGAAAAACTAGTGCCGGGCTGCAGGACTGAAATGGAGGAATTGAAAGACAAGAACCAGGAAGCAGGAGAGTTTGAGAAAAGGAGAGAGGAAAGAAGAGACATGCAGCCAGACGAGGGGTTAGTGAGAGAGGCTGGGACAGAGAACAGGATGAGAAGGAAATAAGGCAAGGCAAGGCAAGACTAGGCCAAAGGACGTTTCCTTGCTTTATATTTTCTACCACATTCATCTTGAAACGAGGAAGAAAGCCATCAGACCCTATGGATTAGGCCCAAACAAAAACCCCGGCTACTTGAGACACTTAGACTAAGCCTAAAACGCAACGATCTCTCCAGAAGGATGTTTTTCATGCTGTACTTCTACAATCTGCTGTCAGTACAGAACAATAAGTGGCAGATATACTTAGGCTAAGTCATGGTGGTTTGGTGCAGAGACCATGCATATCATGGGAATATTTCAGCATTTCTGCTCTGGTTTTCAGTTTATTACACCAAGACACCCACCTGATGACATCATTTCAAGAGCAAAAGCAGCAATTTGCAGAATTCAGCTTCTTTGGGGAACTGAGAAATTGCTGAGCTGACACCAAGTCCTGCTGGGTCCCTGTCACCCGCAGAGTGCCCGCATCCTCACCACGGGTCCGGGCATTCTTACAAAGGTTCTATGTCAGCTGGGTGTGGCAGCCGAGCGCCCCCTAGGGGAGGGGGAGCCTGTCAGCCCCGGGCCTGTCACTGCCTGCTGTCCCCCATGTCAGCAGCGAGGCCTCTGAAAAGTTTCAAAAACATCCCCAGACTTGGGTCCAAAGTGGCCAAAAGTCTCCAAGAGACAAGTTGGGAAGAAGGATATGGAACAGAGGGAGAAAGCGAAGGGAGCAAGACAAAGGGAGGGAAGAGGAAAAACTAGTGCCGGGCTGCAGGACTGAAATGGAGGAATTGAAAGACAAGAACCAGGAAGCAGGAGAGTTTGAGAAAAGGAGAGAGGAAAGAAGAGACATGCAGCCAGACGAGGGGTTAGAGAGAGAGGCTGGGACAGAGAACAGGATGAGAAGGAAATAAGGGAAGGCAAGGCAAGGCAAGGCAAGGCCAAAGGACGTTTCCTTGATTTATATTTTCTACCACATTCATCTGGAGATGGGGAGTAAAGCCATCAGACCTTATGGATTAGGGCCAAACAAAACCCTGACTACTTGAGACACTTAGACTAAGCCTAAAATGCAAAGATCTCTCCAGAAGGACTGTTTTTATACTCTACATCCACAATCTGCAGGCAGCAAAAAAGAATAAGCGGTAGATCTACTTAGGCTAAGTCATGGTGGTTTGGTGCAGAGACCATGCATATCATGGGAATATTTCAGCATTTCTGCTCTGGTTTTCAGTTTATTACACCAAGACACCCACCTGATGACATCATTTCAAGAGCAAAAGCAGCAATTTGCAGAATTCAGCTTCTTTGGGGAACTGAGAAATTGCTGAGCTGACACCAAGTCCTGCTGGGTCCCTGTCACCCGCAGAGTGCCCGCATCCTCACCACGGTAGCGGGCATTGTGACAAAGGTTCTATGTCAGCTGGGTGTGGCAGTCGAGCGCCCGGTAGGGGAGGGGGAGCCTGTCAGCCCCGGGCCTGTCACTGCCTGCTGTCCCCCCTGTCAGCAGCGAGGCCTCTGAAAAGTTTCAAAAACATCCCCAGACTTGGGTCCAAAGTGGCCAAAAGTCTCCAAGAGACAAGTTGGGAAGAAGGATATGGAACAGAGGGAGAAAGCGAAGGGAGCAAGACAAAGGGAGGGAAGAGGAAAATCTAGTGCCGGGCTGCAGGACTGAAATGGAGGAATTGAAAGACAAGAACCAGGAAGCAGGAGAGTTTGAGAAAAGGAGAGAGGAAAGAAGAGACATGCAGCCAGAGGAGGGGTTAGTGAGAGAGGCTGGGACAGAGAACAGGATGAGAAGGAAATAAGGCAAGGCAAGGCAAGGCAAGGCCAAAGGACGTTTCTTTGATTTATATTTTCTACCACATTCATCTGGAGATGGGGAGTAAAGCCATCAGACCTTATGGATTAGGGCCAAGCAAAACCCTGACGACTTGAGACACTTAGACTAAGCCTAAAACACAACGATCTCTCCAGAAGGATGTTTTTCATGCTGTACTTCTACAATCTGCTTTCAGTACAGAACAATAAGTGGCAGATCTACTTAGGCTGAGTCATGGTGCTTTGGTGCAGAGACCATGCATATCATGGGAATATTTCAGCATTTCTGCTCTGGTTTTCAGTTTATTACACCAAGACACCCACCTGATGACATCATTTCAAGAGCAAAAGCATCAATTTGCAGAATTCAGCTTCTTTGGGGAGCTGAGAAATTGCTGAGCTGACACCAAGTCCTGCTGGGTCCCTGTCACCCGCAGAGTGCCCGCATCCTCACCACGGTAGCGGGCATTGTGACAAAGGTTCTATGTCAGCTGGGTGTGGCAGTCGAGCACCCCCTAGGGGAGGGGGAGCCTGTCAGCCCCGGGCCTGTCACTGCCTGCTGTCCCCCCTGTCAGCAGCGAGGCCTCTGAAAAGTTTCAAAAACATCCCCAGACTTGGGTCCAAAGTGGCCAAAAGTCTCCAAGAGACAAGTTGGGAAGAAGGATATGGAACAGAGGGAGAAAGCGAAGGGAGCAAGACAAAGGGAGGGAAGAGGAAAAACTAGTGCCGGGCTGCAGGACTGAAATGGAGGAATTGAAAGACAAGAACCAGGAAGCAGGAGAGTTTGAGAAAAGGAGAGAGGAAAGAAGAGACATGCAGCCAGACGAGGGGTTAGAGAGAGAGGCTGGGACAGAGAACAGGATGAGAAGGAAATAAGGCAAGGCAAGGCAAGGCAAGGCCAAAGGACGTTTCCTTGATTTATATTTTCTACCACATTCATCTGGAGATGGGGAGGAAAGCCATCAGACCTTATGGATTAGGGCCAAACAAAACCCTGACTACTTGAGACACTTAGACTAAGCCTAAAATGCAAAGATCTCTCCAGAAGGACGGTTTTTATACTCTACATCCACAATCTGCAGGCAGCAAAAAAGAATAAGCGGTAGATCTACTTAGGCTAAGTCATGGTGGTTTGGTGCAGAGACCATGCATATCATGGGAATATTTCAGCATTTCTGCTCTGGTTTTCAGTTTATTACACCAAGACACCCACCTGATGACATCATTTCAAGAGCAAAAGCAGCAATTTGCAGAATTCAGCTTCTTTGGGGAACTGAGAAATTGCTGAGCTGACACCAAGTCCTGCTGGGTCCCTGTCACCCGCAGAGTGCCCGCATCCTCACCACGGGTCCGGGCATTCTTACAAAGGTTCTATGTCAGCTGGGTGTGGCAGTCGAGCGCCCCGTAGGGGAGGGGGAGCCTGTCAGCCCCGGGCCTGTCACTGCCTGCTGTCCCTCCTGTCAGCAGCGAGGCCTCTGAAAAGTTTCAAAAACATCCCCAGACTTGGGTCCAAAGTGGCCAAAAGTCTCCAAGAGACAAGTTGGGAAGAAGGATATGGAACAGAGGGAGAAAGCGAAGGGAGCAAGACAAAGGGAGGGAAGAGGAAAATCTAGTGCCGGGCTGCAGGACTGAAATGGAGGAATTGAAAGACAAGAGTCAGGAAGCAGGAGAGTTTGAGAAAAGGAGAGAGGAAAGAAGAGACATGCAGCCAGAGGAGGGGTTAGTGAGAGAGGCTGGAACAGAGAACAGGATGAGAAGGAAATAAGGCAAGACAAGGCAAGGCTACGCCAAAGGACCTTTCCCTGATTTATATTTTCTACCACATTCATCTGGAGACGAGGAGGAAAGCCATCAGACCTGATGGATTAGGCCCAAACAAAAACCCCGGCTACTTGAGACACTTAGACTAAGCTTAAAATGCAAAGATCTCTCCATAAGGATGGTTTTTATCCTGTACTTCCACAATCTGCTGACAGTACAAAAGAATAAGCGGCAGATCTACTCAGGCTGAGTCATGGTGGTTTGGTGCAGAGACCATGCATATCATGGGAATATTTCAGCATTTCTATTCTGGTTTTCAGTGTATTACACTAAAACACCCACCTGATGACATCATTTCAAGAGCAAAAGCAGCAGTTTGCAGAATTCAGCTTCTTTAGGGAACTGAGAAATTGCTGAGCTGACACCAAGTCCTTCCATGTCCCCTTTACCTGCAGAGTGCCCGCATCCTCACCACGGTAGCGGGCATTCTGACAAAGGTTCTATGTCAGCTGGGTGTGGCAGCCGAGCGCCCCCTAGGGGAGGGGGAGTCTGTCAGCCCCGGGCCTGTCACTGTTGCTGTCCCCCCTGTCACCAGCGAGGCCTCTGAAAAGTTTCAAAAACATCCCCAGACTTAGGTCCAGCATGGCCAAAAGTCTCCAAGAGACAAGTCGGGAAGAAGGATATAGAACAGAGGGAGAAAGCGAAGGGAGCAGACCAAAGGGAGGGAAGAGGAAAACTAGTGCCGGGCTGCAGGACTGAAATGGAGGAATTGAAAGACAAGAACCAGGAAGCAGGAGAGATTGAGAAAAGGAGAGAGGAAAGCAGAGACATGCAGCCAGACGAGGGGTTAGTGAGAGAGGCTGGGACAGAGAACAGGATGAGAAGGAAATAAGGTAAGGCAAGGAAAGACTAGGCCAAAGGACGTTTCCTTGCTTTATATTTTCTACCACATTCATCTTGAAACGAGGAAGAAAGCCATCAGACCTTATGGATTAGGCCCAAACAAAAACCCCGGCTACTTGAGACACTTAGACTAAGCCTAAAACGCAACGATCTCTCCAGAAGGATGTTTTTCATGCTGTACTTCTACAATCTGCTGGCAGTACAGAAGAATAAGCGGCAGATCTACTCAGGCTGAGTCATGGTGCTTTGGTGCAGAGATCATGCATATCATGGGAATATTTCAGCATGTCTGCTCTGGTTTTCAGTTTATTACACCAAGACACCCACCTGATGACATCATTTCAAGAGCAAAAGCAGCAATTTGCAGAATTCAGCTTCTTTGGGGAACTGAGAAATTGCTGAGCTGACACCAAGTCCTGCTGGGTCCCTGTCACCCGCAGAGTGCCCGCATCCTCACCACGGTAACGGGCATTCTTACAAAGGTTCTATGTCAGCTGGGTGTGGCAGTCGAGCACCCCCTAGGGGAGGGGGAGCCTGTCAGCCCCGGGCCTGTCACTGCCTGCTGTCCCTCCTGTCAGCAGCGAGGCCTCTGAAAAGTTTCAAAAACATCCCCAGACTTGGGTCCAAAGTGGCCAAAAGTCTCCAAGAGACAAGCTGGGAAGAAGGATATGGAACAGAGGGAGAAAGCGAAGGGAGCAAGACAAAGGGAGGGAAGAGGAAAAACTAGTGCGGGGCTGCAGGACTGAAATGGAGGAATTGAAAGAGAAGAACCAGGAAGCAGGAGAGTTTGAGAAAAGGAGAGAGGAAAGCAGAGACATGCAGCCAGAGGAGGGGTTAGTGAGAGAGGCTGGGACAGAGAACAGGATGAGAAGGAAATAAGGCAAGGCAAGGCAAGGCAAGGCCAAAGGACGTTTCCTTGATTTATATTTTCTACCACATTCATCTGGAGATGGGGAGGAAAGCCATCAGACCTTATGGATTAGGGCCAAACAAAACCCTGACTACTTGAGACACTTAGACTAAGCCTAAAATGCAAAGATCTCTCCAGAAGGACGGTTTTTATACTCTACATCCACAATCTGCAGGCAGCAAAAAAGAATAAGCGGTAGATCTACTTAGGCTAAGTCATGGTGGTTTGGTGCAGAGACCATGCATATCATGGGAATATTTCAGCATTTCTGCTCTGGTTTTCAGTTTATTACACCAAGACACCCACCTGATGACATCATTTCAAGAGCAAAAGCAGCAATTTGCAGAATTCAGCTTCTTTGGGGAACTGAGAAATTGCTGAGCTGGCACCAAGTCCTGCTGGGTCCCTGTCACCCGCAGAGTGCCCGCATCCTCACCACGGGTCCGGGCATTCTTACAAAGGTTCTATGTCAGCTGGGTGTGGCAGTCGAGCGCCCCGTAGGGGAGGGGGAGCCTGTCAGCCCCGGGCCTGTCACTGCCTGCTGTCCCTCCTGTCAGCAGCGAGGCCTCTGAAAAGTTTCAAAAACATCCCCAGACTTGGGTCCAAAGTGGCCAAAAGTCTCCAAGAGACAAGTTGGGAAGAAGAATATGGAACAGAGGGAGAAAGCGAAGGGAGCAAGACAAAGGGAGGGAAGAGGAAAATCTAGTGCCGGGCTGCAGGACTGAAATGGAGGAATTGAAAGACAAGAGTCAGGAAGCAGGAGAGTTTGAGAAAAGGAGAGAGGAAAGAAGAGACATGCAGCCAGAGGAGGGGTTAGTGAGAGAGGCTGGAACAGAGAACAGGATGAGAAGGAAATAAGGCAAGACAAGGCAAGGCTACGCCAAAGGACCTTTCCCTGATTTATATTTTCTACCACATTCATCTGGAGACGAGGAGGAAAGCCATCAGACCTGATGGATTAGGCCCAAACAAAAACCCCGGCTACTTGAGACACTTAGACTAAGCTTAAAATGCAAAGATCTCTCCATAAGGATGGTTTTTATCCTGTACTTCCACAATCTGCTGACAGTACAAAAGAATAAGCGGCAGATCTACTCAGGCTGAGTCATGGTGGTTTGGTGCAGAGACCATGCATATCATGGGAATATTTCAGCATTTCTGCTCTGGTTTTCAGTGTATTACACTAAAACACCCACCTGATGACATCATTTCAAGAGCAAAAGCAGCAGTTTGCAGAATTCAGCTTCTTTAGGGAACTGAGAAATTGCTGAGCTGACACCAAGTCCTTCCATGTCCCCTTTACCTGCAGAGTGCCCGCATCCTCACCACGGTAGCGGGCATTCTGACAAAGGTTCTATGTCAGCTGGGTGTGGCAGCCGAGCGCCCCCTAGGGGAGGGGGAGTCTGTCAGCCCCGGGCCTGTCACTGTTGCTGTCCCCCCTGTCAGCAGCGAGGCCTCTGAAAAGTTCCAAAAACATCCCCAGACTTGGGTCCAGCATGGCCAAAAGTCTCCAAGAGACAAGTCGGGAAGAAGGATATAGAACAGAGGGAGAAAGCGAAGGGAGCAGACCAAAGGGAGGGAAGAGGAAAACTAGTGCCGGGCTGCAGGACTGAAATGGAGGAATTGAAAGACAAGAACCAGGAAGCAGGAGAGATTGAGAAAAGGAGAGAGGAAAGCAGAGACATGCAGCCAGAGGAGGGGTTAGTGAGAGAGGCTGGGACAGAGAACAGGATGAGAAGGAAATAAGGCAAGGCAAGGAAAGACTAGGCCAAAGGACGTTTCCTTGCTTTATATTTTCTACCACATTCATCTTGAAACGAGGAAGAAAGCCATCAGACCTTATGGATTAGGCCCAAACAAAAACCCCGGCTACTTGAGACACTTAGACTAAGCCTAAAACGCAACGATCTCTCCAGAAGTATGTTTTTCATGCTGTACTTCTACAATCTGCTGGCAGTACAGAAGAATAAGCGGCAGATCTACTCAGGCTGAGTCATGGTGCTTTGGTGCAGAGATCATGCATATCATGGGAATATTTCAGCATGTCTGCTCTGGTTTTCAGTTTATTACACCAAGACACCCACCTGATGACATCATTTCAAGAGCAAAAGCAGCAATTTGCAGAATTCAGCTTCTTTGGGGAACTGAGAAATTGCTGAGCTGACACCAAGTCCTGCTGGGTCCCTGTCACCCGCAGAGTGCCCGCATCCTCACCACGGTAACGGGCATTCTTACAAAGGTTCTATGTCAGCTGGGTGTGGCAGTCGAGCACCCCCTAGGGGAGGGGGAGCCTGTCAGCCCCGGGCCTGTCACTGCCTGCTGTCCCTCCTGTCAGCAGCGAGGCCTCTGAAAAGTTTCAAAAACATCCCCAGACTTGGGTCCAAAGTGGCCAAAAGTCTCCAAGAGACAAGCTGGGAAGAAGGATATGGAACAGAGGGAGAAAGCGAAGGGAGCTGGACAAAGAAAGGGAAGAGGAAAAACTAGTGCCGGGCTGCAGGACTGAAATGGAGGAATTGAAAGACAAGAACCAGGAAGCAGGAGAGTTTGAGAAAAGGAGAGAGGAAAGCAGAGACATGCAGCCAGAGGAGGGGTTAGTGAGAGAGGCTGGGACAGAGAACAGGATGAGAAGGAAATAAGGCAAGGCAAGGCAAGGCAAGGCCAAAGGACGTTTCCTTGATTTATATTTTCTACCACATTCATCTGGAGATGGGGAGGAAAGCCATCAGACCTTATGGATTAGGGCCAAACAAAACCCTGACTACTTGAGACACTTAGACTAAGCCTAAAATGCAAAGATCTCTCCAGAAGGACGGTTTTTATACTCTACATCCACAATCTGCAGGCAGCAAAAAAAGAATAAGCGGTAGATCTACTTAGGCTAAGTCATGGTGGTTTGGTGCAGAGACCATGCATATCATGGGAATATTTCAGCATTTCTGCTCTGGTTTTCAGTTTATTACACCAAGACACCCACCTGATGACATCATTTCAAGAGCAAAAGCAGCAATTTGCAGAATTCAGCTTCTTTGGGGAACTGAGAAATTGCTGAGCTGACACCAAGTCCTGCTGGGTCCCTGTCACCCGCAGAGTGCCCGCATCCTCACCACGGTAGCGGGCATTGTGACAAAGGTTCTATGTCAGCTGGGTGTGGCAGTCGAGCGCCCCATAGGGGAGGGGGAGCCTGTCAGCCCCGGGCCTGTCACTGCCTGCTGTCCCCCCGTCAGCAGCGAGGCCTCTGAAAAGTTTCAAAAACATCCCCAGACTTGGGTCCAAAGTGGCCAAAAGTCTCCAAGAGACAAGTTGGGAAGAAGGATATGGAACAGAGGGAGAAAGCGAAGGGAGCAAGACAAAGGGAGGGAAGAGGAAAAACTAGTGCCGGGCTGCAGGACTGAAATGGAGGAATTGAAAGACAAGAACCAGGAAGCAGGAGAGTTTGAGAAAAGGAGAGAGGAAAGAAGAGACATGCAGCCAGACGAGGGGTTAGTGAGAGAGGCTGGGACAGAGAACAGGATGAGAAGGAAATAAGGCAAGGCAAGGCAAGGCAAGGCCAAAGGACGTTTCCTTGATTTATATTTTCTACCACATTCATCTGGAGATGGGGAGGAAAGCCATCAGACCTTATGGATTAGGGCCAAACAAAACCCTGACTACTTGAGACACTTAGACTAAGCCTAAAATGCAAAGATCTCTCCAGAAGGACGGTTTTTATACTCTACATCCACAATCTGCAGGCAGCAAAAAAGAATAAGCGGTAGATCTACTTAGGCTAAGTCATGGTGGTTTGGTGCAGAGACCATGCATATCATGGGAATATTTCAGCATTTCTGCTCTGGTTTTCAGTTTATCACACCAAGACACCCACCTGATGACATCATTTCAAGAGCAAAAGCAGCAATTTGCAGAATTCAGCTTCTTTGGGAAACTGAGAAATTGCTGAGCTGACACCAAGTCCTGCTGGGTCCCTGTCACCCGCAGAGTGCCCGCATCCTCACCACGGTAGCGGGCATTGTGACAAAGGTTCTATGTCAGCTGGGTGTGGCAGTCGAGGGCCCCGTAGGGGAGGGGGAGCCTGTCAGCCCCGGGCCTGTCACTGCCTGCTGTCCCTCCTGTCAGCAGCGAGGCCTCTGAAAAGTTTCAAAAACATCCCCAGACTTGGGTCCAAAGTGGCCAAAAGTCTCCAAGAGACAAGTTGGGAAGAAGGATATGGAACAGAGGGAGAAAGCGAAGGGAGCAAGACAAAGGGAGGGAAGAGGAAAATCTAGTGCCGGGCTGCAGGACTGAAATGGAGGAATTGAAAGACAAGAGTCAGGAAGCAGGAGAGTTTGAGAAAAGGAGAGAGGAAAGAAGAGACATGCAGCCAGAGGAGGGGTTAGTGAGAGAGGCTGGAACAGAGAACAGGATGAGAAGGAAATAAGGCAAGACAAGGCAAGGCTACGCCAAAGGACCTTTCCCTGATTTATATTTTCTACCACATTCATCTGGAGACGAGGAGGCAAGCCATCAGACCTGATGGATTAGGCCCAAACAAAAACCCCGGCTACTTGAGACACTTAGACTAAGCCTAAAACGCAACGATCTCTCCAGAAGGATGTTTTTCATGCTGTACTTCTACAATCTGCTGGCAGTACAGAAGAATAAGCGGCAGATCTACTCAGGCTGAGTCATGGTGCTTTGGTGCAGAGATCATGCATATCATGGGAATATTTCAGCATGTCTGCTCTGGTTTTCAGTTTATTACACCAAGACACCCACCTGATGACATCATTTCAAGAGCAAAAGCAGCAATTTGCAGAATTCAGCTTCTTTGGGGAACTGAGAAATTGCTGAGCTGACACCAAGTCCTGCTGGGTCCCTGTCACCCGCAGAGTGCCCGCATCCTCACCACGGTAACGGGCATTCTTACAAAGGTTCTATGTCAGCTGGGTGTGGCAGTCGAGCACCCCCTAGGGGAGGGGGAGCCTGTCAGCCCCGGGCCTGTCACTGCCTGCTGTCCCTCCTGTCAGCAGCGAGGCCTCTGAAAAGTTTCAAAAACATCCCCAGACTTGGGTCCAAAGTGGCCAAAAGTCTCCAAGAGACAAGCTGGGAAGAAGGATATGGAACAGAGGGAGAAAGCGAAGGGAGCAAGACAAAGGGAGGGAAGAGGAAAAACTAGTGCGGGGCTGCAGGACTGAAATGGAGGAATTGAAAGAGAAGAACCAGGAAGCAGGAGAGTTTGAGAAAAGGAGAGAGGAAAGCAGAGACATGCAGCCAGAGGAGGGGTTAGTGAGAGAGGCTGGGACAGAGAACAGGATGAGAAGGAAATAAGGCAAGGCAAGGCAAGGCAAGGCCAAAGGACGTTTCCTTGATTTATATTTTCTACCACATTCATCTGGAGATGGGGAGGAAAGCCATCAGACCTGATGGATTAGGCCCAAACAAAAACCGGGCTACTTGAGACGCTTAGACTAAGCTTAAAATGCAAAGATCTCTCCATAAGGATGTTTTTTATCCTGTACTTCCACAATCTGCTGACAGTACAAAAGAATAAGTGGCAGATCTACTCAGGCTGAGTCATGGTGGTTTGGTGCAGAGACCATGCATATCATGGGAATATTTCAGCATTTCTGCTCTGGTTTTCAGTTTATTACACTAAAACACCCACCTGATGACATCATTCCAAGAGCAAAAGCAGCAGTTTACAGAATTCAGCTTCTTTGGGGAACTGAGAAATTGCTGAGCTGACACCAAGTCCTGCTGGGTCCCTGTCACCCGCAGAGTGCCCGCATCCTCACCACGGTAGCGGGCATTGTGACAAAGGTTCTATGTCAGCTGGGTGTGGCAGCCGAGCGCCCCATAGGGGAGGGGGAGCCTGTCAGCCCCGGGCCTGTCACTGCCTGCTGTCCCTCCTGTCAGAAGCGAGGCCTCTGAAAAGTTTCAAAAACATCCCCAGACTTGGGTCCAAAGTGGCCAAAAGTCTCCAAGAGACAAGTTGGGAAGAAGGATATGGAACAGAGGGAGAAAGCGAAGGGAGCAAGACAAAGGGAGGGAAGAGGAAAAACTAGTGCCGGGCTGCAGGACTGAAATGGAGGAATTGAAAGAGAAGAACCAGGAAGCAGGAGAGTTTGAGACAAGGAGAGAGGAAAGAAAAGACATGCAGCCAGACGAGGGGTTAGTGAGAGAGGCTGGGACAGAGAACAGGATGAGAAGGAAATAAGGCAAGGCAAGGCAAGGCAAGGCCAAAGGACGTTTCCTTGATTTATATTTTCTACCACATTCATCTGGAGATGGGGAGGAAAGCCATCAGACCTTATGGATTAGGGCCAAGCAAAACCCTGACTACTTGAGACACTTAGAACTAAGCCTAAAATGCAAAGATCTCTCCAGAAGGACGGTTTTTATACTCTACATCCACAATCTGCAGGCAGCAAAAAAGAATAAGCGGTAGATCTACTTAGCCTGAGTCATGGTAGTTTGGTGCAGAGACCATGCATATCATGGGAATATTTCAGCATTTCTGCTCTGGTTTTCAGTTTATTACACCAAGACACCCACCTGATGACATCATTTCAAGAGCAAAAGCAGCAATTTGCAGAATTCAGCTTCTTTGGGGAACTGAGAAATTGCTGAGCTGGCACCAAGTCCTGCTGGGTCCCTGTCACCCGCAGAGTGCCCGCATCCTCACCACGGTAGCGGGCATTGTGACAAAGGTTCTATGTCAGCTGGGTGTGGCAGTCGAGCGCCCCGTAGGGGAGGGGGAGCCTGTCAGCCCCGGGCCTGTCACTGCCTGCTGTCCCTCCTGTCAGTAGCGAGGCCTCTGAAAAGTTTCAAAAACATCCCCAGACTTGGGTCCAAAGTGGCCAAAAGTCTCCAAGAGACAAGTTGGGAAGAAGGATATGGAACAGAGGGAGAAAGCGAAGGGAGCAAGACAAAGGGAGGGAAGAGGAAAATCTAGTGCTGGGCTGCAGGACTGAAATGGAGGAATTGAAAGACAAGAGTCAGGAAGCAGGAGAGTTTGTGGAAAGGAGAGAGGAAAGAAGAGACATGCAGCCAGAGGAGGGGTTAGTGAGAGAGGCTGGAACAGAGAACAGGATTAGAAGGAAATAAGGCAAGACAAGGCAAGGCTACGCCAAAGGACCTTTCCCTGATTTATATTTTCTACCACATTCATCTGGAGACGAGGAGGAAAGCCATCAGACCTGATGGATTAGGCCCAAACAAAAACCCCGGCTACTTGAGACACTTAGACTAAGCTTAAAATGCAAAGATCTCTCCATAAGGATGGTTTTTATCCTGTACTTCCACAATCTGCTGACAGTACAAAAGAATAAGCGGCAGATCTACTCAGGCTGAGTCATGGTGGTTTGGTGCAGAGACCATGCATATCATGGGAATATTTCAGCATTTCTATTCTGGTTTTCAGTGTATTACACTAAAACACCGACCTGATGACATCATTCCAAGAGCAAAAGCAGCAGTTTGCAGAATTCAGCTTCTTTAGGGAACTGAGAAATTGCTGAGCTGACACCAAGTCCTGCCATGTCCCCTTTACCTGCAGAGTGCCCGCATCCTCACCACGGTAGCGGGCATTGTGACAAAGGTTCTGTGTCAGCTGGGTGTGGCAGCCGAGCGCCTCCTAGGGGAGGGGGAGTCTGTCAGCCCCGGGCCTGTCACTGTTGCTGTCCCCCCTGTCAGCAGCGAGGCCTCTGAAAAGTTCCAAAAACATCCCCAGACTTGGGTCCAGCATGGCCAAAAGTCTCCAAGAGACAAGTCGGGAAGAAGGATATGGAACAGAGGGAGAAAGCGAAGGGAGCAGACCAAAGGGAGGGAAGAGGAAAACTAGTGCCGGGCTGCAGGACTGAAATGGAGGAATTGAAAGACAAGAGTCAGGAAGCAGGAGAGTTTGAGAAAAGGAGAGAGGAAAGAAGAGACATGCAGCCAGAGGAGGGGTTAGTGAGAGAGGCTGGAACAGAGAATAGGATTAGAAGGAAATAAGGCAAGACAAGGCAAGGCAAGGCCAAAGGATGTTTCCTTGATTTATATTTTCTACCACATTCATCTTGAAACGAGGAAGAAAGCCATCAGACCTTATGGATTAGGCCCAAATAAAAACCCCGGCTACTTGAGACACTTAGACTAAGCCTAAAACGCAACGATCTCTCCAGAAGGATGTTTTTCATACTGTACTTTTACAATCTGCTGGCAGTACAGAAGAATAAGTGGCAGATCTAATTAGGCTGAGTCATGGTGCTTTGGTGCAGAGATCATGCATATCATGGGAATATTTCAGCATTTCTGTTCTGGTTTTCAGTTTATTACACCAAGACACCCACCTGATGACATCATTTCAAGAGCAAAAGCAGCAATTTGCAGAATTCAGCTTCTTTGGGGAACTGAGAAATTGCTGAGCTGACACCAAGTCCTGCTGGGTCCCTGTCACCCGCAGAGTACCCGCATCCTCACCACGGTAGCAGGCATTGTGACAAAGGTTCTATGTCAGCTGGGTGTGGCAGCCGAGCGCCCCCTAGGGGAGGGGCAGTCTGTCAGCCCCGGGTCTGTCACTGCCTGCTGTCCCCCCTGTCAGCAGCGAGGCCTCTGAAAAGTTTCAAAAACATCCCCAGACTTGGGTCCTAGCGTGGCCAAAAGTCTACAAGAGACAAGTTGGGAAGAAGGATATGGAACAGAGGGAGAAAGCGAAGGGAGCAGACCAAAGGGAGGGAAGAGGAAAACTAGTGCCGGGCTGCAGGACTGAAATGGAGGAATTGAAAGACAAGAACCAGGAAGCAGGAGAGATTGAGAAAAGGAGAGAGGAAAGAAGAGACATGCAGCCAGACGAGGGGTTAGTGCGAGAGGCTGGGACAGAGAACAGGATTAGAAGGAAATAAGGCAAGACAAGGCAAGGCTACGCCAAAGGACCTTTCCCTGATTTATATTTTCTACCACATTCATCTGGAGACGAGGAGGAAAGCCATCAGACCTGATGGATTAGGCCCAAACAAAAACCCGGCTACTTGAGACACTTAGACTAAGCTTAAAATGCAAAGATCTCTCCATAAGGATGTTTTTTATCCTGTACTTCCACAATCTGCTGACAGTACAAAAGAATAAGTGGCAGATCTACTCAGGCTGAGTCATGGTGGTTTGGTGCAGAGACCATGCATATCATGGGAATATTTCAGCATTTCTATTCTGGTTTTCAGTTTATTACACTAAAACACCCACCTGATGACATCATTCCAAGAGCAAAAGCAGCAGTTTGCAGAATTCAGCTTCTTTGGGGAACTGAGAAATTGCTGAGCTGACACCAAGTCCTGCTGGGTCCCTGTCACCCGCAGAGTGCCCGCATCCTCACCACGGTAGCGGGCATTGTGACAAAGGTTCTATGTCAGCTGGGTGTGGCAGTCGAGCGCCCCGTAGGGGAGGGGGAGCCTGTCAGCCCCGGGCCTGTCACTGCCTGCTGTCCCTCCTGTCAGTAGCGAGGCCTCTGAAAAGTTTCAAAAACATCCCCAGACTTGGGTCCAAAGTGGCCAAAAGTCTCCAAGAGACAAGTTGGGAAGAAGGATATGGAACAGAGGGAGAAAGCGAAGGGAGCAAGACAAAGGGAGGGAAGAGGAAAATCTAGTGCTGGGCTGCAGGACTGAAATGGAGGAATTGAAAGACAAGAGTCAGGAAGCAGGAGAGTTTGTGGAAAGGAGAGAGGAAAGAAGAGACATGCAGCCAGAGGAGGGGTTAGTGAGAGAGGCTGGAACAGAGAACAGGATTAGAAGGAAATAAGGCAAGACAAGGCAAGGCTACGCCAAAGGACCTTTCCCTGATTTATATTTTCTACCACATTCATCTGGAGACGAGGAGGAAAGCCATCAGACCTGATGGATTAGGCCCAAACAAAAACCCCGGCTACTTGAGACACTTAGACTAAGCTTAAAATGCAAAGATCTCTCCATAAGGATGGTTTTTATCCTGTACTTCCACAATCTGCTGACAGTACAAAAGAATAAGCGGCAGATCTACTCAGGCTGAGTCATGGTGGTTTGGTGCAGAGACCATGCATATCATGGGAATATTTCAGCATTTCTATTCTGGTTTTCAGTGTATTACACTAAAACACCGACCTGATGACATCATTCCAAGAGCAAAAGCAGCAGTTTGCAGAATTCAGCTTCTTTAGGGAACTGAGAAATTGCTGAGCTGACACCAAGTCCTGCCATGTCCCCTTTACCTGCAGAGTGCCCGCATCCTCACCACGGTAGCGGGCATTGTGACAAAGGTTCTGTGTCAGCTGGGTGTGGCAGCCGAGCGCCTCCTAGGGGAGGGGGAGTCTGTCAGCCCCGGGCCTGTCACTGTTGCTGTCCCCCCTGTCAGCAGCGAGGCCTCTGAAAAGTTCCAAAAACATCCCCAGACTTGGGTCCAGCATGGCCAAAAGTCTCCAAGAGACAAGTCGGGAAGAAGGATATGGAACAGAGGGAGAAAGCGAAGGGAGCAGACCAAAGGGAGGGAAGAGGAAAACTAGTGCCGGGCTGCAGGACTGAAATGGAGGAATTGAAAGACAAGAGTCAGGAAGCAGGAGAGTTTGAGAAAAGGAGAGAGGAAAGAAGAGACATGCAGCCAGAGGAGGGGTTAGTGAGAGAGGCTGGAACAGAGAATAGGATTAGAAGGAAATAAGGCAAGACAAGGCAAGGCAAGGCCAAAGGATGTTTCCTTGATTTATATTTTCTACCACATTCATCTTGAAACGAGGAAGAAAGCCATCAGACCTTATGGATTAGGCCCAAATAAAAACCCCGGCTACTTGAGACACTTAGACTAAGCCTAAAACGCAACGATCTCTCCAGAAGGATGTTTTTCATACTGTACTTTTACAATCTGCTGGCAGTACAGAAGAATAAGTGGCAGATCTAATTAGGCTGAGTCATGGTGCTTTGGTGCAGAGATCATGCATATCATGGGAATATTTCAGCATTTCTGTTCTGGTTTTCAGTTTATTACACCAAGACACCCACCTGATGACATCATTTCAAGAGCAAAAGCAGCAATTTGCAGAATTCAGCTTCTTTGGGGAACTGAGAAATTGCTGAGCTGACACCAAGTCCTGCTGGGTCCCTGTCACCCGCAGAGTACCCGCATCCTCACCACGGTAGCAGGCATTGTGACAAAGGTTCTATGTCAGCTGGGTGTGGCAGCCGAGCGCCCCCTAGGGGAGGGGCAGTCTGTCAGCCCCGGGTCTGTCACTGCCTGCTGTCCCCCCTGTCAGCAGCGAGGCCTCTGAAAAGTTTCAAAAACATCCCCAGACTTGGGTCCTAGCGTGGCCAAAAGTCTACAAGAGACAAGTTGGGAAGAAGGATATGGAACAGAGGGAGAAAGCGAAGGGAGCAGACCAAAGGGAGGGAAGAGGAAAACTAGTGCCGGGCTGCAGGACTGAAATGGAGGAATTGAAAGACAAGAACCAGGAAGCAGGAGAGATTGAGAAAAGGAGAGAGGAAAGAAGAGACATGCAGCCAGACGAGGGGTTAGTGCGAGAGGCTGGGACAGAGAACAGGATTAGAAGGAAATAAGGCAAGACAAGGCAAGGCTACGCCAAAGGACCTTTCCCTGATTTATATTTTCTACCACATTCATCTGGAGACGAGGAGGAAAGCCATCAGACCTGATGGATTAGGCCCAAACAAAAACCCGGCTACTTGAGACACTTAGACTAAGCTTAAAATGCAAAGATCTCTCCATAAGGATGTTTTTTATCCTGTACTTCCACAATCTGCTGACAGTACAAAAGAATAAGTGGCAGATCTACTCAGGCTGAGTCATGGTGGTTTGGTGCAGAGACCATGCATATCATGGGAATATTTCAGCATTTCTATTCTGGTTTTCAGTTTATTACACTAAAACACCCACCTGATGACATCATTCCAAGAGCAAAAGCAGCAGTTTGCAGAATTCAGCTTCTTTGGGGAACTGAGAAATTGCTGAGCTGACACCAAGTCCTGCTGGGTCCCTGTCACCCGCAGAGTGCCCGCATCCTCACCACGGTAGCGGGCATTGTGACAAAGGTTCTATGTCAGCTGGGTGTGGCAGCCGAGCGCCCCCTAGGGGAGGGGGAGCCTGTCAGCCCCGGGCCTGTCACTGCCTGCTGTCCCTCCTGTCAGAAGCGAGGCCTCTGAAAAGTTTCAAAAGCATCCCCAGACTTGGGTCCAAAGTGGCCAAAAGTCTCCAAGAGACAAGTTGGGAAGAAGGATATGGAACAGAGGGAGAAAGCGAAGGGAGCAAGACAAAGGGAGGGAAGAGGAAAAACTAGTGCCGGGCTGCAGGACTGAAATGGAGGAATTGAAAGAGAAGAACCAGGAAGCAGGAGAGTTTGAGAAAAGGAGAGAGGAAAGAAGAGACATGCAGCCAGACGAGGGGTTAGTGAGAGAGGCTGGGTCAGAGAACAGGATGAGAAGGAAATAAGGCAAGGCAAGGCAAGGCAAGGCCAAAGGACGTTTCCTTGATTTATATTTTCTACCACATTCATCTGGAGATGGGGAGGAAAGCCATCAGACCTTATGGATTAGGGCCAAGCAAAACCCTGACTACTTGAGACACTTAGAACTAAGCCTAAAATGCAAAGATCTCTCCAGAAGGACGGTTTTTATACTCTACATCCACAATCTGCAGGCAGCAAAAAAGAATAAGCGGTAGATCTACTTAGCCTGAGTCATGGTAGTTTGGTGCAGAGACCATGCATATCATGGGAATATTTCAGCATTTCTGCTCTGGTTTTCAGTTTATTACACCAAGACACCCACCTGATGACATCATTTCAAGAGCAAAAGCAGCAATTTGCAGAATTCAGCTTCTTTGGGGAACTGAGAAATTGCTGAGCTGGCACCAAGTCCTGCTGGGTCCCTGTCACCCGCAGAGTGCCCGCATCCTCACCACGGTAGCGGGCATTGTGACAAAGGTTCTATGTCAGCTGGGTGTGGCAGTCGAGCGCCCCGTAGGGGAGGGGGAGTCTGTCAGCCCCGGGCCTGTCACTGTTGCTGTCCCTCCTGTCAGCAGCGAGGCCTCTGAAAAGTTTCAAAAACATCCCCAGACTTGGGTCCAAAGTGGCCAAAAGTCTCCAAGAGACAAGTTGGGAAGAAGGATATGGAACAGAGGGAGAAAGCGAAGGGAGCAGACCAAAGGGAGGGAAGAGGAAAACTAGTGCCGGGCTGCAGGACTGAAATGGAGGAATTGAAAGACAAGAGTCAGGAAGCAGGAGAGTTTGAGAAAAGGAGAGAGGAAAGAAGAGACATGCAGCCAGACGAGGGGTTAGTGCGAGAGGCTGGGACAGAGAACAGGATTAGAAGGAAATAAGGCAAGACAAGGCAAGGCTACGCCAAAGGACGTTTACCTGATTTATATTTTCTACCACATTCATCTGGAGACGAGGAGGAAAGCCATCAGACCTGATGGATTAGGCCCAAACAAAAACCCGGCTACTTGAGACACTTAGACTAAGCCTAAAATGCAAAGATCTCTCCAGAAGGATGGTTTTTATCCTGTACTTCCACAATCTGCTGACAGTACAAAAGAATAAGTGGCAGATCTACTCAGGCTGAGTCATGGTGGTTTGGTGCAGAGACCATGCATATCATGGGAATATTTCAGCATTTCTATTCTGGTTTTCAGTTTATTACACTAAAACACCCACCTGATGACATCATTCCAAGAGCAAAAGCAGCAGTTTGCAGAATTCAGCTTCTTTGGGGAACTGAGAAATTGCTGAGCTGACACCAAGTCCTGCTGGGTCCCTGTCACCCGCAGAGTGCCCGCATCCTCACCACGGTAGCGGGCATTGTGACAAAGGTTCTATGTCAGCTGGGTGTGGCAGCCGAGCGCCCCCTAGGGGAGGGGGAGCCTGTCAGCCCCGGGCCTGTCACTGCCTGCTGTCCCCCCTGTCAGCAGCGAGGCCTCTGAAAAGTTTCAAAAGCATCCCCAGACTTGGGTCCAAAGTGGCCAAAAGTCTCCAAGAGACAAGTTGGGAAGAAGGATATGGAACAGAGGGAGAAAGCGAAGGGAGCAAGACAAAGGGAGGGAAGAGGAAAAACTAGTGCCGGGCTGCAGGACTGAAATGGAGGAATTGAAAGACAAGAACCAGGAAGCAGGAGAGTTTGAGAAAAGGAGAGAGGAAAGAAGAGACATGCAGCCAGACGAGGGGTTAGTGAGAGAGGCTGGGACAGAGAACAGGATGAGAAGGAAATAAGGCAAGGCAAGGCAAGGCAAGGCCAAAGGACATTTCCTTGATTTATATTTTCTACCACATTCATCTGGAGATGGGGAGGAAAGCCATTAGACCTTATGGATTAGGGCCAAGCAAAACCCTGACTACTTGAGACACTTAGAACTAAGCCTAAAATGCAAAGATCTCTCCAGAAGGACGGTTTTTATACTCTACATCCACAATCTGCAGGCAGCAAAAAAGAATAAGCGGTAGATCTACTTAGCCTGAGTCATGGTAGTTTGGTGCAGAGACCATGCATATCATGGGAATATTTCAGCATTTCTGCTCTGGTTTTCAGTTTATTACACCAAGACACCCACCTGATGACATCATTTCAAGAGCAAAAGCAGCAATTTGCAGAATTCAGCTTCTTTGGGGAACTGAGAAATTGCTGAGCTGGCACCAAGTCCTGCTGGGTCCCTGTCACCCGCAGAGTGCCCGCATCCTCACCACGGGTCCGGGCATTCTTACAAAGGTTCTATGTCAGCTGGGTGTGGCAGTCGAGCGCCCCGTAGGGGAGGGGGAGTCTGTCAGCCCCGGGCCTGTCACTGTTGCTGTCCCCCCTGTCAGCAGCGAGGCCTCTGAAAAGTTCCAAAAACATCCCCAGACTTGGGTCCAGCATGGCCAAAAGTCTCCAAGAGACAAGTCGGGAAGAAGGATATGGAACAGAGGGAGAAAGCGAAGGGAGCAGACCAAAGGGAGAGAAGAGGAAAACTAGTGCCGGGCTGCAGGACTGAAATGGAGGAATTGAAAGACAAGAGTCAGGAAGCAGGAGAGTTTGAGAAAAGGAGAGAGGAAAGAAGAGACATGCAGCCAGAGGAGGGGTTAGTGAGAGAGGCTGGAACAGAGAACAGGATTAGAAGGAAATAAGGCAAGACAAGGCAAGGCAAGGCCAAAGGATGTTTCCTTGATTTATATTTTCTACCACATTCATCTTGAAACGAGGAAGAAAGCCATCAGACCTTATGGATTAGGCCCAAATAAAAACCCCGGCTACTTGAGACACTTAGACTAAGCCTAAAACGCAACGATCTCTCCAGAAGGATGTTTTTCATACTGTACTTTTACAATCTGCTGGCAGTACAGAAGAATAAGTGGCAGATCTAATTAGGCTGAGTCATGGTGCTTTGGTGCAGAGATCATGCATATCATGGGAATATTTCAGCATTTCTGTTCTGGTTTTCAGTTTATTACACCAAGACACCCACCTGATGACATCATTTCAAGAGCAAAAGCAGCAATTTGCAGAATTCAGCTTCTTTGGGGAACTGAGAAATTGCTGAGCTGACACCAAGTCCTGCTGGGTCCCTGTCACCCGCAGAGTGCCCGCATCCTCACCACGGTAGCAGGCATTGTGACAAAGGTTCTATGTCAGCTGGGTGTGGCAGCCGAGCGCCCCCTAGGGGAGGGGGAGCCTGTCAGCCCCGGGCCTGTCACTGCCTGCTGTCCCTCCTGTCAGAAGCGAGGCCTCTGAAAAGTTTCAAAAGCATCCCCAGACTTGGGTCCAAAGTGGCCAAAAGTCTCCAAGAGACAAGTTGGGAAGAAGGATATGGAACAGAGGGAGAAAGCAAAGGGAGCAAGACAAAGGGAGGGAAGAGGAAAAACTAGTGCCGGGCTGCAGGACTGAAATGGAGGAATTGAAAGAGAAGAACCAGGAAGCAGGAGAGTTTGAGAAAAGGAGAGAGGAAAGAAGAGACATGCAGCCAGAGGAGGGGTTAGTGAGAGAGGCTGGGTCAGAGAACAGGATGAGAAGGAAATAAGGCAAGGCAAGGCAAGGCAAGGCCAAAGGACGTTTCCTTGATTTATATTTTCTACCACATTCATCTGGAGATGGGGAGGAAAGCCATCAGACCTTATGGATTAGGGCCAAGCAAAACCCTGACTACTTGAGACACTTAGAACTAAGCCTAAAATGCAAAGATCTCTCCAGAAGGACGGTTTTTATACTCTACATCCACAATCTGCAGGCAGCAAAAAAGAATAAGCGGTAGATCTACTTAGCCTGAGTCATGGTAGTTTGGTGCAGAGACCATGCATATCATGGGAATATTTCAGCATTTCTGCTCTGGTTTTCAGTTTATTACACCAAGACACCCACCTGATGACATCATTTCAAGAGCAAAAGCAGCAATTTGCAGAATTCAGCTTCTTTGGGGAACTGAGAAATTGCTGAGCTGGCACCAAGTCCTGCTGGGTCCCTGTCACCCGCAGAGTGCCCGCATCCTCACCACGGGTCCGGGCATTCTTACAAAGGTTCTATGTCAGCTGGGTGTGGCAGTCGAGCGCCCCGTAGGGGAGGGGGAGCCTGTCAGCCCCGGGCCTGTCACTGCCTGCTGTCCCTCCTGTCAGCAGCGAGGCCTCTGAAAAGTTTCAAAAACATCCCCAGACTTGGGTCCAAAGTGGCCAAAAGTCTCCAAGAGACAAGTTGGGAAGAAGGATATGGAACAGAGGGAGAAAGCGAAGGGAGCAGACCAAAGGGAGGGAAGAGGAAAACTAGTGCCGGGCTGCAGGACTGAAATGGAGGAATTGAAAGACAAGAGTCAGGAAGCAGGAGAGTTTGAGAAAAGGAGAGAGGAAAGAAGAGACATGCAGCCAGACGAGGGGTTAGTGCGAGAGGCTGGGACAGAGAACAGGATTAGAAGGAAATAAGGCAAGACAAGGCAAGGCTACGCCAAAGGACGTTTACCTGATTTATATTTTCTACCACATTCATCTGGAGACGAGGAGGAAAGCCATCAGACCTGATGGATTAGGCCCAAACAAAAACCCGGCTACTTGAGACACTTAGACTAAGCTTAAAATGCAAAGATCTCTCCAGAAGGATGGTTTTTATCCTGTACTTCCACAATCTGCTGACAGTACAAAAGAATAAGTGGCAGATCTACTCAGGCTGAGTCATGGTGGTTTGGTGCAGAGACCATGCATATCATGGGAATATTTCAGCATTTCTATTCTGGTTTTCAGTTTATTACACTAAAACACCCACCTGATGACATCATTCCAAGAGCAAAAGCAGCAGTTTGCAGAATTCAGCTTCTTTGGGGAACTGAGAAATTGCTGAGCTGACACCAAGTCCTGCTGGGTCCCTGTCACCCGCAGAGTGCCCGCATCCTCACCACGGTAGCGGGCATTCTGACAAAGGTTCTATGTCAGCTGGGTGTGGCAGCCGAGCGCCCCCTAGGGGAGGGGGAGCCTGTCAGCCCCGGGCCTGTCACTGCCTGCTGTCTCTCCTGTCAGAAGCGAGGCCTCTGAAAAGTTTCAAAAGCATCCCCAGACTTGGGTCCAAAGTGGCCAAAAGTCTCCAAGAGACAAGTTGGGAAGAAGGATATGGAACAGAGGGAGAAAGCGAAGGGAGCAAGACAAAGGGAGGGAAGAGGAAAAACTAGTGCCGGGCTGCAGGACTGAAATGGAGGAATTGAAAGAGAAGAACCAGGAAGCAGGAGAGTTTGAGAAAAGGAGAGAGGAAAGAAGAGACATGCAGCCAGACGAGGGGTTAGTGAGAGAGGCTGGGACAGAGAACAGGATGAGAAGGAAATAAGGCAAGGCAAGGCAAGGCAAGGCCAAAGGACATTTCCTTGATTTATATTTTCTACCACATTCATCTGGAGATGGGGAGGAAAGCCATCAGACCTTATGGATTAGGGCCAAGCAAAACCCTGACTACTTGAGACACTTAGAACTAAGCCTAAAATGCAAAGATCTCTCCAGAAGGACGGTTTTTATACTCTACATCCACAATCTGCAGGCAGCAAAAAAGAATAAGCGGTAGATCTACTTAGCCTGAGTCATGGTAGTTTGGTGCAGAGACCATGCATATCATGGGAATATTTCAGCATTTCTGCTCTGGTTTTCAGTTTATCACACCAAGACACCCACCTGATGACATCATTTCAAGAGCAAAAGCAGCAATTTGCAGAATTCAGCTTCTTTGGGGAACTGAGAAATTGCTGAGCTGGCACCAAGTCCTGCTGGGTCCCTGTCACCCGCAGAGTGCCCGCATCCTCACCACGGGTCCGGGCATTCTTACAAAGGTTCTATGTCAGCTGGGTGTGGCAGCCGAGCGCCCCGTAGGGGAGGGGCAGTCTGTCAGCCCCGGGTCTGTCACTGCCTGCTGTCCCCCCTGTCAGCAGCGAAGCCTCTGAAAAGTTTCAAAAACATCCCCAGACTTGGGTCCTAGCGTGGCCAAAAGTCTACAAGAGACAAGTTGGGAAGAAGGATATGGAACAGAGGGAGAAAGCGAAGGGAGCAGACCAAAGGGAGGGAAGAGGAAAACTAGTGCCGGGCTGCAGGACTGAAATGGAGGAATTGAAAGACAAGAACCAGGAAGCAGGAGAGATTGAGAAAAGGAGAGAGGAAAGAAGAGACATGCAGCCAGAGGAGGGGTTAGTGCGAGAGGCTGGGACAGAGAACAGGATTAGAAGGAAATAAGGCAAGACAAGGCAAGGCTACGCCAAAGGACGTTTACCTGATTTATATTTTCTACCACATTCATCTGGAGACGAGGAGGAAAGCCATCAGACCTGATGGATTAGGCCCAAACAAAAACCCGGCTACTTGAGACACTTAGACTAAGCTTAAAATGCAAAGATCTCTCCAGAAGGATGGTTTTTATCCTGTACTTCCACAATCTGCTGACAGTACAAAAGAATAAGTGGCAGATCTACTCAGGCTGAGTCATGGTGGTTTGGTGCAGAGACCATGCATATCATGGGAATATTTCAGCATTTCTATTCTGGTTTTCAGTTTATTACACTAAAACACCCACCTGATGACATCATTCCAAGAGCAAAAGCAGCAGTTTGCAGAATTCAGCTTGTTTGGGAAACTGAGAAATTGCTGAGCTGACACCAAGTCCTGCTGGGTCCCTGTCACCCGCAGAGTGCCCACATCCGCACCACGGTAGCGGGCATTCTGACAAAGGTTCTATGTCAGCTGGGTGTGGCAGCCGAGCGCCCCCTAGGGGAGGGGGAGTCTGTCAGCCCCGGGCCTGTCACTGTTGCTGTCCCCCCTGTCAGCAGCGAGGCCTCTGAAAAGTTCCAAAAACATCCCCAGACTTGGGTCCAGCATGGCCAAAAGTCTCCAAGAGACAAGTCGGGAAGAAGGATATGGAACAGAGGGAGAAAGCGAAGGGAGCAGACCAAAGGGAGGGAAGAGGAAAACTAGTGCCGGGCTGCAGGACTGAAATGGAGGAATTGAAAGACAAGAACCAGGAAGCAGGAGAGATTGAGAAAAGGAGAGAGGAAAGCAGAGACATGCAGCCAGAGGAGGGGTTAGTGAGAGAGGCTGGGACAGAGAACAGGATGAGAAGGAAATAAGGCAAGGCAAGGCAAGACTAGGCCAAAGGACGTTTCCTTGCTTTATATTTTCTACCACATTCATCTTGAAACGAGGAAGAAAGCCATCAGACCTTATGGATTAGGCCCAAACAAAAACCCCGGCTACTTGAGACACTTAGACTAAGCCTAAAACGCAACGATCTCTCCAGAAGGATGTTTTTCATGCTGTACTTCTACAATCTGCTGGCAGTACAGAAGAATAAGCGGCAGATCTACTCAGGCTGAGTCATGGTGCTTTGGTGCAGAGATCATGCATATCATGGGAATATTTCAGCATGTCTGCTCTGGTTTTCAGTTTATTACACCAAGACACCCACCTGATGACATCATTTCAAGAGCAAAAGCAGCAATTTGCAGAATTCAGCTTCTTTGGGGAACTGAGAAATTGCTGAGCTGACACCAAGTCCTGCTGGGTCCCTGTCACCCGCAGAGTGCCCGCATCCTCACCACGGTAACGGGCATTCTTACAAAGGTTCTATGTCAGCTGGGTGTGGCAGTCGAGCACCCCCTAGGGGAGGGGGAGCCTGTCAGCCCCGGGCCTGTCACTGCCTGCTGTCCCTCCTGTCAGCAGCGAGGCCTCTGAAAAGTTTCAAAAACATCCCCAGACTTGGGTCCAAAGTGGCCAAAAGTCTCCAAGAGACAAGCTGGGAAGAAGGATATGGAACAGAGGGAGAAAGCGAAGGGAGCTGGACAAAGAAAGGGAAGAGGAAAAACTAGTGCCGGGCTGCAGGACTGAAATGGAGGAATTGAAAGACAAGAACCAGGAAGCAGGAGAGTTTGAGAAAAGGAGAGAGGAAAGCAGAGACATGCAGCCAGAGGAGGGGTTAGTGAGAGAGGCTGGGACAGAGAACAGGATGAGAAGGAAATAAGGCAAGGCAAGGCAAGGCAAGGCCAAAGGACGTTTCCTTGATTTATATTTTCTACCACATTCATCTGGAGATGGGGAGGAAAGCCATCAGACCTTATGGATTAGGGCCAAACAAAACCCTGACTACTTGAGACACTTAGACTAAGCCTAAAATGCAAAGATCTCTCCAGAAGGACGGTTTTTATACTCTACATCCACAATCTGCAGGCAGCAAAAAAGAATAAGCGGTAGATCTACTTAGGCTAAGTCATGGTGGTTTGGTGCAGAGACCATGCATATCATGGGAATATTTCAGCATTTCTGCTCTGGTTTTCAGTTTATTACACCAAGACACCCACCTGATGACATCATTTCAAGAGCAAAAGCAGCAATTTGCAGAATTCAGCTTCTTTGGGGAACTGAGAAATTGCTGAGCTGACACCAAGTCCTGCTGGGTCCCTGTCACCCGCAGAGTGCCCGCATCCTCACCGCGGTAGCGGGCATTGTGACAAAGGTTCTATGTCAGCTGGGTGTGGCAGTCGAGCGCCCCATAGGGGAGGGGGAGCCTGTCAGCCCCGGGCCTGTCACTGCCTGCTGTCCCCCCTGTCAGCAGCGAGGCCTCTGAAAAGTTTCAAAAACATCCCCAGACTTGGGTCCAAAGTGGCCAAAAGTCTCCAAGAGACAAGTTGGGAAGAAGGATATGGAACAGAGGGAGAAAGCGAAGGGAGCAAGACAAAGGGAGGGAAGAGGAAAAACTAGTGCCGGGCTGCAGGACTGAAATGGAGGAATTGAAAGACAAGAACCAGGAAGCAGGAGAGTTTGAGAAAAGGAGAGAGGAAAGAAGAGACATGCAGCCAGACGAGGGGTTAGAGAGAGAGGCTGGGACAGAGAACAGGATGAGAAGGAAATAAGGCAAGGCAAGGCAAGGCCAAAGGACGTTTCCTTGATTTATATTTTCTACCACATTCATCTGGAGATGGGGAGTAAAGCCATCAGACCTTATGGATTAGGGCCAAACAAAACCCTGACTACTTGAGACACTTAGACTAAGCCTAAAATGCAAAGATCTCTCCAGAAGGACGGTTTTTATACTCTACATCCACAATCTGCAGGCAGCAAAAAAGAATAAGCGGTAGATCTACTTAGGCTAAGTCATGGTGGTTTGGTGCAGAGACCATGCATATCATGGGAATATTTCAGCATTTCTGCTCTGGTTTTCAGTTTATTACACCAAGACACCCACCTGATGACATCATTTCAAGAGCAAAAGCAGCAATTTGCAGAATTCAGCTTCTTTGGGGAACTGAGAAATTGCTGAGCTGGCACCAAGTCCTGCTGGGTCCCTGTCACCCGCAGAGTGCCCGCATCCTCACCACGGGTCCGGGCATTCTTACAAAGGTTCTATGTCAGCTGGGTGTGGCAGTCGAGCGCCCCGTAGGGGAGGGGGAGCCTGTCAGCCCCGGGCCTGTCACTGCCTGCTGTCCCTCCTGTCAGCAGCGAGGCCTCTGAAAAGTTTCAAAAACATCCCCAGACTTGGGTCCAAAGTGGCCAAAAGTCTCCAAGAGACAAGTTGGGAAGAAGGATATGGAACAGAGGGAGAAAGCGAAGGGAGCAAGACAAAGGGAGGGAAGAGGAAAATCTAGTGCCGGGCTGCAGGACTGAAATGGAGGAATTGAAAGACAAGAGTCAGGAAGCAGGAGAGTTTGAGAAAAGGAGAGAGGAAAGAAGAGACATGCAGCCAGAGGAGGGGTTAGTGAGAGAGGCTGGAACAGAGAACAGGATGAGAAGGAAATAAGGCAAGACAAGGCAAGGCTACGCCAAAGGACCTTTCCCTGATTTATATTTTCTACCACATTCATCTGGAGACGAGGAGGAAAGCCATCAGACCTGATGGATTAGGCCCAAACAAAAACCCCGGCTACTTGAGACACTTAGACTAAGCTTAAAATGCAAAGATCTCTCCATAAGGATGGTTTTTATCCTGTACTTCCACAATCTGCTGACAGTACAAAAGAATAAGCGGCAGATCTACTCAGGCTGAGTCATGGTGGTTTGGTGCAGAGACCATGCATATCATGGGAATATTTCAGCATTTCTATTCTGGTTTTCAGTGTATTACACTAAAACACCCACCTGATGACATCATTTCAAGAGCAAAAGCAGCAGTTTGCAGAATTCAGCTTCTTTAGGGAACTGAGAAATTGCTGAGCTGACACCAAGTCCTTCCATGTCCCCTTTACCTGCAGAGTGCCCGCATCCTCACCATGGTAGCGGGCATTCTGACAAAGGTTCTATGTCAGCTGGGTGTGGCAGCCGAGCGCCCCATAGGGGAGGGGGAGTCTGTCAGCCCCGGGCCTGTCACTGTTGCTGTCCCCCCTGTCAGCAGCGAGGCCTCTGAAAAGTTTCAAAAACATCCCCAGACTTGGGTCCAAAGTGGCCAAAAGTCTCCAAGAGACAAGTTGGGAAGAAGGATATGGAACAGAGGGAGAAAGCGAAGGGAGCAAGACAAAGGGAGGGAAGAGGAAAAACTAGTGCCGGGCTGCAGGACTGAAATGGAGGAATTGAAAGACAAGAACCAGGAAGCAGGAGAGATTGAGAAAAGGAGAGAGGAAAGCAGAGACATGCAGCCAGACGAGGGGTTAGTGAGAGAGGCTGGGACAGAGAACAGGATGAGAAGGAAATAAGGCAAGGCAAGGAAAGACTAGGCCAAAGGACGTTTCCTTGCTTTATATTTTCTACCACATTCATCTTGAAACGAGGAAGAAAGCCATCAGACCTTATGGATTAGGCCCAAACAAAAACCCCGGCTACTTGAGACACTTAGACTAAGCCTAAAACGCAACGATCTCTCCAGAAGGACGGTTTTTCATGCTGTACTTCTACAATCTGCTGGCAGTACAGAAGAATAAGCGGCAGATCTACTCAGGCTGAGTCATGGTGCTTTGGTGCAGAGATCATGCATATCATGGGAATATTTCAGCATGTCTGCTCTGGTTTTCAGTTTATTACACCAAGACACCCACCTGATGACATCATTTCAAGAGCAAAAGCAGCAATTTGCAGAATTCAGCTTCTTTGGGGAACTGAGAAATTGCTGAGCTGACACCAAGTCCTGCTGGGTCCCTGTCACCCGCAGAGTGCCCGCATCCTCACCACGGTAACGGGCATTCTTACAAAGGTTCTATGTCAGCTGGGTGTGGCAGTCGAGCACCCCCTAGGGGAGGGGGAGCCTGTCAGCCCCGGGCCTGTCACTGCCTGCTGTCCCTCCTGTCAGCAGCGAGGCCTCTGAAAAGTTTCAAAAACATCCCCAGACTTGGGTCCAAAGTGGCCAAAAGTCTCCAAGAGACAAGCTGGGAAGAAGGATATGGAACAGAGGGAGAAAGCGAAGGGAGCTGGACAAAGAAAGGGAAGAGGAAAAACTAGTGCCGGGCTGCAGGACTGAAATGGAGGAATTGAAAGACAAGAACCAGGAAGCAGAAGAGTTTGAGAAAAGGAGAGAGGAAAGAAGAGACATGCAGCCAGAGGAGGGGTTAGTGAGAGAGGCTGGGACAGAGAACAGGATGAGAAGGAAATAAGGCAAGGCAAGGCAAGGCAAGGCCAAAGGACGTTTCCTTGATTTATATTTTCTACCACATTCATCTGGAGATGGGGAGGAAAGCCATCAGACCTTATGGATTAGGGCCAAACAAAACCCTGACTACTTGAGACACTTAGACTAAGCCTAAAATGCAAAGATCTCTCCAGAAGAACGGTTTTTATACTCTACATCCACAATCTGCAGGCAGCAAAAAAGAATAAGCGGTAGATCTACTTAGGCTAAGTCATGGTGGTTTGGTGCAGAGACCATGCATATCATGGGAATATTTCAGCATTTCTGCTCTGGTTTTCAGTTTATTACACCAAGACACCCACCTGATGACATCATTTCAAGAGCAAAAGCAGCAGTTTGCAGAATTCAGCTTCTTTAGGGAACTGAGAAATTGCTGAGCTGACACCAAGTCCTTCCATGTCCCCTTTACCTGCAGAGTGCCCGCATCCTCACCATGGTAGCGGGCATTCTGACAAAGGTTCTATGTCAGCTGGGTGTGGCAGCCGAGCGCCCCATAGGGGAGGGGGAGTCTGTCAGCCCCGGGCCTGTCACTGTTGCTGTCCCCCCTGTCAGCAGCGAGGCCTCTGAAAAGTTTCAAAAACATCCCCAGACTTGGGTCCAAAGTGGCCAAAAGTCTCCAAGAGACAAGTTGGGAAGAAGGATATGGAACAGAGGGAGAAAGCGAAGGGAGCAAGACAAAGGGAGGGAAGAGGAAAAACTAGTGCCGGGCTGCAGGACTGAAATGGAGGAATTGAAAGACAAGAACCAGGAAGCAGGAGAGATTGAGAAAAGGAGAGAGGAAAGCAGAGACATGCAGCCAGACGAGGGGTTAGTGAGAGAGGCTGGGACAGAGAACAGGATGAGAAGGAAATAAGGCAAGGCAAGGAAAGACTAGGCCAAAGGACGTTTCCTTGCTTTATATTTTCTACCACATTCATCTTGAAACGAGGAAGAAAGCCATCAGACCTTATGGATTAGGCCCAAACAAAAACCCCGGCTACTTGAGACACTTAGACTAAGCCTAAAACGCAACGATCTCTCCAGAAGGACGGTTTTTCATGCTGTACTTCTACAATCTGCTGGCAGTACAGAAGAATAAGCGGCAGATCTACTCAGGCTGAGTCATGGTGCTTTGGTGCAGAGATCATGCATATCATGGGAATATTTCAGCATGTCTGCTCTGGTTTTCAGTTTATTACACCAAGACACCCACCTGATGACATCATTTCAAGAGCAAAAGCAGCAATTTGCAGAATTCAGCTTCTTTGGGGAACTGAGAAATTGCTGAGCTGACACCAAGTCCTGCTGGGTCCCTGTCACCCGCAGAGTGCCCGCATCCTCACCACGGTAACGGGCATTCTTACAAAGGTTCTATGTCAGCTGGGTGTGGCAGTCGAGCACCCCCTAGGGGAGGGGGAGCCTGTCAGCCCCGGGCCTGTCACTGCCTGCTGTCCCTCCTGTCAGCAGCGAGGCCTCTGAAAAGTTTCAAAAACATCCCCAGACTTGGGTCCAAAGTGGCCAAAAGTCTCCAAGAGACAAGCTGGGAAGAAGGATATGGAACAGAGGGAGAAAGCGAAGGGAGCTGGACAAAGAAAGGGAAGAGGAAAAACTAGTGCCGGGCTGCAGGACTGAAATGGAGGAATTGAAAGACAAGAACCAGGAAGCAGAAGAGTTTGAGAAAAGGAGAGAGGAAAGAAGAGACATGCAGCCAGAGGAGGGGTTAGTGAGAGAGGCTGGGACAGAGAACAGGATGAGAAGGAAATAAGGCAAGGCAAGGCAAGGCAAGGCCAAAGGACGTTTCCTTGATTTATATTTTCTACCACATTCATCTGGAGATGGGGAGGAAAGCCATCAGACCTTATGGATTAGGGCCAAACAAAACCCTGACTACTTGAGACACTTAGACTAAGCCTAAAATGCAAAGATCTCTCCAGAAGAACGGTTTTTATACTCTACATCCACAATCTGCAGGCAGCAAAAAAGAATAAGCGGTAGATCTACTTAGGCTAAGTCATGGTGGTTTGGTGCAGAGACCATGCATATCATGGGAATATTTCAGCATTTCTGCTCTGGTTTTCAGTTTATTACACCAAGACACCCACCTGATGACATCATTTCAAGAGCAAAAGCAGCAATTTGCAGAATTCAGCTTCTTTGGGGAACTGAGAAATTGCTGAGCTGACACCAAGTCCTGCTGGGTCCCTGTCACCCGCAGAGTGCCCGCATCCTCACCACGGTAGCGGGCATTGTGACAAAGGTTCTATGTCAGCTGGGTGTGGCAGTCGAGCGCCCCATAGGGGAGGGGGAGCCTGTCAGCCCCGGGCCTGTCACTGCCTGCTGTCCCCCCTGTCAGCAGCGAGGCCTCTGAAAAGTTTCAAAAACATCCCCAGACTTGGGTCCAAAGTGGCCAAAAGTCTCCAAGAGACAAGTTGGGAAGAAGGATATGGAACAGAGGGAGAAAGCGAAGGGAGCAAGACAAAGGGAGGGAAGAGGAAAAACTAGTGCCGGGCTGCAGGACTGAAATGGAGGAATTGAAAGACAAGAACCAGGAAGCAGGAGAGTTTGAGAAAAGGAGAGAGGAAAGAAGAGACATGCAGCCAGACGAGGGGTTAGTGAGAGAGGCTGGGACAGAGAACAGGATGAGAAGGAAATAAGGCAAGGCAAGGCAAGGCAAGGCCAAAGGACGTTTCCTTGATTTATATTTTCTACCACATTCATCTGGAGATGGGGAGGAAAGCCATCAGACCTTATGGATTAGGGCCAAACAAAACCCTGACTACTTGAGACACTTAGACTAAGCCTAAAATGCAAAGATCTCTCCAGAAGGACGGTTTTTATACTCTACATCCACAATCTGCAGGCAGCAAAAAAGAATAAGCGGTAGATCTACTTAGGCTAAGTCATGGTGGTTTGGTGCAGAGACCATGCATATCATGGGAATATTTCAGCATTTCTGCTCTGGTTTTCAGTTTATCACACCAAGACACCCACCTGATGACATCATTTCAAGAGCAAAAGCAGCAATTTGCAGAATTCAGCTTCTTTGGGAAACTGAGAAATTGCTGAGCTGACACCAAGTCCTGCTGGGTCCCTGTCACCCGCAGAGTGCCCGCATCCTCACCGCGGTAGCGGGCATTGTGACAAAGGTTCTATGTCAGCTGGGTGTGGCAGTCGAGCGCCCCGTAGGGGAGGGGGAGCCTGTCAGCCCCGGGCCTGTCACTGCCTGCTGTCCCCCCTGTCAGCAGCGAGGCCTCTGAAAAGTTTCAAAAACATCCCCAGACTTGGGTCCAAAGTGGCCAAAAGTCTCCAAGAGACAAGTTGGGAAGAAGGATATGGAACAGAGGGAGAAAGCGAAGGGAGCAAGACAAAGGGAGGGAAGAGGAAAAACTAGTGCCGGGCTGCAGGACTGAAATGGAGGAATTGAAAGACAAGAACCAGGAAGCAGGAGAGTTTGAGAAAAGGAGAGAGGAAAGAAGAGACATGCAGCCAGACGAGGGGTTAGTGAGAGAGGCTGGGACAGAGAACAGGATGAGAAGGAAATAAGGCAAGGCAAGGCAAGGCAAGGCCAAAGGACGTTTCCTTGATTTATATTTTCTACCACATTCATCTGGAGATGGGGAGTAAAGCCATCAGACCTTATGGATTAGGGCCAAACAAAACCCTGACTACTTGAGACACTTAGACTAAGCCTAAAATGCAAAGATCTCTCCAGAAGGACGGTTTTTATACTCTACATCCACAATCTGCAGGCAGCAAAAAAGAATAAGCGGTAGATCTACTTAGGCTAAGTCATGGTGGTTTGGTGCAGAGACCATGCATATCATGGGAATATTTCAGCATTTCTGCTCTGGTTTTCAGTTTATTACACCAAGACACCCACCTGATGACATCATTTCAAGAGCAAAAGCAGCAATTTGCAGAATTCAGCTTCTTTGGGGAACTGAGAAATTGCTGAGCTGACACCAAGTCCTGCTGGGTCCCTGTCACCCGCAGAGTGCCCGCATCCTCACCACGGTAGCGGGCATTGTGACAAAGGTTCTATGTCAGCTGGGTGTGGCAGCCGAGCGCCCCGTAGGGGAGGGGGAGCCTGTCAGCCCCGGGCCTGTCACTGCCTGCTGTCCCCCCTGTCAGCAGCGAGGCCTCTGAAAAGTTTCAAAAACATCCCCAGACTTGGGTCCAAAGTGGCCAAAAGTCTACAAGAGACAAGTTGGGAAGAAGGATATGGAACAGAGGGAGAAAGCGAAGGGAGCAAGACAAAGGGAGGGAAGAGGAAAAACTAGTGCCGGGCTGCAGGACTGAAATGGAGGAATTGAAAGACAAGAACCAGGAAGCAGGAGAGTTTGAGAAAAGGAGAGAGGAAAGAAGAGACATGCAGCCAGAGGAGGGGTTAGTGAGAGAGGCTGGGACAGAGAACAGGATGAGAAGGAAATAAGGCAAGGCAAGGCAAGGCAAGGCCAAAGGACGTTTACTTGATTTATATTTTCTACCACATTCATCTGGAGATGGGGAGGAAAGCCATCAGACCTTATGGATTAGGGCCAAACAAAACCCTGACTACTTGAGACACTTAGACTAAGCCTAAAATGCAAAGATCTCTCCAGAAGGACGGTTTTTATACTCTACATCCACAATCTGCAGGCAGCAAAAAAGAATAAGCGGTAGATCTACTTAGGCTAAGTCATGGTGGTTTGGTGCAGAGACCATGCATATCATGGGAATATTTCAGCATTTCTGCTCTGGTTTTCAGTTTATCACACCAAGACACCCACCTGATGACATCATTTCAAGAGCAAAAGCAGCAATTTGCAGAATTCAGCTTCTTTGGGAAACTGAGAAATTGCTGAGCTGACACCAAGTCCTGCTGGGTCCCTGTCACCCGCAGAGTGCCCGCATCCTCACCACGGTAGCGGGCATTGTGACAAAGGTTCTATGTCAGCTGGGTGTGGCAGTCGAGCGCCCCGTAGGGGAGGGGGAGCCTGTCAGCCCCGGGCCTGTCACTGCCTGCTGTCCCCCCTGTCAGCAGCGAGGCCTCTGAAAAGTTTCAAAAACATCCCCAGACTTGGGTCCAAAGTGGCCAAAAGTCTCCAAGAGACAAGTTGGGAAGAAGGATATGGAACAGAGGGAGAAAGCGAAGGGAGCAAGACAAAGGGAGGGAAGAGGAAAAACTAGTGCCGGGCTGCAGGACTGAAATGGAGGAATTGAAAGACAAGAACCAGGAAGCAGGAGAGTTTGAGAAAAGGAGAGAGGAAAGAAGAGACATGCAGCCAGACGAGGGGTTAGTGAGAGAGGCTGGGACAGAGAACAGGATGAGAAGGAAATAAGGCAAGGCAAGGCAAGGCAAGGCCAAAGGACGTTTCCTTGATTTATATTTTCTACCACATTCATCTGGAGATGGGGAGTAAAGCCATCAGACCTTATGGATTAGGGCCAAACAAAACCCTGACTACTTGAGACACTTAGACTAAGCCTAAAATGCAAAGATCTCTCCAGAAGGACGGTTTTTATACTCTACATCCACAATCTGCAGGCAGCAAAAAAGAATAAGCGGTAGATCTACTTAGGCTGAGTCATGGTGGTTTGGTGCAGAGACCATGCATATCATGGGAATATTTCAGCATTTCTGCTCTGGTTTTCAGTTTATTACACCAAGACACCCACCTGATGACATCATTTCAAGAGCAAAAGCAGCAATTTGCAGAATTCAGCTTCTTTGGGGAACTGAGAAATTGCTGAGCTGGCACCAAGTCCTGCTGGGTCCCTGTCACCCGCAGAGTGCCCGCATCCTCACCACGGTAACGGGCATTCTTACAAAGGTTCTATGTCAGCTGGGTGTGGCAGTCGAGCGCCCCCTAGGGGAGGGGGAGCCTGTCAGCCCCGGGCCTGTCACTGCCTGCTGTCCCTCCTGTCAGCAGTGAGGCCTCTGAAAAGTTTCAAAAACATCCCCAGACTTGGGTCCAAAGTGGCCAAAAGTCTCCAAGAGACAAGTTGGGAAGAAGGATATGGAACAGAGGGAGAAAGCGAAGGGAGCAAGACAAAGGGAGGGAAGAGGAAAAACTAGTGCCGGGCTGCAGGACTGAAATGGAGGAATTGAAAGACAAGAACCAGGAAGCAGGAGAGTTTGAGAAAAGGAGAGAGGAAAGAAGAGACATGCAGCCAGACGAGGGGTTAGTGAGAGAGGCTGGGACAGAGAACAGGATGAGAAGGAAATAAGGCAAGGCAAGGCAAGGCAAGGCCAAAGGACGTTTCCTTGATTTATATTTTCTACCACATTCATCTGGAGATGGGGAGTAAAGCCATCAGACCTTATGGATTAGGGCCAAACAAAACCCTGACTACTTGAGACACTTAGACTAAGCCTAAAATGCAAAGATCTCTCCAGAAGGACGGTTTTTATACTCTACATCCACAATCTGCAGGCAGCAAAAAAGAATAAGCGGTAGATCTACTTAGGCTAAGTCATGGTGGTTTGGTGCAGAGACCATGCATATCATGGGAATATTTCAGCATTTCTGCTCTGGTTTTCAGTTTATTACACCAAGACACCCACCTGATGACATCATTTCAAGAGCAAAAGCAGCAATTTGCAGAATTCAGCTTCTTTGGGGAACTGAGAAATTGCTGAGCTGACACCAAGTCCTGCTGGGTCCCTGTCACCCGCAGAGTGCCTGCATCCTCACCACGGTAGCGGGCATTGTGACAAAGGTTCTATGTCAGCTGGGTGTGGCAGCCGAGCGCCCCGTAGGGGAGGGGGAGCCTGTCAGCCCCGGGCCTGTCACTGCCTGCTGTCCCCCCTGTCAGCAGCGAGGCCTCTGAAAAGTTTCAAAAACATCCCCAGACTTGGGTCCAAAGTGGCCAAAAGTCTCCAAGAGACAAGTTGGGAAGAAGGATATGGAACAGAGGGAGAAAGCGAAGGGAGCAAGACAAAGGGAGGGAAGAGGAAAAACTAGTGCCGGGCTGCAGGACTGAAATGGAGGAATTGAAAGACAAGAACCAGGAAGCAGGAGAGTTTGAGAAAAGGAGAGAGGAAAGAAGAGACATGCAGCCAGAGGAGGGGTTAGTGAGAGAGGCTGGGACAGAGAACAGGATGAGAAGGAAATAAGGCAAGGCAAGGCAAGGCAAGGCCAAAGGACGTTTCCTTGATTTATATTTTCTACCACATTCA
This sequence comes from Patagioenas fasciata, assembly GCF_037038585.1. NCBI lineage: Eukaryota > Metazoa > Chordata > Aves > Columbiformes > Columbidae > Patagioenas > Patagioenas fasciata. The sequence goes on along the minus strand of NC_092520.1, from coordinate 132,310,993 downwards.
TCTGGAGATGGGGAGGAAAGCCATCAGACCTTATGGATTAGGGCCAAACAAAACCCTGACTACTTGAGACACTTAGACTAAGCCTAAAATGCAAAGATCTCTCCAGAAGGACGGTTTTTATACTCTACATCCACAATCTGCAGGCAGCAAAAAAGAATAAGCGGTAGATCTACTTAGGCTAAGTCATGGTGGTTTGGTGCAGAGACCATGCATATCATGGGAATATTTCAGCATTTCTGCTCTGGTTTTCAGTTTATCACACCAAGACACCCACCTGATGACATCATTTCAAGAGCAAAAGCAGCAATTTGCAGAATTCAGCTTCTTTGGGAAACTGAGAAATTGCTGAGCTGACACCAAGTCCTGCTGGGTCCCTGTCACCCGCAGAGTGCCCGCATCCTCACCGCGGTAGCGGGCATTGTGACAAAGGTTCTATGTCAGCTGGGTGTGGCAGTCGAGCGCCCCGTAGGGGAGGGGGAGCCTGTCAGCCCCGGGCCTGTCACTGCCTGCTGTCCCCCCTGTCAGCAGCGAGGCCTCTGAAAAGTTTCAAAAACATCCCCAGACTTGGGTCCAAAGTGGCCAAAAGTCTCCAAGAGACAAGTTGGGAAGAAGGATATGGAACAGAGGGAGAAAGCGAAGGGAGCAAGACAAAGGGAGGGAAGAGGAAAAACTAGTGCCGGGCTGCAGGACTGAAATGGAGGAATTGAAAGACAAGAACCAGGAAGCAGGAGAGTTTGAGAAAAGGAGAGAGGAAAGAAGAGACATGCAGCCAGACGAGGGGTTAGTGAGAGAGGCTGGGACAGAGAACAGGATGAGAAGGAAATAAGGCAAGGCAAGGCAAGGCAAGGCCAAAGGACGTTTCCTTGATTTATATTTTCTACCACATTCATCTGGAGATGGGGAGTAAAGCCATCAGACCTTATGGATTAGGGCCAAACAAAACCCTGACTACTTGAGACACTTAGACTAAGCCTAAAATGCAAAGATCTCTCCAGAAGGACGGTTTTTATACTCTACATCCACAATCTGCAGGCAGCAAAAAAGAATAAGCGGTAGATCTACTTAGGCTGAGTCATGGTGGTTTGGTGCAGAGACCATGCATATCATGGGAATATTTCAGCATTTCTGCTCTGGTTTTCAGTTTATTACACCAAGACACCCACCTGATGACATCATTTCAAGAGCAAAAGCAGCAATTTGCAGAATTCAGCTTCTTTGGGGAACTGAGAAATTGCTGAGCTGGCACCAAGTCCTGCTGGGTCCCTGTCACCCGCAGAGTGCCCGCATCCTCACCACGGTAACGGGCATTGTGACAAAGGTTCTATGTCAGCTGGGTGTGGCAGTCGAGCGCCCCCTAGGGGAGGGGGAGCCTGTCAGCCCCGGGCCTGTCACTGCCTGCTGTCCCTCCTGTCAGCAGTGAGGCCTCTGAAAAGTTTCAAAAACATCCCCAGACTTGGGTCCAAAGTGGCCAAAAGTCTCCAAGAGACAAGTTGGGAAGAAGGATATGGAACAGAGGGAGAAAGCGAAGGGAGCAAGACAAAGGGAGGGAAGAGGAAAATCTAGTGCCGGGCTGCAGGACTGAAATGGAGGAATTGAAAGACAAGAGTCAGGAAGCAGGAGAGTTTGAGAAAAGGAGAGAGGAAAGAAGAGACATGCAGCCAGAGGAGGGGTTAGTGAGAGAGGCTGGAACAGAGAACAGGATGAGAAGGAAATAAGGCAAGAGAAGGCAAGGCTACGCCAAAGGACCTTTCCCTGATTTATATTTTCTACCACATTCATCTGGAGACGAGGAGGAAAGCCATCAGACCTGATGGATTAGGCCCAAACAAAAACCCCGGCTACTTGAGACACTTAGACTAAGCTTGAAATGCAAAGATCTCTCCAGAAGGATGTTTTTCATGCTGTACTTCCACAATCTGCTGACAGTACAAAAGAATAAGCGGCAGATCTACTCAGGCTGAGTCATGGTGGTTTGGTGCAGAGACCATGCATATCATGGGAATATTTCAGCATTTCTATTCTGGTTTTCAGTGTATTACACTAAAACATCCACCTGATGACATCATTTCAAGAGCAAAAGCAGCAGTTTGCAGAATTCAGCTTCTTTAGGGAACTGAGAAATTGCTGAGCTGACACCAAGTCCTTCCATGTCCCCTTTACCTGCAGAGTGCCCGCATCCTCACCACGGTAGCGGGCATTCTGACAAAGGTTCTATGTCAGCTGGGTGTGGCAGCCGAGCGCCCCCTAGGGGAGGGGGAGTCTGTCAGCCCCGGGCCTGTCACTGTTGCTGTCCCCCCTGTCAGCAGCGAGGCCTCTGAAAAGTTCCAAAAACATCCCCAGACTTGGGTCCAAAGTGGCCAAAAGTCTCCAAGAGACAAGTCGGGAAGAAGGATATAGAACAGAGGGAGAAAGCGAAGGGAGCAGACCAAAGGGAGGGAAGAGGAAAACTAGTGCCGGGCTGCAGGACTGAAATGGAGGAATTGAAAGACAAGAACCAGGAAGCAGGAGAGATTGAGAAAAGGAGAGAGGAAAGCAGAGACATGCAGCCAGAGGAGGGGTTAGTGAGAGAGGCTGGGACAGAGAACAGGATGAGAAGGAAATAAGGCAAGGCAAGGAAAGACTAGGCCAAAGGACGTTTCCTTGCTTTATATTTTCTACCACATTCATCTTGAAACGAGGAAGAAAGCCATCAGACCTTATGGATTAGGCCCAAACAAAAACCCCGGCTACTTGAGACACTTAGACTAAGCCTAAAACGCAACGATCTCTCCAGAAGGATGTTTTTCATGCTGTACTTCTACAATCTGCTGGCAGTACAGAAGAATAAGCGGCAGATCTACTCAGGCTGAGTCATGGTGCTTTGGTGCAGAGATCATGCATATCATGGGAATATTTCAGCATGTCTGCTCTGGTTTTCAGTTTATTACACCAAGACACCCACCTGATGACATCATTTCAAGAGCAAAAGCAGCAATTTGCAGAATTCAGCTTCTTTGGGGAACTGAGAAATTGCTGAGCTGACACCAAGTCCTGCTGGGTCCCTGTCACCCGCAGAGTGCCCGCATCCTCACCACGGTAGCGGGCATTGTGACAAAGGTTCTATGTCAGCTGGGTGTGGCAGTCGAGCGCCCCATAGGGGAGGGGGAGCCTGTCAGCCCCGGGCCTGTCACTGCCTGCTGTCCCCCCTGTCAGCAGCGAGGCCTCTGAAAAGTTTCAAAAACATCCCCAGACTTGGGTCCAAAGTGGCCAAAAGTCTCCAAGAGACAAGTTGGGAAGAAGGATATGGAACAGAGGGAGAAAGCGAAGGGAGCAAGACAAAGGGAGGGAAGAGGAAAAACTAGTGCCGGGCTGCAGGACTGAAATGGAGGAATTGAAAGACAGGAACCAGGAAGCAGGAGAGTTTGAGAAAAGGAGAGAGGAAAGAAGAGACATGCAGCCAGACGAGGGGTTAGTGAGAGAGGCTGGGACAGAGAACAGGATGAGAAGGAAATAAGGCAAGGCAAGGCAAGGCAAGGCCAAAGGACGTTTCCTTGATTTATATTTTCTACCACATTCATCTGGAGATGGGGAGTAAAGCCATCAGACCTTATGGATTAGGGCCAAACAAAACCCTGACTACTTGAGACACTTAGACTAAGCCTAAAATGCAAAGATCTCTCCAGAAGGACGGTTTTTATACTCTACATCCACAATCTGCAGGCAGCAAAAAAGAATAAGCGGTAGATCTACTTAGGCTGAGTCATGGTGGTTTGGTGCAGAGACCATGCATATCATGGGAATATTTCAGCATTTCTGCTCTGGTTTTCAGTTTATTACACCAAGACACCCACCTGATGACATCATTTCAAGAGCAAAAGCAGCAATTTGCAGAATTCAGCTTCTTTGGGGAACTGAGAAATTGCTGAGCTGGCTCCAAGTCCTGCTGGGTCCCTGTCACCCGCAGAGTGCCCGCATCCTCACCACGGTAACGGGCATTCTTACAAAGGTTCTATGTCAGCTGGGTGTGGCAGTCGAGCGCCCCCTAGGGGAGGGGGAGCCTGTCAGCCCCGGGCCTGTCACTGCCTGCTGTCCCTCCTGTCAGCAGCGAGGCCTCTGAAAAGTTTCAAAAACATCCCCAGACTTGGGTCCAAAGTGGCCAAAAGTCTCCAAGAGACAAGTTGGGAAGAAGGATATGGAACAGAGGGAGAAAGCGAAGGGAGCAAGACAAAGGGAGGGAAGAGGAAAATCTAGTGCCGGGCTGCAGGACTGAAATGGAGGAATTGAAAGACAAGAGTCAGGAAGCAGGAGAGTTTGAGAAAAGGAGAGAGGAAAGAAGAGACATGCAGCCAGAGGAGGGGTTAGTGAGAGAGGCTGGAACAGAGAACAGGATGAGAAGGAAATAAGGCAAGAGAAGGCAAGGCTACGCCAAAGGACCTTTCCCTGATTTATATTTTCTACCACATTCATCTGGAGACGAGGAGGAAAGCCATCAGACCTGATGGATTAGGCCCAAACAAAAACCCCGGCTACTTGAGACACTTAGACTAAGCTTGAAATGCAAAGATCTCTCCATAAGGATGGTTTTTATCCTGTACTTCCACAATCTGCTGACAGTACAAAAGAATAAGCGGCAGATCTACTCAGGCTGAGTCATGGTGGTTTGGTGCAGAGACCATGCATATCATGGGAATATTTCAGCATTTCTATTCTGGTTTTCAGTGTATTACACTAAAACACCCACCTGATGACATCATTTCAAGAGCAAAAGCAGCAGTTTGCAGAATTCAGCTTCTTTAGGGAACTGAGAAATTGCTGAGCTGACACCAAGTCCTTCCATGTCCCCTTTACCTGCAGAGTGCCCGCATCCTCACCACGGTAGCGGGCATTCTGACAAAGGTTCTATGTCAGCTGGGTGTGGCAGCCGAGCGCCCCCTAGGGGAGGGGGAGTCTGTCAGCCCCGGGCCTGTCACTGTTGCTGTCCCCCCTGTCAGCAGCGAGGCCTCTGAAAAGTTCCAAAAACATCCCCAGACTTGGGTCCAGCATGGCCAAAAGTCTCCAAGAGACAAGTCGGGAAGAAGGATATAGAACAGAGGGAGAAAGCGAAGGGAGCAGACCAAAGGGAGGGAAGAGGAAAACTAGTGCCGGGCTGCAGGACTGAAATGGAGGAATTGAAAGACAAGAACCAGGAAGCAGGAGAGATTGAGAAAAGGAGAGAGGAAAGCAGAGACATGCAGCCAGAGGAGGGGTTAGTGAGAGAGGCTGGGACAGAGAACAGGATGAGAAGGAAATAAGGCAAGGCAAGGAAAGACTAGGCCAAAGGACGTTTCCTTGCTTTATATTTTCTACCACATTCATCTTGAAACGAGGAAGAAAGCCATCAGACCTTATGGATTAGGCCCAAACAAAAACCCCGGCTACTTGAGACACTTAGACTAAGCCTAAAACGCAACGATCTCTCCAGAAGGATGTTTTTCATGCTGTACTTCTACAATCTGCTGGCAGTACAGAAGAATAAGCGGCAGATCTACTCAGGCTGAGTCATGGTGCTTTGGTGCAGAGATCATGCATATCATGGGAATATTTCAGCATGTCTGCTCTGGTTTTCAGTTTATTACACCAAGACACCCACCTGATGACATCATTTCAAGAGCAAAAGCAGCAATTTGCAGAATTCAGCTTCTTTGGGGAACTGAGAAATTGCTGAGCTGACACCAAGTCCTGCTGGGTCCCTGTCACCCGCAGAGTGCCCGCATCCTCACCACGGTAACGGGCATTCTTACAAAGGTTCTATGTCAGCTGGGTGTGGCAGTCGAGCACCCCCTAGGGGAGGGGGAGCCTGTCAGCCCCGGGCCTGTCACTGCCTGCTGTCCCTCCTGTCAGCAGCGAGGCCTCTGAAAAGTTTCAAAAACATCCCCAGACTTGGGTCCAAAGTGGCCAAAAGTCTCCAAGAGACAAGCTGGGAAGAAGGATATGGAACAGAGGGAGAAAGCGAAGGGAGCTGGACAAAGAAAGGGAAGAGGAAAAACTAGTGCCGGGCTGCAGGACTGAAATGGAGGAATTGAAAGACAAGAACCAGGAAGCAGGAGAGTTTGAGAAAAGGAGAGAGGAAAGCAGAGACATGCAGCCAGAGGAGGGGTTAGTGAGAGAGGCTGGGACAGAGAACAGGATGAGAAGGAAATAAGGCAAGGCAAGGCAAGGCAAGGCCAAAGGACGTTTCCTTGATTTATATTTTCTACCACATTCATCTGGAGATGGGGAGGAAAGCCATCAGACCTTATGGATTAGGGCCAAACAAAACCCTGACTACTTGAGACACTTAGACTAAGCCTAAAATGCAAAGATCTCTCCAGAAGGACGGTTTTTATACTCTACATCCACAATCTGCAGGCAGCAAAAAAGAATAAGCGGTAGATCTACTTAGGCTAAGTCATGGTGGTTTGGTGCAGAGACCATGCATATCATGGGAATATTTCAGCATTTCTGCTCTGGTTTTCAGTTTATTACACCAAGACACCTACCTGATGACATCATTTCAAGAGCAAAAGCAGCAATTTGCAGAATTCAGCTTCTTTGGGGAACTGAGAAATTGCTGAGCTGACACCAAGTCCTGCTGGGTCCCTGTCACCCGCAGAGTGCCTGCATCCTCACCACGGTAGCGGGCATTGTGACAAAGGTTCTATGTCAGCTGGGTGTGGCAGTCGAGCGCCCCATAGGGGAGGGGGAGCCTGTCAGCCCCGGGCCTGTCACTGCCTGCTGTCCCCCCTGTCAGCAGCGAGGCCTCTGAAAAGTTTCAAAAACATCCCCAGACTTGGGTCCAAAGTGGCCAAAAGTCTCCAAGAGACAAGTTGGGAAGAAGGATATGGAACAGAGGGAGAAAGCGAAGGGAGCAAGACAAAGGGAGGGAAGAGGAAAAACTAGTGCCGGGCTGCAGGACTGAAATGGAGGAATTGAAAGACAAGAACCAGGAAGCAGGAGATTTTAAGAAAAGGAGAGAGGAAAGAAGAGACATGCAGCCAGAGGAGGGGTTAGTGAGAGAGGCTGGGACAGAGAACAGGATGAGAAGGAAATAAGGCAAGGCAAGGCAAGGCAAGGCCAAAGGACGTTTCCTTGATTTATATTTTCTACCACATTCATCTGGAGATGGGGAGGAAAGCCATCAGACCTTATGGATTAGGGCCAAACAAAACCCTGACTACTTGAGACACTTAGACTAAGCCTAAAATGCAAAGATCTCTCCAGAAGGACGGTTTTTATACTCTACATCCACAATCTGCAGGCAGCAAAAAAGAATAAGCGGTAGATCTACTTAGGCTATGTCATGGTGGTTTGGTGCAGAGACCATGCATATCATGGGAATATTTCAGCATTTCTGCTCTGGTTTTCAGTTTATTACACCAAGACACCCACCTGATGACATCATTTCAAGAGCAAAAGCAGCAATTTGCAGAATTCAGCTTCTTTGGGAAACTGAGAAATTGCTGAGCTGACACCAAGTCCTGCTGGGTCCCTGTCACCCGCAGAGTGCCCGCATCCTCACCACGGTAGCGGGCATTGTGACAAAGGTTCTATGTCAGCTGGGTGTGGCAGTCGAGCGCCCCGTAGGGGAGGGGGAGCCTGTCAGCCCCGGGCCTGTCACTGCCTGCTGTCCCCCCTGTCAGCAGCGAGGCCTCTGAAAAGTTTCAAAAACATCCCCAGACTTGGGTCCAAAGTGGCCAAAAGTCTCCAAGAGACAAGTTGGGAAGAAGGATATGGAACAGAGGGAGAAAGCGAAGGGAGCAAGACAAAGGGAGGGAAGAGGAAAAACTAGTGCCGGGCTGCAGGACTGAAATGGAGGAATTGAAAGACAAGAACCAGGAAGCAGGAGAGTTTGAGAAAAGGAGAGAGGAAAGAAGAGACATGCAGCCAGACGAGGGGTTAGAGAGAGAGGCTGGGACAGAGAACAGGATGAGAAGGAAATAAGGCAAGGCAAGGCAAGGCAAGGCCAAAGGACGTTTCCTTGATTTATATTTTCTACCACATTCATCTGGAGATGGGGAGTAAAGCCATCAGACCTTATGGATTAGGGCCAAACAAAACCCTGACTACTTGAGACACTTAGACTAAGCCTAAAATGCAAAGATCTCTCCAGAAGGACGGTTTTTATACTCTACATCCACAATCTGCAGGCAGCAAAAAAGAATAAGCGGTAGATCTACTTAGGCTAAGTCATGGTGGTTTGGTGCAGAGACCATGCATATCATGGGAATATTTCAGCATTTCTGCTCTGGTTTTCAGTTTATTACACCAAGACACCCACCTGATGACATCATTTCAAGAGCAAAAGCAGCAATTTGCAGAATTCAGCTTCTTTGGGGAACTGAGAAATTGCTGAGCTGGCACCAAGTCCTGCTGGGTCCCTGTCACCCGCAGAGTGCCCGCATCCTCACCACGGGTCCGGGCATTCTTACAAAGGTTCTATGTCAGCTGGGTGTGGCAGTCGAGCGCCCCGTAGGGGAGGGGGAGCCTGTCAGCCCCGGGCCTGTCACTGCCTGCTGTCCCTCCTGTCAGCAGCGAGGCCTCTGAAAAGTTTCAAAAACATCCCCAGACTTGGGTCCAAAGTGGCCAAAAGTCTCCAAGAGACAAGTTGGGAAGAAGGATATGGAACAGAGGGAGAAAGCGAAGGGAGCAAGACAAAGGGAGGGAAGAGGAAAATCTAGTGCCGGGCTGCAGGACTGAAATGGAGGAATTGAAAGACAAGAGTCAGGAAGCAGGAGAGTTTGAGAAAAGGAGAGAGGAAAGAAGAGACATGCAGCCGGAGGAGGGGTTAGTGAGAGAGGCTGGAACAGAGAACAGGATGAGAAGGAAATAAGGCAAGAGAAGGCAAGGCTACGCCAAAGGACCTTTCCCTGATTTATATTTTCTACCACATTCATCTGGAGACGAGGAGGAAAGCCATCAGACCTGATGGATTAGGCCCAAACAAAAACCCCGGCTACTTGAGACACTTAGACTAAGCTTAAAATGCAAAGATCTCTCCATAAGGATGGTTTTTATCCTGTACTTCCACAATCTGCTGACAGTACAAAAGAATAAGCGGCAGATCTACTCAGGCTGAGTCATGGTGGTTTGGTGCAGAGACCATGCATATCATGGGAATATTTCAGCATTTCTATTCTGGTTTTCAGTGTATTACACTAAAACACCCACCTGATGACATCATTTCAAGAGCAAAAGCAGCAGTTTGCAGAATTCAGCTTCTTTAGGGAACTGAGAAATTGCTGAGCTGACACCAAGTCCTTCCATGTCCCCTTTACCTGCAGAGTGCCCGCATCCTCACCACGGTAGCGGGCATTCTGACAAAGGTTCTATGTCAGCTGGGTGTGGCAGCCGAGCGCCCCCTAGGGGAGGGGGAGTCTGTCAGCCCCGGGCCTGTCACTGTTGCTGTCCCCCCTGTCAGCAGCGAGGCCTCTGAAAAGTTCCAAAAACATCCCCAGACTTGGGTCCAGCATGGTCAAAAGTCTCCAAGAGACAAGCTGGGAAGAAGGATATGGAACAGAGGGAGAAAGCGAAGGGAGCTGGACAAAGAAAGGGAAGAGGACAGGATGAGAAGGAAATAAGGCAAGGCAAGGAAAGACTAGGCCAAAGGACGTTTCCTTGCTTTATATTTTCTACCACATTCATCTTGAAACGAGGAAGAAAGCCATCAGACCTTATGGATTAGGCCCAAACAAAAACCCCGGCTACTTGAGACACTTAGACTAAGCCTAAAACGCAACGATCTCTCCAGAAGGATGTTTTTCATGCTGTACTTCTACAATCTGCTGGCAGTACAGAAGAATAAGCGGCAGATCTACTCAGGCTGAGTCATGGTGCTTTGGTGCAGAGATCATGCATATCATGGGAATATTTCAGCATGTCTGCTCTGGTTTTCAGTTTATTACACCAAGACACCCACCTGATGACATCATTTCAAGAGCAAAAGCAGCAATTTGCAGAATTCAGCTTCTTTGGGGAACTGAGAAATTGCTGAGCTGACACCAAGTCCTGCTGGGTCCCTGTCACCCGCAGAGTGCCCGCATCCTCACCACGGTAACGGGCATTCTTACAAAGGTTCTATGTCAGCTGGGTGTGGCAGTCGAGCACCCCCTAGGGGAGGGGGAGCCTGTCAGCCCCGGGCCTGTCACTGCCTGCTGTCCCTCCTGTCAGCAGCGAGGCTTCTGAAAAGTTTCAAAAACATCCCCAGACTTGGGTCCAAAGTGGCCAAAAGTCTCCAAGAGACAAGCTGGGAAGAAGGATATGGAACAGAGGGAGAAAGCGAAGGGAGCTGGACAAAGAAAGGGAAGAGGAAAAACTAGTGCCGGGCTGCAGGACTGAAATGGAGGAATTGAAAGACAAGAACCAGGAAGCAGGAGAGTTTGAGAAAAGGAGAGAGGAAAGCAGAGACATGCAGCCAGAGGAGGGGTTAGTGAGAGAGGCTGGGACAGAGAACAGGATGAGAAGGAAATAAGGCAAGGCAAGGCAAGGCAAGGCCAAAGGACGTTTCCTTGATTTATATTTTCTACCACATTCATCTGGAGATGGGGAGGAAAGCCATCAGACCTTATGGATTAGGGCCAAACAAAACCCTGACTACTTGAGACACTTAGACTAAGCCTAAAATGCAAAGATCTCTCCAGAAGGACGGTTTTTATACTCTACATCCACAATCTGCAGGCAGCAAAAAAGAATAAGCGGTAGATCTACTTAGGCTAAGTCATGGTGGTTTGGTGCAGAGACCATGCATATCATGGGAATATTTCAGCATTTCTGCTCTGGTTTTCAGTTTATTACACCAAGACACCCACCTGATGACATCATTTCAAGAGCAAAAGCAGCAATTTGCAGAATTCAGCTTCTTTGGGGAACTGAGAAATTGCTGAGCTGACACCAAGTCCTGCTGGGTCCCTGTCACCCGCAGAGTGCCCGCATCCTCACCACGGTAGCGGGCATTGTGACAAAGGTTCTATGTCAGCTGGGTGTGGCAGTCGAGCGCCCCATAGGGGAGGGGGAGCCTGTCAGCCCCGGGCCTGTCACTGCCTGCTGTCCCCCCTGTCAGCAGCGAGGCCTCTGAAAAGTTTCAAAAACATCCCCAGACTTGGGTCCAAAGTGGCCAAAAGTCTCCAAGAGACAAGTTGGGAAGAAGGATATGGAACAGAGGGAGAAAGCGAAGGGAGCAAGACAAAGGGAGGGAAGAGGAAAAACTAGTGCCGGGCTGCAGGACTGAAATGGAGGAATTGAAAGACAAGAACCAGGAAGCAGGAGATTTTAAGAAAAGGAGAGAGGAAAGAAGAGACATGCAGCCAGAGGAGGGGTTAGTGAGAGAGGCTGGGACAGAGAACAGGATGAGAAGGAAATAAGGCAAGGCAAGGCAAGGCAAGGCCAAAGGACGTTTCCTTGATTTATATTTTCTACCACATTCATCTGGAGATGGGGAGGAAAGCCATCAGACCTTATGGATTAGGGCCAAACAAAACCCTGACTACTTGAGACACTTAGACTAAGCCTAAAATGCAAAGATCTCTCCAGAAGGACGGTTTTTATACTCTACATCCACAATCTGCAGGCAGCAAAAAAGAATAAGCGGTAGATCTACTTAGGCTATGTCATGGTGGTTTGGTGCAGAGACCATGCATATCATGGGAATATTTCAGCATTTCTGCTCTGGTTTTCAGTTTATTACACCAAGACACCCACCTGATGACATCATTTCAAGAGCAAAAGCAGCAATTTGCAGAATTCAGCTTCTTTGGGAAACTGAGAAATTGCTGAGCTGACACCAAGTCCTGCTGGGTCCCTGTCACCCGCAGAGTGCCCGCATCCTCACCACGGTAGCGGGCATTGTGACAAAGGTTCTATGTCAGCTGGGTGTGGCAGTCGAGCGCCCCGTAGGGGAGGGGGAGCCTGTCAGCCCCGGGCCTGTCACTGCCTGCTGTCCCCCCTGTCAGCAGCGAGGCCTCTGAAAAGTTTCAAAAACATCCCCAGACTTGGGTCCAAAGTGGCCAAAAGTCTCCAAGAGACAAGTTGGGAAGAAGGATATGGAACAGAGGGAGAAAGCGAAGGGAGCAAGACAAAGGGAGGGAAGAGGAAAAACTAGTGCCGGGCTGCAGGACTGAAATGGAGGAATTGAAAGACAAGAACCAGGAAGCAGGAGAGTTTGAGAAAAGGAGAGAGGAAAGAAGAGACATGCAGCCAGACGAGGGGTTAGAGAGAGAGGCTGGGACAGAGAACAGGATGAGAAGGAAATAAGGCAAGGCAAGGCAAGGCAAGGCCAAAGGACGTTTCCTTGATTTATATTTTCTACCACATTCATCTGGAGATGGGGAGTAAAGCCATCAGACCTTATGGATTAGGGCCAAACAAAACCCTGACTACTTGAGACACTTAGACTAAGCCTAAAATGCAAAGATCTCTCCAGAAGGACGGTTTTTATACTCTACATCCACAATCTGCAGGCAGCAAAAAAGAATAAGCGGTAGATCTACTTAGGCTAAGTCATGGTGGTTTGGTGCAGAGACCATGCATATCATGGGAATATTTCAGCATTTCTGCTCTGGTTTTCAGTTTATTACACCAAGACACCCACCTGATGACATCATTTCAAGAGCAAAAGCAGCAATTTGCAGAATTCAGCTTCTTTGGGGAACTGAGAAATTGCTGAGCTGGCACCAAGTCCTGCTGGGTCCCTGTCACCCGCAGAGTGCCCGCATCCTCACCACGGGTCCGGGCATTCTTACAAAGGTTCTATGTCAGCTGGGTGTGGCAGTCGAGCGCCCCGTAGGGGAGGGGGAGCCTGTCAGCCCCGGGCCTGTCACTGCCTGCTGTCCCTCCTGTCAGCAGCGAGGCCTCTGAAAAGTTTCAAAAACATCCCCAGACTTGGGTCCAAAGTGGCCAAAAGTCTCCAAGAGACAAGTTGGGAAGAAGGATATGGAACAGAGGGAGAAAGCGAAGGGAGCAAGACAAAGGGAGGGAAGAGGAAAATCTAGTGCCGGGCTGCAGGACTGAAATGGAGGAATTGAAAGACAAGAGTCAGGAAGCAGGAGAGTTTGAGAAAAGGAGAGAGGAAAGAAGAGACATGCAGCCGGAGGAGGGGTTAGTGAGAGAGGCTGGAACAGAGAACAGGATGAGAAGGAAATAAGGCAAGAGAAGGCAAGGCTACGCCAAAGGACCTTTCCCTGATTTATATTTTCTACCACATTCATCTGGAGACGAGGAGGAAAGCCATCAGACCTGATGGATTAGGCCCAAACAAAAACCCCGGCTACTTGAGACACTTAGACTAAGCTTAAAATGCAAAGATCTCTCCATAAGGATGGTTTTTATCCTGTACTTCCACAATCTGCTGACAGTACAAAAGAATAAGCGGCAGATCTACTCAGGCTGAGTCATGGTGGTTTGGTGCAGAGACCATGCATATCATGGGAATATTTCAGCATTTCTATTCTGGTTTTCAGTGTATTACACTAAAACACCCACCTGATGACATCATTTCAAGAGCAAAAGCAGCAGTTTGCAGAATTCAGCTTCTTTAGGGAACTGAGAAATTGCTGAGCTGACACCAAGTCCTTCCATGTCCCCTTTACCTGCAGAGTGCCCGCATCCTCACCACGGTAGCGGGCATTCTGACAAAGGTTCTATGTCAGCTGGGTGTGGCAGCCGAGCGCCCCCTAGGGGAGGGGGAGTCTGTCAGCCCCGGGCCTGTCACTGTTGCTGTCCCCCCTGTCAGCAGCGAGGCCTCTGAAAAGTTCCAAAAACATCCCCAGACTTGGGTCCAGCATGGCCAAAAGTCTCCAAGAGACAAGCTGGGAAGAAGGATATGGAACAGAGGGAGAAAGCGAAGGGAGCTGGACAAAGAAAGGGAAGAGGACAGGATGAGAAGGAAATAAGGCAAGGCAAGGAAAGACTAGGCCAAAGGACGTTTCCTTGCTTTATATTTTCTACCACATTCATCTTGAAACGAGGAAGAAAGCCATCAGACCTTATGGATTAGGCCCAAACAAAAACCCCGGCTACTTGAGACACTTAGACTAAGCCTAAAACGCAACGATCTCTCCAGAAGGATGTTTTTCATGCTGTACTTCTACAATCTGCTGGCAGTACAGAAGAATAAGCGGCAGATCTACTCAGGCTGAGTCATGGTGCTTTGGTGCAGAGATCATGCATATCATGGGAATATTTCAGCATGTCTGCTCTGGTTTTCAGTTTATTACACCAAGACACCCACCTGATGACATCATTTCAAGAGCAAAAGCAGCAATTTGCAGAATTCAGCTTCTTTGGGGAACTGAGAAATTGCTGAGCTGACACCAAGTCCTGCTGGGTCCCTGTCACCCGCAGAGTGCCCGCATCCTCACCACGGTAACGGGCATTCTTACAAAGGTTCTATGTCAGCTGGGTGTGGCAGTCGAGCACCCCCTAGGGGAGGGGGAGCCTGTCAGCCCCGGGCCTGTCACTGCCTGCTGTCCCTCCTGTCAGCAGCGAGGCCTCTGAAAAGTTTCAAAAACATCCCCAGACTTGGGTCCAAAGTGGCCAAAAGTCTCCAAGAGACAAGCTGGGAAGAAGGATATGGAACAGAGGGAGAAAGCGAAGGGAGCTGGACAAAGAAAGGGAAGAGGAAAAACTAGTGCCGGGCTGCAGGACTGAAATGGAGGAATTGAAAGACAAGAACCAGGAAGCAGGAGAGTTTGAGAAAAGGAGAGAGGAAAGCAGAGACATGCAGCCAGAGGAGGGGTTAGTGAGAGAGGCTGGGACAGAGAACAGGATGAGAAGGAAATAAGGCAAGGCAAGGCAAGGCAAGGCCAAAGGACGTTTCCTTGATTTATATTTTCTACCACATTCATCTGGAGATGGGGAGGAAAGCCATCAGACCTTATGGATTAGGGCCAAACAAAACCCTGACTACTTGAGACACTTAGACTAAGCCTAAAATGCAAAGATCTCTCCAGAAGGACGGTTTTTATACTCTACATCCACAATCTGCAGGCAGCAAAAAAGAATAAGCGGTAGATCTACTTAGGCTAAGTCATGGTGGTTTGGTGCAGAGACCATGCATATCATGGGAATATTTCAGCATTTCTGCTCTGGTTTTCAGTTTATTACACCAAGACACCCACCTGATGACATCATTTCAAGAGCAAAAGCAGCAATTTGCAGAATTCAGCTTCTTTGGGGAACTGAGAAATTGCTGAGCTGACACCAAGTCCTGCTGGGTCCCTGTCACCCGCAGAGTGCCTGCATCCTCACCACGGTAGCGGGCATTGTGACAAAGGTTCTATGTCAGCTGGGTGTGGCAGTCGAGCGCCCCATAGGGGAGGGGGAGCCTGTCAGCCCCGGGCCTGTCACTGCCTGCTGTCCCCCCTGTCAGCAGCGAGGCCTCTGAAAAGTTTCAAAAACATCCCCAGACTTGGGTCCAAAGTGGCCAAAAGTCTCCAAGAGACAAGTTGGGAAGAAGGATATGGAACAGAGGGAGAAAGCGAAGGGAGCAAGACAAAGGGAGGGAAGAGGAAAAACTAGTGCCGGGCTGCAGGACTGAAATGGAGGAATTGAAAGACAAGAACCAGGAAGCAGGAGATTTTAAGAAAAGGAGAGAGGAAAGAAGAGACATGCAGCCAGAGGAGGGGTTAGTGAGAGAGGCTGGGACAGAGAACAGGATGAGAAGGAAATAAGGCAAGGCAAGGCAAGGCAAGGCCAAAGGACGTTTCCTTGATTTATATTTTCTACCACATTCATCTGGAGATGGGGAGGAAAGCCATCAGACCTTATGGATTAGGGCCAAACAAAACCCTGACTACTTGAGACACTTAGACTAAGCCTAAAATGCAAAGATCTCTCCAGAAGGACGGTTTTTATACTCTACATCCACAATCTGCAGGCAGCAAAAAAGAATAAGCGGTAGATCTACTTAGGCTATGTCATGGTGGTTTGGTGCAGAGACCATGCATATCATGGGAATATTTCAGCATTTCTGCTCTGGTTTTCAGTTTATTACACCAAGACACCCACCTGATGACATCATTTCAAGAGCAAAAGCAGCAATTTGCAGAATTCAGCTTCTTTGGGAAACTGAGAAATTGCTGAGCTGACACCAAGTCCTGCTGGGTCCCTGTCACCCGCAGAGTGCCCGCATCCTCACCACGGTAGCGGGCATTGTGACAAAGGTTCTATGTCAGCTGGGTGTGGCAGTCGAGCGCCCCGTAGGGGAGGGGGAGCCTGTCAGCCCCGGGCCTGTCACTGCCTGCTGTCCCCCCTGTCAGCAGCGAGGCCTCTGAAAAGTTTCAAAAACATCCCCAGACTTGGGTCCAAAGTGGCCAAAAGTCTCCAAGAGACAAGTTGGGAAGAAGGATATGGAACAGAGGGAGAAAGCGAAGGGAGCAAGACAAAGGGAGGGAAGAGGAAAAACTAGTGCCGGGCTGCAGGACTGAAATGGAGGAATTGAAAGACAAGAACCAGGAAGCAGGAGAGTTTGAGAAAAGGAGAGAGGAAAGAAGAGACATGCAGCCAGACGAGGGGTTAGAGAGAGAGGCTGGGACAGAGAACAGGATGAGAAGGAAATAAGGCAAGGCAAGGCAAGGCAAGGCCAAAGGACGTTTCCTTGATTTATATTTTCTACCACATTCATCTGGAGATGGGGAGTAAAGCCATCAGACCTTATGGATTAGGGCCAAACAAAACCCTGACTACTTGAGACACTTAGACTAAGCCTAAAATGCAAAGATCTCTCCAGAAGGACGGTTTTTATACTCTACATCCACAATCTGCAGGCAGCAAAAAAGAATAAGCGGTAGATCTACTTAGGCTAAGTCATGGTGGTTTGGTGCAGAGACCATGCATATCATGGGAATATTTCAGCATTTCTGCTCTGGTTTTCAGTTTATTACACCAAGACACCCACCTGATGACATCATTTCAAGAGCAAAAGCAGCAATTTGCAGAATTCAGCTTCTTTGGGGAACTGAGAAATTGCTGAGCTGGCACCAAGTCCTGCTGGGTCCCTGTCACCCGCAGAGTGCCCGCATCCTCACCACGGGTCCGGGCATTCTTACAAAGGTTCTATGTCAGCTGGGTGTGGCAGTCGAGCGCCCCGTAGGGGAGGGGGAGCCTGTCAGCCCCGGGCCTGTCACTGCCTGCTGTCCCTCCTGTCAGCAGCGAGGCCTCTGAAAAGTTTCAAAAACATCCCCAGACTTGGGTCCAAAGTGGCCAAAAGTCTCCAAGAGACAAGTTGGGAAGAAGGATATGGAACAGAGGGAGAAAGCGAAGGGAGCAAGACAAAGGGAGGGAAGAGGAAAATCTAGTGCCGGGCTGCAGGACTGAAATGGAGGAATTGAAAGACAAGAGTCAGGAAGCAGGAGAGTTTGAGAAAAGGAGAGAGGAAAGAAGAGACATGCAGCCGGAGGAGGGGTTAGTGAGAGAGGCTGGAACAGAGAACAGGATGAGAAGGAAATAAGGCAAGAGAAGGCAAGGCTACGCCAAAGGACCTTTCCCTGATTTATATTTTCTACCACATTCATCTGGAGACGAGGAGGAAAGCCATCAGACCTGATGGATTAGGCCCAAACAAAAACCCCGGCTACTTGAGACACTTAGACTAAGCTTAAAATGCAAAGATCTCTCCATAAGGATGGTTTTTATCCTGTACTTCCACAATCTGCTGACAGTACAAAAGAATAAGCGGCAGATCTACTCAGGCTGAGTCATGGTGGTTTGGTGCAGAGACCATGCATATCATGGGAATATTTCAGCATTTCTATTCTGGTTTTCAGTGTATTACACTAAAACACCCACCTGATGACATCATTTCAAGAGCAAAAGCAGCAGTTTGCAGAATTCAGCTTCTTTAGGGAACTGAGAAATTGCTGAGCTGACACCAAGTCCTTCCATGTCCCCTTTACCTGCAGAGTGCCCGCATCCTCACCACGGTAGCGGGCATTGTGACAAAGGTTCTATGTCAGCTGGGTGTGGCAGCCGAGCGCCCCCTAGGGGAGGGGGAGTCTGTCAGCCCCGGGCCTGTCACTGTTGCTGTCCCCCCTGTCAGCAGCGAGGCCTCTGAAAAGTTCCAAAAACATCCCCAGACTTGGGTCCAGCATGGCCAAAAGTCTCCAAGAGACAAGCTGGGAAGAAGGATATGGAACAGAGGGAGAAAGCGAAGGGAGCTGGACAAAGAAAGGGAAGAGGACAGGATGAGAAGGAAATAAGGCAAGGCAAGGAAAGACTAGGCCAAAGGACGTTTCCTTGCTTTATATTTTCTACCACATTCATCTTGAAACGAGGAAGAAAGCCATCAGACCTTATGGATTAGGCCCAAACAAAAACCCCGGCTACTTGAGACACTTAGACTAAGCCTAAAACGCAACGATCTCTCCAGAAGGATGTTTTTCATGCTGTACTTCTACAATCTGCTGGCAGTACAGAAGAATAAGCGGCAGATCTACTCAGGCTGAGTCATGGTGCTTTGGTGCAGAGATCATGCATATCATGGGAATATTTCAGCATGTCTGCTCTGGTTTTCAGTTTATTACACCAAGACACCCACCTGATGACATCATTTCAAGAGCAAAAGCAGCAATTTGCAGAATTCAGCTTCTTTGGGGAACTGAGAAATTGCTGAGCTGACACCAAGTCCTGCTGGGTCCCTGTCACCCGCAGAGTGCCCGCATCCTCACCACGGTAACGGGCATTCTTACAAAGGTTCTATGTCAGCTGGGTGTGGCAGTCGAGCACCCCCTAGGGGAGGGGGAGCCTGTCAGCCCCGGGCCTGTCACTGCCTGCTGTCCCTCCTGTCAGCAGCGAGGCCTCTGAAAAGTTTCAAAAACATCCCCAGACTTGGGTCCAAAGTGGCCAAAAGTCTCCAAGAGACAAGCTGGGAAGAAGGATATGGAACAGAGGGAGAAAGCGAAGGGAGCTGGACAAAGAAAGGGAAGAGGAAAAACTAGTGCCGGGCTGCAGGACTGAAATGGAGGAATTGAAAGACAAGAACCAGGAAGCAGGAGAGTTTGAGAAAAGGAGAGAGGAAAGCAGAGACATGCAGCCAGAGGAGGGGTTAGTGAGAGAGGCTGGGACAGAGAACAGGATGAGAAGGAAATAAGGCAAGGCAAGGCAAGGCAAGGCCAAAGGACGTTTCCTTGATTTATATTTTCTACCACATTCATCTGGAGATGGGGAGGAAAGCCATCAGACCTTATGGATTAGGGCCAAACAAAACCCTGACTACTTGAGACACTTAGACTAAGCCTAAAATGCAAAGATCTCTCCAGAAGGACGGTTTTTATACTCTACATCCACAATCTGCAGGCAGCAAAAAAGAATAAGCGGTAGATCTACTTAGGCTAAGTCATGGTGGTTTGGTGCAGAGACCATGCATATCATGGGAATATTTCAGCATTTCTGCTCTGGTTTTCAGTTTATTACACCAAGACACCCACCTGATGACATCATTTCAAGAGCAAAAGCAGCAATTTGCAGAATTCAGCTTCTTTGGGGAACTGAGAAATTGCTGAGCTGACACCAAGTCCTGCTGGGTCCCTGTCACCCGCAGAGTGCCTGCATCCTCACCACGGTAGCGGGCATTGTGACAAAGGTTCTATGTCAGCTGGGTGTGGCAGTCGAGCGCCCCCTAGGGGAGGGGGAGCCTGTCAGCCCCGGGCCTGTCACTGCCTGCTGTCCCCCCTGTCAGCAGCGAGGCCTCTGAAAAGTTTCAAAAACATCCCCAGACTTGGGTCCAAAGTGGCCAAAAGTCTCCAAGAGACAAGTTGGGAAGAAGGATATGGAACAGAGGGAGAAAGCGAAGGGAGCAAGACAAAGGGAGGGAAGAGGAAAAACTAGTGCCGGGCTGCAGGACTGAAATGGAGGAATTGAAAGACAAGAACCAGGAAGCAGGAGATTTTAAGAAAAGGAGAGAGGAAAGAAGAGACATGCAGCCAGAGGAGGGGTTAGTGAGAGAGGCTGGGACAGAGAACAGGATGAGAAGGAAATAAGGCAAGGCAAGGCAAGGCAAGGCCAAAGGACGTTTCCTTGATTTATATTTTCTACCACATTCATCTGGAGATGGGGAGGAAAGCCATCAGACCTTATGGATTAGGGCCAAACAAAACCCTGACTACTTGAGACACTTAGACTAAGCCTAAAATGCAAAGATCTCTCCAGAAGGACGGTTTTTATACTCTACATCCACAATCTGCAGGCAGCAAAAAAGAATAAGCGGTAGATCTACTTAGGCTATGTCATGGTGGTTTGGTGCAGAGACCATGCATATCATGGGAATATTTCAGCATTTCTGCTCTGGTTTTCAGTTTATTACACCAAGACACCCACCTGATGACATCATTTCAAGAGCAAAAGCAGCAATTTGCAGAATTCAGCTTCTTTGGGAAACTGAGAAATTGCTGAGCTGACACCAAGTCCTGCTGGGTCCCTGTCACCCGCAGAGTGCCCGCATCCTCACCACGGTAGCGGGCATTGTGACAAAGGTTCTATGTCAGCTGGGTGTGGCAGTCGAGCGCCCCGTAGGGGAGGGGGAGCCTGTCAGCCCCGGGCCTGTCACTGCCTGCTGTCCCCCCTGTCAGCAGCGAGGCCTCTGAAAAGTTTCAAAAACATCCCCAGACTTGGGTCCAAAGTGGCCAAAAGTCTCCAAGAGACAAGTTGGGAAGAAGGATATGGAACAGAGGGAGAAAGCGAAGGGAGCAAGACAAAGGGAGGGAAGAGGAAAAACTAGTGCCGGGCTGCAGGACTGAAATGGAGGAATTGAAAGACAAGAACCAGGAAGCAGGAGAGTTTGAGAAAAGGAGAGAGGAAAGAAGAGACATGCAGCCAGACGAGGGGTTAGAGAGAGAGGCTGGGACAGAGAACAGGATGAGAAGGAAATAAGGCAAGGCAAGGCAAGGCAAGGCCAAAGGACGTTTCCTTGATTTATATTTTCTACCACATTCATCTGGAGATGGGGAGTAAAGCCATCAGACCTTATGGATTAGGGCCAAACAAAACCCTGACTACTTGAGACACTTAGACTAAGCCTAAAATGCAAAGATCTCTCCAGAAGGACGGTTTTTATACTCTACATCCACAATCTGCAGGCAGCAAAAAAGAATAAGCGGTAGATCTACTTAGGCTAAGTCATGGTGGTTTGGTGCAGAGACCATGCATATCATGGGAATATTTCAGCATTTCTGCTCTGGTTTTCAGTTTATTACACCAAGACACCCACCTGATGACATCATTTCAAGAGCAAAAGCAGCAATTTGCAGAATTCAGCTTCTTTGGGGAACTGAGAAATTGCTGAGCTGGCACCAAGTCCTGCTGGGTCCCTGTCACCCGCAGAGTGCCCGCATCCTCACCACGGGTCCGGGCATTCTTACAAAGGTTCTATGTCAGCTGGGTGTGGCAGTCGAGCGCCCCGTAGGGGAGGGGGAGCCTGTCAGCCCCGGGCCTGTCACTGCCTGCTGTCCCTCCTGTCAGCAGCGAGGCCTCTGAAAAGTTTCAAAAACATCCCCAGACTTGGGTCCAAAGTGGCCAAAAGTCTCCAAGAGACAAGTTGGGAAGAAGGATATGGAACAGAGGGAGAAAGCGAAGGGAGCAAGACAAAGGGAGGGAAGAGGAAAATCTAGTGCCGGGCTGCAGGACTGAAATGGAGGAATTGAAAGACAAGAGTCAGGAAGCAGGAGAGTTTGAGAAAAGGAGAGAGGAAAGAAGAGACATGCAGCCGGAGGAGGGGTTAGTGAGAGAGGCTGGAACAGAGAACAGGATGAGAAGGAAATAAGGCAAGAGAAGGCAAGGCTACGCCAAAGGACCTTTCCCTGATTTATATTTTCTACCACATTCATCTGGAGACGAGGAGGAAAGCCATCAGACCTGATGGATTAGGCCCAAACAAAAACCCCGGCTACTTGAGACACTTAGACTAAGCTTAAAATGCAAAGATCTCTCCATAAGGATGGTTTTTATCCTGTACTTCCACAATCTGCTGACAGTACAAAAGAATAAGCGGCAGATCTACTCAGGCTGAGTCATGGTGGTTTGGTGCAGAGACCATGCATATCATGGGAATATTTCAGCATTTCTATTCTGGTTTTCAGTGTATTACACTAAAACACCCACCTGATGACATCATTTCAAGAGCAAAAGCAGCAGTTTGCAGAATTCAGCTTCTTTAGGGAACTGAGAAATTGCTGAGCTGACACCAAGTCCTTCCATGTCCCCTTTACCTGCAGAGTGCCCGCATCCTCACCACGGTAGCGGGCATTCTGACAAAGGTTCTATGTCAGCTGGGTGTGGCAGCCGAGCGCCCCCTAGGGGAGGGGGAGTCTGTCAGCCCCGGGCCTGTCACTGTTGCTGTCCCCCCTGTCAGCAGCGAGGCCTCTGAAAAGTTCCAAAAACATCCCCAGACTTGGGTCCAGCATGGCCAAAAGTCTCCAAGAGACAAGCTGGGAAGAAGGATATGGAACAGAGGGAGAAAGCGAAGGGAGCTGGACAAAGAAAGGGAAGAGGACAGGATGAGAAGGAAATAAGGCAAGGCAAGGAAAGACTAGGCCAAAGGACGTTTCCTTGCTTTATATTTTCTACCACATTCATCTTGAAACGAGGAAGAAAGCCATCAGACCTTATGGATTAGGCCCAAACAAAAACCCCGGCTACTTGAGACACTTAGACTAAGCCTAAAACGCAACGATCTCTCCAGAAGGATGTTTTTCATGCTGTACTTCTACAATCTGCTGGCAGTACAGAAGAATAAGCGGCAGATCTACTCAGGCTGAGTCATGGTGCTTTGGTGCAGAGATCATGCATATCATGGGAATATTTCAGCATGTCTGCTCTGGTTTTCAGTTTATTACACCAAGACACCCACCTGATGACATCATTTCAAGAGCAAAAGCAGCAATTTGCAGAATTCAGCTTCTTTGGGGAACTGAGAAATTGCTGAGCTGACACCAAGTCCTGCTGGGTCCCTGTCACCCGCAGAGTGCCCGCATCCTCACCACGGTAACGGGCATTCTTACAAAGGTTCTATGTCAGCTGGGTGTGGCAGTCGAGCACCCCCTAGGGGAGGGGGAGCCTGTCAGCCCCGGGCCTGTCACTGCCTGCTGTCCCTCCTGTCAGCAGCGAGGCCTCTGAAAAGTTTCAAAAACATCCCCAGACTTGGGTCCAAAGTGGCCAAAAGTCTCCAAGAGACAAGCTGGGAAGAAGGATATGGAACAGAGGGAGAAAGCGAAGGGAGCTGGACAAAGAAAGGGAAGAGGAAAAACTAGTGCCGGGCTGCAGGACTGAAATGGAGGAATTGAAAGACAAGAACCAGGAAGCAGGAGAGTTTGAGAAAAGGAGAGAGGAAAGCAGAGACATGCAGCCAGAGGAGGGGTTAGTGAGAGAGGCTGGGACAGAGAACAGGATGAGAAGGAAATAAGGCAAGGCAAGGCAAGGCAAGGCCAAAGGACGTTTCCTTGATTTATATTTTCTACCACATTCATCTGGAGATGGGGAGGAAAGCCATCAGACCTTATGGATTAGGGCCAAACAAAACCCTGACTACTTGAGACACTTAGACTAAGCCTAAAATGCAAAGATCTCTCCAGAAGGACGGTTTTTATACTCTACATCCACAATCTGCAGGCAGCAAAAAAGAATAAGCGGTAGATCTACTTAGGCTAAGTCATGGTGGTTTGGTGCAGAGACCATGCATATCATGGGAATATTTCAGCATTTCTGCTCTGGTTTTCAGTTTATTACACCAAGACACCCACCTGATGACATCATTTCAAGAGCAAAAGCAGCAATTTGCAGAATTCAGCTTCTTTGGGGAACTGAGAAATTGCTGAGCTGACACCAAGTCCTGCTGGGTCCCTGTCACCCGCAGAGTGCCTGCATCCTCACCACGGTAGCGGGCATTGTGACAAAGGTTCTATGTCAGCTGGGTGTGGCAGTCGAGCGCCCCATAGGGGAGGGGGAGCCTGTCAGCCCCGGGCCTGTCACTGCCTGCTGTCCCCCCTGTCAGCAGCGAGGCCTCTGAAAAGTTTCAAAAACATCCCCAGACTTGGGTCCAAAGTGGCCAAAAGTCTCCAAGAGACAAGTTGGGAAGAAGGATATGGAACAGAGGGAGAAAGCGAAGGGAGCAAGACAAAGGGAGGGAAGAGGAAAAACTAGTGCCGGGCTGCAGGACTGAAATGGAGGAATTGAAAGACAAGAACCAGGAAGCAGGAGATTTTAAGAAAAGGAGAGAGGAAAGAAGAGACATGCAGCCAGAGGAGGGGTTAGTGAGAGAGGCTGGGACAGAGAACAGGATGAGAAGGAAATAAGGCAAGGCAAGGCAAGGCAAGGCCAAAGGACGTTTCCTTGATTTATATTTTCTACCACATTCATCTGGAGATGGGGAGGAAAGCCATCAGACCTTATGGATTAGGGCCAAACAAAACCCTGACTACTTGAGACACTTAGACTAAGCCTAAAATGCAAAGATCTCTCCAGAAGGACGGTTTTTATACTCTACATCCACAATCTGCAGGCAGCAAAAAAGAATAAGCGGTAGATCTACTTAGGCTATGTCATGGTGGTTTGGTGCAGAGACCATGCATATCATGGGAATATTTCAGCATTTCTGCTCTGGTTTTCAGTTTATTACACCAAGACACCCACCTGATGACATCATTTCAAGAGCAAAAGCAGCAATTTGCAGAATTCAGCTTCTTTGGGAAACTGAGAAATTGCTGAGCTGACACCAAGTCCTGCTGGGTCCCTGTCACCCGCAGAGTGCCCGCATCCTCACCACGGTAGCGGGCATTGTGACAAAGGTTCTATGTCAGCTGGGTGTGGCAGTCGAGCGCCCCGTAGGG
Organism: Patagioenas fasciata; assembly: GCF_037038585.1. Classification (NCBI taxonomy): domain Eukaryota; kingdom Metazoa; phylum Chordata; class Aves; order Columbiformes; family Columbidae; genus Patagioenas; species Patagioenas fasciata. Next base: position 132,286,190 of record NC_092520.1, on the reverse strand, counting down.
GAGGGGGAGCCTGTCAGCCCCGGGCCTGTCACTGCCTGCTGTCCCCCCTGTCAGCAGCGAGGCCTCTGAAAAGTTTCAAAAACATCCCCAGACTTGGGTCCAAAGTGGCCAAAAGTCTCCAAGAGACAAGTTGGGAAGAAGGATATGGAACAGAGGGAGAAAGCGAAGGGAGCAAGACAAAGGGAGGGAAGAGGAAAAACTAGTGCCGGGCTGCAGGACTGAAATGGAGGAATTGAAAGACAAGAACCAGGAAGCAGGAGAGTTTGAGAAAAGGAGAGAGGAAAGAAGAGACATGCAGCCAGACGAGGGGTTAGAGAGAGAGGCTGGGACAGAGAACAGGATGAGAAGGAAATAAGGCAAGGCAAGGCAAGGCAAGGCCAAAGGACGTTTCCTTGATTTATATTTTCTACCACATTCATCTGGAGATGGGGAGTAAAGCCATCAGACCTTATGGATTAGGGCCAAACAAAACCCTGACTACTTGAGACACTTAGACTAAGCCTAAAATGCAAAGATCTCTCCAGAAGGACGGTTTTTATACTCTACATCCACAATCTGCAGGCAGCAAAAAAGAATAAGCGGTAGATCTACTTAGGCTAAGTCATGGTGGTTTGGTGCAGAGACCATGCATATCATGGGAATATTTCAGCATTTCTGCTCTGGTTTTCAGTTTATTACACCAAGACACCCACCTGATGACATCATTTCAAGAGCAAAAGCAGCAATTTGCAGAATTCAGCTTCTTTGGGGAACTGAGAAATTGCTGAGCTGGCACCAAGTCCTGCTGGGTCCCTGTCACCCGCAGAGTGCCCACATCCTCACCACGGGTCCGGGCATTCTTACAAAGGTTCTATGTCAGCTGGGTGTGGCAGTCGAGCGCCCCGTAGGGGAGGGGGAGCCTGTCAGCCCCGGGCCTGTCACTGCCTGCTGTCCCTCCTGTCAGCAGCGAGGCCTCTGAAAAGTTTCAAAAACATCCCCAGACTTGGGTCCAAAGTGGCCAAAAGTCTCCAAGAGACAAGTTGGGAAGAAGGATATGGAACAGAGGGAGAAAGCGAAGGGAGCAAGACAAAGGGAGGGAAGAGGAAAATCTAGTGCCGGGCTGCAGGACTGAAATGGAGGAATTGAAAGACAAGAGTCAGGAAGCAGGAGAGTTTGAGAAAAGGAGAGAGGAAAGAAGAGACATGCAGCCGGAGGAGGGGTTAGTGAGAGAGGCTGGAACAGAGAACAGGATGAGAAGGAAATAAGGCAAGAGAAGGCAAGGCTACGCCAAAGGACCTTTCCCTGATTTATATTTTCTACCACATTCATCTGGAGACGAGGAGGAAAGCCATCAGACCTGATGGATTAGGCCCAAACAAAAACCCCGGCTACTTGAGACACTTAGACTAAGCTTAAAATGCAAAGATCTCTCCATAAGGATGGTTTTTATCCTGTACTTCCACAATCTGCTGACAGTACAAAAGAATAAGCGGCAGATCTACTCAGGCTGAGTCATGGTGGTTTGGTGCAGAGACCATGCATATCATGGGAATATTTCAGCATTTCTATTCTGGTTTTCAGTGTATTACACTAAAACACCCACCTGATGACATCATTTCAAGAGCAAAAGCAGCAGTTTGCAGAATTCAGCTTCTTTAGGGAACTGAGAAATTGCTGAGCTGACACCAAGTCCTTCCATGTCCCCTTTACCTGCAGAGTGCCCGCATCCTCACCACGGTAGCGGGCATTCTGACAAAGGTTCTATGTCAGCTGGGTGTGGCAGCCGAGCGCCCCCTAGGGGAGGGGGAGTCTGTCAGCCCCGGGCCTGTCACTGTTGCTGTCCCCCCTGTCAGCAGCGAGGCCTCTGAAAAGTTCCAAAAACATCCCCAGACTTGGGTCCAGCATGGCCAAAAGTCTCCAAGAGACAAGCTGGGAAGAAGGATATGGAACAGAGGGAGAAAGCGAAGGGAGCTGGACAAAGAAAGGGAAGAGGACAGGATGAGAAGGAAATAAGGCAAGGCAAGGAAAGACTAGGCCAAAGGACGTTTCCTTGCTTTATATTTTCTACCACATTCATCTTGAAACGAGGAAGAAAGCCATCAGACCTTATGGATTAGGCCCAAACAAAAACCCCGGCTACTTGAGACACTTAGACTAAGCCTAAAACGCAACGATCTCTCCAGAAGGATGTTTTTCATGCTGTACTTCTACAATCTGCTGGCAGTACAGAAGAATAAGCGGCAGATCTACTCAGGCTGAGTCATGGTGCTTTGGTGCAGAGATCATGCATATCATGGGAATATTTCAGCATGTCTGCTCTGGTTTTCAGTTTATTACACCAAGACACCCACCTGATGACATCATTTCAAGAGCAAAAGCAGCAATTTGCAGAATTCAGCTTCTTTGGGGAACTGAGAAATTGCTGAGCTGACACCAAGTCCTGCTGGGTCCCTGTCACCCGCAGAGTGCCCGCATCCTCACCACGGTAACGGGCATTCTTACAAAGGTTCTATGTCAGCTGGGTGTGGCAGTCGAGCACCCCGTAGGGGAGGGGGAGCCTGTCAGCCCCGGGCCTGTCACTGCCTGCTGTCCCCCCTGTCAGCAGCGAGGCCTCTGAAAAGTTTCAAAAACATCCCCAGACTTGGGTCCAAAGTGGCCAAAAGTCTCCAAGAGACAAGCTGGGAAGAATGATATGGAACAGAGGGAGAAAGCGAAGGGAGCAAGACAAAGGGAGGGAAGAGGAAAAACTAGTGCCGGGCTGCAGGACTGAAATGGAGGAATTGAAAGACAAGAACCAGGAAGCAGGAGAGTTTGAGAAAAGGAGAGAGGAAAGCAGAGACATGCAGCCAGACGAGGGGTTAGTGAGAGAGGCTGGGACAGAGAACAGGATGAGAAGGAAATAAGGCAAGGCAAGGCAAGGCAAGGCCAAAGGACGTTTCCTTGATTTATATTTTCTACCACATTCATCTGGAGATGGGGAGTAAAGCCATCAGACCTTATGGATTAGGGCCAAACAAAACCCTGACTACTTGAGACACTTAGACTAAGCCTAAAATGCAAAGATCTCTCCAGAAGGACAGTTTTTATACTCTACATCCACAATCTGCAGGCAGCAAAAAAGAATAAGCGGTAGATCTACTTAGGCTGAGTCATGGTGGTTTGGTGCAGAGACCATGCATATCATGGGAATATTTCAGCATTTCTGCTCTGGTTTTCAGTTTATTACACCAAGACACCCACCTGATGACATCATTTCAAGAGCAAAAGCAGCAATTTGCAGAATTCAGCTTCTTTGGGGAACTGAGAAATTGCTGAGCTGGCACCAAGTCCTGCTGGGTCCCTGTCACCCGCAGAGTGCCCGCATCCTCACCACGGTAGCGGGCATTGTGACAAAGGTTCTATGTCAGCTGGGTGTGGCAGTCGAGCGCCCCCTAGGGGAGGGGGAGCCTGTCAGCCCCGGGCCTGTCACTGCCTGCTGTCCCTCCTGTCAGCAGCGAGGCCTCTGAAAAGTTTCAAAAACATCCCCAGACTTGGGTCCAAAGTGGCCAAAAGTCTCCAAGAGACAAGTTGGGAAGAAGGATATGGAACAGAGGGAGAAAGCGAAGGGAGCAAGACAAAGGGAGGGAAGAGGAAAATCTAGTGCCGGGCTGCAGGACTGAAATGGAGGAATTGAAAGACAAGAGTCAGGAAGCAGGAGAGTTTGAGAAAAGGAGAGAGGAAAGAAGAGACATGCAGCCAGACGAGGGGTTAGTGAGAGAGGCTGGGACAGAGAACAGGATGAGAAGGAAATAAGGCAAGGCAAGGCAAGGCAAGGCCAAAGGACGTTTCCTTGATTTATATTTTCTACCACATTCATCTGGAGATGGGGAGGAAAGCCATCAGACCTTATGGATTAGGGCCAAAAAAAACCCTGACTACTTGAGACACTTAGACTAAGCCTAAAATGCAAAGATCTCTCCAGAAGGACGGTTTTTATACTCTACATCCACAATCTGCAGGCAGCAAAAAAGAATAAGCGGTAGATCTACTTAGGCTAAGTCATGGTGGTTTGGTGCAGAGACCATGCATATCATGGGAATATTTCAGCATTTCTGCTCTGGTTTTCAGTTTATTACACCAAGACACCCACCTGATGACATCATTTCAAGAGCAAAAGCAGCAATTTGCAGAATTCAGCTTCTTTGGGGAACTGAGAAATTGCTGAGCTGACACCAAGTCCTGCTGGGTCCCTGTCACCCGCAGGGTGCCCGCATCCTCACCACGGTAGCGGGCATTGTGACAAAGGTTCTATGTCAGCTGGGTGTGGCAGTCGAGCGCCCCGTAGGGGAGGGGGAGCCTGTCAGCCCCGGGCCTGTCACTGCCTGCTGTCCCCCCTGTCAGCAGCGAGGCCTCTGAAAAGTTTCAAAAACATCCCCAGACTTGGGTCCAAAGTGGCCAAAAGTCTCCAAGAGACAAGTTGGGAAGAAGGATATGGAACAGAGGGAGAAAGCGAAGGGAGCAAGACAAAGGGAGGGAAGAGGAAAAACTAGTGCCGGGCTGCAGGACTGAAATGGAGGAATTGAAAGACAAGAACCAGGAAGCAGGAGAGTTTGAGAAAAGGAGAGAGGAAAGAAGAGACATGCAGCCAGACGAGGGGTTAGTGAGAGAGGCTGGGACAGAGAACAGGATGAGAAGGAAATAAGGCAAGGCAAGGCAAGGCAAGGCCAAAGGACGTTTCCTTGATTTATATTTTCTACCACATTCATCTGGAGATGGGGAGGAAAGCCATCAGACCTTATGGATTAGGGCCAAACAAAACCCTGACTACTTGAGACACTTAGACTAAGCCTAAAATGCAAAGATCTCTCCAGAAGGACGGTTTTTATACTCTACATCCACAATCTGCAGGCAGCAAAAAAGAATAAGCGGTAGATCTACTTAGGCTAAGTCATGGTGGTTTGGTGCAGAGACCATGCATATCATGGGAATATTTCAGCATTTCTGCTCTGGTTTTCAGTTTATTACACCAAGACACCCACCTGATGACATCATTTCAAGAGCAAAAGCAGCAATTTGCAGAATTCAGCTTCTTTGGGGAACTGAGAAATTGCTGAGCTGACACCAAGTCCTGCTGGGTCCCTGTCACCCGCAGAGTGCCCGCATCCTCACCACGGTAGCGGGCATTGTGACAAAGGTTCTATGTCAGCTGGGTGTGGCAGTCGAGCGCCCCGTAGGGGAGGGGGAGCCTGTCAGCCCCGGGCCTGTCACTGCCTGCTGTCCCTCCTGTCAGTAGCGAGGCCTCTGAAAAGTTTCAAAAACATCCCCAGACTTGGGTCCAAAGTGGCCAAAAGTCTCCAAGAGACAAGTTGGGAAGAAGGATATGGAACAGAGGGAGAAAGCGAAGGGAGCAAGACAAAGGGAGGGAAGAGGAAAATCTAGTGCTGGGCTGCAGGACTGAAATGGAGGAATTGAAAGACAAGAGTCAGGAAGCAGGAGAGTTTGAGAAAAGGAGAGAGGAAAGAAGAGACATGCAGCCAGAGGAGGGGTTAGTGAGAGAGGCTGGGACAGAGAACAGGATGAGAAGGAAATAAGGCAAGGCAAGGCAAGGCAAGGCCAAAGGACGTTTCCTTGATTTATATTTTCTACCACATTCATCTGGAGATGGGGAGGAAAGCCATCAGACCTTATGGATTAGGGCCAAACAAAACCCTGACTACTTGAGACACTTAGACTAAGCCTAAAATGCAAAGATCTCTCCAGAAGGACGGTTTTTATACTCTACATCCACAATCTGCAGGCAGCAAAAAAGAATAAGCGGTAGATCTACTTAGGCTAAGTCATGGTGGTTTGGTGCAGAGACCATGCATATCATGGGAATATTTCAGCATTTCTGCTCTGGTTTTCAGTTTATCACACCAAGACACCCACCTGATGACATCATTTCAAGAGCAAAAGCAGCAATTTGCAGAATTCAGCTTGTTTGGGAAACTGAGAAATTGCTGAGCTGACACCAAGTCCTGCTGGGTCCCTGTCACCCGCAGAGTGCCCGCATCCTCACCACGGTAGCGGGCATTGTGACAAAGGTTCTATGTCAGCTGGGTGTGGCAGTCGAGTGCCCCGTAGGGGAGGGGGAGCCTGTCAGCCCCGGGCCTGTCACTGCCTGCTGTCCCCCCTGTCAGCAGCGAGGCCTCTGAAAAGTTTCAAAAACATCCCCAGACTTGGGTCCAAAGTGGCCAAAAGTCTCCAAGAGACAAGTTGGGAAGAAGGATATGGAACAGAGGGAGAAAGCGAAGGGAGCAAGACAAAGGGAGGGAAGAGGAAAAACTAGTGCCGGGCTGCAGGACTGAAATGGAGGAATTGAAAGACAAGAACCAGGAAGCAGGAGAGTTTGAGAAAAGGAGAGAGGAAAGAAGAGACATGCAGCCAGACGAGGGGTTAGTGAGAGAGGCTGGGACAGAGAACAGGATGAGAAGGAAATAAGGCAAGGCAAGGCAAGGCAAGGCCAAAGGACGTTTCCTTGATTTATATTTTCTACCACATTCATCTGGAGATGGGGAGTAAAGCCATCAGACCTTATGGATTAGGGCCAAACAAAACCCTGACTACTTGAGACACTTAGACTAAGCCTAAAATGCAAAGATCTCTCCAGAAGGACGGTTTTTATACTCTACATCCACAATCTGCAGGCAGCAAAAAAGAATAAGCGGTAGATCTACTTAGGCTGAGTCATGGTGGTTTGGTGCAGAGACCATGCATATCATGGGAATATTTCAGCATTTCTGCTCTGGTTTTCAGTTTATTACACCAAGACACCCACCTGATGACATCATTTCAAGAGCAAAAGCAGCAATTTGCAGAATTCAGCTTCTTTGGGGAACTGAGAAATTGCTGAGCTGGCACCAAGTCCTGCTGGGTCCCTGTCACCCGCAGAGTGCCCGCATCCTCACCACGGTAACGGGCATTCTTACAAAGGTTCTATGTCAGCTGGGTGTGGCAGTCGAGCGCCCCCTAGGGGAGGGGGAGCCTGTCAGCCCCGGGCCTGTCACTGCCTGCTGTCCCTCCTGTCAGCAGCGAGGCCTCTGAAAAGTTTCAAAAACATCCCCAGACTTGGGTCCAAAGTGGCCAAAAGTCTCCAAGAGACAAGTTGGGAAGAAGGATATGGAACAGAGGGAGAAAGCGAAGGGAGCAAGACAAAGGGAGGGAAGAGGAAAATCTAGTGCCGGGCTGCAGGACTGAAATGGAGGAATTGAAAGACAAGAGTCAGGAAGCAGGAGAGTTTGAGAAAAGGAGAGAGGAAAGAAGAGACATGCAGCCAGAGGAGGGGTTAGTGAGAGAGGCTGGAACAGAGAACAGGATGAGAAGGAAATAAGGCAAGACAAGGCAAGGCTACGCCAAAGGACCTTTCCCTGATTTATATTTTCTACCACATTCATCTGGAGACGAGGAGGAAAGCCATCAGACCTGATGGATTAGGCCCAAACAAAAACCCCGGCTACTTGAGACACTTAGACTAAGCTTAAAATGCAAAGATCTCTCCATAAGGATGGTTTTTATCCTGTACTTCCACAATCTGCTGACAGTACAAAAGAATAAGCGGCAGATCTACTCAGGCTGAGTCATGGTGGTTTGGTGCAGAGACCATGCATATCATGGGAATATTTCAGCATTTCTATTCTGGTTTTCAGTGTATTACACTAAAACACCCACCTGATGACATCATTTCAAGAGCAAAAGCAGCAGTTTGCAGAATTCAGCTTCTTTAGGGAACTGAGAAATTGCTGAGCTGACACCAAGTTCTTCCATGTCCCCTTTACCTGCAGAGTGCCCGCATCCTCACCACGGTAGCGGGCATTCTGACAAAGGTTCTATGTCAGCTGGGTGTGGCAGACGAGCGCCCCCTAGGGGAGGGGGAGTCTGTCAGCCCCGGGCCTGTCACTGTTGCTGTCCCCCCTGTCAGCAGCGAGGCCTCTGAAAAGTTCCAAAAACATCCCCAGACTTGGGTCCAGCATGGCCAAAAGTCTCCAAGAGACAAGTCGGGAAGAAGGATATAGAACAGAGGGAGAAAGCGAAGGGAGCAGACCAAAGGGAGGGAAGAGGAAAACTAGTGCCGGGCTGCAGGACTGAAATGGAGGAATTGAAAGACAAGAACCAGGAAGCAGGAGAGATTGAGAAAAGGAGAGAGGAAAGCAGAGACATGCAGCCAGACGAGGGGTTAGTGAGAGAGGCTGGGACAGAGAACAGGATGAGAAGGAAATAAGGCAAGGCAAGGCAAGGCAAGGCCAAAGGACGTTTCCTTGCTTTATATTTTCTACCACATTCATCTTGAAACGAGGAAGAAAGCCATCAGACCTTATGGATTAGGCCCAAACAAAAACCCCGGCTACTTGAGACACTTAGACTAAGCCTAAAACGCAACGATCTCTCCAGAAGGATGTTTTTCATGCTGTACTTCTACAATCTGCTGGCAGTACAGAAGAATAAGCGGCAGATCTACTCAGGCTGAGTCATGGTGCTTTGGTGCAGAGATCATGCATATCATGGGAATATTTCAGCATGTCTGCTCTGGTTTTCAGTTTATTACACCAAGACACCCACCTGATGACATCATTTCAAGAGCAAAAGCAGCAATTTGCAGAATTCAGCTTCTTTGGGGAACTGAGAAATTGCTGAGCTGACACCAAGTCCTGCTGGGTCCCTGTCACCCGCAGAGTGCCCGCATCCTCACCACGGTAACGGGCATTCTTACAAAGGTTCTATGTCAGCTGGGTGTGGCAGTCGAGCACCCCCTAGGGGAGGGGGAGCCTGTCAGCCCCGGGCCTGTCACTGCCTGCTATCCCTCCTGTCAGCAGCGAGGCCTCTGAAAAGTTTCAAAAACATCCCCAGACTTGGGTCCAAAGTGGCCAAAAGTCTCCAAGAGACAAGTTGGGAAGAAGGATATGGAACAGAGGGAGAAAGCGAAGGGAGCAAGACAAAGGGAGGGAAGAGGAAAAACTAGTGCCGGGCTGCAGGACTGAAATGGAGGAATTGAAAGACAAGAACCAGGAAGCAGGAGAGTTTGAGAAAAGGAGAGAGGAAAGAAGAGACATGCAGCCAGACGAGGGGTTAGTGAGAGAGGCTGGGACAGAGAACAGGATGAGAAGGAAATAAGGCAAGGCAAGGCAAGGCCAAAGGACGTTTCCTTGATTTATATTTTCTACCACATTCATCTGGAGATGAGGAGGAAAGCCATCAGACCTTATGGATTAGGTACAAACAAAAACCCCGGCTACTTGAGACACTTAGACTAAGCTTAAAATGCAAAGATCTCTCTATAAGGATGGTTTTTATCCTGTACTTCCACAATCTGCTGACAGTACAAAAGAATAAGCGGCAGATATACTCAGGCTGAGTCATGGTGGTTTGGTGCACAGACCATGCATGTCATGGGAATATTTCAGCATTTCTGCTCTGGTTTTCAGTTTATTACACCAAGACACCCACCTGATGACATCATTTCAAGAGCAAAAGCAGCAATTTGCAGAATTCAGCTTCTTTGGGGAACTGAGAAATTGCTGAGCTGACACCAAGTCCTGCTGGGTCCCTGTCACCCGCAGAGTGCCCGCATCCTCACCACGGTAACGGGCATTCTTACAAAGGTTCTATGTCAGCTGGGTGTGGCAGCCGAGCGCCCCCTAGGGGAGGGGGAGCCTGTCAGCCCCGGGCCTGTCACTGCCTGCTGTCCCCCATGTCAGCAGCGAGGCCTCTGAAAAGTTTCAAAAACATCCCCAGACTTGGGTCCAAAGTGGCCAAAAGTCTCCAAGAGACAAGTTGGGAAGAAGGATATGGAACAGAGGGAGAAAGCGAAGGGAGCAAGACAAAGGGAGGGAAGAGGAAAAACTAGTGCCGGGCTGCAGGACTGAAATGGAGGAATTGAAAGACAAGAACCAGGAAGCAGGAGAGTTTGAGAAAAGGAGAGAGGAAAGAAGAGACATGCAGCCAGACGAGGGGTTAGAGAGAGAGGCTGGGACAGAGAACAGGATGAGAAGGAAATAAGGGAAGGCAAGGCAAGGCAAGGCAAGGCCAAAGGACGTTTCCTTGATTTATATTTTCTACCACATTCATCTGGAGATGGGGAGTAAAGCCATCAGACCTTATGGATTAGGGCCAAACAAAACCCTGACTACTTGAGACACTTAGACTAAGCCTAAAATGCAAAGATCTCTCCAGAAGGACTGTTTTTATACTCTACATCCACAATCTGCAGGCAGCAAAAAAGAATAAGCGGTAGATCTACTTAGGCTAAGTCATGGTGGTTTGGTGCAGAGACCATGCATATCATGGGAATATTTCAGCATTTCTGCTCTGGTTTTCAGTTTATTACACCAAGACACCCACCTGATGACATCATTTCAAGAGCAAAAGCAGCAATTTGCAGAATTCAGCTTCTTTGGGGAACTGAGAAATTGCTGAGCTGACACCAAGTCCTGCTGGGTCCCTGTCACCCGCAGAGTGCCCGCATCCTCACCACGGTAGCGGGCATTGTGACAAAGGTTCTATGTCAGCTGGGTGTGGCAGTCGAGCGCCCGGTAGGGGAGGGGGAGCCTGTCAGCCCCGGGCCTGTCACTGCCTGCTGTCCCCCCTGTCAGCAGCGAGGCCTCTGAAAAGTTTCAAAAACATCCCCAGACTTGGGTCCAAAGTGGCCAAAAGTCTCCAAGAGACAAGTTGGGAAGAAGGATATGGAACAGAGGGAGAAAGCGAAGGGAGCAAGACAAAGGGAGGGAAGAGGAAAATCTAGTGCCGGGCTGCAGGACTGAAATGGAGGAATTGAAAGACAAGAACCAGGAAGCAGGAGAGTTTGAGAAAAGGAGAGAGGAAAGAAGAGACATGCAGCCAGAGGAGGGGTTAGTGAGAGAGGCTGGGACAGAGAACAGGATGAGAAGGAAATAAGGCAAGGCAAGGCAAGGCAAGGCCAAAGGACGTTTCTTTGATTTATATTTTCTACCACATTCATCTGGAGATGGGGAGTAAAGCCATCAGACCTTATGGATTAGGGCCAAGCAAAACCCTGACGACTTGAGACACTTAGACTAAGCCTAAAACACAACGATCTCTCCAGAAGGATGTTTTTCATGCTGTACTTCTACAATCTGCTTTCAGTACAGAACAATAAGTGGCAGATCTACTTAGGCTGAGTCATGGTGCTTTGGTGCAGAGACCATGCATATCATGGGAATATTTCAGCATTTCTGCTCTGGTTTTCAGTTTATTACACCAAGACACCCACCTGATGACATCATTTCAAGAGCAAAAGCATCAATTTGCAGAATTCAGCTTCTTTGGGGAGCTGAGAAATTGCTGAGCTGACACCAAGTCCTGCTGGGTCCCTGTCACCCGCAGAGTGCCCGCATCCTCACCACGGTAGCGGGCATTGTGACAAAGGTTCTATGTCAGCTGGGTGTGGCAGTCGAGCACCCCCTAGGGGAGGGGGAGCCTGTCAGCCCCGGGCCTGTCACTGCCTGCTGTCCCCCCTGTCAGCAGCGAGGCCTCTGAAAAGTTTCAAAAACATCCCCAGACTTGGGTCCAAAGTGGCCAAAAGTCTCCAAGAGACAAGTTGGGAAGAAGGATATGGAACAGAGGGAGAAAGCGAAGGGAGCAAGACAAAGGGAGGGAAGAGGAAAAACTAGTGCCGGGCTGCAGGACTGAAATGGAGGAATTGAAAGACAAGAACCAGGAAGCAGGAGAGTTTGAGAAAAGGAGAGAGGAAAGAAGAGACATGCAGCCAGACGAGGGGTTAGAGAGAGAGGCTGGGACAGAGAACAGGATGAGAAGGAAATAAGGCAAGGCAAGGCAAGGCAAGGCCAAAGGACGTTTCCTTGATTTATATTTTCTACCACATTCATCTGGAGATGGGGAGGAAAGCCATCAGACCTTATGGATTAGGGCCAAACAAAACCCTGACTACTTGAGACACTTAGACTAAGCCTAAAATGCAAAGATCTCTCCAGAAGGACGGTTTTTATACTCTACATCCACAATCTGCAGGCAGCAAAAAAGAATAAGCGGTAGATCTACTTAGGCTAAGTCATGGTGGTTTGGTGCAGAGACCATGCATATCATGGGAATATTTCAGCATTTCTGCTCTGGTTTTCAGTTTATTACACCAAGACACCCACCTGATGACATCATTTCAAGAGCAAAAGCAGCAATTTGCAGAATTCAGCTTCTTTGGGGAACTGAGAAATTGCTGAGCTGACACCAAGTCCTGCTGGGTCCCTGTCACCCGCAGAGTGCCCGCATCCTCACCACGGTAACGGGCATTCTTACAAAGGTTCTATGTCAGCTGGGTGTGGCAGTCGAGCGCCCCGTAGGGGAGGGGGAGCCTGTCAGCCCCGGGCCTGTCACTGCCTGCTGTCCCTCCTGTCAGCAGCGAGGCCTCTGAAAAGTTTCAAAAACATCCCCAGACTTGGGTCCAAAGTGGCCAAAAGTCTCCAAGAGACAAGTTGGGAAGAAGGATATGGAACAGAGGGAGAAAGCGAAGGGAGCAAGACAAAGGGAGGGAAGAGGAAAATCTAGTGCCGGGCTGCAGGACTGAAATGGAGGAATTGAAAGACAAGAGTCAGGAAGCAGGAGAGTTTGAGAAAAGGAGAGAGGAAAGAAGAGACATGCAGCCAGAGGAGGGGTTAGTGAGAGAGGCTGGAACAGAGAACAGGATGAGAAGGAAATAAGGCAAGACAAGGCAAGGCTACGCCAAAGGACCTTTCCCTGATTTATATTTTCTACCACATTCATCTGGAGACGAGGAGGAAAGCCATCAGACCTGATGGATTAGGCCCAAACAAAAACCCCGGCTACTTGAGACACTTAGACTAAGCTTAAAATGCAAAGATCTCTCCATAAGGATGGTTTTTATCCTGTACTTCCACAATCTGCTGACAGTACAAAAGAATAAGCGGCAGATCTACTCAGGCTGAGTCATGGTGGTTTGGTGCAGAGACCATGCATATCATGGGAATATTTCAGCATTTCTATTCTGGTTTTCAGTGTATTACACTAAAACACCCACCTGATGACATCATTTCAAGAGCAAAAGCAGCAGTTTGCAGAATTCAGTTTCTTTAGGGAACTGAGAAATTGCTGAGCTGACACCAAGTTCTTCCATGTCCCCTTTACCTGCAGAGTGCCCGCATCCTCACCACGGTAGCGGGCATGCTGACAAAGGTTCTATGTCAGCTGGGTGTGGCAGCCGAGCGCCCCCTAGGGGAGGGGGAGTCTGTCAGCCCCGGGCCTGTCACTGTTGCTGTCCCCCCTGTCAGCAGCGAGGCCTCTGAAAAGTTCCAAAAACATCCCCAGACTTGGGTCCAGCATGGCCAAAAGTCTCCAAGAGACAAGTCGGGAAGAAGGATATAGAACAGAGGGAGAAAGCGAAGGGAGCAGACCAAAGGGAGGGAAGAGGAAAACTAGTGCCGGGCTGCAGGACTGAAATGGAGGAATTGAAAGACAAGAACCAGGAAGCAGGAGAGATTGAGAAAAGGAGAGAGGAAAGCAGAGACATGCAGCCAGACGAGGGGTTAGTGAGAGAGGCTGGGACAGAGAACAGGATGAGAAGGAAATAAGGCAAGGCAAGGCAAGACTAGGCCAAAGGACGTTTCCTTGCTTTATATTTTCTACCACATTCATCTTGAAACGAGGAAGAAAGCCATCAGACCTTATGGATTAGGCCCAAACAAAAACCCCGGCTACTTGAGACACTTAGACTAAGCCTAAAACGCAACGATCTCTCCAGAAGGATGTTTTTCATGCTGTACTTCTACAATCTGCTGGCAGTACAGAAGAATAAGCGGCAGATCTACTCAGGCTGAGTCATGGTGCTTTGGTGCAGAGATCATGCATATCATGGGAATATTTCAGCATGTCTGCTCTGGTTTTCAGTTTATTACACCAAGACACCCACCTGATGACATCATTTCAAGAGCAAAAGCAGCAATTTGCAGAATTCAGCTTCTTTGGGGAACTGAGAAATTGCTGAGCTGACACCAAGTCCTGCTGGGTCCCTGTCACCCGCAGAGTGCCCGCATCCTCACCACGGTAACGGGCATTCTTACAAAGGTTCTATGTCAGCTGGGTGTGGCAGTCGAGCACCCCCTAGGGGAGGGGGAGCCTGTCAGCCCCGGGCCTGTCACTGCCTGCTGTCCCTCCTGTCAGCAGCGAGGCCTCTGAAAAGTTTCAAAAACATCCCCAGACTTGGGTCCAAAGTGGCCAAAACTCTCCAAGAGACAAGCTGGGAAGAAGGATATGGAACAGAGGGAGAAAGCGAAGGGAGCTGGACAAAGAAAGGGAAGAGGAAAAACTAGTGCCGGGCTGCAGGACTGAAATGGAGGAATTGAAAGACAAGAACCAGGAAGCAGGAGAGTTTGAGAAAAGGAGAGAGGAAAGCAGAGACATGCAGCCAGACGAGGGGTTAGTGAGAGAGGCTGGAACAGAGAACAGGATGAGAAGGAAATAAGGCAAGGCAAGGCAAGGCAAGGCCAAAGGACGTTTCCTTGATTTATATTTTCTACCACATTCATCTGGAGATGGGGAGTAAAGCCATCAGACCTTATGGATTAGGGCCAAACAAAACCCTGACTACTTGAGACACTTAGACTAAGCCTAAAATGCAAAGATCTCTCCAGAAGGACGGTTTTTATACTCTACATCCACAATCTGCAGGCAGCAAAAAAGAATAAGCGGTAGATCTACTTAGGCTAAGTCATGGTGGTTTGGTGCAGAGACCATGCATATCATGGGAATATTTCAGCATTTCTGCTCTGGTTTTCAGTTTATCACACCAAGACACCCACCTGATGACATCATTTCAAGAGCAAAGGCAGCAATTTGCAGAATTCAGCTTCTTTGGGGAACTGAGAAATTGCTGAGCTGACACCAAGTTTTGCTGGGTCCCTGTCACCCGCAGAGTGCCCGCATCCTCACCACGGTAGCGGGCATTGTGACAAAGGTTCTATGTCAGCTGGGTGTGGCAGTCGAGCGCCCCCTAGGGGAGGGGGAGCCTGTCAGCCCCGGGCCTGTCACTGCCTGCTGTCCCCCCTGTCAGCAGCGAGGCCTCTGAAAAGTTTCAAAAACATCCCCAGACTTGGGTCCAAAGTGGCCAAAAGTCTCCAAGAGACAAGTTGGGAAGAAGGATATGGAACAGAGGGAGAAAGCGAAGGGAGCAAGACAAAGGGAGGGAAGACGAAAAACTAGTGCCAGGCTGCAGGACTGAAATGGAGGAATTGAAAGACAAGAACCAGGAAGCAGGAGAGTTTGAGAAAAGGAGAGAGGAAAGAAGAGACATGCAGCCAGACGAGGGGTTAGTGAGAGAGGCTGGGACAGAGAACAGGATGAGAAGGAAATAAGGCAAGGCAAGGCAAGGCAAGGCCAAAGGACGTTTCCTTGATTTATATTTTCTACCACATTCATCTGGAGATGGGGAGTAAAGCCATCAGACCTTATGGATTAGGGCCAAACAAAACCCTGACTACTTGAGACACTTAGACTAAGCCTAAAATGCAAAGATCTCTCCAGAAGGACGGTTTTTATACTCTACATCCACAATCTGCAGGCAGCAAAAAAGAATAAGCGGTAGATCTACTTAGGCTGAGTCATGGTAGTTTGGTGCAGAGACCATGCATATCATGGGAATATTTCAGCATTTCTGCTCTGGTTTTCAGTTTATTACACCAAGACACCCACCTGATGACATCATTTCAAGGTCAAAAGCAGCAATTTGCAGAATTCAGCTTCTTTGGGAAACTGAGAAATTGCTGAGCTGACACCAAGTCCTGCTGGGTCCCTGTCACCCGCAGAGTGCCCGCATCCTCACCACGGTAGCGGGCATTGTGACAAAGGTTCTATGTCAGCTGGGTGTGGCAGTCGAGCGCCCCGTAGGGGAGGGGGAGCCTGTCAGCCCCGGGCCTGTCACTGCCTGCTGTCCCTCCTGTCAGCAGCGAGGCCTCTGAAAAGTTTCAAAAACATCCCCAGACTTGGGTCCAAAGTGGCCAAAAGTCTCCAAGAGACAAGTTGGGAAGAAGGATATGGAACAGAGGGAGAAAGCGAAGGGAGCAAGACAAAGGGAGGGAAGAGGAAAATCTAGTGCCGGGCTGCAAGACTGAAATGGAGGAATTGAAAGACAAGAGTCAGGAAGCAGGAGAGTTTGAGAAAAGGAGAGAGGAAAGAAGAGACATGCAGCCAGAGGAGGGGTTAGTGAGAGAGGCTGGAACAGAGAACAGGATGAGAAGGAAATAAGGCAAGACAAGGCAAGGCTACGCCAAAGGACCTTTCCCTGATTTATATTTTCTACCACATTCATCTGGAGACGAGGAGGAAAGCCATCAGACCTGATGGATTAGGCCCAAACAAAAACCCCGGCTACTTGAGACACTTAGACTAAGCTTAAAATGCAAAGATCTCTCCATAAGGATGGTTTTTATCCTGTACTTCCACAATCTGCTGACAGTACAAAAGAATAAGCGGCAGATCTACTCAGGCTGAGTCATGGTGGTTTGGTGCAGAGACCATGCATATCATGGGAATATTTCAGCATTTCTATTCTGGTTTTCAGTGTATTACACTAAAACACCCACCTGATGACATCATTTCAAGAGCAAAAGCAGCAGTTTGCAGAATTCAGCTTCTTTAGGGAACTGAGAAATTGCTGAGCTGACACCAAGTTCTTCCATGTCCCCTTTACCTGCAGAGTGCCCGCATCCTCACCACGGTAGCGGGCATTGTGACAAAGGTTCTATGTCAGCTGGGTGTGGCAGCCGAGCGCCCCCTAGGGGAGGGGGAGTCTGTCAGCCCCGGGCCTGTCACTGTTGCTGTCCCCCCTGTCACCAGCGAGGCCTCTGAAAAGTTCCAAAAACATCCCCAGACTTGGGTCCAAAGTGGCCAAAAGTCTCCAAGAGACAAGTTGGGAAGAAGGATATGGAACAGAGGGAGAAAGCGAAGGGAGCAAGACAAAGGGAGGGAAGAGAAAAAACTAGTGCTGGGCTGCAGGACTGAAATGGAGGAATTGAAAGACAAGAACCAGGAAGCAGGAGATTTTGAGAAAAGGAGAGAGGAAAGAAGAGACATGCAGCCAGAGGAGGGGTTAGTGAGAGAGGCTGGGACAGAGAACAGGATGAGAAGGAAATAAGGCAAGGCAAGGCAAGGCAAGGCCAAAGGACGTTTCCTTGATTTATATTTTCTACCACATTCATCTGGAGATGGGGAGTAAAGCCATCAGACCTTATGGATTAGGGCCAAACAAAACCCTGACTACTTGAGACACTTAGACTAAGCCTAACATGCAAAGATCTCTCCAGAAGGACGGTTTTTATACTCTACATCCACAATCTGCAGGCAGCAAAAAAGAATAAGCGGTAGATCTACTTAGGCTAAGTCATGGTGGTTTGGTGCAGAGACCATGCATATCATGGGAATATTTCAGCATTTCTGCTCTGGTTTTCAGTTTATTACACCAAGACACCCACCTGATGACATCATTTCAAGGTCAAAAGCAGCAATTTGCAGAATTCAGCTTATTTGGGAAACTGAGAAATTGCTGAGCTGACACCAAGTCCTGCTGGGTCCCTGTCACCCGCAGAGTGCCCGCATCCTCACCACGGTAGCGGGCATTGTGACAAAGGTTCTATCTCAGCTGGGTGTGGCAGTCGAGCGCCCCGTAGGGGAGGGGGAGCCTGTCAGCCCCGGGCCTGTCACTGCCTGCTGTCCCCCCTGTCAGCAGCGAGGCCTCTGAAAAGTTTCAAAAACATCCCCAGACTTGGGTCCAAAGTGGCCAAAAGTCTCCAAGAGACAAGTTGGGAAGAAGGATATGGAACAGAGGGAGAAAGCGAAGGGAGCAAGACAAAGGGAGGGAAGAGGAAAAACTAGTGCTGGGCTGCAGGACTGAAATGGAGGAATTGAAAGACAAGAACCAGGAAGCAGGAGATTTTGAGAAAAGGAGAGAGGAAAGAAGAGACATGCAGCCAGACGAGGGGTTAGTGAGAGAGGCTGGGACAGAGAACAGGATGAGAAGGAAATAAGGCAAGGCAAGGCAAGGCAAGGCCAAAGGACGTTTCCTTGATTTATATTTTCTACCACATTCATCTGGAGACGAGGAGGAAAGCCATCAGACCTTATGGATTAGGGCCAAACAAAACCCTGACTACTTGAGACACTTAGACTATGCCTAAAATGCAAAGATCTCTCCAGAAGGACGGTTTTTATACTCTACATCCACAATCTGCAGGCAGCAAAAAAGAATAAGCGGTAGATCTACTTAGGCTAAGTCATGGTGGTTTGGTGCAGAGACCATGCATATCATGGGAATATTTCAGCATTTCTGCTCTGGTTTTCAGTTTATTACACCAAGACACCCACCTGATGACATCATTTCAAGAGCAAAAGCAGCAATTTGCAGAATTCAGCTTCTTTGGGGAACTGAGAAATTGCTGAGCTGACACCAAGTCCTGCTGGGTCCCTGTCACCCACAGAGTGCCTGCATCCTCACCACGGTAGCGGGCATTGTGACAAAGGTTCTATGTCAGCTGGGTGTGGCAGTCGAGCGCCCCGTAGGGGAGGGGGAGCCTGTCAGCCCCGGGCCTGTCACTGCCTGCTGTCCCCCCTGTCAGCAGCGAGGCCTCTGAAAAGTTTCAAAAACATCCCCAGACTTGGGTCCAAAGTGGCCAAAAGTCTCCAAGAGACAAGTTGGGAAGAAGGATATGGAACAGAGGGAGAAAGCGAAGGGAGCAAGACAAAGGGAGGGAAGAGGAAAAACTAGTGCCAGGCTGCAGGACTGAAATGGAGGAATTGAAAGACAAGAACCAGGAAGCAGGAGAGTTTGAGAAAAGGAGAGAGGAAAGAAGAGACATGCAGCCAGACGAGGGGTTAGTGAGAGAGGCTGGGACAGAGAACAGGATGAGAAGGAAATAAGGCAAGGCAAGGCAAGGCAAGGCCAAAGGACGTTTCCTTGATTTATATTTTCTACCACATTCATCTGGAGATGGGGAGGAAAGCCATCAGACCTTATGGATTAGGGCCAAACAAAACCCTGACTACTTGAGACACTTAGACTAAGCCTAAAATGCAAAGATCTCTCCAGAAGGACGGTTTTTATACTCTACATCCACAATCTGCAGGCAGCAAAAAAGAATAAGCGGTAGATCTACTTAGGCTAAGTCATGGTGGTTTGGTGCAGAGACCATGCATATCATGGGAATATTTCAGCATTTCTGCTCTGGTTTTCAGTTTATTACACCAAGACACCCACCTGATGACATCATTTCAAGAGCAAAAGCAGCAATTTGCAGAATTCAGCTTCTTTGGGGAACTGAGAAATTGCTGAGCGGATGTGTGCGTGTGTGTGGCCACGCGTTTGCTTAGGCATCAGTGTGTGAAAAGGTAGGTGCTTTTCTCTAGCTGCGTGTGCGTGCACGTGGTGCTGGGTGCACATCCCTGGGTGCTCGTGGAAAGGTTTCTGCATGGTTTTCGCTGAGGAATCGTGTGTGTGCACATGGACAAAGAGAAGGCGCAGCAACCAGGTTCCAGCGCCGAAGAAGGCAAAAGGCAAGGTTTCCGGCGCTATCTCCTTCTCTCCGCAGACCTAGTCGCGCAAAGCAAGCCGCTAAGCCGGCGACCGGCAAGAGAGCTACAACGAAGCATGCCGAACGGAGAAAATAGCAGCAGCTCATCTGTTCACACCTTGTTTCTGCCATGTGCTTGAACGCCAAGACGTTCGCGCTTCTGTGAGATGAAAGACGTCCTTCTGCATATGTGGTTGCTCACACCGGTGCACTTGTTAGTGTATCCATTCAGTCCTGGGCTGCGGGGCATTCAGAAGTGGCTCTGTGGAGACGTCTGCATAGGGACAGCTGTCAGAGCACGCACACTCGATTGTTCACCAAAACATATGCAGACGCGTCCTTAGCCTGTAGATTTGGATGCACAGAGTTCCCTGGGTTCGCAAGAGACAAGGGAATCGCGTCTGTACGCACAGAAGGAAGAGCGGACCGTTTCCCTCGGAGTGAACGCGAAAGAGCCGTCTATATACTCGCAGACACGGGAACGTGCCTCAATGCGGTCACAGAGGCAGCAGCTTTTGCACAGATGCTCTGGTGATTCTGGCACTTTCCAGGCACACTCCTGAAAGTCACGCACACTGCTGTTCACTCGCTAAACGACCTCTTGGGAAACACGTCTCCGGTCGATGGACCGCTCAGATTGCTTCTCGTGTAACTGTGAACTGTGTCAGCGCAGGGAATCCGTCTCTGTTGAGCAGATGTCAATCCTGCCTCGCTTTTGCTTTGTTGCCTCTACCAAGATGATTTCCCGTTTCTCTCTTCACTGGAGCACGCAGACACAGCCAACGCACATCAAGTGTCAAGAGACACACTCTGCTGAGCTCAACGCTTGTGCAGATGCACATGTGCGACGAAGTCAACACACGTGCTTGTGGGGAGAAAGAAAGGGACTCCCAGGCGTGTGGAGCGACGGGGAGAAAGAGCGGGCGCTGAGGAACACAGTTTCAAACAGACTGTCTCCACACAAACAGGCACCTGTCTGCAGGTATCCTAGATCTTGATTCTTGAACTTGAGGAAACACGCGTCTGAGCAAAACTCCCAAACGCTTCCAGGAAAGACACAGGCTCTCCCACAAGCACACAAGTGTTTGCCCTCAGCTATAGATCAGGGACAAGCTTGTGAAGAGATGCCCTGCTATTCTTTCGCCTTATGGCATCATGTGTTTTGTTCCTCTTGGAGATCGATTGTTAAACGTCTTTCCTAGGGCGACTGTGAAGCATTTGCCAGCGGAGGAGAAGTAGCACGGAGCAGCATTCAGTACTGCCTACGAGTGTCTTTGCTACCCTACTAGCGGAGCTCCAAGAACAGGCACACATCTTCAGGTACCTTCCAAATGTGGATTCCCCTGCAGCCCCGTAGGCGGGCGTGCAGTACGCCAACCGTCAACGGACGTTTTTCCCCTCAAGCCTGTCAGGACGTTGCTCGTCCGTCTTTCCCTCAATAGATGGGAGTAGGCGCGCTTGCGGATGTGTGCGTGTGTGTGGCCACGCGTTTGCTTAGGCATCAGTGTGTGAAAAGGTAGGTGCTTTTCTCTAGCTGCGTGTGCGTGCACGTGGTGCTGGGTGCACATCCCTGGGTGCTCGTGGAAAGGTTTCTGCATGGTTTTCGCTGAGGAATCGTGTGTGTGCACATGGACAAAGAGAAGGCGCAGCAACCAGGTTCCAGCGCCCAAGAAGGCAAAAGGCAAGGTTTCCGGCGCTATCTCCTTCTCTCCGCAGACCTAGTCGCGCAAAGCAAGCCGCTAAGCCGGCGACCGGCAAGAGAGCTACAACGAAGCATGCCGAACGGAGAAAATAGCAGCAGCTCATCTGTTCACACCTTGTTTCTGCCATGTGCTTGAACGCCAAGACGTTCGCGCTTCTGTGAGATGAAAGACGTCCTTCTGCATATGTGGTTGCTCACACCGGTGCACCTGTTAATGTATCCATTCAGTCCTGGGCTGCGGGGCATTCAGAAGTGGCTCTGTGGAGACGTCTGCATAGGGACAGCTGTCAGAGCACGCACACTCGATTGTTCACCAAAACATATGCAGACGCGTCCTTAGCCTGTAGATTTGGATGCACAGAGTTCCCTGGGTTCGCAAGAGACAAGGGAATCGCGTCTGTACGCACAGAAGCAATAGCGGACCGTTTCCCTCGGAGTGAACGCGAAAGAGCCGTCTATATACTCGCAGACACGGGAACGTGCCTCAATGCGGTCACAGAGGCAGCAGCTTTTGCACAGATGCTCTGGTGATTCTGGCACTTTCCAGGCACACTCCTGAAAGTCGCGCACACTGCTGTTCACTCGCTAAACGACCTCTTGGGAAACACGTCTCCGGTCGATGGACCGCTCAGATTGCTTCTCGTGTAACTGTGAACTGTGTCAGCGCAGGGAATCCGTCTCTGTTGAGCAGATGTCAATCCTGCCTCGGTTTTGCTTTGTTGCCTCTACCAAGATGGTTTCCCGTTTCTCTCTTCACTGGAGCACGCAGACACAGCCAACGCACATCAAGTGTCAAGAGACACACTCTGCTGAGCTCAACGCTTGTGCAGATGCACATGTGCGACGAAGTCAACACACGTGCTTGTGGGGAGAAAGAAAGGGACTCCCAGGCGTGTGGAGCGACGGGGAGAAAGAGCGGGCGCTGAGGAACACAGTTTCAAACAGACTGTCTCCACACAAACAGGCACCTGTCTGCAGGTATCCTAGATCTTGATTCTTGAACTTGAGGAAACACGCGTCTGAGCAAAACTCCCAAACGCTTCCAGGAAAGACACAGGCTCTCCCACAAGCACACAAGTGTTTGCCCTCAGCTATAGATCAGGGACAAGCTTGTGAAGAGATGCCCTGCTATTCTTTCGCCTTATGGCATCATGTGTTTTGTTCCTCTTGGAGATCGATTGTTAAACGTCTTTCCTAGGGCGACTGTGAAGCATTTGCCAGCGGAGGAGAAGTAGCACGGAGCAGCATTCAGTACTGCCTACGAGTGTCTTTGCTACCCTACTAGCGGAGCTCCAAGAACAGGCACACATCTTCAGGTACCTTCCAAATGTGGATTCCCCTGCAGCTCCGTAGGCGGGCGTGCAGTACGCCAACCGTCAACGGACGTTTTTCCCCTCAAGCCTGTCAGGACGTTGCTCGTCCGTCTTTCCCTCAATAGATGGGAGTAGGCGCGCTTGCGGATGTGTGCGTGTGTGTGGCCACGCGTTTGCTTAGGCATCAGTGTGTGAAAAGGTAGGTGCTTTTCTCTAGCTGCGTGTGCGTGCACGTGGTGCTGGGTGCACATCCCTGGGTGCTCGTGGAAAGGTTTCTGCATGGTTTTCGCTGAGGAATCGTGTGTGTGCACATGGACAAAGAGAAGGCGCAGCAACCAGGTTCCAGCGCCCAAGAAGGCAAAAGGCAAGGTTTCCGGCGCTATCTCCTTCTCTCCGCAGACCTAGTCGCGCAAAGCAAGCCGCTAAGCCGGCGACCGGCAAGAGAGCTACAACGAAGCATGCCGAACGGAGAAAATAGCAGCAGCTCATCTGTTCACACCTTGTTTCTGCCATGTGCTTGAACGCCAAGACGTTCGCGCTTCTGTGAGATGAAAGACGTCCTTCTGCATATGTGGTTGCTCACACCGGTGCACTTGTTAGTGTATCCATTCAGTCCTGGGCTGCGGGGCATTCAGAAGTGGCTCTGTGGAGACGTCTGCATAGGGACAGCTGTCAGAGCACGCACACTCGATTGTTCACCAAAACATATGCAGACGCGTCCTTAGCCTGTAGATTTGGATGCACAGAGTTCCCTGGGTTCGCAAGAGACAAGGGAATCGCGTCTGTACGCACAGAAGGAAGAGCGGACCGTTTCCCTCGGAGTGAACGCGAAAGAGCCGTCTATATACTCGCAGACACGGGAACGTGCCTCAATGCGGTCACAGAGGCAGCAGCTTTTGCACAGATGCTCTGGTGATTCTGGCACTTTCCAGGCACACTCCTGAAAGTCGCGCACACTGCTGTTCACTCGCTAAACGACCTCTTGGGAAACACGTCTCCGGTCGATGGACCGCTCAGATTGCTTCTCGTGTAACTGTGAACTGTGTCAGCGCAGGGAATCCGTCTCTGTTGAGCAGATGTCAATCCTGCCTCGCTTTTGCTTTGTTGCCTCTACCAAGATGGTTTCCCGTTTCTCTCTTCACTGGAGCACGCAGACACAGCCAACGCACATCAAGTGTCAAGAGACACACTCTGCTGAGCTCAACGCTTGTGCAGATGCACATGTGCGACGAAGTCAACACACGTGCTTGTGGGGAGAAAGAAAGGGACTCCCAGGCGTGTGGAGCGACGGGGAGAAAGAGCGGGCGCTGAGGAACACAGTTTCAAACAGACTGTCTCCACACAAACAGGCACCTGTCTGCAGGTATCCTAGATCTTGATTCTTGAACTTGAGGAAACACGCGTCTGAGCAAAACTCCCAAACGCTTCCAGGAAAGACACAGGCTCTCCCACAAGCACACAAGTGTTTGCCCTCAGCTATAGATCAGGGACAAGCTTGTGAAGAGATGCCCTGCTATTCTTTCGCCTTATGGCATCATGTGTTTCGTTCCTCTTGGAGATCGATTGTTAAACGTCTTTCCTCGGGCGACTGTGAAGCATTTGCCAGCGGAGGAGAAGTAGCACGGAGCAGCATTCAGTACTGCCTACGAGTGTCTTTGCTACCCTACTAGCGGAGCTCCAAGAACAGGCACACATCTTCAGGTACCTTCCAAATGTGGATTCCCCTGCAGCCCCGTAGGCGGGCGTGCAGTACGCCAACCGTCAACGGACGTTTTTCCCCTCAAGCCTGTCAGGACGTTGCTCGTCCGTCTTTCCCTCAATAGATGGGAGTAGGCGCGCTTGCGGATGTGTGCGTGTGTGTGGCCACGCGTTTGCTTAGGCATCAGTGTGTGAAAAGGTAGGTGCTTTTCTCTAGCTGCGTGTGCGTGCACGTGGTGCTGGGTGCACATCCCTGGGTGCTCGTGGAAAGGTTTCTGCATGGTTTTCGCTGAGGAATCGTGTGTGTGCACATGGACAAAGAGAAGGCGCAGCAACCAGGTTCCAGCGCCCAAGAAGGCAAAAGGCAAGGTTTCCGGCGCTATCTCCTTCTCTCCGCAGACCTAGTCGCGCAAAGCAAGCCGCTAAGCCGGCGACCGGCAAGAGAGCTACAACGAAGCATGCCGAACGGAGAAAATAGCAGCAGCTCATCTGTTCACACCTTGTTTCTGCCATGTGCTTGAACGCCAAGACGTTCGCGCTTCTGTGAGATGAAAGACGTCCTTCTGCATATGTGGTTGCTCACACCGGTGCACCTGTTAATGTATCCATTCAGTCCTGGGCTGCGGGGCATTCAGAAGTGGCTCTGTGGAGACGTCTGCATAGGGACAGCTGTCAGAGCACGCACACTCGATTGTTCACCAAAACATATGCAGACGCGTCCTTAGCCTGTAGATTTGGATGCACAGAGTTCCCTGGGTTCGCAAGAGACAAGGGAATCGCGTCTGTACGCACAGAAGGAATAGCGGACCGTTTCCCTCGGAGTGAACGCGAAAGAGCCGTCTATATACTCGCAGACACGGGAACGTGCCTCAATGCGGTCACAGAGGCAGCAGCTTTTGCACAGATGCTCTGGTGATTCTGGCACTTTCCAGGCACACTCCTGAAAGTCGCGCACACTGCTGTTCACTCGCTAAACGACCTCTTGGGAAACACGTCTCCGGTCGATGGACCGCTCAGATTGCTTCTCGTGTAACTGTGAACTGTGTCAGCGCAGGGAATCCGTCTCTGTTGAGCAGATGTCAATCCTGCCTCGCTTTTGCTTTGTTGCCTCTACCAAGATGGTTTCCCGTTTCTCTCTTCACTGGAGCACGCAGACACAGCCAACGCACATCAAGTGTCAAGAGACACACTCTGCTGAGCTCAACGCTTGTGCAGATGCACATGTGCGACGAAGTCAACACACGTGCTTGTGGGGAGAAAGAAAGGGACTCCCAGGCGTGTGGAGCGACGGGGAGAAAGAGCGGGCGCTGAGGAACACAGTTTCAAACAGACTGTCTCCACACAAACAGGCACCTGTCTGCAGGTATCCTAGATCTTGATTCTTGAACTTGAGGAAACACGCGTCTGAGCAAAACTCCCAAACGCTTCCAGGAAAGACACAGGCTCTCCCACAAGCACACAAGTGTTTGCCCTCAGCTATACATCAGGGACAAGCTTGTGAAGAGATGCCCTGCTATTCTTTCGCCTTATGGCATCATGTGTTTTGTTCCTCTTGGAGATCGATTGTTAAACGTCTTTCCTAGGGCGACTGTGAAGCATTTGCCAGCGGAGGAGAAGTAGCACGGAGCAGCATTCAGTACTGCCTACGAGTGTCTTTGCTACCCTACTAGCGGAGCTCCAAGAACAGGCACACATCTTCAGGTACCTTCCAAATGTGGATTCCCCTGCAGCCCCATAGGCGGGCGTGCAGTACGCCAACCGTCAACGGACGTTTTTCCCCTCAAGCCTGTCAGGACGTTGCTCGTCCGTCTTTCCCTCAATAGATGGGAGTAGGCGCGCTTGCGGATGTGTGCGTGTGTGTGGCCACGCGTTTGCTTAGGCATCAGTGTGTGAAAAGGTAGGTGCTTTTCTCTAGCTGCGTGTGCGTGCACGTGGTGCTGGGTGCACATCCCTGGGTGCTCGTGGAAAGGTTTCTGCATGGTTTTCGCTGAGGAATCGTGTGTGTGCACATGGACAAAGAGAAGGCGCAGCAACCAGGTTCCAGCGCCCAAGAAGGCAAAAGGCAAGGTTTCCGGCGCTATCTCCTTCTCTCCGCAGACCTAGTCGCGCAAAGCAAGCCGCTAAGCCGGCGACCGGCAAGAGAGCTACAACGAAGCATGCCGAACGGAGAAAATAGCAGCAGCTCATCTGTTCACACCTTGTTTCTGCCATGTGCTTGAACGCCAAGACGTTCGCGCTTCTGTGAGATGAAAGACGTCCTTCTGCATATGTGGTTGCTCACACCGGTGCACCTGTTAATGTATCCATTCAGTCCTGGGCTGCGGGGCATTCAGAAGTGGCTCTGTGGAGACGTCTGCATAGGGACAGCTGTCAGAGCACGCACACTCGATTGTTCACCAAAACATATGCAGACGCGTCCTTAGCCTGTAGATTTGGATGCACAGAGTTCCCTGGGTTCGCAAGAGACAAGGGAATCGCGTCTGTACGCACAGAAGGAATAGCGGACCGTTTCCCTCGGAGTGAACGCGAAAGAGCCGTCTATATACTCGCAGACACGGGAACGTGCCTCAATGCGGTCACAGAGGCAGCAGCTTTTGCACAGATGCTCTGGTGATTCTGGCACTTTCCAGGCACACTCCTGAAAGTCGCGCACACTGCTGTTCACTCGCTAAACGACCTCTTGGGAAACACGTCTCCGGTCGATGGACCGCTCAGATTGCTTCTCGTGTAACTGTGAACTGTGTCAGCGCAGGGAATCCGTCTCTGTTGAGCAGATGTCAATCCTGCCTCGGTTTTGCTTTGTTGCCTCTACCAAGATGGTTTCCCGTTTCTCTCTTCACTGGAGCACGCAGACACAGCCAACGCACATCAAGTGTCAAGAGACACACTCTGCTGAGCTCAACGCTTGTGCAGATGCACATGTGCGACGAAGTCAACACACGTGCTTGTGGGGAGAAAGAAAGGGACTCCCAGGCGTGTGGAGCGACGGGGAGAAAGAGCGGGCGCTGAGGAACACAGTTTCAAACAGACTGTCTCCACACAAACAGGCACCTGTCTGCAGGTATCCTAGATCTTGATTCTTGAACTTGAGGAAACACGCGTCTGAGCAAAACTCCCAAACGCTTCCAGGAAAGACACAGGCTCTCCCACAAGCACACAAGTGTTTGCCCTCAGCTATAGATCAGGGACAAGCTTGTGAAGAGATGCCCTGCTATTCTTTCGCCTTATGGCATCATGTGTTTCGTTCCTCTTGGAGATCGATTGTTAAACGTCTTTCCTAGGGCGACTGTGAAGCATTTGCCAGCGGAGGAGAAGTAGCACGGAGCAGCATTCAGTACTGCCTACGAGTGTCTTTGCTACCCTACTAGCGGAGCTCCAAGAACAGGCACACATCTTCAGGTACCTTCCAAATGTGGATTCCCCTGCAGCCCCGTAGGCGGGCGTGCAGTACGCCAACCGTCAACGGACGTTTTTCCCCTCAAGCCTGTCAGGACGTTGCTCGTCCGTCTTTCCCTCAATAGATGGGAGTAGGCGCGCTTGCGGATGTGTGCGTGTGTGTGGCCACGCGTTTGCTTAGGCATCAGTGTGTGAAAAGGTAGGTGCTTTTCTCTAGCTGTGTGTGCGTGCACGTGGTGCTGGGTGCACATCCCTGGGTGCTCGTGGAAAGGTTTCTGCATGGTTTTCGCTGAGGAATCGTGTGTGTGCACATGGACAAAGAGAAGGCGCAGCAACCAGGTTCCAGCGCCGAAGAAGGCAAAAGGCAAGGTTTCCGGCGCTATCTCCTTCTCTCCGCAGACCTAGTCGCGCAAAGCAAGCCGCTAAGCCGGCGACCGGCAAGAGAGCTACAACGAAGCATGCCGAACGGAGAAAATAGCAGCAGCTCATCTGTTCACACCTTGTTTCTGCCTTGTGCTTGAACGCCAAGACGTTCGCGCTTCTGTGAGATGAAAGACGTCCTTCTGCATATGTGGTTGCTCACACCGGTGCACTTGTTAGTGTATCCATTCAGTCCTGGGCTGCGGGGCATTCAGAAGTGGCTCTGTGGAGACGTCTGCATAGGGACAGCTGTCAGAGCACGCACACTCGATTGTTCACCAAAACATATGCAGACGCGTCCTTAGCCTGTAGATTTGGATGCACAGAGTTCCCTGTGTTCGCAAGAGACAAGGGAATCGCGTCTGTACGCACAGAAGCAATAGCGGACCGTTTCCCTCGGAGTGAACGCGAAAGACTCGTCTATATACTCGCAGACACGGGAACGTCCCTCAATGCGGTCACAGAGGCAGCAGCTTTTGCACAGATGCTCTGGTGATTCTGGCACTTTCCAGGCACACTCCTGAAAGTCGCGCACACTGCTGTTCACTCGCCAAACGACCTCTTGGGAAACACGTCTCCGGTCGATGGACCGCTCAGATTGCTTCTCGTGTAACTGTGAACTGTGTCAGCGCAGGGAATCCGTCTCTGTTGAGCAGATGTCAATCCTGCCTCGCTTTTGCTTTGTTGCCTCTACCAAGATGGTTTCCCGTTTCTCTCTTCACTGGAGCACGCAGACACAGCCAACGCACATCAAGTGTCAAGAGACACACTCTGCTGAGCTCAACGCTTGTGCAGATGCACATGTGCGACGAAGTCAACACACGTGCTTGTGGGGAGAAAGAAAGGGACTCCCAGGCGTGTGGAGCGATGGGGAGAAAGAGCGGGCGCTGAGGAACACAGTTTCAAACAGACTGTCTCCACACAAACAGGCACCTGTCTGCAGGTATCCTAGATCTTGATTCTTGAACTTGAGGAAACACGCGTCTGAGCAAAACTCCCAAACGCTTCCAGGAAAGACACAGGCTCTCCCACAAGCACACAAGTGTTTGCCCTCAGCTATAGATCAGGGACAAGCTTGTGAAGAGATGCCCTGCTATTCTTTCGCCTTATGGCATCATGTGTTTCGTTCCTCTTGGAGATCGATTGTTAAACGTCTTTCCTCGGGCGACTGTGAAGCATTTGCCAGCGGAGGAGAAGTAGCACGGAGCAGCATTCAGTACTGCCTACGAGTGTCTTTGCTACCCTACTAGCGGAGCTCCAAGAACAGGCACACATCTTCAGGTACCTTCCAAATGTGGATTCCCCTGCAGCCCCGTAGGCGGGCGTGCAGTACGCCAACCATCAACGGACGTTTTTCCCCTCAAGCCTGTCAGGACGTTGCTCGTCCGTCTTTCCCTCAATAGATGGGAGTAGGCGCGCTTGCGGATGTGTGCGTGTGTGTGGCCACGCGTTTGCTTAGGCATCAGTGTGTGAAAAGGTAGGTGCTTTTCTCTAGCTGTGTGTGCGTGCACGTGGTGCTGGGTGCACATCCCTGGGTGCTCGTGGAAAGGTTTCTGCATGGTTTTCGCTGAGGAATCGTGTGTGTGCACATGGACAAAGAGAAGGCGCAGCAACCAGGTTCCAGCGCCGAAGAAGGCAAAAGGCAAGGTTTCCGGCGCTATCTCCTTCTCTCCGCAGACCTAGTCGCGCAAAGCAAGCCGCTAAGCCGGCAACCGGCAAGAGAGCTACAACGAAGCATGCCGAACGGAGAAAATAGCAGCAGCTCATCTGTTCACACCTTGTTTCTGCCATGTGCTTGAACGCCAAGACGTTCGCGCTTCTGTGAGATGAAAGACGTCCTTCTGCATATGTGGTTGCTCACACCGGTGCACTTGTTAGTGTATCCATTCAGTCCTGGGCTGCGGGGCATTCAGAAGTGGCTCTGTGGAGACGTCTGCATAGGGACAGCTGTCAGAGCACGCACACTCGATTGTTCACCAAAACATATGCAGACGCGTCCTTAGCCTGTAGATTTGGATGCACAGAGTTCCCTGTGTTCGCAAGAGACAAGGGAATCGCGTCTGTACGCACAGAAGCAATAGCGGACCGTTTCCCTCGGAGTGAACGCGAAAGACTCGTCTATATACTCGCAGACACGGGAACGTGCCTCAATGCGGTCAGAGAGGCAGCAGCTTTTGCACAGATGCTCTGGTGATTCTGGCACTTTCCAGGCACACTCCTGAAAGTCGCGCACACTGCTGTTCACTCGCTAAACGACCTCTTGGGAAACACGTCTCCGGTCGATGGACCGCTCAGATTGCTTCTCGTGTAACTGTGAACTGTGTCAGCGCAGGGAATCCGTCTCTGTTGAGCAGATGTCAATCCTGCCTCGGTTTTGCTTTGTTGCCTCTACCAAGATGGTTTCCCGTTTCTCTCTTCACTGGAGCACGCAGACACAGCCAACGCACATCAAGTGTCAAGAGACACACTCTGCTGAGCTCAACGCTTGTGCAGATGCACATGTGCGACGAAGTCAACACACGTGCTTGTGGGGAGAAAGAAAGGGACTCCCAGGCGTGTGGAGCGACGGGGAGAAAGAGCGGGCGCTGAGGAACACAGTTTCAAACAGACTGTCTCCACACAAACAGGCACCTGTCTGCAGGTATCCTAGATCTTGATTCTTGAACTTGAGGAAACACGCGTCTGAGCAAAACTCCCAAACGCTTCCAGGAAAGACACAGGCTCTCCCACAAGCACACAAGTGTTTGCCCTCAGCTATAGATCAGGGACAAGCTTGTGAAGAGATGCCCTGCTATTCTTTCGCCTTATGGCATCATGTGTTTTGTTCCTCTTGGAGATCGATTGTTAAACGTCTTTCCTAGGGCGACTGTGAAGCATTTGCCAGCGGAGGAGAAGTAGCACGGAGCAGCATTCAGTACTGCCTACGAGTGTCTTTGCTACCCTACTAGCGGAGCTCCAAGAACAGGCACACATCTTCAGGTACCTTCCAAATGTGGATTCCCCTGCAGCCCCGTAGGCGGGCGTGCAGTACGCCAACCGTCAACGGACGTTTTTCCCCTCAAGCCTGTCAGGACGTTGCTCGTCCGTCTTTCCCTCAATAGATGGGAGTAGGCGCGCTTGCGGATGTGTGCGTGTGTGTGGCCACGCGTTTGCTTAGGCATCAGTGTGTGAAAAGGTAGGTGCTTTTCTCTAGCTGTGTGTGCGTGCACGTGGTGCTGGGTGCACATCCCTGGGTGCTCGTGGAAAGGTTTCTGCATGGTTTTCGCTGAGGAATCGTGTGTGTGCACATGGACAAAGAGAAGGCGCAGCAACCAGGTTCCAGCGCCGAAGAAGGCAAAAGGCAAGGTTTCCGGCGCTATCTCCTTCTCTCCGCAGACCTAGTCGCGCAAAGCAAGCCGCTAAGCCGGCGACCGGCAAGAGAGCTACAACGAAGCATGCCGAACGGAGAAAATAGCAGCAGCTCATCTGTTCACACCTTGTTTCTGCCATGTGCTTGAACGCCAAGACGTTCGCGCTTCTGTGAGATGAAAGACGTCCTTCTGCATATGTGGTTGCTCACACCGGTGCACTTGTTAGTGTATCCATTCAGTCCTGGGCTGCGGGGCATTCAGAAGTGGCTCTGTGGAGACGTCTGCATAGGGACAGCTGTCAGAGCACGCACACTCGATTGTTCACCAAAACATATGCAGACGCGTCCTTAGCCTGTAGATTTGGATGCACAGAGTTCCCTGTGTTCGCAAGAGACAAGGGAATCGCGTCTGTACGCACAGAAGCAATAGCGGACCGTTTCCCTCGGAGTGAACGCGAAAGACTCGTCTATATACTCGCAGACACGGGAACGTGCCTCAATGCGGTCACAGAGGCAGCAGCTTTTGCACAGATGCTCTGGTGATTCTGGCACTTTCCAGGCACACTCCTGAAAGTCGCGCACACTGCTGTTCACTCGCTAAACGACCTCTTGGGAAACACGTCTCCGGTCGATGGACCGCTCAGATTGCTTCTCGTGTAACTGTGAACTGTGTCAGCGCAGGGAATCCGTCTCTGTTGAGCAGATGTCAATCCTGCCTCGGTTTTGCTTTGTTGCCTCTACCAAGATGGTTTCCCGTTTCTCTCTTCACTGGAGCACGCAGACACAGCCAACGCACATCAAGTGTCAAGAGACACACTCTGCTGAGCTCAACGCTTGTGCAGATGCACATGTGCGACGAAGTCAACACACGTGCTTGTGGGGAGAAAGAAAGGGACTCCCAGGCGTGTGGAGCGACGGGGAGAAAGAGCGGGCGCTGAGGAACACAGTTTCAAACAGACTGTCTCCACACAAACAGGCACCTGTCTGCAGGTATCCTAGATCTTGATTCTTGAACTTGAGGAAACACGCGTCTGAGCAAAACTCCCAAACGCTTCCAGGAAAGACACAGGCTCTCCCACAAGCACACAAGTGTTTGCCCTCAGCTATAGATCAGGGACAAGCTTGTGAAGAGATGCCCTGCTATTCTTTCGCCTTATGGCATCATGTGTTTCGTTCCTCTTGGAGATCGATTGTTAAACGTCTTTCCTAGGGCGACTGTGAAGCATTTGCCAGCGGAGGAGAAGTAGCACGGAGCAGCATTCAGTACTGCCTACGAGTGTCTTTGCTACCCTACTAGCGGAGCTCCAAGAACAGGCACACATCTTCAGGTACCTTCCAAATGTGGATTCCCCTGCAGCCCCGTAGGCGGGCGTGCAGTACGCCAACCGTCAACGGACGTTTTTCCCCTCAAGCCTGTCAGGACGTTGCTCGTCCGTCTTTCCCTCAATAGATGGGAGTAGGCGCGCTTGCGGATGTGTGCGTGTGTGTGGCCACGCGTTTGCTTAGGCATCAGTGTGTGAAAAGGTAGGTGCTTTTCTCTAGCTGCGAGTGCGTGCACGTGGTGCTGGGTGCACATCCCTGGGTGCTCGTGGAAAGGTTTCTGCATGGTTTTCGCTGAGGAATCGTGTGTGTGCACATGGACAAAGAGAAGGCGCAGCAACCAGGTTCCAGCGCCGAAGAAGGCAAAAGGCAAGGTTTCCGGCGCTATCTCCTTCTCTCCGCAGACCTAGTCGCGCAAAGCAAGCCGCTAAGCCGGCGACCGGCAAGAGAGCTACAACGAAGCATGCCGAACGGAGAAAATAGCAGCAGCTCATCTGTTCACACCTTGTTTCTGCCATGTGCTTGAACGCCAAGACGTTCGCGCTTCTGTGAGATGAAAGACGTCCTTCTGCATATGTGGTTGCTCACACCGGTGCACTTGTTAGTGTATCCATTCAGTCCTGGGCTGCGGGGCATTCAGAAGTGGCTCTGTGGAGACGTCTGCATAGGGACAGCTGTCAGAGCACGCACACTCGATTGTTCACCAAAACATATGCAGACGCGTCCTTAGCCTGTAGATTTGGATGCACAGAGTTCCCTGGGTTCGCAAGAGACAAGGGAATCGCGTCTGTACGC
This sequence comes from Patagioenas fasciata, assembly GCF_037038585.1. Lineage (NCBI taxonomy): Eukaryota > Metazoa > Chordata > Aves > Columbiformes > Columbidae > Patagioenas > Patagioenas fasciata. The sequence continues at coordinate 132,252,662 of NC_092520.1, read as the reverse complement.
ACAGAAGCAATAGCGGACCGTTTCCCTCGGAGTGAACGCGAAAGAGCCGTCTATATACTCGCAGACACGGGAACGTGCCTCAATGCGGTCACAGAGGCAGCAGCTTTTGCACAGATGCTCTGGTGATTCTGGCACTTTCCAGGCACACTCCTGAAAGTCGCGCACACTGCTGTTCACTCGCTAAACGACCTCTTGGGAAACACGTCTCCGGTCGATGGACCGCTCAGATTGCTTCTCGTGTAACTGTGAACTGTGTCAGCGCAGGGAATCCGTCTCTGTTGAGCAGATGTCAATCCTGCCTCGGTTTTGCTTTGTTGCCTCTACCAAGATGGTTTCCCGTTTCTCTCTTCACTGGAGCACGCAGACACAGCCAACGCACATCAAGTGTCAAGAGACACACTCTGCTGAGCTCAACGCTTGTGCAGATGCACATGTGCGACGAAGTCAACACACGTGCTTGTGGAGAGAAAGAAAGGGACTCCCAGGCGTGTGGAGCGACGGGGAGAAAGAGCGGGCGCTGAGGAACACAGTTTCAAACAGACTGTCTCCACACAAACAGGCACCTGTCTGCAGGTATCCTAGATCTTGATTCTTGAACTTGAGGAAACACGCGTCTGAGCAAAACTCCCAAACGCTTCCAGGAAAGACACAGGCTCTCCCACAAGCACACAAGTGTTTGCCCTCAGCTATAGATCAGGGACAAGCTTGTGAAGAGATGCCCTGCTATTCTTTCGCCTTATGGCATCATGTGTTTCGTTCCTCTTGGAGATCGATTGTTAAACGTCTTTCCTAGGGCGACTGTGAAGCATTTGCCAGCGGAGGAGAAGTAGCACGGAGCAGCATTCAGTACTGCCTACGAGTGTCTTTGCTACCCTACTAGCGGAGCTCCAAGAACAGGCACACATCTTCAGGTACCTTCCAAATGTGGATTCCCCTGCAGCCCCGTAGGCGGGCGTGCAGTACGCCAACCGTCAACGGACGTTTTTCCCCTCAAGCCTGTCAGGACGTTGCTCGTCCGTCTTTCCCTCAATAGATGGGAGTAGGCGCGCTTGCGGATGTGTGCGTGTGTGTGGCCACGCGTTTGCTTAGGCATCAGTGTGTGAAAAGGTAGGTGCTTTTCTCTAGCTGCGTGTGCGTGCACGTGGTGCTGGGTGCACATCCCTGGCTGCTCGTGGAAAGGTTTCTGCATGGTTTTCGCTGAGGAATCGTGTGTGTGCACATGGACAAAGAGAAGGCGCAGCAACCAGGTTCCAGCGCCGAAGAAGGCAAAAGGCAAGGTTTCCGGCGCTATCTCCTTCTCTCCCCAGACCTAGTCGCGCAAAGCAAGCCGCTAAGCCGGCGACCGGCAAGAGAGCTACAACGAAGCATGCCGAACGGAGAAAATAGCAGCAGCTCATCTGTTCACACCTTGTTTCTGCCATGTGCTTGAACGCCAAGACGTTCGCGCTTCTGTGAGATGAAAGACGTCCTTCTGCATATGTGGTTGCTCACACCGGTGCACTTGTTAGTGTATCCATTCAGTCCTGGGCTGCGGGGCATTCAGAAGTGGCTCTGTGGAGACGTCTGCATAGAGGCAGCTGTCAGAACACGCACACTCGATTGTTCACCAAAACATATGCAGACGCGTCCTTAGCCTGTAGATTTGGATGCACAGAGTTCCCTGTGTTCGCAAGAGACAAGCGAATCGCGTCTGTACGCACAGAAGCAATAGCGGACCGTTTCCCTCGGAGTGAACGCGGAAGAGCCGTCTATGTACTCGGAGACACGGGAACGTGCCTCAATGCGGTCACAGAGGCAGCAGCTTTTGCACAGATGCTCTGGTGATTCTGGCACTTTCCAGGCACACTCCTGAAAGTCGCGCACACTGCTGTTCACTCGCTAAACGACCTCTTGGGAAACACGTCTCCGGTCGATGGACCGCTCAGATTGCTTCTCGTGTAACTGTGAACTGTGTCAGCGCAGGGAATCCGTCTCTGTTGAGCAGATGTCAATCCTGCCTCGCTTTTGCTTTGTTGCCTCTACCAAGATGATTTCCCGTTTCTCTCTTCACTGGAGCACGCAGACACAGCCAACGCACATCAAGTGTCAAGAGACACACTCTGCTGAGCTCAACGCTTGTGCAGATGCACATGTGCGACGAAGTCAACACACGTGCTTGTGGAGAGAAAGAAAGGGACTCCCAGGCGTGTGGAGCGACGGGGAGAAAGAGCGGGCGCTGAGGAACACAGTTTCAAACAGACTGTCTCCACACAAACAGGCACCTGTCTGCAGGTATCCTAGATCTTGATTCTTGAACTTGAGGAAACACGCGTCTGAGCAAAACTCCCAAACGCTTCCAGGAAAGACACAGGCTCTCCCACAAGCACACAAGTGTTTGCCCTCAGCTATAGATCAGGGACAAGCTTGTGAAGAGATGCCCTGCTATTCTTTCGCCTTATGGCATCATGGGTTTCGTTCCTCTTGGAGATCGATTGTTAAACGTCTTTCCTCGGGCGACTGTGAAGCATTTGCCAGCGGAGGAGAAGTAGCACGGAGCAGCATTCAGTACTGCCTACGAGTGTCTTTGCTACCCTACTAGCGGAGCTCCAAGAACAGGCACACATCTTCAGGTACCTTCCAAATGTGGATTCCCCTGCAGCCCCGTAGGCGGGCGTGCAGTACGCCAACCATCAACGGACGTTTTTCCCCTCAAGCCTGTCAGGACGTTGCTCGTCCGTCTTTCCCTCAATAGATGGGAGTAGGCGCGCTTGCGGATGTGTGCGTGTGTGTGGCCACGCGTTTGCTTAGGCATCAGTGTGTGAAAAGGTAGGTGCTTTTCTCTAGCTGCGTGTGCGTGCACGTGGGGCTGGGTGCACATCCCTGGGTGCTCGAGGTAAGGTTTCTGCATGGTTTTCGCTGAGGAATCGTGTGTGTGCACATGGACAAAGAGAAGGCGCAGCAACCAGGTTCCAGCGCCGAAGAAGGCAAAAGGCAAGGTTTCCGGCGCTATCTCCTTCACTCCCCAGTCCTAGTCGCGCAAAGCAAGCCGCTAAGCCGGCGACCGGCAAGAGAGCTACAACGAAGCATGCCGAACGGAGAAAATAGCAGCAGCTCATCTGTTCACACCTTGTTTCTGCCATGTGCTTGAACGCCAAGACGTTCGCGCTTCTGTGAGATGAAAGACGTCCTTCTGCATATGTGGTTGCTCACACCGGTGCACTTGTTAGTGTATCCATTCAGTCCTGGGCTGCGGGGCATTCAGAAGTGGCTCTGTGGAGACGTCTGCATAGAGGCAGCTGTCAGAACACGCACACTCGATTGTTCACCAAAACATATGCAGACGCGTCCTTAGCCTGTAGATTTGGATGCACAGAGTTCCCTGTGTTCGCAAGAGACAAGGGAATCGCGTCTGTACGCACAGAAGCAATAGCGGACCGTTTCCCTCGGAGTGAACGCGAAAGAGCCGTCTATATACTCCCAGACACGGGAACGTGCCTCAATGCGGTCACAGAGGCAGCAGCTTTTGCACAGATGCTCTGGTGATTCTGGCACTTTCCAGGCACACTCCTGAAAGTCGCGCACACTGCTGTTCACTCGCTAAACGACCTCTTGGGAAACACGTCTCCGGTCGATGGACCGCTCAGATTGCTTCTCGTGTAACTGTGAACTGTGTCAGCGCAGAGAATCCGTCTCTGTTGAGCAGATGTCAATCCTGCCTCGCTTTTGCTTTGTTGCCTCTACCAAGATGATTTCCCGTTTCTCTCTTCACTGGAGCACGCAGACACAGCCAACGCACATCAAGTGTCAAGAGACACACTCTGCTGAGCTCAACGCTTGTGCAGATGCACATGTGCGACGAAGCCAACACACGTGCTTGTGGAGAGAAAGAAAGGGACTCCCAGGCGTGTGGAGCGACGGGGAGAAAGAGCGGGCGCTGAGGAACACAGTTTCAAACAGACTGTCTCCACACAAACAGGCACCTGTCTGCAGGTATCCTAGATCTTGATTCTTGAACTTGAGGAAACACGCGTCTGAGCAAAACTCCCAAACGCTTCCAGGAAAGACACAGGCTCTCCCACAAGCACACAAGTGTTTGCCCTCAGCTATAGATCAGGGACAAGCTTGTGAAGAGATGCCCTGCTATTCTTTCGCCTTATGGCATCATGTGTTTCGTTTCTCTTGGAGATCGATTGTTAAACGTCTTTCCTCGGGCGACTGTGAAGCATTTGCCAGCGGAGGAGAAGTAGCACGGAGCAGCATTCAGTACTGCCTACGAGTGTCTTTGCTACCCTACTAGCGGAGCTCCAAGAACAGGCACACATCTTCAGGTACCTTCCAAATGTGGATTCCCCTGCAGCCCCGTAGGCGAGCGTGCAGTACGCCAACCATCAACGGACGTTTTTCCCCTCAAGCCTGTCAGGACGTTGCTCGTCCGTCTTTCCCTCAATAGATGGGAGCAGGCGCGCTTGCGGATGTGTGCGTGTGTGTGGCCACGCGTTTGCTTAGGCATCAGTGTGTGAAAAGGTAGGTGCTTTTCTCTAGCTGCGTGTGCGTGCACGTGGGGCTGGGTGCACATCCCTGGGTGCTCGTGGAAAGGTTTCTGCATGGTTTTCGCTGAGGAATCGTGTGTGTGCACATGGACAAAGAGAAGGCGCAGCAACCAGGTTCCAGCGCCGAAGAAGGCAAAAGGCAAGGTTTCCGGCGCTATCTCCTTCTCTCCGCAGACCTAGTCGCGCAAAGCAAGCCGCTAAGCCGGCGACCGGCAAGAGAGCTACAACGAATCATGCCGAACGGAGAAAATAGCAGCAGCGCATCTGTTCACACCTTGTTTCTGCCATGTGCTTGAACGCCAAGACGTTCGCGCTTCTGTGAGATGAAAGACGTCCTTCTGCATATGTGGTTGCTCACACCGGTGCACTTGTTAGTGTATCCATTCAGTCCTGGGCTGCGGGGCATTCAGAAGCGGCTCTGTGGAGACGTCTGCATAGAGGCAGCTGTCAGAACACGCACACTCGATTGTTCACCAAAACATATGCAGACGCGTCCTTAGCCTGTAGATTTGGATGCACAGAGTTCCCTGTGTTCGCAAGAGACAAGCGAATCGCGTCTGTACGCACAGAAGCAATAGCGGACCGTTTCCCTCGGAGTGAACGCGAAGGAGCCGTCTATGTACTCGGAGACACGGGAACGTGCCTCAATGCGGTCACAGAGGCAGCAGCTTTTGCACAGATGCTCTGGTGATTCTGGCACTTTCCAGGCACACTCCTGAAAGTCGCGCACACTGCTGTTCACTCGCTAAACGACCTCTTGGGAAACACGTCTCCGGTCGATGGACCGCTCAGATTGCTTCTCGTGTAACTGTGAACTGTGTCAGCGCAGGGAATCCGTCTCTGTTGAGCAGATGTCAATCCTGCCTCGCTTTTGCTTTGTTGCCTCTACCAAGATGATTTCCCGTTTCTCTCTTCACTGGAGCACGCAGACACAGCCAACGCACATCAAGTGTCAAGAGACACACTCTGCTGAGCTCAACGCTTGTGCAGATGCACATGTGCGACGAAGTCAACACACGTGCTTGTGGAGAGAAAGAAAGGGACTCCCAGGCGTGTGGAGCGACGGGGAGAAAGAGCGGGCGCTGAGGAACACAGTTTCAAACAGACTGTCTCCACACAAACAGGCACCTGTCTGCAGGTATCCTAGATCTTGATTCTTGAACTTGAGGAAACACGCGTCTGAGCAAAACTCCCAAACGCTTCCAGGAAAGACACAGGCTCTCCCACAAGCACACAAGTGTTTGCCCTCAGCTATAGATCAGGGACAAGCTTGTGAAGAGATGCCCTGCTATTCTTTCGCCTTATGGCATCATGGGTTTCGTTCCTCTTGGAGATCGATTGTTAAACGTCTTTCCTCGGGCGACTGTGAAGCATTTGCCAGCGGAGGAGAAGTAGCACGGAGCAGCATTCAGTACTGCCTACGAGTGTCTTTGCTACCCTACTAGCGGAGCTCCAAGAACAGGCACACATCTTCAGGTACCTTCCAAATGTGGATTCCCCTGCAGCCCCGTAGGCGGGCGTGCAGTACGCCAACCATCAACGGACGTTTTTCCCCTCAAGCCTGTCAGGACGTTGCTCGTCCGTCTTTCCCTCAATAGATGGGAGTAGGCGCGCTTGCGGATGTGTGCGTGTGTGTGGCCACGCGTTTGCTTAGGCATCAGTGTGTGAAAAGGTAGGTGCTTTTCTCTAGCTGCGTGTGCGTGCACGTGGGGCTGGGTGCACATCCCTGGGTGCTCGAGGTAAGGTTTCTGCATGGTTTTCGCTGAGGAATCGTGTGTGTGCACATGGACAAAGAGAAGGCGCAGCAACCAGGTTCCAGCGCCGAAGAAGGCAAAAGGCAAGGTTTCCGGCGCTATCTCCTTCACTCCCCAGTCCTAGTCGCGCAAAGCAAGCCGCTAAGCCGGCGACCGGCAAGAGAGCTACAACGAAGCATGCCGAACGGAGAAAATAGCAGCAGCTCATCTGTTCACACCTTGTTTCTGCCATGTGCTTGAACGCCAAGACGTTCGCGCTTCTGTGAGATGAAAGACGTCCTTCTGCATATGTGGTTGCTCACACCGGTGCACTTGTTAGTGTATCCATTCAGTCCTGGGCTGCGGGGCATTCAGAAGTGGCTCTGTGGAGACGTCTGCATAGAGGCAGCTGTCAGAACACGCACACTCGATTGTTCACCAAAACATATGCAGACGCGTCCTTAGCCTGTAGATTTGGATGCACAGAGTTCCCTGTGTTCGCAAGAGACAAGGGAATCGCGTCTGTACGCACAGAAGCAATAGCGGACCGTTTCCCTCGGAGTGAACGCGAAAGAGCCGTCTATATACTCCCAGACACGGGAACGTGCCTCAATGCGGTCACAGAGGCAGCAGCTTTTGCACAGATGCTCTGGTGATTCTGGCACTTTCCAGGCACACTCCTGAAAGTCGCGCACACTGCTGTTCACTCGCTAAACGACCTCTTGGGAAACACGTCTCCGGTCGATGGACCGCTCAGATTGCTTCTCGTGTAACTGTGAACTGTGTCAGCGCAGAGAATCCGTCTCTGTTGAGCAGATGTCAATCCTGCCTCGCTTTTGCTTTGTTGCCTCTACCAAGATGATTTCCCGTTTCTCTCTTCACTGGAGCACGCAGACACAGCCAACGCACATCAAGTGTCAAGAGACACACTCTGCTGAGCTCAACGCTTGTGCAGATGCACATGTGCGACGAAGCCAACACACGTGCTTGTGGAGAGAAAGAAAGGGACTCCCAGGCGTGTGGAGCGACGGGGAGAAAGAGCGGGCGCTGAGGAACACAGTTTCAAACAGACTGTCTCCACACAAACAGGCACCTGTCTGCAGGTATCCTAGATCTTGATTCTTGAACTTGAGGAAACACGCGTCTGAGCAAAACTCCCAAACGCTTCCAGGAAAGACACAGGCTCTCCCACAAGCACACAAGTGTTTGCCCTCAGCTATAGATCAGGGACAAGCTTGTGAAGAGATGCCCTGCTATTCTTTCGCCTTATGGCATCATGTGTTTCGTTTCTCTTGGAGATCGATTGTTAAACGTCTTTCCTCGGGCGACTGTGAAGCATTTGCCAGCGGAGGAGAAGTAGCACGGAGCAGCATTCAGTACTGCCTACGAGTGTCTTTGCTACCCTACTAGCGGAGCTCCAAGAACAGGCACACATCTTCAGGTACCTTCCAAATGTGGATTCCCCTGCAGCCCCGTAGGCGAGCGTGCAGTACGCCAACCATCAACGGACGTTTTTCCCCTCAAGCCTGTCAGGACGTTGCTCGTCCGTCTTTCCCTCAATAGATGGGAGCAGGCGCGCTTGCGGATGTGTGCGTGTGTGTGGCCACGCGTTTGCTTAGGCATCAGTGTGTGAAAAGGTAGGTGCTTTTCTCTAGCTGCGTGTGCGTGCACGTGGGGCTGGGTGCACATCCCTGGGTGCTCGTGGAAAGGTTTCTGCATGGTTTTCGCTGAGGAATCGTGTGTGTGCACATGGACAAAGAGAAGGCGCAGCAACCAGGTTCCAGCGCCGAAGAAGGCAAAAGGCAAGGTTTCCGGCGCTATCTCCTTCTCTCCGCAGACCTAGTCGCGCAAAGCAAGCCGCTAAGCCGGCGACCGGCAAGAGAGCTACAACGAATCATGCCGAACGGAGAAAATAGCAGCAGCGCATCTGTTCACACCTTGTTTCTGCCATGTGCTTGAACGCCAAGACGTTCGCGCTTCTGTGAGATGAAAGACGTCCTTCTGCATATGTGGTTGCTCACACCGGTGCACTTGTTAGTGTATCCATTCAGTCCTGGGCTGCGGGGCATTCAGAAGCGGCTCTGTGGAGACGTCTGCATAGAGGCAGCTGTCAGAACACGCACACTCGATTGTTCACCAAAACATATGCAGACGCGTCCTTAGCCTGTAGATTTGGATGCACAGAGTTCCCTGTGTTCGCAAGAGACAAGCGAATCGCGTCTGTACGCACAGAAGCAATAGCGGACCGTTTCCCTCGGAGTGAACGCGAAGGAGCCGTCTATGTACTCGGAGACACGGGAACGTGCCTCAATGCGGTCACAGAGGCAGCAGCTTTTGCACAGATGCTCTGGTGATTCTGGCACTTTCCAGGCACACTCCTGAAAGTCGCGCACACTGGTGTTCACTCGCTAAACGACCTCTTGGGAAACACGTCTCCGGTCGATGGACCGCTCAGATTGCTTCTCGTGTAACTGTGAACTGTGTCAGCGCAGAGAATCCGTCTCTGTTGAGCAGATGTCAAAACTGCCTCGCTTTTGCTTTGTTGCCTCTACCAAGATGATTTCCCGTTTCTCTCTTCACTGGAGCAGGCAGACACAGCCAACGCACATCAAGTGTCAAGAGACACACTCTGCTGAGCTCAACGCTTGTGCAGATGCACATGTGCGACGAAGTCAACACACGTGCTTGTGGAGAGAAAGAAAGGGACTCCCAGGCGTGTGGAGCGACGGGGAGAAAGAGCGGGCGCTGAGGAACACAGTTTCAAACAGACTGTCTCCACACAAACAGGCACCTGTCTGCAGGTATCCTAGATCTTGATTCTTGAACTTGAGGAAACACGCGTCTGAGCAAAACTCCCAAACGCTTCCAGGAAAGACACAGGCTCTCCCACAAGCACACAAGTGTTTGCCCTCAGCTATACATCAGGGACAAGCTTGTGAAGAGATGCCCTGCTATTCTTTCGCCTTATGGCATCATGTGTTTCGTTTCTCTTGGAGATCGATTGTTAAACGTCTTTCCTCGGGCGACTGTGAAGCATTTGCCAGCGGAGGAGAAGTAGCACGGAGCAGCATTCAGTACTGCCTACGAGTGTCTTTGCTACCCTACTAGCGGAGCTCCAAGAACAGGCACACATCTTCAGGTACCTTCCAAATGTGGATTCCCCTGCAGCCCCGTAGGCGGGCGTGCAGTACGCCAACCATCAACGGACGTTTTTCCCCTCAAGCCTGTCAGGACGTTGCTCGTCCGTCTTTCCCTCAATAGATGGGAGTAGGCGCGCTTGCGGATGTGTGCGTGTGTGTGGCCACGCGTTTGCTTAGGCATCAGTGTGTGAAAAGGTAGGTGCTTTTCTCTAGCTGCGTGTGCGTGCACGTGGTGCTGGGTGCACATCCCTGGGTGCTCGTGGAAAGGTTTCTGCATGGTTTTCGCTGAGGAATCGTGTGTGTGCACATGGACAAAGAGAAGGCGCAGCAACCAGGTTCCAGCGCCGAAGAAGGCAAAAGGCAAGGTTTCCGGCGTTATCTCCTTCACTCCCCAGTCCTAGTCGCGCAAAGCAAGCCGCTAAGCCGGCGACCGGCAAGAGAGCTACAATGAAGCATGCCGAACGGAGAAAATAGCAGCAGCGCATCTGTTCACACCTTGTTTCTGCCATGTGCTTGAACGCCAAGACGTTCGCGCTTCTGTGAGATGAAAGACGTCCTTCTGCATATGTGGTTGCTCACACCGGTGCACTTGTTAGTGTATCCATTCAGTCCTGGGCTGCGGGGCATTCAGAAGCGGCTCTGTGGAGACGTCTGCATAGAGGCAGCTGTCAGAACACGCACACTCGATTGTTCACCAAAACATATGCAGACGCGTCCTTAGCCTGTAGATTTGGATGCACAGAGTTCCCTGTGTTCGCAAGAGACAAGGGAATCGCGTCTGTACGCACAGAAGCAATAGCGGACCGTTTCCCTCGGAGTGAACGCGAAAGAGCCGTCTATATACTCCCAGACACGGGAACGTGCCTCAATGCGGTCACAGAGGCAGCAGCTTTTGCACAGATGCTCTGGTGATTCTGGCACTTTCCAGGCACACTCCTGAAAGTCGCGCACACTGCTGTTCACTCGCTAAACGACCTCTTGGGAAACACGTCTCCGGTCGATGGACCGCTCAGATTGCTTCTCGTGTAACTGTGAACTGTGTCAGCGCAGAGAATCCGTCTCTGTTGAGCAGATGTCAAAACTGCCTCGCTTTTGCTTTGTTGCCTCTACCAAGATGATTTCCCGTTTCTCTCTTCACTGGAGCAGGCAGACACAGCCAACGCACATCAAGTGTCAAGAGACACACTCTGCTGAGCTCAACGCTTGTGCAGATGCACATGTGCGACGAAGTCAACACACGTGCTTGTGGAGAGAAAGAAAGGGACTCCCAGGCGTGTGGAGCGACGGGGAGAAAGAGCGGGCGCTGAGGAACACAGTTTCAAACAGACTGTCTCCACACAAACAGGCACCTGTCTGCAGGTATCCTAGATCTTGATTCTTGAACTTGAGGAAACACGCGTCTGAGCAAAACTCCCAAACGCTTCCAGGAAAGACACAGGCTCTCCCACAAGCACACAAGTGTTTGCCCTCAGCTATAGATCAGGGACAAGCTTGTGAAGAGATGCCCTGCTGTTCTTTCGCCTTATGGCATCATGTGTTTCGTTTCTCTTGGAGATCGATTGTTAAACGTCTTTCCTCGGGCGACTGTAGAAGCATTTGCCAGCGGAGGAGAAGTAGCACGGAGCAGCATTCAGTACTGCCTACGAGTGTCTTTGCTACCCTACTAGCGGAGCTCCAAGAACAGGCACACATCTCCAGGTACCTTCCAAATGTGGATTCCCCTGCAGCCCCGTAGGCGGGCGTGCAGTACGCCAACCATCAACGGACGTTTTTCCCCTCAAGCCTGTCAGGACGTTGCTCGTCCGTCTTTCCCTCAATAGATGGGAGTAGGCGCGCTTGCGGATGTGTGCGTGTGTGTGGCCACGCGTTTGCTTAGGCATCAGTGTGTGAAAAGTAGGTGCTTTTCTCTAGCTGCGTGTGCGTGCACGTGGGGCTGGGTGCACATCCCTGGGTGCTCGAGGTAAGGTTTCTGCATGGTTTTCGCTGAGGAATCGTGTGTGTGCACATGGACAAAGAGAAGGCGCAGCAACCAGGTTCCAGCGCCGAAGAAGGCAAAAGGCAAGGTTTCCGGCGCTATCTCCTTCACTCCCCAGTCCTAGTCGCGCAAAGCAAGCCGCTAAGCCGGCGACCGGCAAGAGAGCTACAACGAAGCATGCCGAACGGAGAAAATAGCAGCAGCTCATCTGTTCACACCTTGTTTCTGCCATGTGCTTGAACGCCAAGACGTTCGCGCTTCTGTGAGATGAAAGACGTCCTTCTGCATATGTGGTTGCTCACACCGGTGCACTTGTTAGTGTATCCATTCAGTCCTGGGCTGCGGGGCATTCAGAAGTGGCTCTGTGGAGACGTCTGCATAGAGGCAGCTGTCAGAACACGCACACTCGATTGTTCACCAAAACATATGCAGACGCGTCCTTAGCCTGTAGATTTGGATGCACAGAGTTCCCTGTGTTCGCAAGAGACAAGGGAATCGCGTCTGTACGCACAGAAGCAATAGCGGACCGTTTCCCTCGGAGTGAACGCGAAAGAGCCGTCTATATACTCCCAGACACGGGAACGTGCCTCAATGCGGTCACAGAGGCAGCAGCTTTTGCACAGATGCTCTGGTGATTCTGGCACTTTCCAGGCACACTCCTGAAAGTCGCGCACACTGCTGTTCACTCGCTAAACGACCTCTTGGGAAACACGTCTCCGGTCGATGGACCGCTCAGATTGCTTCTCGTGTAACTGTGAACTGTGTCAGCGCAGAGAATCCGTCTCTGTTGAGCAGATGTCAAAACTGCCTCGCTTTTGCTTTGTTGCCTCTACCAAGATGATTTCCCGTTTCTCTCTTCACTGGAGCACGCAGACACAGCCAACGCACATCAAGTGTCAAGAGACACACTCTGCTGAGCTCAACGCTTGTGCAGATGCACATGTGCGACGAAGTCAACACACGTGCTTGTGGAGAGAAAGAAAGGGACTCCCAGGCGTGTGGAGCGACGGGGAGAAAGAGCGGGCGCTGAGGAACACAGTTTCAAACAGACTGTCTCCACACAAACAGGCACCCGTCTGCAGGTATCCTAGATCTTGATTCTTGAACTTGAGGAAACACGCGTCTGAGCAAAACTCCCAAACGCTTCCAGGAAAGACACAGGCTCTCCCACAAGCACACAAGTGTTTGCCCTCAGCTATACATCAGGGACAAGCTTGTGAAGAGATGCCCTGCTATTCTTTCGCCTTATGGCATCATGTGTTTCGTTTCTCTTGGAGATCGATTGTTAAACGTCTTTCCTCGGGCGACTGTGAAGCATTTGCCAGCGGAGGAGAAGTAGCACGGAGCAGCATTCAGTACTGCCTACGAGTGTCTTTGCTACCCTACTAGCGGAGCTCCAAGAACAGGCACACATCTCCAGGTACCTTCCAAATGTGGATTCCCCTGCAGCCCCGTAGGCGGGCGTGCAGTACGCCAACCATCAACGGACGTTTTTCCCCTCAAGCCTGTCAGGACGTTGCTCGTCCGTCTTTCCCTCAATAGATGGGAGTAGGCGCGCTTGCGGATGTGTGCGTGTGTGTGGCCACGCGTTTGCTTAGGCATCAGTGTGTGAAAAGGTAGGTGCTTTTCTCTAGCTGCGTGTGCGTGCACGTGGTGCTGGGTGCACATCCCTGGGTGCTCGAGGTAAGGTTTCTGCATGGTTTTCGCTGAGGAATCGTGTGTGTGCACATGGACAAAGAGAAGGCGCAGCAACCAGGTTCCAGCGCCGAAGAAGGCAAAAGGCAAGGTTTCCGGCGCTATCTCCTTCACTCCCCAGTCCTAGTCGCGCAAAGCAAGCCGCTAAGCCGGCGACCGGCAAGAGAGCTACAACGAAGCATGCCGAACGGAGAAAATAGCAGCAGCTCATCTGTTCACACCTTGTTTCTGCCATGTGCTTGAACGCCAAGACGTTCGCGCTTCTGTGAGATGAAAGACGTCCTTCTGCATATGTGGTTGCTCACACCGGTGCACTTGTTAGTGTATCCATTCAGTCCTGGGCTGCGGGGCATTCAGAAGTGGCTCTGTGGAGACGTCTGCATAGAGGCAGCTGTCAGAACACGCACACTCGATTGTTCACCAAAACATATGCAGACGCGTCCTTAGCCTGTAGATTTGGATGCACAGAGTTCCCTGTGTTCGCAAGAGACAAGGGAATCGCGTCTGTACGCACAGAAGCAATAGCGGACCGTTTCCCTCGGAGTGAACGCGAAAGAGCCGTCTATATACTCCCAGACACGGGAACGTGCCTCAATGCGGTCACAGAGGCAGCAGCTTTTGCACAGATGCTCTGGTGATTCTGGCACTTTCCAGGCACACTCCTGAAAGTCGCGCACACTGCTGTTCACTCGCTAAACGACCTCTTGGGAAACACGTCTCCGGTCGATGGACCGCTCAGATTGCTTCTCGTGTAACTGTGAACTGTGTCAGCGCAGAGAATCCGTCTCTGTTGAGCAGATGTCAAAACTGCCTCGCTTTTGCTTTGTTGCCTCTACCAAGATGATTTCCCGTTTCTCTCTTCACTGGAGCACGCAGACACAGCCAACGCACATCAAGTGTCAAGAGACACACTCTGCTGAGCTCAACGCTTGTGCAGATGCACATGTGCGACGAAGTCAACACACGTGCTTGTGGAGAGAAAGAAAGGGACTCCCAGGCGTGTGGAGCGACGGGGAGAAAGAGCGGGCGCTGAGGAACACAGTTTCAAACAGACTGTCTCCACACAAACAGGCACCTGTCTGCAGGTATCCTAGATCTTGATTCTTGAACTTGAGGAAACACGCGTCTGAGCAAAACTCCCAAACGCTTCCAGGAAAGACACAGGCTCTCCCACAAGCACACAAGTGTTTGCCCTCAGCTATAGATCAGGGACAAGCTTGTGAAGAGATGCCCTGCTATTCTTTCGCCTTATGGCATCATGGGTTTCGTTCCTCTTGGAGATCGATTGTTAAACGTCTTTCCTCGGGCGACTGTGAAGCATTTGCCAGCGGAGGAGAAGTAGCACGGAGCAGCATTCAGTACTGCCTACGAGTGTCTTTGCTACCCTACTAGCGGAGCTCCAAGAACAGGCACACATCTTCAGGTACCTTCCAAATGTGGATTCCCCTGCAGCCCCGTAGGCGGGCGTGCAGTACGCCAACCATCAACGGACGTTTTTCCCCTCAAGCCTGTCAGGACGTTGCTCGTCCGTCTTTCCCTCAATAGATGGGAGTAGGCGCGCTTGCGGATGTGTGCGTGTGTGTGGCCACGCGTTTGCTTAGGCATCAGTGTGTGAAAAGGTAGGTGCTTTTCTCTAGCTGCGTGTGCGTGCACGTGGTGCTGGGTGCACATCCCTGGGTGCTCGTGGAAAGGTTTCTGCATGGTTTTCGCTGAGGAATCGTGTGTGTGCACATGGACAAAGAGAAGGCGCAGCAACCAGGTTCCAGCGCCGAAGAAGGCAAAAGGCAAGGTTTCCGGCGTTATCTCCTTCACTCCCCAGTCCTAGTCGCGCAAAGCAAGCCGCTAAGCCGGCGACCGGCAAGAGAGCTACAATGAAGCATGCCGAACGGAGAAAATAGCAGCAGCGCATCTGTTCACACCTTGTTTCTGCCATGTGCTTGAACGCCAAGACGTTCGCGCTTCTGTGAGATGAAAGACGTCCTTCTGCATATGTGGTTGCTCACACCGGTGCACTTGTTAGTGTATCCATTCAGTCCTGGGCTGCGGGGCATTCAGAAGCGGCTCTGTGGAGACGTCTGCATAGAGGCAGCTGTCAGAACACGCACACTCGATTGTTCACCAAAACATATGCAGACGCGTCCTTAGCCTGTAGATTTGGATGCACAGAGTTCCCTGTGTTCGCAAGAGACAAGGGAATCGCGTCTGTACGCACAGAAGCAATAGCGGACCGTTTCCCTCGGAGTGAACGCGAAAGAGCCGTCTATATACTCCCAGACACGGGAACGTGCCTCAATGCGGTCACAGAGGCAGCAGCTTTTGCACAGATGCTCTGGTGATTCTGGCACTTTCCAGGCACACTCCTGAAAGTCGCGCACACTGCTGTTCACTCGCTAAACGACCTCTTGGGAAACACGTCTCCGGTCGATGGACCGCTCAGATTGCTTCTCGTGTAACTGTGAACTGTGTCAGCGCAGAGAATCCGTCTCTGTTGAGCAGATGTCAAAACTGCCTCGCTTTTGCTTTGTTGCCTCTACCAAGATGATTTCCCGTTTCTCTCTTCACTGGAGCAGGCAGACACAGCCAACGCACATCAAGTGTCAAGAGACACACTCTGCTGAGCTCAACGCTTGTGCAGATGCACATGTGCGACGAAGTCAACACACGTGCTTGTGGAGAGAAAGAAAGGGACTCCCAGGCGTGTGGAGCGACGGGGAGAAAGAGCGGGCGCTGAGGAACACAGTTTCAAACAGACTGTCTCCACACAAACAGGCACCTGTCTGCAGGTATCCTAGATCTTGATTCTTGAACTTGAGGAAACACGCGTCTGAGCAAAACTCCCAAACGCTTCCAGGAAAGACACAGGCTCTCCCACAAGCACACAAGTGTTTGCCCTCAGCTATAGATCAGGGACAAGCTTGTGAAGAGATGCCCTGCTGTTCTTTCGCCTTATGGCATCATGTGTTTCGTTTCTCTTGGAGATCGATTGTTAAACGTCTTTCCTCGGGCGACTGTAGAAGCATTTGCCAGCGGAGGAGAAGTAGCACGGAGCAGCATTCAGTACTGCCTACGAGTGTCTTTGCTACCCTACTAGCGGAGCTCCAAGAACAGGCACACATCTCCAGGTACCTTCCAAATGTGGATTCCCCTGCAGCCCCGTAGGCGGGCGTGCAGTACGCCAACCATCAACGGACGTTTTTCCCCTCAAGCCTGTCAGGACGTTGCTCGTCCGTCTTTCCCTCAATAGATGGGAGTAGGCGCGCTTGCGGATGTGTGCGTGTGTGTGGCCACGCGTTTGCTTAGGCATCAGTGTGTGAAAAGTAGGTGCTTTTCTCTAGCTGCGTGTGCGTGCACGTGGGGCTGGGTGCACATCCCTGGGTGCTCGAGGTAAGGTTTCTGCATGGTTTTCGCTGAGGAATCGTGTGTGTGCACATGGACAAAGAGAAGGCGCAGCAACCAGGTTCCAGCGCCGAAGAAGGCAAAAGGCAAGGTTTCCGGCGCTATCTCCTTCACTCCCCAGTCCTAGTCGCGCAAAGCAAGCCGCTAAGCCGGCGACCGGCAAGAGAGCTACAACGAAGCATGCCGAACGGAGAAAATAGCAGCAGCTCATCTGTTCACACCTTGTTTCTGCCATGTGCTTGAACGCCAAGACGTTCGCGCTTCTGTGAGATGAAAGACGTCCTTCTGCATATGTGGTTGCTCACACCGGTGCACTTGTTAGTGTATCCATTCAGTCCTGGGCTGCGGGGCATTCAGAAGTGGCTCTGTGGAGACGTCTGCATAGAGGCAGCTGTCAGAACACGCACACTCGATTGTTCACCAAAACATATGCAGACGCGTCCTTAGCCTGTAGATTTGGATGCACAGAGTTCCCTGTGTTCGCAAGAGACAAGGGAATCGCGTCTGTACGCACAGAAGCAATAGCGGACCGTTTCCCTCGGAGTGAACGCGAAAGAGCCGTCTATATACTCCCAGACACGGGAACGTGCCTCAATGCGGTCACAGAGGCAGCAGCTTTTGCACAGATGCTCTGGTGATTCTGGCACTTTCCAGGCACACTCCTGAAAGTCGCGCACACTGCTGTTCACTCGCTAAACGACCTCTTGGGAAACACGTCTCCGGTCGATGGACCGCTCAGATTGCTTCTCGTGTAACTGTGAACTGTGTCAGCGCAGAGAATCCGTCTCTGTTGAGCAGATGTCAAAACTGCCTCGCTTTTGCTTTGTTGCCTCTACCAAGATGATTTCCCGTTTCTCTCTTCACTGGAGCACGCAGACACAGCCAACGCACATCAAGTGTCAAGAGACACACTCTGCTGAGCTCAACGCTTGTGCAGATGCACATGTGCGACGAAGTCAACACACGTGCTTGTGGAGAGAAAGAAAGGGACTCCCAGGCGTGTGGAGCGACGGGGAGAAAGAGCGGGCGCTGAGGAACACAGTTTCAAACAGACTGTCTCCACACAAACAGGCACCCGTCTGCAGGTATCCTAGATCTTGATTCTTGAACTTGAGGAAACACGCGTCTGAGCAAAACTCCCAAACGCTTCCAGGAAAGACACAGGCTCTCCCACAAGCACACAAGTGTTTGCCCTCAGCTATACATCAGGGACAAGCTTGTGAAGAGATGCCCTGCTATTCTTTCGCCTTATGGCATCATGTGTTTCGTTTCTCTTGGAGATCGATTGTTAAACGTCTTTCCTCGGGCGACTGTGAAGCATTTGCCAGCGGAGGAGAAGTAGCACGGAGCAGCATTCAGTACTGCCTACGAGTGTCTTTGCTACCCTACTAGCGGAGCTCCAAGAACAGGCACACATCTCCAGGTACCTTCCAAATGTGGATTCCCCTGCAGCCCCGTAGGCGGGCGTGCAGTACGCCAACCATCAACGGACGTTTTTCCCCTCAAGCCTGTCAGGACGTTGCTCGTCCGTCTTTCCCTCAATAGATGGGAGTAGGCGCGCTTGCGGATGTGTGCGTGTGTGTGGCCACGCGTTTGCTTAGGCATCAGTGTGTGAAAAGGTAGGTGCTTTTCTCTAGCTGCGTGTGCGTGCACGTGGTGCTGGGTGCACATCCCTGGGTGCTCGAGGTAAGGTTTCTGCATGGTTTTCGCTGAGGAATCGTGTGTGTGCACATGGACAAAGAGAAGGCGCAGCAACCAGGTTCCAGCGCCGAAGAAGGCAAAAGGCAAGGTTTCCGGCGCTATCTCCTTCACTCCCCAGTCCTAGTCGCGCAAAGCAAGCCGCTAAGCCGGCGACCGGCAAGAGAGCTACAACGAAGCATGCCGAACGGAGAAAATAGCAGCAGCTCATCTGTTCACACCTTGTTTCTGCCATGTGCTTGAACGCCAAGACGTTCGCGCTTCTGTGAGATGAAAGACGTCCTTCTGCATATGTGGTTGCTCACACCGGTGCACTTGTTAGTGTATCCATTCAGTCCTGGGCTGCGGGGCATTCAGAAGTGGCTCTGTGGAGACGTCTGCATAGAGGCAGCTGTCAGAACACGCACACTCGATTGTTCACCAAAACATATGCAGACGCGTCCTTAGCCTGTAGATTTGGATGCACAGAGTTCCCTGTGTTCGCAAGAGACAAGGGAATCGCGTCTGTACGCACAGAAGCAATAGCGGACCGTTTCCCTCGGAGTGAACGCGAAAGAGCCGTCTATATACTCCCAGACACGGGAACGTGCCTCAATGCGGTCACAGAGGCAGCAGCTTTTGCACAGATGCTCTGGTGATTCTGGCACTTTCCAGGCACACTCCTGAAAGTCGCGCACACTGCTGTTCACTCGCTAAACGACCTCTTGGGAAACACGTCTCCGGTCGATGGACCGCTCAGATTGCTTCTCGTGTAACTGTGAACTGTGTCAGCGCAGAGAATCCGTCTCTGTTGAGCAGATGTCAAAACTGCCTCGCTTTTGCTTTGTTGCCTCTACCAAGATGATTTCCCGTTTCTCTCTTCACTGGAGCACGCAGACACAGCCAACGCACATCAAGTGTCAAGAGACACACTCTGCTGAGCTCAACGCTTGTGCAGATGCACATGTGCGACGAAGTCAACACACGTGCTTGTGGAGAGAAAGAAAGGGACTCCCAGGCGTGTGGAGCGACGGGGAGAAAGAGCGGGCGCTGAGGAACACAGTTTCAAACAGACTGTCTCCACACAAACAGGCACCTGTCTGCAGGTATCCTAGATCTTGATTCTTGAACTTGAGGAAACACGCGTCTGAGCAAAACTCCCAAACGCTTCCAGGAAAGACACAGGCTCTCCCACAAGCACACAAGTGTTTGCCCTCAGCTATAGATCAGGGACAAGCTTGTGAAGAGATGCCCTGCTATTCTTTCGCCTTATGGCATCATGGGTTTCGTTCCTCTTGGAGATCGATTGTTAAACGTCTTTCCTCGGGCGACTGTGAAGCATTTGCCAGCGGAGGAGAAGTAGCACGGAGCAGCATTCAGTACTGCCTACGAGTGTCTTTGCTACCCTACTAGCGGAGCTCCAAGAACAGGCACACATCTTCAGGTACCTTCCAAATGTGGATTCCCCTGCAGCCCCGTAGGCGGGCGTGCAGTACGCCAACCATCAACGGACGTTTTTCCCCTCAAGCCTGTCAGGACGTTGCTCGTCCGTCTTTCCCTCAATAGATGGGAGTAGGCGCGCTTGCGGATGTGTGCGTGTGTGTGGCCACGCGTTTGCTTAGGCATCAGTGTGTGAAAAGGTAGGTGCTTTTCTCTAGCTGCGTGTGCGTGCACGTGGGGCTGGGTGCACATCCCTGGGTGCTCGAGGTAAGGTT
Source organism: Patagioenas fasciata (assembly GCF_037038585.1). Lineage (NCBI taxonomy): Eukaryota > Metazoa > Chordata > Aves > Columbiformes > Columbidae > Patagioenas > Patagioenas fasciata. Next base: position 132,232,802 of record NC_092520.1, on the reverse strand, counting down.
TCTGCATGGTTTTCGCTGAGGAATCGTGTGTGTGCACATGGACAAAGAGAAGGCGCAGCAACCAGGTTCCAGCGCCGAAGAAGGCAAAAGGCAAGGTTTCCGGCGCTATCTCCTTCACTCCCCAGTCCTAGTCGCGCAAAGCAAGCCGCTAAGCCGGCGACCGGCAAGAGAGCTACAACGAAGCATGCCGAACGGAGAAAATAGCAGCAGCTCATCTGTTCACACCTTGTTTCTGCCATGTGCTTGAACGCCAAGACGTTCGCGCTTCTGTGAGATGAAAGACGTCCTTCTGCATATGTGGTTGCTCACACCGGTGCACTTGTTAGTGTATCCATTCAGTCCTGGGCTGCGGGGCATTCAGAAGTGGCTCTGTGGAGACGTCTGCATAGAGGCAGCTGTCAGAACACGCACACTCGATTGTTCACCAAAACATATGCAGACGCGTCCTTAGCCTGTAGATTTGGATGCACAGAGTTCCCTGTGTTCGCAAGAGACAAGGGAATCGCGTCTGTACGCACAGAAGCAATAGCGGACCGTTTCCCTCGGAGTGAACGCGAAAGAGCCGTCTATGTACTCGGAGACACGGGAACGTGCCTCAATGCGGTCACAGAGGCAGCAGCTTTTGCACAGATGCTCTGGTGATTCTGGCACTTTCCAGGCACACTCCTGAAAGTCGCGCACACTGCTGTTCACTCGCTAAACGACCTCTTGGGAAACACGTCTCCGGTCGATGGACCGCTCAGATTGCTTCTCGTGTAACTGTGAACTGTGTCAGCGCAGGGAATCCCTCTCTGTTGAGCAGATGTCAATCCTGCCTCGCTTTTGCTTTGTTGCCTCTACCAAGATGATTTCCCGTTTCTCTCTTCACTGGAGCACGCAGACACAGCCAACGCACATCAAGTGTCAAGAGACACACTCTGCTGAGCTCAACGCTTGTGCAGATGCACATGTGCGACGAAGTCAACACACGTGCTTGTGGAGAGAAAGAAAGGGACTCCCAGGCGTGTGGAGCGACGGGGAGAAAGAGCGGGCGCTGAGGAACACAGTTTCAAACAGACTGTCTCCACACAAACAGGCACCCGTCTGCAGGTATCCTAGATCTTGATTCTTGAACTTGAGGAAACACGCGTCTGAGCAAAACTCCCAAACGCTTCCAGGAAAGACACAGGCTCTCCCACAAGCACACAAGTGTTTGCCCTCAGCTATAGATCAGGGACAAGCTTGTGAAGAGATGCCCTGCTATTCTTTCGCCTTATGGCATCATGTGTTTCGTTTCTCTTGGAGATCGATTGTTAAACGTCTTTCCTCGGGCGACTGTGAAGCATTTGCCAGCGGAGGAGAAGTAGCACGGAGCAGCATTCAGTACTGCCTACGAGTGTCTTTGCTACCCTACTAGCGGAGCTCCAAGAACAGGCACACATCTCCAGGTACCTTCCAAATGTGGATTCCCCTGCAGCCCCGTAGGCGGGCGTGCAGTACGCCAACCATCAACGGACGTTTTTCCCCTCAAGCCTGTCAGGACGTTGCTCGTCCGTCTTTCCCTCAATAGATGGGAGTAGGCGCGCTTGCGGATGTGTGCGTGTGTGTGGCCACGCGTTTGCTTAGGCATCAGTGTGTGAAAAGGTAGGTGCTTTTCTCTAGCTGCGTGTGCGTGCACGTGGTGCTGGGTGCACATCCCTGGGTGCTCGTGGAAAGGTTTCTGCATGGTTTTCGCTGAGGAATCGTGTGTGTGCACATGGACAAAGAGAAGGCGCAGCAACCAGGTTCCAGCGCCGAAGAAGGCAAAAGGCGAGGTTTCCGGCGCTATCTCCTTGTCTCCGCAGATCTAGTCGCGCAAAGCAAGCCGCTAAGCCGGCGACCGGCAAGAGAGCTACAACGAAGCATGCCGAACGGAGAAAATAGCAGCAGCGCATCTGTTCACACCTTGTTTCTGCCATGTGCTTGAACGCCAAGACGTTCGCGCTTCTGTGAGATGAAAGACGTCCTTCTGCATATGTGGTTGCTCACACCGGTGCACTTGTTAGTGTATCCATTCAGTCCTGGGCTGCGGGGCATTCAGAAGTGGCTCTGTGGAGACGTCTGCATAGAGGCAGCTGTCAGAACACGCACACTCGATTGTTCACCAAAACATATGCAGACGCGTCCTTAGCCTGTAGATTTGGATGCACAGAGTTCCCTGTGTTCGCAAGAGACAAGGGAATCGCGTCTGTACGCACAGAAGCAATAGCGGACCGTTTCCCTCGGAGTGAACGCGGAAGAGCCGTCTATGTACTCGGAGACACGGGAACGTGCCTCAATGCGGTCACAGAGGCAGCAGCTTTTGCACAGATGCTCTGGTGATTCTGGCACTTTCCAGGCACACTCCTGAAAGTCGCGCACACTGCTGTTCACTCGCTAAACGACCTCTTGGGAAACACGTCTCCGGTCGATGGACCGCTCAGATTGCTTCTCGTGTAACTGTGAACTGTGTCAGCGCAGGGAATCCGTCTCTGTTGAGCAGATGTCAATCCTGCCTCGCTTTTGCTTTGTTGCCTCTACCAAGATGATTTCCCGTTTCTCTCTTCACTGGAGCACGCAGACACAGCCAACGCACATCAAGTGTCAAGAGACACACTCTGCTGAGCTCAACGCTTGTGCAGATGCACATGTGCGACGAAGTCAACACACGTGCTTGTGGAGAGAAAGAAAGGGACTCCCAGGCGTGTGGAGCGACGGGGAGAAAGAGCGGGCGCTGAGGAACACAGTTTCAAACAGACTGTCTCCACACAAACAGGCACCTGTCTGCAGGTATCCTAGATCTTGATTCTTGAACTTGAGGAAACACGCGTCTGAGCAAAACTCCCAAACGCTTCCAGGAAAGACACAGGCTCTCCCACAAGCACACAAGTGTTTGCCCTCAGCTATAGATCAGGGACAAGCTTGTGAAGAGATGCCCTGCTATTCTTTCGCCTTATGGCATCATGTGTTTCGTTTCTCTTGGAGATCGATTGTTAAACGTCTTTCCTCGGGCGACTGTGAAGCATTTGCCAGCGGAGGAGAAGTAGCACGGAGCAGCATTCAGTACTGCCTACGAGTGTCTTTGCTACCCTACTAGCGGAGCTCCAAGAACAGGCACACATCTTCAGGTACCTTCCAAATGTGGATTCCCCTGCAGCCCCGTAGGCGGGCGTGCAGTACGCCAACCATCAACGGACGTTTTTCCCCTCAAGCCTGTCAGGACGTTGCTCGTCCGTCTTTCCCTCAATAGATGGGAGTAGGCGCGCTTGCGGATGTGTGCGTGTGTGTGGCCACGCGTTTGCTTAGGCATCAGTGTGTGAAAAGGTAGGTGCTTTTCTCTAGCTGCGTGTGCGTGCACGTGGTGCTGGGTGCACATCCCTGGGTGCTCGAGGTAAGGTTTCTGCATGGTTTTCGCTGAGGAATCGTGTGTGTGCACATGGACAAAGAGAAGGCGCAGCAACCAGGTTCCAGCGCCGAAGAAGGCAAAAGGCAAGGTTTCCGGCGCTATCTCCTTCACTCCCCAGTCCTAGTCGCGCAAAGCAAGCCGCTAAGCCGGCGACCGGCAAGAGAGCTACAACGAAGCATGCCGAACGGAGAAAATAGCAGCAGCTCATCTGTTCACACCTTGTTTCTGCCATGTGCTTGAACGCCAAGACGTTCGCGCTTCTGTGAGATGAAAGACGTCCTTCTGCATATGTGGTTGCTCACACCGGTGCACTTGTTAGTGTATCCATTCAGTCCTGGGCTGCGGGGCATTCAGAAGTGGCTCTGTGGAGACGTCTGCATAGAGGCAGCTGTCAGAACACGCACACTCGATTGTTCACCAAAACATATGCAGACGCGTCCTTAGCCTGTAGATTTGGATGCACAGAGTTCCCTGTGTTCGCAAGAGACAAGGGAATCGCGTCTGTACGCACAGAAGCAATAGCGGACCGTTTCCCTCGGAGTGAACGCAGAAGAGCCGTCTATATACTCCCAGACACGGGAACGTGCCTCAATGCGGTCACAGAGGCAGCAGCTTTTGCACAGATGCTCTGGTGATTCTGGCACTTTCCAGGCACACTCCTGAAAGTCGCGCACACTGCTGTTCACTCGCTAAACGACCTCTTGGGAAACACGTCTCCGGTCGATGGACCGCTCAGATTGCTTCTCGTGTAACTGTGAACTGTGTCAGCGCAGGGAATCCCTCTCTGTTGAGCAGATGTCAATCCTGCCTCGCTTTTGCTTTGTTGCCTCTACCAAGATGATTTCCCGTTTCTCTCTTCACTGGAGCACGCAGACACAGCCAACGCACATCAAGTGTCAAGAGACACACTCTGCTGAGCTCAACGCTTGTGCAGATGCACATGTGCGACGAAGTCAACACACGTGCTTGTGGAGAGAAAGAAAGGGACTCCCAGGCGTGTGGAGCGACGGGGAGAAAGAGCGGGCGCTGAGGAACACAGTTTCAAACAGACTGTCTCCACACAAACAGGCACCTGTCTGCAGGTATCCTAGATCTTGATTCTTGAACTTGAGGAAACACGCGTCTGAGCAAAACTCCCAAACGCTTCCAGGAAAGACACAGGCTCTCCCACAAGCACACAAGTGTTTGCCCTCAGCTATAGATCAGGGACAAGCTTGTGAAGAGATGCCCTGCTATTCTTTCGCCTTATGGCATCATGTGTTTCGTTTCTCTTGGAGATCGATTGTTAAACGTCTTTCCTCGGGCGACTGTGAAGCATTTGCCAGCGGAGGAGAAGTAGCACGGAGCAGCATTCAGTACTGCCTACGAGTGTCTTTGCTACCCTACTAGCGGAGCTCCAAGAACAGGCACACATCTTCAGGTACCTTCCAAATGTGGATTCCCCTGCAGCCCCGTAGGCGGGCGTGCAGTACGCCAACCATCAACGGACGTTTTTCCCCTCAAGCCTGTCAGGACGTTGCTCGTCCGTCTTTCCCTCAATAGATGGGAGTAGGCGCGCTTGCGGATGTGTGCGTGTGTGTGGCCACGCGTTTGCTTAGGCATCAGTGTGTGAAAAGGTAGGTGCTTTTCTCTAGCTGCGTGTGCGTGCACGTGGTGCTGGGTGCACATCCCTGGGTGCTCGAGGTAAGGTTTCTGCATGGTTTTCGCTGAGGAATCGTGTGTGTGCACATGGACAAAGAGAAGGCGCAGCAACCAGGTTCCAGCGCCGAAGAAGGCAAAAGGCAAGGTTTCCGGCGCTATCTCCTTCACTCCCCAGTCCTAGTCGCGCAAAGCAAGCCGCTAAGCCGGCGACCGGCAAGAGAGCTACAACGAAGCATGCCGAACGGAGAAAATAGCAGCAGCTCATCTGTTCACACCTTGTTTCTGCCATGTGCTTGAACGCCAAGACGTTCGCGCTTCTGTGAGATGAAAGACGTCCTTCTGCATATGTGGTTGCTCACACCGGTGCACTTGTTAGTGTATCCATTCAGTCCTGGGCTGCGGGGCATTCAGAAGTGGCTCTGTGGAGACGTCTGCATAGAGGCAGCTGTCAGAACACGCACACTCGATTGTTCACCAAAACATATGCAGACGCGTCCTTAGCCTGTAGATTTGGATGCACAGAGTTCCCTGTGTTCGCAAGAGACAAGGGAATCGCGTCTGTACGCACAGAAGCAATAGCGGACCGTTTCCCTCGGAGTGAACGCAGAAGAGCCGTCTATATACTCCCAGACACGGGAACGTGCCTCAATGCGGTCACAGAGGCAGCAGCTTTTGCACAGATGCTCTGGTGATTCTGGCACTTTCCAGGCACACTCCTGAAAGTCGCGCACACTGCTGTTCACTCGCTAAACGACCTCTTGGGAAACACGTCTCCGGTCGATGGACCGCTCAGATTGCTTCTCGTGTAACTGTGAACTGTGTCAGCGCAGGGAATCCCTCTCTGTTGAGCAGATGTCAATCCTGCCTCGCTTTTGCTTTGTTGCCTCTACCAAGATGATTTCCCGTTTCTCTCTTCACTGGAGCACGCAGACACAGCCAACGCACATCAAGTGTCAAGAGACACACTCTGCTGAGCTCAACGCTTGTGCAGATGCACATGTGCGACGAAGTCAACACACGTGCTTGTGGAGAGAAAGAAAGGGACTCCCAGGCGTGTGGAGCGACGGGGAGAAAGAGCGGGCGCTGAGGAACACAGTTTCAAACAGACTGTCTCCACACAAACAGGCACCTGTCTGCAGGTATCCTAGATCTTGATTCTTGAACTTGAGGAAACACGCGTCTGAGCAAAACTCCCAAACGCTTCCAGGAAAGACACAGGCTCTCCCACAAGCACACAAGTGTTTGCCCTCAGCTATAGATCAGGGACAAGCTTGTGAAGAGATGCCCTGCTATTCTTTCGCCTTATGGCATCATGTGTTTCGTTTCTCTTGGAGATCGATTGTTAAACGTCTTTCCTCGGGCGACTGTGAAGCATTTGCCAGCGGAGGAGAAGTAGCACGGAGCAGCATTCAGTACTGCCTACGAGTGTCTTTGCTACCCTACTAGCAAAGCTCCAAGAACAGGCACACATCTCCAGGTACCTTCCAAATGTGGATTCCCCTGCAGCCCCGTAGGCGGGCGTGCAGTACGCCAACCATCAACGGACGTTTTTCCCCTCAAGCCTGTCAGGACGTTGCTCGTCCGTCTTTCCCTCAATAGATGGGAGTAGGCGCGCTTGCGGATGTGTGCGTGTGTGTGGCCACGCGTTTGCTTAGGCATCAGTGTGTGAAAAGGTAGGTGCTTTTCTCTAGCTGCGTGTGCGTGCACGTGGTGCTGGGTGCACATCCCTGGGTGCTCGTGGAAAGGTTTCTGCATGGTTTTCGCTGAGGAATCGTGTGTGTGCACATGGACAAAGAGAAGGCGCAGCAACCAGGTTCCAGCGCCGAAGAAGGCAAAAGGCGAGGTTTCCGGCGCTATCTCCTTCTCTCCGCAGATCTAGTCGCGCAAAGCAAGCCGCTAAGCCGGCGACCGGCAAGAGAGCTACAACGAAGCATGCCGAACGGAGAAAATAGCAGCAGCGCATCTGTTCACACCTTGTTTCTGCCATGTGCTTGAACGCCAAGACGTTCGCGCTTCTGTGAGATGAAAGACGTCCTTCTGCATATGTGGTTGCTCACACCGGTGCACTTGTTAGTGTATCCATTCAGTCCTGGGCTGCGGGGCATTCAGAAGTGGCTCTGTGGAGACGTCTGCATAGAGGCAGCTGTCAGAACACGCACACTCGATTGTTCACCAAAACATATGCAGACGCGTCCTTAGCCTGTAGATTTGGATGCACAGAGTTCCCTGTGTTCGCAAGAGACAAGGGAATCGCGTCTGTACGCACAGAAGCAATAGCGGACCGTTTCCCTCGGAGTGAACGCGAAAGAGCCGTCTATGTACTCGGAGACACGGGAACGTGCCTCAATGCGGTCACAGAGGCAGCAGCTTTTGCACAGATGCTCTGGTGATTCTGGCACTTTCCAGGCACACTCCTGAAAGTCGCGCACACTGCTGTTCACTCGCTAAACGACCTCTTGGGAAACACGTCTCCGGTCGATGGACCGCTCAGATTGCTTCTCGTGTAACTGTGAACTGTGTCAGCGCAGGGAATCCGTCTCTGTTGAGCAGATGTCAATCCTGCCTCGCTTTTGCTTTGTTGCCTCTACCAAGATGATTTCCCGTTTCTCTCTTCACTGGAGCACGCAGACACAGCCAACGCACATCAAGTGTCAAGAGACACACTCTGCTGAGCTCAACGCTTGTGCAGATGCACATGTGCGACGAAGTCAACACACGTGCTTGTGGAGAGAAAGAAAGGGACTCCCAGGCGTGTGGAGCGACGGGGAGAAAGAGCGGGCGCTGAGGAACACAGTTTCAAACAGACTGTCTCCACACAAACAGGCACCTGTCTGCAGGTATCCTAGATCTTGATTCTTGAACTTGAGGAAACACGCGTCTGAGCAAAACTCCCAAACGCTTCCAGGAAAGACACAGGCTCTCCCACAAGCACACAAGTGTTTGCCCTCAGCTATACATCAGGGACAAGCTTGTGAAGAGATGCCCTGCTATTCTTTCGCCTTATGGCATCATGGGTTTCGTTTCTCTTGGAGATCGATTGTTAAACGTCTTTCCTCGGGCGACTGTGAAGCATTTGCCAGCGGAGGAGAAGTAGCACGGAGCAGCATTCAGTACTGCCTACGAGTGTCTTTGCTACCCTACTAGCGGAGCTCCAAGAACAGGCACACATCTTCAGGTACCTTCCAAATGTGGATTCCCCTGCAGCCCCGTAGGCGGGCGTGCAGTACGCCAACCATCAACGGACGTTTTTCCCCTCAAGCCTGTCAGGACGTTGCTCGTCCGTCTTTCCCTCAATAGATGGGAGTAGGCGCGCTTGCGGATGTGTGCGTGTGTGTGGCCACGCGTTTGCTTAGGCATCAGTGTGTGAAAAGGTAGGTGCTTTTCTCTAGCTGCGTGTGCGTGCACGTGGTGCTGGGTGCACATCCCTGGGTGCTCGTGGAAAGGTTTCTGCATGGTTTTCGCTGAGGAATCGTGTGTGTGCACATGGACAAAGAGAAGGCGCAGCAACCAGGTTCCAGCGCCGAAGAAGGCAAAAGGCAAGGTTTCCGGCGCTATCTCCTTCTCTCCGCAGACCTAGTCGCGCAAAGCAAGCCGCTAAGCCGGCGACCGGCAAGAGAGCTACAACGAAGCATGCCGAACGGAGAAAATAGCAGCAGCGCATCTGTTCACACCTTGTTTCTGCCATGTGCTTGAACGCCAAGACGTTCGTGCTTCTGTGAGATGAAAGACGTCCTTCTGCATATGTGGTTGCTCACACCGGTGCACTTGTTAGTGTATCCATTCAGTCCTGGGCTGCGGGGCATTCAGAAGTGGCTCTGTGGAGACGTCTGCATAGAGGCAGCTGTCAGAACACGCACACTCGATTGTTCACCAAAACATATGCAGACGCGTCCTTAGCCTGTAGATTTGGATGCACAGAGTTCCCTGTGTTCGCAAGAGACAAGGGAATCGCGTCTGTACGCACAGAAGCAATAGCGGACCGTTTCCCTCGGAGTGAACGCGGAAGAGCCGTCTATGTACTCGGAGACACGGGAACGTGCCTCAATGCGGTCACAGAGGCAGCAGCTTTTGCACAGATGCTCTGGTGATTCTGGCACTTTCCAGGCACACTCCTGAAAGTCGCGCACACTGCTGTTCACTCGCTAAACGACCTCTTGGGAAACACGTCTCCGGTCGATGGACCGCTCAGATTGCTTCTCGTGTAACTGTGAACTGTGTCAGCGCAGGGAATCCGTCTCTGTTGAGCAGATGTCAATCCTGCCTCGCTTTTGCTTTGTTGCCTCTACCAAGATGATTTCCCGTTTCTCTCTTCACTGGAGCACGCAGACACAGCCAACGCACATCAAGTGTCAAGAGACACACTCTGCTGAGCTCAACGCTTGTGCAGATGCACATGTGCGACGAAGTCAACACACGTGCTTGTGGAGAGAAAGAAAGGGACTCCCAGGCGTGTGGAGCGACGGGGAGAAAGAGCGGGCGCTGAGGAACACAGTTTCAAACAGACTGTCTCCACACAAACAGGCACCTGTCTGCAGGTATCCTAGATCTTGATTCTTGAACTTGAGGAAACACGCGTCTGAGCAAAACTCCCAAACGCTTCCAGGAAAGACACAGGCTCTCCCACAAGCACACAAGTGTTTGCCCTCAGCTATAGATCAGGGACAAGCTTGTGAAGAGATGCCCTGCTATTCTTTCGCCTTATGGCATCATGTGTTTCGTTTCTCTTGGAGATCGATTGTTAAACGTCTTTCCTCGGGCGACTGTGAAGCATTTGCCAGCGGAGGAGAAGTAGCACGGAGCAGCATTCAGTACTGCCTACGAGTGTCTTTGCTACCCTACTAGCAAAGCTCCAAGAACAGGCACACATCTCCAGGTACCTTCCAAATGTGGATTCCCCTGCAGCCCCGTAGGCGGGCGTGCAGTACGCCAACCATCAACGGACGTTTTTCCCCTCAAGCCTGTCAGGACGTTGCTCGTCCGTCTTTCCCTCAATAGATGGGAGTAGGCGCGCTTGCGGATGTGTGCGTGTGTGTGGCCACGCGTTTGCTTAGGCATCAGTGTGTGAAAAGGTAGGTGCTTTTCTCTAGCTGCGTGTGCGTGCACGTGGTGCTGGGTGCACATCCCTGGGTGCTCGTGGAAAGGTTTCTGCATGGTTTTCGCTGAGGAATCGTGTGTGTGCACATGGACAAAGAGAAGGCGCAGCAACCAGGTTCCAGCGCCGAAGAAGGCAAAAGGCGAGGTTTCCGGCGCTATCTCCTTCTCTCCGCAGTCCTAGTCGCGCAAAGCAAGCCGCTAAGCCGGCGACCGGCAAGAGAGCTACAACGAAGCATGCCGAACGGAGAAAATAGCAGCAGCGCATCTGTTCACACCTTGTTTCTGCCATGTGCTTGAACGCCAAGACGTTCGCGCTTCTGTGAGATGAAAGACGTCCTTCTGCATATGTGGTTGCTCACACCGGTGCACTTGTTAGTGTATCCATTCAGTCCTGGGCTGCGGGGCATTCAGAAGTGGCTCTGTGGAGACGTCTGCATAGAGGCAGCTGTCAGAACACGCACACTCGATTGTTCACCAAAACATATGCAGACGCGTCCTTAGCCTGTAGATTTGGATGCACAGAGTTCCCTGTGTTCGCAAGAGACAAGGGAATCGCGTCTGTACGCACAGAAGCAATAGCGGACCGTTTCCCTCGGAGTGAACGCGAAAGAGCCGTCTATGTACTCGGAGACACGGGAACGTGCCTCAATGCGGTCACAGAGGCAGCAGCTTTTGCACAGATGCTCTGGTGATTCTGGCACTTTCCAGGCACACTCCTGAAAGTCGCGCACACTGCTGTTCACTCGCTAAACGACCTCTTGGGAAACACGTCTCCGGTCGATGGACCGCTCAGATTGCTTCTCGTGTAACTGTGAACTGTGTCAGCGCAGGGAATCCGTCTCTGTTGAGCAGATGTCAATCCTGCCTCGCTTTTGCTTTGTTGCCTCTACCAAGATGATTTCCCGTTTCTCTCTTCACTGGAGCACGCAGACACAGCCAACGCACATCAAGTGTCAAGAGACACACTCTGCTGAGCTCAACGCTTGTGCAGATGCACATGTGCGACGAAGTCAACACACGTGCTTGTGGAGAGAAAGAAAGGGACTCCCAGGCGTGTGGAGCGACGGGGAGAAAGAGCGGGCGCTGAGGAACACAGTTTCAAACAGACTGTCTCCACACAAACAGGCACCCGTCTGCAGGTATCCTAGATCTTGATTCTTGAACTTGAGGAAACACGCGTCTGAGCAAAACTCCCAAACGCTTCCAGGAAAGACACAGGCTCTCCCACAAGCACACAAGTGTTTGCCCTCAGCTATAGATCAGGGACAAGCTTGTGAAGAGATGCCCTGCTATTCTTTCGCCTTATGGCATCATGTGTTTCGTTTCTCTTGGAGATCGATTGCTAAACGTCTTTCCTCGGGCGACTGTGAAGCATTTGCCAGCGGAGGAGAAGTAGCACGGAGCAGCATTCAGTACTGCCTACGAGTGTCTTTGCTACCCTACTAGCGGAGCTCCAAGAACAGGCACACATCTCCAGGTACCTTCCAAATGTGGATTCCCCTGCAGCCCCGTAGGCGGGCGTGCAGTACGCCAACCATCAACGGACGTTTTTCCCCTCAAGCCTGTCAGGACGTTGCTCGTCCGTCTTTCCCTCAATAGATGGGAGTAGGCGCGCTTGCGGATGTGTGCGTGTGTGTGGCCACGCGTTTGCTTAGGCATCAGTGTGTGAAAAGGTAGGTGCTTTTCTCTAGCTGCGTGTGCGTGCACGTGGTGCTGGGTGCACATCCCTGGGTGCTCGTGGAAAGGTTTCTGCATGGTTTTCGCTGAGGAATCGTGTGTGTGCACATGGACAAAGAGAAGGCGCAGCAACCAGGTTCCAGCGCCGAAGAAGGCAAAAGGCGAGGTTTCCGGCGCTATCTCCTTCTCTCCGCAGATCTAGTCGCCCAAAGCAAGCCGCTAAGCCGGCGACCGGCAAGAGAGCTACAACGAAGCATGCCGAACGGAGAAAATAGCAGCAGCGCATCTGTTCACACCTTGTTTCTGCCATGTGCTTGAACGCCAAGACGTTCGCGCTTCTGTGAGATGAAAGACGTCCTTCTGCATATGTGGTTGCTCACACCGGTGCACTTGTTAGTGTATCCATTCAGTCCTGGGCTGCGGGGCATTCAGAAGTGGCTCTGTGGAGACGTCTGCATAGAGGCAGCTGTCAGAACACGCACACTCGATTGTTCACCAAAACATATGCAGACGCGTCCTTAGCCTGTAGATTTGGATGCACAGAGTTCCCTGTGTTCGCAAGAGACAAGGGAATCGCGTCTGTACGCACAGAAGCAATAGCGGACCGTTTCCCTCGGAGTGAACGCGAAAGAGCCGTCTATGTACTCGGAGACACGGGAACGTGCCTCAATGCGGTCACAGAGGCAGCAGCTTTTGCACAGATGCTCTGGTGATTCTGGCACTTTCCAGGCACACTCCTGAAAGTCGCGCACACTGCTGTTCACTCGCTAAACGACCTCTTGGGAAACACGTCTCCGGTCGATGGACCGCTCAGATTGCTTCTCGTGTAACTGTGAACTGTGTCAGCGCAGGGAATCCGTCTCTGTTGAGCAGATGTCAATCCTGCCTCGCTTTTGCTTTGTTGCCTCTACCAAGATGATTTCCCGTTTCTCTCTTCACTGGAGCACGCAGACACAGCCAACGCACATCAAGTGTCAAGAGACACACTCTGCTGAGCTCAACGCTTGTGCAGATGCACATGTGCGACGAAGTCAACACACGTGCTTGTGGAGAGAAAGAAAGGGACTCCCAGGCGTGTGGAGCGACGGGGAGAAAGAGCGGGCGCTGAGGAACACAGTTTCAAACAGACTGTCTCCACACAAACAGGCACCTGTCTGCAGGTATCCTAGATCTTGATTCTTGAACTTGAGGAAACACGCGTCTGAGCAAAACTCCCAAACGCTTCCAGGAAAGACACAGGCTCTCCCACAAGCACACAAGTGTTTGCCCTCAGCTATAGATCAGGGACAAGCTTGTGAAGAGATGCCCTGCTATTCTTTCGCCTTATGGCATCATGTGTTTCGTTTCTCTTGGAGATCGATTGTTAAACGTCTTTCCTCGGGCGACTGTGAAGCATTTGCCAGCGGAGGAGAAGTAGCACGGAGCAGCATTCAGTACTGCCTACGAGTGTCTTTGCTACCCTACTAGCGGAGCTCCAAGAACAGGCACACATCTCCAGGTACCTTCCAAATGTGGATTCCCCTGCAGCCCCGTAGGCGGGCGTGCAGTACGCCAACCATCAACGGACGTTTTTCCCCTCAAGCCTGTCAGGACGTTGCTCGTCCGTCTTTCCCTCAATAGATGGGAGTAGGCGCGCTTGCGGATGTGTGCGTGTGTGTGGCCACGCGTTTGCTTAGGCATCAGTGTGTGAAAAGGTAGGTGCTTTTCTCTAGCTGCGTGTGCGTGCACGTGGTGCTGGGTGCACATCCCTGGGTGCTCGTGGAAAGGTTTCTGCATGGTTTTCGCTGAGGAATCGTGTGTGTGCACATGGACAAAGAGAAGGCGCAGCAACCAGGTTCCAGCGCCGAAGAAGGCAAAAGGCAAGGTTTCCGGCGCTATCTCCTTCTCTCCGCAGACCTAGTCGCGCAAAGCAAGCCGCTAAGCCGGCGACCGGCAAGAGAGCTACAACGAAGCATGCCGAACGGAGAAAATAGCAGCAGCGCATCTGTTCACACCTTGTTTCTGCCATGTGCTTGAACGCCAAGACGTTCGCGCTTCTGTGAGATGAAAGACGTCCTTCTGCATATGTGGTTGCTCACACCGGTGCACTTGTTAGTGTATCCATTCAGTCCTGGGCTGCGGGGCATTCAGAAGTGGCTCTGTGGAGACGTCTGCATAGAGGCAGCTGTCAGAACACGCACACTCGATTGTTCACCAAAACATATGCAGACGCGTCCTTAGCCTGTAGATTTGGATGCACAGAGTTCCCTGTGTTCGCAAGAGACAAGGGAATCGCGTCTGTACGCACAGAAGCAATAGCGGACCGTTTCCCTCGGAGTGAACGCGAAAGAGCCGTCTATGTACTCGGAGACACGGGAACGTGCCTCAATGCGGTCACAGAGGCAGCAGCTTTTGCACAGATGCTCTGGTGATTCTGGCACTTTCCAGGCACACTCCTGAAAGTCGCGCACACTGCTGTTCACTCGCTAAACGACCTCTTGGGAAACACGTCTCCGGTCGATGGACCGCTCAGATTGCTTCTCGTGTAACTGTGAACTGTGTCAGCGCAGGGAATCCGTCTCTGTTGAGCAGATGTCAATCCTGCCTCGCTTTTGCTTTGTTGCCTCTACCAAGATGATTTCCCGTTTCTCTCTTCACTGGAGCACGCAGACACAGCCAACGCACATCAAGTGTCAAGAGACACACTCTGCTGAGCTCAACGCTTGTGCAGATGCACATGTGCGACGAAGTCAACACACGTGCTTGTGGAGAGAAAGAAAGGGACTCCCAGGCGTGTGGAGCGACGGGGAGAAAGAGCGGGCGCTGAGGAACACAGTTTCAAACAGACTGTCTCCACACAAACAGGCACCCGTCTGCAGGTATCCTAGATCTTGATTCTTGAACTTGAGGAAACACGCGTCTGAGCAAAACTCCCAAACGCTTCCAGGAAAGACACAGGCTCTCCCACAAGCACACAAGTGTTTGCCCTCAGCTATAGATCAGGGACAAGCTTGTGAAGAGATGCCCTGCTATTCTTTCGCCTTATGGCATCATGTGTTTCGTTTCTCTTGGAGATCGATTGCTAAACGTCTTTCCTCGGGCGACTGTGAAGCATTTGCCAGCGGAGGAGAAGTAGCACGGAGCAGCATTCAGTACTGCCTACGAGTGTCTTTGCTACCCTACTAGCGGAGCTCCAAGAACAGGCACACATCTCCAGGTACCTTCCAAATGTGGATTCCCCTGCAGCCCCGTAGGCGGGCGTGCAGTACGCCAACCATCAACGGACGTTTTTCCCCTCAAGCCTGTCAGGACGTTGCTCGTCCGTCTTTCCCTCAATAGATGGGAGTAGGCGCGCTTGCGGATGTGTGCGTGTGTGTGGCCACGCGTTTGCTTAGGCATCAGTGTGTGAAAAGGTAGGTGCTTTTCTCTAGCTGCGTGTGCGTGCACGTGGTGCTGGGTGCACATCCCTGGGTGCTCGTGGAAAGGTTTCTGCATGGTTTTCGCTGAGGAATCGTGTGTGTGCACATGGACAAAGAGAAGGCGCAGCAACCAGGTTCCAGCGCCGAAGAAGGCAAAAGGCGAGGTTTCCGGCGCTATCTCCTTCTCTCCGCAGATCTAGTCGCCCAAAGCAAGCCGCTAAGCCGGCGACCGGCAAGAGAGCTACAACGAAGCATGCCGAACGGAGAAAATAGCAGCAGCGCATCTGTTCACACCTTGTTTCTGCCATGTGCTTGAACGCCAAGACGTTCGCGCTTCTGTGAGATGAAAGACGTCCTTCTGCATATGTGGTTGCTCACACCGGTGCACTTGTTAGTGTATCCATTCAGTCCTGGGCTGCGGGGCATTCAGAAGTGGCTCTGTGGAGACGTCTGCATAGAGGCAGCTGTCAGAACACGCACACTCGATTGTTCACCAAAACATATGCAGACGCGTCCTTAGCCTGTAGATTTGGATGCACAGAGTTCCCTGTGTTCGCAAGAGACAAGGGAATCGCGTCTGTACGCACAGAAGCAATAGCGGACCGTTTCCCTCGGAGTGAACGCGAAAGAGCCGTCTATGTACTCGGAGACACGGGAACGTGCCTCAATGCGGTCACAGAGGCAGCAGCTTTTGCACAGATGCTCTGGTGATTCTGGCACTTTCCAGGCACACTCCTGAAAGTCGCGCACACTGCTGTTCACTCGCTAAACGACCTCTTGGGAAACACGTCTCCGGTCGATGGACCGCTCAGATTGCTTCTCGTGTAACTGTGAACTGTGTCAGCGCAGGGAATCCGTCTCTGTTGAGCAGATGTCAATCCTGCCTCGCTTTTGCTTTGTTGCCTCTACCAAGATGATTTCCCGTTTCTCTCTTCACTGGAGCACGCAGACACAGCCAACGCACATCAAGTGTCAAGAGACACACTCTGCTGAGCTCAACGCTTGTGCAGATGCACATGTGCGACGAAGTCAACACACGTGCTTGTGGAGAGAAAGAAAGGGACTCCCAGGCGTGTGGAGCGACGGGGAGAAAGAGCGGGCGCTGAGGAACACAGTTTCAAACAGACTGTCTCCACACAAACAGGCACCTGTCTGCAGGTATCCTAGATCTTGATTCTTGAACTTGAGGAAACACGCGTCTGAGCAAAACTCCCAAACGCTTCCAGGAAAGACACAGGCTCTCCCACAAGCACACAAGTGTTTGCCCTCAGCTATAGATCAGGGACAAGCTTGTGAAGAGATGCCCTGCTATTCTTTCGCCTTATGGCATCATGTGTTTCGTTTCTCTTGGAGATCGATTGTTAAACGTCTTTCCTCGGGCGACTGTGAAGCATTTGCCAGCGGAGGAGAAGTAGCACGGAGCAGCATTCAGTACTGCCTACGAGTGTCTTTGCTACCCTACTAGCGGAGCTCCAAGAACAGGCACACATCTCCAGGTACCTTCCAAATGTGGATTCCCCTGCAGCCCCGTAGGCGGGCGTGCAGTACGCCAACCATCAACGGACGTTTTTCCCCTCAAGCCTGTCAGGACGTTGCTCGTCCGTCTTTCCCTCAATAGATGGGAGTAGGCGCGCTTGCGGATGTGTGCGTGTGTGTGGCCACGCGTTTGCTTAGGCATCAGTGTGTGAAAAGGTAGGTGCTTTTCTCTAGCTGCGTGTGCGTGCACGTGGTGCTGGGTGCACATCCCTGGGTGCTCGTGGAAAGGTTTCTGCATGGTTTTCGCTGAGGAATCGTGTGTGTGCACATGGACAAAGAGAAGGCGCAGCAACCAGGTTCCAGCGCCGAAGAAGGCAAAAGGCAAGGTTTCCGGCGCTATCTCCTTCTCTCCGCAGACCTAGTCGCGCAAAGCAAGCCGCTAAGCCGGCGACCGGCAAGAGAGCTACAACGAAGCATGCCGAACGGAGAAAATAGCAGCAGCGCATCTGTTCACACCTTGTTTCTGCCATGTGCTTGAACGCCAAGACGTTCGTGCTTCTGTGAGATGAAAGACGTCCTTCTGCATATGTGGTTGCTCACACCGGTGCACTTGTTAGTGTATCCATTCAGTCCTGGGCTGCGGGGCATTCAGAAGTGGCTCTGTGGAGACGTCTGCATAGAGGCAGCTGTCAGAACACGCACACTCGATTGTTCACCAAAACATATGCAGACGCGTCCTTAGCCTGTAGATTTGGATGCACAGAGTTCCCTGTGTTCGCAAGAGACAAGGGAATCGCGTCTGTACGCACAGAAGCAATAGCGGACCGTTTCCCTCGGAGTGAACGCGGAAGACCCGTCTATATACTCGGAGACACGGGAACGTGCCTCAATGCGGTCACAGAGGCAGCAGCTTTTGCACAGATGCTCTGGTGATTCTGGCACTTTCCAGGCACACTCCTGAAAGTCGCGCACACTGCTGTTCACTCGCTAAACGACCTCTTGGGAAACACGTCTCCGGTCGATGGACCGCTCAGATTGCTTCTCGTGTAACTGTGAACTGTGTCAGCGCAGGGAATCCGTCTCTGTTGAGCAGATGTCAATCCTGCCTCGCTTTTGCTTTGTTGCCTCTACCAAGATGATTTCCCGTTTCTCTCTTCACTGGAGCACGCAGACACAGCCAACGCACATCAAGTGTCAAGAGACACACTCTGCTGAGCTCAACGCTTGTGCAGATGCACATGTGCGACGAAGTCAACACACGTGCTTGTGGAGAGAAAGAAAGGGACTCCCAGGCGTGTGGAGCGACGGGGAGAAGAGCGGGCGCTGAGGAACACAGTTTCAAACAGACTGTCTCCACACAAACAGGCACCTGTCTGCAGGTATCCTAGATCTTGATTCTTGAACTTGAGGAAACACGCGTCTGAGCAAAACTCCCAAACGCTTCCAGGAAAGACACAGGCTCTCCCACAAGCACACAAGTGTTTGCCCTCAGCTATAGATCAGGGACAAGCTTGTGAAGAGATGCCCTGCTATTCTTTCGCCTTATGGCATCATGTGTTTCGTTTCTCTTGGAGATCGATTGCTAAACGTCTTTCCTCGGGCGACTGTGAAGCATTTGCCAGCGGAGGAGAAGTAGCACGGAGCAGCATTCAGTACTGCCTACGAGTGTCTTTGCTACCCTACTAGCGGAGCTCCAAGAACAGGCACACATCTTCAGGTACCTTCCAAATGTGGATTCCCCTGCAGCCCCGTAGGCGGGCGTGCAGTACGCCAACCATCAACGGACGTTTTTCCCCTCAAGCCTGTCAGGACGTTGCTCGTCCGTCTTTCCCTCAATAGATGGGAGTAGGCGCGCTTGCGGATGTGTGCGTGTGTGTGGCCACGCGTTTGCTTAGGCATCAGTGTGTGAAAAGGTAGGTGCTTTTCTCTAGCTGCGTGTGCGTGCACGTGGTGCTGGGTGCACATCCCTGGGTGCTCGAGGTAAGGTTTCTGCATGGTTTTCGCTGAGGAATCGTGTGTGTGCACATGGACAAAGAGAAGGCGCAGCAACCAGGTTCCAGCGCCGAAGAAGGCAAAAGGCAAGGTTTCCGGCGCTATCTCCTTCTCTCCGCAGATCTAGTCGCGCAAAGCAAGCCGCTAAGCCGGCGACCGGCAAGAGAGCTACAACGAAGCATGCCGAACGGAGAAAATAGCAGCAGCGCATCTGTTCACACCTTGTTTCTGCCATGTGCTTGAACGCCAAGACGTTCGCGCTTCTGTGAGATGAAAGACGTCCTTCTGCATATGTGGTTGCTCACACCGGTGCACTTGTTAGTGTATCCATTCAGTCCTGGGCTGCGGGGCATTCAGAAGTGGCTCTGTGGAGACGTCTGCATAGAGGCAGCTGTCAGAACACGCACACTCGATTGTTCACCAAAACATATGCAGACGCGTCCTTAGCCTGTAGATTTGGATGCACAGAGTTCCCTGTGTTCGCAAGAGACAAGGGAATCGCGTCTGTACGCACAGAAGGAATAGCGGACCGTTTCCCTCGGAGTGAACGCGAAAGAGCCGTCTATATACTCGCAGACACGGGAACGTGCCTCAATGCGGTCACAGAGGCAGCAGCTTTTGCACAGATGCTCTGGTGATTCTGGCACTTTCCAGGCACACTCCTGAAAGTCGCGCACACTGCTGTTCACTCGCTAAACGACCTCTTGGGAAACACGTCTGCGGTCGATGGACCGCTCAGATTGCTTCTCGTGTAACTGTGAACTGTGTCAGCGCAGGGAATCCGTCTCTGTTGAGCAGATGTCAATCCTGCCTCGCTTTTGCTTTGTTGCCTCTACCAAGATGATTTCCCGTTTCTCTCTTCACTGGAGCACGCAGACACAGCCAACGCACATCAAGTGTCAAGAGACACACTCTGCTGAGCTCAACGCTTGTGCAGATGCACATGTGCGACGAAGTCAACACACGTGCTTGTGGAGAGAAAGAAAGGGACTCCCAGGCGTGTGGAGCGACGGGGAGAAAGAGCGGGCGCTGAGGAACACAGTTTCAAACAGACTGTCTCCACACAAACAGGCACCTGTCTGCAGGTATCCTAGATCTTGATTCTTGAACTTGAGGAAACACGCGTCTGAGCAAAACTCCTAAACGCTTCCAGGAAAGACACAGGCTCTCCCACAAGCACACAAGTGTTTGCCCTCAGCTATAGATCAGGGACAAGCTTGTGAAGAGATGCCCTGCTATTCTTTCGCCTTATGGCATCATGTGTTTCGTTTCTCTTGGAGATCGATTGCTAAACGTCTTTCCTCGGGCGACTGTGAAGCATTTGCCAGCGGAGGAGAAGTAGCACGGAGCAGCATTCAGTACTGCCTACGAGTGTCTTTGCTACCCTACTAGCGGAGCTCCAAGAACAGGCACACATCTTCAGGTACCTTCCAAATGTGGATTCCCCTGCAGCCCCGTAGGCGGGCGTGCAGTACGCCAACCATCAACGGACGTTTTTCCCCTCAAGCCTGTCAGGACGTTGCTCGTCCGTCTTTCCCTCAATAGATGGGAGTAGGCGCGCTTGCGGATGTGTGCGTGTGTGTGGCCACGCGTTTGCTTAGGCATCAGTGTGTGAAAAGGTAGGTGCTTTTCTCTAGCTGCGTGTGCGTGCACGTGGTGCTGGGTGCACATCCCTGGGTGCTCGAGGTAAGGTTTCTGCATGGTTTTCGCTGAGGAATCGTGTGTGTGCACATGGACAAAGAGAAGGCGCAGCAACCAGGTTCCAGCGCCGAAGAAGGCAAAAGGCAAGGTTTCCGGCGCTATCTCCTTCTCTCCGCAGATCTAGTCGCGCAAAGCAAGCCGCTAAGCCGGCGACCGGCAAGAGAGCTACAACGAAGCATGCCGAACGGAGAAAATAGCAGCAGCGCATCTGTTCACACCTTGTTTCTGCCATGTGCTTGAACGCCAAGACGTTCGCGCTTCTGTGAGATGAAAGACGTCCTTCTGCATATGTGGTTGCTCACACCGGTGCACTTGTTAGTGTATCCATTCAGTCCTGGGCTGCGGGGCATTCAGAAGTGGCTCTGTGGAGACGTCTGCATAGAGGCAGCTGTCAGAACACGCACACTCGATTGTTCACCAAAACATATGCAGACGCGTCCTTAGCCTGTAGATTTGGATGCACAGAGTTCCCTGTGTTCGCAAGAGACAAGGGAATCGCGTCTGTACGCACAGAAGGAATAGCGGACCGTTTCCCTCGGAGTGAACGCGAAAGAGCCGTCTATATACTCGCAGACATGGGAACGTGCCTCAATGCGGTCACAGAGGCAGCAGCTTTTGCACAGATGCTCTGGTGATTCTGGCACTTTCCAGGCACACTCCTGAAAGTCGCGCACACTGCTGTTCACTCGCTAAACGACCTCTTGGGAAACACGTCTCCGGTCGATGGACCGCTCAGATTGCTTCTCGTGTAACTGTGAACTGTGTCAGCGCAGGGAATCCGTCTCTGTTGAGCAGATGTCAATCCTGCCTCGCTTTTGCTTTGTTGCCTCTACCAAGATGATTTCCCGTTTCTCTCTTCACTGGAGCACGCAGACACAGCCAACGCACATCAAGTGTCAAGAGACACACTCTGCTGAGCTCAACGCTTGTGCAGATGCACATGTGCGACGAAGTCAACACACGTGCTTGTGGAGAGAAAGAAAGGGACTCCCAGGCGTGTGGAGCGACGGGGAGAAAGAGCGGGCGCTGAGGAACACAGTTTCAAACAGACTGTCTCCACACAAACAGGCACCTGTCTGCAGGTATCCTAGATCTTGATTCTTGAACTTGAGGAAACACGCGTCTGAGCAAAACTCCCAAACGCTTCCAGGAAAGACACAGGCTCTCCCACAAGCACACAAGTGTTTGCCCTCAGCTATAGACCAGGGACAAGCTTGTGAAGAGATGCCCTGCTATTCTTTCGCCTTATGGCATCATGTGTTTCGTTTCTCTTGGAGATCGATTGCTAAACGTCTTTCCTCGGGCGACTGTGAAGCATTTGCCAGCGGAGGAGAAGTAGCACGGAGCAGCATTCAGTACTGCCTACGAGTGTCTTTGCTACCCTACTAGCGGAGCTCCAAGAACAGGCACACATCTTCAGGTACCTTCCAAATGTGGATTCCCCTGCAGCCCCGTAGGCGGGTGTGCAGTACGCCAACCATCAACGGACGTTTTTCCCCTCAAGCCTGTCAGGACGTTGCTCGTCCGTCTTTCCCTCAATAGATGGGAGTAGGCGCGCTTGCGGATGTGTGCGTGTGTGTGGCCACGCGTTTGCTTAGGCATCAGTGTGTGAAAAGGTAGGTGCTTTTCTCTAGCTGCGTGTGCGTGCACGTGGTGCTGGGTGCACATCCCTGGGTGCTCGAGGTAAGGTTTCTGCATGGTTTTCGCTGAGGAATCGTGTGTGTGCACATGGACAAAGAGAAGGCGCAGCAACCAGGTTCCAGCGCCGAAGAAGGCAAAAGGCAAGGTTTCCGGCGCTATCTCCTTCACTCCCCAGACCTAGTCGCGCAAAGCAAGCCGCTAAGCCGGCGACCGGCAAGAGAGCTACAACGAAGCATGCCGAACGGAGAAAATAGCAGCAGCGCATCTGTTCACACCTTGTTTCTGCCATGTGCTTGAACGCCAAGACGTTCGCGCTTCTGTGAGATGAAAGACGTCCTTCTGCATATGTGGTTGCTCACAGCGGTGCACTTGTTAGTGTATCCATTCAGTCCTGGGCTGCGGGGCATTCAGAAGTGGCTCTGTGGAGACGTCTGCATAGAGGCAGCTGTCAGAACACGCACACTCGATTGTTCACCAAAACATATGCAGACGCGTCCTTAGCCTGTAGATTTGGATGCACAGAGTTCCCTGTGTTCGCAAGAGACAAGGGAATCGCGTCTGTACGCACAGAAGGAATAGCGGACCGTTTCCCTCGGAGTGAACGCGAAAGAGCCGTCTATATACTCGCAGACACGGGAACGTGCCTCAATGCGGTCACAGAGGCAGCAGCTTTTGCACAGATGCTCTGGTGATTCTGGCACTTTCCAGGCACACTCCTGAAAGTCGCGCACACTGCTGTTCACTCGCTAAACGACCTCTTGGGAAACACGTCTGCGGTCGATGGACCGCTCAGATTGCTTCTCGTGTAACTGTGAACTGTGTCAGCGCAGGGAATCCGTCTCTGTTGAGCAGATGTCAATCCTGCCTCGCTTTTGCTTTGTTGCCTCTACCAAGATGATTTCCCGTTTCTCTCTTCACTGGAGCACGCAGACACAGCCAACGCACATCAAGTGTCAAGAGACACACTCTGCTGAGCTCAACGCTTGTGCAGATGCACATGTGCGACGAAGTCAACACACGTGCTTGTGGAGAGAAAGAAAGGGACTCCCAGGCGTGTGGAGCGACGGGGAGAAAGAGCGGGCGCTGAGGAACACAGTTTCAAACAGACTGTCTCCACACAAACAGGCACCTGTCTGCAGGTATCCTAGATCTTTATTCTTGAACTTGAGGAAACACGCGTCTGAGCAAAA
Organism: Patagioenas fasciata; assembly: GCF_037038585.1. Taxonomy (NCBI): domain Eukaryota; kingdom Metazoa; phylum Chordata; class Aves; order Columbiformes; family Columbidae; genus Patagioenas; species Patagioenas fasciata. The sequence goes on along the minus strand of NC_092520.1, from coordinate 132,209,589 downwards.
CTCCCAAACGCTTCCAGGAAAGACACAGGCTCTCCCACAAGCACACAAGTGTTTGCCCTCAGCTATAGATCAGGGACAAGCTTGTGAAGAGATGCCCTGCTATTCTTTCGCCTTATGGCATCATGTGTTTCGTTTCTCTTGGAGATCGATTGCTAAACGTCTTTCCTCGGGCGACTGTGAAGCATTTGCCAGCGGAGGAGAAGTAGCACGGAGCAGCATTCAGTACTGCCTACGAGTGTCTTTGCTACCCTACTAGCGGAGCTCCAAGAACAGGCACACATCTTCAGGTACCTTCCAAATGTGGATTCCCCTGCAGCCCCGTAGGCGGGCGTGCAGTACGCCAACCATCAACGGACGTTTTTCCCCTCAAGCCTGTCAGGACGTTGCTCGTCCGTCTTTCCCTCAATAGATGGGAGTAGGCGCGCTTGCGGATGTGTGCGTGTGTGTGGCCACGCGTTTGCTTAGGCATCAGTGTGTGAAAAGGTAGGTGCTTTTCTCTAGCTGCGTGTGCGTGCACGTGGTGCTGGGTGCACATCCCTGGGTGCTCGAGGTAAGGTTTCTGCATGGTTTTCGCTGAGGAATCGTGTGTGTGCACATGGACAAAGAGAAGGCGCAGCAACCAGGTTCCAGCGCCGAAGAAGGCAAAAGGCAAGGTTTCCGGCGCTATCTCCTTCACTCCCCAGACCTAGTCGCGCAAAGCAAGCCGCTAAGCCGGCGACCGGCAAGAGAGCTACAACGAAGCATGCCGAACGGAGAAAATAGCAGCAGCGCATCTGTTCACACCTTGTTTCTGCCATGTGCTTGAACGCCAAGACGTTCGCGCTTCTGTGAGATGAAAGACGTCCTTCTGCATATGTGGTTGCTCACACCGGTGCACTTGTTAGTGTATCCATTCAGTCCTGGGCTGCGGGGCATTCAGAAGTGGCTCTGTGGAGACGTCTGCATAGAGGCAGCTGTCAGAACACGCACACTCGATTGTTCACCAAAACATATGCAGACGCGTCCTTAGCCTGTAGATTTGGATGCACAGAGTTCCCTGTGTTCGCAAGAGACAAGGGAATCGCGTCTGTACGCACAGAAGCAATAGCGGACCGTTTCCCTCGGAGTGAACGCGAAAGAGCCGTCTATATACTCGCAGACACGGGAACGTGCCTCAATGCGGTCACAGAGGCAGCAGCTTTTGCACAGATGCTCTGGTGATTCTGGCACTTTCCAGGCACACTCCTGAAAGTCGCGCACACTGCTGTTCACTCGCTAAACGACCTCTTGGGAAACACGTCTCCGGTCGATGGACCGCTCAGATTGCTTCTCGTGTAACTGTGAACTGTGTCAGCGCAGGGAATCCGTCTCTGTTGAGCAGATGTCAATCCTGCCTCGCTTTTGCTTTGTTGCCTCTACCAAGATGATTTCCCGTTTCTCTCTTCACTGGAGCACGCAGACACAGCCAACGCACATCAAGTGTCAAGAGACACGCTCTGCTGAGCTCAACGCTTGTGCAGATGCACATGTGCGACGAAGTCAACACACGTGCTTGTGGAGAGAAAGAAAGGGACTCCCAGGCGTGTGGAGCGACGGGGAGAAAGAGCGGGCGCTGAGGAACACAGTTTCAAACAGACTGTCTCCACACAAACAGGCACCTGTCTGCAGGTATCCTAGATCTTGATTCTTGAACTTGAGGAAACACGCGTCTGAGCAAAACTCCCAAACGCTTCCAGGAAAGACACAGGCTCTCCCACAAGCACACAAGTGTTTGCCCTCAGCTATAGATCAGGGACAAGCTTGTGAAGAGATGCCCTGCTATTCTTTCGCCTTATGGCATCATGTGTTTCGTTTCTCTTGGAGATCGATTGCTAAACGTCTTTCCTCGGGCGACTGTGAAGCATTTGCCAGCGGAGGAGAAGTAGCACGGAGCAGCATTCAGTACTGCCTACGAGTGTCTTTGCTACCCTACTAGCGGAGCTCCAAGAACAGGCACACATCTTCAGGTACCTTCCAAATGTGGATTCCCCTGCAGCCCCGTAGGCGGGCGTGCAGTACGCCAACCATCAACGGACGTTTTTCCCCTCAAGCCTGTCAGGACGTTGCTCGTCCGTCTTTCCCTCAATAGATGGGAGTAGGCGCGCTTGCGGATGTGTGCGTGTGTGTGGCCACGCGTTTGCTTAGGCATCAGTGTGTGAAAAGGTAGGTGCTTTTCTCTAGCTGCGTGTGCGTGCACGTGGTGCTGGGTGCACATCCCTGGGTGCTCGAGGTAAGGTTTCTGCATGGTTTTCGCTGAGGAATCGTGTGTGTGCACATGGACAAAGAGAAGGCGCAGCAACCAGGTTCCAGCGCCGAAGAAGGCAAAAGGCAAGGTTTCCGGCGTTATCTCCTTCACTCCCCAGTCCTAGTCGCGCAAAGCAAGCCGCTAAGCCGGCGACCGGCAAGAGAGCTACAACGAAGCATGCCGAACGGAGAAAATAGCAGCAGCGCATCTGTTCACACCTTGTTTCTGCCATGTGCTTGAACGCCAAGACGTTCGCGCTTCTGTGAGATGAAAGACGTCCTTCTGCATATGTGGTTGCTCACAGCGGTGCACTTGTTAGTGTATCCATTCAGTCCTGGGCTGCGGGGCATTCAGAAGTGGCTCTGTGGAGACGTCTGCATAGAGGCAGCTGTCAGAACACGCACACTCGATTGTTCACCAAAACATATGCAGACGCGTCCTTAGCCTGTAGATTTGGATGCACAGAGTTCCCTGTGTTCGCAAGAGACAAGGGAATCGCGTCTGTACGCACAGAAGGAATAGCGGACCGTTTCCCTCGGAGTGAACGCGAAAGGGCCGTCTATATACTCGCAGACACGGGAACGTGCCTCAATGCGGTCACAGAGGCAGCAGCTTTTGCACAGATGCTCTGGTGATTCTGGCACTTTCCAGGCACACTCCTGAAAGTCGCGCACACTGCTGTTCACTCGCTAAACGACCTCTTGGGAAACACGTCTCCGGTCGATGGACCGCTCAGATTGCTTCTCGTGTAACTGTGAACTGTGTCAGCGCAGGGAATCCGTCTCTGTTGAGCAGATGTCAATCCTGCCTCGCTTTTGCTTTGTTGCCTCTACCAAGATGATTTCCCGTTTCTCTCTTCACTGGAGCAGGCAGACACAGCCAACGCACATCAAGTGTCAAGAGACACGCTCTGCTGAGCTCAACGCTTGTGCAGATGCACATGTGCGACGAAGTCAACACACGTGCTTGTGGAGAGAAAGAAAGGGACTCCCAGGCGTGTGGAGCGACGGGGAGAAAGAGCGGGCGCTGAGGAACACAGTTTCAAACAGACTGTCTCCACACAAACAGGCACCTGTCTGCAGGTATCCTAGATCTTGATTCTTGAACTTGAGGAAACACGCGTCTGAGCAAAACTCCCAAACGCTTCCAGGAAAGACACAGGCTCTCCCACAAGCACACAAGTGTTTGCCCTCAGCTATAGATCAGGGACAAGCTTGTGAAGAGATGCCCTGCTATTCTTTCGCCTTATGGCATCATGTGTTTCGTTTCTCTTGGAGATCGATTGCTAAACGTCTTTCCTCGGGCGACTGTGAAGCATTTGCCAGCGGAGGAGAAGTAGCACGGAGCAGCATTCAGTACTGCCTACGAGTGTCTTTGCTACCCTACTAGCGGAGCTCCAAGAACAGGCACACATCTTCAGGTACCTTCCAAATGTGGATTCCCCTGCAGCCCCGTAGGCGGGCGTGCAGTACGCCAACCATCAACGGACGTTTTTCCCCTCAAGCCTGTCAGGACGTTGCTCGTCCGTCTTTCCCTCAATAGATGGGAGTAGGCGCGCTTGCGGATGTGTGCGTGTGTGTGGCCACGCGTTTGCTTAGGCATCAGTGTGTGAAAAGGTAGGTGCTTTTCTCTAGCTGCGTGTGCGTGCACGTGGTGCTGGGTGCACATCCCTGGGTGCTCGTGGAAAGGTTTCTGCATGGTTTTCGCTGAGGAATCGTGTGTGTGCACATGGACAAAGAGAAGGCGCAGCAACCAGGTTCCAGCGCCGAAGAAGGCAAAAGGCAAGGTTTCCGGCGTTATCTCCTTCACTCCCCAGTCCTAGTCGCGCAAAGCAAGCCGCTAAGCCGGCGACCGGCAAGAGAGCTACAACGAAGCATGCCGAACGGAGAAAATAGCAGCAGCGCATCTGTTCACACCTTGTTTCTGCCATGTGCTTGAACGCCAAGACGTTCGCGCTTCTGTGAGATGAAAGACGTCCTTCTGCATATGTGGTTGCTCACACCGGTGCACTTGTTAGTGTATCCATTCAGTCCTGGGCTGCGGGGCATTCAGAAGTGGCTCTGTGGAGACGTCTGCATAGAGGCAGCTGTCAGAACACGCACACTCGATTGTTCACCAAAACATATGCAGACGCGTCCTTAGCCTGTAGATTTGGATGCACAGAGTTCCCTGTGTTCGCAAGAGACAAGGGAATCGCGTCTGTACGCACAGAAGCAATAGCGGACCGTTTCCCTCGGAGTGAACGCGAAAGAGCCGTCTATATACTCGCAGACACGGGAACGTGCCTCAATGCGGTCACAGAGGCAGCAGCTTTTGCACAGATGCTCTGGTGATTCTGGCACTTTCCAGGCACACTCCTGAAAGTCGCGCACACTGCTGTTCACTCGCTAAACGACCTCTTGGGAAACACGTCTCCGGTCGATGGACCGCTCAGATTGCTTCTCGTGTAACTGTGAACTGTGTCAGCGCAGGGAATCCGTCTCTGTTGAGCAGATGTCAATCCTGCCTCGCTTTTGCTTTGTTGCCTCTACCAAGATGATTTCCCGTTTCTCTCTTCACTGGAGCACGCAGACACAGCCAACGCACATCAAGTGTCAAGAGACACGCTCTGCTGAGCTCAACGCTTGTGCAGATGCACATGTGCGACGAAGTCAACACACGTGCTTGTGGAGAGAAAGAAAGGGACTCCCAGGCGTGTGGAGCGACGGGGAGAAAGAGCGGGCGCTGAGGAACACAGTTTCAAACAGACTGTCTCCACACAAACAGGCACCTGTCTGCAGGTATCCTAGATCTTGATTCTTGAACTTGAGGAAACACGCGTCTGAGCAAAACTCCCAAACGCTTCCAGGAAAGACACAGGCTCTCCCACAAGCACACAAGTGTTTGCCCTCAGCTATAGATCAGGGACAAGCTTGTGAAGAGATGCCCTGCTATTCTTTCGCCTTATGGCATCATGTGTTTCGTTTCTCTTGGAGATCGATTGCTAAACGTCTTTCCTCGGGCGACTGTGAAGCATTTGCCAGCGGAGGAGAAGTAGCACGGAGCAGCATTCAGTACTGCCTACGAGTGTCTTTGCTACCCTACTAGCGGAGCTCCAAGAACAGGCACACATCTTCAGGTACCTTCCAAATGTGGATTCCCCTGCAGCCCCGTAGGCGGGCGTGCAGTACGCCAACCATCAACGGACGTTTTTCCCCTCAAGCCTGTCAGGACGTTGCTCGTCCGTCTTTCCCTCAATAGATGGGAGTAGGCGCGCTTGCGGATGTGTGCGTGTGTGTGGCCACGCGTTTGCTTAGGCATCAGTGTGTGAAAAGGTAGGTGCTTTTCTCTAGCTGCGTGTGCGTGCACGTGGTGCTGGGTGCACATCCCTGGGTGCTCGTGGAAAGGTTTCTGCATGGTTTTCGCTGAGGAATCGTGTGTGTGCACATGGACAAAGAGAAGGCGCAGCAACCAGGTTCCAGCGCCGAAGAAGGCAAAAGGCAAGGTTTCCGGCGTTATCTCCTTCACTCCCCAGTCCTAGTCGCGCAAAGCAAGCCGCTAAGCCGGCGACCGGCAAGAGAGCTACAACGAAGCATGCCGAACGGAGAAAATAGCAGCAGCGCATCTGTTCACACCTTGTTTCTGCCATGTGCTTGAACGCCAAGACGTTCGCGCTTCTGTGAGATGAAAGACGTCCTTCTGCATATGTGGTTGCTCACACCGGTGCACTTGTTAGTGTATCCATTCAGTCCTGGGCTGCGGGGCATTCAGAAGTGGCTCTGTGGAGACGTCTGCATAGAGGCAGCTGTCAGAACACGCACACTCGATTGTTCACCAAAACATATGCAGACGCGTCCTTAGCCTGTAGATTTGGATGCACAGAGTTCCCTGTGTTCGCAAGAGACAAGGGAATCGCGTCTGTACGCACAGAAGCAATAGCGGACCGTTTCCCTCGGAGTGAACGCGAAAGAGCCGTCTATATACTCGCAGACACGGGAACGTGCCTCAATGCGGTCACAGAGGCAGCAGCTTTTGCACAGATGCTCTGGTGATTCTGGCACTTTCCAGGCACACTCCTGAAAGTCGCGCACACTGCTGTTCACTCGCTAAACGACCTCTTGGGAAACACGTCTCCGGTCGATGGACCGCTCAGATTGCTTCTCGTGTAACTGTGAACTGTGTCAGCGCAGGGAATCCGTCTCTGTTGAGCAGATGTCAATCCTGCCTCGCTTTTGCTTTGTTGCCTCTACCAAGATGATTTCCCGTTTCTCTCTTCACTGGAGCACGCAGACACAGCCAACGCACATCAAGTGTCAAGAGACACGCTCTGCTGAGCTCAACGCTTGTGCAGATGCACATGTGCGACGAAGTCAACACACGTGCTTGTGGAGAGAAAGAAAGGGACTCCCAGGCGTGTGGAGCGACGGGGAGAAAGAGCGGGCGCTGAGGAACACAGTTTCAAACAGACTGTCTCCACACAAACAGGCACCTGTCTGCAGGTATCCTAGATCTTGATTCTTGAACTTGAGGAAACACGCGTCTGAGCAAAACTCCCAAACGCTTCCAGGAAAGACACAGGCTCTCCCACAAGCACACAAGTGTTTGCCCTCAGCTATAGATCAGGGACAAGCTTGTGAAGAGATGCCCTGCTATTCTTTCGCCTTATGGCATCATGTGTTTCGTTTCTCTTGGAGATCGATTGCTAAACGTCTTTCCTCGGGCGACTGTGAAGCATTTGCCAGCGGAGGAGAAGTAGCACGGAGCAGCATTCAGTACTGCCTACGAGTGTCTTTGCTACCCTACTAGCGGAGCTCCAAGAACAGGCACACATCTTCAGGTACCTTCCAAATGTGGATTCCCCTGCAGCCCCGTAGGCGGGCGTGCAGTACGCCAACCATCAACGGACGTTTTTCCCCTCAAGCCTGTCAGGACGTTGCTCGTCCGTCTTTCCCTCAATAGATGGGAGTAGGCGCGCTTGCGGATGTGTGCGTGTGTGTGGCCACGCGTTTGCTTAGGCATCAGTGTGTGAAAAGGTAGGTGCTTTTCTCTAGCTGCGTGTGCGTGCACGTGGTGCTGGGTGCACATCCCTGGGTGCTCGTGGAAAGGTTTCTGCATGGTTTTCGCTGAGGAATCGTGTGTGTGCACATGGACAAAGAGAAGGCGCAGCAACCAGGTTCCAGCGCCGAAGAAGGCAAAAGGCAAGGTTTCCGGCGTTATCTCCTTCACTCCCCAGTCCTAGTCGCGCAAAGCAAGCCGCTAAGCCGGCGACCGGCAAGAGAGCTACAACGAAGCATGCCGAACGGAGAAAATAGCAGCAGCGCATCTGTTCACACCTTGTTTCTGCCATGTGCTTGAACGCCAAGACGTTCGCGCTTCTGTGAGATGAAAGACGTCCTTCTGCATATGTGGTTGCTCACACCGGTGCACTTGTTAGTGTATCCATTCAGTCCTGGGCTGCGGGGCATTCAGAAGTGGCTCTGTGGAGACGTCTGCATAGAGGCAGCTGTCAGAACACGCACACTCGATTGTTCACCAAAACATATGCAGACGCGTCCTTAGCCTGTAGATTTGGATGCACAGAGTTCCCTGTGTTCGCAAGAGACAAGGGAATCGCGTCTGTACGCACAGAAGGAATAGCGGACCGTTTCCCTCGGAGTGAACGCGAAAGAGCCGTCTATATACTCGCAGACACGGGAACGTGCCTCAATGCGGTCACAGAGGCAGCAGCTTTTGCACAGATGCTCTGGTGATTCTGGCACTTTCCAGGCACACTCCTGAAAGTCGCGCACACTGCTGTTCACTCGCTAAACGACCTCTTGGGAAACACGTCTCCGGTCGATGGACCGCTCAGATTGCTTCTCGTGTAACTGTGAACTGTGTCAGCGCAGGGAATCCGTCTCTGTTGAGCAGATGTCAATCCTGCCTCGCTTTTGCTTTGTTGCCTCTACCAAGATGATTTCCCGTTTCTCTCTTCACTGGAGCACGCAGACACAGCCAACGCACATCAAGTGTCAAGAGACACGCTCTGCTGAGCTCAACGCTTGTGCAGATGCACATGTGCGACGAAGTCAACACACGTGCTTGTGGAGAGAAAGAAAGGGACTCCCAGGCGTGTGGAGCGACGGGGAGAAAGAGCGGGCGCTGAGGAACACAGTTTCAAACAGACTGTCTCCACACAAACAGGCACCTGTCTGCAGGTATCCTAGATCTTGATTCTTGAACTTGAGGAAACACGCGTCTGAGCAAAACTCCCAAACGCTTCCAGGAAAGACACAGGCTCTCCCACAAGCACACAAGTGTTTGCCCTCAGCTATAGATCAGGGACAAGCTTGTGAAGAGATGCCCTGCTATTCTTTCGCCTTATGGCATCATGTGTTTCGTTTCTCTTGGAGATCGATTGCTAAACGTCTTTCCTCGGGCGACTGTGAAGCATTTGCCAGCGGAGGAGAAGTAGCACGGAGCAGCATTCAGTACTGCCTACGAGTGTCTTTGCTACCCTACTAGCGGAGCTCCAAGAACAGGCACACATCTTCAGGTACCTTCCAAATGTGGATTCCCCTGCAGCCCCGTAGGCGGGCGTGCAGTACGCCAACCATCAACGGACGTTTTTCCCCTCAAGCCTGTCAGGACGTTGCTCGTCCGTCTTTCCCTCAATAGATGGGAGTAGGCGCGCTTGCGGATGTGTGCGTGTGTGTGGCCACGCGTTTGCTTAGGCATCAGTGTGTGAAAAGGTAGGTGCTTTTCTCTAGCTGCGAGTGCGTGCACGTGGTGCTGGGTGCACATCCCTGGGTGCTCGTGGAAAGGTTTCTGCATGGTTTTCGCTGAGGAATCGTGTGTGTGCACATGGACAAAGAGAAGGCGCAGCAACCAGGTTCCAGCGCCGAAGAAGGCAAAAGGCAAGGTTTCCGGCGTTATCTCCTTCACTCCCCAGTCCTAGTCGCGCAAAGCAAGCCGCTAAGCCGGCGACCGGCAAGAGAGCTACAACGAAGCATGCCGAACGGAGAAAATAGCAGCAGCGCATCTGTTCACACCTTGTTTCTGCCATGTGCTTGAACGCCAAGACGTTCGCGCTTCTGTGAGATGAAAGACGTCCTTCTGCATATGTGGTTGCTCACAGCGGTGCACTTGTTAGTGTATCCATTCAGTCCTGGGCTGCGGGGCATTCAGAAGTGGCTCTGTGGAGACGTCTGCATAGAGGCAGCTGTCAGAACACGCACACTCGATTGTTCACCAAAACATATGCAGACGCGTCCTTAGCCTGTAGATTTGGATGCACAGAGTTCCCTGTGTTCGCAAGAGACAAGGGAATCGCGTCTGTACGCACAGAAGCAATAGCGGACCGTTTCCCTCGGAGTGAACGCGAAAGAGCCGTCTATATACTCGCAGACACGGGAACGTGCCTCAATGCGGTCACAGAGGCAGCAGCTTTTGCACAGATGCTCTGGTGATTCTGGCACTTTCCAGGCACACTCCTGAAAGTCGCGCACACTGCTGTTCACTCGCTAAACGACCTCTTGGGAAACACGTCTCCGGTCGATGGACCGCTCAGATTGCTTCTCGTGTAACTGTGAACTGTGTCAGCGCAGGGAATCCGTCTCTGTTGAGCAGATGTCAATCCTGCCTCGCTTTTGCTTTGTTGCCTCTACCAAGATGATTTCCCGTTTCTCTCTTCACTGGAGCACGCAGACACAGCCAACGCACATCAAGTGTCAAGAGACACACTCTGCTGAGCTCAACGCTTGTGCAGATGCACATGTGCGACGAAGTCAACACACGTGCTTGTGGAGAGAAAGAAAGGGACTCCCAGGCGTGTGGAGCGACGGGGAGAAAGAGCGGGCGCTGAGGAACACAGTTTCAAACAGACTGTCTCCACACAAACAGGCACCTGTCTGCAGGTATCCTAGATCTTGATTCTTGAACTTGAGGAAACACGCGTCTGAGCAAAACTCCCAAACGCTTCCAGGAAAGACACAGGCTCTCCCACAAGCACACAAGTGTTTGCCCTCAGCTATAGATCAGGGACAAGCTTGTGAAGAGATGCCCTGCTATTCTTTCGCCTTATGGCATCATGTGTTTCGTTTCTCTTGGAGATCGATTGCTAAACGTCTTTCCTCGGGCGACTGTGAAGCATTTGCCAGCGGAGGAGAAGTAGCACGGAGCAGCATTCAGTACTGCCTACGAGTGTCTTTGCTACCCTACTAGCGGAGCTCCAAGAACAGGCACACATCTTCAGGTACCTTCCAAATGTGGATTCCCCTGCAGCCCCGTAGGCGGGCGTGCAGTACGCCAACCATCAACGGACGTTTTTCCCCTCAAGCCTGTCAGGACGTTGCTCGTCCGTCTTTCCCTCAATAGATGGGAGTAGGCGCGCTTGCGGATGTGTGCGTGTGTGTGGCCACGCGTTTGCTTAGGCATCAGTGTGTGAAAAGGTAGGTGCTTTTCTCTAGCTGCGTGTGCGTGCACGTGGTGCTGGGTGCACATCCCTGGGTGCTCGAGGTAAGGTTTCTGCATGGTTTTCGCTGAGGAATCGTGTGTGTGCACATGGACAAAGAGAAGGCGCAGCAACCAGGTTCCAGCGCCGAAGAAGGCAAAAGGCAAGGTTTCCGGCGCTATCTCCTTCACTCCCCAGACCTAGTCGCGCAAAGCAAGCCGCTAAGCCGGCGACCGGCAAGAGAGCTACAACGAAGCATGCCGAACGGAGAAAATAGCAGCAGCGCATCTGTTCACACCTTGTTTCTGCCATGTGCTTGAACGCCAAGACGTTCGCGCTTCTGTGAGATGAAAGACGTCCTTCTGCATATGTGGTTGCTCACAGCGGTGCACTTGTTAGTGTATCCATTCAGTCCTGGGCTGCGGGGCATTCAGAAGTGGCTCTGTGGAGACGTCTGCATAGAGGCAGCTGTCAGAACACGCACACTCGATTGTTCACCAAAACATATGCAGACGCGTCCTTAGCCTGTAGATTTGGATGCACAGAGTTCCCTGTGTTCGCAAGAGACAAGGGAATCGCGTCTGTACGCACAGAAGGAATCGCGGACCGTTTCCCTCGGAGTGAACGCGAAAGAGCCGTCTATATACTCGCAGACACGGGAACGTGCCTCAATGCGGTCACAGAGGCAGCAGCTTTTGCACAGATGCTCTGGTGATTCTGGCACTTTCCAGGCACACTCCTGAAAGTCGCGCACACTGCTGTTCACTCGCTAAACGACCTCTTGGGAAACACGTCTCCGGTCGATGGACCGCTCAGATTGCTTCTCGTGTAACTGCGAACTGTGTCAGCGCAGGGAATCCGTCTCTGTTGAGCAGATGTCAATCCTGCCTCGCTTTTGCTTTGTTGCCTCTACCAAGATGATTTCCCGTTTCTCTCTTCACTGGAGCACGCAGACACAGCCAACGCACATCAAGTGTCAAGAGACACACTCTGCTGAGCTCAACGCTTGTGCAGATGCACATGTGCGACGAAGTCAACACACGTGCTTGTGGAGAGAAAGAAAGGGACTCCCAGGCGTGTGGAGCGACGGGGAGAAAGAGCGGGCGCTGAGGAACACAGTTTCAAACAGACTGTCTCCACACAAACAGGCACCTGTCTGCAGGTATCCTAGATCTTGATTCTTGAACTTGAGGAAACACGCGTCTGAGCAAAACTCCCAAACGCTTCCAGGAAAGACACAGGCTCTCCCACAAGCACACAAGTGTTTGCCCTCAGCTATACATCAGGGACAAGCTTGTGAAGAGATGCCCTGCTATTCTTTCGCCTTATGGCATCATGTGTTTCGTTTCTCTTGGAGATCGATTGTTAAACGTCTTTCCTCGGGCGACTGTGAAGCATTTGCCAGCGGAGGAGAAGTAGCACGGAGCAGCATTCAGTACTGCCTACGAGTGTCTTTGCTACCCTACTAGCGGAGCTCCAAGAACAGGCACACATCTTCAGGTACCTTCCAAATGTGGATTCCCCTGCAGCCCCGTAGGCGGGCGTGCAGTACGCCAACCATCAACGGACGTTTTTCCCCTCAAGCCTGTCAGGACGTTGCTCGTCCGTCTTTCCCTCAATAGATGGGAGTAGGCGCGCTTGCGGATGTGTGCGTGTGTGTGGCCACGCGTTTGCTTAGGCATCAGTGTGTGAAAAGGTAGGTGCTTTTCTCTAGCTGTGTGTGCGTGCACGTGGTGCTGGGTGCACATCCCTGGGTGCTCGTGGAAAGGTTTCTGCATGGTTTTCGCTGAGGAATCGTGTGTGTGCACATGGACAAAGAGAAGGCGCAGCAACCAGGTTCCAGCGCCGAAGAAGGCAAAAGGCAAGGTTTCCGGCGCTATCTCCTTCTCTCCGCAGATCTAGTCGCGCAAAGCAAGCCGCTAAGCCGGCGACCGGCAAGAGAGCTACAACGAAGCATGCCGAACGGAGAAAATAGCAGCAGCGCATCTGTTCACACCTTGTTTCTGCCATGTGCTTGAACGCCAAGACGTTCGCGCTTCTGTGAGATGAAAGACGTCCTTCTGCATATGTGGTTGCTCACACCGGTGCACTTGTTAGTGTATCCATTCAGTCCTGGGCTGCGGGGCATTCAGAAGTGGCTCTGTGGAGACGTCTGCATAGAGGCAGCTGTCAGAACACGCACACTCGATTGTTCACCAAAACATATGCAGACGCGTCCTTAGCCTGTAGATTTGGATGCACAGAGTTCCCTGTGTTCGCAAGAGACAAGGGAATCGCGTCTGTACGCACAGAAGGAATAGCGGACCGTTTCCCTCGGAGTGAACGCGAAAGAGCCGTCTATATACTCGCAGACACGGGAACGTGCCTCAATGCGGTCACAGAGGCAGCAGCTTTTGCACAGATGCTCTGGTGATTCTGGCACTTTCCAGGCACACTCCTGAAAGTCGCGCACACTGCTGTTCACTCGCTAAACGACCTCTTGGGAAACACGTCTCCGGTCGATGGACCGCTCAGATTGCTTCTCGTGTAACTGTGAACTGTGTCAGCGCAGGGAATCCGTCTCTGTTGAGCAGATGTCAATCCTGCCTCGCTTTTGCTTTGTTGCCTCTACCAAGATGATTTCCCGTTTCTCTCTTCACTGGAGCACGCAGACACAGCCAACGCACATCAAGTGTCAAGAGACACACTCTGCTGAGCTCAACGCTTGTGCAGATGCACATGTGCGACGAAGTCAACACACGTGCTTGTGGAGAGAAAGAAAGGGACTCCCAGGCGTGTGGAGCGACGGGGAGAAAGAGCGGGCGCTGAGGAACACAGTTTCAAACAGACTGTCTCCACACAAACAGGCACCTGTCTGCAGGTATCCTAGATCTTGATTCTTGAACTTGAGGAAACACGCGTCTGAGCAAAACTCCCAAACGCTTCCAGGAAAGACACAGGCTCTCCCACAAGCACACAAGTGTTTGCCCTCAGCTATAGATCAGGGACAAGCTTGTGAAGAGATGCCCTGCTATTCTTTCGCCTTATGGCATCATGTGTTTCGTTTCTCTTGGAGATCGATTGCTAAACGTCTTTCCTCGGGCGACTGTGAAGCATTTGCCAGCGGAGGAGAAGTAGCACGGAGCAGCATTCAGTACTGCCTACGAGTGTCTTTGCTACCCTACTAGCGGAGCTCCAAGAACAGGCACACATCTTCAGGTACCTTCCAAATGTGGATTCCCCTGCAGCCCCGTAGGCGGGCGTGCAGTACGCCAACCATCAACGGACGTTTTTCCCCTCAAGCCTGTCAGGACGTTGCTCGTCCGTCTTTCCCTCAATAGATGGGAGTAGGCGCGCTTGCGGATGTGTGCGTGTGTGTGGCCACGCGTTTGCTTAGGCATCAGTGTGTGAAAAGGTAGGTGCTTTTCTCTAGCTGCGTGTGCGTGCACGTGGTGCTGGGTGCACATCCCTGGGTGCTCGTGGAAAGGTTTCTGCATGGTTTTCGCTGAGGAATCGTGTGTGTGCACATGGACAAAGAGAAGGCGCAGCAACCAGGTTCCAGCGCCGAAGAAGGCAAAAGGCAAGGTTTCCGGCGCTATCTCCTTCACTCCCCAGACCTAGTCGCGCAAAGCAAGCCGCTAAGCCGGCGACCGGCAAGAGAGCTACAACGAAGCATGCCGAACGGAGAAAATAGCAGCAGCGCATCTGTTCACACCTTGTTTCTGCCATGTGCTTGAACGCCAAGACGTTCGCGCTTCTGTGAGATGAAAGACGTCCTTCTGCATATGTGGTTGCTCACAGCGGTGCACTTGTTAGTGTATCCATTCAGTCCTGGGCTGCGGGGCATTCAGAAGTGGCTCTGTGGAGACGTCTGCATAGAGGCAGCTGTCAGAACACGCACACTCGATTGTTCACCAAAACATATGCAGACGCGTCCTTAGCCTGTAGATTTGGATGCACAGAGTTCCCTGTGTTCGCAAGAGACAAGGGAATCGCGTCTGTACGCACAGAAGGAATAGCGGACCGTTTCCCTCGGAGTGAACGCGAAAGAGCCGTCTATATACTCGCAGACACGGGAACGTGCCTCAATGCGGTCACAGAGGCAGCAGCTTTTGCACAGATGCTCTGGTGATTCTGGCACTTTCCAGGCACACTCCTGAAAGTCGCGCACACTGCTGTTCACTCGCTAAACGACCTCTTGGGAAACACGTCTCCGGTCGATGGACCGCTCAGATTGCTTCTCGTGTAACTGTGAACTGTGTCAGCGCACGGAATCCGTCTCTGTTGAGCAGATGTCAATCCTGCCTCGCTTTTGCTTTGTTGCCTCTACCAAGATGATTTCCCGTTTCTCTCTTCACTGGAGCACGCAGACACAGCCAACGCACATCAAGTGTCAAGAGACACACTCTGCTGAGCTCAACGCTTGTGCAGATGCACATGTGCGACGAAGTCAACACACGTGCTTGTGGAGAGAAAGAAAGGGACTCCCAGGCGTGTGGAGCGACGGGGAGAAAGAGCGGGCGCTGAGGAACACAGTTTCAAACAGACTGTCTCCACACAAACAGGCACCTGTCTGCAGGTATCCTAGATCTTGATTCTTGAACTTGAGGAAACACGCGTCTGAGCAAAACTCCCAAACGCTTCCAGGAAAGACACAGGCTCTCCCACAAGCACACAAGTGTTTGCCCTCAGCTATAGATCAGGGACAAGCTTGTGAAGAGATGCCCTGCTATTCTTTCGCCTTATGGCATCATGTGTTTCGTTTCTCTTGGAGATCGATTGTTAAACGTCTTTCCTCGGGCGACTGTGAAGCATTTGCCAGCGGAGGAGAAGTAGCACGGAGCAGCATTCAGTACTGCCTACGAGTGTCTTTGCTACCCTACTAGCGGAGCTCCAAGAACAGGCACACATCTTCAGGTACCTTCCAAATGTGGATTCCCCTGCAGCCCCGTAGGCGGGCGTGCAGTACGCCAACCATCAACGGACGTTTTTCCCCTCAAGCCTGTCAGGACGTTGCTCGTCCGTCTTTCCCTCAATAGATGGGAGTAGGCGCGCTTGCGGATGTGTGCGTGTGTGTGGCCACGCGTTTGCTTAGGCATCAGTGTGTGAAAAGGTAGGTGCTTTTCTCTAGCTGCGTGTGCGTGCACGTGGTGCTGGGTGCACATCCCTGGGTGCTCGTGGAAAGGTTTCTGCATGGTTTTCGCTGAGGAATCGTGTGTGTGCACATGGACAAAGAGAAGGCGCAGCAACCAGGTTCCAGCGCCGAAGAAGGCAAAAGGCAAGGTTTCCGGCGCTATCTCCTTCACTCCCCAGACCTAGTCGCGCAAAGCAAGCCGCTAAGCCGGCGACCGGCAAGAGAGCTACAACGAAGCATGCCGAACGGAGAAAATAGCAGCAGCGCATCTGTTCACACCTTGTTTCTGCCATGTGCTTGAACGCCAAGACGTTCGCGCTTCTGTGAGATGAAAGACGTCCTTCTGCATATGTGGTTGCTCACAGCGGTGCACTTGTTAGTGTATCCATTCAGTCCTGGGCTGCGGGGCATTCAGAAGTGGCTCTGTGGAGACGTCTGCATAGAGGCAGCTGTCAGAACACGCACACTCGATTGTTCACCAAAACATATGCAGACGCGTCCTTAGCCTGTAGATTTGGATGCACAGAGTTCCCTGTGTTCGCAAGAGACAAGGGAATCGCGTCTGTACGCACAGAAGGAATAGCGGACCGTTTCCCTCGGAGTGAACGCGAAAGAGCCGTCTATATACTCGCAGACACGGGAACGTGCCTCAATGCGGTCACAGAGGCAGCAGCTTTTGCACAGATGCTCTGGTGATTCTGGCACTTTCCAGGCACACTCCTGAAAGTCGCGCACACTGCTGTTCACTCGCTAAACGACCTCTTGGGAAACACGTCTCCGGTCGATGGACCGCTCAGATTGCTTCTCGTGTAACTGTGAACTGTGTCAGCGCAGGGAATCCCTCTCTGTTGAGCAGATGTCAATCCTGCCTCGCTTTTGCTTTGTTGCCTCTACCAAGATGATTTCCCGTTTCTCTCTTCACTGGAGCACGCAGACACAGCCAACGCACATCAAGTGTCAAGAGACACACTCTGCTGAGCTCAACGCTTGTGCAGATGCACATGTGCGACGAAGTCAACACACGTGCTTGTGGAGAGAAAGAAAGGGACTCCCAGGCGTGTGGAGCGACGGGGAGAAAGAGCGGGCGCTGAGGAACACAGTTTCAAACAGACTGTCTCCACACAAACAGGCACCTGTCTGCAGGTATCCTAGATCTTGATTCTTGAACTTGAGGAAACACGCGTCTGAGCAAAACTCCCAAACGCTTCCAGGAAAGACACAGGCTCTCCCACAAGCACACAAGTGTTTGCCCTCAGCTATACATCAGGGACAAGCTTGTGAAGAGATGCCCTGCTATTCTTTCGCCTTATGGCATCATGTGTTTCGTTTCTCTTGGAGATCGATTGTTAAACGTCTTTCCTCGGGCGACTGTGAAGCATTTGCCAGCGGAGGAGAAGTAGCACGGAGCAGCATTCAGTACTGCCTACGAGTGTCTTTGCTACCCTACTAGCGGAGCTCCAAGAACAGGCACACATCTTCAGGTACCTTCCAAATGTGGATTCCCCTGCAGCCCCGTAGGCGGGCGTGCAGTACGCCAACCATCAACGGACGTTTTTCCCCTCAAGCCTGTCAGGACGTTGCTCGTCCGTCTTTCCCTCAATAGATGGGAGTAGGCGCGCTTGCGGATGTGTGCGTGTGTGTGGCCACGCGTTTGCTTAGGCATCAGTGTGTGAAAAGGTAGGTGCTTTTCTCTAGCTGCGTGTGCGTGCACGTGGTGCTGGGTGCACATCCCTGGGTGCTCGAGGTAAGGTTTCTGCATGGTTTTCGCTGAGGAATCGTGTGTGTGCACATGGACAAAGAGAAGGCGCAGCAACCAGGTTCCAGCGCCGAAGAAGGCAAAAGGCAAGGTTTCCGGCGCTATCTCCTTCACTCCCCAGACCTAGTCGCGCAAAGCAAGCCGCTAAGCCGGCGACCGGCAAGAGAGCTACAACGAAGCATGCCGAACGGAGAAAATAGCAGCAGCGCATCTGTTCACACCTTGTTTCTGCCATGTGCTTGAACGCCAAGACGTTCGCGCTTCTGTGAGATGAAAGACGTCCTTCTGCATATGTGGTTGCTCACAGCGGTGCACTTGTTAGTGTATCCATTCAGTCCTGGGCTGCGGGGCATTCAGAAGTGGCTCTGTGGAGACGTCTGCATAGAGGCAGCTGTCAGAACACGCACACTCGATTGTTCACCAAAACATATGCAGACGCGTCCTTAGCCTGTAGATTTGGATGCACAGAGTTCCCTGTGTTTGCAAGAGACAAGGGAATCGCGTCTGTACGCACAGAAGGAATAGCGGACCGTTTCCCTCGGAGTGAACGCGAAAGAGCCGTCTATATACTCGCAGACACGGGAACGTGCCTCAATGCGGTCACAGAGGCAGCAGCTTTTGCACAGATGCTCTGGTGATTCTGGCACTTTCCAGGCACACTCCTGAAAGTCGCGCACACTGCTGTTCACTCGCTAAACGACCTCTTGGGAAACACGTCTCCGGTCGATGGACCGCTCAGATTGCTTCTCGTGTAACTGTGAACTGTGTCAGCGCAGGGAATCCTTCTCTGTTGAGCAGATGTCAATCCTGCCTCGCTTTTGCTTTGTTGCCTCTACCAAGATGATTTCCCGTTTCTCTCTTCACTGGAGCACGCAGACACAGCCAACGCACATCAAGTGTCAAGAGACACACTCTGCTGAGCTCAACGCTTGTGCAGATGCACATGTGCGACGAAGTCAACACACGTGCTTGTGGAGAGAAAGAAAGGGACTCCCAGGCGTGTGGAGCGACGGGGAGAAAGAGCGGGCGCTGAGGAACACAGTTTCAAACAGACTGTCTCCACACAAACAGGCACCTGTCTGCAGGTATCCTAGATCTTGATTCTTGAACTTGAGGAAACACGCGTCTGAGCAAAACTCCCAAACGCTTCCAGGAAAGACACAGGCTCTCCCACAAGCACACAAGTGTTTGCCCTCAGCTATACATCAGGGACAAGCTTGTGAAGAGATGCCCTGCTATTCTTTCGCCTTATGGCATCATGTGTTTCGTTTCTCTTGGAGATCGATTGCTAAACGTCTTTCCTCGGGCGACTGTGAAGCATTTGCCAGCGGAGGAGAAGTAGCACGGAGCAGCATTCAGTACTGCCTACGAGTGTCTTTGCTACCCTACTAGCGGAGCTCCAAGAACAGGCACACATCTTCAGGTACCTTCCAAATGTGGATTCCCCTGCAGCCCCGTAGGCGGGCGTGCAGTACGCCAACCATCAACGGACGTTTTTCCCCTCAAGCCTGTCAGGACGTTGCTCGTCCGTCTTTCCCTCAATAGATGGGAGTAGGCGCGCTTGCGGATGTGTGCGTGTGTGTGGCCACGCGTTTGCTTAGGCATCAATGTGTGAAAAGGTAGGTGCTTATCTCTAGCTGCGTGTGCGTGCACGTGGTGCTGGGTGCACATCCCTGGGTGCTCGTGGAAAGGTTTCTGCATGGTTTTCTCTGAGGAATCGTGTGTGTGCACATGGACAAAGAGAAGGCGCAGCAACCAGGTTCCAGCGCCGAAGAAGGCAAAAGGCAAGGTTTCCGGCGCTATCTCCTTCTCTCCGCAGATCTAGTCGCGCAAAGCAAGCCGCTAAGCCGGCGACCGGCAAGAGAGCTACAACGAAGCATGCCGAACGGAGAAAATAGCAGCAGCGCATCTGTTCACACCTTGTTTCTGCCATGTGCTTGAACGCCAAGACGTTCGCGCTTCTGTGAGATGAAAGACGTCCTTCTGCATATGTGGTTGCTCACACCGGTGCACTTGTTAGTGTATCCATTCAGTCCTGGGCTGCGGGGCATTCAGAAGTGGCTCTGTGGAGACGTCTGCATAGAGGCAGCTGTCAGAACACGCACACTCGATTGTTCACCAAAACATATGCAGACGCGTCCTTAGCCTGTAGATTTGGATGCACAGAGTTCCCTGTGTTCGCAAGAGACAAGGGAATCGCGTCTGTACGCACAGAAGCAATAGCGGACCGTTTCCCTCGGAGTGAACGCGAAAGAGCCGTCTATATACTCGCAGACACGGGAACGTGCCTCAATGCGGTCACAGAGGCAGCAGCTTTTGCACAGATGCTCTGGTGATTCTGGCACTTTCCAGGCACACTCCTGAAAGTCGCGCACACTGCTGTTCACTCGCTAAACGACCTCTTGGGAAACACGTCTCCGGTCGATGGACCGCTCAGATTGCTTCTCGTGTAACTGTGAACTGTGTCAGCGCAGGGAATCCGTCTCTGTTGAGCAGATGTCAATCCTGCCTCGCTTTTGCTTTGTTGCCTCTACCAAGATGATTTCCCGTTTCTCTCTTCACTGGAGCACGCAGACACAGCCAACGCACATCAAGTGTCAAGAGACACACTCTGCTGAGCTCAACGCTTGTGCAGATGCACATGTGCGACGAAGTCAACACACGTGCTTGTGGAGAGAAAGAAAGGGACTCCCAGGCGTGTGGAGCGACGGGGAGAAAGAGCGGGCGCTGAGGAACACAGTTTCAAACAGACTGTCTCCACACAAACAGGCACCTGTCTGCAGGTATCCTAGATCTTGATTCTTGAACTTGAGGAAACACGCGTCTGAGCAAAACTCCCAAACGCTTCCAGGAAAGACACAGGCTCTCCCACAAGCACACAAGTGTTTGCCCTCAGCTATACATCAGGGACAAGCTTGTGAAGAGATGCCCTGCTATTCTTTCGCCTTATGGCATCATGTGTTTCGTTTCTCTTGGAGATCGATTGCTAAACGTCTTTCCTCGGGCGACTGTGAAGCATTTGCCAGCGGAGGAGAAGTAGCACGGAGCAGCATTCAGTACTGCCTACGAGTGTCTTTGCTACCCTACTAGCGGAGCTCCAAGAACAGGCACACATCTTCAGGTACCTTCCAAATGTGGATTCCCCTGCAGCCCCGTAGGCGGGCGTGCAGTACGCCAACCATCAACGGACGTTTTTCCCCTCAAGCCTGTCAGGACGTTGCTCGTCCGTCTTTCCCTCAATAGATGGGAGTAGGCGCGCTTGCGGATGTGTGCGTGTGTGTGGCCACGCGTTTGCTTAGGCATCAATGTGTGAAAAGGTAGGTGCTTATCTCTAGCTGCGTGTGCGTGCACGTGGTGCTGGGTGCACATCCCTGGGTGCTCGTGGAAAGGTTTCTGCATGGTTTTCTCTGAGGAATCGTGTGTGTGCACATGGACAAAGAGAAGGCGCAGCAACCAGGTTCCAGCGCCGAAGAAGGCAAAAGGCAAGGTTTCCGGCGCTATCTCCTTCTCTCCGCAGATCTAGTCGCGCAAAGCAAGCCGCTAAGCCGGCGACCGGCAAGAGAGCTACAACGAAGCATGCCGAACGGAGAAAATAGCAGCAGCGCATCTGTTCACACCTTGTTTCTGCCATGTGCTTGAACGCCAAGACGTTCGCGCTTCTGTGAGATGAAAGACGTCCTTCTGCATATGTGGTTGCTCACACCGGTGCACTTGTTAGTGTATCCATTCAGTCCTGGGCTGCGGGGCATTCAGAAGTGGCTCTGTGGAGACGTCTGCATAGAGGCAGCTGTCAGAACACGCACACTCGATTGTTCACCAAAACATATGCAGACGCGTCCTTAGCCTGTAGATTTGGATGCACAGAGTTCCCTGTGTTCGCAAGAGACAAGGGAATCGCGTCTGTACGCACAGAAGCAATAGCGGACCGTTTCCCTCGGAGTGAACGCGAAAGAGCCGTCTATATACTCGCAGACACGGGAACGTGCCTCAATGCGGTCACAGAGGCAGCAGCTTTTGCACAGATGCTCTGGTGATTCTGGCACTTTCCAGGCACACTCCTGAAAGTCGCGCACACTGCTGTTCACTCGCTAAACGACCTCTTGGGAAACACGTCTCCGGTCGATGGACCGCTCAGATTGCTTCTCGTGTAACTGTGAACTGTGTCAGCGCAGGGAATCCGTCTCTGTTGAGCAGATGTCAATCCTGCCTCGCTTTTGCTTTGTTGCCTCTACCAAGATGATTTCCCGTTTCTCTCTTCACTGGAGCACGCAGACACAGCCAACGCACATCAAGTGTCAAGAGACACACTCTGCTGAGCTCAACGCTTGTGCAGATGCACATGTGCGACGAAGTCAACACACGTGCTTGTGGAGAGAAAGAAAGGGACTCCCAGGCGTGTGGAGCGACGGGGAGAAAGAGCGGGCGCTGAGGAACACAGTTTCAAACAGACTGTCTCCACACAAACAGGCACCTGTCTGCAGGTATCCTAGATCTTGATTCTTGAACTTGAGGAAACACGCGTCTGAGCAAAACTCCCAAACGCTTCCAGGAAAGACACAGGCTCTCCCACAAGCACACAAGTGTTTGCCCTCAGCTATACATCAGGGACAAGCTTGTGAAGAGATGCCCTGCTATTCTTTCGCCTTATGGCATCATGTGTTTCGTTTCTCTTGGAGATCGATTGTTAAACGTCTTTCCTCGGGCGACTGTGAAGCATTTGCCACCGGCGGAGAAGTAGCACGGAGCAGCATTCAGTACTGCCTACGAGTGTCTTTGCTACCCTACTAGCGGAGCTCCAAGAACAGGCACACATCTTCAGGTACCTTCCAAATGTGGATTCCCCTGCAGCCCCGTAGGCGGGCGTGCAGTACGCCAACCATCAACGGACGTTTTTCCCCTCAAGCCTGTCAGGACGTTGCTCGTCCGTCTTTCCCTCAATAGATGGGAGTAGGCGCGCTTGCGGATGTGTGCGTGTGTGTGGCCACGCGTTTGCTTAGGCATCAGTGTGTGAAAAGGTAGGTGCTTTTCTCTAGCTGCGTGTGCGTGCACGTGGTGCTGGGTGCACATCCCTGGGTGCTCGAGGTAAGGTTTCTGCATGGTTTTCGCTGAGGAATCGTGTGTGTGCACATGGACAAAGAGAAGGCGCAGCAACCAGGTTCCAGCGCCGAAGAAGGCAAAAGGCAAGGTTTCCGGCGCTATCTCCTCTCCCCAGACCTAGTCGCGCAAAGCAAGCCGCTAAGCCGGCGACCGGCAAGAGAGCTACAACGAAGCATGCCGAACGGAGAAAATAGCAGCAGCTCATCTGTTCACACCTTGTTTCTGCCATGTGCTTGAACGCCAAGACGTTCGCGCTTCTGTGAGATGAAAGACGTCCTTCTGCATATGTGGTTGCTCACAGCGGTGCACTTGTTAGTGTATCCATTCAGTCCTGGGCTGCGGGGCATTCAGAAGTGGCTCTGTGGAGACGTCTGCATAGAGGCAGCTGTCAGAACACGCACACTCGATTGTTCACCAAAACATATGCAGACGCGTCCTTAGCCTGTAGATTTGGATGCACAGAGTTCCCTGTGTTCGCAAGAGACAAGGGAATCGCGTCTGTACGCACAGAAGCAATAGCGGACCGTTTCCCTCGGAGTGAACGCGAAAGAGCCGTCTATGTACTCGGAGACACGGGAACGTGCCTCAATGCGGTCACAGAGGCAGCAGCTTTTGCACAGGTGCTCTGGTGATTCTGGCACTTTCCAGGCACACTCCTGAAAGTCGCGCACACTGCTGTTCACTCGCTAAACGACCTCTTGGGAAACACGTCTCCGGTCGATGGACCGCTCAGATTGCTTCTCGTGTAACTGTGAACTGTGTCAGCGCAGGGAATCCCTCTCTGTTGAGCAGATGTCAATCCTGCCTCGCTTTTGCTTTGTTGCCTCTACCAAGATGATTTCCCGTTTCTCTCTTCACTGGAGCACGCAGACACAGCCAACGCACATCAAGTGTCAAGAGACACACTCTGCTGAGCTCAACGCTTGTGCAGATGCACATGTGCGACGAAGTCAACACACGTGCTTGTGGAGAGAAAGAAAGGGACTCCCAGGCGTGTGGAGCGACGGGGAGAAAGAGCGGGCGCTGAGGAACACAGTTTCAAACAGACTGTCTCCACACAAACAGGCACCTGTCTGCAGGTATCCTAGATCTTGATTCTTGAACTTGAGGAAACACGCGTCTGAGCAAAACTCCCAAACGCTTCCAGGAAAGACACAGGCTCTCCCACAAGCACACAAGTGTTTGCCCTCAGCTATACATCAGGGACAAGCTTGTGAAGAGATGCCCTGCTATTCTTTCGCCTTATGGCATCATGTGTTTCGTTTCTCTTGGAGATCGATTGCTAAACGTCTTTCCTCGGGCGACTGTGAAGCATTTGCCAGCGGAGGAGAAGTAGCACGGAGCAGCATTCAGTACTGCCTACGAGTGTCTTTGCTACCCTACTAGCGGAGCTCCAAGAACAGGCACACATCTTCAGGTACCTTCCAAATGTGGATTCCCCTGCAGCCCCGTAGGCGGGCGTGCAGTACGCCAACCATCAACGGACGTTTTTCCCCTCAAGCCTGTCAGGACGTTGCTCGTCCGTCTTTCCCTCAATAGATGGGAGTAGGCGCGCTTGCGGATGTGTGCGTGTGTGTGGCCACGCGTTTGCTTAGGCATCAATGTGTGAAAAGGTAGGTGCTTATCTCTAGCTGCGTGTGCGTGCACGTGGTGCTGGGTGCACATCCCTGGGTGCTCGTGGAAAGGTTTCTGCATGGTTTTCTCTGAGGAATCGTGTGTGTGCACATGGACAAAGAGAAGGCGCAGCAACCAGGTTCCAGCGCCGAAGAAGGCAAAAGGCAAGGTTTCCGGCGCTATCTCCTTCTCTCCGCAGATCTAGTCGCGCAAAGCAAGCCGCTAAGCCGGCGACCGGCAAGAGAGCTACAACGAAGCATGCCGAACGGAGAAAATAGCAGCAGCGCATCTGTTCACACCTTGTTTCTGCCATGTGCTTGAACGCCAAGACGTTCGCGCTTCTGTGAGATGAAAGACGTCCTTCTGCATATGTGGTTGCTCACACCGGTGCACTTGTTAGTGTATCCATTCAGTCCTGGGCTGCGGGGCATTCAGAAGTGGCTCTGTGGAGACGTCTGCATAGAGGCAGCTGTCAGAACACGCACACTCGATTGTTCACCAAAACATATGCAGACGCGTCCTTAGCCTGTAGATTTGGATGCACAGAGTTCCCTGTGTTCGCAAGAGACAAGGGAATCGCGTCTGTACGCACAGAAGCAATAGCGGACCGTTTCCCTCGGAGTGAACGCGAAAGAGCCGTCTATATACTCGCAGACACGGGAACGTGCCTCAATGCGGTCACAGAGGCAGCAGCTTTTGCACAGATGCTCTGGTGATTCTGGCACTTTCCAGGCACACTCCTGAAAGTCGCGCACACTGCTGTTCACTCGCTAAACGACCTCTTGGGAAACACGTCTCCGGTCGATGGACCGCTCAGATTGCTTCTCGTGTAACTGTGAACTGTGTCAGCGCAGGGAATCCCTCTCTGTTGAGCAGATGTCAATCCTGCCTCGCTTTTGCTTTGTTGCCTCTACCAAGATGATTTCCCGTTTCTCTCTTCACTGGAGCACGCAGACACAGCCAACGCACATCAAGTGTCAAGAGACACACTCTGCTGAGCTCAACGCTTGTGCAGATGCACATGTGCGACGAAGTCAACACACGTGCTTGTGGAGAGAAAGAAAGGGACTCCCAGGCGTGTGGAGCGACGGGGAGAAAGAGCGGGCGCTGAGGAACACAGTTTCAAACAGACTGTCTCCACACAAACAGGCACCTGTCTGCAGGTATCCTAGATCTTGATTCTTGAACTTGAGGAAACACGCGTCTGAGCAAAACTCCCAAACGCTTCCAGGAAAGACACAGGCTCTCCCACAAGCACACAAGTGTTTGCCCTCAGCTATAGATCAGGGACAAGCTTGTGAAGAGATGCCCTGCTATTCTTTCGCCTTATGGCATCATGTGTTTCGTTTCTCTTGGAGATCGATTGTTAAACGTCTTTCCTCGGGCGACTGTGAAGCATTTGCCACCGGCGGAGAAGTAGCACGG
Organism: Patagioenas fasciata; assembly: GCF_037038585.1. Lineage (NCBI taxonomy): Eukaryota > Metazoa > Chordata > Aves > Columbiformes > Columbidae > Patagioenas > Patagioenas fasciata. Next base: position 132,183,911 of record NC_092520.1, on the reverse strand, counting down.
AGCAGCATTCAGTACTGCCTACGAGTGTCTTTGCTACCCTACTAGCGGAGCTCCAAGAACAGGCACACATCTTCAGGTACCTTCCAAATGTGGATTCCCCTGCAGCCCCGTAGGCGGGCGTGCAGTACGCCAACCATCAACGGACGTTTTTCCCCTCAAGCCTGTCAGGACGTTGCTCGTCCGTCTTTCCCTCAATAGATGGGAGTAGGCGCGCTTGCGGATGTGTGCGTGTGTGTGGCCACGCGTTTGCTTAGGCATCAGTGTGTGAAAAGGTAGGTGCTTTTCTCTAGCTGCGTGTGCGTGCACGTGGTGCTGGGTGCACATCCCTGGGTGCTCGAGGTAAGGTTTCTGCATGGTTTTCGCTGAGGAATCGTGTGTGTGCACATGGACAAAGAGAAGGCGCAGCAACCAGGTTCCAGCGCCGAAGAAGGCAAAAGGCAAGGTTTCCGGCGCTATCTCCTCTCCCCAGACCTAGTCGCGCAAAGCAAGCCGCTAAGCCGGCGACCGGCAAGAGAGCTACAACGAAGCATGCCGAACGGAGAAAATAGCAGCAGCTCATCTGTTCACACCTTGTTTCTGCCATGTGCTTGAACGCCAAGACGTTCGCGCTTCTGTGAGATGAAAGACGTCCTTCTGCATATGTGGTTGCTCACACCGGTGCACTTGTTAGTGTATCCATTCAGTCCTGGGCTGCGGGGCATTCAGAAGTGGCTCTGTGGAGACGTCTGCATAGAGGCAGCTGTCAGAACACGCACACTCGATTGTTCACCAAAACATATGCAGACGCGTCCTTAGCCTGTAGATTTGGATGCACAGAGTTCCCTGTGTTCGCAAGAGACAAGGGAATCGCGTCTGTACGCACAGAAGCAATAGCGGACCGTTTCCCTCGGAGTGAACGCGAAAGAGCCGTCTATGTACTCGGAGACACGGGAACGTGCCTCAATGCGGTCACAGAGGCAGCAGCTTTTGCACAGGTGCTCTGGTGATTCTGGCACTTTCCAGGCACACTCCTGAAAGTCGCGCACACTGCTGTTCACTCGCTAAACGACCTCTTGGGAAACACGTCTCCGGTCGATGGACCGCTCAGATTGCTTCTCGTGTAACTGTGAACTGTGTCAGCGCAGGGAATCCCTCTCTGTTGAGCAGATGTCAATCCTGCCTCGCTTTTGCTTTGTTGCCTCTACCAAGATGATTTCCCGTTTCTCTCTTCACTGGAGCACGCAGACACAGCCAACGCACATCAAGTGTCAAGAGACACACTCTGCTGAGCTCAACGCTTGTGCAGATGCACATGTGCGACGAAGTCAACACACGTGCTTGTGGAGAGAAAGAAAGGGACTCCCAGGCGTGTGGAGCGACGGGGAGAAAGAGCGGGCGCTGAGGAACACAGTTTCAAACAGACTGTCTCCACACAAACAGGCACCTGTCTGCAGGTATCCTAGATCTTGATTCTTGAACTTGAGGAAACACGCGTCTGAGCAAAACTCCCAAACGCTTCCAGGAAAGACACAGGCTCTCCCACAAGCACACAAGTGTTTGCCCTCAGCTATAGATCAGGGACAAGCTTGTGAAGAGATGCCCTGCTATTCTTTCGCCTTATGGCATCATGTGTTTCGTTTCTCTTGGAGATCGATTGTTAAACGTCTTTCCTCGGGCGACTGTGAAGCATTTGCCACCGGCGGAAAAGTAGGACGGAGCAGCATTCAGTACTGCCTACGAGTGTCTTTGCTACCCTACTAGCGGAGCTCCAAGAACAGGCACACATCTTCAGGTACCTTCCAAATGTGGATTCCCCTGCAGCCCCGTAGGCGGGCGTGCAGTACGCCAACCATCAACGGACGTTTTTCCCCTCAAGCCTGTCAGGACGTTGCTCGTCCGTCTTTCCCTCAATAGATGGGAGTAGGCGCGCTTGCGGATGTGTGCGTGTGTGTGGCCACGCGTTTGCTTAGGCATCAGTGTGTGAAAAGGTAGGTGCTTTTCTCTAGCTGCGTGTGCGTGCACGTGGTGCTGGGTGCACATCCCTGGGTGCTCGAGGTAAGGTTTCTGCATGGTTTTCGCTGAGGAATCGTGTGTGTGCACATGGACAAAGAGAAGGCGCAGCAACCAGGTTCCAGCGCCGAAGAAGGCAAAAGGCAAGGTTTCCGGCGCTATCTCCTTCTCTCCGCAGATCTAGTCGCGCAAAGCAAGCCGCTAAGCCGGCGACCGGCAAGAGAGCTACAACGAAGCATGCCGAACGGAGAAAATAGCAGCAGCGCATCTGTTCACACCTTGTTTCTGCCATGTGCTTGAACGCCAAGACGTTCGCGCTTCTGTGAGATGAAAGACGTCCTTCTGCATATGTGGTTGCTCACACCGGTGCACTTGTTAGTGTATCCATTCAGTCCTGGGCTGCGGGGCATTCAGAAGTGGCTCTGTGGAGACGTCTGCATAGAGGCAGCTGTCAGAACACGCACACTCGATTGTTCACCAAAACATATGCAGACGCGTCCTTAGCCTGTAGATTTGGATGCACAGAGTTCCCTGTGTTCGCAAGAGACAAGGGAATCGCGTCTGTACGCACAGAAGCAATAGCGGACCGTTTCCCTCGGAGTGAACGCGAAAGAGCCGTCTATGTACTCGGAGACACGGGAACGTGCCTCAATGCGGTCACAGAGGCAGCAGCTTTTGCACAGATGCTCTGGTGATTCTGGCACTTTCCAGGCACACTCCTGAAAGTCGCGCACACTGCTGTTCACTCGCTAAACGACCTCTTGGGAAACACGTCTCCGGTCGATGGACCGCTCAGATTGCTTCTCGTGTAACTGTGAACTGTGTCAGCGCAGGGAATCCGTCTCTGTTGAGCAGATGTCAATCCTGCCTCGCTTTTGCTTTGTTGCCTCTACCAAGATGATTTCCCGTTTCTCTCTTCACTGGAGCACGCAGACACAGCCAACGCACATCAAGTGTCAAGAGACACACTCTGCTGAGCTCAACGCTTGTGCAGATGCACATGTGCGACGAAGTCAACACACGTGCTTGTGGAGAGAAAGAAAGGGACTCCCAGGCGTGTGGAGCGACGGGGAGAAAGAGCGGGCGCTGAGGAACACAGTTTCAAACAGACTGTCTCCACACAAACAGGCACCTGTCTGCAGGTATCCTAGATCTTGATTCTTGAACTTGAGGAAACACGCGTCTGAGCAAAACTCCCAAACGCTTCCAGGAAAGACACAGGCTCTCCCACAAGCACACAAGTGTTTGCCCTCAGCTATAGATCAGGGACAAGCTTGTGAAGAGATGCCCTGCTATTCTTTCGCCTTATGGCATCATGTGTTTCGTTTCTCTTGGAGATCGATTGCTAAACGTCTTTCCTCGGGCGACTGTGAAGCATTTGCCAGCGGAGGAGAAGTAGCACGGAGCAGCATTCAGTACTGCCTACGAGTGTCTTTGCTACCCTACTAGCGGAGCTCCAAGAACAGGCACACATCTTCAGGTACCTTCCAAATGTGGATTCCCCTGCAGCCCCGTAGGCGGGCGTGCAGTACGCCAACCATCAACGGACGTTTTTCCCCTCAAGCCTGTCAGGACGTTGCTCGTCCGTCTTTCCCTCAATAGATGGGAGTAGGCGCGCTTGCGGATGTGTGCGTGTGTGTGGCCACGCGTTTGCTTAGGCATCAGTGTGTGAAAAGGTAGGTGCTTTTCTCTAGCTGCGTGTGCGTGCACGTGGTGCTGGGTGCACATCCCTGGGTGCTCGAGGTAAGGTTTCTGCATGGTTTTCGCTGAGGAATCGTGTGTGTGCACATGGACAAAGAGAAGGCGCAGCAACCAGGTTCCAGCGCCGAAGAAGGCAAAAGGCAAGGTTTCCGGCGCTATCTCCTTCTCTCCGCAGACCTAGTCGCGCAAAGGAAGCCGCTAAGCCGGCGACCGGCAAGAGAGCTACAACGAAGCATGCCGAACGGAGAAAATAGCAGCAGCTCATCTGTTCACACCTTGTTTCTGCCATGTGCTTGAACGCCAAGACGTTCGCGCTTCTGTGAGATGAAAGACGTCCTTCTGCATATGTGGTTGCTCACACCGGTGCACTTGTTAGTGTATCCATTCAGTCCTGGGCTGCGGGGCATTCAGAAGTGGCTCTGTGGAGACGTCTGCATAGAGGCAGCTGTCAGAACACGCACACTCGATTGTTCACCAAAACATATGCAGACGCGTCCTTAGCCTGTAGATTTGGATGCACAGAGTTCCCTGTGTTCGCAAGAGACAAGGGAATCGCGTCTGTACGCACAGAAGCAATAGCGGACCGTTTCCCTCGGAGTGAACGCGAAAGAGCCGTCTATATACTCGCAGACACGGGAACGTGCCTCAATGCGGTCACAGAGGCAGCAGCTTTTGCACAGATGCTCTGGTGATTCTGGCACTTTCCAGGCACACTCCTGAAAGTCGCGCACACTGCTGTTCACTCGCTAAACGACCTCTTGGGAAACACGTCTCCGGTCGATGGACCGCTCAGATTGCTTCTCGTGTAACTGTGAACTGTGTCAGCGCAGGGAATCCGTCTCTGTTGAGCAGATGTCAATCCTGCCTCGCTTTTGCTTTGTTGCCTCTACCAAGATGATTTCCCATTTCTCTCTTCACTGGAGCACGCAGACACAGCCAACGCACATCAAGTGTCAAGAGACACACTCTGCTGAGCTCAACGCTTGTGCAGATGCACATGTGCGACGAAGTCAACACACGTGCTTGTGGAGAGAAAGAAAGGGACTCCCAGGCGTGTGGAGCGACGGGGAGAAAGAGCGGGCGCTGAGGAACACAGTTTCAAACAGACTGTCTCCACACAAACAGGCACCTGTCTGCAGGTATCCTAGATCTTGATTCTTGAACTTGAGGAAACACGCGTCTGAGCAAAACTCCCAAACGCTTCCAGGAAAGACACAGGCTCTCCCACAAGCACACAAGTGTTTGCCCTCAGCTATAGATCAGGGACAAGCTTGTGAAGAGATGCCCTGCTATTCTTTCGCCTTATGGCATCATGTGTTTCGTTTCTCTTGGAGATGGATTGTTAAACGTCTTTCCTCGGGCGACTGTGAAGCATTTGCCAGCGGAGGAGAAGTAGCACGGAGCAGCATTCAGTACTGCCTACGAGTGTCTTTGCTACCCTACTAGCGGAGCTCCAAGAACAGGCACACATCTTCAGGTACCTTCCAAATGTGGATTCCCCTGCAGCCCCGTAGGCGGGCGTGCAGTACGCCAACCATCAACGGACGTTTTTCCCCTCAAGCCTGTCAGGACGTTGCTCGTCCGTCTTTCCCTCAATAGATGGGAGTAGGCGCGCTTGCGGATGTGTGCGTGTGTGTGGCCACGCGTTTGCTTAGGCATCAGTGTGTGAAAAGGTAGGTGCTTTTCTCTAGCTGCGTGTGCGTGCACGTGGTGCTGGGTGCACATCCCTGGGTGCTCGAGGTAAGGTTTCTGCATGGTTTTCGCTGAGGAATCGTGTGTGTGCACATGGACAAAGAGAAGGCGCAGCAACCAGGTTCCAGCGCCGAAGAAGGCAAAAGGCAAGGTTTCCGGCGCTATCTCCTTCTCTCCGCAGACCTAGTCGCGCAAAGGAAGCCGCTAAGCCGGCGACCGGCAAGAGAGCTACAACGAAGCATGCCGAACGGAGAAAATAGCAGCAGCTCATCTGTTCACACCTTGTTTCTGCCATGTGCTTGAACGCCAAGACGTTCGCGCTTCTGTGAGATGAAAGACGTCCTTCTGCATATGTGGTTGCTCACACCGGTGCACTTGTTAGTGTATCCATTCAGTCCTGGGCTGCGGGGCATTCAGAAGTGGCTCTGTGGAGACGTCTGCATAGAGGCAGCTGTCAGAACACGCACACTCGATTGTTCACCAAAACATATGCAGACGCGTCCTTAGCCTGTAGATTTGGATGCACAGAGTTCCCTGTGTTCGCAAGAGACAAGGGAATCGCGTCTGTACGCACAGAAGCAATAGCGGACCGTTTCCCTCGGAGTGAACGCGAAAGAGCCGTCTATATACTCCCAGACACGGGAACGTGCCTCAATGCGGTCACAGAGGCAGCAGCTTTTGCACAGATGCTCTGGTGATTCTGGCACTTTCCAGGCACACTCCTGAAAGTCGCGCACACTGCTGTTCACTCGCTAAACGACCTCTTGGGAAACACGTCTCCGGTCGATGGACCGCTCAGATTGCTTCTCGTGTAACTGTGAACTGTGTCAGCGCAGGGAATCCGTCTCTGTTGAGCAGATGTCAATCCTGCCTCGCTTTTGCTTTGTTGCCTCTACCAAGATGATTTCCCATTTCTCTCTTCACTGGAGCACGCAGACACAGCCAACGCACATCAAGTGTCAAGAGACACACTCTGCTGAGCTCAACGCTTGTGCAGATGCACATGTGCGACGAAGTCAACACACGTGCTTGTGGAGAGAAAGAAAGGGACTCCCAGGCGTGTGGAGCGACGGGGAGAAAGAGCGGGCGCTGAGGAACACAGTTTCAAACAGACTGTCTCCACACAAACAGGCACCTGTCTGCAGGTATCCTAGATCTTGATTCTTGAACTTGAGGAAACACGCGTCTGAGCAAAACTCCCAAACGCTTCCAGGAAAGACACAGGCTCTCCCACAAGCACACAAGTGTTTGCCCTCAGCTATAGATCAGGGACAAGCTTGTGAAGAGATGCCCTGCTATTCTTTCGCCTTATGGCATCATGTGTTTCGTTTCTCTTGGAGATGGATTGTTAAACGTCTTTCCTCGGGCGACTGTGAAGCATTTGCCAGCGGAGGAGAAGTAGCACGGAGCAGCATTCAGTACTGCCTACGAGTGTCTTTGCTACCCTACTAGCGGAGCTCCAAGAACAGGCACACATCTTCAGGTACCTTCCAAATGTGGATTCCCCTGCAGCCCCGTAGGCGGGCGTGCAGTACGCCAACCATCAACGGACGTTTTTCCCCTCAAGCCTGTCAGGACGTTGCTCGTCCGTCTTTCCCTCAATAGATGGGAGTAGGCGCGCTTGCGGATGTGTGCGTGTGTGTGGCCACGCGTTTGCTTAGGCATCAGTGTGTGAAAAGGTAGGTGCTTTTCTCTAGCTGCGTGTGCGTGCACGTGGTGCTGGGTGCACATCCCTGGGTGCTCGAGGTAAGGTTTCTGCATGGTTTTCGCTGAGGAATCGTGTGTGTGCACATGGACAAAGAGAAGGCGCAGCAACCAGGTTCCAGCGCCGAAGAAGGCAAAAGGCAAGGTTTCCGGCGCTATCTCCTTCTCTCCGCAGACCTAGTCGCGCAAAGGAAGCCGCTAAGCCGGCGACCGGCAAGAGAGCTACAACGAAGCATGCCGAACGGAGAAAATAGCAGCAGCTCATCTGTTCACACCTTGTTTCTGCCATGTGCTTGAACGCCAAGACGTTCGCGCTTCTGTGAGATGAAAGACGTCCTTCTGCATATGTGGTTGCTCACACCGGTGCACTTGTTAGTGTATCCATTCAGTCCTGGGCTGCGGGGCATTCAGAAGTGGCTCTGTGGAGACGTCTGCATAGAGGCAGCTGTCAGAACACGCACACTCGATTGTTCACCAAAACATATGCAGACGCGTCCTTAGCCTGTAGATTTGGATGCACAGAGTTCCCTGTGTTCGCAAGAGACAAGGGAATCGCGTCTGTACGCACAGAAGCAATAGCGGACCGTTTCCCTCGGAGTGAACGCGAAAGAGCCGTCTATATACTCGGAGACACGGGAACGTGCCTCAATGCGGTCACAGAGGCAGCAGCTTTTGCACAGGTGCTCTGGTGATTCTGGCACTTTCCAGGCACACTCCTGAAAGTCGCGCACACTGCTGTTCACTCGCTAAACGACCTCTTGGGAAACACGTCTCCGGTCGATGGACCGCTCAGATTGCTTCTCGTGTAACTGTGAACTGTGTCAGCGCAGGGAATCCCTCTCTGTTGAGCAGATGTCAATCCTGCCTCGCTTTTGCTTTGTTGCCTCTACCAAGATGATTTCCCGTTTCTCTCTTCACTGGAGCACGCAGACACAGCCAACGCACATCAAGTGTCAAGAGACACACTCTGCTGAGCTCAACGCTTGTGCAGATGCACATGTGCGACGAAGTCAACACACGTGCTTGTGGAGAGAAAGAAAGGGACTCCCAGGCGTGTGGAGCGACGGGGAGAAAGAGCGGGCGCTGAGGAACACAGTTTCAAACAGACTGTCTCCACACAAACAGGCACCTGTCTGCAGGTATCCTAGATCTTGATTCTTGAACTTGAGGAAACACGCGTCTGAGCAAAACTCCCAAACGCTTCCAGGAAAGACACAGGCTCTCCCACAAGCACACAAGTGTTTGCCCTCAGCTATAGATCAGGGACAAGCTTGTGAAGAGATGCCCTGCTATTCTTTCGCCTTATGGCATCATGTGTTTCGTTTCTCTTGGAGATCGATTGTTAAACGTCTTTCCTCGGGCGACTGTGAAGCATTTGCCAGCGGAGGAGAAGTAGCACGGAGCAGCATTCAGTACTGCCTACGAGTGTCTTTGCTACCCTACTAGCGGAGCTCCAAGAACAGGCACACATCTTCAGGTACCTTCCAAATGTGGATTCCCCTGCAGCCCCGTAGGCGGGCGTGCAGTACGCCAACCATCAACGGACGTTTTTCCCCTCAAGCCTGTCAGGACGTTGCTCGTCCGTCTTTCCCTCAATAGATGGGAGTAGGCGCGCTTGCGGATGTGTGCGTGTGTGTGGCCACGCGTTTGCTTAGGCATCAGTGTGTGAAAAGGTAGGTGCTTTTCTCTAGCTGCGTGTGCGTGCACGTGGTGCTGGGTGCACATCCCTGGGTGCTCGAGGTAAGGTTTCTGCATGGTTTTCGCTGAGGAATCGTGTGTGTGCACATGGACAAAGAGAAGGCGCAGCAACCAGGTTCCAGCGCCGAAGAAGGCAAAAGGCAAGGTTTCCGGCGCTATCTCCTTCTCTCCCCAGACCGAGTCGCGCAAAGCAAGCCGCTAAGCCGGCGACCGGCAAGAGAGCTACAACGAAGCATGCCGAACGGAGAAAATAGCAGCAGCTCATCTGTTCACACCTTGTTTCTGCCATGTGCTTGAACGCCAAGACGTTCGCGCTTCTGTGAGATGAAAGACGTCCTTCTGCATATGTGGTTGCTCACACCGGTGCACTTGTTAGTGTATCCATTCAGTCCTGGGCTGCGGGGCATTCAGAAGTGGCTCTGTGGAGACGTCTGCATAGAGGCAGCTGTCAGAACACGCACACTCGATTGTTCACCAAAACATATGCAGACGCGTCCTTAGCCTGTAGATTTGGATGCACAGAGTTCCCTGTGTTCGCAAGAGACAAGGGAATCGCGTCTGTACGCACAGAAGCAATAGCGGACCGTTTCCCTCGGAGTGAACGCGAAAGAGCCGTCTATATACTCGCAGACACGGGAACGTGCCTCAATGCGGTCACAGAGGCAGCAGCTTTTGCACAGGTGCTCTGGTGATTCTGGCACTTTCCAGGCACACTCCTGAAAGTCGCGCACACTGCTGTTCACTCGCTAAACGACCTCTTGGGAAACACGTCTCCGGTCGACGGACCGCTCAGATTGCTTCTCGTGTAACTGTGAACTGTGTCAGCGCAGGGAATCCGTCTCTGTTGAGCAGATGTCAATCCTGCCTCGCTTTTGCTTTGTTGCCTCTACCAAGATGATTTCCCGTTTCTCTCTTCACTGGAGCACGCAGACACAGCCAACGCACATCAAGTGTCAAGAGACACACTCTGCTGAGCTCAACGCTTGTGCAGATGCACATGTGCGACGAAGTCAACACACGTGCTTGTGGAGAGAAAGAAAGGGACTCCCAGGCGTGTGGAGCGACGGGGAGAAAGAGCGGGCGCTGAGGAACACAGTTTCAAACAGACTGTCTCCACACAAACAGGCACCTGTCTGCAGGTATCCTAGATCTTGATTCTTGAACTTGAGGAAACACGCGTCTGAGCAAAACTCCCAAACGCTTCCAGGAAAGACACAGGCTCTCCCACAAGCACACAAGTGTTTGCCCTCAGCTATAGATCAGGGACAAGCTTGTGAAGAGATGCCCTGCTATTCTTTCGCCTTATGGCATCATGTGTTTCGTTTCTCTTGGAGATGGATTGTTAAACGTCTTTCCTCGGGCGACTGTGAAGCATTTGCCAGCGGAGGAGAAGTAGCACGGAGCAGCATTCAGTACTGCCTACGAGTGTCTTTGCTACCCTACTAGCGGAGCTCCAAGAACAGGCACACATCTTCAGGTACCTTCCAAATGTGGATTCCCCTGCAGCCCCGTAGGCGGGCGTGCAGTACGCCAACCATCAACGGACGTTTTTCCCCTCAAGCCTGTCAGGACGTTGCTCGTCCGTCTTTCCCTCAATAGATGGGAGTAGGCGCGCTTGCGGATGTGTGCGTGTGTGTGGCCACGCGTTTGCTTAGGCATCAGTGTGTGAAAAGGTAGGTGCTTTTCTCTAGCTGCGTGTGCGTGCACGTGGTGCTGGGTGCACATCCCTGGGTGCTCGAGGTAAGGTTTCTGCATGGTTTTCGCTGAGGAATCGTGTGTGTGCACATGGACAAAGAGAAGGCGCAGCAACCAGGTTCCAGCGCCGAAGAAGGCAAAAGGCAAGGTTTCCGGCGCTATCTCCTTCTCTCCGCAGACCTAGTCGCGCAAAGGAAGCCGCTAAGCCGGCGACCGGCAAGAGAGCTACAACGAAGCATGCCGAACGGAGAAAATAGCAGCAGCTCATCTGTTCACACCTTGTTTCTGCCATGTGCTTGAACGCCAAGACGTTCGCGCTTCTGTGAGATGAAAGACGTCCTTCTGCATATGTGGTTGCTCACACCGGTGCACTTGTTAGTGTATCCATTCAGTCCTGGGCTGCGGGGCATTCAGAAGTGGCTCTGTGGAGACGTCTGCATAGAGGCAGCTGTCAGAACACGCACACTCGATTGTTCACCAAAACATATGCAGACGCGTCCTTAGCCTGTAGATTTGGATGCACAGAGTTCCCTGTGTTCGCAAGAGACAAGGGAATCGCGTCTGTACGCACAGAAGCAATAGCGGACCGTTTCCCTCGGAGTGAACGCGAAAGAGCCGTCTATATACTCGCAGACACGGGAACGTGCCTCAATGCGGTCACAGAGGCAGCAGCTTTTGCACAGGTGCTCTGGTGATTCTGGCACTTTCCAGGCACACTCCTGAAAGTCGCGCACACTGCTGTTCACTCGCTAAACGACCTCTTGGGAAACACGTCTCCGGTCGATGGACCGCTCAGATTGCTTCTCGTGTAACTGTGAACTGTGTCAGCGCAGGGAATCCCTCTCTGTTGAGCAGATGTCAATCCTGCCTCGCTTTTGCTTTGTTGCCTCTACCAAGATGATTTCCCGTTTCTCTCTTCACTGGAGCACGCAGACACAGCCAACGCACATCAAGTGTCAAGAGACACACTCTGCTGAGCTCAACGCTTGTGCAGATGCACATGTGCGACGAAGTCAACACACGTGCTTGTGGAGAGAAAGAAAGGGACTCCCAGGCGTGTGGAGCGACGGGGAGAAAGAGCGGGCGCTGAGGAACACAGTTTCAAACAGACTGTCTCCACACAAACAGGCACCTGTCTGCAGGTATCCTAGATCTTGATTCTTGAACTTGAGGAAACACGCGTCTGAGCAAAACTCCCAAACGCTTCCAGGAAAGACACAGGCTCTCCCACAAGCACACAAGTGTTTGCCCTCAGCTATAGATCAGGGACAAGCTTGTGAAGAGATGCCCTGCTATTCTTTCGCCTTATGGCATCATGTGTTTCGTTTCTCTTGGAGATCGATTGTTAAACGTCTTTCCTCGGGCGACTGTGAAGCATTTGCCACCGGCGGAAAAGTAGCACGGAGCAGCATTCAGTACTGCCTACGAGTGTCTTTGCTACCCTACTAGCGGAGCTCCAAGAACAGGCACACATCTTCAGGTACCTTCCAAATGTGGATTCCCCTGCAGCCCCGTAGGCGGGCGTGCAGTACGCCAACCATCAACGGACGTTTTTCCCCTCAAGCCTGTCAGGACGTTGCTCGTCCGTCTTTCCCTCAATAGATGGGAGTAGGCGCGCTTGCGGATGTGTGCGTGTGTGTGGCCACGCGTTTGCTTAGGCATCAGTGTGTGAAAAGGTAGGTGCTTTTCTCTAGCTGCGTGTGCGTGCACGTGGTGCTGGGTGCACATCCCTGGGTGCTCGAGGTAAGGTTTCTGCATGGTTTTCGCTGAGGAATCGTGTGTGTGCACATGGACAAAGAGAAGGCGCAGCAACCAGGTTCCAGCGCCGAAGAAGGCAAAAGGCAAGGTTTCCGGCGCTATCTCCTTCTCTCCCCAGACCGAGTCGCGCAAAGCAAGCCGCTAAGCCGGCGACCGGCAAGAGAGCTACAACGAAGCATGCCGAACGGAGAAAATAGCAGCAGCTCATCTGTTCACACCTTGTTTCTGCCATGTGCTTGAACGCCAAGACGTTCGCGCTTCTGTGAGATGAAAGACGTCCTTCTGCATATGTGGTTGCTCACACCGGTGCACTTGTTAGTGTATCCATTCAGTCCTGAGCTGCGGGGCATTCAGAAGTGGCTCTGTGGAGACGTCTGCATAGAGGCAGCTGTCAGAACACGCACACTCGATTGTTCACCAAAACATATGCAGACGCGTCCTTAGCCTGTAGATTTGGATGCACAGAGTTCCCTGTGTTCGCAAGAGACAAGGGAATCGCGTCTGTACGCACAGAAGCAATAGCGGACCGTTTCCCTCGGAGTGAACGCGAAAGAGCCGTCTATATACTCCCAGACACGGGAACGTGCCTCAATGCGGTCACAGAGGCAGCAGCTTTTGCACAGATGCTCTGGTGATTCTGGCACTTTCCAGGCACACTCCTGAAAGTCGCGCACACTGCTGTTCACTCGCTAAACGACCTCTTGGGAAACACGTCTCCGGTCGATGGACCGCTCAGATTGCTTCTCGTGTAACTGTGAACTGTGTCAGCGCAGGGAATCCGTCTCTGTTGAGCAGATGTCAATCCTGCCTCGCTTTTGCTTTGTTGCCTCTACCAAGATGATTTCCCATTTCTCTCTTCACTGGAGCACGCAGACACAGCCAACGCACATCAAGTGTCAAGAGACACACTCTGCTGAGCTCAACGCTTGTGCAGATGCACATGTGCGACGAAGTCAACACACGTGCTTGTGGAGAGAAAGAAAGGGACTCCCAGGCGTGTGGAGCGACGGGGAGAAAGAGCGGGCGCTGAGGAACACAGTTTCAAACAGACTGTCTCCACACAAACAGGCACCTGTCTGCAGGTATCCTAGATCTTGATTCTTGAACTTGAGGAAACACGCGTCTGAGCAAAACTCCCAAACGCTTCCAGGAAAGACACAGGCTCTCCCACAAGCACACAAGTGTTTGCCCTCAGCTATAGATCAGGGACAAGCTTGTGAAGAGATGCCCTGCTATTCTTTCGCCTTATGGCATCATGTGTTTCGTTTCTCTTGGAGATGGATTGTTAAACGTCTTTCCTCGGGCGACTGTGAAGCATTTGCCAGCGGAGGAGAAGTAGCACGGAGCAGCATTCAGTACTGCCTACGAGTGTCTTTGCTACCCTACTAGCGGAGCTCCAAGAACAGGCACACATCTTCAGGTACCTTCCAAATGTGGATTCCCCTGCAGCCCCGTAGGCGGGCGTGCAGTACGCCAACCATCAACGGACGTTTTTCCCCTCAAGCCTGTCAGGACGTTGCTCGTCCGTCTTTCCCTCAATAGATGGGAGTAGGCGCGCTTGCGGATGTGTGCGTGTGTGTGGCCACGCGTTTGCTTAGGCATCAGTGTGTGAAAAGGTAGGTGCTTTTCTCTAGCTGCGTGTGCGTGCACGTGGTGCTGGGTGCACATCCCTGGGTGCTCGAGGTAAGGTTTCTGCATGGTTTTCGCTGAGGAATCGTGTGTGTGCACATGGACAAAGAGAAGGCGCAGCAACCAGGTTCCAGCGCCGAAGAAGGCAAAAGGCAAGGTTTCCGGCGCTATCTCCTTCTCTCCGCAGACCTAGTCGCGCAAAGGAAGCCGCTAAGCCGGCGACCGGCAAGAGAGCTACAACGAAGCATGCCGAACGGAGAAAATAGCAGCAGCTCATCTGTTCACACCTTGTTTCTGCCATGTGCTTGAACGCCAAGACGTTCGCGCTTCTGTGAGATGAAAGACGTCCTTCTGCATATGTGGTTGCTCACACCGGTGCACTTGTTAGTGTATCCATTCAGTCCTGGGCTGCGGGGCATTCAGAAGTGGCTCTGTGGAGACGTCTGCATAGAGGCAGCTGTCAGAACACGCACACTCGATTGTTCACCAAAACATATGCAGACGCGTCCTTAGCCTGTAGATTTGGATGCACAGAGTTCCCTGTGTTCGCAAGAGACAAGGGAATCGCGTCTGTACGCACAGAAGCAATAGCGGACCGTTTCCCTCGGAGTGAACGCGAAAGAGCCGTCTATATACTCGGAGACACGGGAACGTGCCTCAATGCGGTCACAGAGGCAGCAGCTTTTGCACAGGTGCTCTGGTGATTCTGGCACTTTCCAGGCACACTCCTGAAAGTCGCGCACACTGCTGTTCACTCGCTAAACGACCTCTTGGGAAACACGTCTCCGGTCGATGGACCGCTCAGATTGCTTCTCGTGTAACTGTGAACTGTGTCAGCGCAGGGAATCCCTCTCTGTTGAGCAGATGTCAATCCTGCCTCGCTTTTGCTTTGTTGCCTCTACCAAGATGATTTCCCGTTTCTCTCTTCACTGGAGCACGCAGACACAGCCAACGCACATCAAGTGTCAAGAGACACACTCTGCTGAGCTCAACGCTTGTGCAGATGCACATGTGCGACGAAGTCAACACACGTGCTTGTGGAGAGAAAGAAAGGGACTCCCAGGCGTGTGGAGCGACGGGGAGAAAGAGCGGGCGCTGAGGAACACAGTTTCAAACAGACTGTCTCCACACAAACAGGCACCTGTCTGCAGGTATCCTAGATCTTGATTCTTGAACTTGAGGAAACACGCGTCTGAGCAAAACTCCCAAACGCTTCCAGGAAAGACACAGGCTCTCCCACAAGCACACAAGTGTTTGCCCTCAGCTATAGATCAGGGACAAGCTTGTGAAGAGATGCCCTGCTATTCTTTCGCCTTATGGCATCATGTGTTTCGTTTCTCTTGGAGATCGATTGTTAAACGTCTTTCCTCGGGCGACTGTGAAGCATTTGCCAGCGGAGGAGAAGTAGCACGGAGCAGCATTCAGTACTGCCTACGAGTGTCTTTGCTACCCTACTAGCGGAGCTCCAAGAACAGGCACACATCTTCAGGTACCTTCCAAATGTGGATTCCCCTGCAGCCCCGTAGGCGGGCGTGCAGTACGCCAACCATCAACGGACGTTTTTCCCCTCAAGCCTGTCAGGACGTTGCTCGTCCGTCTTTCCCTCAATAGATGGGAGTAGGCGCGCTTGCGGATGTGTGCGTGTGTGTGGCCACGCGTTTGCTTAGGCATCAGTGTGTGAAAAGGTAGGTGCTTTTCTCTAGCTGCGTGTGCGTGCACGTGGTGCTGGGTGCACATCCCTGGGTGCTCGAGGTAAGGTTTCTGCATGGTTTTCGCTGAGGAATCGTGTGTGTGCACATGGACAAAGAGAAGGCGCAGCAACCAGGTTCCAGCGCCGAAGAAGGCAAAAGGCAAGGTTTCCGGCGCTATCTCCTTCTCTCCCCAGACCGAGTCGCGCAAAGCAAGCCGCTAAGCCGGCGACCGGCAAGAGAGCTACAACGAAGCATGCCGAACGGAGAAAATAGCAGCAGCTCATCTGTTCACACCTTGTTTCTGCCATGTGCTTGAACGCCAAGACGTTCGCGCTTCTGTGAGATGAAAGACGTCCTTCTGCATATGTGGTTGCTCACACCGGTGCACTTGTTAGTGTATCCATTCAGTCCTGGGCTGCGGGGCATTCAGAAGTGGCTCTGTGGAGACGTCTGCATAGAGGCAGCTGTCAGAACACGCACACTCGATTGTTCACCAAAACATATGCAGACGCGTCCTTAGCCTGTAGATTTGGATGCACAGAGTTCCCTGTGTTCGCAAGAGACAAGGGAATCGCGTCTGTACGCACAGAAGCAATAGCGGACCGTTTCCCTCGGAGTGAACGCGAAAGAGCCGTCTATATACTCGCAGACACGGGAACGTGCCTCAATGCGGTCACAGAGGCAGCAGCTTTTGCACAGGTGCTCTGGTGATTCTGGCACTTTCCAGGCACACTCCTGAAAGTCGCGCACACTGCTGTTCACTCGCTAAACGACCTCTTGGGAAACACGTCTCCGGTCGACGGACCGCTCAGATTGCTTCTCGTGTAACTGTGAACTGTGTCAGCGCAGGGAATCCGTCTCTGTTGAGCAGATGTCAATCCTGCCTCGCTTTTGCTTTGTTGCCTCTACCAAGATGATTTCCCGTTTCTCTCTTCACTGGAGCACGCAGACACAGCCAACGCACATCAAGTGTCAAGAGACACACTCTGCTGAGCTCAACGCTTGTGCAGATGCACATGTGCGACGAAGTCAACACACGTGCTTGTGGAGAGAAAGAAAGGGACTCCCAGGCGTGTGGAGCGACGGGGAGAAAGAGCGGGCGCTGAGGAACACAGTTTCAAACAGACTGTCTCCACACAAACAGGCACCTGTCTGCAGGTATCCTAGATCTTGATTCTTGAACTTGAGGAAACACGCGTCTGAGCAAAACTCCCAAACGCTTCCAGGAAAGACACAGGCTCTCCCACAAGCACACAAGTGTTTGCCCTCAGCTATAGATCAGGGACAAGCTTGTGAAGAGATGCCCTGCTATTCTTTCGCCTTATGGCATCATGTGTTTCGTTTCTCTTGGAGATGGATTGTTAAACGTCTTTCCTCGGGCGACTGTGAAGCATTTGCCAGCGGAGGAGAAGTAGCACGGAGCAGCATTCAGTACTGCCTACGAGTGTCTTTGCTACCCTACTAGCGGAGCTCCAAGAACAGGCACACATCTTCAGGTACCTTCCAAATGTGGATTCCCCTGCAGCCCCGTAGGCGGGCGTGCAGTACGCCAACCATCAACGGACGTTTTTCCCCTCAAGCCTGTCAGGACGTTGCTCGTCCGTCTTTCCCTCAATAGATGGGAGTAGGCGCGCTTGCGGATGTGTGCGTGTGTGTGGCCACGCGTTTGCTTAGGCATCAGTGTGTGAAAAGGTAGGTGCTTTTCTCTAGCTGCGTGTGCGTGCACGTGGTGCTGGGTGCACATCCCTGGGTGCTCGAGGTAAGGTTTCTGCATGGTTTTCGCTGAGGAATCGTGTGTGTGCACATGGACAAAGAGAAGGCGCAGCAACCAGGTTCCAGCGCCGAAGAAGGCAAAAGGCAAGGTTTCCGGCGCTATCTCCTTCTCTCCGCAGACCTAGTCGCGCAAAGGAAGCCGCTAAGCCGGCGACCGGCAAGAGAGCTACAACGAAGCATGCCGAACGGAGAAAATAGCAGCAGCTCATCTGTTCACACCTTGTTTCTGCCATGTGCTTGAACGCCAAGACGTTCGCGCTTCTGTGAGATGAAAGACGTCCTTCTGCATATGTGGTTGCTCACACCGGTGCACTTGTTAGTGTATCCATTCAGTCCTGGGCTGCGGGGCATTCAGAAGTGGCTCTGTGGAGACGTCTGCATAGAGGCAGCTGTCAGAACACGCACACTCGATTGTTCACCAAAACATATGCAGACGCGTCCTTAGCCTGTAGATTTGGATGCACAGAGTTCCCTGTGTTCGCAAGAGACAAGGGAATCGCGTCTGTACGCACAGAAGCAATAGCGGACCGTTTCCCTCGGAGTGAACGCGAAAGAGCCGTCTATATACTCGGAGACACGGGAACGTGCCTCAATGCGGTCACAGAGGCAGCAGCTTTTGCACAGGTGCTCTGGTGATTCTGGCACTTTCCAGGCACACTCCTGAAAGTCGCGCACACTGCTGTTCACTCGCTAAACGACCTCTTGGGAAACACGTCTCCGGTCGATGGACCGCTCAGATTGCTTCTCGTGTAACTGTGAACTGTGTCAGCGCAGGGAATCCCTCTCTGTTGAGCAGATGTCAATCCTGCCTCGCTTTTGCTTTGTTGCCTCTACCAAGATGATTTCCCGTTTCTCTCTTCACTGGAGCACGCAGACACAGCCAACGCACATCAAGTGTCAAGAGACACACTCTGCTGAGCTCAACGCTTGTGCAGATGCACATGTGCGACGAAGTCAACACACGTGCTTGTGGAGAGAAAGAAAGGGACTCCCAGGCGTGTGGAGCGACGGGGAGAAAGAGCGGGCGCTGAGGAACACAGTTTCAAACAGACTGTCTCCACACAAACAGGCACCTGTCTGCAGGTATCCTAGATCTTGATTCTTGAACTTGAGGAAACACGCGTCTGAGCAAAACTCCCAAACGCTTCCAGGAAAGACACAGGCTCTCCCACAAGCACACAAGTGTTTGCCCTCAGCTATAGATCAGGGACAAGCTTGTGAAGAGATGCCCTGCTATTCTTTCGCCTTATGGCATCATGTGTTTCGTTTCTCTTGGAGATCGATTGTTAAACGTCTTTCCTCGGGCGACTGTGAAGCATTTGCCAGCGGAGGAGAAGTAGCACGGAGCAGCATTCAGTACTGCCTACGAGTGTCTTTGCTACCCTACTAGCGGAGCTCCAAGAACAGGCACACATCTTCAGGTACCTTCCAAATGTGGATTCCCCTGCAGCCCCGTAGGCGGGCGTGCAGTACGCCAACCATCAACGGACGTTTTTCCCCTCAAGCCTGTCAGGACGTTGCTCGTCCGTCTTTCCCTCAATAGATGGGAGTAGGCGCGCTTGCGGATGTGTGCGTGTGTGTGGCCACGCGTTTGCTTAGGCATCAGTGTGTGAAAAGGTAGGTGCTTTTCTCTAGCTGCGTGTGCGTGCACGTGGTGCTGGGTGCACATCCCTGGGTGCTCGAGGTAAGGTTTCTGCATGGTTTTCGCTGAGGAATCGTGTGTGTGCACATGGACAAAGAGAAGGCGCAGCAACCAGGTTCCAGCGCCGAAGAAGGCAAAAGGCAAGGTTTCCGGCGCTATCTCCTTCTCTCCCCAGACCGAGTCGCGCAAAGCAAGCCGCTAAGCCGGCGACCGGCAAGAGAGCTACAACGAAGCATGCCGAACGGAGAAAATAGCAGCAGCTCATCTGTTCACACCTTGTTTCTGCCATGTGCTTGAACGCCAAGACGTTCGCGCTTCTGTGAGATGAAAGACGTCCTTCTGCATATGTGGTTGCTCACACCGGTGCACTTGTTAGTGTATCCATTCAGTCCTGGGCTGCGGGGCATTCAGAAGTGGCTCTGTGGAGACGTCTGCATAGAGGCAGCTGTCAGAACACGCACACTCGATTGTTCACCAAAACATATGCAGACGCGTCCTTAGCCTGTAGATTTGGATGCACAGAGTTCCCTGTGTTCGCAAGAGACAAGGGAATCGCGTCTGTACGCACAGAAGCAATAGCGGACCGTTTCCCTCGGAGTGAACGCGAAAGAGCCGTCTATATACTCGCAGACACGGGAACGTGCCTCAATGCGGTCACAGAGGCAGCAGCTTTTGCACAGGTGCTCTGGTGATTCTGGCACTTTCCAGGCACACTCCTGAAAGTCGCGCACACTGCTGTTCACTCGCTAAACGACCTCTTGGGAAACACGTCTCCGGTCGACGGACCGCTCAGATTGCTTCTCGTGTAACTGTGAACTGTGTCAGCGCAGGGAATCCGTCTCTGTTGAGCAGATGTCAATCCTGCCTCGCTTTTGCTTTGTTGCCTCTACCAAGATGATTTCCCGTTTCTCTCTTCACTGGAGCACGCAGACACAGCCAACGCACATCAAGTGTCAAGAGACACACTCTGCTGAGCTCAACGCTTGTGCAGATGCACATGTGCGACGAAGTCAACACACGTGCTTGTGGAGAGAAAGAAAGGGACTCCCAGGCGTGTGGAGCGACGGGGAGAAAGAGCGGGCGCTGAGGAACACAGTTTCAAACAGACTGTCTCCACACAAACAGGCACCTGTCTGCAGGTATCCTAGATCTTGATTCTTGAACTTGAGGAAACACGCGTCTGAGCAAAACTCCCAAACGCTTCCAGGAAAGACACAGGCTCTCCCACAAGCACACAAGTGTTTGCCCTCAGCTATAGATCAGGGACAAGCTTGTGAAGAGATGCCCTGCTATTCTTTCGCCTTATGGCATCATGTGTTTCGTTTCTCTTGGAGATCGATTGTTAAACGTCTTTCCTCGGGCGACTGTGAAGCATTTGCCACCGGCGGAAAAGTAGCACGGAGCAGCATTCAGTACTGCCTACGAGTGTCTTTGCTACCCTACTAGCGGAGCTCCAAGAACAGGCACACATCTTCAGGTACCTTCCAAATGTGGATTCCCCTGCAGCCCCGTAGGCGGGCGTGCAGTACGCCAACCATCAACGGACGTTTTTCCCCTCAAGCCTGTCAGGACGTTGCTCGTCCGTCTTTCCCTCAATAGATGGGAGTAGGCGCGCTTGCGGATGTGTGCGTGTGTGTGGCCACGCGTTTGCTTAGGCATCAGTGTGTGAAAAGGTAGGTGCTTTTCTCTAGCTGCGTGTGCGTGCACGTGGTGCTGGGTGCACATCCCTGGGTGCTCGAGGTAAGGTTTCTGCATGGTTTTCGCTGAGGAATCGTGTGTGTGCACATGGACAAAGAGAAGGCGCAGCAACCAGGTTCCAGCGCCGAAGAAGGCAAAAGGCAAGGTTTCCGGCGCTATCTCCTTCTCTCCCCAGACCGAGTCGCGCAAAGCAAGCCGCTAAGCCGGCGACCGGCAAGAGAGCTACAACGAAGCATGCCGAACGGAGAAAATAGCAGCAGCGCATCTGTTCACACCTTGTTTCTGCCATGTGCTTGAACGCCAAGACGTTCGCGCTTCTGTGAGATGAAAGACGTCCTTCTGCATATGTGGTTGCTCACACCGGTGCACTTGTTAGTGTATCCATTCAGTCCTGAGCTGCGGGGCATTCAGAAGTGGCTCTGTGGAGACGTCTGCATAGAGGCAGCTGTCAGAACACGCACACTCGATTGTTCACCAAAACATATGCAGACGCGTCCTTAGCCTGTAGATTTGGATGCACAGAGTTCCCTGTGTTCGCAAGAGACAAGGGAATCGCGTCTGTACGCACAGAAGCAATAGCGGACCGTTTCCCTCGGAGTGAACGCGAAAGAGCCGTCTATATACTCCCAGACACGGGAACGTGCCTCAATGCGGTCACAGAGGCAGCAGCTTTTGCACAGATGCTCTGGTGATTCTGGCACTTTCCAGGCACACTCCTGAAAGTCGCGCACACTGCTGTTCACTCGCTAAACGACCTCTTGGGAAACACGTCTCCGGTCGATGGACCGCTCAGATTGCTTCTCGTGTAACTGTGAACTGTGTCAGCGCAGGGAATCCGTCTCTGTTGAGCAGATGTCAATCCTGCCTCGCTTTTGCTTTGTTGCCTCTACCAAGATGATTTCCCATTTCTCTCTTCACTGGAGCACGCAGACACAGCCAACGCACATCAAGTGTCAAGAGACACACTCTGCTGAGCTCAACGCTTGTGCAGATGCACATGTGCGACGAAGTCAACACACGTGCTTGTGGAGAGAAAGAAAGGGACTCCCAGGCGTGTGGAGCGACGGGGAGAAAGAGCGGGCGCTGAGGAACACAGTTTCAAACAGACTGTCTCCACACAAACAGGCACCTGTCTGCAGGTATCCTAGATCTTGATTCTTGAACTTGAGGAAACACGCGTCTGAGCAAAACTCCCAAACGCTTCCAGGAAAGACACAGGCTCTCCCACAAGCACACAAGTGTTTGCCCTCAGCTATAGATCAGGGACAAGCTTGTGAAGAGATGCCCTGCTATTCTTTCGCCTTATGGCATCATGTGTTTCGTTTCTCTTGGAGATCGATTGTTAAACGTCTTTCCTCGGGCGACTGTGAAGCATTTGCCAGCGGAGGAGAAGTAGCACGGAGCAGCATTCAGTACTGCCTACGAGTGTCTTTGCTACCCTACTAGCGGAGCTCCAAGAACAGGCACACATCTTCAGGTACCTTCCAAATGTGGATTCCCCTGCAGCCCCGTAGGCGGGCGTGCAGTACGCCAACCATCAACGGACGTTTTTCCCCTCAAGCCTGTCAGGACGTTGCTCGTCCGTCTTTCCCTCAATAGATGGGAGTAGGCGCGCTTGCGGATGTGTGCGTGTGTGTGGCCACGCGTTTGCTTAGGCATCAGTGTGTGAAAAGGTAGGTGCTTTTCTCTAGCTGCGTGTGCGTGCACGTGGTGCTGGGTGCACATCCCTGGGTGCTCGAGGTAAGGTTTCTGCATGGTTTTCGCTGAGGAATCGTGTGTGTGCACATGGACAAAGAGAAGGCGCAGCAACCAGGTTCCAGCGCCGAAGAAGGCAAAAGGCAAGGTTTCCGGCGCTATCTCCTTCTCTCCGCAGACCTAGTCGCGCAAAGGAAGCCGCTAAGCCGGCGACCGGCAAGAGAGCTACAACGAAGCATGCCGAACGGAGAAAATAGCAGCAGCTCATCTGTTCACACCTTGTTTCTGCCATGTGCTTGAACGCCAAGACGTTCGCGCTTCTGTGAGATGAAAGACGTCCTTCTGCATATGTGGTTGCTCACACCGGTGCACTTGTTAGTGTATCCATTCAGTCCTGGGCTGCGGGGCATTCAGAAGTGGCTCTGTGGAGACGTCTGCATAGAGGCAGCTGTCAGAACACGCACACTCGATTGTTCACCAAAACATATGCAGACGCGTCCTTAGCCTGTAGATTTGGATGCACAGAGTTCCCTGTGTTCGCAAGAGACAAGGGAATCGCGTCTGTACGCACAGAAGCAATAGCGGACCGTTTCCCTCGGAGTGAACGCGAAAGAGCCGTCTATATACTCGCAGACACGGGAACGTGCCTCAATGCGGTCACAGAGGCAGCAGCTTTTGCACAGGTGCTCTGGTGATTCTGGCACTTTCCAGGCACACTCCTGAAAGTCGCGCACACTGCTGTTCACTCGCTAAACGACCTCTTGGGAAACACGTCTCCGGTCGACGGACCGCTCAGATTGCTTCTCGTGTAACTGTGAACTGTGTCAGCGCAGGGAATCCGTCTCTGTTGAGCAGATGTCAATCCTGCCTCGCTTTTGCTTTGTTGCCTCTACCAAGATGATTTCCCGTTTCTCTCTTCACTGGAGCACGCAGACACAGCCAACGCACATCAAGTGTCAAGAGACACACTCTGCTGAGCTCAACGCTTGTGCAGATGCACATGTGCGACGAAGTCAACACACGTGCTTGTGGAGAGAAAGAAAGGGACTCCCAGGCGTGTGGAGCGACGGGGAGAAAGAGCGGGCGCTGAGGAACACAGTTTCAAACAGACTGTCTCCACACAAACAGGCACCTGTCTGCAGGTATCCTAGATCTTGATTCTTGAACTTGAGGAAACACGCGTCTGAGCAAAACTCCCAAACGCTTCCAGGAAAGACACAGGCTCTCCCACAAGCACACAAGTGTTTGCCCTCAGCTATAGATCAGGGACAAGCTTGTGAAGAGATGCCCTGCTATTCTTTCGCCTTATGGCATCATGTGTTTCGTTTCTCTTGGAGATGGATTGTTAAACGTCTTTCCTCGGGCGACTGTGAAGCATTTGCCACCGGCGGAAAAGTAGCACGGAGCAGCATTCAGTACTGCCTACGAGTGTCTTTGCTACCCTACTAGCGGAGCTCCAAGAACAGGCACACATCTTCAGGTACCTTCCAAATGTGGATTCCCCTGCAGCCCCGTAGGCGGGAGTGCAGTACGCCAACCATCAACGGACGTTTTTCCCCTCAAGCCTGTCAGGACGTTGCTCGTCCGTCTTTCCCTCAATAGATGGGAGTAGGCGCGCTTGCGGATGTGTGCGTGTGTGTGGCCACGCGTTTGCTTAGGCATCAGTGTGTGAAAAGGTAGGTGCTTTTCTCTAGCTGCGTGTGCGTGCACGTGGTGCTGGGTGCACATCCCTGGGTGCTCGAGGTAAGGTTTCTGCATGGTTTTCGCTGAGGAATCGTGTGTGTGCACATGGACAAAGAGAAGGCGCAGCAACCAGGTTCCAGCGCCGAAGAAGGCAAAAGGCAAGGTTTCCGGCGCTATCTCCTTCTCTCCCCAGACCGAGTCGCGCAAAGCAAGCCGCTAAGCCGGCGACCGGCAAGAGAGCTACAACGAAGCATGCCGAACGGAGAAAATAGCAGCAGCGCATCTGTTCACACCTTGTTTCTGCCATGTGCTTGAACGCCAAGACGTTCGCGCTTCTGTGAGATGAAAGACGTCCTTCTGCATATGTGGTTGCTCACACCGGTGCACTTGTTAGTGTATCCATTCAGTCCTGAGCTGCGGGGCATTCAGAAGTGGCTCTGTGGAGACGTCTGCATAGAGGCAGCTGTCAGAACACGCACACTCGATTGTTCACCAAAACATATGCAGACGCGTCCTTAGCCTGTAGATTTGGATGCACAGAGTTCCCTGTGTTCGCAAGAGACAAGGGAATCGCGTCTGTACGCACAGAAGCAATAGCGGACCGTTTCCCTCGGAGTGAACGCGAAAGAGCCGTCTATATACTCCCAGACACGGGAACGTGCCTCAATGCGGTCACAGAGGCAGCAGCTTTTGCACAGATGCTCTGGTGATTCTGGCACTTTCCAGGCACACTCCTGAAAGTCGCGCACACTGCTGTTCACTCGCTAAACGACCTCTTGGGAAACACGTCTCCGGTCGATGGACCGCTCAGATTGCTTCTCGTGTATCTGTGAACTGTGTCAGCGCAGGGAATCCGTCTCTGTTGAGCAGATGTCAATCCTGCCTCGCTTTTGCTTTGTTGCCTCTACCAAGATGATTTCCCGTTTCTCTCTTCACTGGAGCAGGCAGACACAGCCAACGCACATCAAGTGTCAAGAGACACACTCTGCTGAGCTCAACGCTTGTGCAGATGCACATGTGCGACGAAGTCAACACACGTGCTTGTGGAGAGAAAGAAAGGGACTCCCAGGCGTGTGGAGCGACGGGGAGAAAGAGCGGGCGCTGAGGAACACAGTTTCAAACAGACTGTCTCCACACAAACAGGCACCTGTCTGCAGGTATCCTAGATCTTGATTCTTGAACTTGAGGAAACACGCGTCTGAGCAAAACTCCCAAACGCTTCCAGGAAAGACACAGGCTCTCCCACAAGCACACAAGTGTTTGCCCTCAGCTATAGATCAGGGACAAGCTTGTGAAGAGATGCCCTGCTATTCTTTCGCCTTATGGCATCATGTGTTTCGTTTCTCTTGGAGATCGATTGTTAAACGTCTTTCCTCGGGCGACTGTGAAGCATTTGCCAGCGGAGGAGAAGTAGCACGGAGCAGCATTCAGTACTGCCTACGAGTGTCTTTGCTACCCTACTAGCGGAGCTCCAAGAACAGGCACACATCTTCAGGTACCTTCCAAATGTGGATTCCCCTGCAGCCCCGTAGGCGGGCGTGCAGTACGCCAACCATCAACGGACGTTTTTCCCCTCAAGCCTGTCAGGACGTTGCTCGTCCGTCTTTCCCTCAATAGATGGGAGTAGGCGCGCTTGCGGATGTGTGCGTGTGTGTGGCCACGCGTTTGCTTAGGCATCAGTGTGTGAAAAGGTAGGTGCTTTTCTCTAGCTGCGTGTGCGTGCACGTGGTGCTGGGTGCACATCCCTGGGTGCTCGAGGTAAGGTTTCTGCATGGTTTTCGCTGAGGAATCGTGTGTGTGCACATGGACAAAGAGAAGGCGCAGCAACCAGGTTCCAGCGCCGAAGAAGGCAAAAGGCAAGGTTTCCGGCGCTATCTCCTTCTCTCCGCAGACCTAGTCGCGCAAAGCAAGCCGCTAAGCCGGCGACCGGCAAGAGAGCTACAACGAAGCATGCCGAACGGAGAAAATAGCAGCAGCTCATCTGTTCACACCTTGTTTCTGCCATGTGCTTGAACGCCAAGACGTTCGCGCTTCTGTGAGATGAAAGACGTCCTTCTGCATATGTGGTTGCTCACACCGGTGCACTTGTTAGTGTATCCATTCAGTCCTGGGCTGCGGGGCATTCAGAAGTGGCTCTGTGGAGACGTCTGCATAGAGGCAGCTGTCAGAACACGCACACTCGATTGTTCACCAAAACATATGCAGACGCGTCCTTAGCCTGTAGATTTGGATGCACAGAGTTCCCTGTGTTCGCAAGAGACAAGGGAATCGCGTCTGTACGCACAGAAGCAATAGCGGACCGTTTCCCTCGGAGTGAACGCGAAAGAGCCGTCTATATACTCGCAGACACGGGAACGTGCCTCAATGCGGTCACAGAGGCAGCAGCTTTTGCACAGGTGCTCTGGTGATTCTGGCACTTTCCAGGCACACTCCTGAAAGTCGCGCACACTGCTGTTCACTCGCTAAACGACCTCTTGGGAAACACGTCTCCGGTCGACGGACCGCTCAGATTGCTTCTCGTGTAACTGTGAACTGTGTCAGCGCAGGGAATCCGTCTCTGTTGAGCAGATGTCAATCCTGCCTCGCTTTTGCTTTGTTGCCTCTACCAAGATGATTTCCCGTTTCTCTCTTCACTGGAGCAGGCAGACACAGCCAACGCACATCAAGTGTCAAGAGACACACTCTGCTGAGCTCAACGCTTGTGCAGATGCACATGTGCGACGAAGTCAACACACGTGCTTGTGGAGAGAAAGAAAGGGACTCCCAGGCGTGTGGAGCGACGGGGAGAAAGAGCGGGCGCTGAGGAACACAGTTTCAAACAGACTGTCTCCACACAAACAGGCACCTGTCTGCAGGTATCCTAGATCTTGATTCTTGAACTTGAGGAAACACGCGTCTGAGCAAAACTCCCAAACGCTTCCAGGAAAGACACAGGCTCTCCCACAAGCACACAAGTGTTTGCCCTCAGCTATAGATCAGGGACAAGCTTGTGAAGAGATGCCCTGCTATTCTTTCGCCTTATGGCATCATGTGTTTCGTTTCTCTTGGAGATGGATTGTTAAACGTCTTTCCTCGGGCGACTGTGAAGCATTTGCCACCGGCGGAAAAGTAGCACGGAGCAGCATTCAGTACTGCCTACGAGTGTCTTTGCTACCCTACTAGCGGAGCTCCAAGAACAGGCACACATCTTCAGGTACCTTCCAAATGTGGATTCCCCTGCAGCCCCGTAGGCGGGCGTGCAGTACGCCAACCATCAACGGACGTTTTTCCCCTCAAGCCTGTCAGGACGTTGCTCGTCCGTCTTTCCCTCAATAGATGGGAGTAGGCGCGCTTGCGGATGTGTGCGTGTGTGTGGCCACGCGTTTGCTTAGGCATCAGTGTGTGAAAAGGTAGGTGCTTTTCTCTAGCTGCGTGTGCGTGCACGTGGTGCTGGGTGCACATCCCTGGGTGCTCGAGGTAAGGTTTCTGCATGGTTTTCGCTGAGGAATCGTGTGTGTGCACATGGACAAAGAGAAGGCGCAGCAACCAGGTTCCAGCGCCGAAGAAGGCAAAAGGCAAGGTTTCCGGCGCTATCTCCTTCTCTCCCCAGACCGAGTCGCGCAAAGCAAGCCGCTAAGCCGGCGACCGGCAAGAGAGCTACAACGAAGCATGCCGAACGGAGAAAATAGCAGCAGCGCATCTGTTCACACCTTGTTTCTGCCATGTGCTTGAACGCCAAGACGTTCGCGCTTCTGTGAGATGAAAGACGTCCTTCTGCATATGTGGTTGCTCACACCGGTGCACTTGTTAGTGTATCCATTCAGTCCTGAGCTGCGGGGCATTCAGAAGTGGCTCTGTGGAGACGTCTGCATAGAGGCAGCTGTCAGAACACGCACACTCGATTGTTCACCAAAACATATGCAGACGCGTCCTTAGCCTGTAGATTTGGATGCACAGAGTTCCCTGTGTTCGCAAGAGACAAGGGAATCGCGTCTGTACGCACAGAAGCAATAGCGGACCGTTTCCCTCGGAGTGAACGCGAAAGAGCCGTCTATATACTCCCAGACACGGGAACGTGCCTCAATGCGGTCACAGAGGCAGCAGCTTTTGCACAGATGCTCTGGTGATTCTGGCACTTTCCAGGCACACTCCTGAAAGTCGCGCACACTGCTGTTCACTCGCTAAACGACCTCTTGGGAAACACGTCTCCGGTCGATGGACCGCTCAGATTGCTTCTCGTGTAACTGTGAACTGTGTCAGCGCAGGGAATCCGTCTCTGTTGAGCAGATGTCAATCCTGCCTCGCTTTTGCTTTGTTGCCTCTACCAAGATGATTTCCCATTTCTCTCTTCACTGGAGCACGCAGACACAGCCAACGCACATCAAGTGTCAAGAGACACACTCTGCTGAGCTCAACGCTTGTGCAGATGCACATGTGCGACGAAGTCAACACACGTGCTTGTGGAGAGAAAGAAAGGGACTCCCAGGCGTGTGGAGCGACGGGGAGAAAGAGCGGGCGCTGAGGAACACAGTTTCAAACAGACTGTCTCCACACAAACAGGCACCTGTCTGCAGGTATCCTAGATCTTGATTCTTGAACTTGAGGAAACACGCGTCTGAGCAAAACTCCCAAACGCTTCCAGGAAAGACACAGGCTCTCCCACAAGCACACAAGTGTTTGCCCTCAGCTATAGATCAGGGACAAGCTTGTGAAGAGATGCCCTGCTATTCTTTCGCCTTATGGCATCATGTGTTTCGTTTCTCTTGGAGATCGATTGCTAAACGTCTTTCCTCGGGCGACTGTGAAGCATTTGCCAGCGGAGGAGAAGTAGCACGGAGCAGCATTCAGTACTGCCTACGAGTGTCTTTGCTACCCTACTAGCGGAGCTCCAAGAACAGGCACACATCTTCAGGTACCTTCCAAATGTGGATTCCCCTGCAGCCCCGTAGGCGGGCGTGCAGTACGCCAACCATCAACGGACGTTTTTCCCCTCAAGCCTGTCAGGACGTTGCTCGTCCGTCTTTCCCTCAATAGATGGGAGTAGGCGCGCTTGCGGATGTGTGCGTGTGTGTGGCCACGCGTTTGCTTAGGCATCAGTGTGTGAAAAGGTAGGTGCTTTTCTCTAGCTGCGTGTGCGTGCACGTGGTGCTGGGTGCACATCCCTGGGTGCTCGAGGTAAGGTTTCTGCATGGTTTTCGCTGAGGAATCGTGTGTGTGCACATGGACAAAGAGAAGGCGCAGCAACCAGGTTCCAGCGCCGAAGAAGGCAAAAGGCAAGGTTTCCGGCGCTATCTCCTTCTCTCCGCAGACCTAGTCGCGCAAAGCAAGCCGCTAAGCCGGCGACCGGCAAGAGAGCTACAACGAAGCATGCCGAACGGAGAAAATAGCAGCAGCTCATCTGTTCACACCTTGTTTCTGCCATGTGCTTGAACGCCAAGACGTTCGCGCTTCTGTGAGATGAAAGACGTCCTTCTGCATATGTGGTTGCTCACACCGGTGCACTTGTTAGTGTATCCATTCAGTCCTGGGCTGCGGGGCATTCAGAAGTGGCTCTGTGGAGACGTCTGCATAGAGGCAGCTGTCAGAACACGCACACTCGATTGTTCACCAAAACATATGCAGACGCGTCCTTAGCCTGTAGATTTGGATGCACAGAGTTCCCTGTGTTCGCAAGAGACAAGGGAATCGCGTCTGTACGCACAGAAGCAATAGCGGACCGTTTCCCTCGGAGTGAACGCGAAAGAGCCGTCTATATACTCGCAGACACGGGAACGTGCCTCAATGCGGTCACAGAGGCAGCAGCTTTTGCACAGGTGCTCTGGTGATTCTGGCACTTTCCAGGCACACTCCTGAAAGTCGCGCACACTGCTGTTCACTCGCTAAACGACCTCTTGGGAAACACGTCTCCGGTCGATGGACCGCTCAGATTGCTTCTCGTGTAACTGTGAACTGTGTCAGCGCAGGGAATCCGTCTCTGTTGAGCAGATGTCAATCCTGCCTCGCTTTTGCTTTGTTGCCTCTACCAAGATGATTTCCCGTTTCTCTCTTCACTGGAGCACGCAGACACAGCCAACGCACATCAAGTGTCAAGAGACACACTCTGCTGAGCTCAACGCTTGTGCAGATGCACATGTGCGACGAAGTCAACACACGTGCTTGTGGAGAGAAAGAAAGGGACTCCCAGGCGTGTGGAGCGACGGGGAGAAAGAGCGGGCGCTGAGGAACACAGTTTCAAACAGACTGTCTCCACACAAACAGGCACCTGTCTGCAGGTATCCTAGATCTTGATTCTTGAACTTGAGGAAACACGCGTCTGAGCAAAACTCCCAAACGCTTCCAGGAAAGACACAGGCTCTCCCACAAGCACACAAGTGTTTGCCCTCAGCTATACATCAGGGACAAGCTTGTGAAGAGATGCCCTGCTATTCTTTCGCCTTATGGCATCATGTGTTTCGTTTCTCTTGGAGATCGATTGTTAAACGTCTTTCCTCGGGCGACTGTGAAGCATTTGCCAGCGGAGGAGAAGTAGCACGGAGCAGCATTCAGTACTGCCTACGAGTGTCTTTGCTACCCTACTAGCGGAGCTCCAAGAACAGGCACACATCTTCAGGTACCTTCCAAATGTGGATTCCCCTGCAGCCCCGTAGGCGGGCGTGCAGTACGCCAACCATCAACGGACGTTTTTCCCCTCAAGCCTGTCAGGACGTTGCTCGTCCGTCTTTCCCTCAATAGATGGGAGTAGGCGCGCTTGCGGATGTGTGCGTGTGTGTGGCCACGCGTTTGCTTAGGCATCAGTGTGTGAAAAGGTAGGTGCTTTTCTCTAGCTGCGTGTGCGTGCACGTGGTGCTGGGTGCACATCCCTGGGTGCTCGAGGTAAGGTTTCTGCATGGTTTTCGCTGAGGAATCGTGTGTGTGCACATGGACAAAGAGAAGGCGCAGCAACCAGGTTCCAGCGCCGAAGAAGGCAAAAGGCAAGGTTTCCGGCGCTATCTCCTTCTCTCCGCAGACCTAGTCGCGCAAAGGAAGCCGCTAAGCCGGCGACCGGCAAGAGAGCTACAACGAAGCATGCCGAACGGAGAAAATAGCAGCAGCTCATCTGTTCACACCTTGTTTCTGCCATGTGCTTGAACGCCAAGACGTTCGCGCTTCTGTGAGATGAAAGACGTCCTTCTGCATATGTGGTTGCTCACACCGGTGCACTTGTTAGTGTATCCATTCAGTCCTGGGCTGCGGGGCATTCAGAAGTGGCTCTGTGGAGACGTCTGCATAGAGGCAGCTGTCAGAACACGCACACTCGATTGTTCACCAAAACATATGCAGACGCGTCCTTAGCCTGTAGATTTGGATGCACAGAGTTCCCTGTGTTCGCAAGAGACAAGGGAATCGCGTCTGTACGCACAGAAGCAATAGCGGACCGTTTCCCTCGGAGTGAACGCGAAAGAGCCGTCTATATACTCGCAGACACGGGAACGTGCCTCAATGCGGTCACAGAGGCAGCAGCTTTTGCACAGGTGCTCTGGTGATTCTGGCACTTTCCAGGCACACTCCTGAAAGTCGCGCACACTGCTGTTCACTCGCTAAACGACCTCTTGGGAAACACGTCTCCGGTCGACGGACCGCTCAGATTGCTTCTCGTGTAACTGTGAACTGTGTCAGCGCAGGGAATCCGTCTCTGTTGAGCAGATGTCAATCCTGCCTCGCTTTTGCTTTGTTGCCTCTACCAAGATGATTTCCCGTTTCTCTCTTCACTGGAGCACGCAGACACAGCCAACGCACATCAAGTGTCAAGAGACACACTCTGCTGAGCTCAACGCTTGTGCAGATGCACATGTGCGACGAAGTCAACACACGTGCTTGTGGAGAGAAAGAAAGGGACTCCCAGGCGTGTGGAGCGACGGGGAGAAAGAGCGGGCGCTGAGGAACACAGTTTCAAACAGACTGTCTCCACACAAACAGGCACCTGTCTGCAGGTATCCTAGATCTTGATTCTTGAACTTGAGGAAACACGCGTCTGAGCAAAACTCCCAAACGCTTCCAGGAAAGACACAGGCTCTCCCACAAGCACACAAGTGTTTGCCCTCAGCTATAGATCAGGGACAAGCTTGTGAAGAGATGCCCTGCTATTCTTTCGCCTTATGGCATCATGTGTTTCGTTTCTCTTGGAGATCGATTGTTAAACGTCTTTCCTCGGGCGACTGTGAAGCATTTGCCACCGGCGGAAAAGTAGCACGGAGCAGCATTCAGTACTGCCTACGAGTGTCTTTGCTACCCTACTAGCGGAGCTCCAAGAACAGGCACACATCTTCAGGTACCTTCCAAATGTGGATTCCCCTGCAGCCCCGTAGGCGGGCGTGCAGTACGCCAACCATCAACGGACGTTTTTCCCCTCAAGCCTGTCAGGACGTTGCTCGTCCGTCTTTCCCTCAATAGATGGGAGTAGGCGCGCTTGCGGATGTGTGCGTGTGTGTGGCCACGCGTTTGCTTAGGCATCAGTGTGTGAAAAGGTAGGTGCTTTTCTCTAGCTGCGTGTGCGTGCACGTGGTGCTGGGTGCACATCCCTGGGTGCTCGAGGTAAGGTTTCTGCATGGTTTTCGCTGAGGAATCGTGTGTGTGCACATGGACAAAGAGAAGGCGCAGCAACCAGGTTCCAGCGCCGAAGAAGGCAAAAGGCAAGGTTTCCGGCGCTATCTCCTTCACTCCCCAGACCGAGTCGCGCAAAGCAAGCCGCTAAGCCGGCGACCGGCAAGAGAGCTACAACGAAGCATGCCGAACGGAGAAAATAGCAGCAGCGCATCTGTTCACACCTTGTTTCTGCCATGTGCTTGAACGCCAAGACGTTCGCGCTTCTGTGAGATGAAAGACGTCCTTCTGCATATGTGGTTGCTCACACCGGTGCACTTGTTAGTGTATCCATTCAGTCCTGAGCTGCGGGGCATTCAGAAGTGGCTCTGTGGAGACGTCTGCATAGAGGCAGCTGTCAGAACACGCACACTCGATTGTTCACCAAAACATATGCAGACGCGTCCTTAGCCTGTAGATTTGGATGCACAGAGTTCCCTGTGTTCGCAAGAGACAAGGGAATCGCGTCTGTACGCACAGAAGCAATAGCGGACCGTTTCCCTCGGAGTGAACGCGAAAGAGCCGTCTATATACTCGCAGACACGGGAACGTGCCTCAATGCGGTCACAGAGGCAGCAGCTTTTGCACAGATGCTCTGGTGATTCTGGCACTTTCCAGGCACACTCCTGAAAGTCGCGCACACTGCTGTTCACTCGCTAAACGACCTCTTGGGAAACACGTCTCCGGTCGATGGACCGCTCAGATTGCTTCTCGTGTAACTGTGAACTGTGTCAGCGCAGGGAATCCGTCTCTGTTGAGCAGATGTCAATCCTGCCTCGCTTTTGCTTTGTTGCCTCTACCAATATGATTTCCCATTTCTCTCTTCACTGGAGCACGCAGACACAGCCAACGCACATCAAGTGTCAAGAGACACACTCTGCTGAGCTCAACGCTTGTGCAGATGCACATGTGCGACGAAGTCAACACACGTGCTTGTGGAGAGAAAGAAAGGGACTCCCAGGCGTGTGGAGCGACGGGGAGAAAGAGCGGGCGCTGAGGAACACAGTTTCAAACAGACTGTCTCCACACAAACAGGCACCTGTCTGCAGGTATCCTAGATCTTGATTCTTGAACTTGAGGAAACACGCGTCTGAGCAAAACTCCCAAACGCTTCCAGGAAAGACACAGGCTCTCCCACAAGCACACAAGTGTTTGCCCTCAGCTATAGATCAGGGACAAGCTTGTGAAGAGATGCCCTGCTATTCTTTCGCCTTATGGCATCATGTGTTTCGTTTCTCTTGGAGATCGATTGCTAAACGTCTTTCCTCGGGCGACTGTGAAGCATTTGCCAGCGGAGGAGAAGTAGCACGGAGCAGCATTCAGTACTGCCTACGAGTGTCTTTGCTACCCTACTAGCGGAGCTCCAAGAACAGGCACACATCTTCAGGTACCTTCCAAATGTGGATTCCCCTGCAGCCCCGTAGGCGGGCGTGCAGTACGCCAACCATCAACGGACGTTTTTCCCCTCAAGCCTGTCAGGACGTTGCTCGTCCGTCTTTCCCTCAATAGATGGGAGTAGGCGCGCTTGCGGATGTGTGCGTGTGTGTGGCCACGCGTTTGCTTAGGCATCAGTGTGTGAAAAGGTAGGTGCTTTTCTCTAGCTGCGTGTGCGTGCACGTGGTGCTGGGTGCACATCCCTGGGTGCTCGAGGTAAGGTTTCTGCATGGTTTTCGCTGAGGAATCGTGTGTGTGCACATGGACAAAGAGAAGGCGCAGCAACCAGGTTCCAGCGCCGAAGAAGGCAAAAGGCAAGGTTTCCGGCGCTATCTCCTTCTCTCCGCAGACCTAGTCGCGCAAAGGAAGCCGCTAAGCCGGCGACCGGCAAGAGAGCTACAACGAAGCATGCCGAACGGAGAAAATAGCAGCAGCTCATCTGTTCACACCTTGTTTCTGCCATGTGCTTGAACGCCAAGACGTTCGCGCTTCTGTGAGATGAAAGACGTCCTTCTGCATATGTGGTTGCTCACACCGGTGCACTTGTTAGTGTATCCATTCAGTCCTGGGCTGCGGGGCATTCAGAAGTGGCTCTGTGGAGACGTCTGCATAGAGGCAGCTGTCAGAACACGCACACTCGATTGTTCACCAAAACATATGCAGACGCGTCCTTAGCCTGTAGATTTGGATGCACAGAGTTCCCTGTGTTCGCAAGAGACAAGGGAATCGCGTCTGTACGCACAGAAGCAATAGCGGACCGTTTCCCTCGGAGTGAACGCGAAAGAGCCGTCTATATACTCCGAGACACGGGAACGTGCCTCAATGCGGTCACAGAGGCAGCAGCTTTTGCACAGGTGCTCTGGTGATTCTGGCACTTTCCAGGCACACTCCTGAAAGTCGCGCACACTGCTGTTCACTCGCTAAACGACCTCTTGGGAAACACGTCTCCGGTCGATGGACCGCTCAGATTGCTTCTCGTGTAACTGTGAACTGTGTCAGCGCAGGGAATCCCTCTCTGTTGAGCAGATGTCAATCCTGCCTCGCTTTTGCTTTGTTGCCTCTACCAAGATGATTTCCCGTTTCTCTCTTCACTGGAGCACGCAGACACAGCCAACGCACATCAAGTGTCAAGAGACACACTCTGCTGAGCTCAACGCTTGTGCAGATGCACATGTGCGACGAAGTCAACACACGTGCTTGTGGAGAGAAAGAAAGGGACTCCCAGGCGTGTGGAGCGACGGGGAGAAAGAGCGGGCGCTGAGGAACACAGTTTCAAACAGACTGTCTCCACACAAACAGGCACCTGTCTGCAGGTATCCTAGATCTTGATTCTTGAACTTGAGGAAACACGCGTCTGAGCAAAACTCCCAAACGCTTCCAGGAAAGACACAGGCTCTCCCACAAGCACACAAGTGTTTGCCCTCAGCTATAGATCAGGGACAAGCTTGTGAAGAGATGCCCTGCTATTCTTTCGCCTTATGGCATCATGTGTTTCGTTTCTCTTGGAGATGGATTGTTAAACGTCTTTCCTCGGGCGACTGTGAAGCATTTGCCAGCGGAGGAGAAGTAGCACGGAGCAGCATTCAGTACTGCCTACGAGTGTCTTTGCTACCCTACTAGCGGAGCTCCAAGAACAGGCACACATCTTCAGGTACCTTCCAAATGTGGATTCCCCTGCAGCCCCGTAGGCGGGCGTGCAGTACGCCAACCATCAACGGACGTTTTTCCCCTCAAGCCTGTCAGGACGTTGCTCGTCCGTCTTTCCCTCAATAGATGGGAGTAGGCGCGCTTGCGGATGTGTGCGTGTGTGTGGCCACGCGTTTGCTTAGGCATCAGTGTGTGAAAAGGTAGGTGCTTTTCTCTAGCTGCGTGTGCGTGCACGTGGTGCTGGGTGCACATCCCTGGGTGCTCGAGGTAAGGTTTCTGCATGGTTTTCGCTGAGGAATCGTGTGTGTGCACATGGACAAAGAGAAGGCGCAGCAACCAGGTTCCAGCGCCGAAGAAGGCAAAAGGCAAGGTTTCCGGCGCTATCTCCTTCTCTCCGCAGACCTAGTCGCGCAAAGGAAGCCGCTAAGCCGGCGACCGGCAAGAGAGCTACAACGAAGCATGCCGAACGGAGAAAATAGCAGCAGCTCATCTGTTCACACCTTGTTTCTGCCATGTGCTTGAACGCCAAGACGTTCGCGCTTCTGTGAGATGAAAGACGTCCTTCTGCATATGTGGTTGCTCACACCGGTGCACTTGTTAGTGTATCCATTCAGTCCTGGGCTGCGGGGCATTCAGAAGTGGCTCTGTGGAGACGTCTGCATAGAGGCAGCTGTCAGAACACGCACACTCGATTGTTCACCAAAACATATGCAGACGCGTCCTTAGCCTGTAGATTTGGATGCACAGAGTTCCCTGTGTTCGCAAGAGACAAGGGAATCGCGTCTGTACGCACAGAAGCAATAGCGGACCGTTTCCCTCGGAGTGAACGCGAAAGAGCCGTCTATATACTCGCAGACACGGGAACGTGCCTCAATGCGGTCACAGAGGCAGCAGCTTTTGCACAGGTGCTCTGGTGATTCTGGCACTTTCCAGGCACACTCCTGAAAGTCGCGCACACTGCTGTTCACTCGCTAAACGACCTCTTGGGAAACACGTCTCCGGTCGACGGACCGCTCAGATTGCTTCTCGTGTAACTGTGAACTGTGTCAGCGCAGGGAATCCGTCTCTGTTGAGCAGATGTCAATCCTGCCTCGCTTTTGCTTTGTTGCCTCTACCAAGATGATTTCCCGTTTCTCTCTTCACTGGAGCACGCAGACACAGCCAACGCACATCAAGTGTCAAGAGACACACTCTGCTGAGCTCAACGCTTGTGCAGATGCACATGTGCGACGAAGTCAACACACGTGCTTGTGGAGAGAAAGAAAGGGACTCCCAGGCGTGTGGAGCGACGGGGAGAAAGAGCGGGCGCTGAGGAACACAGTTTCAAACAGACTGTCTCCACACAAACAGGCACCTGTCTGCAGGTATCCTAGATCTTGATTCTTGAACTTGAGGAAACACGCGTCTGAGCAAAACTCCCAAACGCTTCCAGGAAAGACACAGGCTCTCCCACAAGCACACAAGTGTTTGCCCTCAGCTATAGATCAGGGACAAGCTTGTGAAGAGATGCCCTGCTATTCTTTCGCCTTATGGCATCATGTGTTTCGTTTCTCTTGGAGATCGATTGCTAAACGTCTTTCCTCGGGCGACTGTGAAGCATTTGCCAGCGGAGGAGAAGTAGCACGGAGCAGCATTCAGTACTGCCTACGAGTGTCTTTGCTACCCTACTAGCGGAGCTCCAAGAACAGGCACACATCTTCAGGTACCTTCCAAATGTGGATTCCCCTGCAGCCCCGTAGGCGGGCGTGCAGTACGCCAACCATCAACGGACGTTTTTCCCCTCAAGCCTGTCAGGACGTTGCTCGTCCGTCTTTCCCTCAATAGATGGGAGTAGGCGCGCTTGCGGATGTGTGCGTGTGTGTGGCCACGCGTTTGCTTAGGCATCAGTGTGTGAAAAGGTAGGTGCTTTTCTCTAGCTGCGTGTGCGTGCACGTGGTGCTGGGTGCACATCCCTGGGTGCTCGAGGTAAGGTTTCTGCATGGTTTTCGCTGAGGAATCGTGTGTGTGCACATGGACAAAGAGAAGGCGCAGCAACCAGGTTCCAGCGCCGAAGAAGGCAAAAGGCAAGGTTTCCGGCGCTATCTCCTTCTCTCCGCAGACCTAGTCGCGCAAAGGAAGCCGCTAAGCCGGCGACCGGCAAGAGAGCTACAACGAAGCATGCCGAACGGAGAAAATAGCAGCAGCTCATCTGTTCACACCTTGTTTCTGCCATGTGCTTGAACGCCAAGACGTTCGCGCTTCTGTGAGATGAAAGACGTCCTTCTGCATATGTGGTTGCTCACACCGGTGCACTTGTTAGTGTATCCATTCAGTCCTGGGCTGCGGGGCATTCAGAAGTGGCTCTGTGGAGACGTCTGCATAGAGGCAGCTGTCAGAACACGCACACTCGATTGTTCACCAAAACATATGCAGACGCGTCCTTAGCCTGTAGATTTGGATGCACAGAGTTCCCTGTGTTCGCAAGAGACAAGGGAATCGCGTCTGTACGCACAGAAGCAATAGCGGACCGTTTCCCTCGGAGTGAACGCGAAAGAGCCGTCTATATACTCCCAGACACGGGAACGTGCCTCAATGCGGTCACAGAGGCAGCAGCTTTTGCACAGGTGCTCTGGTGATTCTGGCACTTTCCAGGCACACTCCTGAAAGTCGCGCACACTGCTGTTCACTCGCTAAACGACCTCTTGGGAAACACGTCTCCGGTCGATGGACCGCTCAGATTGCTTCTCGTGTAACTGTGAACTGTGTCAGCGCAGGGAATCCCTCTCTGTTGAGCAGATGTCAATCCTGCCTCGCTTTTGCTTTGTTGCCTCTACCAAGATGATTTCCCGTTTCTCTCTTCACTGGAGCACGCAGACACAGCCAACGCACATCAAGTGTCAAGAGACACACTCTGCTGAGCTCAACGCTTGTGCAGATGCACATGTGCGACGAAGTCAACACACGTGCTTGTGGAGAGAAAGAAAGGGACTCCCAGGCGTGTGGAGCGACGGGGAGAAAGAGCGGGCGCTGAGGAACACAGTTTCAAACAGACTGTCTCCACACAAACAGGCACCTGTCTGCAGGTATCCTAGATCTTGATTCTTGAACTTGAGGAAACACGCGTCTGAGCAAAACTCCCAAACGCTTCCAGGAAAGACACAGGCTCTCCCACAAGCACACAAGTGTTTGCCCTCAGCTATACATCAGGGACAAGCTTGTGAAGAGATGCCCTGCTATTCTTTCGCCTTATGGCATCATGTGTTTCGTTTCTCTTGGAGATCGATTGTTAAACGTCTTTCCTCGGGCGACTGTGAAGCATTTGCCAGCGGAGGAGAAGTAGCACGGAGCAGCATTCAGTACTGCCTACGAGTGTCTTTGCTACCCTACTAGCGGAGCTCCAAGAACAGGCACACATCTTCAGGTACCTTCCAAATGTGGATTCCCCTGCAGCCCCGTAGGCGGGCGTGCAGTACGCCAACCATCAACGGACGTTTTTCCCCTCAAGCCTGTCAGGACGTTGCTCGTCCGTCTTTCCCTCAATAGATGGGAGTAGGCGCGCTTGCGGATGTGTGCGTGTGTGTGGCCACGCGTTTGCTTAGGCATCAGTGTGTGAAAAGGTAGGTGCTTTTCTCTAGCTGCGTGTGCGTGCACGTGGTGCTGGGTGCACATCCCTGGGTGCTCGAGGTAAGGTTTCTGCATGGTTTTCGCTGAGGAATCGTGTGTGTGCACATGGACAAAGAGAAGGCGCAGCAACCAGGTTCCAGCGCCGAAGAAGGCAAAAGGCAAGGTTTCCGGCGCTATCTCCTTCTCTCCGCAGACCTAGTCGCGCAAAGGAAGCCGGTAAGCCGGCGACCGGCAAGAGAGCTACAACGAAGCATGCCGAACGGAGAAAATAGCAGCAGCTCATCTGTTCACACCTTGTTTCTGCCATGTGCTTGAACGCCAAGACGTTCGCGCTTCTGTGAGATGAAAGACGTCCTTCTGCATATGTGGTTGCTCACACCGGTGCACTTGTTAGTGTATCCATTCAGTCCTGGGCTGCGGGGCATTCAGAAGTGGCTCTGTGGAGACGTCTGCATAGAGGCAGCTGTCAGAACACGCACACTCGATTGTTCACCAAAACATATGCAGACGCGTCCTTAGCCTGTAGATTTGGATGCACAGAGTTCCCTGTGTTCGCAAGAGACAAGGGAATCGCGTCTGTACGCACAGAAGCAATAGCGGACCGTTTCCCTCGGAGTGAACGCGAAAGAGCCGTCTATATACTC
Source organism: Patagioenas fasciata (assembly GCF_037038585.1). NCBI lineage: Eukaryota > Metazoa > Chordata > Aves > Columbiformes > Columbidae > Patagioenas > Patagioenas fasciata. Next base: position 132,143,937 of record NC_092520.1, on the reverse strand, counting down.
GCAGACACGGGAACGTGCCTCAATGCGGTCACAGAGGCAGCAGCTTTTGCACAGGTGCTCTGGTGATTCTGGCACTTTCCAGGCACACTCCTGAAAGTCGCGCACACTGCTGTTCACTCGCTAAACGACCTCTTGGGAAACACGTCTCCGGTCGACGGACCGCTCAGATTGCTTCTCGTGTAACTGTGAACTGTGTCAGCGCAGGGAATCCGTCTCTGTTGAGCAGATGTCAATCCTGCCTCGCTTTTGCTTTGTTGCCTCTACCAAGATGATTTCCCGTTTCTCTCTTCACTGGAGCACGCAGACACAGCCAACGCACATCAAGTGTCAAGAGACACACTCTGCTGAGCTCAACGCTTGTGCAGATGCACATGTGCGACGAAGTCAACACACGTGCTTGTGGAGAGAAAGAAAGGGACTCCCAGGCGTGTGGAGCGACGGGGAGAAAGAGCGGGCGCTGAGGAACACAGTTTCAAACAGACTGTCTCCACACAAACAGGCACCTGTCTGCAGGTATCCTAGATCTTGATTCTTGAACTTGAGGAAACACGCGTCTGAGCAAAACTCCCAAACGCTTCCAGGAAAGACACAGGCTCTCCCACAAGCACACAAGTGTTTGCCCTCAGCTATAGATCAGGGACAAGCTTGTGAAGAGATGCCCTGCTATTCTTTCGCCTTATGGCATCATGTGTTTCGTTTCTCTTGGAGATCGATTGTTAAACGTCTTTCCTCGGGCGACTGTGAAGCATTTGCCACCGGCGGAAAAGTAGCACGGAGCAGCATTCAGTACTGCCTACGAGTGTCTTTGCTACCCTACTAGCGGAGCTCCAAGAACAGGCACACATCTTCAGGTACCTTCCAAATGTGGATTCCCCTGCAGCCCCGTAGGCGGGCGTGCAGTACGCCAACCATCAACGGACGTTTTTCCCCTCAAGCCTGTCAGGACGTTGCTCGTCCGTCTTTCCCTCAATAGATGGGAGTAGGCGCGCTTGCGGATGTGTGCGTGTGTGTGGCCACGCGTTTGCTTAGGCATCAGTGTGTGAAAAGGTAGGTGCTTTTCTCTAGCTGCGTGTGCGTGCACGTGGTGCTGGGTGCACATCCCTGGGTGCTCGAGGTAAGGTTTCTGCATGGTTTTCGCTGAGGAATCGTGTGTGTGCACATGGACAAAGAGAAGGCGCAGCAACCAGGTTCCAGCGCCGAAGAAGGCAAAAGGCAAGGTTTCCGGCGCTATCTCCTTCTCTCCCCAGACCGAGTCGCGCAAAGCAAGCCGCTAAGCCGGCGACCGGCAAGAGAGCTACAACGAAGCATGCCGAACGGAGAAAATAGCAGCAGCGCATCTGTTCACACCTTGTTTCTGCCATGTGCTTGAACGCCAAGACGTTCGCGCTTCTGTGAGATGAAAGACGTCCTTCTGCATATGTGGTTGCTCACACCGGTGCACTTGTTAGTGTATCCATTCAGTCCTGAGCTGCGGGGCATTCAGAAGTGGCTCTGTGGAGACGTCTGCATAGAGGCAGCTGTCAGAACACGCACACTCGATTGTTCACCAAAACATATGCAGACGCGTCCTTAGCCTGTAGATTTGGATGCACAGAGTTCCCTGTGTTCGCAAGAGACAAGGGAATCGCGTCTGTACGCACAGAAGCAATAGCGGACCGTTTCCCTCGGAGTGAACGCGAAAGAGCCGTCTATATACTCCCAGACACGGGAACGTGCCTCAATGCGGTCACAGAGGCAGCAGCTTTTGCACAGATGCTCTGGTGATTCTGGCACTTTCCAGGCACACTCCTGAAAGTCGCGCACACTGCTGTTCACTCGCTAAACGACCTCTTGGGAAACACGTCTCCGGTCGATGGACCGCTCAGATTGCTTCTCGTGTAACTGTGAACTGTGTCAGCGCAGGGAATCCGTCTCTGTTGAGCAGATGTCAATCCTGCCTCGCTTTTGCTTTGTTGCCTCTACCAAGATGATTTCCCATTTCTCTCTTCACTGGAGCACGCAGACACAGCCAACGCACATCAAGTGTCAAGAGACACACTCTGCTGAGCTCAACGCTTGTGCAGATGCACATGTGCGACGAAGTCAACACACGTGCTTGTGGAGAGAAAGAAAGGGACTCCCAGGCGTGTGGAGCGACGGGGAGAAAGAGCGGGCGCTGAGGAACACAGTTTCAAACAGACTGTCTCCACACAAACAGGCACCTGTCTGCAGGTATCCTAGATCTTGATTCTTGAACTTGAGGAAACACGCGTCTGAGCAAAACTCCCAAACGCTTCCAGGAAAGACACAGGCTCTCCCACAAGCACACAAGTGTTTGCCCTCAGCTATAGATCAGGGACAAGCTTGTGAAGAGATGCCCTGCTATTCTTTCGCCTTATGGCATCATGTGTTTCGTTTCTCTTGGAGATCGATTGCTAAACGTCTTTCCTCGGGCGACTGTGAAGCATTTGCCAGCGGAGGAGAAGTAGCACGGAGCAGCATTCAGTACTGCCTACGAGTGTCTTTGCTACCCTACTAGCGGAGCTCCAAGAACAGGCACACATCTTCAGGTACCTTCCAAATGTGGATTCCCCTGCAGCCCCGTAGGCGGGCGTGCAGTACGCCAACCATCAACGGACGTTTTTCCCCTCAAGCCTGTCAGGACGTTGCTCGTCCGTCTTTCCCTCAATAGATGGGAGTAGGCGCGCTTGCGGATGTGTGCGTGTGTGTGGCCACGCGTTTGCTTAGGCATCAGTGTGTGAAAAGGTAGGTGCTTTTCTCTAGCTGCGTGTGCGTGCACGTGGTGCTGGGTGCACATCCCTGGGTGCTCGAGGTAAGGTTTCTGCATGGTTTTCGCTGAGGAATCGTGTGTGTGCACATGGACAAAGAGAAGGCGCAGCAACCAGGTTCCAGCGCCGAAGAAGGCAAAAGGCAAGGTTTCCGGCGCTATCTCCTTCTCTCCGCAGACCTAGTCGCGCAAAGGAAGCCGCTAAGCCGGCGACCGGCAAGAGAGCTACAACGAAGCATGCCGAACGGAGAAAATAGCAGCAGCTCATCTGTTCACACCTTGTTTCTGCCATGTGCTTGAACGCCAAGACGTTCGCGCTTCTGTGAGATGAAAGACGTCCTTCTGCATATGTGGTTGCTCACACCGGTGCACTTGTTAGTGTATCCATTCAGTCCTGGGCTGCGGGGCATTCAGAAGTGGCTCTGTGGAGACGTCTGCATAGAGGCAGCTGTCAGAACACGCACACTCGATTGTTCACCAAAACATATGCAGACGCGTCCTTAGCCTGTAGATTTGGATGCACAGAGTTCCCTGTGTTCGCAAGAGACAAGGGAATCGCGTCTGTACGCACAGAAGCAATAGCGGACCGTTTCCCTCGGAGTGAACGCGAAAGAGCCGTCTATATACTCGCAGACACGGGAACGTGCCTCAATGCGGTCACAGAGGCAGCAGCTTTTGCACAGGTGCTCTGGTGATTCTGGCACTTTCCAGGCACACTCCTGAAAGTCGCGCACACTGCTGTTCACTCGCTAAACGACCTCTTGGGAAACACGTCTCCGGTCGATGGACCGCTCAGATTGCTTCTCGTGTAACTGTGAACTGTGTCAGCGCAGGGAATCCGTCTCTGTTGAGCAGATGTCAATCCTGCCTCGCTTTTGCTTTGTTGCCTCTACCAAGATGATTTCCCGTTTCTCTCTTCACTGGAGCACGCAGACACAGCCAACGCACATCAAGTGTCAAGAGACACACTCTGCTGAGCTCAACGCTTGTGCAGATGCACATGTGCGACGAAGTCAACACACGTGCTTGTGGAGAGAAAGAAAGGGACTCCCAGGCGTGTGGAGCGACGGGGAGAAAGAGCGGGCGCTGAGGAACACAGTTTCAAACAGACTGTCTCCACACAAACAGGCACCTGTCTGCAGGTATCCTAGATCTTGATTCTTGAACTTGAGGAAACACGCGTCTGAGCAAAACTCCCAAACGCTTCCAGGAAAGACACAGGCTCTCCCACAAGCACACAAGTGTTTGCCCTCAGCTATAGATCAGGGACAAGCTTGTGAAGAGATGCCCTGCTATTCTTTCGCCTTATGGCATCATGTGTTTCGTTTCTCTTGGAGATCGATTGCTAAACGTCTTTCCTCGGGCGACTGTGAAGCATTTGCCAGCGGAGGAGAAGTAGCACGGAGCAGCATTCAGTACTGCCTACGAGTGTCTTTGCTACCCTACTAGCGGAGCTCCAAGAACAGGCACACATCTTCAGGTACCTTCCAAATGTGGATTCCCCTGCAGCCCCGTAGGCGGGCGTGCAGTACGCCAACCATCAACGGACGTTTTTCCCCTCAAGCCTGTCAGGACGTTGCTCGTCCGTCTTTCCCTCAATAGATGGGAGTAGGCGCGCTTGCGGATGTGTGCGTGTGTGTGGCCACGCGTTTGCTTAGGCATCAGTGTGTGAAAAGGTAGGTGCTTTTCTCTAGCTGCGTGTGCGTGCACGTGGTGCTGGGTGCACATCCCTGGGTGCTCGAGGTAAGGTTTCTGCATGGTTTTCGCTGAGGAATCGTGTGTGTGCACATGGACAAAGAGAAGGCGCAGCAACCAGGTTCCAGCGCCGAAGAAGGCAAAAGGCAAGGTTTCCGGCGCTATCTCCTTCTCTCCGCAGACCTAGTCGCGCAAAGGAAGCCGCTAAGCCGGCGACCGGCAAGAGAGCTACAACGAAGCATGCCGAACGGAGAAAATAGCAGCAGCTCATCTGTTCACACCTTGTTTCTGCCATGTGCTTGAACGCCAAGACGTTCGCGCTTCTGTGAGATGAAAGACGTCCTTCTGCATATGTGGTTGCTCACACCGGTGCACTTGTTAGTGTATCCATTCAGTCCTGGGCTGCGGGGCATTCAGAAGTGGCTCTGTGGAGACGTCTGCATAGAGGCAGCTGTCAGAACACGCACACTCGATTGTTCACCAAAACATATGCAGACGCGTCCTTAGCCTGTAGATTTGGATGCACAGAGTTCCCTGTGTTCGCAAGAGACAAGGGAATCGCGTCTGTACGCACAGAAGCAATAGCGGACCGTTTCCCTCGGAGTGAACGCGAAAGAGCCGTCTATATACTCGGAGACACGGGAACGTGCCTCAATGCGGTCACAGAGGCAGCAGCTTTTGCACAGGTGCTCTGGTGATTCTGGCACTTTCCAGGCACACTCCTGAAAGTCGCGCACACTGCTGTTCACTCGCTAAACGACCTCTTGGGAAACACGTCTCCGGTCGATGGACCGCTCAGATTGCTTCTCGTGTAACTGTGAACTGTGTCAGCGCAGGGAATCCGTCTCTGTTGAGCAGATGTCAATCCTGCCTCGCTTTTGCTTTGTTGCCTCTACCAAGATGATTTCCCGTTTCTCTCTTCACTGGAGCACGCAGACACAGCCAACGCACATCAAGTGTCAAGAGACACACTCTGCTGAGCTCAACGCTTGTGCAGATGCACATGTGCGACGAAGTCAACACACGTGCTTGTGGAGAGAAAGAAAGGGACTCCCAGGCGTGTGGAGCGACGGGGAGAAAGAGCGGGCGCTGAGGAACACAGTTTCAAACAGACTGTCTCCACACAAACAGGCACCTGTCTGCAGGTATCCTAGATCTTGATTCTTGAACTTGAGGAAACACGCGTCTGAGCAAAACTCCCAAACGCTTCCAGGAAAGACACAGGCTCTCCCACAAGCACACAAGTGTTTGCCCTCAGCTATAGATCAGGGACAAGCTTGTGAAGAGATGCCCTGCTATTCTTTCGCCTTATGGCATCATGTGTTTCGTTTCTCTTGGAGATCGATTGCTAAACGTCTTTCCTCGGGCGACTGTGAAGCATTTGCCAGCGGAGGAGAAGTAGCACGGAGCAGCATTCAGTACTGCCTACGAGTGTCTTTGCTACCCTACTAGCGGAGCTCCAAGAACAGGCACACATCTTCAGGTACCTTCCAAATGTGGATTCCCCTGCAGCCCCGTAGGCGGGCGTGCAGTACGCCAACCATCAACGGACGTTTTTCCCCTCAAGCCTGTCAGGACGTTGCTCGTCCGTCTTTCCCTCAATAGATGGGAGTAGGCGCGCTTGCGGATGTGTGCGTGTGTGTGGCCACGCGTTTGCTTAGGCATCAGTGTGTGAAAAGGTAGGTGCTTTTCTCTAGCTGCGTGTGCGTGCACGTGGTGCTGGGTGCACATCCCTGGGTGCTCGAGGTAAGGTTTCTGCATGGTTTTCGCTGAGGAATCGTGTGTGTGCACATGGACAAAGAGAAGGCGCAGCAACCAGGTTCCAGCGCCGAAGAAGGCAAAAGGCAAGGTTTCCGGCGCTATCTCCTTCTCTCCGCAGACCTAGTCGCGCAAAGGAAGCCGCTAAGCCGGCGACCGGCAAGAGAGCTACAACGAAGCATGCCGAACGGAGAAAATAGCAGCAGCTCATCTGTTCACACCTTGTTTCTGCCATGTGCTTGAACGCCAAGACGTTCGCGCTTCTGTGAGATGAAAGACGTCCTTCTGCATATGTGGTTGCTCACACCGGTGCACTTGTTAGTGTATCCATTCAGTCCTGGGCTGCGGGGCATTCAGAAGTGGCTCTGTGGAGACGTCTGCATAGAGGCAGCTGTCAGAACACGCACACTCGATTGTTCACCAAAACATATGCAGACGCGTCCTTAGCCTGTAGATTTGGATGCACAGAGTTCCCTGTGTTCGCAAGAGACAAGGGAATCGCGTCTGTACGCACAGAAGCAATAGCGGACCGTTTCCCTCGGAGTGAACGCGAAAGAGCCGTCTATATACTCGCAGACACGGGAACGTGCCTCAATGCGGTCACAGAGGCAGCAGCTTTTGCACAGGTGCTCTGGTGATTCTGGCACTTTCCAGGCACACTCCTGAAAGTCGCGCACACTGCTGTTCACTCGCTAAACGACCTCTTGGGAAACACGTCTCCGGTCGATGGACCGCTCAGATTGCTTCTCGTGTAACTGTGAACTGTGTCAGCGCAGGGAATCCGTCTCTGTTGAGCAGATGTCAATCCTGCCTCGCTTTTGCTTTGTTGCCTCTACCAAGATGATTTCCCGTTTCTCTCTTCACTGGAGCACGCAGACACAGCCAACGCACATCAAGTGTCAAGAGACACACTCTGCTGAGCTCAACGCTTGTGCAGATGCACATGTGCGACGAAGTCAACACACGTGCTTGTGGAGAGAAAGAAAGGGACTCCCAGGCGTGTGGAGCGACGGGGAGAAAGAGCGGGCGCTGAGGAACACAGTTTCAAACAGACTGTCTCCACACAAACAGGCACCTGTCTGCAGGTATCCTAGATCTTGATTCTTGAACTTGAGGAAACACGCGTCTGAGCAAAACTCCCAAACGCTTCCAGGAAAGACACAGGCTCTCCCACAAGCACACAAGTGTTTGCCCTCAGCTATAGATCAGGGACAAGCTTGTGAAGAGATGCCCTGCTATTCTTTCGCCTTATGGCATCATGTGTTTCGTTTCTCTTGGAGATCGATTGCTAAACGTCTTTCCTCGGGCGACTGTGAAGCATTTGCCAGCGGAGGAGAAGTAGCACGGAGCAGCATTCAGTACTGCCTACGAGTGTCTTTGCTACCCTACTAGCGGAGCTCCAAGAACAGGCACACATCTTCAGGTACCTTCCAAATGTGGATTCCCCTGCAGCCCCGTAGGCGGGCGTGCAGTACGCCAACCATCAACGGACGTTTTTCCCCTCAAGCCTGTCAGGACGTTGCTCGTCCGTCTTTCCCTCAATAGATGGGAGTAGGCGCGCTTGCGGATGTGTGCGTGTGTGTGGCCACGCGTTTGCTTAGGCATCAGTGTGTGAAAAGGTAGGTGCTTTTCTCTAGCTGCGTGTGCGTGCACGTGGTGCTGGGTGCACATCCCTGGGTGCTCGAGGTAAGGTTTCTGCATGGTTTTCGCTGAGGAATCGTGTGTGTGCACATGGACAAAGAGAAGGCGCAGCAACCAGGTTCCAGCGCCGAAGAAGGCAAAAGGCAAGGTTTCCGGCGCTATCTCCTTCTCTCCGCAGACCTAGTCGCGCAAAGGAAGCCGCTAAGCCGGCGACCGGCAAGAGAGCTACAACGAAGCATGCCGAACGGAGAAAATAGCAGCAGCTCATCTGTTCACACCTTGTTTCTGCCATGTGCTTGAACGCCAAGACGTTCGCGCTTCTGTGAGATGAAAGACGTCCTTCTGCATATGTGGTTGCTCACACCGGTGCACTTGTTAGTGTATCCATTCAGTCCTGGGCTGCGGGGCATTCAGAAGTGGCTCTGTGGAGACGTCTGCATAGAGGCAGCTGTCAGAACACGCACACTCGATTGTTCACCAAAACATATGCAGACGCGTCCTTAGCCTGTAGATTTGGATGCACAGAGTTCCCTGTGTTCGCAAGAGACAAGGGAATCGCGTCTGTACGCACAGAAGCAATAGCGGACCGTTTCCCTCGGAGTGAACGCGAAAGAGCCGTCTATATACTCGGAGACACGGGAACGTGCCTCAATGCGGTCACAGAGGCAGCAGCTTTTGCACAGGTGCTCTGGTGATTCTGGCACTTTCCAGGCACACTCCTGAAAGTCGCGCACACTGCTGTTCACTCGCTAAACGACCTCTTGGGAAACACGTCTCCGGTCGATGGACCGCTCAGATTGCTTCTCGTGTAACTGTGAACTGTGTCAGCGCAGGGAATCCCTCTCTGTTGAGCAGATGTCAATCCTGCCTCGCTTTTGCTTTGTTGCCTCTACCAAGATGATTTCCCGTTTCTCTCTTCACTGGAGCACGCAGACACAGCCAACGCACATCAAGTGTCAAGAGACACACTCTGCTGAGCTCAACGCTTGTGCAGATGCACATGTGCGACGAAGTCAACACACGTGCTTGTGGAGAGAAAGAAAGGGACTCCCAGGCGTGTGGAGCGACGGGGAGAAAGAGCGGGCGCTGAGGAACACAGTTTCAAACAGACTGTCTCCACACAAACAGGCACCTGTCTGCAGGTATCCTAGATCTTGATTCTTGAACTTGAGGAAACACGCGTCTGAGCAAAACTCCCAAACGCTTCCAGGAAAGACACAGGCTCTCCCACAAGCACACAAGTGTTTGCCCTCAGCTATAGATCAGGGACAAGCTTGTGAAGAGATGCCCTGCTATTCTTTCGCCTTATGGCATCATGTGTTTCGTTTCTCTTGGAGATCGATTGTTAAACGTCTTTCCTCGGGCGACTGTGAAGCATTTGCCAGCGGAGGAGAAGTAGCACGGAGCAGCATTCAGTACTGCCTACGAGTGTCTTTGCTACCCTACTAGCGGAGCTCCAAGAACAGGCACACATCTTCAGGTACCTTCCAAATGTGGATTCCCCTGCAGCCCCGTAGGCGGGCGTGCAGTACGCCAACCATCAACGGACGTTTTTCCCCTCAAGCCTGTCAGGACGTTGCTCGTCCGTCTTTCCCTCAATAGATGGGAGTAGGCGCGCTTGCGGATGTGTGCGTGTGTGTGGCCACGCGTTTGCTTAGGCATCAGTGTGTGAAAAGGTAGGTGCTTTTCTCTAGCTGCGTGTGCGTGCACGTGGTGCTGGGTGCACATCCCTGGGTGCTCGAGGTAAGGTTTCTGCATGGTTTTCGCTGAGGAATCGTGTGTGTGCACATGGACAAAGAGAAGGCGCAGCAACCAGGTTCCAGCGCCGAAGAAGGCAAAAGGCAAGGTTTCCGGCGCTATCTCCTTCTCTCCGCAGACCTAGTCGCGCAAAGGAAGCCGGTAAGCCGGCGACCGGCAAGAGAGCTACAACGAAGCATGCCGAACGGAGAAAATAGCAGCAGCTCATCTGTTCACACCTTGTTTCTGCCATGTGCTTGAACGCCAAGACGTTCGCGCTTCTGTGAGATGAAAGACGTCCTTCTGCATATGTGGTTGCTCACACCGGTGCACTTGTTAGTGTATCCATTCAGTCCTGGGCTGCGGGGCATTCAGAAGTGGCTCTGTGGAGACGTCTGCATAGAGGCAGCTGTCAGAACACGCACACTCGATTGTTCACCAAAACATATGCAGACGCGTCCTTAGCCTGTAGATTTGGATGCACAGAGTTCCCTGTGTTCGCAAGAGACAAGGGAATCGCGTCTGTACGCACAGAAGCAATAGCGGACCGTTTCCCTCGGAGTGAACGCGAAAGAGCCGTCTATATACTCGCAGACACGGGAACGTGCCTCAATGCGGTCACAGAGGCAGCAGCTTTTGCACAGGTGCTCTGGTGATTCTGGCACTTTCCAGGCACACTCCTGAAAGTCGCGCACACTGCTGTTCACTCGCTAAACGACCTCTTGGGAAACACGTCTCCGGTCGATGGACCGCTCAGATTGCTTCTCGTGTAACTGTGAACTGTGTCAGCGCAGGGAATCCCTCTCTGTTGAGCAGATGTCAATCCTGCCTCGCTTTTGCTTTGTTGCCTCTACCAAGATGATTTCCCGTTTCTCTCTTCACTGGAGCACGCAGACACAGCCAACGCACATCAAGTGTCAAGAGACACACTCTGCTGAGCTCAACGCTTGTGCAGATGCACATGTGCGACGAAGTCAACACACGTGCTTGTGGAGAGAAAGAAAGGGACTCCCAGGCGTGTGGAGCGACGGGGAGAAAGAGCGGGCGCTGAGGAACACAGTTTCAAACAGACTGTCTCCACACAAACAGGCACCTGTCTGCAGGTATCCTAGATCTTGATTCTTGAACTTGAGGAAACACGCGTCTGAGCAAAACTCCCAAACGCTTCCAGGAAAGACACAGGCTCTCCCACAAGCACACAAGTGTTTGCCCTCAGCTATAGATCAGGGACAAGCTTGTGAAGAGATGCCCTGCTATTCTTTCGCCTTATGGCATCATGTGTTTCGTTTCTCTTGGAGATCGATTGTTAAACGTCTTTCCTCGGGCGACTGTGAAGCATTTGCCAGCGGAGGAGAAGTAGCACGGAGCAGCATTCAGTACTGCCTACGAGTGTCTTTGCTACCCTACTAGCGGAGCTCCAAGAACAGGCACACATCTTCAGGTACCTTCCAAATGTGGATTCCCCTGCAGCCCCGTAGGCGGGCGTGCAGTACGCCAACCATCAACGGACGTTTTTCCCCTCAAGCCTGTCAGGACGTTGCTCGTCCGTCTTTCCCTCAATAGATGGGAGTAGGCGCGCTTGCGGATGTGTGCGTGTGTGTGGCCACGCGTTTGCTTAGGCATCAGTGTGTGAAAAGGTAGGTGCTTTTCTCTAGCTGCGTGTGCGTGCACGTGGTGCTGGGTGCACATCCCTGGGTGCTCGAGGTAAGGTTTCTGCATGGTTTTCGCTGAGGAATCGTGTGTGTGCACATGGACAAAGAGAAGGCGCAGCAACCAGGTTCCAGCGCCGAAGAAGGCAAAAGGCAAGGTTTCCGGCGCTATCTCCTTCTCTCCGCAGACCTAGTCGCGCAAAGGAAGCCGCTAAGCCGGCGACCGGCAAGAGAGCTACAACGAAGCATGCCGAACGGAGAAAATAGCAGCAGCTCATCTGTTCACACCTTGTTTCTGCCATGTGCTTGAACGCCAAGACGTTCGCGCTTCTGTGAGATGAAAGACGTCCTTCTGCATATGTGGTTGCTCACACCGGTGCACTTGTTAGTGTATCCATTCAGTCCTGGGCTGCGGGGCATTCAGAAGTGGCTCTGTGGAGACGTCTGCATAGAGGCAGCTGTCAGAACACGCACACTCGATTGTTCACCAAAACATATGCAGACGCGTCCTTAGCCTGTAGATTTGGATGCACAGAGTTCCCTGTGTTCGCAAGAGACAAGGGAATCGCGTCTGTACGCACAGAAGCAATAGCGGACCGTTTCCCTCGGAGTGAACGCGAAAGAGCCGTCTATATACTCGCAGACACGGGAACGTGCCTCAATGCGGTCACAGAGGCAGCAGCTTTTGCACAGGTGCTCTGGTGATTCTGGCACTTTCCAGGCACACTCCTGAAAGTCGCGCACACTGCTGTTCACTCGCTAAACGACCTCTTGGGAAACACGTCTCCGGTCGACGGACCGCTCAGATTGCTTCTCGTGTAACTGTGAACTGTGTCAGCGCAGGGAATCCGTCTCTGTTGAGCAGATGTCAATCCTGCCTCGCTTTTGCTTTGTTGCCTCTACCAAGATGATTTCCCGTTTCTCTCTTCACTGGAGCACGCAGACACAGCCAACGCACATCAAGTGTCAAGAGACACACTCTGCTGAGCTCAACGCTTGTGCAGATGCACATGTGCGACGAAGTCAACACACGTGCTTGTGGAGAGAAAGAAAGGGACTCCCAGGCGTGTGGAGCGACGGGGAGAAAGAGCGGGCGCTGAGGAACACAGTTTCAAACAGACTGTCTCCACACAAACAGGCACCTGTCTGCAGGTATCCTAGATCTTGATTCTTGAACTTGAGGAAACACGCGTCTGAGCAAAACTCCCAAACGCTTCCAGGAAAGACACAGGCTCTCCCACAAGCACACAAGTGTTTGCCCTCAGCTATAGATCAGGGACAAGCTTGTGAAGAGATGCCCTGCTATTCTTTCGCCTTATGGCATCATGTGTTTCGTTTCTCTTGGAGATCGATTGCTAAACGTCTTTCCTCGGGCGACTGTGAAGCATTTGCCAGCGGAGGAGAAGTAGCACGGAGCAGCATTCAGTACTGCCTACGAGTGTCTTTGCTACCCTACTAGCGGAGCTCCAAGAACAGGCACACATCTTCAGGTACCTTCCAAATGTGGATTCCCCTGCAGCCCCGTAGGCGGGCGTGCAGTACGCCAACCATCAACGGACGTTTTTCCCCTCAAGCCTGTCAGGACGTTGCTCGTCCGTCTTTCCCTCAATAGATGGGAGTAGGCGCGCTTGCTGATGTGTGCGTGTGTGTGGCCACGCGTTTGCTTAGGCATCAGTGTGTGAAAAGGTAGGTGCTTTTCTCTAGCTGCGTGTGCGTGCACGTGGTGCTGGGTGCACATCCCTGGGTGCTCGAGGTAAGGTTTCTGCATGGTTTTCGCTGAGGAATCGTGTGTGTGCACATGGACAAAGAGAAGGCGCAGCAACCAGGTTCCAGCGCCGAAGAAGGCAAAAGGCAAGGTTTCCGGCGCTATCTCCTTCTCTCCGCAGACCTAGTCGCGCAAAGGAAGCCGCTAAGCCGGCGACCGGCAAGAGAGCTACAACGAAGCATGCCGAACGGAGAAAATAGCAGCAGCTCATCTGTTCACACCTTGTTTCTGCCATGTGCTTGAACGCCAAGACGTTCGCGCTTCTGTGAGATGAAAGACGTCCTTCTGCATATGTGGTTGCTCACACCGGTGCACTTGTTAGTGTATCCATTCAGTCCTGGGCTGCGGGGCATTCAGAAGTGGCTCTGTGGAGACGTCTGCATAGAGGCAGCTGTCAGAACACGCACACTCGATTGTTCACCAAAACATATGCAGACGCGTCCTTAGCCTGTAGATTTGGATGCACAGAGTTCCCTGTGTTCGCAAGAGACAAGGGAATCGCGTCTGTACGCACAGAAGCAATAGCGGACCGTTTCCCTCGGAGTGAACGCGAAAGAGCCGTCTATATACTCGGAGACACGGGAACGTGCCTCAATGCGGTCACAGAGGCAGCAGCTTTTGCACAGGTGCTCTGGTGATTCTGGCACTTTCCAGGCACACTCCTGAAAGTCGCGCACACTGCTGTTCACTCGCTAAACGACCTCTTGGGAAACACGTCTCCGGTCGATGGACCGCTCAGATTGCTTCTCGTGTAACTGTGAACTGTGTCAGCGCAGGGAATCCCTCTCTGTTGAGCAGATGTCAATCCTGCCTCGCTTTTGCTTTGTTGCCTCTACCAAGATGATTTCCCGTTTCTCTCTTCACTGGAGCACGCAGACACAGCCAACGCACATCAAGTGTCAAGAGACACACTCTGCTGAGCTCAACGCTTGTGCAGATGCACATGTGCGACGAAGTCAACACACGTGCTTGTGGAGAGAAAGAAAGGGACTCCCAGGCGTGTGGAGCGACGGGGAGAAAGAGCGGGCGCTGAGGAACACAGTTTCAAACAGACTGTCTCCACACAAACAGGCACCTGTCTGCAGGTATCCTAGATCTTGATTCTTGAACTTGAGGAAACACGCGTCTGAGCAAAACTCCCAAACGCTTCCAGGAAAGACACAGGCTCTCCCACAAGCACACAAGTGTTTGCCCTCAGCTATAGATCAGGGACAAGCTTGTGAAGAGATGCCCTGCTATTCTTTCGCCTTATGGCATCATGTGTTTCGTTTCTCTTGGAGATCGATTGTTAAACGTCTTTCCTCGGGCGACTGTGAAGCATTTGCCACCGGCGGAGAAGTAGCACGGAGCAGCATTCAGTACTGCCTACGAGTGTCTTTGCTACCCTACTAGCGGAGCTCCAAGAACAGGCACACATCTTCAGGTACCTTCCAAATGTGGATTCCCCTGCAGCCCCGTAGGCGGGCGTGCAGTACGCCAACCATCAACGGACGTTTTTCCCCTCAAGCCTGTCAGGACGTTGCTCGTCCGTCTTTCCCTCAATAGATGGGAGTAGGCGCGCTTGCGGATGTGTGCGTGTGTGTGGCCACGCGTTTGCTTAGGCATCAGTGTGTGAAAAGGTAGGTGCTTTTCTCTAGCTGCGTGTGCCTGCACGTGGTGCTGGGTGCACATCCCTGGGTGCTCGAGGTAAGGTTTCTGCATGGTTTTCGCTGAGGAATCGTGTGTGTGCACATGGACAAAGAGAAGGCGCAGCAACCAGGTTCCAGCGCCGAAGAAGGCAAAAGGCAAGGTTTCCGGCGCTATCTCCTTCTCTCCGCAGACCTAGTCGCGCAAAGGAAGCCGCTAAGCCGGCGACCGGCAAGAGAGCTACAACGAAGCATGCCGAACGGAGAAAATAGCAGCAGCTCATCTGTTCACACCTTGTTTCTGCCATGTGCTTGAACGCCAAGACGTTCGCGCTTCTGTGAGATGAAAGACGTCCTTCTGCATATGTGGTTGCTCACACCGGTGCACTTGTTAGTGTATCCATTCAGTCCTGGGCTGCGGGGCATTCAGAAGTGGCTCTGTGGAGACGTCTGCATAGAGGCAGCTGTCAGAACACGCACACTCGATTGTTCACCAAAACATATGCAGACGCGTCCTTAGCCTGTAGATTTGGATGCACAGAGTTCCCTGTGTTCGCAAGAGACAAGGGAATCGCGTCTGTACGCACAGAAGCAATAGCGGACCGTTTCCCTCGGAGTGAACGTGAAAGAGCCGTCTATATACTCGCAGACACGGGAACGTGCCTCAATGCGGTCACAGAGGCAGCAGCTTTTGCACAGGTGCTCTGGTGATTCTGGCACTTTCCAGGCACACTCCTGAAAGTCGCGCACACTGCTGTTCACTCGCTAAACGACCTCTTGGGAAACACGTCTCCGGTCGATGGACCGCTCAGATTGCTTCTCGTGTAACTGTGAACTGTGTCAGCGCAGGGAATCCCTCTCTGTTGAGCAGATGTCAATCCTGCCTCGCTTTTGCTTTGTTGCCTCTACCAAGATGATTTCCCGTTTCTCTCTTCACTGGAGCACGCAGACACAGCCAACGCACATCAAGTGTCAAGAGACACACTCTGCTGAGCTCAACGCTTGTGCAGATGCACATGTGCGACGAAGTCAACACACGTGCTTGTGGAGAGAAAGAAAGGGACTCCCAGGCGTGTGGAGCGACGGGGAGAAAGAGCGGGCGCTGAGGAACACAGTTTCAAACAGACTGTCTCCACACAAACAGGCACCTGTCTGCAGGTATCCTAGATCTTGATTCTTGAACTTGAGGAAACACGCGTCTGAGCAAAACTCCCAAACGCTTCCAGGAAAGACACAGGCTCTCCCACAAGCACACAAGTGTTTGCCCTCAGCTATAGATCAGGGACAAGCTTGTGAAGAGATGCCCTGCTATTCTTTCGCCTTATGGCATCATGTGTTTCGTTTCTCTTGGAGATGGATTGTTAAACGTCTTTCCTCGGGCGACTGTGAAGCATTTGCCACCGGCGGAAAAGTAGCACGGAGCAGCATTCAGTACTGCCTACGAGTGTCTTTGCTACCCTACTAGCGGAGCTCCAAGAACAGGCACACATCTTCAGGTACCTTCCAAATGTGGATTCCCCTGCAGCCCCGTAGGCGGGCGTGCAGTACGCCAACCATCAACGGACGTTTTTCCCCTCAAGCCTGTCAGGACGTTGCTCGTCCGTCTTTCCCTCAATAGATGGGAGTAGGCGCGCTTGCGGATGTGTGCGTGTGTGTGGCCACGCGTTTGCTTAGGCATCAGTGTGTGAAAAGGTAGGTGCTTTTCTCTAGCTGTGTGTGCGTGCACGTGGTGCTGGGTGCACATCCCTGGGTGCTCGAGGTAAGGTTTCTGCATGGTTTTCGCTGAGGAATCGTGTGTGTGCACATGGACAAAGAGAAGGCGCAGCAACCAGGTTCCAGCGCCGAAGAAGGCAAAAGGCAAGGTTTCCGGCGCTATCTCCTTCTCTCCCCAGACCTAGTCGCGCAAAGGAAGCCGCTAAGCCGGCGACCGGCAAGAGAGCTACAACGAAGCATGCCGAACGGAGAAACTAGCAGCAGCTCATCTGTTCACACCTTGTTTCTGCCATGTGCTTGAACGCCAAGACGTTCGCGCTTCTGTGAGATGAAAGACGTCCTTCTGCATATGTGGTTGCTCACACCGGTGCACTTGTTAGTGTATCCATTCAGTCCTGGGCTGCGGGGCATTCAGAAGTGGCTCTGTGGAGACGTCTGCATAGAGGCAGCTGTCAGAACACGCACACTCGATTGTTCACCAAAACATATGCAGACGCGTCCTTAGCCTGTAGATTTGGATGCACAGAGTTCCCTGTGTTCGCAAGAGACAAGGGAATCGCGTCTGTACGCACAGAAGCAATAGCGGACCGTTTCCCTCGGAGTGAACGCGAAAGAGCCGTCTATATACTCGCAGACACGGGAACGTGCCTCAATGCGGTCACAGAGGCAGCAGCTTTTGCACAGGTGCTCTGGTGATTCTGGCACTTTCCAGGCACACTCCTGAAAGTCGCGCACACTGCTGTTCACTCGCTAAACGACCTCTTGGGAAACACGTCTCCGGTCGATGGACCGCTCAGATTGCTTCTCGTGTAACTGTGAACTGTGTCAGCGCAGGGAATCCGTCTCTGTTGAGCAGATGTCAATCCTGCCTCGCTTTTGCTTTGTTGCCTCTACCAAGATGATTTCCCGTTTCTCTCTTCACTGGAGCACGCAGACACAGCCAACGCACATCAAGTGTCAAGAGACACACTCTGCTGAGCTCAACGCTTGTGCAGATGCACATGTGCGACGAAGTCAACACACGTGCTTGTGGAGAGAAAGAAAGGGACTCCCAGGCGTGTGGAGCGACGGGGAGAAAGAGCGGGCGCTGAGGAACACAGTTTCAAACAGACTGTCTCCACACAAACAGGCACCTGTCTGCAGGTATCCTAGATCTTGATTCTTGAACTTGAGGAAACACGCGTCTGAGCAAAACTCCCAAACGCTTCCAGGAAAGATACAGGCTCTCCCACAAGCACACAAGTGTTTGCCCTCAGCTATAGATCAGGGACAAGCTTGTGAAGAGATGCCCTGCTATTCTTTCGCCTTATGGCATCATGTGTTTCGTTTCTCTTGGAGATGGATTGTTAAACGTCTTTCCTCGGGCGACTGTGAAGCATTTGCCACCGGCGGAAAAGTAGCACGGAGCAGCATTCAGTACTGCCTACGAGTGTCTTTGCTACCCTACTAGCGGAGCTCCAAGAACAGGCACACATCTTCAGGTACCTTCCAAATGTGGATTCCCCTGCAGCCCCGTAGGCGGGCGTGCAGTACGCCAACCATCAACGGACGTTTTTCCCCTCAAGCCTGTCAGGACGTTGCTCGTCCGTCTTTCCCTCAATAGATGGGAGTAGGCGCGCTTGCGGATGTGTGCGTGTGTGTGGCCACGCGTTTGCTTAGGCATCAGTGTGTGAAAAGGTAGGTGCTTTTCTCTAGCTGCGTGTGCGTGCACGTGGTGCTGGGTGCACATCCCTGGGTGCTCGAGGTAAGGTTTCTGCATGGTTTTCGCTGAGGAATCGTGTGTGTGCACATGGACAAAGAGAAGGCGCAGCAACCAGGTTCCAGCGCCGAAGAAGGCAAAAGGCAAGGTTTCCGGCGCTATCTCCTTCACTCCCCAGTCCTAGTCGCGCAAAGCAAGCCGCTAAGCCGGCGACCGGCAAGAGAGCTACAACGAAGCATGCCGAACGGAGAAAATAGCAGCAGCTCATCTGTTCACACCTTGTTTCTGCCATGTGCTTGAACGCCAAGACGTTCGCGCTTCTGTGAGATGAAAGACGTCCTTCTGCATATGTGGTTGCTCACACCGGTGCACTTGTTAGTGTATCCATTCAGTCCTGGGCTGCGGGGCATTCAGAAGCGGCTCTGTGGAGACGTCTGCATAGAGGCAGCTGTCAGAACACGCACACTCGATTGTTCACCAAAACATATGCAGACGCGTCCTTAGCCTGTAGATTTGGATGCACAGAGTTCCCTGTGTTCGCAAGAGACAAGCGAATCGCGTCTGTACGCACAGAAGCAATAGCGGACCGTTTCCCTCGGAGCGAACGCGAAGGAGCCGTCTATGTACTCGGAGACACGGGAACGTGCCTCAATGCGGTCACAGAGGCAGCAGCTTTTGCACAGATGCTCTGGTGATTCTGGCACTTTCCAGGCACACTCCTGAAAGTCGCGCACACTGCTGTTCACTCGCTAAACGACCTCTTGGGAAACACGTCTCCGGTCGATGGACCGCTCAGATTGCTTCTCGTGTAACTGTGAACTGTGTCAGCGCAGAGAATCCGTCTCTGTTGAGCAGATGTCAATCCTGCCTCGCTTTTGCTTTGTTGCCTCTACCAAGATGATTTCCCGTTTCTCTCTTCACTGGAGCACGCAGACACAGCCAACGCACATCAAGGGTCAAGAGACACACTCTGCTGAGCTCAACGCTTGTGCAGATGCACATGTGCGACGAAGTCAACACACGTGCTTGTGGAGAGAAAGAAAGGGACTCCCAGGCGTGTGGAGCGACGGGGAGAAAGAGCGGGCGCTGAGGAACACAGTTTCAAACAGACTGTCTCCACACAAACAGGCACCTGTCTGCAGGTATCCTAGATCTTGATTCTTGAACTTGAGGAAACACGCGTCTGAGCAAAACTCCCAAACGCTTCCAGGAAAGACACAGGCTCTCCCACAAGCACACAAGTGTTTGCCCTCAGCTATAGATCAGGGACAAGCTTGTGAAGAGATGCCCTGCTATTCTTTCGCCTTATGGCATCATGTGTTTCGTTTCTCTTGGAGATCGATTGTTAAACGTCTTTCCTCGGGCGACTGTGAAGCATTTGCCAGCGGAGGAGAAGTAGCACGGAGCAGCATTCAGTACTGCCTACGAGTGTCTTTGCTACCCTACTAGCGGAGCTCCAAGAACAGGCACACATCTCCAGGTACCTTCCAAATGTGGATTCCCCTGCAGCCCCGTAGGCGGGCGTGCAGTACGCCAACCATCAACGGACGTTTTTCCCCTCAAGCCTGTCAGGACGTTGCTCGTCCGTCTTTCCCTCAATAGATGGGAGTAGGCGCGCTTGCGGATGTGTGCGTGTGTGTGGCCACGCGTTTGCTTAGGCATCAGTGTGTGAAAAGGTAGGTGCTTTTCTCTAGCTGCGTGTGCGTGCACGTGGGGCTGGGTGCACATCCCTGGGTGCTCGAGGTAAGGTTTCTGCATGGTTTTCGCTGAGGAATCGTGTGTGTGCACATGGACAAAGAGAAGGCGCAGCAACCAGGTTCCAGCGCCGAAGAAGGCAAAAGGCAAGGTTTCCGGCGCTATCTCCTTCTCTCCGCAGACCTAGTCGCGCAAAGCAAGCCGCTAAGCCGGCGACCGGCAAGAGAGCTACAACGAAGCATGCCGAACGGAGAAAATAGCAGCAGCGCATCTGTTCACACCTTGTTTCTGCCATGTGCTTGAACGCCAAGACGTTCGCGCTTCTGTGAGATGAAAGACGTCCTTCTGCATATGTGGTTGCTCACACCGGTGCACTTGTTAGTGTATCCATTCAGTCCTGGGCTGCGGGGCATTCAGAAGTGGCTCTGTGGAGACGTCTGCATAGAGGCAGCTGTCAGAACACGCACACTCGATTGTTCACCAAAACATATGCAGACGCGTCCTTAGCCTGTAGATTTGGATGCACAGAGTTCCCTGTGTTCGCAAGAGACAAGGGAATCGCGTCTGTACGCACAGAAGCAATAGCGGACCGTTTCCCTCGGAGTGAACGCGAAAGAGCCGTCTATGTACTCGGAGACACGGGAACGTGCCTCAATGCGGTCACAGAGGCAGCAGCTTTTGCACAGATGCTCTGGTGATTCTGGCACTTTCCAGGCACACTCCTGAAAGTCGCGCACACTGCTGTTCACTCGCTAAACGACCTCTTGGGAAACACGTCTCCGGTCGATGGACCGCTCAGATTGCTTCTCGTGTAACTGTGAACTGTGTCAGCGCAGGGAATCCGTCTCTGTTGAGCAGATGTCAATCCTGCCTCGCTTTTGCTTTGTTGCCTCTACCAAGATGATTTCCCGTTTCTCTCTTCACTGGAGCACGCAGACACAGCCAACGCACATCAAGGGTCAAGAGACACACTCTGCTGAGCTCAACGCTTGTGCAGATGCACATGTGCGACGAAGTCAACACACGTGCTTGTGGAGAGAAAGAAAGGGACTCCCAGGCGTGTGGAGCGACGGGGAGAAAGAGCGGGCGCTGAGGAACACAGTTTCAAACAGACTGTCTCCACACAAACAGGCACCTGTCTGCAGGTATCCTAGATCTTGATTCTTGAACTTGAGGAAACACGCGTCTGAGCAAAACTCCCAAACGCTTCCAGGAAAGACACAGGCTCTCCCACAAGCACACAAGTGTTTGCCCTCAGCTATAGATCAGGGACAAGCTTGTGAAGAGATGCCCTGCTATTCTTTCGCCTTATGGCATCATGTGTTTCGTTTCTCTTGGAGATCGATTGTTAAACGTCTTTCCTCGGGCGACTGTGAAGCATTTGCCAGCGGAGGAGAAGTAGCACGGAGCAGCATTCAGTACTGCCTACGAGTGTCTTTGCTACCCTACTAGCGGAGCTCCAAGAACAGGCACACATCTCCAGGTACCTTCCAAATGTGGATTCCCCTGCAGCCCCGTAGGCGGGCGTGCAGTACGCCAACCATCAACGGACGTTTTTCCCCTCAAGCCTGTCAGGACGTTGCTCGTCCGTCTTTCCCTCAATAGATGGGAGTAGGCGCGCTTGCGGATGTGTGCGTGTGTGTGGCCACGCGTTTGCTTAGGCATCAGTGTGTGAAAAGGTAGGTGCTTTTCTCTAGCTGCGTGTGCGTGCACGTGGGGCTGGGTGCACATCCCTGGGTGCTCGAGGTAAGGTTTCTGCATGGTTTTCGCTGAGGAATCGTGTGTGTGCACATGGACAAAGAGAAGGCGCAGCAACCAGGTTCCAGCGCCGAAGAAGGCAAAAGGCAAGGTTTCCGGCGCTATCTCCTTCTCTCCGCAGACCTAGTCGCGCAAAGCAAGCCGCTAAGCCGGCGACCGGCAAGAGAGCTACAACGAAGCATGCCGAACGGAGAAAATAGCAGCAGCGCATCTGTTCACACCTTGTTTCTGCCATGTGCTTGAACGCCAAGACGTTCGCGCTTCTGTGAGATGAAAGACGTCCTTCTGCATATGTGGTTGCTCACACCGGTGCACTTGTTAGTGTATCCATTCAGTCCTGGGCTGCGGGGCATTCAGAAGTGGCTCTGTGGAGACGTCTGCATAGAGGCAGCTGTCAGAACACGCACACTCGATTGTTCACCAAAACATATGCAGACGCGTCCTTAGCCTGTAGATTTGGATGCACAGAGTTCCCTGTGTTCGCAAGAGACAAGGGAATCGCGTCTGTACGCACAGAAGCAATAGCGGACCGTTTCCCTCGGAGTGAACGCGAAAGAGCCGTCTATGTACTCGGAGACACGGGAACGTGCCTCAATGCGGTCACAGAGGCAGCAGCTTTTGCACAGATGCTCTGGTGATTCTGGCACTTTCCAGGCACACTCCTGAAAGTCGCGCACACTGCTGTTCACTCGCTAAACGACCTCTTGGGAAACACGTCTCCGGTCGATGGACCGCTCAGATTGCTTCTCGTGTAACTGTGAACTGTGTCAGCGCAGGGAATCCGTCTCTGTTGAGCAGATGTCAATCCTGCCTCGCTTTTGCTTTGTTGCCTCTACCAAGATGATTTCCCGTTTCTCTCTTCACTGGAGCACGCAGACACAGCCAACGCACATCAAGTGTCAAGAGACACACTCTGCTGAGCTCAACGCTTGTGCAGATGCACATGTGCGACGAAGTCAACACACGTGCTTGTGGAGAGAAAGAAAGGGACTCCCAGGCGTGTGGAGCGACGGGGAGAAAGAGCGGGCGCTGAGGAACACAGTTTCAAACAGACTGTCTCCACACAAACAGGCACCTGTCTGCAGGTATCCTAGATCTTGATTCTTGAACTTGAGGAAACACGCGTCTGAGCAAAACTCCCAAACGCTTCCAGGAAAGACACAGGCTCTCCCACAAGCACACAAGTGTTTGCCCTCAGCTATAGATCAGGGACAAGCTTGTGAAGAGATGCCCTGCTATTCTTTCGCCTTATGGCATCATGTGTTTCGTTTCTCTTGGAGATCGATTGCTAAACGTCTTTCCTCGGGCGACTGTGAAGCATTTGCCAGCGGAGGAGAAGTAGCACGGAGCAGCATTCAGTACTGCCTACGAGTGTCTTTGCTACCCTACTAGCGGAGCTCCAAGAACAGGCACACATCTTCAGGTACCTTCCAAATGTGGATTCCCCTGCAGCCCCGTAGGCGGGCGTGCAGTACGCCAACCATCAACGGACGTTTTTCCCCTCAAGCCTGTCAGGACGTTGCTCGTCCGTCTTTCCCTCAATAGATGGGAGTAGGCGCGCTTGCGGATGTGTGCGTGTGTGTGGCCACGCGTTTGCTTAGGCATCAGTGTGTGAAAAGGTAGGTGCTTTTCTCTAGCTGCGTGTGCGTGCACGTGGTGCTGGGTGCACATCCCTGGGTGCTCGAGGTAAGGTTTCTGCATGGTTTTCGCTGAGGAATCGTGTGTGTGCACATGGACAAAGAGAAGGCGCAGCAACCAGGTTCCAGCGCCGAAGAAGGCAAAAGGCAAGGTTTCCGGCGCTATCTCCTTCACTCCCCAGTCCTAGTCGCGCAAAGCAAGCCGCTAAGCCGGCGACCGGCAAGAGAGCTACAACGAAGCATGCCGAACGGAGAAAATAGCAGCAGCGCATCTGTTCACACCTTGTTTCTGCCATGTGCTTGAACGCCAAGACGTTCGCGCTTCTGTGAGATGAAAGACGTCCTTCTGCATATGTGGTTGCTCACACCGGTGCACTTGTTAGTGTATCCATTCAGTCCTGGGCTGCGGGGCATTCAGAAGCGGCTCTGTGGAGACGTCTGCATAGAGGCAGCTGTCAGAACACGCACACTCGATTGTTCACCAAAACATATGCAGACGCGTCCTTAGCCTGTAGATTTGGATGCACAGAGTTCCCTGTGTTCGCAAGAGACAAGCGAATCGCGTCTGTACGCACAGAAGCAATAGCGGACCGTTTCCCTCGGAGTGAACGCGAAAGAGCCGTCTATGTACTCGGAGACACGGGAACGTGCCTCAATGCGGTCACAGAGGCAGCAGCTTTTGCACAGATGCTCTGGTGATTCTGGCACTTTCCAGGCACACTCCTGAAAGTCGCGCACACTGCTGTTCACTCGCTAAACGACCTCTTGGGAAACACGTCTCCGGTCGATGGACCGCTCAGATTGCTTCTCGTGTAACTGTGAACTGTGTCAGCGCAGGGAATCCGTCTCTGTTGAGCAGATGTCAATCCTGCCTCGCTTTTGCTTTGTTGCCTCTACCAAGATGATTTCCCGTTTCTCTCTTCACTGGAGCACGCAGACACAGCCAACGCACATCAAGTGTCAAGAGACACACTCTGCTGAGCTCAACGCTTGTGCAGATGCACATGTGCGACGAAGTCAACACACGTGCTTGTGGAGAGAAAGAAAGGGACTCCCAGGCGTGTGGAGCGACGGGGAGAAAGAGCGGGCGCTGAGGAACACAGTTTCAAACAGACTGTCTCCACACAAACAGGCACCTGTCTGCAGGTATCCTAGATCTTGATTCTTGAACTTGAGGAAACACGCGTCTGAGCAAAACTCCCAAACGCTTCCAGGAAAGACACAGGCTCTCCCACAAGCACACAAGTGTTTGCCCTCAGCTATACATCAGGGACAAGCTTGTGAAGAGATGCCCTGCTATTCTTTCGCCTTATGGCATCATGTGTTTCGTTTCTCTTGGAGATCGATTGTTAAACGTCTTTCCTCGGGCGACTGTGAAGCATTTGCCAGCGGAGGAGAAGTAGCACGGAGCAGCATTCAGTACTGCCTACGAGTGTCTTTGCTACCCTACTAGCGGAGCTCCAAGAACAGGCACACATCTTCAGGTACCTTCCAAATGTGGATTCCCCAGCAGCCCCGTAGGCGGGCGTGCAGTACGCCAACCATCAACGGACGTTTTTCCCCTCAAGCCTGTCAGGACGTTGCTCGTCCGTCTTTCCCTCAATAGATGGGAGTAGGCGCGCTTGCGGATGTGTGCGTGTGTGTGGCCACGCGTTTGCTTAGGCATCAGTGTGTGAAAAGGTAGGTGCTTTTCTCTAGCTGCGTGTGCGTGCACGTGGTGCTGGGTGCACATCCCTGGGTGCTCGAGGTAAGGTTTCTGCATGGTTTTCGCTGAGGAATCGTGTGTGTGCACATGGACAAAGAGAAGGCGCAGCAACCAGGTTCCAGCGCCGAAGAAGGCAAAAGGCAAGGTTTCCGGCGCTATCTCCTTCACTCCCCAGTCCTAGTCGCGCAAAGCAAGCCGCTAAGCCGGCGACCGGCAAGAGAGCTACAACGAAGCATGTCGAACGGAGAAAATAGCAGCAGCTCATCTGTTCACACCTTGTTTCTGCCATGTGCTTGAACGCCAAGACGTTCGCGCTTCTGTGAGATGAAAGACGTCCTTCTGCATATGTGGTTGCTCACACCGGTGCACTTGTTAGTGTATCCATTCAGTCCTGGGCTGCGGGGCATTCAGAAGTGGCTCTGTGGAGACGTCTGCATAGAGGCAGCTGTCAGAACACGCACACTCGATTGTTCACCAAAACATATGCAGACGCGTCCTTAGCCTGTAGATTTGGATGCACAGAGTTCCCTGTGTTCGCAAGAGACAAGGGAATCGCGTCTGTACGCACAGAAGCAATAGCGGACCGTTTCCCTCGGAGCGAACGCGAAAGAGCCGTCTATATACTCGCAGACACGGGAACGTGCCTCAATGCGGTCACAGAGGCAGCAGCTTTTGCACAGATGCTCTGGTGATTCTGGCACTTTCCAGGCACACTCCTGAAAGTCGCGCACACTGCTGTTCACTCGCTAAACGACCTCTTGGGAAACACGTCTCCGGTCGATGGATCGCTCAGATTGCTTCTCGTGTAACTGTGAACTGTGTCAGCGCAGGGAATCCGTCTCTGTTGAGCAGATGTCAATCCTGCCTCGCTTTTGCTTTGTTGCCTCTACCAAGATGATTTCCCGTTTCTCTCTTCACTGGAGCACGCAGACACAGCCAACGCACATCAAGTGTCAAGAGACACACTCTGCTGAGCTCAACGCTTGTGCAGATGCACATGTGCGACGAAGTCAACACACGTGCTTGTGGAGAGAAAGAAAGGGACTCCCAGGCGTGTGGAGCGACGGGGAGAAAGAGCGGGCGCTGAGGAACACAGTTTCAAACAGACTGTCTCCACACAAACAGGCACCTGTCTGCAGGTATCCTAGATCTTGATTCTTGAACTTGAGGAAACACGCGTCTGAGCAAAACTCCCAAACGCTTCCAGAAAAGACACAGGCTCTCCCACAAGCACACAAGTGTTTGCCCTCAGCTATACATCAGGGACAAGCTTGTGAAGAGATGCCCTGCTATTCTTTCGCCTTATGGCATCATGTGTTTCGTTTCTCTTGGAGATCGATTGTTAAACGTCTTTCCTCGGGCGACTGTGAAGCATTTGCCAGCGGAGGAGAAGTAGCACGGAGCAGCATTCAGTACTGCCTACGAGTGTCTTTGCTACCCTACTAGCGGAGCTCCAAGAACAGGCACACATCTTCAGGTACCTTCCAAATGTGGATTCCCCTGCAGCCCCGTAGGCGGGCGTGCAGTACGCCAACCATCAACGGACGTTTTTCCCCTCAAGCCTGTCAGGACGTTGCTCGTCCGTCTTTCCCTCAATAGATGGGAGTAGGCGCGCTTGCGCATGTGTGCGTGTGTGTGGCCACGCGTTTGCTTAGGCATCAGTGTGTGAAAAGGTAGGTGCTTTTCTCTAGCTGCGTGTGCGTGCACGTGGTGCTGGGTGCACATCCCTGGGTGCTCGAGGTAAGGTTTCTGCATGGTTTTCGCTGAGGAATCGTGTGTGTGCACATGGACAAAGAGAAGGCGCAGCAACCAGGTTCCAGCGCCGAAGAAGGCAAAAGGCAAGGTTTCCGGCGCTATCTCCTTCTCTCCGCAGACCTAGTCGCGCAAAGGAAGCCGCTAAGCCGGCGACCGGCAAGAGAGCTACAACGAAGCATGCCGAACGGAGAAAATAGCAGCAGCTCATCTGTTCACACCTTGTTTCTGCCATGTGCTTGAACGCCAAGACGTTCGCGCTTCTGTGAGATGAAAGACGTCCTTCTGCATATGTGGTTGCTCACACCGGTGCACTTGTTAGTGTATCCATTCAGTCCTGGGCTGCGGGGCATTCAGAAGTGGCTCTGTGGAGACGTCTGCATAGAGGCAGCTGTCAGAACACGCACACTCGATTGTTCACCAAAACATATGCAGACGCGTCCTTAGCCTGTAGATTTGGATGCACAGAGTTCCCTGTGTTCGCAAGAGACAAGGGAATCGCGTCTGTACGCACAGAAGCAATAGCGGACCGTTTCCCTCGGAGTGAACGCGAAAGAGCCGTCTATATACTCGCAGACACGGGAACGTGCCTCAATGCGGTCACAGAGGCAGCAGCTTTTGCACAGGTGCTCTGGTGATTCTGGCACTTTCCAGGCACACTCCTGAAAGTCGCGCACACTGCTGTTCACTCGCTAAACGACCTCTTGGGAAACACGTCTCCGGTCGATGGACCGCTCAGATTGCTTCTCGTGTAACTGTGAACTGTGTCAGCGCAGGGAATCCGTCTCTGTTGAGCAGATGTCAATCCTGCCTCGCTTTTGCTTTGTTGCCTCTACCAAGATGATTTCCCGTTTCTCTCTTCACTGGAGCACGCAGACACAGCCAACGCACATCAAGTGTCAAGAGACACACTCTGCTGAGCTCAACGCTTGTGCAGATGCACATGTGCGACGAAGTCAACACACGTGCTTGTGGAGAGAAAGAAAGGGACTCCCAGGCGTGTGGAGCGACGGGGAGAAAGAGCGGGCGCTGAGGAACACAGTTTCAAACAGACTGTCTCCACACAAACAGGCACCTGTCTGCAGGTATCCTAGATCTTGATTCTTGAACTTGAGGAAACACGCGTCTGAGCAAAACTCCCAAACGCTTCCAGGAAAGACACAGGCTCTCCCACAAGCACACAAGTGTTTGCCCTCAGCTATAGATCAGGGACAAGCTTGTGAAGAGATGCCCTGCTATTCTTTCGCCTTATGGCATCATGTGTTTCGTTTCTCTTGGAGATCGATTGTTAAACGTCTTTCCTCGGGCGACTGTGAAGCATTTGCCAGCGGAGGAGAAGTAGCACGGAGCAGCATTCAGTACTGCCTACGAGTGTCTTTGCTACCCTACTAGCGGAGCTCCAAGAACAGGCACACATCTTCAGGTACCTTCCAAATGTGGATTCCCCTGCAGCCCCGTAGGCGGGCGTGCAGTACGCCAACCATCAACGGACGTTTTTCCCCTCAAGCCTGTCAGGACGTTGCTCGTCCGTCTTTCCCTCAATAGATGGGAGTAGGCGCGCTTGCGGATGTGTGCGTGTGTGTGGCCACGCGTTTGCTTAGGCATCAGTGTGTGAAAAGGTAGGTGCTTTTCTCTAGCTGCGTGTGCGTGCACGTGGTGCTGGGTGCACATCCCTGGGTGCTCGAGGTAAGGTTTCTGCATGGTTTTCGCTGAGGAATCGTGTGTGTGCACATGGACAAAGAGAAGGCGCAGCAACCAGGTTCCAGCGCCGAAGAAGGCAAAAGGCAAGGTTTCCGGCGCTATCTCCTTCTCTCCCCAGACCGAGTCGCGCAAAGCAAGCCGCTAAGCCGGCGACCGGCAAGAGAGCTACAACGAAGCATGCCGAACGGAGAAAATAGCAGCAGCGCATCTGTTCACACCTTGTTTCTGCCATGTGCTTGAACGCCAAGACGTTCGCGCTTCTGTGAGATGAAAGACGTCCTTCTGCATATGTGGTTGCTCACACCGGTGCACTTGTTAGTGTATCCATTCAGTCCTGGGCTGCGGGGCATTCAGAAGTGGCTCTGTGGAGACGTCTGCATAGAGGCAGCTGTCAGAACACGCACACTCGATTGTTCACCAAAACATATGCAGACGCGTCCTTAGCCTGTAGATTTGGATGCACAGAGTTCCCTGTGTTCGCAAGAGACAAGGGAATCGCGTCTGTACGCACAGAAGCAATAGCGGACCGTTTCCCTCGGAGCGAACGCGAAAGAGCCGTCTATATACTCGCAGACACGGGAACGTGCCTCAATGCGGTCACAGAGGCAGCAGCTTTTGCACAGGTGCTCTGGTGATTCTGGCACTTTCCAGGCACACTCCTGAAAGTCGCGCACACTGCTGTTCACTCGCTAAACGACCTCTTGGGAAACACGTCTCCGGTTGATGGACCGCTCAGATTGCTTCTCGTGTAACTGTGAACTGTGTCAGCGCAGGGAATCCGTCTCTGTTGAGCAGATGTCAATCCTGCCTCGCTTTTGCTTTGTTGCCTCTACCAAGATGATTTCCCGTTTCTCTCTTCACTGGAGCACGCAGACACAGCCAACGCACATCAAGGGTCAAGAGACACACTCTGCTGAGCTCAACGCTTGTGCAGATGCACATGTGCGACGAAGTCAACACACGTGCTTGTGGAGAGAAAGAAAGGGACTCCCAGGCGTGTGGAGCGACGGGGAGAAAGAGCGGGCGCTGAGGAACACAGTTTCAAACAGACTGTCTCCACACAAACAGGCACCTGTCTGCAGGTATCCTAGATCTTGATTCTTGAACTTGAGGAAACACGCGTCTGAGCAAAACTCCCAAACGCTTCCAGGAAAGACACAGGCTCTCCCACAAGCACACAAGTGTTTGCCCTCAGCTATAGATCAGGGACAAGCTTGTGAAGAGATGCCCTGCTATTCTTTCGCCTTATGGCATCATGTGTTTCGTTTCTCTTGGAGATGGATTGTTAAACGTCTTTCCTCGGGCGACTGTGAAGCATTTGCCACCGGCGGAAAAGTAGCACGGAGCAGCATTCAGTACTGCCTACGAGTGTCTTTGCTACCCTACTAGCGGAGCTCCAAGAACAGGCACACATCTTCAGGTACCTTCCAAATGTGGATTCCCCTGCAGCCCCGTAGGCGGGCGTGCAGTACGCCAACCATCAACGGACGTTTTTCCCCTCAAGCCTGTCAGGACGTTGCTCGTCCGTCTTTCCCTCAATAGATGGGAGCAGGCGCGCTTGCGGATGTGTGCGTGTGTGTGGCCACGCGTTTGCTTAGGCATCAGTGTGTGAAAAGGTAGGTGCTTTTCTCTAGCTGCGTGTGCGTGCACGTGGGGCTGAGTGCACATCCCTGGGTGCTCGTGGAAAGGTTTCTGCATGGTTTTCGCTGAGGAATCGTGTGTGTGCACATGGACAAAGAGAAGGCGCAGCAACCAGGTTCCAGCGCCGAAGAAGGCAAAAGGCAAGGTTTCCGGCGCTATCTCCTTCTCTCCGCAGACCTAGTCGCGCAAAGCAAGCCGCTAAGCCGGCGACCGGCAAGAGAGCTACAACGAAGCATGCCGAACGGAGAAAATAGCAGCAGCGCATCTGTTCACACCTTGTTTCTGCCATGTGCTTGAACGCCAAGACGTTCGCGCTTCTGTGAGATGAAAGACGTCCTTCTGCATATGTGGTTGCTCACAGCGGTGCACTTGTTAGTGTATCCATTCAGTCCTGGGCTGCGGGGCATTCAGAAGTGGCTCTGTGGAGACGTCTGCATAGAGGCAGCTGTCAGAACACGCACACTCGATTGTTCACCAAAACATATGCAGACGCGTCCTTAGCCTGTAGATTTGGATGCACAGAGTTCCCTGTGTTCGCAAGAGACAAGGGAATCGCGTCTGTACGCACAGAAGCAATAGCGGACCGTTTCCCTCGGAGTGAACGCGAAAGAGCCGTCTATATACTCGCAGACACGGGAACGTGCCTCAATGCGGTCACAGAGGCAGCAGCTTTTGCACAGGTGCTCTGGTGATTCTGGCACTTTCCAGGCACACTCCTGAAAGTCGCGCACACTGCTGTTCACTCGCTAAACGACCTCTTGGGAAACACGTCTCCGGTTGATGGACCGCTCAGATTGCTTCTCGTGTAACTGTGAACTGTGTCAGCGCAGGGAATCCGTCTCTGTTGAGCAGATGTCAATCCTGCCTCGCTTTTGCTTTGTTGCCTCTACCAAGATGATTTCCCGTTTCTCTCTTCACTGGAGCACGCAGACACAGCCAACGCACATCAAGTGTCAAGAGACACACTCTGCTGAGCTCAACGCTTGTGCAGATGCACATGTGCGACGAAGTCAACACACGTGCTTGTGGAGAGAAAGAAAGGGACTCCCAGGCGTGTGGAGCGACGGGGAGAAAGAGCGGGCGCTGAGGAACACAGTTTCAAACAGACTGTCTCCACACAAACAGGCACCTGTCTGCAGGTATCCTAGATCTTGATTCTTGAACTTGAGGAAACACGCGTCTGAGCAAAACTCCCAAACGCTTCCAGGAAAGACACAGGCTCTCCCACAAGCACACAAGTGTTTGCCCTCAGCTATAGATCAGGGACAAGCTTGTGAAGAGATGCCCTGCTATTCTTTCGCCTTATGGCATCATGTGTTTCGTTTCTCTTGGAGATGGATTGTTAAACGTCTTTCCTCGGGCGACTGTGAAGCATTTGCCAGCGGCGGAAAAGTAGCACGGAGCAGCATTCAGTACTGCCTACGAGTGTCTTTGCTACCCTACTAGCGGAGCTCCAAGAACAGGCACACATCTTCAGGTACCTTCCAAATGTGGATTCCCCTGCAGCCCCGTAGGCGGGCGTGCAGTACGCCAACCATCAACGGACGTTTTTCCCCTCAAGCCTGTCAGGACGTTGCTCGTCCGTCTTTCCCTCAATAGATGGGAGCAGGCGCGCTTGCGGATGTGTGCGTGTGTGTGGCCACGCGTTTGCTTAGGCATCAGTGTGTGAAAAGGTAGGTGCTTTTCTCTAGCTGCGTGTGCGTGCACGTGGGGCTGAGTGCACATCCCTGGGTGCTCGTGGAAAGGTTTCTGCATGGTTTTCGCTGAGGAATCGTGTGTGTGCACATGGACAAAGAGAAGGCGCAGCAACCAGGTTCCAGCGCCGAAGAAGGCAAAAGGCAAGGTTTCCGGCGCTATCTCCTTCTCTCCGCAGACCTAGTCGCGCAAAGCAAGCCGCTAAGCCGGCGACCGGCAAGAGAGCTACAACGAAGCATGCCGAACGGAGAAAATAGCAGCAGCGCATCTGTTCACACCTTGTTTCTGCCATGTGCTTGAACGCCAAGACGTTCGCGCTTCTGTGAGATGAAAGACGTCCTTCTGCATATGTGGTTGCTCACACCGGTGCACTTGTTAGTGTATCCATTCAGTCCTGGGCTGCGGGGCATTCAGAAGCGGCTCTGTGGAGACGTCTGCATAGAGGCAGCTGTCAGAACACGTACACTCGATTGTTCACCAAAACATATGCAGACGCGTCCTTAGCCTGTAGATTTGGATGCACAGAGTTCCCTGTGTTCGCAAGAGACAAGCGAATCGCGTCTGTACGCACAGAAGCAATAGCGGACCGTTTCCCTCGGAGTGAACGCGGGAGAGCCGTCTATGTACTCGGAGAAACGGGAACGTGCCTCAATGCGGTCACAGAGGCAGCAGCTTTTGCACAGATGCTCTGGTGATTCTGGCACTTTCCAGGCACACTCCTGAAAGTCGCGCACACTGCTGTTCACTCGCTAAACGACCTCTTGGGAAACACGTCTCCGGTCGATGGACCGCTCAGATTGCTTCTCGTGTATCTGTGAACTGTGTCAGCGCAGGGAATCCGTCTCTGTTGAGCAGATGTCAATCCTGCCTCGCTTTTGCTTTGTTGCCTCTACCAAGATGATTTCCCGTTTCTCTCTTCACTGGAGCAGGCAGACACAGCCAACGCACATCAAGTGTCAAGAGACACACTCTGCTGAGCTCAACGCTTGTGCAGATGCACATGTGCGACGAAGTCAACACACGTGCTTGTGGAGAGAAAGAAAGGGACTCCCAGGCGTGTGGAGCGACGGGGAGAAAGAGCGGGCGCTGAGGAACACAGTTTCAAACAGACTGTCTCCACACAAACAGGCACCTGTCTGCAGGTATCCTAGATCTTGATTCTTGAACTTGAGGAAACACGCGTCTGAGCAAAACTCCCAAACGCTTCCAGGAAAGACACAGGCTCTCCCACAAGCACACAAGTGTTTGCCCTCAGCTATAGATCAGGGACAAGCTTGTGAAGAGATGCCCTGCTATTCTTTCGCCTTATGGCATCATGTGTTTCGTTTCTCTTGGAGATCGATTGTTAAACGTCTTTCCTCGGGCGACTGTGAAGCATTTGCCAGCGGAGGAGAAGTAGCACGGAGCAGCATTCAGTACTGCCTACGAGTGTCTTTGCTACCCTACTAGCGGAGCTCCAAGAACAGGCACACATCTTCAGGTACCTTCCAAATGTGGATTCCCCTGCAGCCCCGTAGGCGGGCGTGCAGTACGCCAACCATCAACGGACGTTTTTCCCCTCAAGCCTGTCAGGACGTTGCTCGTCCGTCTTTCCCTCAATAGATGGGAGTAGGCGCGCTTGCGGATGTGTGCGTGTGTGTGGCCACGCGTTTGCTTAGGCATCAGTGTGTGAAAAGGTAGGTGCTTTTCTCTAGCTGCGTGTGCGTGCACGTGGTGCTGGGTGCACATCCCTGGGTGCTCGAGGTAAGGTTTCTGCATGGTTTTCGCTGAGGAATCGTGTGTGTGCACATGGACAAAGAGAAGGCGCAGCAACCAGGTTCCAGCGCCGAAGAAGGCAAAAGGCAAGGTTTCCGGCGCTATCTCCTTCTCTCCGCAGACCTAGTCGCGCAAAGCAAGCCGCTAAGCCGGCGACCGGCAAGAGAGCTACAACGAAGCATGCCGAACGGAGAAAATAGCAGCAGCTCATCTGTTCACACCTTGTTTCTGCCATGTGCTTGAACGCCAAGACGTTCGCGCTTCTGTGAGATGAAAGACGTCCTTCTGCATATGTGGTTGCTCACACCGGTGCACTTGTTAGTGTATCCATTCAGTCCTGGGCTGCGGGGCATTCAGAAGTGGCTCTGTGGAGACGTCTGCATAGAGGCAGCTGTCAGAACACGCACACTCGATTGTTCACCAAAACATATGCAGACGCGTCCTTAGCCTGTAGATTTGGATGCACAGAGTTCCCTGTGTTCGCAAGAGACAAGGGAATCGCGTCTGTACGCACAGAAGCAATAGCGGACCGTTTCCCTCGGAGTGAACGCGAAAGAGCCGTCTATATACTCGCAGACACGGGAACGTGCCTCAATGCGGTCACAGAGGCAGCAGCTTTTGCACAGGTGCTCTGGTGATTCTGGCACTTTCCAGGCACACTCCTGAAAGTCGCGCACACTGCTGTTCACTCGCTAAACGACCTCTTGGGAAACACGTCTCCGGTCGATGGACCGCTCAGATTGCTTCTCGTGTAACTGTGAACTGTGTCAGCGCAGGGAATCCCTCTCTGTTGAGCAGATGTCAATCCTGCCTCGCTTTTGCTTTGTTGCCTCTACCAAGATGATTTCCCGTTTCTCTCTTCACTGGAGCACGCAGACACAGCCAACGCACATCAAGTGTCAAGAGACACACTCTGCTGAGCTCAACGCTTGTGCAGATGCACATGTGCGACGAAGTCAACACACGTGCTTGTGGAGAGAAAGAAAGGGACTCCCAGGCGTGTGGAGCGACGGGGAGAAAGAGCGGGCGCTGAGGAACACAGTTTCAAACAGACTGTCTCCACACAAACAGGCACCTGTCTGCAGGTATCCTAGATCTTGATTCTTGAACTTGAGGAAACACGCGTCTGAGCAAAACTCCCAAACGCTTCCAGGAAAGACACAGGCTCTCCCACAAGCACACAAGTGTTTGCCCTCAGCTATAGATCAGGGACAAGCTTGTGAAGAGATGCCCTGCTATTCTTTCGCCTTATGGCATCATGTGTTTCGTTTCTCTTGGAGATCGATTGTTAAACGTCTTTCCTCGGGCGACTGTGAAGCATTTGCCACCGGCGGAAAAGTAGCACGGAGCAGCATTCAGTACTGCCTACGAGTGTCTTTGCTACCCTACTAGCGGAGCTCCAAGAACAGGCACACATCTTCAGGTACCTTCCAAATGTGGATTCCCCTGCAGCCCCGTAGGCGGGCGTGCAGTACGCCAACCATCAACGGACGTTTTTCCCCTCAAGCCTGTCAGGACGTTGCTCGTCCGTCTTTCCCTCAATAGATGGGAGTAGGCGCGCTTGCGGATGTGTGCGTGTGTGTGGCCACGCGTTTGCTTAGGCATCAGTGTGTGAAAAGGTAGGTGCTTTTCTCTAGCTGCGTGTGCGTGCACGTGGTGCTGGGTGCACATCCCTGGGTGCTCGAGGTAAGGTTTCTGCATGGTTTTCGCTGAGGAATCGTGTGTGTGCACATGGACAAAGAGAAGGCGCAGCAACCAGGTTCCAGCGCCGAAGAAGGCAAAAGGCAAGGTTTCCGGCGCTATCTCCTTCTCTCCGCAGACCTAGTCGCGCAAAGCAAGCCGCTAAGCCGGCGACCGGCAAGAGAGCTACAACGAAGCATGCCGAACGGAGAAAATAGCAGCAGCTCATCTGTTCACACCTTGTTTCTGCCATGTGCTTGAACGCCAAGACGTTCGCGCTTCTGTGAGATGAAAGACGTCCTTCTGCATATGTGGTTGCTCACACCGGTGCACTTGTTAGTGTATCCATTCAGTCCTGGGCTGCGGGGCATTCAGAAGTGGCTCTGTGGAGACGTCTGCATAGAGGCAGCTGTCAGAACACGCACACTCGATTGTTCACCAAAACATATGCAGACGCGTCCTTAGCCTGTAGATTTGGATGCACAGAGTTCCCTGTGTTCGCAAGAGACAAGGGAATCGCGTCTGTACGCACAGAAGCAATAGCGGACCGTTTCCCTCGGAGTGAACGCGAAAGAGCCGTCTATATACTCGCAGACACGGGAACGTGCCTCAATGCGGTCACAGAGGCAGCAGCTTTTGCACAGGTGCTCTGGTGATTCTGGCACTTTCCAGGCACACTCCTGAAAGTCGCGCACACTGCTGTTCACTCGCTAAACGACCTCTTGGGAAACACGTCTCCGGTCGATGGACCGCTCAGATTGCTTCTCGTGTAACTGTGAACTGTGTCAGCGCAGGGAATCCCTCTCTGTTGAGCAGATGTCAATCCTGCCTCGCTTTTGCTTTGTTGCCTCTACCAAGATGATTTCCCGTTTCTCTCTTCACTGGAGCACGCAGACACAGCCAACGCACATCAAGTGTCAAGAGACACACTCTGCTGAGCTCAACGCTTGTGCAGATGCACATGTGCGACGAAGTCAACACACGTGCTTGTGGAGAGAAAGAAAGGGACTCCCAGGCGTGTGGAGCGACGGGGAGAAAGAGCGGGCGCTGAGGAACACAGTTTCAAACAGACTGTCTCCACACAAACAGGCACCTGTCTGCAGGTATCCTAGATCTTGATTCTTGAACTTGAGGAAACACGCGTCTGAGCAAAACTCCCAAACGCTTCCAGGAAAGACACAGGCTCTCCCACAAGCACACAAGTGTTTGCCCTCAGCTATAGATCAGGGACAAGCTTGTGAAGAGATGCCCTGCTATTCTTTCGCCTTATGGCATCATGTGTTTCGTTTCTCTTGGAGATCGATTGTTAAACGTCTTTCCTCGGGCGACTGTGAAGCATTTGCCACCGGCGGAAAAGTAGCACGGAGCAGCATTCAGTACTGCCTACGAGTGTCTTTGCTACCCTACTAGCGGAGCTCCAAGAACAGGCACACATCTTCAGGTACCTTCCAAATGTGGATTCCCCTGCAGCCCCGTAGGCGGGCGTGCAGTACGCCAACCATCAACGGACGTTTTTCCCCTCAAGCCTGTCAGGACGTTGCTCGTCCGTCTTTCCCTCAATAGATGGGAGTAGGCGCGCTTGCGGATGTGTGCGTGTGTGTGGCCACGCGTTTGCTTAGGCATCAGTGTGTGAAAAGGTAGGTGCTTTTCTCTAGCTGCGTGTGCGTGCACGTGGTGCTGGGTGCACATCCCTGGGTGCTCGAGGTAAGGTTTCTGCATGGTTTTCGCTGAGGAATCGTGTGTGTGCACATGGACAAAGAGAAGGCGCAGCAACCAGGTTCCAGCGCCGAAGAAGGCAAAAGGCAAGGTTTCCGGCGCTATCTCCTTCTCTCCCCAGACCGAGTCGCGCAAAGCAAGCCGCTAAGCCGGCGACCGGCAAGAGAGCTACAACGAAGCATGCCGAACGGAGAAACTAGCAGCAGCGCATCTGTTCACACCTTGTTTCTGCCATGTGCTTGAACGCCAAGACGTTCGCGCTTCTGTGAGATGAAAGACGTCCTTCTGCATATGTGGTTGCTCACACCGGTGCACTTGTTAGTGTATCCATTCAGTCCTGGGCTGCGGGGCATTCAGAAGTGGCTCTGTGGAGACGTCTGCATAGAGGCAGCTGTCAGAACACGCACACTCGATTGTTCACCAAAACATATGCAGACGCGTCCTTAGCCTGTAGATTTGGATGCACAGAGTTCCCTGTGTTCGCAAGAGACAAGGGAATCGCGTCTGTACGCACAGAAGCAATAGCGGACCGTTTCCCTCGGAGTGAACGCGAAAGAGCCGTCTATATACTCGCAGACACGGGAACGTGCCTCAATGCGGTCACAGAGGCAGCAGCTTTTGCACAGGTGCTCTGGTGATTCTGGCACTTTCCAGGCACACTCCTGAAAGTCGCGCACACTGCTGTTCACTCGCTAAACGACCTCTTGGGAAACACGTCTCCGGTCGATGGACCGCTCAGATTGCTTCTCGTGTAACTGTGAACTGTGTCAGCGCAGGGAATCCGTCTCTGTTGAGCAGATGTCAATCCTGCCTCGCTTTTGCTTTGTTGCCTCTACCAAGATGATTTCCCGTTTCTCTCTTCACTGGAGCACGCAGACACAGCCAACGCACATCAAGTGTCAAGAGACACACTCTGCTGAGCTCAACGCTTGTGCAGATGCACATGTGCGACGAAGTCAACACACGTGCTTGTGGAGAGAAAGAAAGGGACTCCCAGGCGTGTGGAGCGACGGGGAGAAAGAGCGGGCGCTGAGGAACACAGTTTCAAACAGACTGTCTCCACACAAACAGGCACCTGTCTGCAGGTATCCTAGATCTTGATTCTTGAACTTGAGGAAACACGCGTCTGAGCAAAACTCCCAAACGCTTCCAGGAAAGACACAGGCTCTCCCACAAGCACACAAGTGTTTGCCCTCAGCTATAGATCAGGGACAAGCTTGTGAAGAGATGCCCTGCTATTCTTTCGCCTTATGGCATCATGTGTTTCGTTTCTCTTGGAGATCGATTGTTAAACGTCTTTCCTCGGGCGACTGTGAAGCATTTGCCACCGGCGGAAAAGTAGCACGGAGCAGCATTCAGTACTGCCTACGAGTGTCTTTGCTACCCTACTAGCGGAGCTCCAAGAACAGGCACACATCTTCAGGTACCTTCCAAATGTGGATTCCCCTGCAGCCCCGTAGGCGGGCGTGCAGTACGCCAACCATCAACGGACGTTTTTCCCCTCAAGCCTGTCAGGACGTTGCTCGTCCGTCTTTCCCTCAATAGATGGGAGCAGGCGCGCTTGCGGATGTGTGCGTGTGTGTGGCCACGCGTTTGCTTAGGCATCAGTGTG
This sequence comes from Patagioenas fasciata, assembly GCF_037038585.1. NCBI lineage: Eukaryota > Metazoa > Chordata > Aves > Columbiformes > Columbidae > Patagioenas > Patagioenas fasciata. Next base: position 132,105,541 of record NC_092520.1, on the reverse strand, counting down.
TGAAAAGGTAGGTGCTTTTCTCTAGCTGCGTGTGCGTGCACGTGGGGCTGAGTGCACATCCCTGGGTGCTCGTGGAAAGGTTTCTGCATGGTTTTCGCTGAGGAATCGTGTGTGTGCACATGGACAAAGAGAAGGCGCAGCAACCAGGTTCCAGCGCCGAAGAAGGCAAAAGGCAAGGTTTCCGGCGCTATCTCCTTCTCTCCGCAGACCTAGTCGCGCAAAGCAAGCCGCTAAGCCGGCGACCGGCAAGAGAGCTACAACGAAGCATGCCGAACGGAGAAAATAGCAGCAGCGCATCTGTTCACACCTTGTTTCTGCCATGTGCTTGAACGCCAAGACGTTCGCGCTTCTGTGAGATGAAAGACGTCCTTCTGCATATGTGGTTGCTCACACCGGTGCACTTGTTAGTGTATCCATTCAGTCCTGGGCTGCGGGGCATTCAGAAGCGGCTCTGTGGAGACGTCTGCATAGAGGCAGCTGTCAGAACACGCACACTCGATTGTTCACCAAAACATATGCAGACGCGTCCTTAGCCTGTAGATTTGGATGCACAGAGTTCCCTGTGTTCGCAAGAGACAAGCGAATCGCGTCTGTACGCACAGAAGCAATAGCGGACCGTTTCCCTCGGAGTGAACGCGGGAGAGCCGTCTATGTACTCGGAGAAACGGGAACGTGCCTCAATGCGGTCACAGAGGCAGCAGCTTTTGCACAGATGCTCTGGTGATTCTGGCACTTTCCAGGCACACTCCTGAAAGTCGCGCACACTGCTGTTCACTCGCTAAACGACCTCTTGGGAAACACGTCTCCGGTCGATGGACCGCTCAGATTGCTTCTCGTGTATCTGTGAACTGTGTCAGCGCAGGGAATCCGTCTCTGTTGAGCAGATGTCAATCCTGCCTCGCTTTTGCTTTGTTGCCTCTACCAAGATGATTTCCCGTTTCTCTCTTCACTGGAGCAGGCAGACACAGCCAACGCACATCAAGTGTCAAGAGACACACTCTGCTGAGCTCAACGCTTGTGCAGATGCACATGTGCGACGAAGTCAACACACGTGCTTGTGGAGAGAAAGAAAGGGACTCCCAGGCGTGTGGAGCGACGGGGAGAAAGAGCGGGCGCTGAGGAACACAGTTTCAAACAGACTGTCTCCACACAAACAGGCACCTGTCTGCAGGTATCCTAGATCTTGATTCTTGAACTTGAGGAAACACGCGTCTGAGCAAAACTCCCAAACGCTTCCAGGAAAGACACAGGCTCTCCCACAAGCACACAAGTGTTTGCCCTCAGCTATAGATCAGGGACAAGCTTGTGAAGAGATGCCCTGCTATTCTTTCGCCTTATGGCATCATGTGTTTCGTTTCTCTTGGAGATCGATTGTTAAACGTCTTTCCTCGGGCGACTGTGAAGCATTTGCCAGCGGAGGAGAAGTAGCACGGAGCAGCATTCAGTACTGCCTACGAGTGTCTTTGCTACCCTACTAGCGGAGCTCCAAGAACAGGCACACATCTTCAGGTACCTTCCAAATGTGGATTCCCCTGCAGCCCCGTAGGCGGGCGTGCAGTACGCCAACCATCAACGGACGTTTTTCCCCTCAAGCCTGTCAGGACGTTGCTCGTCCGTCTTTCCCTCAATAGATGGGAGTAGGCGCGCTTGCGGATGTGTGCGTGTGTGTGGCCACGCGTTTGCTTAGGCATCAGTGTGTGAAAAGGTAGGTGCTTTTCTCTAGCTGCGTGTGCGTGCACGTGGTGCTGGGTGCACATCCCTGGGTGCTCGAGGTAAGGTTTCTGCATGGTTTTCGCTGAGGAATCGTGTGTGTGCACATGGACAAAGAGAAGGCGCAGCAACCAGGTTCCAGCGCCGAAGAAGGCAAAAGGCAAGGTTTCCGGCGCTATCTCCTTCTCTCCGCAGACCTAGTCGCGCAAAGCAAGCCGCTAAGCCGGCGACCGGCAAGAGAGCTACAACGAAGCATGCCGAACGGAGAAAATAGCAGCAGCTCATCTGTTCACACCTTGTTTCTGCCATGTGCTTGAACGCCAAGACGTTCGCGCTTCTGTGAGATGAAAGACGTCCTTCTGCATATGTGGTTGCTCACACCGGTGCACTTGTTAGTGTATCCATTCAGTCCTGGGCTGCGGGGCATTCAGAAGTGGCTCTGTGGAGACGTCTGCATAGAGGCAGCTGTCAGAACACGCACACTCGATTGTTCACCAAAACATATGCAGACGCGTCCTTAGCCTGTAGATTTGGATGCACAGAGTTCCCTGTGTTCGCAAGAGACAAGGGAATCGCGTCTGTACGCACAGAAGCAATAGCGGACCGTTTCCCTCGGAGTGAACGCGAAAGAGCCGTCTATATACTCGCAGACACGGGAACGTGCCTCAATGCGGTCACAGAGGCAGCAGCTTTTGCACAGGTGCTCTGGTGATTCTGGCACTTTCCAGGCACACTCCTGAAAGTCGCGCACACTGCTGTTCACTCGCTAAACGACCTCTTGGGAAACACGTCTCCGGTCGATGGACCGCTCAGATTGCTTCTCGTGTAACTGTGAACTGTGTCAGCGCAGGGAATCCCTCTCTGTTGAGCAGATGTCAATCCTGCCTCGCTTTTGCTTTGTTGCCTCTACCAAGATGATTTCCCGTTTCTCTCTTCACTGGAGCACGCAGACACAGCCAACGCACATCAAGTGTCAAGAGACACACTCTGCTGAGCTCAACGCTTGTGCAGATGCACATGTGCGACGAAGTCAACACACGTGCTTGTGGAGAGAAAGAAAGGGACTCCCAGGCGTGTGGAGCGACGGGGAGAAAGAGCGGGCGCTGAGGAACACAGTTTCAAACAGACTGTCTCCACACAAACAGGCACCTGTCTGCAGGTATCCTAGATCTTGATTCTTGAACTTGAGGAAACACGCGTCTGAGCAAAACTCCCAAACGCTTCCAGGAAAGACACAGGCTCTCCCACAAGCACACAAGTGTTTGCCCTCAGCTATAGATCAGGGACAAGCTTGTGAAGAGATGCCCTGCTATTCTTTCGCCTTATGGCATCATGTGTTTCGTTTCTCTTGGAGATCGATTGTTAAACGTCTTTCCTCGGGCGACTGTGAAGCATTTGCCACCGGCGGAAAAGTAGCACGGAGCAGCATTCAGTACTGCCTACGAGTGTCTTTGCTACCCTACTAGCGGAGCTCCAAGAACAGGCACACATCTTCAGGTACCTTCCAAATGTGGATTCCCCTGCAGCCCCGTAGGCGGGCGTGCAGTACGCCAACCATCAACGGACGTTTTTCCCCTCAAGCCTGTCAGGACGTTGCTCGTCCGTCTTTCCCTCAATAGATGGGAGTAGGCGCGCTTGCGGATGTGTGCGTGTGTGTGGCCACGCGTTTGCTTAGGCATCAGTGTGTGAAAAGGTAGGTGCTTTTCTCTAGCTGCGTGTGCGTGCACGTGGTGCTGGGTGCACATCCCTGGGTGCTCGAGGTAAGGTTTCTGCATGGTTTTCGCTGAGGAATCGTGTGTGTGCACATGGACAAAGAGAAGGCGCAGCAACCAGGTTCCAGCGCCGAAGAAGGCAAAAGGCAAGGTTTCCGGCGCTATCTCCTTCTCTCCGCAGACCTAGTCGCGCAAAGCAAGCCGCTAAGCCGGCGACCGGCAAGAGAGCTACAACGAAGCATGCCGAACGGAGAAAATAGCAGCAGCTCATCTGTTCACACCTTGTTTCTGCCATGTGCTTGAACGCCAAGACGTTCGCGCTTCTGTGAGATGAAAGACGTCCTTCTGCATATGTGGTTGCTCACACCGGTGCACTTGTTAGTGTATCCATTCAGTCCTGGGCTGCGGGGCATTCAGAAGTGGCTCTGTGGAGACGTCTGCATAGAGGCAGCTGTCAGAACACGCACACTCGATTGTTCACCAAAACATATGCAGACGCGTCCTTAGCCTGTAGATTTGGATGCACAGAGTTCCCTGTGTTCGCAAGAGACAAGGGAATCGCGTCTGTACGCACAGAAGCAATAGCGGACCGTTTCCCTCGGAGTGAACGCGGAAGAGCCGTCTATGTACTCGCAGACACGGGAACGTGCCTCAATGCGGTCACAGAGGCAGCAGCTTTTGCACAGGTGCTCTGGTGATTCTGGCACTTTCCAGGCACACTCCTGAAAGTCGCGCACACTGCTGTTCACTCGCTAAACGACCTCTTGGGAAACACGTCTCCGGTCGATGGACCGCTCAGATTGCTTCTCGTGTAACTGTGAACTGTGTCAGCGCAGGGAATCCCTCTCTGTTGAGCAGATGTCAATCCTGCCTCGCTTTTGCTTTGTTGCCTCTACCAAGATGATTTCCCGTTTCTCTCTTCACTGGAGCACGCAGACACAGCCAACGCACATCAAGTGTCAAGAGACACACTCTGCTGAGCTCAACGCTTGTGCAGATGCACATGTGCGACGAAGTCAACACACGTGCTTGTGGAGAGAAAGAAAGGGACTCCCAGGCGTGTGGAGCGACGGGGAGAAAGAGCGGGCGCTGAGGAACACAGTTTCAAACAGACTGTCTCCACACAAACAGGCACCTGTCTGCAGGTATCCTAGATCTTGATTCTTGAACTTGAGGAAACACGCGTCTGAGCAAAACTCCCAAACGCTTCCAGGAAAGACACAGGCTCTCCCACAAGCACACAAGTGTTTGCCCTCAGCTATAGATCAGGGACAAGCTTGTGAAGAGATGCCCTGCTATTCTTTCGCCTTATGGCATCATGTGTTTCGTTTCTCTTGGAGATCGATTGTTAAACGTCTTTCCTCGGGCGACTGTGAAGCATTTGCCACCGGCGGAAAAGTAGCACGGAGCAGCATTCAGTACTGCCTACGAGTGTCTTTGCTACCCTACTAGCGGAGCTCCAAGAACAGGCACACATCTTCAGGTACCTTCCAAATGTGGATTCCCCTGCAGCCCCGTAGGCGGGCGTGCAGTACGCCAACCATCAACGGACGTTTTTCCCCTCAAGCCTGTCAGGACGTTGCTCGTCCGTCTTTCCCTCAATAGATGGGAGTAGGCGCGCTTGCGGATGTGTGCGTGTGTGTGGCCACGCGTTTGCTTAGGCATCAGTGTGTGAAAAGGTAGGTGCTTTTCTCTAGCTGCGTGTGCGTGCACGTGGTGCTGGGTGCACATCCCTGGGTGCTCGAGGTAAGGTTTCTGCATGGTTTTCGCTGAGGAATCGTGTGTGTGCACATGGACAAAGAGAAGGCGCAGCAACCAGGTTCCAGCGCCGAAGAAGGCAAAAGGCAAGGTTTCCGGCGCTATCTCCTTCTCTCCCCAGACCGAGTCGCGCAAAGCAAGCCGCTAAGCCGGCGACCGGCAAGAGAGCTACAACGAAGCATGCCGAACGGAGAAACTAGCAGCAGCGCATCTGTTCACACCTTGTTTCTGCCATGTGCTTGAACGCCAAGACGTTCGCGCTTCTGTGAGATGAAAGACGTCCTTCTGCATATGTGGTTGCTCACACCGGTGCACTTGTTAGTGTATCCATTCAGTCCTGGGCTGCGGGGCATTCAGAAGTGGCTCTGTGGAGACGTCTGCATAGAGGCAGCTGTCAGAACACGCACACTCGATTGTTCACCAAAACATATGCAGACGCGTCCTTAGCCTGTAGATTTGGATGCACAGAGTTCCCTGTGTTCGCAAGAGACAAGGGAATCGCGTCTGTACGCACAGAAGCAATAGCGGACCGTTTCCCTCGGAGTGAACGCGAAAGAGCCGTCTATATACTCGCAGACACGGGAACGTGCCTCAATGCGGTCACAGAGGCAGCAGCTTTTGCACAGGTGCTCTGGTGATTCTGGCACTTTCCAGGCACACTCCTGAAAGTCGCGCACACTGCTGTTCACTCGCTAAACGACCTCTTGGGAAACACGTCTCCGGTCGATGGACCGCTCAGATTGCTTCTCGTGTAACTGTGAACTGTGTCAGCGCAGGGAATCCGTCTCTGTTGAGCAGATGTCAATCCTGCCTCGCTTTTGCTTTGTTGCCTCTACCAAGATGATTTCCCGTTTCTCTCTTCACTGGAGCACGCAGACACAGCCAACGCACATCAAGTGTCAAGAGACACACTCTGCTGAGCTCAACGCTTGTGCAGATGCACATGTGCGACGAAGTCAACACACGTGCTTGTGGAGAGAAAGAAAGGGACTCCCAGGCGTGTGGAGCGACGGGGAGAAAGAGCGGGCGCTGAGGAACACAGTTTCAAACAGACTGTCTCCACACAAACAGGCACCTGTCTGCAGGTATCCTAGATCTTGATTCTTGAACTTGAGGAAACACGCGTCTGAGCAAAACTCCCAAACGCTTCCAGGAAAGACACAGGCTCTCCCACAAGCACACAAGTGTTTGCCCTCAGCTATAGATCAGGGACAAGCTTGTGAAGAGATGCCCTGCTATTCTTTCGCCTTATGGCATCATGTGTTTCGTTTCTCTTGGAGATGGATTGTTAAACGTCTTTCCTCGGGCGACTGTGAAGCATTTGCCACCGGCGGAAAAGTAGCACGGAGCAGCATTCAGTACTGCCTACGAGTGTCTTTGCTACCCTACTAGCGGAGCTCCAAGAACAGGCACACATCTTCAGGTACCTTCCAAATGTGGATTCCCCTGCAGCCCCGTAGGCGGGCGTGCAGTACGCCAACCATCAACGGACGTTTTTCCCCTCAAGCCTGTCAGGACGTTGCTCGTCCGTCTTTCCCTCAATAGATGGGAGCAGGCGCGCTTGCGGATGTGTGCGTGTGTGTGGCCACGCGTTTGCTTAGGCATCAGTGTGTGAAAAGGTAGGTGCTTTTCTCTAGCTGCGTGTGCGTGCACGTGGGGCTGAGTGCACATCCCTGGGTGCTCGTGGAAAGGTTTCTGCATGGTTTTCGCTGAGGAATCGTGTGTGTGCACATGGACAAAGAGAAGGCGCAGCAACCAGGTTCCAGCGCCGAAGAAGGCAAAAGGCAAGGTTTCCGGCGCTATCTCCTTCTCTCCGCAGACCTAGTCGCGCAAAGCAAGCCGCTAAGCCGGCGACCGGCAAGAGAGCTACAACGAAGCATGCCGAACGGAGAAAATAGCAGCAGCGCATCTGTTCACACCTTGTTTCTGCCATGTGCTTGAACGCCAAGACGTTCGCGCTTCTGTGAGATGAAAGACGTCCTTCTGCATATGTGGTTGCTCACACCGGTGCACTTGTTAGTGTATCCATTCAGTCCTGGGCTGCGGGGCATTCAGAAGCGGCTCTGTGGAGACGTCTGCATAGAGGCAGCTGTCAGAACACGCACACTCGATTGTTCACCAAAACATATGCAGACGCGTCCTTAGCCTGTAGATTTGGATGCACAGAGTTCCCTGTGTTCGCAAGAGACAAGCGAATCGCGTCTGTACGCACAGAAGCAATAGCGGACCGTTTCCCTCGGAGTGAACGCGGGAGAGCCGTCTATGTACTCGGAGAAACGGGAACGTGCCTCAATGCGGTCACAGAGGCAGCAGCTTTTGCACAGATGCTCTGGTGATTCTGGCACTTTCCAGGCACACTCCTGAAAGTCGCGCACACTGCTGTTCACTCGCTAAACGACCTCTTGGGAAACACGTCTCCGGTCGATGGACCGCTCAGATTGCTTCTCGTGTAACTGTGAACTGTGTCAGCGCAGGGAATCCGTCTCTGTTGAGCAGATGTCAATCCTGCCTCGCTTTTGCTTTGTTGCCTCTACCAAGATGATTTCCCGTTTCTCTCTTCACTGGAGCACGCAGACACAGCCAACGCACATCAAGTGTCAAGAGACACACTCTGCTGAGCTCAACGCTTGTGCAGATGCACATGTGCGACGAAGTCAACACACGTGCTTGTGGAGAGAAAGAAAGGGACTCCCAGGCGTGTGGAGCGACGGGGAGAAAGAGCGGGCGCTGAGGAACACAGTTTCAAACAGACTGTCTCCACACAAACAGGCACCTGTCTGCAGGTATCCTAGATCTTGATTCTTGAACTTGAGGAAACACGCGTCTGAGCAAAACTCCCAAACGCTTCCAGGAAAGACACAGGCTCTCCCACAAGCACACAAGTGTTTGCCCTCAGCTATAGATCAGGGACAAGCTTGTGAAGAGATGCCCTGCTATTCTTTCGCCTTATGGCATCATGTGTTTCGTTTCTCTTGGAGATCGATTGTTAAACGTCTTTCCTCGGGCGACTGTGAAGCATTTGCCAGCGGAGGAGAAGTAGCACGGAGCAGCATTCAGTACTGCCTACGAGTGTCTTTGCTACCCTACTAGCGGAGCTCCAAGAACAGGCACACATCTTCAGGTACCTTCCAAATGTGGATTCCCCTGCAGCCCCGTAGGCGGGCGTGCAGTACGCCAACCATCAACGGACGTTTTTCCCCTCAAGCCTGTCAGGACGTTGCTCGTCCGTCTTTCCCTCAATAGATGGGAGTAGGCGCGCTTGCGGATGTGTGCGTGTGTGTGGCCACGCGTTTGCTTAGGCATCAGTGTGTGAAAAGGTAGGTGCTTTTCTCTAGCTGCGTGTGCGTGCACGTGGTGCTGGGTGCACATCCCTGGGTGCTCGAGGTAAGGTTTCTGCATGGTTTTCGCTGAGGAATCGTGTGTGTGCACATGGACAAAGAGAAGGCGCAGCAACCAGGTTCCAGCGCCGAAGAAGGCAAAAGGCAAGGTTTCCGGCGCTATCTCCTTCACTCCCCAGTCCTAGTCGCGCAAAGCAAGCCGCTAAGCCGGCGACCGGCAAGAGAGCTACAACGAAGCATGCCGAACGGAGAAAATAGCAGCAGCTCATCTGTTCACACCTTGTTTCTGCCATGTGCTTGAACGCCAAGACGTTCGCGCTTCTGTGAGATGAAAGACGTCCTTCTGCATATGTGGTTGCTCACACCGGTGCACTTGTTAGTGTATCCATTCAGTCCTGGGCTGCGGGGCATTCAGAAGTGGCTCTGTGGAGACGTCTGCATAGAGGCAGCTGTCAGAACACGCACACTCGATTGTTCACCAAAACATATGCAGACGCGTCCTTAGCCTGTAGATTTGGATGCACAGAGTTCCCTGTGTTCGCAAGAGACAAGGGAATCGCGTCTGTACGCACAGAAGCAATAGCGGACCGTTTCCCTCGGAGCGAACGCGAAAGAGCCGTCTATATACTCCCAGACACGGGAACGTGCCTCAATGCGGTCACAGAGGCAGCAGCTTTTGCACAGATGCTCCTGGTGGTTCTGGCACTTTCCAGGCACACTCCTGAAAGTCGCGCACACTGCTGTTCACTCGCTAAACGACCTCTTGGGAAACACGTCTCCGGTCGATGGACCGCTCAGATTGCTTCTCGTGTAACTGTGAACTGTGTCAGCGCAGGGAATCCGTCTCTGTTGAGCAGATGTCAATCCTGCCTCGCTTTTGCTTTGTTGCCTCTACCAAGATGATTTCCCGTTTCTCTCTTCACTGGAGCACGCAGACACAGCCAACGCACATCAAGTGTCAAGAGACACACTCTGCTGAGCTCAACGCTTGTGCAGATGCACATGTGCGACGAAGTCAACACACGTGCTTGTGGAGAGAAAGAAAGGGACTCCCAGGCGTGTGGAGCGACGGGGAGAAAGAGCGGGCGCTGAGGAACACAGTTTCAAACAGACTGTCTCCACACAAACAGGCACCTGTCTGCAGGTATCCTAGATCTTGATTCTTGAACTTGAGGAAACACGCGTCTGAGCAAAACTCCCAAACGCTTCCAGGAAAGACACAGGCTCTCCCACAAGCACACAAGTGTTTGCCCTCAGCTATAGATCAGGGACAAGCTTGTGAAGAGATGCCCTGCTATTCTTTCGCCTTATGGCATCATGTGTTTCGTTTCTCTTGGAGATCGATTGTTAAACGTCTTTCCTCGGGCGACTGTGAAGCATTTGCCAGCGGAGGAGAAGTAGCACGGAGCAGCATTCAGTACTGCCTACGAGTGTCTTTGCTACCCTACTAGCGGAGCTCCAAGAACAGGCACACATCTTCAGGTACCTTCCAAATGTGGATTCCCCTGCAGCCCCGTAGGCGGGCGTGCAGTACGCCAACCATCAACGGACGTTTTTCCCCTCAAGCCTGTCAGGACGTTGCTCGTCCGTCTTTCCCTCAATAGATGGGAGTAGGCGCGCTTGCGGATGTGTGCGTGTGTGTGGCCACGCGTTTGCTTAGGCATCAGTGTGTGAAAAGGTAGGTGCTTTTCTCTAGCTGCGTGTGCGTGCACGTGGTGCTGGGTGCACATCCCTGGGTGCTCGAGGTAAGGTTTCTGCATGGTTTTCGCTGAGGAATCGTGTGTGTGCACATGGACAAAGAGAAGGCGCAGCAACCAGGTTCCAGCGCCGAAGAAGGCAAAAGGCAAGGTTTCCGGCGCTATCTCCTTCACTCCCCAGTCCTAGTCGCGCAAAGCAAGCCGCTAAGCCGGCGACCGGCAAGAGAGCTACAACGAAGCATGCCGAACGGAGAAAATAGCAGCAGCTCATCTGTTCACACCTTGTTTCTGCCATGTGCTTGAACGCCAAGACGTTCGCGCTTCTGTGAGATGAAAGACGTCCTTCTGCATATGTGGTTGCTCACACCGGTGCACTTGTTAGTGTATCCATTCAGTCCTGGGCTGCGGGGCATTCAGAAGTGGCTCTGTGGAGACGTCTGCATAGAGGCAGCTGTCAGAACACGCACACTCGATTGTTCACCAAAACATATGCAGACGCGTCCTTAGCCTGTAGATTTGGATGCACAGAGTTCCCTGTGTTCGCAAGAGACAAGGGAATCGCGTCTGTACGCACAGAAGCAATAGCGGACCGTTTCCCTCGGAGTGAACGCGGGAGAGCCGTCTATGTACTCGGAGACACGGGAACGTGCCTCAATGCGGTCACAGAGGCAGCAGCTTTTGCACAGATGCTCTGGTGATTCTGGCACTTTCCAGGCACACTCCTGAAAGTCGCGCACACTGCTGTTCACTCGCTAAACGACCTCTTGGGAAACACGTCTCCGGTCGATGGACCGCTCAGATTGCTTCTCGTGTAACTGTGAACTGTGTCAGCGCAGGGAATCCGTCTCTGTTGAGCAGATGTCAATCCTGCCTCGCTTTTGCTTTGTTGCCTCTACCAAGATGATTTCCCGTTTCTCTCTTCACTGGAGCACGCAGACACAGCCAACGCACATCAAGTGTCAAGAGACACACTCTGCTGAGCTCAACGCTTGTGCAGATGCACATGTGCGACGAAGTCAACACACGTGCTTGTGGAGAGAAAGAAAGGGACTCCCAGGCGTGTGGAGCGACGGGGAGAAAGAGCGGGCGCTGAGGAACACAGTTTCAAACAGACTGTCTCCACACAAACAGGCACCTGTCTGCAGGTATCCTAGATCTTGATTCTTGAACTTGAGGAAACACGCGTCTGAGCAAAACTCCCAAACGCTTCCAGGAAAGACACAGGCTCTCCCACAAGCACACAAGTGTTTGCCCTCAGCTATAGATCAGGGACAAGCTTGTGAAGAGATGCCCTGCTATTCTTTCGCCTTATGGCATCATGTGTTTCGTTACTCTTGGAGATCGATTGTTAAACGTCTTTCCTCGGGCGACTGTGAAGCATTTGCCAGCGGAGGAGAAGTAGCACGGAGCAGCATTCAGTACTGCCTACGAGTGTCTTTGCTACCCTACTAGCGGAGCTCCAAGAACAGGCACACATCTTCAGGTACCTTCCAAATGTGGATTCCCCTGCAGCCCCGTAGGCGGGCGTGCAGTACGCCAACCATCAACGGACGTTTTTCCCCTCAAGCCTGTCAGGACGTTGCTCGTCCGTCTTTCCCTCAATAGATGGGAGCAGGCGCGCTTGCGGATGTGTGCGTGTGTGTGGCCACGCGTTTGCTTAGGCATCAGTGTGTGAAAAGGTAGGTGCTTTTCTCTAGCTGCGTGTGCGTGCACGTGGGGCTGGGTGCACATCCCTGGGTGCTCGAGGTAAGGTTTCTGCATGGTTTTCGCTGAGGAATCGTGTGTGTGCACATGGACAAAGAGAAGGCGCAGCAACCAGGTTCCAGCGCCGAAGAAGGCAAAAGGCAAGGTTTCCGGCGCTATCTCCTTCTCTCCGCAGACCTAGTCGCGCAAAGCAAGCCGCTAAGCCGGCGACCGGCAAGAGAGCTACAACGAAGCATGCCGAACGGAGAAAATAGCAGCAGCGCATCTGTTCACACCTTGTTTCTGCCATGTGCTTGAACGCCAAGACGTTCGCGCTTCTGTGAGATGAAAGACGTCCTTCTGCATATGTGGTTGCTCACACCGGTGCACTTGTTAGTGTATCCATTCAGTCCTGGGCTGCGGGGCATTCAGAAGTGGCTCTGTGGAGACGTCTGCATAGAGGCAGCTGTCAGAACACGCACACTCGATTGTTCACCAAAACATATGCAGACGCGTCCTTAGCCTGTAGATTTGGATGCACAGAGTTCCCTGTGTTCGCAAGAGACAAGGGAATCGCGTCTGTACGCACAGAAGCAATAGCGGACCGTTTCCCTCGGAGTGAACGCGGAAGAGCCGTCTATGTACTCGGAGACACGGGAACGTGCCTCAATGCGGTCACAGAGGCAGCAGCTTTTGCACAGATGCTCTGGTGATTCTGGCACTTTCCAGGCACGCTCCTGAAAGTCGCGCACACTGCTGTTCACTCGCTAAACGACCTCTTGGGAAACACGTCTCCGGTCGATGGACCGCTCAGATTGCTTCTCGTGTAACTGTGAACTGTGTCAGCGCAGGGAATCCGTCTCTGTTGAGCAGATGTCAATCCTGCCTCGCTTTTGCTTTGTTGCCTCTACCAAGATGATTTCCCGTTTCTCTCTTCACTGGAGCACGCAGACACAGCCAACGCACATCAAGTGTCAAGAGACACACTCTGCTGAGCTCAACGCTTGTGCAGATGCACATGTGCGACGAAGTCAACACACGTGCTTGTGGAGAGAAAGAAAGGGACTCCCAGGCGTGTGGAGCGACGGGGAGAAAGAGCGGGCGCTGAGGAACACAGTTTCAAACAGACTGTCTCCACACAAACAGGCACCTGTCTGCAGGTATCCTAGATCTTGATTCTTGAACTTGAGGAAACACGCGTCTGAGCAAAACTCCCAAACGCTTCCAGGAAAGACACAGGCTCTCCCACAAGCACACAAGTGTTTGCCCTCAGCTATACATCAGGGACAAGCTTGTGAAGAGATGCCCTGCTATTCTTTCGCCTTATGGCATCATGTGTTTCGTTTCTCTTGGAGATCGATTGTTAAACGTCTTTCCTCGGGCGACTGTGAAGCATTTGCCAGCGGAGGAGAAGTAGCACGGAGCAGCATTCAGTACTGCCTACGAGTGTCTTTGCTACCCTACTAGCGGAGCTCCAAGAACAGGCACACATCTTCAGGTACCTTCCAAATGTGGATTCCCCTGCAGCCCCGTAGGCGGGCGTGCAGTACGCCAACCATCAACGGACGTTTTTCCCCTCAAGCCTGTCAGGACGTTGCTCGTCCGTCTTTCCCTCAATAGATGGGAGTAGGCGCGCTTGCGGATGTGTGCGTGTGTGTGGCCACGCGTTTGCTTAGGCATCAGTGTGTGAAAAGGTAGGTGCTTTTCTCTAGCTGCGTGTGCGTGCACGTGGTGCTGGGTGCACATCCCTGGGTGCTCGAGGTAAGGTTTCTGCATGGTTTTCGCTGAGGAATCGTGTGTGTGCACATGGACAAAGAGAAGGCGCAGCAACCAGGTTCCAGCGCCGAAGAAGGCAAAAGGCAAGGTTTCCGGCGCTATCTCCTTCACTCCCCAGTCCTAGTCGCGCAAAGCAAGCCGCTAAGCCGGCGACCGGCAAGAGAGCTACAACGAAGCATGCCGAACGGAGAAAATAGCAGCAGCTCATCTGTTCACACCTTGTTTCTGCCATGTGCTTGAACGCCAAGACGTTCGCGCTTCTGTGAGATGAAAGACGTCCTTCTGCATATGTGGTTGCTCACACCGGTGCACTTGTTAGTGTATCCATTCAGTCCTGGGCTGCGGGGCATTCAGAAGTGGCTCTGTGGAGACGTCTGCATAGAGGCAGCTGTCAGAACACGCACACTCGATTGTTCACCAAAACATATGCAGACGCGTCCTTAGCCTGTAGATTTGGATGCACAGAGTTCCCTGTGTTCGCAAGAGACAAGGGAATCGCGTCTGTACGCACAGAAGCAATAGCGGACCGTTTCCCTCGGAGTGAACGCGGGAGAGCCGTCTATGTACTCGGAGACACGGGAACGTGCCTCAATGCGGTCACAGAGGCAGCAGCTTTTGCACAGATGCTCTGGTGATTCTGGCACTTTCCAGGCACACTCCTGAAAGTCGCGCACACTGCTGTTCACTCGCTAAACGACCTCTTGGGAAACACGTCTCCGGTCGATGGACCGCTCAGATTGCTTCTCGTGTAACTGTGAACTGTGTCAGCGCAGGGAATCCGTCTCTGTTGAGCAGATGTCAATCCTGCCTCGCTTTTGCTTTGTTGCCTCTACCAAGATGATTTCCCGTTTCTCTCTTCACTGGAGCACGCAGACACAGCCAACGCACATCAAGTGTCAAGAGACACACTCTGCTGAGCTCAACGCTTGTGCAGATGCACATGTGCGACGAAGTCAACACACGTGCTTGTGGAGAGAAAGAAAGGGACTCCCAGGCGTGTGGAGCGACGGGGAGAAAGAGCGGGCGCTGAGGAACACAGTTTCAAACAGACTGTCTCCACACAAACAGGCACCTGTCTGCAGGTATCCTAGATCTTGATTCTTGAACTTGAGGAAACACGCGTCTGAGCAAAACTCCCAAACGCTTCCAGGAAAGACACAGGCTCTCCCACAAGCACACAAGTGTTTGCCCTCAGCTATAGATCAGGGACAAGCTTGTGAAGAGATGCCCTGCTATTCTTTCGCCTTATGGCATCATGTGTTTCGTTTCTCTTGGAGATCGATTGTTAAACGTCTTTCCTCGGGCGACTGTGAAGCATTTGCCAGCGGAGGAGAAGTAGCACGGAGCAGCATTCAGTACTGCCTACGAGTGTCTTTGCTACCCTACTAGCGGAGCTCCAAGAACAGGCACACATCTTCAGGTACCTTCCAAATGTGGATTCCCCTGCAGCCCCGTAGGCGGGCGTGCAGTACGCCAACCATCAACGGACGTTTTTCCCCTCAAGCCTGTCAGGACGTTGCTCGTCCGTCTTTCCCTCAATAGATGGGAGCAGGCGCGCTTGCGGATGTGTGCGTGTGTGTGGCCACGCGTTTGCTTAGGCATCAGTGTGTGAAAAGGTAGGTGCTTTTCTCTAGCTGCGTGTGCGTGCACGTGGGGCTGGGTGCACATCCCTGGGTGCTCGAGGTAAGGTTTCTGCATGGTTTTCGCTGAGGAATCGTGTGTGTGCACATGGACAAAGAGAAGGCGCAGCAACCAGGTTCCAGCGCCGAAGAAGGCAAAAGGCAAGGTTTCCGGCGCTATCTCCTTCTCTCCGCAGACCTAGTCGCGCAAAGCAAGCCGCTAAGCCGGCGACCGGCAAGAGAGCTACAACGAAGCATGCCGAACGGAGAAAATAGCAGCAGCGCATCTGTTCACACCTTGTTTCTGCCATGTGCTTGAACGCCAAGACGTTCGCGCTTCTGTGAGATGAAAGACGTCCTTCTGCATATGTGGTTGCTCACACCGGTGCACTTGTTAGTGTATCCATTCAGTCCTGGGCTGCGGGGCATTCAGAAGTGGCTCTGTGGAGACGTCTGCATAGAGGCAGCTGTCAGAACACGCACACTCGATTGTTCACCAAAACATATGCAGACGCGTCCTTAGCCTGTAGATTTGGATGCACAGAGTTCCCTGTGTTCGCAAGAGACAAGGGAATCGCGTCTGTACGCACAGAAGCAATAGCGGACCGTTTCCCTCGGAGCGAACGCGAAAGAGCCGTCTATATACTCGCAGACACAGGAACGTGCCTCAATGCGGTCACAGAGGCAGCAGCTTTTGCACAGATGCTCTGGTGATTCTGGCACTTTCCAGGCACACTCCTGAAAGTCGCGCACACTGCTGTTCACTCGCTAAACGACCTCTTGGGAAACACGTCTCCGGTCGATGGACCGCTCAGATTGCTTCTCGTGTAACTGTGAACTGTGTCAGCGCAGGGAATCCGTCTCTGTTGAGCAGATGTCAATCCTGCCTCGCTTTTGCTTTGTTGCCTCTACCAAGATGATTTCCCGTTTCTCTCTTCACTGGAGCACGCAGACACAGCCAACGCACATCAAGTGTCAAGAGACACACTCTGCTGAGCTCAACGCTTGTGCAGATGCACATGTGCGACGAAGTCAACACACGTGCTTGTGGAGAGAAAGAAAGGGACTCCCAGGCGTGTGGAGCGACGGGGAGAAAGAGCGGGCGCTGAGGAACACAGTTTCAAACAGACTGTCTCCACACAAACAGGCACCTGTCTGCAGGTATCCTAGATCTTGATTCTTGAACTTGAGGAAACACGCGTCTGAGCAAAACTCCCAAACGCTTCCAGGAAAGACACAGGCTCTCCCACAAGCACACAAGTGTTTGCCCTCAGCTATACATCAGGGACAAGCTTGTGAAGAGATGCCCTGCTATTCTTTCGCCTTATGGCATCATGTGTTTCGTTTCTCTTGGAGATCGATTGTTAAACGTCTTTCCTCGGGCGACTGTGAAGCATTTGCCAGCGGAGGAGAAGTAGCACGGAGCAGCATTCAGTACTGCCTACGAGTGTCTTTGCTACCCTACTAGCGGAGCTCCAAGAACAGGCACACATCTTCAGGTACCTTCCAAATGTGGATTCCCCAGCAGCCCCGTAGGCGGGCGTGCAGTACGCCAACCATCAACGGACGTTTTTCCCCTCAAGCCTGTCAGGACGTTGCTCGTCCGTCTTTCCCTCGATAGATGGGAGTAGGCGCGCTTGCGGATGTGTGCGTGTGTGTGGCCACGCGTTTGCTTAGGCATCAGTGTGTGAAAAGGTAGGTGCTTTTCTCTAGCTGCGTGTGCGTGCACGTGGTGCTGGGTGCACATCCCTGGGTGCTCGAGGTAAGGTTTCTGCATGGTTTTCGCTGAGGAATCGTGTGTGTGCACATGGACAAAGAGAAGGCGCAGCAACCAGGTTCCAGCGCCGAAGAAGGCAAAAGGCAAGGTTTCCGGCGCTATCTCCTTCACTCCCCAGTCCTAGTCGCGCAAAGCAAGCCGCTAAGCCGGCGACCGGCAAGAGAGCTACAACGAAGCATGCCGAACGGAGAAAATAGCAGCAGCTCATCTGTTCACACCTTGTTTCTGCCATGTGCTTGAACGCCAAGACGTTCGCGCTTCTGTGAGATGAAAGACGTCCTTCTGCATATGTGGTTGCTCACACCGGTGCACTTGTTAGTGTATCCATTCAGTCCTGGGCTGCGGGGCATTCAGAAGTGGCTCTGTGGAGACGTCTGCATAGAGGCAGCTGTCAGAACACGCACACTCGATTGTTCACCAAAACATATGCAGACGCGTCCTTAGCCTGTAGATTTGGATGCACAGAGTTCCCTGTGTTCGCAAGAGACAAGGGAATCGCGTCTGTACGCACAGAAGCAATAGCGGACCGTTTCCCTCGGAGCGAACGCGAAAGAGCCGTCTATATACTCGCAGACACGGGAACGTGCCTCAATGCGGTCACAGAGGCAGCAGCTTTTGCACAGATGCTCTGGTGATTCTGGCACTTTCCAGGCACACTCCTGAAAGTCGCGCACACTGCTGTTCACTCGCTAAACGACCTCTTGGGAAACACGTCTCCGGTCGATGGACCGCTCAGATTGCTTCTCGTGTAACTGTGAACTGTGTCAGCGCAGGGAATCCGTCTCTGTTGAGCAGATGTCAATCCTGCCTCGCTTTTGCTTTGTTGCCTCTACCAAGATGATTTCCCGTTTCTCTCTTCACTGGAGCACGCAGACACAGCCAACGCACATCAAGTGTCAAGAGACACACTCTGCTGAGCTCAACGCTTGTGCAGATGCACATGTGCGACGAAGTCAACACACGTGCTTGTGGAGAGAAAGAAAGGGACTCCCAGGCGTGTGGAGCGACGGGGAGAAAGAGCGGGCGCTGAGGAACACAGTTTCAAACAGACTGTCTCCACACAAACAGGCACCTGTCTGCAGGTATCCTAGATCTTGATTCTTGAACTTGAGGAAACACGCGTCTGAGCAAAACTCCCAAACGCTTCCAGGAAAGACACAGGCTCTCCCACAAGCACACAAGTGTTTGCCCTCAGCTATAGATCAGGGACAAGCTTGTGAAGAGATGCCCTGCTATTCTTTCGCCTTATGGCATCATGTGTTTCGTTTCTCTTGGAGATCGATTGTTAAACGTCTTTCCTCGGGCGACTGTGAAGCATTTGCCAGCGGAGGAGAAGTAGCACGGAGCAGCATTCAGTACTGCCTACGAGTGTCTTTGCTACCCTACTAGCGGAGCTCCAAGAACAGGCACACATCTTCAGGTACCTTCCAAATGTGGATTCCCCTGCAGCCCCGTAGGCGGGCGTGCAGTACGCCAACCATCAACGGACGTTTTTCCCCTCAAGCCTGTCAGGACGTTGCTCGTCCGTCTTTCCCTCAATAGATGGGAGCAGGCGCGCTTGCGGATGTGTGCGTGTGTGTGGCCACGCGTTTGCTTAGGCATCAGTGTGTGAAAAGGTAGGTGCTTTTCTCTAGCTGCGTGTGCGTGCACGTGGGGCTGGGTGCACATCCCTGGGTGCTCGAGGTAAGGTTTCTGCATGGTTTTCGCTGAGGAATCGTGTGTGTGCACATGGACAAAGAGAAGGCGCAGCAACCAGGTTCCAGCGCCGAAGAAGGCAAAAGGCAAGGTTTCCGGCGCTATCTCCTTCTCTCCGCAGACCTAGTCGCGCAAAGCAAGCCGCTAAGCCGGCGACCGGCAAGAGAGCTACAACGAAGCATGCCGAACGGAGAAAATAGCAGCAGCGCATCTGTTCACACCTTGTTTCTGCCATGTGCTTGAACGCCAAGACGTTCGCGCTTCTGTGAGATGAAAGACGTCCTTCTGCATATGTGGTTGCTCACACCGGTGCACTTGTTAGTGTATCCATTCAGTCCTGGGCTGCGGGGCATTCAGAAGTGGCTCTGTGGAGACGTCTGCATAGAGGCAGCTGTCAGAACACGCACACTCGATTGTTCACCAAAACATATGCAGACGCGTCCTTAGCCTGTAGATTTGGATGCACAGAGTTCCCTGTGTTCGCAAGAGACAAGGGAATCGCGTCTGTACGCACAGAAGCAATAGCGGACCGTTTCCCTCGGAGCGAACGCGAAAGAGCCGTCTATATACTCGCAGACACAGGAACGTGCCTCAATGCGGTCACAGAGGCAGCAGCTTTTGCACAGATGCTCTGGTGATTCTGGCACTTTCCAGGCACACTCCTGAAAGTCGCGCACACTGCTGTTCACTCGCTAAACGACCTCTTGGGAAACACGTCTCCGGTCGATGGACCGCTCAGATTGCTTCTCGTGTAACTGTGAACTGTGTCAGCGCAGGGAATCCGTCTCTGTTGAGCAGATGTCAATCCTGCCTCGCTTTTGCTTTGTTGCCTCTACTAAGATGATTTCCCGTTTCTCTCTTCACTGGAGCACGCAGACACAGCCAACGCACATCAAGGGTAGAGACACACTCTGCTGAGCTCAACGCTTGTGCAGATGCACATGTGCGACGAAGTCAACACACGTGCTTGTGGAGAGAAAGAAAGGGACTCCCAGGCGTGTGGAGCGACGGGGAGAAAGAGCGGGCGCTGAGGAACACAGTTTCAAACAGACTGTCTCCACACAAACAGGCACCTGTCTGCAGGTATCCTAGATCTTGATTCTTGAACTTGAGGAAACACGCGTCTGAGCAAAACTCCCAAACGCTTCCAGGAAAGACACAGGCTCTCCCACAAGCACACAAGTGTTTGCCCTCAGCTATAGATCAGGGACAAGCTTGTGAAGAGATGCCCTGCTATTCTTTCGCCTTATGGCATCATGTGTTTCGTTTCTCTTGGAGATCGATTGTTAAACGTCTTTCCTCGGGCGACTGTGAAGCATTTGCCAGCGGAGGAGAAGTAGCACGGAGCAGCATTCAGTACTGCCTACGAGTGTCTTTGCTACCCTACTAGCGGAGCTCCAAGAACAGGCACACATCTTCAGGTACCTTCCAAATGTGGATTCCCCTGCAGCCCCGTAGGCGGGCGTGCAGTACGCCAACCATCAACGGACGTTTTTCCCCTCAAGCCTGTCAGGACGTTGCTCGTCCGTCTTTCCCTCAATAGATGGGAGTAGGCGCGCTTGCGGATGTGTGCGTGTGTGTGGCCACGCGTTTGCTTAGGCATCAGTGTGTGAAAAGGTAGGTGCTTTTCTCTAGCTGCGTGTGCGTGCACGTGGTGCTGGGTGCACATCCCTGGGTGCTCGAGGTAAGGTTTCTGCATGGTTTTCGCTGAGGAATCGTGTGTGTGCACATGGACAAAGAGAAGGCGCAGCAACCAGGTTCCAGCGCCGAAGAAGGCAAAAGGCAAGGTTTCCGGCGCTATCTCCTTCACTCCCCAGTCCTAGTCGCGCAAAGCAAGCCGCTAAGCCGGCGACCGGCAAGAGAGCTACAACGAAGCATGCCGAACGGAGAAAATAGCAGCAGCTCATCTGTTCACACCTTGTTTCTGCCATGTGCTTGAACGCCAAGACGTTCGCGCTTCTGTGAGATGAAAGACGTCCTTCTGCATATGTGGTTGCTCACACCGGTGCACTTGTTAGTGTATCCATTCAGTCCTGGGCTGCGGGGCATTCAGAAGTGGCTCTGTGGAGACGTCTGCATAGAGGCAGCTGTCAGAACACGCACACTCGATTGTTCACCAAAACATATGCAGACGCGTCCTTAGCCTGTAGATTTGGATGCACAGAGTTCCCTGTGTTCGCAAGAGACAAGGGAATCGCGTCTGTACGCACAGAAGCAATAGCGGACCGTTTCCCTCGGAGCGAACGCGAAAGAGCCGTCTATATACTCGCAGACACGGGAACGTGCCTCAATGCGGTCACAGAGGCAGCAGCTTTTGCACAGATGCTCTGGTGATTCTGGCACTTTCCAGGCACACTCCTGAAAGTCGCGCACACTGCTGTTCACTCGCTAAACGACCTCTTGGGAAACACGTCTCCGGTCGATGGACCGCTCAGATTGCTTCTCGTGTAACTGTGAACTGTGTCAGCGCAGGGAATCCGTCTCTGTTGAGCAGATGTCAATCCTGCCTCGCTTTTGCTTTGTTGCCTCTACCAAGATGATTTCCCGTTTCTCTCTTCACTGGAGCACGCAGACACAGCCAACGCACATCAAGTGTCAAGAGACACACTCTGCTGAGCTCAACGCTTGTGCAGATGCACATGTGCGACGAAGTCAACACACGTGCTTGTGGAGAGAAAGAAAGGGACTCCCAGGCGTGTGGAGCGACGGGGAGAAAGAGCGGGCGCTGAGGAACACAGTTTCAAACAGACTGTCTCCACACAAACAGGCACCTGTCTGCAGGTATCCTAGATCTTGATTCTTGAACTTGAGGAAACACGCGTCTGAGCAAAACTCCCAAACGCTTCCAGGAAAGACACAGGCTCTCCCACAAGCACACAAGTGTTTGCCCTCAGCTATAGATCAGGGACAAGCTTGTGAAGAGATGCCCTGCTATTCTTTCGCCTTATGGCATCATGTGTTTCGTTTCTCTTGGAGATCGATTGTTAAACGTCTTTCCTCGGGCGACTGTGAAGCATTTGCCAGCGGAGGAGAAGTAGCACGGAGCAGCATTCAGTACTGCCTACGAGTGTCTTTGCTACCCTACTAGCGGAGCTCCAAGAACAGGCACACATCTTCAGGTACCTTCCAAATGTGGATTCCCCAGCAGCCCCGTAGGCGGGCGTGCAGTACGCCAACCATCAACGGACGTTTTTCCCCTCAAGCCTGTCAGGACGTTGCTCGTCCGTCTTTCCCTCAATAGATGGGAGTAGGCGCGCTTGCGGATGTGTGCGTGTGTGTGGCCACGCGTTTGCTTAGGCATCAGTGTGTGAAAAGGTAGGTGCTTTTCTCTAGCTGCGTGTGCGTGCACGTGGTGCTGGGTGCACATCCCTGGGTGCTCGAGGTAAGGTTTCTGCATGGTTTTCGCTGAGGAATCGTGTGTGTGCACATGGACAAAGAGAAGGCGCAGCAACCAGGTTCCAGCGCTGAAGAAGGCAAAAGGCAAGGTTTCCGGCGCTATCTCCTTCACTCCCCAGTCCTAGTCGCGCAAAGCAAGCCGCTAAGCCGGCGACCGGCAAGAGAGCTACAACGAAGCATGCCGAACGGAGAAAATAGCAGCAGCTCATCTGTTCACACCTTGTTTCTGCCATGTGCTTGAACGCCAAGACGTTCGCGCTTCTGTGAGATGAAAGACGTCCTTCTGCATATGTGGTTGCTCACACCGGTGCACTTGTTAGTGTATCCATTCAGTCCTGGGCTGCGGGGCATTCAGAAGTGGCTCTGTGGAGACGTCTGCATAGAGGCAGCTGTCAGAACACGCACACTCGATTGTTCACCAAAACATATGCAGACGCGTCCTTAGCCTGTAGATTTGGATGCACAGAGTTCCCTGTGTTCGCAAGAGACAAGGGAATCGCGTCTGTACGCACAGAAGCAATAGCGGACCGTTTCCCTCGGAGCGAACGCGAAAGAGCCGTCTATGTACTCGGAGACACGGGAACGTGCCTCAATGCGGTCACAGAGGCAGCAGCTTTTGCACAGATGCTCTGGTGATTCTGGCACTTTCCAGGCACACTCCTGAAAGTCGCGCACACTGCTGTTCACTCGCTAAACGACCTCTTGGGAAACACGTCTCCGGTCGATGGACCGCTCAGATTGCTTCTCGTGTAACTGTGAACTGTGTCAGCGCAGGGAATCCGTCTCTGTTGAGCAGATGTCAATCCTGCCTCGCTTTTGCTTTGTTGCCTCTACCAAGATGATTTCCCGTTTCTCTCTTCACTGGAGCACGCAGACACAGCCAACGCACATCAAGTGTCAAGAGACACACTCTGCTGAGCTCAACGCTTGTGCAGATGCACATGTGCGACGAAGTCAACACACGTGCTTGTGGAGAGAAAGAAAGGGACTCCCAGGCGTGTGGAGCGACGGGGAGAAAGAGCGGGCGCTGAGGAACACAGTTTCAAACAGACTGTCTCCACACAAACAGGCACCTGTCTGCAGGTATCCTAGATCTTGATTCTTGAACTTGAGGAAACACGCGTCTGAGCAAAACTCCCAAACGCTTCCAGGAAAGACACAGGCTCTCCCACAAGCACACAAGTGTTTGCCCTCAGCTATACATCAGGGACAAGCTTGTGAAGAGATGCCCTGCTATTCTTTCGCCTTATGGCATCATGTGTTTCGTTTCTCTTGGAGATCGATTGTTAAACGTCTTTCCTCGGGCGACTGTGAAGCATTTGCCAGCGGAGGAGAAGTAGCACGGAGCAGCATTCAGTACTGCCTACGAGTGTCTTTGCTACCCTACTAGCGGAGCTCCAAGAACAGGCACACATCTTCAGGTACCTTCCAAATGTGGATTCCCCTGCAGCCCCGTAGGCGGGCGTGCAGTACGCCAACCATCAACGGACGTTTTTCCCCTCAAGCCTGTCAGGACGTTGCTCGTCCGTCTTTCCCTCAATAGATGGGAGTAGGCGCGCTTGCGGATGTGTGCGTGTGTGTGGCCACGCGTTTGCTTAGGCATCAGTGTGTGAAAAGGTAGGTGCTTTTCTCTAGCTGCGTGTGCGTGCACGTGGTGCTGGGTGCACATCCCTGGGTGCTCGAGGTAAGGTTTCTGCATGGTTTTCGCTGAGGAATCGTGTGTGTGCACATGGACAAAGAGAAGGCGCAGCAACCAGGTTCCAGCGCCGAAGAAGGCAAAAGGCAAGGTTTCCGGCGCTATCTCCTTCACTCCCCAGTCCTAGTCGCGCAAAGCAAGCCGCTAAGCCGGCGACCGGCAAGAGAGCTACAACGAAGCATGCCGAACGGAGAAAATAGCAGCAGCTCATCTGTTCACACCTTGTTTCTGCCATGTGCTTGAACGCCAAGACGTTCGCGCTTCTGTGAGATGAAAGACGTCCTTCTGCATATGTGGTTGCTCACACCGGTGCACTTGTTAGTGTATCCATTCAGTCCTGGGCTGCGGGGCATTCAGAAGTGGCTCTGTGGAGACGTCTGCATAGAGGCAGCTGTCAGAACACGCACACTCGATTGTTCACCAAAACATATGCAGACGCGTCCTTAGCCTGTAGATTTGGATGCACAGAGTTCCCTGTGTTCGCAAGAGACAAGGGAATCGCGTCTGTACGCACAGAAGCAATAGCGGACCGTTTCCCTCGGAGCGAACGCGAAAGAGCCGTCTATATACTCGCAGACACGGGAACGTGCCTCAATGCGGTCACAGAGGCAGCAGCTTTTGCACAGATGCTCTGGTGATTCTGGCACTTTCCAGGCACACTCCTGAAAGTCGCGCACACTGCTGTTCACTCGCTAAACGACCTCTTGGGAAACACGTCTCCGGTCGATGGACCGCTCAGATTGCTTCTCGTGTAACTGTGAACTGTGTCAGCGCAGGGAATCCGTCTCTGTTGAGCAGATGTCAATCCTGCCTCGCTTTTGCTTTGTTGCCTCTACCAAGATGATTTCCCGTTTCTCTCTTCACTGGAGCACGCAGACACAGCCAACGCACATCAAGTGTCAAGAGACACACTCTGCTGAGCTCAACGCTTGTGCAGATGCACATGTGCGACGAAGTCAACACACGTGCTTGTGGAGAGAAAGAAAGGGACTCCCAGGCGTGTGGAGCGACGGGGAGAAAGAGCGGGCGCTGAGGAACACAGTTTCAAACAGACTGTCTCCACACAAACAGGCACCTGTCTGCAGGTATCCTAGATCTTGATTCTTGAACTTGAGGAAACACGCGTCTGAGCAAAACTCCCAAACGCTTCCAGGAAAGACACAGGCTCTCCCACAAGCACACAAGTGTTTGCCCTCAGCTATACATCAGGGACAAGCTTGTGAAGAGATGCCCTGCTATTCTTTCGCCTTATGGCATCATGTGTTTCGTTTCTCTTGGAGATCGATTGTTAAACGTCTTTCCTCGGGCGACTGTGAAGCATTTGCCAGCGGAGGAGAAGTAGCACGGAGCAGCATTCAGTACTGCCTACGAGTGTCTTTGCTACCCTACTAGCGGAGCTCCAAGAACAGGCACACATCTTCAGGTACCTTCCAAATGTGGATTCCCCTGCAGCCCCGTAGGCGGGCGTGCAGTACGCCAACCATCAACGGACGTTTTTCCCCTCAAGCCTGTCAGGACGTTGCTCGTCCGTCTTTCCCTCAATAGATGGGAGTAGGCGCGCTTGCGGATGTGTGCGTGTGTGTGGCCACGCGTTTGCTTAGGCATCAGTGTGTGAAAAGGTAGGTGCTTTTCTCTAGCTGCGTGTGCGTGCACGTGGTGCTGGGTGCACATCCCTGGGTGCTCGAGGTAAGGTTTCTGCATGGTTTTCGCTGAGGAATCGTGTGTGTGCACATGGACAAAGAGAAGGCGCAGCAACCAGGTTCCAGCGCCGAAGAAGGCAAAAGGCAAGGTTTCCGGCGCTATCTCCTTCTCTCCGCAGACCTAGTCGCGCAAAGCAAGCCGCTAAGCCGGCGACCGGCAAGAGAGCTACAACGAAGCATGCCGAACGGAGAAAATAGCAGCAGCGCATCTGTTCACACCTTGTTTCTGCCATGTGCTTGAACGCCAAGACGTTCGCGCTTCTGTGAGATGAAAGACGTCCTTCTGCATATGTGGTTGCTCACACCGGTGCACTTGTTAGTGTATCCATTCAGTCCTGGGCTGCGGGGCATTCAGAAGTGGCTCTGTGGAGACGTCTGCATAGAGGCAGCTGTCAGAACACGCACACTCGATTGTTCACCAAAACATATGCAGACGCGTCCTTAGCCTGTAGATTTGGATGCACAGAGTTCCCTGTGTTCGCAAGAGACAAGGGAATCGCGTCTGTACGCACAGAAGCAATAGCGGACCGTTTCCCTCGGAGTGAACGCGGAAGAGCCGTCTATGTACTCGGAGACACGGGAACGTGCCTCAATGCGGTCACAGAGGCAGCAGCTTTTGCACAGATGCTCTGGTGATTCTGGCACTTTCCAGGCACGCTCCTGAAAGTCGCGCACACTGCTGTTCACTCGCTAAACGACCTCTTGGGAAACACGTCTCCGGTCGATGGACCGCTCAGATTGCTTCTCGTGTAACTGTGAACTGTGTCAGCGCAGGGAATCCGTCTCTGTTGAGCAGATGTCAATCCTGCCTCGCTTTTGCTTTGTTGCCTCTACCAAGATGATTTCCCGTTTCTCTCTTCACTGGAGCACGCAGACACAGCCAACGCACATCAAGTGTCAAGAGACACACTCTGCTGAGCTCAACGCTTGTGCAGATGCACATGTGCGACGAAGTCAACACACGTGCTTGTGGAGAGAAAGAAAGGGACTCCCAGGCGTGTGGAGCGACGGGGAGAAAGAGCGGGCGCTGAGGAACACAGTTTCAAACAGACTGTCTCCACACAAACAGGCACCTGTCTGCAGGTATCCTAGATCTTGATTCTTGAACTTGAGGAAACACGCGTCTGAGCAAAACTCCCAAACGCTTCCAGGAAAGACACAGGCTCTCCCACAAGCACACAAGTGTTTGCCCTCAGCTATACATCAGGGACAAGCTTGTGAAGAGATGCCCTGCTATTCTTTCGCCTTATGGCATCATGTGTTTCGTTTCTCTTGGAGATCGATTGTTAAACGTCTTTCCTCGGGCGACTGTGAAGCATTTGCCAGCGGAGGAGAAGTAGCACGGAGCAGCATTCAGTACTGCCTACGAGTGTCTTTGCTACCCTACTAGCGGAGCTCCAAGAACAGGCACACATCTTCAGGTACCTTCCAAATGTGGATTCCCCTGCAGCCCCGTAGGCGGGCGTGCAGTACGCCAACCATCAACGGACGTTTTTCCCCTCAAGCCTGTCAGGACGTTGCTCGTCCGTCTTTCCCTCAATAGATGGGAGTAGGCGCGCTTGCGGATGTGTGCGTGTGTGTGGCCACGCGTTTGCTTAGGCATCAGTGTGTGAAAAGGTAGGTGCTTTTCTCTAGCTGCGTGTGCGTGCACGTGGTGCTGGGTACACATCCCTGGGTGCTCGAGGTAAGGTTTCTGCATGGTTTTCGCTGAGGAATCGTGTGTGTGCACATGGACAAAGAGAAGGCGCAGCAACCAGGTTCCAGCGCCGAAGAAGGCAAAAGGCAAGGTTTCCGGCGCTATCTCCTTCACTCCCCAGTCCTAGTCGCGCAAAGCAAGCCGCTAAGCCGGCGACCGGCAAGAGAGCTACAACGAAGCATGCCGAACGGAGAAAATAGCAGCAGCTCATCTGTTCACACCTTGTTTCTGCCATGTGCTTGAACGCCAAGACGTTCGCGCTTCTGTGAGATGAAAGACGTCCTTCTGCATATGTGGTTGCTCACACCGGTGCACTTGTTAGTGTATCCATTCAGTCCTGGGCTGCGGGGCATTCAGAAGTGGCTCTGTGGAGACGTCTGCATAGAGGCAGCTGTCAGAACACGCACACTCGATTGTTCACCAAAACATATGCAGACGCGTCCTTAGCCTGTAGATTTGGATGCACAGAGTTCCCTGTGTTCGCAAGAGACAAGGGAATCGCGTCTGTACGCACAGAAGCAATAGCGGACCGTTTCCCTCGGAGCGAACGCGAAAGAGCCGTCTATATACTCGCAGACACAGGAACGTGCCTCAATGCGGTCACAGAGGCAGCAGCTTTTGCACAGATGCTCTGGTGATTCTGGCACTTTCCAGGCACACTCCTGAAAGTCGCGCACACTGCTGTTCACTCGCTAAACGACCTCTTGGGAAACACGTCTCCGGTCGATGGACCGCTCAGATTGCTTCTCGTGTAACTGTGAACTGTGTCAGCGCAGGGAATCCGTCTCTGTTGAGCAGATGTCAATCCTGCCTCGCTTTTGCTTTGTTGCCTCTACCAAGATGATTTCCCGTTTCTCTCTTCACTGGAGCACGCAGACACAGCCAACGCACATCAAGTGTCAAGAGACACACTCTGCTGAGCTCAACGCTTGTGCAGATGCACATGTGCGACGAAGTCAACACACGTGCTTGTGGAGAGAAAGAAAGGGACTCCCAGGCGTGTGGAGCGACGGGGAGAAAGAGCGGGCGCTGAGGAACACAGTTTCAAACAGACTGTCTCCACACAAACAGGCACCTGTCTGCAGGTATCCTAGATCTTGATTCTTGAACTTGAGGAAACACGCGTCTGAGCAAAACTCCCAAACGCTTCCAGGAAAGACACAGGCTCTCCCACAAGCACACAAGTGTTTGCCCTCAGCTATAGATCAGGGACAAGCTTGTGAAGAGATGCCCTGCTATTCTTTCGCCTTATGGCATCATGTGTTTCGTTTCTCTTGGAGATCGATTGTTAAACGTCTTTCCTCGGGCGACTGTGAAGCATTTGCCAGCGGAGGAGAAGTAGCACGGAGCAGCATTCAGTACTGCCTACGAGTGTCTTTGCTACCCTACTAGCGGAGCTCCAAGAACAGGCACACATCTTCAGGTACCTTCCAAATGTGGATTCCCCAGCAGCCCCGTAGGCGGGCGTGCAGTACGCCAACCATCAACGGACGTTTTTCCCCTCAAGCCTGTCAGGACGTTGCTCGTCCGTCTTTCCCTCGATAGATGGGAGTAGGCGCGCTTGCGGATGTGTGCGTGTGTGTGGCCACGCGTTTGCTTAGGCATCAGTGTGTGAAAAGGTAGGTGCTTTTCTCTAGCTGCGTGTGCGTGCACGTGGTGCTGGGTGCACATCCCTGGGTGCTCGAGGTAAGGTTTCTGCATGGTTTTCGCTGAGGAATCGTGTGTGTGCACATGGACAAAGAGAAGGCGCAGCAACCAGGTTCCAGCGCCGAAGAAGGCAAAAGGCAAGGTTTCCGGCGCTATCTCCTTCACTCCCCAGTCCTAGTCGCGCAAAGCAAGCCGCTAAGCCGGCGACCGGCAAGAGAGCTACAACGAAGCATGCCGAACGGAGAAAATAGCAGCAGCTCATCTGTTCACACCTTGTTTCTGCCATGTGCTTGAACGCCAAGACGTTCGCGCTTCTGTGAGATGAAAGACGTCCTTCTGCATATGTGGTTGCTCACACCGGTGCACTTGTTAGTGTATCCATTCAGTCCTGGGCTGCGGGGCATTCAGAAGTGGCTCTGTGGAGACGTCTGCATAGAGGCAGCTGTCAGAACACGCACACTCGATTGTTCACCAAAACATATGCAGACGCGTCCTTAGCCTGTAGATTTGGATGCACAGAGTTCCCTGTGTTCGCAAGAGACAAGGGAATCGCGTCTGTACGCACAGAAGCAATAGCGGACCGTTTCCCTCGGAGCGAACGCGAAAGAGCCGTCTATATACTCGCAGACACGGGAACGTGCCTCAATGCGGTCACAGAGGCAGCAGCTTTTGCACAGATGCTCTGGTGATTCTGGCACTTTCCAGGCACACTCCTGAAAGTCGCGCACACTGCTGTTCACTCGCTAAACGACCTCTTGGGAAACACGTCTCCGGTCGATGGACCGCTCAGATTGCTTCTCGTGTAACTGTGAACTGTGTCAGCGCAGGGAATCCGTCTCTGTTGAGCAGATGTCAATCCTGCCTCGCTTTTGCTTTGTTGCCTCTACCAAGATGATTTCCCGTTTCTCTCTTCACTGGAGCACGCAGACACAGCCAACGCACATCAAGTGTCAAGAGACACACTCTGCTGAGCTCAACGCTTGTGCAGATGCACATGTGCGACGAAGTCAACACACGTGCTTGTGGAGAGAAAGAAAGGGACTCCCAGGCGTGTGGAGCGACGGGGAGAAAGAGCGGGCGCTGAGGAACACAGTTTCAAACAGACTGTCTCCACACAAACAGGCACCTGTCTGCAGGTATCCTAGATCTTGATTCTTGAACTTGAGGAAACACGCGTCTGAGCAAAACTCCCAAACGCTTCCAGGAAAGACACAGGCTCTCCCACAAGCACACAAGTGTTTGCCCTCAGCTATACATCAGGGACAAGCTTGTGAAGAGATGCCCTGCTATTCTTTCGCCTTATGGCATCATGTGTTTCGTTTCTCTTGGAGATCGATTGTTAAACGTCTTTCCTCGGGCGACTGTGAAGCATTTGCCAGCGGAGGAGAAGTAGCACGGAGCAGCATTCAGTACTGCCTACGAGTGTCTTTGCTACCCTACTAGCGGAGCTCCAAGAACAGGCACACATCTTCAGGTACCTTCCAAATGTGGATTCCCCTGCAGCCCCGTAGGCGGGCGTGCAGTACGCCAACCATCAACGGACGTTTTTCCCCTCAAGCCTGTCAGGACGTTGCTCGTCCGTCTTTCCCTCAATAGATGGGAGTAGGCGCGCTTGCGGATGTGTGCGTGTGTGTGGCCACGCGTTTGCTTAGGCATCAGTGTGTGAAAAGGTAGGTGCTTTTCTCTAGCTGCGTGTGCGTGCACGTGGTGCTGGGTGCACATCCCTGGGTGCTCGAGGTAAGGTTTCTGCATGGTTTTCGCTGAGGAATCGTGTGTGTGCACATGGACAAAGAGAAGGCGCAGCAACCAGGTTCCAGCGCCGAAGAAGGCAAAAGGCAAGGTTTCCGGCGCTATCTCCTTCTCTCCGCAGACCTAGTCGCGCAAAGCAAGCCGCTAAGCCGGCGACCGGCAAGAGAGCTACAACGAAGCATGCCGAACGGAGAAAATAGCAGCAGCGCATCTGTTCACACCTTGTTTCTGCCATGTGCTTGAACGCCAAGACGTTCGCGCTTCTGTGAGATGAAAGACGTCCTTCTGCATATGTGGTTGCTCACACCGGTGCACTTGTTAGTGTATCCATTCAGTCCTGGGCTGCGGGGCATTCAGAAGTGGCTCTGTGGAGACGTCTGCATAGAGGCAGCTGTCAGAACACGCACACTCGATTGTTCACCAAAACATATGCAGACGCGTCCTTAGCCTGTAGATTTGGATGCACAGAGTTCCCTGTGTTCGCAAGAGACAAGGGAATCGCGTCTGTACGCACAGAAGCAATAGCGGACCGTTTCCCTCGGAGTGAACGCGGAAGAGCCGTCTATGTACTCGGAGACACGGGAACGTGCCTCAATGCGGTCACAGAGGCAGCAGCTTTTGCACAGATGCTCTGGTGATTCTGGCACTTTCCAGGCACGCTCCTGAAAGTCGCGCACACTGCTGTTCACTCGCTAAACGACCTCTTGGGAAACACGTCTCCGGTCGATGGACCGCTCAGATTGCTTCTCGTGTAACTGTGAACTGTGTCAGCGCAGGGAATCCGTCTCTGTTGAGCAGATGTCAATCCTGCCTCGCTTTTGCTTTGTTGCCTCTACCAAGATGATTTCCCGTTTCTCTCTTCACTGGAGCACGCAGACACAGCCAACGCACATCAAGTGTCAAGAGACACACTCTGCTGAGCTCAACGCTTGTGCAGATGCACATGTGCGACGAAGTCAACACACGTGCTTGTGGAGAGAAAGAAAGGGACTCCCAGGCGTGTGGAGCGACGGGGAGAAAGAGCGGGCGCTGAGGAACACAGTTTCAAACAGACTGTCTCCACACAAACAGGCACCTGTCTGCAGGTATCCTAGATCTTGATTCTTGAACTTGAGGAAACACGCGTCTGAGCAAAACTCCCAAACGCTTCCAGGAAAGACACAGGCTCTCCCACAAGCACACAAGTGTTTGCCCTCAGCTATACATCAGGGACAAGCTTGTGAAGAGATGCCCTGCTATTCTTTCGCCTTATGGCATCATGTGTTTCGTTTCTCTTGGAGATCGATTGTTAAACGTCTTTCCTCGGGCGACTGTGAAGCATTTGCCAGCGGAGGAGAAGTAGCACGGAGCAGCATTCAGTACTGCCTACGAGTGTCTTTGCTACCCTACTAGCGGAGCTCCAAGAACAGGCACACATCTTCAGGTACCTTCCAAATGTGGATTCCCCAGCAGCCCCGTAGGCGGGCGTGCAGTACGCCAACCATCAACGGACGTTTTTCCCCTCAAGCCTGTCAGGACGTTGCTCGTCCGTCTTTCCCTCAATAGATGGGAGTAGGCGCGCTTGCGGATGTGTGCGTGTGTGTGGCCACGCGTTTGCTTAGGCATCAGTGTGTGAAAAGGTAGGTGCTTTTCTCTAGCTGCGTGTGCGTGCACGTGGTGCTGGGTACACATCCCTGGGTGCTCGAGGTAAGGTTTCTGCATGGTTTTCGCTGAGGAATCGTGTGTGTGCACATGGACAAAGAGAAGGCGCAGCAACCAGGTTCCAGCGCCGAAGAAGGCAAAAGGCAAGGTTTCCGGCGCTATCTCCTTCACTCCCCAGTCCTAGTCGCGCAAAGCAAGCCGCTAAGCCGGCGACCGGCAAGAGAGCTACAACGAAGCATGCCGAACGGAGAAAATAGCAGCAGCTCATCTGTTCACACCTTGTTTCTGCCATGTGCTTGAACGCCAAGACGTTCGCGCTTCTGTGAGATGAAAGACGTCCTTCTGCATATGTGGTTGCTCACACCGGTGCACTTGTTAGTGTATCCATTCAGTCCTGGGCTGCGGGGCATTCAGAAGTGGCTCTGTGGAGACGTCTGCATAGAGGCAGCTGTCAGAACACGCACACTCGATTGTTCACCAAAACATATGCAGACGCGTCCTTAGCCTGTAGATTTGGATGCACAGAGTTCCCTGTGTTCGCAAGAGACAAGGGAATCGCGTCTGTACGCACAGAAGCAATAGCGGACCGTTTCCCTCGGAGCGAACGCGAAAGAGCCGTCTATATACTCGCAGACACAGGAACGTGCCTCAATGCGGTCACAGAGGCAGCAGCTTTTGCACAGATGCTCTGGTGATTCTGGCACTTTCCAGGCACACTCCTGAAAGTCGCGCACACTGCTGTTCACTCGCTAAACGACCTCTTGGGAAACACGTCTCCGGTCGATGGACCGCTCAGATTGCTTCTCGTGTAACTGTGAACTGTGTCAGCGCAGGGAATCCGTCTCTGTTGAGCAGATGTCAATCCTGCCTCGCTTTTGCTTTGTTGCCTCTACCAAGATGATTTCCCGTTTCTCTCTTCACTGGAGCACGCAGACACAGCCAACGCACATCAAGTGTCAAGAGACACACTCTGCTGAGCTCAACGCTTGTGCAGATGCACATGTGCGACGAAGTCAACACACGTGCTTGTGGAGAGAAAGAAAGGGACTCCCAGGCGTGTGGAGCGACGGGGAGAAAGAGCGGGCGCTGAGGAACACAGTTTCAAACAGACTGTCTCCACACAAACAGGCACCTGTCTGCAGGTATCCTAGATCTTGATTCTTGAACTTGAGGAAAAACGCGTCTGAGCAAAACTCCCAAACGCTTCCAGGAAAGACACAGGCTCTCCCACAAGCACACAAGTGTTTGCCCTCAGCTATAGATCAGGGACAAGCTTGTGAAGAGATGCCCTGCTATTCTTTCGCCTTATGGCATCATGTGTTTCGTTTCTCTTGGAGATCGATTGTTAAACGTCTTTCCTCGGGCGACTGTGAAGCATTTGCCAGCGGAGGAGAAGTAGCACGGAGCAGCATTCAGTACTGCCTACGAGTGTCTTTGCTACCCTACTAGCGGAGCTCCAAGAACAGGCACACATCTTCAGGTACCTTCCAAATGTGGATTCCCCAGCAGCCCCGTAGGCGGGCGTGCAGTACGCCAACCATCAACGGACGTTTTTCCCCTCAAGCCTGTCAGGACGTTGCTCGTCCGTCTTTCCCTCGATAGATGGGAGTAGGCGCGCTTGCGGATGTGTGCGTGTGTGTGGCCACGCGTTTGCTTAGGCATCAGTGTGTGAAAAGGTAGGTGCTTTTCTCTAGCTGCGTGTGCGTGCACGTGGTGCTGGGTGCACATCCCTGGGTGCTCGAGGTAAGGTTTCTGCATGGTTTTCGCTGAGGAATCGTGTGTGTGCACATGGACAAAGAGAAGGCGCAGCAACCAGGTTCCAGCGCCGAAGAAGGCAAAAGGCAAGGTTTCCGGCGCTATCTCCTTCACTCCCCAGTCCTAGTCGCGCAAAGCAAGCCGCTAAGCCGGCGACCGGCAAGAGAGCTACAACGAAGCATGCCGAACGGAGAAAATAGCAGCAGCTCATCTGTTCACACCTTGTTTCTGCCATGTGCTTGAACGCCAAGACGTTCGCGCTTCTGTGAGATGAAAGACGTCCTTCTGCATATGTGGTTGCTCACACCGGTGCACTTGTTAGTGTATCCATTCAGTCCTGGGCTGCGGGGCATTCAGAAGTGGCTCTGTGGAGACGTCTGCATAGAGGCAGCTGTCAGAACACGCACACTCGATTGTTCACCAAAACATATGCAGACGCGTCCTTAGCCTGTAGATTTGGATGCACAGAGTTCCCTGTGTTCGCAAGAGACAAGGGAATCGCGTCTGTACGCACAGAAGCAATAGCGGACCGTTTCCCTCGGAGCGAACGCGAAAGAGCCGTCTATATACTCGCAGACACGGGAACGTGCCTCAATGCGGTCACAGAGGCAGCAGCTTTTGCACAGATGCTCTGGTGATTCTGGCACTTTCCAGGCACACTCCTGAAAGTCGCGCACACTGCTGTTCACTCGCTAAACGACCTCTTGGGAAACACGTCTCCGGTCGATGGACCGCTCAGATTGCTTCTCGTGTAACTGTGAACTGTGTCAGCGCAGGGAATCCGTCTCTGTTGAGCAGATGTCAATCCTGCCTCGCTTTTGCTTTGTTGCCTCTACCAAGATGATTTCCCGTTTCTCTCTTCACTGGAGCACGCAGACACAGCCAACGCACATCAAGTGTCAAGAGACACACTCTGCTGAGCTCAACGCTTGTGCAGATGCACATGTGCGACGAAGTCAACACACGTGCTTGTGGAGAGAAAGAAAGGGACTCCCAGGCGTGTGGAGCGACGGGGAGAAAGAGCGGGCGCTGAGGAACACAGTTTCAAACAGACTGTCTCCACACAAACAGGCACCTGTCTGCAGGTATCCTAGATCTTGATTCTTGAACTTGAGGAAACACGCGTCTGAGCAAAACTCCCAAACGCTTCCAGGAAAGACACAGGCTCTCCCACAAGCACACAAGTGTTTGCCCTCAGCTATACATCAGGGACAAGCTTGTGAAGAGATGCCCTGCTATTCTTTCGCCTTATGGCATCATGTGTTTCGTTTCTCTTGGAGATCGATTGTTAAACGTCTTTCCTCGGGCGACTGTGAAGCATTTGCCAGCGGAGGAGAAGTAGCACGGAGCAGCATTCAGTACTGCCTACGAGTGTCTTTGCTACCCTACTAGCGGAGCTCCAAGAACAGGCACACATCTTCAGGTACCTTCCAAATGTGGATTCCCCAGCAGCCCCGTAGGCGGGCGTGCAGTACGCCAACCATCAACGGACGTTTTTCCCCTCAAGCCTGTCAGGACGTTGCTCGTCCGTCTTTCCCTCAATAGATGGGAGTAGGCGCGCTTGCGGATGTGTGCGTGTGTGTGGCCACGCGTTTGCTTAGGCATCAGTGTGTGAAAAGGTAGGTGCTTTTCTCTAGCTGCGTGTGCGTGCACGTGGTGCTGGGTGCACATCCCTGGGTGCTCGAGGTAAGGTTTCTGCATGGTTTTCGCTGAGGAATCGTGTGTGTGCACATGGACAAAGAGAAGGCGCAGCAACCAGGTTCCAGCGCCGAAGAAGGCAAAAGGCAAGGTTTCCGGCGCTATCTCCTTCACTCCCCAGTCCTAGTCGCGCAAAGCAAGCCGCTAAGCCGGCGACCGGCAAGAGAGCTACAACGAAGCATGCCGAACGGAGAAAATAGCAGCAGCTCATCTGTTCACACCTTGTTTCTGCCATGTGCTTGAACGCCAAGACGTTCGCGCTTCTGTGAGATGAAAGACGTCCTTCTGCATATGTGGTTGCTCACACCGGTGCACTTGTTAGTGTATCCATTCAGTCCTGGGCTGCGGGGCATTCAGAAGTGGCTCTGTGGAGACGTCTGCATAGAGGCAGCTGTCAGAACACGCACACTCGATTGTTCACCAAAACATATGCAGACGCGTCCTTAGCCTGTAGATTTGGATGCACAGAGTTCCCTGTGTTCGCAAGAGACAAGGGAATCGCGTCTGTACGCACAGAAGCAATAGCGGACCGTTTCCCTCGGAGCGAACGCGAAAGAGCCGTCTATATACTCGCAGACACGGGAACGTGCCTCAATGCGGTCACAGAGGCAGCAGCTTTTGCACAGATGCTCTGGTGATTCTGGCACTTTCCAGGCACACTCCTGAAAGTCGCGCACACTGCTGTTCACTCGCTAAACGACCTCTTGGGAAACACGTCTCCGGTCGATGGACCGCTCAGATTGCTTCTCGTGTAACTGTGAACTGTGTCAGCGCAGGGAATCCGTCTCTGTTGAGCAGATGTCAATCCTGCCTCGCTTTTGCTTTGTTGCCTCTACCAAGATGATTTCCCGTTTCTCTCTTCACTGGAGCACGCAGACACAGCCAACGCACATCAAGTGTCAAGAGACACACTCTGCTGAGCTCAACGCTTGTGCAGATGCACATGTGCGACGAAGTCAACACACGTGCTTGTGGAGAGAAAGAAAGGGACTCCCAGGCGTGTGGAGCGACGGGGAGAAAGAGCGGGCGCTGAGGAACACAGTTTCAAACAGACTGTCTCCACACAAACAGGCACCTGTCTGCAGGTATCCTAGATCTTGATTCTTGAACTTGAGGAAACACGCGTCTGAGCAAAACTCCCAAACGCTTCCAGGAAAGACACAGGCTCTCCCACAAGCACACAAGTGTTTGCCCTCAGCTATACATCAGGGACAAGCTTGTGAAGAGATGCCCTGCTATTCTTT
Source organism: Patagioenas fasciata (assembly GCF_037038585.1). Classification (NCBI taxonomy): domain Eukaryota; kingdom Metazoa; phylum Chordata; class Aves; order Columbiformes; family Columbidae; genus Patagioenas; species Patagioenas fasciata. The sequence goes on along the minus strand of NC_092520.1, from coordinate 132,068,554 downwards.
CGCCTTATGGCATCATGTGTTTCGTTTCTCTTGGAGATCGATTGTTAAACGTCTTTCCTCGGGCGACTGTGAAGCATTTGCCAGCGGAGGAGAAGTAGCACGGAGCAGCATTCAGTACTGCCTACGAGTGTCTTTGCTACCCTACTAGCGGAGCTCCAAGAACAGGCACACATCTTCAGGTACCTTCCAAATGTGGATTCCCCTGCAGCCCCGTAGGCGGGCGTGCAGTACGCCAACCATCAACGGACGTTTTTCCCCTCAAGCCTGTCAGGACGTTGCTCGTCCGTCTTTCCCTCAATAGATGGGAGTAGGCGCGCTTGCGGATGTGTGCGTGTGTGTGGCCACGCGTTTGCTTAGGCATCAGTGTGTGAAAAGGTAGGTGCTTTTCTCTAGCTGCGTGTGCGTGCACGTGGTGCTGGGTGCACATCCCTGGGTGCTCGAGGTAAGGTTTCTGCATGGTTTTCGCTGAGGAATCGTGTGTGTGCACATGGACAAAGAGAAGGCGCAGCAACCAGGTTCCAGCGCCGAAGAAGGCAAAAGGCAAGGTTTCCGGCGCTATCTCCTTCACTCCCCAGTCCTAGTCGCGCAAAGCAAGCCGCTAAGCCGGCGACCGGCAAGAGAGCTACAACGAAGCATGCCGAACGGAGAAAATAGCAGCAGCTCATCTGTTCACACCTTGTTTCTGCCATGTGCTTGAACGCCAAGACGTTCGCGCTTCTGTGAGATGAAAGACGTCCTTCTGCATATGTGGTTGCTCACACCGGTGCACTTGTTAGTGTATCCATTCAGTCCTGGGCTGCGGGGCATTCAGAAGTGGCTCTGTGGAGACGTCTGCATAGAGGCAGCTGTCAGAACACGCACACTCGATTGTTCACCAAAACATATGCAGACGCGTCCTTAGCCTGTAGATTTGGATGCACAGAGTTCCCTGTGTTCGCAAGAGACAAGGGAATCGCGTCTGTACGCACAGAAGCAATAGCGGACCGTTTCCCTCGGAGCGAACGCGAAAGAGCCGTCTATATACTCCCAGACACGGGAACGTGCCTCAATGCGGTCACAGAGGCAGCAGCTTTTGCACAGATGCTCTGGTGATTCTGGCACTTTCCAGGCACACTCCTGAAAGTCGCGCACACTGCTGTTCACTCGCTAAACGACCTCTTGGGAAACACGTCTCCGGTCGATGGACCGCTCAGATTGCTTCTCGTGTAACTGTGAACTGTGTCAGCGCAGGGAATCCGTCTCTGTTGAGCAGATGTCAATCCTGCCTCGCTTTTGCTTTGTTGCCTCTACCAAGATGATTTCCCGTTTCTCTCTTCACTGGAGCACGCAGACACAGCCAACGCACATCAAGTGTCAAGAGACACACTCTGCTGAGCTCAACGCTTGTGCAGATGCACATGTGCGACGAAGTCAACACACGTGCTTGTGGAGAGAAAGAAAGGGACTCCCAGGCGTGTGGAGCGACGGGGAGAAAGAGCGGGCGCTGAGGAACACAGTTTCAAACAGACTGTCTCCACACAAACAGGCACCTGTCTGCAGGTATCCTAGATCTTGATTCTTGAACTTGAGGAAACACGCGTCTGAGCAAAACTCCCAAACGCTTCCAGGAAAGACACAGGCTCTCCCACAAGCACACAAGTGTTTGCCCTCAGCTATACATCAGGGACAAGCTTGTGAAGAGATGCCCTGCTATTCTTTCGCCTTATGGCATCATGTGTTTCGTTTCTCTTGGAGATCGATTGTTAAACGTCTTTCCTCGGGCGACTGTGAAGCATTTGCCAGCGGAGGAGAAGTAGCACGGAGCAGCATTCAGTACTGCCTACGAGTGTCTTTGCTACCCTACTAGCGGAGCTCCAAGAACAGGCACACATCTTCAGGTACCTTCCAAATGTGGATTCCCCAGCAGCCCCGTAGGCGGGCGTGCAGTACGCCAACCATCAACGGACGTTTTTCCCCTCAAGCCTGTCAGGACGTTGCTCGTCCGTCTTTCCCTCAATAGATGGGAGTAGGCGCGCTTGCGGATGTGTGCGTGTGTGTGGCCACGCGTTTGCTTAGGCATCAGTGTGTGAAAAGGTAGGTGCTTTTCTCTAGCTGCGTGTGCGTGCACGTGGTGCTGGGTGCACATCCCTGGGTGCTCGAGGTAAGGTTTCTGCATGGTTTTCGCTGAGGAATCGTGTGTGTGCACATGGACAAAGAGAAGGCGCAGCAACCAGGTTCCAGCGCCGAAGAAGGCAAAAGGCAAGGTTTCCGGCGCTATCTCCTTCACTCCCCAGTCCTAGTCGCGCAAAGCAAGCCGCTAAGCCGGCGACCGGCAAGAGAGCTACAACGAAGCATGCCGAACGGAGAAAATAGCAGCAGCTCATCTGTTCACACCTTGTTTCTGCCATGTGCTTGAACGCCAAGACGTTCGCGCTTCTGTGAGATGAAAGACGTCCTTCTGCATATGTGGTTGCTCACACCGGTGCACTTGTTAGTGTATCCATTCAGTCCTGGGCTGCGGGGCATTCAGAAGTGGCTCTGTGGAGACGTCTGCATAGAGGCAGCTGTCAGAACACGCACACTCGATTGTTCACCAAAACATATGCAGACGCGTCCTTAGCCTGTAGATTTGGATGCACAGAGTTCCCTGTGTTCGCAAGAGACAAGGGAATCGCGTCTGTACGCACAGAAGCAATAGCGGACCGTTTCCCTCGGAGCGAACGCGAAAGAGCCGTCTATATACTCGCAGACACGGGAACGTGCCTCAATGCGGTCACAGAGGCAGCAGCTTTTGCACAGATGCTCTGGTGATTCTGGCACTTTCCAGGCACACTCCTGAAAGTCGCGCACACTGCTGTTCACTCGCTAAACGACCTCTTGGGAAACACGTCTCCGGTCGATGGACCGCTCAGATTGCTTCTCGTGTAACTGTGAACTGTGTCAGCGCAGGGAATCCGTCTCTGTTGAGCAGATGTCAATCCTGCCTCGCTTTTGCTTTGTTGCCTCTACCAAGATGATTTCCCGTTTCTCTCTTCACTGGAGCACGCAGACACAGCCAACGCACATCAAGTGTCAAGAGACACACTCTGCTGAGCTCAACGCTTGTGCAGATGCACATGTGCGACGAAGTCAACACACGTGCTTGTGGAGAGAAAGAAAGGGACTCCCAGGCGTGTGGAGCGACGGGGAGAAAGAGCGGGCGCTGAGGAACACAGTTTCAAACAGACTGTCTCCACACAAACAGGCACCTGTCTGCAGGTATCCTAGATCTTGATTCTTGAACTTGAGGAAACACGCGTCTGAGCAAAACTCCCAAACGCTTCCAGGAAAGACACAGGCTCTCCCACAAGCACACAAGTGTTTGCCCTCAGCTATAGATCAGGGACAAGCTTGTGAAGAGATGCCCTGCTATTCTTTCGCCTTATGGCATCATGTGTTTCGTTTCTCTTGGAGATCGATTGTTAAACGTCTTTCCTCGGGCGACTGTGAAGCATTTGCCAGCGGAGGAGAAGTAGCACGGAGCAGCATTCAGTACTGCCTACGAGTGTCTTTGCTACCCTACTAGCGGAGCTCCAAGAACAGGCACACATCTTCAGGTACCTTCCAAATGTGGATTCCCCAGCAGCCCCGTAGGCGGGCGTGCAGTACGCCAACCATCAACGGACGTTTTTCCCCTCAAGCCTGTCAGGACGTTGCTCGTCCGTCTTTCCCTCAATAGATGGGAGTAGGCGCGCTTGCGGATGTGTGCGTGTGTGTGGCCACGCGTTTGCTTAGGCATCAGTGTGTGAAAAGGTAGGTGCTTTTCTCTAGCTGCGTGTGCGTGCACGTGGTGCTGGGTGCACATCCCTGGGTGCTCGAGGTAAGGTTTCTGCATGGTTTTCGCTGAGGAATCGTGTGTGTGCACATGGACAAAGAGAAGGCGCAGCAACCAGGTTCCAGCGCCGAAGAAGGCAAAAGGCAAGGTTTCCGGCGCTATCTCCTTCACTCCCCAGTCCTAGTCGCGCAAAGCAAGCCGCTAAGCCGGCGACCGGCAAGAGAGCTACAACGAAGCATGCCGAACGGAGAAAATAGCAGCAGCTCATCTGTTCACACCTTGTTTCTGCCATGTGCTTGAACGCCAAGACGTTCGCGCTTCTGTGAGATGAAAGACGTCCTTCTGCATATGTGGTTGCTCACACCGGTGCACTTGTTAGTGTATCCATTCAGTCCTGGGCTGCGGGGCATTCAGAAGTGGCTCTGTGGAGACGTCTGCATAGAGGCAGCTGTCAGAACACGCACACTCGATTGTTCACCAAAACATATGCAGACGCGTCCTTAGCCTGTAGATTTGGATGCACAGAGTTCCCTGTGTTCGCAAGAGACAAGGGAATCGCGTCTGTACGCACAGAAGCAATAGCGGACCATTTCCCTCGGAGCGAACGCGAAAGAGCCGTCTATATACTCGCAGACACGGGAACGTGCCTCAATGCGGTCACAGAGGCAGCAGCTTTTGCACAGATGCTCTGGTGATTCTGGCACTTTCCAGGCACACTCCTGAAAGTCGCGCACACTGCTGTTCACTCGCTAAACGACCTCTTGGGAAACACGTCTCCGGTCGATGGACCGCTCAGATTGCTTCTCGTGTAACTGTGAACTGTGTCAGCGCAGGGAATCCGTCTCTGTTGAGCAGATGTCAATCCTGCCTCGCTTTTGCTTTGTTGCCTCTACCAAGATGATTTCCCGTTTCTCTCTTCACTGGAGCACGCAGACACAGCCAACGCACATCAAGTGTCAAGAGACACACTCTGCTGAGCTCAACGCTTGTGCAGATGCACATGTGCGACGAAGTCAACACACGTGCTTGTGGAGAGAAAGAAAGGGACTCCCAGGCGTGTGGAGCGACGGGGAGAAAGAGCGGGCGCTGAGGAACACAGTTTCAAACAGACTGTCTCCACACAAACAGGCACCTGTCTGCAGGTATCCTAGATCTTGATTCTTGAACTTGAGGAAACACGCGTCTGAGCAAAACTCCCAAACGCTTCCAGGAAAGACACAGGCTCTCCCACAAGCACACAAGTGTTTGCCCTCAGCTATAGATCAGGGACAAGCTTGTGAAGAGATGCCCTGCTATTCTTTCGCCTTATGGCATCATGTGTTTCGTTTCTCTTGGAGATCGATTGTTAAACGTCTTTCCTCGGGCGACTGTGAAGCATTTGCCAGCGGAGGAGAAGTAGCACGGAGCAGCATTCAGTACTGCCTACGAGTGTCTTTGCTACCCTACTAGCGGAGCTCCAAGAACAGGCACACATCTTCAGGTACCTTCCAAATGTGGATTCCCCAGCAGCCCCGTAGGCGGGCGTGCAGTACGCCAACCATCAACGGACGTTTTTCCCCTCAAGCCTGTCAGGACGTTGCTCGTCCGTCTTTCCCTCAATAGATGGGAGTAGGCGCGCTTGCGGATGTGTGCGTGTGTGTGGCCACGCGTTTGCTTAGGCATCAGTGTGTGAAAAGGTAGGTGCTTTTCTCTAGCTGCGTGTGCGTGCACGTGGTGCTGGGTGCACATCCCTGGGTGCTCGAGGTAAGGTTTCTGCATGGTTTTCGCTGAGGAATCGTGTGTGTGCACATGGACAAAGAGAAGGCGCAGCAACCAGGTTCCAGCGCCGAAGAAGGCAAAAGGCAAGGTTTCCGGCGCTATCTCCTTCACTCCCCAGTCCTAGTCGCGCAAAGCAAGCCGCTAAGCCGGCGACCGGCAAGAGAGCTACAACGAAGCATGCCGAACGGAGAAAATAGCAGCAGCTCATCTGTTCACACCTTGTTTCTGCCATGTGCTTGAACGCCAAGACGTTCGCGCTTCTGTGAGATGAAAGACGTCCTTCTGCATATGTGGTTGCTCACACCGGTGCACTTGTTAGTGTATCCATTCAGTCCTGGGCTGCGGGGCATTCAGAAGTGGCTCTGTGGAGACGTCTGCATAGAGGCAGCTGTCAGAACACGCACACTCGATTGTTCACCAAAACATATGCAGACGCGTCCTTAGCCTGTAGATTTGGATGCACAGAGTTCCCTGTGTTCGCAAGAGACAAGGGAATCGCGTCTGTACGCACAGAAGCAATAGCGGACCGTTTCCCTCGGAGCGAACGCGAAAGAGCCGTCTATATACTCGCAGACACGGGAACGTGCCTCAATGCGGTCACAGAGGCAGCAGCTTTTGCACAGATGCTCTGGTGATTCTGGCACTTTCCAGGCACACTCCTGAAAGTCGCGCACACTGCTGTTCACTCGCTAAACGACCTCTTGGGAAACACGTCTCCGGTCGATGGACCGCTCAGATTGCTTCTCGTGTAACTGTGAACTGTGTCAGCGCAGGGAATCCGTCTCTGTTGAGCAGATGTCAATCCTGCCTCGCTTTTGCTTTGTTGCCTCTACCAAGATGATTTCCCGTTTCTCTCTTCACTGGAGCACGCAGACACAGCCAACGCACATCAAGTGTCAAGAGACACACTCTGCTGAGCTCAACGCTTGTGCAGATGCACATGTGCGACGAAGTCAACACACGTGCTTGTGGAGAGAAAGAAAGGGACTCCCAGGCGTGTGGAGCGACGGGGAGAAAGAGCGGGCGCTGAGGAACACAGTTTCAAACAGACTGTCTCCACACAAACAGGCACCTGTCTGCAGGTATCCTAGATCTTGATTCTTGAACTTGAGGAAACACGCGTCTGAGCAAAACTCCCAAACGCTTCCAGGAAAGACACAGGCTCTCCCACAAGCACACAAGTGTTTGCCCTCAGCTATACATCAGGGACAAGCTTGTGAAGAGATGCCCTGCTATTCTTTCGCCTTATGGCATCATGTGTTTCGTTTCTCTTGGAGATCGATTGTTAAACGTCTTTCCTCGGGCGACTGTGAAGCATTTGCCAGCGGAGGAGAAGTAGCACGGAGCAGCATTCAGTACTGCCTACGAGTGTCTTTGCTACCCTACTAGCGGAGCTCCAAGAACAGGCACACATCTTCAGGTACCTTCCAAATGTGGATTCCCCAGCAGCCCCGTAGGCGGGCGTGCAGTACGCCAACCATCAACGGACGTTTTTCCCCTCAAGCCTGTCAGGACGTTGCTCGTCCGTCTTTCCCTCAATAGATGGGAGTAGGCGCGCTTGCGGATGTGTGCGTGTGTGTGGCCACGCGTTTGCTTAGGCATCAGTGTGTGAAAAGGTAGGTGCTTTTCTCTAGCTGCGTGTGCGTGCACGTGGTGCTGGGTGCACATCCCTGGGTGCTCGAGGTAAGGTTTCTGCATGGTTTTCGCTGAGGAATCGTGTGTGTGCACATGGACAAAGAGAAGGCGCAGCAACCAGGTTCCAGCGCCGAAGAAGGCAAAAGGCAAGGTTTCCGGCGCTATCTCCTTCACTCCCCAGTCCTAGTCGCGCAAAGCAAGCCGCTAAGCCGGCGACCGGCAAGAGAGCTACAACGAAGCATGCCGAACGGAGAAAATAGCAGCAGCTCATCTGTTCACACCTTGTTTCTGCCATGTGCTTGAACGCCAAGACGTTCGCGCTTCTGTGAGATGAAAGACGTCCTTCTGCATATGTGGTTGCTCACACCGGTGCACTTGTTAGTGTATCCATTCAGTCCTGGGCTGCGGGGCATTCAGAAGTGGCTCTGTGGAGACGTCTGCATAGAGGCAGCTGTCAGAACACGCACACTCGATTGTTCACCAAAACATATGCAGACGCGTCCTTAGCCTGTAGATTTGGATGCACAGAGTTCCCTGTGTTCGCAAGAGACAAGGGAATCGCGTCTGTACGCACAGAAGCAATAGCGGACCGTTTCCCTCGGAGCGAACGCGAAAGAGCCGTCTATATACTCGCAGACACGGGAACGTGCCTCAATGCGGTCACAGAGGCAGCAGCTTTTGCACAGATGCTCTGGTGATTCTGGCACTTTCCAGGCACACTCCTGAAAGTCGCGCACACTGCTGTTCACTCGCTAAACGACCTCTTGGGAAACACGTCTCCGGTCGATGGACCGCTCAGATTGCTTCTCGTGTAACTGTGAACTGTGTCAGCGCAGGGAATCCGTCTCTGTTGAGCAGATGTCAATCCTGCCTCGCTTTTGCTTTGTTGCCTCTACCAAGATGATTTCCCGTTTCTCTCTTCACTGGAGCACGCAGACACAGCCAACGCACATCAAGTGTCAAGAGACACACTCTGCTGAGCTCAACGCTTGTGCAGATGCACATGTGCGACGAAGTCAACACACGTGCTTGTGGAGAGAAAGAAAGGGACTCCCAGGCGTGTGGAGCGACGGGGAGAAAGAGCGGGCGCTGAGGAACACAGTTTCAAACAGACTGTCTCCACACAAACAGGCACCTGTCTGCAGGTATCCTAGATCTTGATTCTTGAACTTGAGGAAACACGCGTCTGAGCAAAACTCCCAAACGCTTCCAGGAAAGACACAGGCTCTCCCACAAGCACACAAGTGTTTGCCCTCAGCTATACATCAGGGACAAGCTTGTGAAGAGATGCCCTGCTATTCTTTCGCCTTATGGCATCATGTGTTTCGTTTCTCTTGGAGATCGATTGTTAAACGTCTTTCCTCGGGCGACTGTGAAGCATTTGCCAGCGGAGGAGAAGTAGCACGGAGCAGCATTCAGTACTGCCTACGAGTGTCTTTGCTACCCTACTAGCGGAGCTCCAAGAACAGGCACACATCTTCAGGTACCTTCCAAATGTGGATTCCCCAGCAGCCCCGTAGGCGGGCGTGCAGTACGCCAACCATCAACGGACGTTTTTCCCCTCAAGCCTGTCAGGACGTTGCTCGTCCGTCTTTCCCTCAATAGATGGGAGTAGGCGCGCTTGCGGATGTGTGCGTGTGTGTGGCCACGCGTTTGCTTAGGCATCAGTGTGTGAAAAGGTAGGTGCTTTTCTCTAGCTGCGTGTGCGTGCACGTGGTGCTGGGTGCACATCCCTGGGTGCTCGAGGTAAGGTTTCTGCATGGTTTTCGCTGAGGAATCGTGTGTGTGCACATGGACAAAGAGAAGGCGCAGCAACCAGGTTCCAGCGCCGAAGAAGGCAAAAGGCAAGGTTTCCGGCGCTATCTCCTTCACTCCCCAGTCCTAGTCGCGCAAAGCAAGCCGCTAAGCCGGCGACCGGCAAGAGAGCTACAACGAAGCATGCCGAACGGAGAAAATAGCAGCAGCTCATCTGTTCACACCTTGTTTCTGCCATGTGCTTGAACGCCAAGACGTTCGCGCTTCTGTGAGATGAAAGACGTCCTTCTGCATATGTGGTTGCTCACACCGGTGCACTTGTTAGTGTATCCATTCAGTCCTGGGCTGCGGGGCATTCAGAAGTGGCTCTGTGGAGACGTCTGCATAGAGGCAGCTGTCAGAACACGCACACTCGATTGTTCACCAAAACATATGCAGACGCGTCCTTAGCCTGTAGATTTGGATGCACAGAGTTCCCTGTGTTCGCAAGAGACAAGGGAATCGCGTCTGTACGCACAGAAGCAATAGCGGACCGTTTCCCTCGGAGCGAACGCGAAAGAGCCGTCTATATACTCCCAGACACGGGAACGTGCCTCAATGCGGTCACAGAGGCAGCAGCTTTTGCACAGATGCTCTGGTGATTCTGGCACTTTCCAGGCACACTCCTGAAAGTCGCGCACACTGCTGTTCACTCGCTAAACGACCTCTTGGGAAACACGTCTCCGGTCGATGGACCGCTCAGATTGCTTCTCGTGTAACTGTGAACTGTGTCAGCGCAGGGAATCCGTCTCTGTTGAGCAGATGTCAATCCTGCCTCGCTTTTGCTTTGTTGCCTCTACCAAGATGATTTCCCGTTTCTCTCTTCACTGGAGCACGCAGACACAGCCAACGCACATCAAGTGTCAAGAGACACACTCTGCTGAGCTCAACGCTTGTGCAGATGCACATGTGCGACGAAGTCAACACACGTGCTTGTGGAGAGAAAGAAAGGGACTCCCAGGCGTGTGGAGCGACGGGGAGAAAGAGCGGGCGCTGAGGAACACAGTTTCAAACAGACTGTCTCCACACAAACAGGCACCTGTCTGCAGGTATCCTAGATCTTGATTCTTGAACTTGAGGAAACACGCGTCTGAGCAAAACTCCCAAACGCTTCCAGGAAAGACACAGGCTCTCCCACAAGCACACAAGTGTTTGCCCTCAGCTATACATCAGGGACAAGCTTGTGAAGAGATGCCCTGCTATTCTTTCGCCTTATGGCATCATGTGTTTCGTTTCTCTTGGAGATCGATTGTTAAACGTCTTTCCTCGGGCGACTGTGAAGCATTTGCCAGCGGAGGAGAAGTAGCACGGAGCAGCATTCAGTACTGCCTACGAGTGTCTTTGCTACCCTACTAGCGGAGCTCCAAGAACAGGCACACATCTTCAGGTACCTTCCAAATGTGGATTCCCCAGCAGCCCCGTAGGCGGGCGTGCAGTACGCCAACCATCAACGGACGTTTTTCCCCTCAAGCCTGTCAGGACGTTGCTCGTCCGTCTTTCCCTCAATAGATGGGAGTAGGCGCGCTTGCGGATGTGTGCGTGTGTGTGGCCACGCGTTTGCTTAGGCATCAGTGTGTGAAAAGGTAGGTGCTTTTCTCTAGCTGCGTGTGCGTGCACGTGGTGCTGGGTGCACATCCCTGGGTGCTCGAGGTAAGGTTTCTGCATGGTTTTCGCTGAGGAATCGTGTGTGTGCACATGGACAAAGAGAAGGCGCAGCAACCAGGTTCCAGCGCCGAAGAAGGCAAAAGGCAAGGTTTCCGGCGCTATCTCCTTCACTCCCCAGTCCTAGTCGCGCAAAGCAAGCCGCTAAGCCGGCGACCGGCAAGAGAGCTACAACGAAGCATGCCGAACGGAGAAAATAGCAGCAGCTCATCTGTTCACACCTTGTTTCTGCCATGTGCTTGAACGCCAAGACGTTCGCGCTTCTGTGAGATGAAAGACGTCCTTCTGCATATGTGGTTGCTCACACCGGTGCACTTGTTAGTGTATCCATTCAGTCCTGGGCTGCGGGGCATTCAGAAGTGGCTCTGTGGAGACGTCTGCATAGAGGCAGCTGTCAGAACACGCACACTCGATTGTTCACCAAAACATATGCAGACGCGTCCTTAGCCTGTAGATTTGGATGCACAGAGTTCCCTGTGTTCGCAAGAGACAAGGGAATCGCGTCTGTACGCACAGAAGCAATAGCGGACCGTTTCCCTCGGAGCGAACGCGAAAGAGCCGTCTATATACTCCCAGACACGGGAACGTGCCTCAATGCGGTCACAGAGGCAGCAGCTTTTGCACAGATGCTCTGGTGATTCTGGCACTTTCCAGGCACACTCCTGAAAGTCGCGCACACTGCTGTTCACTCGCTAAACGACCTCTTGGGAAACACGTCTCCGGTCGATGGACCGCTCAGATTGCTTCTCGTGTAACTGTGAACTGTGTCAGCGCAGGGAATCCGTCTCTGTTGAGCAGATGTCAATCCTGCCTCGCTTTTGCTTTGTTGCCTCTACCAAGATGATTTCCCGTTTCTCTCTTCACTGGAGCACGCAGACACAGCCAACGCACATCAAGTGTCAAGAGACACACTCTGCTGAGCTCAACGCTTGTGCAGATGCACATGTGCGACGAAGTCAACACACGTGCTTGTGGAGAGAAAGAAAGGGACTCCCAGGCGTGTGGAGCGACGGGGAGAAAGAGCGGGCGCTGAGGAACACAGTTTCAAACAGACTGTCTCCACACAAACAGGCACCTGTCTGCAGGTATCCTAGATCTTGATTCTTGAACTTGAGGAAACACGCGTCTGAGCAAAACTCCCAAACGCTTCCAGGAAAGACACAGGCTCTCCCACAAGCACACAAGTGTTTGCCCTCAGCTATACATCAGGGACAAGCTTGTGAAGAGATGCCCTGCTATTCTTTCGCCTTATGGCATCATGTGTTTCGTTTCTCTTGGAGATCGATTGTTAAACGTCTTTCCTCGGGCGACTGTGAAGCATTTGCCAGCGGAGGAGAAGTAGCACGGAGCAGCATTCAGTACTGCCTACGAGTGTCTTTGCTACCCTACTAGCGGAGCTCCAAGAACAGGCACACATCTTCAGGTACCTTCCAAATGTGGATTCCCCAGCAGCCCCGTAGGCGGGCGTGCAGTACGCCAACCATCAACGGACGTTTTTCCCCTCAAGCCTGTCAGGACGTTGCTCGTCCGTCTTTCCCTCAATAGATGGGAGTAGGCGCGCTTGCGGATGTGTGCGTGTGTGTGGCCACGCGTTTGCTTAGGCATCAGTGTGTGAAAAGCTAGGTGCTTTTCTCTAGCTGCGTGTGCGTGCACGTGGTGCTGGGTGCACATCCCTGGGTGCTCGAGGTAAGGTTTCTGCATGGTTTTCGCTGAGGAATCGTGTGTGTGCACATGGACAAAGAGAAGGCGCAGCAACCAGGTTCCAGCGCCGAAGAAGGCAAAAGGCAAGGTTTCCGGCGCTATCTCCTTCACTCCCCAGTCCTAGTCGCGCAAAGCAAGCCGCTAAGCCGGCGACCGGCAAGAGAGCTACAACGAAGCATGCCGAACGGAGAAAATAGCAGCAGCTCATCTGTTCACACCTTGTTTCTGCCATGTGCTTGAACGCCAAGACGTTCGCGCTTCTGTGAGATGAAAGACGTCCTTCTGCATATGTGGTTGCTCACACCGGTGCACTTGTTAGTGTATCCATTCAGTCCTGGGCTGCGGGGCATTCAGAAGTGGCTCTGTGGAGACGTCTGCATAGAGGCAGCTGTCAGAACACGCACACTCGATTGTTCACCAAAACATATGCAGACGCGTCCTTAGCCTGTAGATTTGGATGCACAGAGTTCCCTGTGTTCGCAAGAGACAAGGGAATCGCGTCTGTACGCACAGAAGCAATAGCGGACCGTTTCCCTCGGAGCGAACGCGAAAGAGCCGTCTATATACTCGCAGACACGGGAACGTGCCTCAATGCGGTCACAGAGGCAGCAGCTTTTGCACAGATGCTCTGGTGATTCTGGCACTTTCCAGGCACACTCCTGAAAGTCGCGCACACTGCTGTTCACTCGCTAAACGACCTCTTGGGAAACACGTCTCCGGTCGATGGACCGCTCAGATTGCTTCTCGTGTAACTGTGAACTGTGTCAGCGCAGGGAATCCGTCTCTGTTGAGCAGATGTCAATCCTGCCTCGCTTTTGCTTTGTTGCCTCTACCAAGATGATTTCCCGTTTCTCTCTTCACTGGAGCACGCAGACACAGCCAACGCACATCAAGTGTCAAGAGACACACTCTGCTGAGCTCAACGCTTGTGCAGATGCACATGTGCGACGAAGTCAACACACGTGCTTGTGGAGAGAAAGAAAGGGACTCCCAGGCGTGTGGAGCGACGGGGAGAAAGAGCGGGCGCTGAGGAACACAGTTTCAAACAGACTGTCTCCACACAAACAGGCACCTGTCTGCAGGTATCCTAGATCTTGATTCTTGAACTTGAGGAAACACGCGTCTGAGCAAAACTCCCAAACGCTTCCAGGAAAGACACAGGCTCTCCCACAAGCACACAAGTGTTTGCCCTCAGCTATACATCAGGGACAAGCTTGTGAAGAGATGCCCTGCTATTCTTTCGCCTTATGGCATCATGTGTTTCGTTTCTCTTGGAGATCGATTGTTAAACGTCTTTCCTCGGGCGACTGTGAAGCATTTGCCAGCGGAGGAGAAGTAGCACGGAGCAGCATTCAGTACTGCCTACGAGTGTCTTTGCTACCCTACTAGCGGAGCTCCAAGAACAGGCACACATCTTCAGGTACCTTCCAAATGTGGATTCCCCAGCAGCCCCGTAGGCAGGCGTGCAGTACGCCAACCATCAACGGACGTTTTTCCCCTCAAGCCTGTCAGGACGTTGCTCGTCCGTCTTTCCCTCAATAGATGGGAGTAGGCGCGCTTGCGGATGTGTGCGTGTGTGTGGCCACGCGTTTGCTTAGGCATCAGTGTGTGAAAAGCTAGGTGCTTTTCTCTAGCTGCGTGTGCGTGCACGTGGTGCTGGGTGCACATCCCTGGGTGCTCGAGGTAAGGTTTCTGCATGGTTTTCGCTGAGGAATCGTGTGTGTGCACATGGACAAAGAGAAGGCGCAGCAACCAGGTTCCAGCGCCGAAGAAGGCAAAAGGCAAGGTTTCCGGCGCTATCTCCTTCACTCCCCAGTCCTAGTCGCGCAAAGCAAGCCGCTAAGCCGGCGACCGGCAAGAGAGCTACAACGAAGCATGCCGAACGGAGAAAATAGCAGCAGCTCATCTGTTCACACCTTGTTTCTGCCATGTGCTTGAACGCCAAGACGTTCGCGCTTCTGTGAGATGAAAGACGTCCTTCTGCATATGTGGTTGCTCACACCGGTGCACTTGTTAGTGTATCCATTCAGTCCTGGGCTGCGGGGCATTCAGAAGTGGCTCTGTGGAGACGTCTGCATAGAGGCAGCTGTCAGAACACGCACACTCGATTGTTCACCAAAACATATGCAGACGCGTCCTTAGCCTGTAGATTTGGATGCACAGAGTTCCCTGTGTTCGCAAGAGACAAGGGAATCGCGTCTGTACGCACAGAAGCAATAGCGGACCGTTTCCCTCGGAGCGAACGCGAAAGAGCCGTCTATATACTCGCAGACACGGGAACGTGCCTCAATGCGGTCACAGAGGCAGCAGCTTTTGCACAGATGCTCTGGTGATTCTGGCACTTTCCAGGCACACTCCTGAAAGTCGCGCACACTGCTGTTCACTCGCTAAACGACCTCTTGGGAAACACGTCTCCGGTCGATGGACCGCTCAGATTGCTTCTCGTGTAACTGTGAACTGTGTCAGCGCAGGGAATCCGTCTCTGTTGAGCAGATGTCAATCCTGCCTCGCTTTTGCTTTGTTGCCTCTACCAAGATGATTTCCCGTTTCTCTCTTCACTGGAGCACGCAGACACAGCCAACGCACATCAAGTGTCAAGAGACACACTCTGCTGAGCTCAACGCTTGTGCAGATGCACATGTGCGACGAAGTCAACACACGTGCTTGTGGAGAGAAAGAAAGGGACTCCCAGGCGTGTGGAGCGACGGGGAGAAAGAGCGGGCGCTGAGGAACACAGTTTCAAACAGACTGTCTCCACACAAACAGGCACCTGTCTGCAGGTATCCTAGATCTTGATTCTTGAACTTGAGGAAACACGCGTCTGAGCAAAACTCCCAAACGCTTCCAGGAAAGACACAGGCTCTCCCACAAGCACACAAGTGTTTGCCCTCAGCTATACATCAGGGACAAGCTTGTGAAGAGATGCCCTGCTATTCTTTCGCCTTATGGCATCATGTGTTTCGTTTCTCTTGGAGATCGATTGTTAAACGTCTTTCCTCGGGCGACTGTGAAGCATTTGCCAGCGGAGGAGAAGTAGCACGGAGCAGCATTCAGTACTGCCTACGAGTGTCTTTGCTACCCTACTAGCGGAGCTCCAAGAACAGGCACACATCTTCAGGTACCTTCCAAATGTGGATTCCCCAGCAGCCCCGTAGGCGGGCGTGCAGTACGCCAACCATCAACGGACGTTTTTCCCCTCAAGCCTGTCAGGACGTTGCTCGTCCGTCTTTCCCTCAATAGATGGGAGTAGGCGCGCTTGCGGATGTGTGCGTGTGTGTGGCCACGCGTTTGCTTAGGCATCAGTGTGTGAAAAGGTAGGTGCTTTTCTCTAGCTGCGTGTGCGTGCACGTGGTGCTGGGTGCACATCCCTGGGTGCTCGAGGTAAGGTTTCTGCATGGTTTTCGCTGAGGAATCGTGTGTGTGCACATGGACAAAGAGAAGGCGCAGCAACCAGGTTCCAGCGCCGAAGAAGGCAAAAGGCAAGGTTTCCGGCGCTATCTCCTTCACTCCCCAGTCCTAGTCGCGCAAAGCAAGCCGCTAAGCCGGCGACCGGCAAGAGAGCTACAACGAAGCATGCCGAACGGAGAAAATAGCAGCAGCTCATCTGTTCACACCTTGTTTCTGCCATGTGCTTGAACGCCAAGACGTTCGCGCTTCTGTGAGATGAAAGACGTCCTTCTGCATATGTGGTTGCTCACACCGGTGCACTTGTTAGTGTATCCATTCAGTCCTGGGCTGCGGGGCATTCAGAAGTGGCTCTGTGGAGACGTCTGCATAGAGGCAGCTGTCAGAACACGCACACTCGATTGTTCACCAAAACATATGCAGACGCGTCCTTAGCCTGTAGATTTGGATGCACAGAGTTCCCTGTGTTCGCAAGAGACAAGGGAATCGCGTCTGTACGCACAGAAGCAATAGCGGACCGTTTCCCTCGGAGCGAACGCGAAAGAGCCGTCTATATACTCGCAGACACGGGAACGTGCCTCAATGCGGTCACAGAGGCAGCAGCTTTTGCACAGATGCTCTGGTGATTCTGGCACTTTCCAGGCACACTCCTGAAAGTCGCGCACACTGCTGTTCACTCGCTAAACGACCTCTTGGGAAACACGTCTCCGGTCGATGGACCGCTCAGATTGCTTCTCGTGTAACTGTGAACTGTGTCAGCGCAGGGAATCCGTCTCTGTTGAGCAGATGTCAATCCTGCCTCGCTTTTGCTTTGTTGCCTCTACCAAGATGATTTCCCGTTTCTCTCTTCACTGGAGCACGCAGACACAGCCAACGCACATCAAGTGTCAAGAGACACACTCTGCTGAGCTCAACGCTTGTGCAGATGCACATGTGCGACGAAGTCAACACACGTGCTTGTGGAGAGAAAGAAAGGGACTCCCAGGCGTGTGGAGCGACGGGGAGAAAGAGCGGGCGCTGAGGAACACAGTTTCAAACAGACTGTCTCCACACAAACAGGCACCTGTCTGCAGGTATCCTAGATCTTGATTCTTGAACTTGAGGAAACACGCGTCTGAGCAAAACTCCCAAACGCTTCCAGGAAAGACACAGGCTCTCCCACAAGCACACAAGTGTTTGCCCTCAGCTATACATCAGGGACAAGCTTGTGAAGAGATGCCCTGCTATTCTTTCGCCTTATGGCATCATGTGTTTCGTTTCTCTTGGAGATCGATTGTTAAACGTCTTTCCTCGGGCGACTGTGAAGCATTTGCCAGCGGAGGAGAAGTAGCACGGAGCAGCATTCAGTACTGCCTACGAGTGTCTTTGCTACCCTACTAGCGGAGCTCCAAGAACAGGCACACATCTTCAGGTACCTTCCAAATGTGGATTCCCCAGCAGCCCCGTAGGCGGGCGTGCAGTACGCCAACCATCAACGGACGTTTTTCCCCTCAAGCCTGTCAGGACGTTGCTCGTCCGTCTTTCCCTCAATAGATGGGAGTAGGCGCGCTTGCGGATGTGTGCGTGTGTGTGGCCACGCGTTTGCTTAGGCATCAGTGTGTGAAAAGGTAGGTGCTTTTCTCTAGCTGCGTGTGCGTGCACGTGGTGCTGGGTGCACATCCCTGGGTGCTCGAGGTAAGGTTTCTGCATGGTTTTCGCTGAGGAATCGTGTGTGTGCACATGGACAAAGAGAAGGCGCAGCAACCAGGTTCCAGCGCCGAAGAAGGCAAAAGGCAAGGTTTCCGGCGCTATCTCCTTCACTCCCCAGTCCTAGTCGCGCAAAGCAAGCCGCTAAGCCGGCGACCGGCAAGAGAGCTACAACGAAGCATGCCGAACGGAGAAAATAGCAGCAGCTCATCTGTTCACACCTTGTTTCTGCCATGTGCTTGAACGCCAAGACGTTCGCGCTTCTGTGAGATGAAAGACGTCCTTCTGCATATGTGGTTGCTCACACCGGTGCACTTGTTAGTGTATCCATTCAGTCCTGGGCTGCGGGGCATTCAGAAGTGGCTCTGTGGAGACGTCTGCATAGAGGCAGCTGTCAGAACACGCACACTCGATTGTTCACCAAAACATATGCAGACGCGTCCTTAGCCTGTAGATTTGGATGCACAGAGTTCCCTGTGTTCGCAAGAGACAAGGGAATCGCGTCTGTACGCACAGAAGCAATAGCGGACCGTTTCCCTCGGAGCGAACGCGAAAGAGCCGTCTATATACTCGCAGACACGGGAACGTGCCTCAATGCGGTCACAGAGGCAGCAGCTTTTGCACAGATGCTCTGGTGATTCTGGCACTTTCCAGGCACACTCCTGAAAGTCGCGCACACTGCTGTTCACTCGCTAAACGACCTCTTGGGAAACACGTCTCCGGTCGATGGACCGCTCAGATTGCTTCTCGTGTAACTGTGAACTGTGTCAGCGCAGGGAATCCGTCTCTGTTGAGCAGATGTCAATCCTGCCTCGCTTTTGCTTTGTTGCCTCTACCAAGATGATTTCCCGTTTCTCTCTTCACTGGAGCACGCAGACACAGCCAACGCACATCAAGTGTCAAGAGACACACTCTGCTGAGCTCAACGCTTGTGCAGATGCACATGTGCGACGAAGTCAACACACGTGCTTGTGGAGAGAAAGAAAGGGACTCCCAGGCGTGTGGAGCGACGGGGAGAAAGAGCGGGCGCTGAGGAACACAGTTTCAAACAGACTGTCTCCACACAAACAGGCACCTGTCTGCAGGTATCCTAGATCTTGATTCTTGAACTTGAGGAAACACGCGTCTGAGCAAAACTCCCAAACGCTTCCAGGAAAGACACAGGCTCTCCCACAAGCACACAAGTGTTTGCCCTCAGCTATACATCAGGGACAAGCTTGTGAAGAGATGCCCTGCTATTCTTTCGCCTTATGGCATCATGTGTTTCGTTTCTCTTGGAGATCGATTGTTAAACGTCTTTCCTCGGGCGACTGTGAAGCATTTGCCAGCGGAGGAGAAGTAGCACGGAGCAGCATTCAGTACTGCCTACGAGTGTCTTTGCTACCCTACTAGCGGAGCTCCAAGAACAGGCACACATCTTCAGGTACCTTCCAAATGTGGATTCCCCAGCAGCCCCGTAGGCGGGCGTGCAGTACGCCAACCATCAACGGACGTTTTTCCCCTCAAGCCTGTCAGGACGTTGCTCGTCCGTCTTTCCCTCAATAGATGGGAGTAGGCGCGCTTGCGGATGTGTGCGTGTGTGTGGCCACGCGTTTGCTTAGGCATCAGTGTGTGAAAAGGTAGGTGCTTTTCTCTAGCTGCGTGTGCGTGCACGTGGTGCTGGGTGCACATCCCTGGGTGCTCGAGGTAAGGTTTCTGCATGGTTTTCGCTGAGGAATCGTGTGTGTGCACATGGACAAAGAGAAGGCGCAGCAACCAGGTTCCAGCGCCGAAGAAGGCAAAAGGCAAGGTTTCCGGCGCTATCTCCTTCACTCCCCAGTCCTAGTCGCGCAAAGCAAGCCGCTAAGCCGGCGACCGGCAAGAGAGCTACAACGAAGCATGCCGAACGGAGAAAATAGCAGCAGCTCATCTGTTCACACCTTGTTTCTGCCATGTGCTTGAACGCCAAGACGTTCGCGCTTCTGTGAGATGAAAGACGTCCTTCTGCATATGTGGTTGCTCACACCGGTGCACTTGTTAGTGTATCCATTCAGTCCTGGGCTGCGGGGCATTCAGAAGTGGCTCTGTGGAGACGTCTGCATAGAGGCAGCTGTCAGAACACGCACACTCGATTGTTCACCAAAACATATGCAGACGCGTCCTTAGCCTGTAGATTTGGATGCACAGAGTTCCCTGTGTTCGCAAGAGACAAGGGAATCGCGTCTGTACGCACAGAAGCAATAGCGGACCGTTTCCCTCGGAGCGAACGCGAAAGAGCCGTCTATATACTCGCAGACACGGGAACGTGCCTCAATGCGGTCACAGAGGCAGCAGCTTTTGCACAGGTGCTCTGGTGATTCTGGCACTTTCCAGGCACACTCCTGAAAGTCGCGCACACTGCTGTTCACTCGCTAAACGACCTCTTGGGAAACACGTCTCCGGTCGATGGACCGCTCAGATTGCTTCTCGTGTAACTGTGAACTGTGTCAGCGCAGGGAATCCGTCTCTGTTGAGCAGATGTCAATCCTGCCTCGCTTTTGCTTTGTTGCCTCTACCAAGATGATTTCCCGTTTCTCTCTTCACTGGAGCACGCAGACACAGCCAACGCACATCAAGTGTCAAGAGACACACTCTGCTGAGCTCAACGCTTGTGCAGATGCACATGTGCGACGAAGTCAACACACGTGCTTGTGGAGAGAAAGAAAGGGACTCCCAGGCGTGTGGAGCGACGGGGAGAAAGAGCGGGCGCTGAGGAACACAGTTTCAAACAGACTGTCTCCACACAAACAGGCACCTGTCTGCAGGTATCCTAGATCTTGATTCTTGAACTTGAGGAAACACGCGTCTGAGCAAAACTCCCAAACGCTTCCAGGAAAGACACAGGCTCTCCCACAAGCACACAAGTGTTTGCCCTCAGCTATAGATCAGGGACAAGCTTGTGAAGAGATGCCCTGCTATTCTTTCGCCTTATGGCATCATGTGTTTCGTTTCTCTTGGAGATCGATTGTTAAACGTCTTTCCTCGGGCGACTGTGAAGCATTTGCCAGCGGAGGAGAAGTAGCACGGAGCAGCATTCAGTACTGCCTACGAGTGTCTTTGCTACCCTACTAGCGGAGCTCCAAGAACAGGCACACATCTTCAGGTACCTTCCAAATGTGGATTCCCCAGCAGCCCCGTAGGCGGGCGTGCAGTACGCCAACCATCAACGGACGTTTTTCCCCTCAAGCCTGTCAGGACGTTGCTCGTCCGTCTTTCCCTCAATAGATGGGAGTAGGCGCGCTTGCGGATGTGTGCGTGTGTGTGGCCACGCGTTTGCTTAGGCATCAGTGTGTGAAAAGGTAGGTGCTTTTCTCTAGCTGCGTGTGCGTGCACGTGGTGCTGGGTGCACATCCCTGGGTGCTCGAGGTAAGGTTTCTGCATGGTTTTCGCTGAGGAATCGTGTGTGTGCACATGGACAAAGAGAAGGCGCAGCAACCAGGTTCCAGCGCCGAAGAAGGCAAAAGGCAAGGTTTCCGGCGCTATCTCCTTCACTCCCCAGTCCTAGTCGCGCAAAGCAAGCCGCTAAGCCGGCGACCGGCAAGAGAGCTACAACGAAGCATGCCGAACGGAGAAAATAGCAGCAGCTCATCTGTTCACACCTTGTTTCTGCCATGTGCTTGAACGCCAAGACGTTCGCGCTTCTGTGAGATGAAAGACGTCCTTCTGCATATGTGGTTGCTCACACCGGTGCACTTGTTAGTGTATCCATTCAGTCCTGGGCTGCGGGGCATTCAGAAGTGGCTCTGTGGAGACGTCTGCATAGAGGCAGCTGTCAGAACACGCACACTCGATTGTTCACCAAAACATATGCAGACGCGTCCTTAGCCTGTAGATTTGGATGCACAGAGTTCCCTGTGTTCGCAAGAGACAAGGGAATCGCGTCTGTACGCACAGAAGCAATAGCGGACCGTTTCCCTCGGAGCGAACGCGAAAGAGCCGTCTATATACTCGCAGACACGGGAACGTGCCTCAATGCGGTCACAGAGGCAGCAGCTTTTGCACAGGTGCTCTGGTGATTCTGGCACTTTCCAGGCACACTCCTGAAAGTCGCGCACACTGCTGTTCACTCGCTAAACGACCTCTTGGGAAACACGTCTCCGGTCGATGGACCGCTCAGATTGCTTCTCGTGTAACTGTGAACTGTGTCAGCGCAGGGAATCCGTCTCTGTTGAGCAGATGTCAATCCTGCCTCGCTTTTGCTTTGTTGCCTCTACCAAGATGATTTCCCGTTTCTCTCTTCACTGGAGCACGCAGACACAGCCAACGCACATCAAGTGTCAAGAGACACACTCTGCTGAGCTCAACGCTTGTGCAGATGCACATGTGCGACGAAGTCAACACACGTGCTTGTGGAGAGAAAGAAAGGGACTCCCAGGCGTGTGGAGCGACGGGGAGAAAGAGCGGGCGCTGAGGAACACAGTTTCAAACAGACTGTCTCCACACAAACAGGCACCTGTCTGCAGGTATCCTAGATCTTGATTCTTGAACTTGAGGAAACACGCGTCTGAGCAAAACTCCCAAACGCTTCCAGGAAAGACACAGGCTCTCCCACAAGCACACAAGTGTTTGCCCTCAGCTATACATCAGGGACAAGCTTGTGAAGAGATGCCCTGCTATTCTTTCGCCTTATGGCATCATGTGTTTCGTTTCTCTTGGAGATCGATTGTTAAACGTCTTTCCTCGGGCGACTGTGAAGCATTTGCCAGCGGAGGAGAAGTAGCACGGAGCAGCATTCAGTACTGCCTACGAGTGTCTTTGCTACCCTACTAGCGGAGCTCCAAGAACAGGCACACATCTTCAGGTACCTTCCAAATGTGGATTCCCCAGCAGCCCCGTAGGCGGGCGTGCAGTACGCCAACCATCAACGGACGTTTTTCCCCTCAAGCCTGTCAGGACGTTGCTCGTCCGTCTTTCCCTCAATAGATGGGAGTAGGCGCGCTTGCGGATGTGTGCGTGTGTGTGGCCACGCGTTTGCTTAGGCATCAGTGTGTGAAAAGGTAGGTGCTTTTCTCTAGCTGCGTGTGCGTGCACGTGGTGCTGGGTGCACATCCCTGGGTGCTCGAGGTAAGGTTTCTGCATGGTTTTCGCTGAGGAATCGTGTGTGTGCACATGGACAAAGAGAAGGCGCAGCAACCAGGTTCCAGCGCCGAAGAAGGCAAAAGGCAAGGTTTCCGGCGCTATCTCCTTCACTCCCCAGTCCTAGTCGCGCAAAGCAAGCCGCTAAGCCGGCGACCGGCAAGAGAGCTACAACGAAGCATGCCGAACGGAGAAAATAGCAGCAGCTCATCTGTTCACACCTTGTTTCTGCCATGTGCTTGAACGCCAAGACGTTCGCGCTTCTGTGAGATGAAAGACGTCCTTCTGCATATGTGGTTGCTCACACCGGTGCACTTGTTAGTGTATCCATTCAGTCCTGGGCTGCGGGGCATTCAGAAGTGGCTCTGTGGAGACGTCTGCATAGAGGCAGCTGTCAGAACACGCACACTCGATTGTTCACCAAAACATATGCAGACGCGTCCTTAGCCTGTAGATTTGGATGCACAGAGTTCCCTGTGTTCGCAAGAGACAAGGGAATCGCGTCTGTACGCACAGAAGCAATAGCGGACCGTTTCCCTCGGAGCGAACGCGAAAGAGCCGTCTATATACTCGCAGACACGGGAACGTGCCTCAATGCGGTCACAGAGGCAGCAGCTTTTGCACAGATGCTCTGGTGATTCTGGCACTTTCCAGGCACACTCCTGAAAGTCGCGCACACTGCTGTTCACTCGCTAAACGACCTCTTGGGAAACACGTCTCCGGTCGATGGACCGCTCAGATTGCTTCTCGTGTAACTGTGAACTGTGTCAGCGCAGGGAATCCGTCTCTGTTGAGCAGATGTCAATCCTGCCTCGCTTTTGCTTTGTTGCCTCTACCAAGATGATTTCCCGTTTCTCTCTTCACTGGAGCACGCAGACACAGCCAACGCACATCAAGTGTCAAGAGACACACTCTGCTGAGCTCAACGCTTGTGCAGATGCACATGTGCGACGAAGTCAACACACGTGCTTGTGGAGAGAAAGAAAGGGACTCCCAGGCGTGTGGAGCGACGGGGAGAAAGAGCGGGCGCTGAGGAACACAGTTTCAAACAGACTGTCTCCACACAAACAGGCACCTGTCTGCAGGTATCCTAGATCTTGATTCTTGAACTTGAGGAAACACGCGTCTGAGCAAAACTCCCAAACGCTTCCAGGAAAGACACAGGCTCTCCCACAAGCACACAAGTGTTTGCCCTCAGCTATACATCAGGGACAAGCTTGTGAAGAGATGCCCTGCTATTCTTTCGCCTTATGGCATCATGTGTTTCGTTTCTCTTGGAGATCGATTGTTAAACGTCTTTCCTCGGGCGACTGTGAAGCATTTGCCAGCGGAGGAGAAGTAGCACGGAGCAGCATTCAGTACTGCCTACGAGTGTCTTTGCTACCCTACTAGCGGAGCTCCAAGAACAGGCACACATCTTCAGGTACCTTCCAAATGTGGATTCCCCAGCAGCCCCGTAGGCGGGCGTGCAGTACGCCAACCATCAACGGACGTTTTTCCCCTCAAGCCTGTCAGGACGTTGCTCGTCCGTCTTTCCCTCAATAGATGGGAGTAGGCGCGCTTGCGGATGTGTGCGTGTGTGTGGCCACGCGTTTGCTTAGGCATCAGTGTGTGAAAAGGTAGGTGCTTTTCTCTAGCTGCGTGTGCGTGCACGTGGTGCTGGGTGCACATCCCTGGGTGCTCGAGGTAAGGTTTCTGCATGGTTTTCGCTGAGGAATCGTGTG
Organism: Patagioenas fasciata; assembly: GCF_037038585.1. Classification (NCBI taxonomy): domain Eukaryota; kingdom Metazoa; phylum Chordata; class Aves; order Columbiformes; family Columbidae; genus Patagioenas; species Patagioenas fasciata. The sequence goes on along the minus strand of NC_092520.1, from coordinate 132,044,302 downwards.
TGTGCACATGGACAAAGAGAAGGCGCAGCAACCAGGTTCCAGCGCCGAAGAAGGCAAAAGGCAAGGTTTCCGGCGCTATCTCCTTCACTCCCCAGTCCTAGTCGCGCAAAGCAAGCCGCTAAGCCGGCGACCGGCAAGAGAGCTACAACGAAGCATGCCGAACGGAGAAAATAGCAGCAGCTCATCTGTTCACACCTTGTTTCTGCCATGTGCTTGAACGCCAAGACGTTCGCGCTTCTGTGAGATGAAAGACGTCCTTCTGCATATGTGGTTGCTCACACCGGTGCACTTGTTAGTGTATCCATTCAGTCCTGGGCTGCGGGGCATTCAGAAGTGGCTCTGTGGAGACGTCTGCATAGAGGCAGCTGTCAGAACACGCACACTCGATTGTTCACCAAAACATATGCAGACGCGTCCTTAGCCTGTAGATTTGGATGCACAGAGTTCCCTGTGTTCGCAAGAGACAAGGGAATCGCGTCTGTACGCACAGAAGCAATAGCGGACCGTTTCCCTCGGAGCGAACGCGAAAGAGCCGTCTATATACTCCCAGACACGGGAACGTGCCTCAATGCGGTCACAGAGGCAGCAGCTTTTGCACAGATGCTCTGGTGATTCTGGCACTTTCCAGGCACACTCCTGAAAGTCGCGCACACTGCTGTTCACTCGCTAAACGACCTCTTGGGAAACACGTCTCCGGTCGATGGACCGCTCAGATTGCTTCTCGTGTAACTGTGAACTGTGTCAGCGCAGGGAATCCGTCTCTGTTGAGCAGATGTCAATCCTGCCTCGCTTTTGCTTTGTTGCCTCTACCAAGATGATTTCCCGTTTCTCTCTTCACTGGAGCACGCAGACACAGCCAACGCACATCAAGTGTCAAGAGACACACTCTGCTGAGCTCAACGCTTGTGCAGATGCACATGTGCGACGAAGTCAACACACGTGCTTGTGGAGAGAAAGAAAGGGACTCCCAGGCGTGTGGAGCGACGGGGAGAAAGAGCGGGCGCTGAGGAACACAGTTTCAAACAGACTGTCTCCACACAAACAGGCACCTGTCTGCAGGTATCCTAGATCTTGATTCTTGAACTTGAGGAAACACGCGTCTGAGCAAAACTCCCAAACGCTTCCAGGAAAGACACAGGCTCTCCCACAAGCACACAAGTGTTTGCCCTCAGCTATACATCAGGGACAAGCTTGTGAAGAGATGCCCTGCTATTCTTTCGCCTTATGGCATCATGTGTTTCGTTTCTCTTGGAGATCGATTGTTAAACGTCTTTCCTCGGGCGACTGTGAAGCATTTGCCAGCGGAGGAGAAGTAGCACGGAGCAGCATTCAGTACTGCCTACGAGTGTCTTTGCTACCCTACTAGCGGAGCTCCAAGAACAGGCACACATCTTCAGGTACCTTCCAAATGTGGATTCCCCAGCAGCCCCGTAGGCGGGCGTGCAGTACGCCAACCATCAACGGACGTTTTTCCCCTCAAGCCTGTCAGGACGTTGCTCGTCCGTCTTTCCCTCAATAGATGGGAGTAGGCGCGCTTGCGGATGTGTGCGTGTGTGTGGCCACGCGTTTGCTTAGGCATCAGTGTGTGAAAAGGTAGGTGCTTTTCTCTAGCTGCGTGTGCGTGCACGTGGTGCTGGGTGCACATCCCTGGGTGCTCGAGGTAAGGTTTCTGCATGGTTTTCGCTGAGGAATCGTGTGTGTGCACATGGACAAAGAGAAGGCGCAGCAACCAGGTTCCAGCGCCGAAGAAGGCAAAAGGCAAGGTTTCCGGCGCTATCTCCTTCACTCCCCAGTCCTAGTCGCGCAAAGCAAGCCGCTAAGCCGGCGACCGGCAAGAGAGCTACAACGAAGCATGCCGAACGGAGAAAATAGCAGCAGCTCATCTGTTCACACCTTGTTTCTGCCATGTGCTTGAACGCCAAGACGTTCGCGCTTCTGTGAGATGAAAGACGTCCTTCTGCATATGTGGTTGCTCACACCGGTGCACTTGTTAGTGTATCCATTCAGTCCTGGGCTGCGGGGCATTCAGAAGTGGCTCTGTGGAGACGTCTGCATAGAGGCAGCTGTCAGAACACGCACACTCGATTGTTCACCAAAACATATGCAGACGCGTCCTTAGCCTGTAGATTTGGATGCACAGAGTTCCCTGTGTTCGCAAGAGACAAGGGAATCGCGTCTGTACGCACAGAAGCAATAGCGGACCGTTTCCCTCGGAGCGAACGCGAAAGAGCCGTCTATATACTCGCAGACACGGGAACGTGCCTCAATGCGGTCACAGAGGCAGCAGCTTTTGCACAGATGCTCTGGTGATTCTGGCACTTTCCAGGCACACTCCTGAAAGTCGCGCACACTGCTGTTCACTCGCTAAACGACCTCTTGGGAAACACGTCTCCGGTCGATGGACCGCTCAGATTGCTTCTCGTGTAACTGTGAACTGTGTCAGCGCAGGGAATCCGTCTCTGTTGAGCAGATGTCAATCCTGCCTCGCTTTTGCTTTGTTGCCTCTACCAAGATGATTTCCCGTTTCTCTCTTCACTGGAGCACGCAGACACAGCCAACGCACATCAAGTGTCAAGAGACACACTCTGCTGAGCTCAACGCTTGTGCAGATGCACATGTGCGACGAAGTCAACACACGTGCTTGTGGAGAGAAAGAAAGGGACTCCCAGGCGTGTGGAGCGACGGGGAGAAAGAGCGGGCGCTGAGGAACACAGTTTCAAACAGACTGTCTCCACACAAACAGGCACCTGTCTGCAGGTATCCTAGATCTTGATTCTTGAACTTGAGGAAACACGCGTCTGAGCAAAACTCCCAAACGCTTCCAGGAAAGACACAGGCTCTCCCACAAGCACACAAGTGTTTGCCCTCAGCTATACATCAGGGACAAGCTTGTGAAGAGATGCCCTGCTATTCTTTCGCCTTATGGCATCATGTGTTTCGTTTCTCTTGGAGATCGATTGTTAAACGTCTTTCCTCGGGCGACTGTGAAGCATTTGCCAGCGGAGGAGAAGTAGCACGGAGCAGCATTCAGTACTGCCTACGAGTGTCTTTGCTACCCTACTAGCGGAGCTCCAAGAACAGGCACACATCTTCAGGTACCTTCCAAATGTGGATTCCCCAGCAGCCCCGTAGGCGGGCGTGCAGTACGCCAACCATCAACGGACGTTTTTCCCCTCAAGCCTGTCAGGACGTTGCTCGTCCGTCTTTCCCTCAATAGATGGGAGTAGGCGCGCTTGCGGATGTGTGCGTGTGTGTGGCCACGCGTTTGCTTAGGCATCAGTGTGTGAAAAGGTAGGTGCTTTTCTCTAGCTGCGTGTGCGTGCACGTGGTGCTGGGTGCACATCCCTGGGTGCTCGAGGTAAGGTTTCTGCATGGTTTTCGCTGAGGAATCGTGTGTGTGCACATGGACAAAGAGAAGGCGCAGCAACCAGGTTCCAGCGCCGAAGAAGGCAAAAGGCAAGGTTTCCGGCGCTATCTCCTTCACTCCCCAGTCCTAGTCGCGCAAAGCAAGCCGCTAAGCCGGCGACCGGCAAGAGAGCTACAACGAAGCATGCCGAACGGAGAAAATAGCAGCAGCTCATCTGTTCACACCTTGTTTCTGCCATGTGCTTGAACGCCAAGACGTTCGCGCTTCTGTGAGATGAAAGACGTCCTTCTGCATATGTGGTTGCTCACACCGGTGCACTTGTTAGTGTATCCATTCAGTCCTGGGCTGCGGGGCATTCAGAAGTGGCTCTGTGGAGACGTCTGCATAGAGGCAGCTGTCAGAACACGCACACTCGATTGTTCACCAAAACATATGCAGACGCGTCCTTAGCCTGTAGATTTGGATGCACAGAGTTCCCTGTGTTCGCAAGAGACAAGGGAATCGCGTCTGTACGCACAGAAGCAATAGCGGACCGTTTCCCTCGGAGCGAACGCGAAAGAGCCGTCTATATACTCCCAGACACGGGAACGTGCCTCAATGCGGTCACAGAGGCAGCAGCTTTTGCACAGATGCTCTGGTGATTCTGGCACTTTCCAGGCACACTCCTGAAAGTCGCGCACACTGCTGTTCACTCGCTAAACGACCTCTTGGGAAACACGTCTCCGGTCGATGGACCGCTCAGATTGCTTCTCGTGTAACTGTGAACTGTGTCAGCGCAGGGAATCCGTCTCTGTTGAGCAGATGTCAATCCTGCCTCGCTTTTGCTTTGTTGCCTCTACCAAGATGATTTCCCGTTTCTCTCTTCACTGGAGCACGCAGACACAGCCAACGCACATCAAGTGTCAAGAGACACACTCTGCTGAGCTCAACGCTTGTGCAGATGCACATGTGCGACGAAGTCAACACACGTGCTTGTGGAGAGAAAGAAAGGGACTCCCAGGCGTGTGGAGCGACGGGGAGAAAGAGCGGGCGCTGAGGAACACAGTTTCAAACAGACTGTCTCCACACAAACAGGCACCTGTCTGCAGGTATCGTAGATCTTGATTCTTGAACTTGAGGAAACACGCGTCTGAGCAAAACTCCCAAACGCTTCCAGGAAAGACACAGGCTCTCCCACAAGCACACAAGTGTTTGCCCTCAGCTATACATCAGGGAGAAGCTTGTGAAGAGATGCCCTGCTATTCTTTCGCCTTATGGCATCATGTGTTTCGTTTCTCTTGGAGATCGATTGTTAAACGTCTTTCCTCGGGCGACTGTGAAGCATTTGCCAGCGGAGGAGAAGTAGCACGGAGCAGCATTCAGTACTGCCTACGAGTGTCTTTGCTACCCTACTAGCGGAGCTCCAAGAACAGGCACACATCTTCAGGTACCTTCCAAATGTGGATTCCCCTGCAGCCCCGTAGGCGGGCGTGCAGTACGCCAACCATCAACGGACGTTTTTCCCCTCAAGCCTGTCAGGACATTGCTCGTCCGTCTTTCCCTCAATAGATGGGAGTAGGCGCGCTTGCGGATGTGTGCGTGTGTGTGGCCACGCGTTTGCTTAGGCATCAGTGTGTGAAAAGGTAGGTGCTTTTCTCTAGCTGCGTGTGCGTGCACGTGGTGCTGGGTGCACATCCCTGGGTGCTCGAGGTAAGGTTTCTGCATGGTTTTCGCTGAGGAATCGTGTGTGTGCACATGGACAAAGAGAAGGCGCAGCAACCAGGTTCCAGCGCCGAAGAAGGCAAAAGGCAAGGTTTCCGGCGCTATCTCCTTCACTCCCCAGTCCTAGTCGCGCAAAGCAAGCCGCTAAGCCGGCGACCGGCAAGAGAGCTACAACGAAGCATGCCGAACGGAGAAAATAGCAGCAGCTCATCTGTTCACACCTTGTTTCTGCCATGTGCTTGAACGCCAAGACGTTCGCGCTTCTGTGAGATGAAAGACGTCCTTCTGCATATGTGGTTGCTCACACCGGTGCACTTGTTAGTGTATCCATTCAGTCCTGGGCTGCGGGGCATTCAGAAGTGGCTCTGTGGAGACGTCTGCATAGAGGCAGCTGTCAGAACACGCACACTCGATTGTTCACCAAAACATATGCAGACGCGTCCTTAGCCTGTAGATTTGGATGCACAGAGTTCCCTGTGTTCGCAAGAGACAAGGGAATCGCGTCTGTACGCACAGAAGGAATAGCGGACCGTTTCCCTCGGAGCGAACGCGAAAGAGCCGTCTATATACTCGCAGACACGGGAACGTGCCTCAATGCGGTCACAGAGGCAGCAGCTTTTGCACAGATGCTCTGGTGATTCTGGCACTTTCCAGGCACACTCCTGAAAGTCGCGCACACTGCTGTTCACTCGCTAAACGACCTCTTGGGAAACACGTCTCCGGTCGATGGACCGCTCAGATTGCTTCTCGTGTAACTGTGAACTGTGTCAGCGCAGGGAATCCGTCTCTGTTGAGCAGATGTCAATCCTGCCTCGCTTTTGCTTTGTTGCCTCTACCAAGATGATTTCCCGTTTCTCTCTTCACTGGAGCACGCAGACACAGCCAACGCACATCAAGTGTCAAGAGACACACTCTGCTGAGCTCAACGCTTGTGCAGATGCACATGTGCGACGAAGTCAACACACGTGCTTGTGGAGAGAAAGAAAGGGACTCCCAGGCGTGTGGAGCGACGGGGAGAAAGAGCGGGCGCTGAGGAACACAGTTTCAAACAGACTGTCTCCACACAAACAGGCACCTGTCTGCAGGTATCCTAGATCTTGATTCTTGAACTTGAGGAAACACTCGTCTGAGCAAAACTCCCAAACGCTTCCAGGAAAGACACAGGCTCTCCCACAAGCACACAAGTGTTTGCCCTCAGCTATAGATCAGGGACAAGCTTGTGAAGAGATGCCCTGCTATTCTTTCGCCTTATGGCATCATGTGTTTCGTTTCTCTTGGAGATCGATTGTTAAACGTCTTTCCTCGGGCGACTGTGAAGCATTTGCCAGCGGAGGAGAAGTAGCACGGAGCAGCATTCAGTACTGCCTACGAGTGTCTTTGCTACCCTACTAGCGGAGCTCCAAGAACAGGCACACATCTTCAGGTACCTTCCAAATGTGGATTCCCCAGCAGCCCCGTAGGCGGGCGTGCAGTACGCCAACCATCAACGGACGTTTTTCCCCTCAAGCCTGTCAGGACGTTGCTCGTCCGTCTTTCCCTCAATAGATGGGAGTAGGCGCGCTTGCGGATGTGTGCGTGTGTGTGGCCACGCGTTTGCTTAGGCATCAGTGTGTGAAAAGGTAGGTGCTTTTCTCTAGCTGCGTGTGCGTGCACGTGGTGCTGGGTGCACATCCCTGGGTGCTCGAGGTAAGGTTTCTGCATGGTTTTCGCTGAGGAATCGTGTGTGTGCACATGGACAAAGAGAAGGCGCAGCAACCAGGTTCCAGCGCCGAAGAAGGCAAAAGGCAAGGTTTCCGGCGCTATCTCCTTCACTCCCCAGTCCTAGTCGCGCAAAGCAAGCCGCTAAGCCGGCGACCGGCAAGAGAGCTACAACGAAGCATGCCGAACGGAGAAAATAGCAGCAGCTCATCTGTTCACACCTTGTTTCTGCCATGTGCTTGAACGCCAAGACGTTCGCGCTTCTGTGAGATGAAAGACGTCCTTCTGCATATGTGGTTGCTCACACCGGTGCACTTGTTAGTGTATCCATTCAGTCCTGGGCTGCGGGGCATTCAGAAGTGGCTCTGTGGAGACGTCTGCATAGAGGCAGCTGTCAGAACACGCACACTCGATTGTTCACCAAAACATATGCAGACGCGTCCTTAGCCTGTAGATTTGGATGCACAGAGTTCCCTGTGTTCGCAAGAGACAAGGGAATCGCGTCTGTACGCACAGAAGCAATAGCGGACCGTTTCCCTCGGAGCGAACGCGAAAGAGCCGTCTATATACTCGCAGACACGGGAACGTGCCTCAATGCGGTCACAGAGGCAGCAGCTTTTGCACAGATGCTCTGGTGATTCTGGCACTTTCCAGGCACACTCCTGAAAGTCGCGCACACTGCTGTTCACTCGCTAAACGACCTCTTGGGAAACACGTCTCCGGTCGATGGACCGCTCAGATTGCTTCTCGTGTAACTGTGAACTGTGTCAGCGCAGGGAATCCGTCTCTGTTGAGCAGATGTCAATCCTGCCTCGCTTTTGCTTTGTTGCCTCTACCAAGATGATTTCCCGTTTCTCTCTTCACTGGAGCACGCAGACACAGCCAACGCACATCAAGTGTCAAGAGACACACTCTGCTGAGCTCAACGCTTGTGCAGATGCACATGTGCGACGAAGTCAACACACGTGCTTGTGGAGAGAAAGAAAGGGACTCCCAGGCGTGTGGAGCGACGGGGAGAAAGAGCGGGCGCTGAGGAACACAGTTTCAAACAGACTGTCTCCACACAAACAGGCACCTGTCTGCAGGTATCCTAGATCTTGATTCTTGAACTTGAGGAAACACGCGTCTGAGCAAAACTCCCAAACGCTTCCAGGAAAGACACAGGCTCTCCCACAAGCACACAAGTGTTTGCCCTCAGCTATACATCAGGGACAAGCTTGTGAAGAGATGCCCTGCTATTCTTTCGCCTTATGGCATCATGTGTTTCGTTTCTCTTGGAGATCGATTGTTAAACGTCTTTCCTCGGGCGACTGTGAAGCATTTGCCAGCGGAGGAGAAGTAGCACGGAGCAGCATTCAGTACTGCCTACGAGTGTCTTTGCTACCCTACTAGCGGAGCTCCAAGAACAGGCACACATCTTCAGGTACCTTCCAAATGTGGATTCCCCTGCAGCCCCGTAGGCGGGCGTGCAGTACGCCAACCATCAACGGACGTTTTTCCCCTCAAGCCTGTCAGGACGTTGCTCGTCCGTCTTTCCCTCAATAGATGGGAGTAGGCGCGCTTGCGGATGTGTGCGTGTGTGTGGCCACGCGTTTGCTTAGGCATCAGTGTGTGAAAAGGTAGGTGCTTTTCTCTAGCTGCGTGTGCGTGCACGTGGTGCTGGGTGCACATCCCTGGGTGCTCGAGGTAAGGTTTCTGCATGGTTTTCGCTGAGGAATCGTGTGTGTGCACATGGACAAAGAGAAGGCGCAGCAACCAGGTTCCAGCGCCGAAGAAGGCAAAAGGCAAGGTTTCCGGCGCTATCTCCTTCACTCCCCAGTCCTAGTCGCGCAAAGCAAGCCGCTAAGCCGGCGACCGGCAAGAGAGCTACAACGAAGCATGCCGAACGGAGAAAATAGCAGCAGCTCATCTGTTCACACCTTGTTTCTGCCATGTGCTTGAACGCCAAGACGTTCGCGCTTCTGTGAGATGAAAGACGTCCTTCTGCATATGTGGTTGCTCACACCGGTGCACTTGTTAGTGTATCCATTCAGTCCTGGGCTGCGGGGCATTCAGAAGTGGCTCTGTGGAGACGTCTGCATAGAGGCAGCTGTCAGAACACGCACACTCGATTGTTCACCAAAACATATGCAGACGCGTCCTTAGCCTGTAGATTTGGATGCACAGAGTTCCCTGTGTTCGCAAGAGACAAGGGAATCGCGTCTGTACGCACAGAAGCAATAGCGGACCGTTTCCCTCGGAGCGAACGCGAAAGAGCCGTCTATATACTCGCAGACACGGGAACGTGCCTCAATGCGGTCACAGAGGCAGCAGCTTTTGCACAGATGCTCTGGTGATTCTGGCACTTTCCAGGCACACTCCTGAAAGTCGCGCACACTGCTGTTCACTCGCTAAACGACCTCTTGGGAAACACGTCTCCGGTCGATGGACCGCTCAGATTGCTTCTCGTGTAACTGTGAACTGTGTCAGCGCAGGGAATCCGTCTCTGTTGAGCAGATGTCAATCCTGCCTCGCTTTTGCTTTGTTGCCTCTACCAAGATGATTTCCCGTTTCTCTCTTCACTGGAGCACGCAGACACAGCCAACGCACATCAAGTGTCAAGAGACACACTCTGCTGAGCTCAACGCTTGTGCAGATGCACATGTGCGACGAAGTCAACACACGTGCTTGTGGAGAGAAAGAAAGGGACTCCCAGGCGTGTGGAGCGACGGGGAGAAAGAGCGGGCGCTGAGGAACACAGTTTCAAACAGACTGTCTCCACACAAACAGGCACCTGTCTGCAGGTATCCTAGATCTTGATTCTTGAACTTGAGGAAACACGCGTCTGAGCAAAACTCCCAAACGCTTCCAGGAAAGACACAGGCTCTCCCACAAGCACACAAGTGTTTGCCCTCAGCTATAGATCAGGGACAAGCTTGTGAAGAGATGCCCTGCTATTCTTTCGCCTTATGGCATCATGTGTTTCGTTTCTCTTGGAGATCGATTGTTAAACGTCTTTCCTCGGGCGACTGTGAAGCATTTGCCAGCGGAGGAGAAGTAGCACGGAGCAGCATTCAGTACTGCCTACGAGTGTCTTTGCTACCCTACTAGCGGAGCTCCAAGAACAGGCACACATCTTCAGGTACCTTCCAAATGTGGATTCCCCTGCAGCCCCGTAGGCGGGCGTGCAGTACGCCAACCATCAACGGACGTTTTTCCCCTCAAGCCTGTCAGGACGTTGCTCGTCCGTCTTTCCCTCAATAGATGGGAGTAGGCGCGCTTGCGGATGTGTGCGTGTGTGTGGCCACGCGTTTGCTTAGGCATCAGTGTGTGAAAAGGTAGGTGCTTTTCTCTAGCTGCGTGTGCGTGCACGTGGTGCTGGGTGCACATCCCTGGGTGCTCGAGGTAAGGTTTCTGCATGGTTTTCGCTGAGGAATCGTGTGTGTGCACATGGACAAAGAGAAGGCGCAGCAACCAGGTTCCAGCGCCGAAGAAGGCAAAAGGCAAGGTTTCCGGCGCTATCTCCTTCACTCCCCAGTCCTAGTCGCGCAAAGCAAGCCGCTAAGCCGGCGACCGGCAAGAGAGCTACAACGAAGCATGCCGAACGGAGAAAATAGCAGCAGCTCATCTGTTCACACCTTGTTTCTGCCATGTGCTTGAACGCCAAGACGTTCGCGCTTCTGTGAGATGAAAGACGTCCTTCTGCATATGTGGTTGCTCACACCGGTGCACTTGTTAGTGTATCCATTCAGTCCTGGGCTGCGGGGCATTCAGAAGTGGCTCTGTGGAGACGTCTGCATAGAGGCAGCTGTCAGAACACGCACACTCGATTGTTCACCAAAACATATGCAGACGCGTCCTTAGCCTGTAGATTTGGATGCACAGAGTTCCCTGTGTTCGCAAGAGACAAGGGAATCGCGTCTGTACGCACAGAAGCAATAGCGGACCGTTTCCCTCGGAGCGAACGCGAAAGAGCCGTCTATATACTCGCAGACACGGGAACGTGCCTCAATGCGGTCACAGAGGCAGCAGCTTTTGCACAGATGCTCTGGTGATTCTGGCACTTTCCAGGCACACTCCTGAAAGTCGCGCACACTGCTGTTCACTCGCTAAACGACCTCTTGGGAAACACGTCTCCGGTCGATGGACCGCTCAGATTGCTTCTCGTGTAACTGTGAACTGTGTCAGCGCAGGGAATCCGTCTCTGTTGAGCAGATGTCAATCCTGCCTCGCTTTTGCTTTGTTGCCTCTACCAAGATGATTTCCCGTTTCTCTCTTCACTGGAGCACGCAGACACAGCCAACGCACATCAAGTGTCAAGAGACACACTCTGCTGAGCTCAACGCTTGTGCAGATGCACATGTGCGACGAAGTCAACACACGTGCTTGTGGAGAGAAAGAAAGGGACTCCCAGGCGTGTGGAGCGACGGGGAGAAAGAGCGGGCGCTGAGGAACACAGTTTCAAACAGACTGTCTCCACACAAACAGGCACCTGTCTGCAGGTATCCTAGATCTTGATTCTTGAACTTGAGGAAACACGCGTCTGAGCAAAACTCCCAAACGCTTCCAGGAAAGACACAGGCTCTCCCACAAGCACACAAGTGTTTGCCCTCAGCTATACATCAGGGACAAGCTTGTGAAGAGATGCCCTGCTATTCTTTCGCCTTATGGCATCATGTGTTTCGTTTCTCTTGGAGATCGATTGTTAAACGTCTTTCCTCGGGCGACTGTGAAGCATTTGCCAGCGGAGGAGAAGTAGCACGGAGCAGCATTCAGTACTGCCTACGAGTGTCTTTGCTACCCTACTAGCGGAGCTCCAAGAACAGGCACACATCTTCAGGTACCTTCCAAATGTGGATTCCCCTGCAGCCCCGTAGGCGGGCGTGCAGTACGCCAACCATCAACGGACGTTTTTCCCCTCAAGCCTGTCAGGACGTTGCTCGTCCGTCTTTCCCTCAATAGATGGGAGTAGGCGCGCTTACGGATGTGTGCGTGTGTGTGGCCACGCGTTTGCTTAGGCATCAGTGTGTGAAAAGGTAGGTGCTTTTCTCTAGCTGCGTGTGCGTGCACGTGGTGCTGGGTGCACATCCCTGGGTGCTCGAGGTAAGGTTTCTGCATGGTTTTCGCTGAGGAATCGTGTGTGTGCACATGGACAAAGAGAAGGCGCAGCAACCAGGTTCCAGCGCCGAAGAAGGCAAAAGGCAAGGTTTCCGGCGCTATCTCCTTCACTCCCCAGTCCTAGTCGCGCAAAGCAAGCCGCTAAGCCGGCGACCGGCAAGAGAGCTACAACGAAGCATGCCGAACGGAGAAAATAGCAGCAGCGCATCTGTTCACACCTTGTTTCTGCCATGTGCTTGAACGCCAAGACGTTCGCGCTTCTGTGAGATGAAAGACGTCCTTCTGCATATGTGGTTGCTCACACCGGTGCACTTGTTAGTGTATCCATTCAGTCCTGGGCTGCGGGGCATTCAGAAGTGGCTCTGTGGAGACGTCTGCATAGAGGCAGCTGTCAGAACACGCACACTCGATTGTTCACCAAAACATATGCAGACGCGTCCTTAGCCTGTAGATTTGGATGCACAGAGTTCCCTGTGTTCGCAAGAGACAAGGGAATCGCGTCTGTACGCACAGAAGCAATAGCGGACCGTTTCCCTCGGAGCGAACGCGAAAGAGCCGTCTATATACTCGCAGACACGGGAACGTGCCTCAATGCGGTCACAGAGGCAGCAGCTTTTGCACAGATGCTCTGGTGATTCTGGCACTTTCCAGGCACACTCCTGAAAGTCGCGCACACTGCTGTTCACTCGCTAAACGACCTCTTGGGAAACACGTCTCCGGTCGATGGACCGCTCAGATTGCTTCTCGTGTAACTGTGAACTGTGTCAGCGCAGGGAATCCGTCTCTGTTGAGCAGATGTCAATCCTGCCTCGCTTTTGCTTTGTTGCCTCTACCAAGATGATTTCCCGTTTCTCTCTTCACTGGAGCACGCAGACACAGCCAACGCACATCAAGTGTCAAGAGACACACTCTGCTGAGCTCAACGCTTGTGCAGATGCACATGTGCGACGAAGTCAACACACGTGCTTGTGGAGAGAAAGAAAGGGACTCCCAGGCGTGTGGAGCGACGGGGAGAAAGAGCGGGCGCTGAGGAACACAGTTTCAAACAGACTGTCTCCACACAAACAGGCACCTGTCTGCAGGTATCCTAGATCTTGATTCTTGAACTTGAGGAAACACGCGTCTGAGCAAAACTCCCAAACGCTTCCAGGAAAGACACAGGCTCTCCCACAAGCACACAAGTGTTTGCCCTCAGCTATACATCAGGGACAAGCTTGTGAAGAGATGCCCTGCTATTCTTTCGCCTTATGGCATCATGTGTTTCGTTTCTCTTGGAGATCGATTGTTAAACGTCTTTCCTCGGGCGACTGTGAAGCATTTGCCAGCGGAGGAGAAGTAGCACGGAGCAGCATTCAGTACTGCCTACGAGTGTCTTTGCTACCCTACTAGCGGAGCTCCAAGAACAGGCACACATCTTCAGGTACCTTCCAAATGTGGATTCCCCTGCAGCCCCGTAGGCGGGCGTGCAGTACGCCAACCATCAACGGACGTTTTTCCCCTCAAGCCTGTCAGGACGTTGCTCGTCCGTCTTTCCCTCAATAGATGGGAGTAGGCGCGCTTGCGGATGTGTGCGTGTGTGTGGCCACGCGTTTGCTTAGGCATCAGTGTGTGAAAAGGTAGGTGCTTTTCTCTAGCTGCGTGTGCGTGCACGTGGTGCTGGGTGCACATCCCTGGGTGCTCGAGGTAAGGTTTCTGCATGGTTTTCGCTGAGGAATCGTGTGTGTGCACATGGACAAAGAGAAGGCGCAGCAACCAGGTTCCAGCGCCGAAGAAGGCAAAAGGCAAGGTTTCCGGCGCTATCTCCTTCACTCCCCAGTCCTAGTCGCGCAAAGCAAGCCGCTAAGCCGGCGACCGGCAAGAGAGCTACAACGAAGCATGCCGAACGGAGAAAATAGCAGCAGCTCATCTGTTCACACCTTGTTTCTGCCATGTGCTTGAACGCCAAGACGTTCGCGCTTCTGTGAGATGAAAGACGTCCTTCTGCATATGTGGTTGCTCACACCGGTGCACTTGTTAGTGTATCCATTCAGTCCTGGGCTGCGGGGCATTCAGAAGTGGCTCTGTGGAGACGTCTGCATAGAGGCAGCTGTCAGAACACGCACACTCGATTGTTCACCAAAACATATGCAGACGCGTCCTTAGCCTGTAGATTTGGATGCACAGAGTTCCCTGTGTTCGCAAGAGACAAGGGAATCGCGTCTGTACGCACAGAAGCAATAGCGGACCGTTTCCCTCGGAGCGAACGCGAAAGAGCCGTCTATATACTCGCAGACACGGGAACGTGCCTCAATGCGGTCACAGAGGCAGCAGCTTTTGCACAGATGCTCTGGTGATTCTGGCACTTTCCAGGCACACTCCTGAAAGTCGCGCACACTGCTGTTCACTCGCTAAACGACCTCTTGGGAAACACGTCTCCGGTCGATGGACCGCTCAGATTGCTTCTCGTGTAACTGTGAACTGTGTCAGCGCAGGGAATCCGTCTCTGTTGAGCAGATGTCAATCCTGCCTCGCTTTTGCTTTGTTGCCTCTACCAAGATGATTTCCCGTTTCTCTCTTCACTGGAGCACGCAGACACAGCCAACGCACATCAAGTGTCAAGAGACACACTCTGCTGAGCTCAACGCTTGTGCAGATGCACATGTGCGACGAAGTCAACACACGTGCTTGTGGAGAGAAAGAAAGGGACTCCCAGGCGTGTGGAGCGACGGGGAGAAAGAGCGGGCGCTGAGGAACACAGTTTCAAACAGACTGTCTCCACACAAACAGGCACCTGTCTGCAGGTATCCTAGATCTTGATTCTTGAACTTGAGGAAACACGCGTCTGAGCAAAACTCCCAAACGCTTCCAGGAAAGACACAGGCTCTCCCACAAGCACACAAGTGTTTGCCCTCAGCTATACATCAGGGACAAGCTTGTGAAGAGATGCCCTGCTATTCTTTCGCCTTATGGCATCATGTGTTTCGTTTCTCTTGGAGATCGATTGTTAAACGTCTTTCCTCGGGCGACTGTGAAGCATTTGCCAGCGGAGGAGAAGTAGCACGGAGCAGCATTCAGTACTGCCTACGAGTGTCTTTGCTACCCTACTAGCGGAGCTCCAAGAACAGGCACACATCTTCAGGTACCTTCCAAATGTGGATTCCCCTGCAGCCCCGTAGGCGGGCGTGCAGTACGCCAACCATCAACGGACGTTTTTCCCCTCAAGCCTGTCAGGACGTTGCTCGTCCGTCTTTCCCTCAATAGATGGGAGTAGGCGCGCTTGCGGATGTGTGCGTGTGTGTGGCCACGCGTTTGCTTAGGCATCAGTGTGTGAAAAGGTAGGTGCTTTTCTCTAGCTGCGTGTGCGTGCACGTGGTGCTGGGTGCACATCCCTGGGTGCTCGAGGTAAGGTTTCTGCATGGTTTTCGCTGAGGAATCGTGTGTGTGCACATGGACAAAGAGAAGGCGCAGCAACCAGGTTCCAGCGCCGAAGAAGGCAAAAGGCAAGGTTTCCGGCGCTATCTCCTTCACTCCCCAGTCCTAGTCGCGCAAAGCAAGCCGCTAAGCCGGCGACCGGCAAGAGAGCTACAACGAAGCATGCCGAACGGAGAAAATAGCAGCAGCTCATCTGTTCACACCTTGTTTCTGCCATGTGCTTGAACGCCAAGACGTTCGCGCTTCTGTGAGATGAAAGACGTCCTTCTGCATATGTGGTTGCTCACACCGGTGCACTTGTTAGTGTATCCATTCAGTCCTGGGCTGCGGGGCATTCAGAAGTGGCTCTGTGGAGACGTCTGCATAGAGGCAGCTGTCAGAACACGCACACTCGATTGTTCACCAAAACATATGCAGACGCGTCCTTAGCCTGTAGATTTGGATGCACAGAGTTCCCTGTGTTCGCAAGAGACAAGGGAATCGCGTCTGTACGCACAGAAGGAATAGCGGACCGTTTCCCTCGGAGCGAACGCGAAAGAGCCGTCTATATACTCGCAGACACGGGAACGTGCCTCAATGCGGTCACAGAGGCAGCAGCTTTTGCACAGATGCTCTGGTGATTCTGGCACTTTCCAGGCACACTCCTGAAAGTCGCGCACACTGCTGTTCACTCGCTAAACGACCTCTTGGGAAACACGTCTCCGGTCGATGGACCGCTCAGATTGCTTCTCGTGTAACTGTGAACTGTGTCAGCGCAGGGAATCCGTCTCTGTTGAGCAGATGTCAATCCTGCCTCGCTTTTGCTTTGTTGCCTCTACCAAGATGATTTCCCGTTTCTCTCTTCACTGGAGCACGCAGACACAGCCAACGCACATCAAGTGTCAAGAGACACACTCTGCTGAGCTCAACGCTTGTGCAGATGCACATGTGCGACGAAGTCAACACACGTGCTTGTGGAGAGAAAGAAAGGGACTCCCAGGCGTGTGGAGCGACGGGGAGAAAGAGCGGGCGCTGAGGAACACAGTTTCAAACAGACTGTCTCCACACAAACAGGCACCTGTCTGCAGGTATCCTAGATCTTGATTCTTGAACTTGAGGAAACACGCGTCTGAGCAAAACTCCCAAACGCTTCCAGGAAAGACACAGGCTCTCCCACAAGCACACAAGTGTTTGCCCTCAGCTATACATCAGGGACAAGCTTGTGAAGAGATGCCCTGCTATTCTTTCGCCTTATGGCATCATGTGTTTCGTTTCTCTTGGAGATCGATTGTTAAACGTCTTTCCTCGGGCGACTGTGAAGCATTTGCCAGCGGAGGAGAAGTAGCACGGAGCAGCATTCAGTACTGCCTACGAGTGTCTTTGCTACCCTACTAGCGGAGCTCCAAGAACAGGCACACATCTTCAGGTACCTTCCAAATGTGGATTCCCCTGCAGCCCCGTAGGCGGGCGTGCAGTACGCCAACCATCAACGGACGTTTTTCCCCTCAAGCCTGTCAGGACGTTGCTCGTCCGTCTTTCCCTCAATAGATGGGAGTAGGCGCGCTTGCGGATGTGTGCGTGTGTGTGGCCACGCGTTTGCTTAGGCATCAGTGTGTGAAAAGGTAGGTGCTTTTCTCTAGCTGCGTGTGCGTGCACGTGGTGCTGGGTGCACATCCCTGGGTGCTCGAGGTAAGGTTTCTGCATGGTTTTCGCTGAGGAATCGTGTGTGTGCACATGGACAAAGAGAAGGCGCAGCAACCAGGTTCCAGCGCCGAAGAAGGCAAAAGGCAAGGTTTCCGGCGCTATCTCCTTCACTCCCCAGTCCTAGTCGCGCAAAGCAAGCCGCTAAGCCGGCGACCGGCAAGAGAGCTACAACGAAGCATGCCGAACGGAGAAAATAGCAGCAGCTCATCTGTTCACACCTTGTTTCTGCCATGTGCTTGAACGCCAAGACGTTCGCGCTTCTGTGAGATGAAAGACGTCCTTCTGCATATGTGGTTGCTCACACCGGTGCACTTGTTAGTGTATCCATTCAGTCCTGGGCTGCGGGGCATTCAGAAGTGGCTCTGTGGAGACGTCTGCATAGAGGCAGCTGTCAGAACACGCACACTCGATTGTTCACCAAAACATATGCAGACGCGTCCTTAGCCTGTAGATTTGGATGCACAGAGTTCCCTGTGTTCGCAAGAGACAAGGGAATCGCGTCTGTACGCACAGAAGCAATAGCGGACCGTTTCCCTCGGAGCGAACGCGAAAGAGCCGTCTATATACTCGCAGACACGGGAACGTGCCTCAATGCGGTCACAGAGGCAGCAGCTTTTGCACAGATGCTCTGGTGATTCTGGCACTTTCCAGGCACACTCCTGAAAGTCGCGCACACTGCTGTTCACTCGCTAAACGACCTCTTGGGAAACACGTCTCCGGTCGATGGACCGCTCAGATTGCTTCTCGTGTAACTGTGAACTGTGTCAGCGCAGGGAATCCGTCTCTGTTGAGCAGATGTCAATCCTGCCTCGCTTTTGCTTTGTTGCCTCTACCAAGATGATTTCCCGTTTCTCTCTTCACTGGAGCACGCAGACACAGCCAACGCACATCAAGTGTCAAGAGACACACTCTGCTGAGCTCAACGCTTGTGCAGATGCACATGTGCGACGAAGTCAACACACGTGCTTGTGGAGAGAAAGAAAGGGACTCCCAGGCGTGTGGAGCGACGGGGAGAAAGAGCGGGCGCTGAGGAACACAGTTTCAAACAGACTGTCTCCACACAAACAGGCACCTGTCTGCAGGTATCCTAGATCTTGATTCTTGAACTTGAGGAAACACGCGTCTGAGCAAAACTCCCAAACGCTTCCAGGAAAGACACAGGCTCTCCCACAAGCACACAAGTGTTTGCCCTCAGCTATACATCAGGGACAAGCTTGTGAAGAGATGCCCTGCTATTCTTTCGCCTTATGGCATCATGTGTTTCGTTTCTCTTGGAGATCGATTGTTAAACGTCTTTCCTCGGGCGACTGTGAAGCATTTGCCAGCGGAGGAGAAGTAGCACGGAGCAGCATTCAGTACTGCCTACGAGTGTCTTTGCTACCCTACTAGCGGAGCTCCAAGAACAGGCACACATCTTCAGGTACCTTCCAAATGTGGATTCCCCTGCAGCCCCGTAGGCGGGCGTGCAGTACGCCAACCATCAACGGACGTTTTTCCCCTCAAGCCTGTCAGGACGTTGCTCGTCCGTCTTTCCCTCAATAGATGGGAGTAGGCGCGCTTGCGGATGTGTGCGTGTGTGTGGCCACGCGTTTGCTTAGGCATCAGTGTGTGAAAAGGTAGGTGCTTTTCTCTAGCTGCGTGTGCGTGCACGTGGTGCTGGGTGCACATCCCTGGGTGCTCGAGGTAAGGTTTCTGCATGGTTTTCGCTGAGGAATCGTGTGTGTGCACATGGACAAAGAGAAGGCGCAGCAACCAGGTTCCAGCGCCGAAGAAGGCAAAAGGCAAGGTTTCCGGCGCTATCTCCTTCACTCCCCAGTCCTAGTCGCGCAAAGCAAGCCGCTAAGCCGGCGACCGGCAAGAGAGCTACAACGAAGCATGCCGAACGGAGAAAATAGCAGCAGCGCATCTGTTCACACCTTGTTTCTGCCATGTGCTTGAACGCCAAGACGTTCGCGCTTCTGTGAGATGAAAGACGTCCTTCTGCATATGTGGTTGCTCACACCGGTGCACTTGTTAGTGTATCCATTCAGTCCTGGGCTGCGGGGCATTCAGAAGTGGCTCTGTGGAGACGTCTGCATAGAGGCAGCTGTCAGAACACGCACACTCGATTGTTCACCAAAACATATGCAGACGCGTCCTTAGCCTGTAGATTTGGATGCACAGAGTTCCCTGTGTTCGCAAGAGACAAGGGAATCGCGTCTGTACGCACAGAAGCAATAGCGGACCGTTTCCCTCGGAGCGAACGCGAAAGAGCCGTCTATATACTCGCAGACACGGGAACGTGCCTCAATGCGGTCACAGAGGCAGCAGCTTTTGCACAGATGCTCTGGTGATTCTGGCACTTTCCAGGCACACTCCTGAAAGTCGCGCACACTGCTGTTCACTCGCTAAACGACCTCTTGGGAAACACGTCTCCGGTCGATGGACCGCTCAGATTGCTTCTCGTGTAACTGTGAACTGTGTCAGCGCAGGGAATCCGTCTCTGTTGAGCAGATGTCAATCCTGCCTCGCTTTTGCTTTGTTGCCTCTACCAAGATGATTTCCCGTTTCTCTCTTCACTGGAGCACGCAGACACAGCCAACGCACATCAAGTGTCAAGAGACACACTCTGCTGAGCTCAACGCTTGTGCAGATGCACATGTGCGACGAAGTCAACACACGTGCTTGTGGAGAGAAAGAAAGGGACTCCCAGGCGTGTGGAGCGACGGGGAGAAAGAGCGGGCGCTGAGGAACACAGTTTCAAACAGACTGTCTCCACACAAACAGGCACCTGTCTGCAGGTATCCTAGATCTTGATTCTTGAACTTGAGGAAACACGCGTCTGAGCAAAACTCCCAAACGCTTCCAGGAAAGACACAGGCTCTCCCACAAGCACACAAGTGTTTGCCCTCAGCTATACATCAGGGACAAGCTTGTGAAGAGATGCCCTGCTATTCTTTCGCCTTATGGCATCATGTGTTTCGTTTCTCTTGGAGATCGATTGTTAAACGTCTTTCCTCGGGCGACTGTGAAGCATTTGCCAGCGGAGGAGAAGTAGCACGGAGCAGCATTCAGTACTGCCTACGAGTGTCTTTGCTACCCTACTAGCGGAGCTCCAAGAACAGGCACACATCTTCAGGTACCTTCCAAATGTGGATTCCCCTGCAGCCCCGTAGGCGGGCGTGCAGTACGCCAACCATCAACGGACGTTTTTCCCCTCAAGCCTGTCAGGACGTTGCTCGTCCGTCTTTCCCTCAATAGATGGGAGTAGGCGCGCTTGCGGATGTGTGCGTGTGTGTGGCCACGCGTTTGCTTAGGCATCAGTGTGTGAAAAGGTAGGTGCTTTTCTCTAGCTGCGTGTGCGTGCACGTGGTGCTGGGTGCACATCCCTGGGTGCTCGAGGTAAGGTTTCTGCATGGTTTTCGCTGAGGAATCGTGTGTGTGCACATGGACAAAGAGAAGGCGCAGCAACCAGGTTCCAGCGCCGAAGAAGGCAAAAGGCAAGGTTTCCGGCGCTATCTCCTTCACTCCCCAGTCCTAGTCGCGCAAAGCAAGCCGCTAAGCCGGCGACCGGCAAGAGAGCTACAACGAAGCATGCCGAACGGAGAAAATAGCAGCAGCGCATCTGTTCACACCTTGTTTCTGCCATGTGCTTGAACGCCAAGACGTTCGCGCTTCTGTGAGATGAAAGACGTCCTTCTGCATATGTGGTTGCTCACACCGG
Organism: Patagioenas fasciata; assembly: GCF_037038585.1. NCBI lineage: Eukaryota > Metazoa > Chordata > Aves > Columbiformes > Columbidae > Patagioenas > Patagioenas fasciata. The sequence continues at coordinate 132,023,642 of NC_092520.1, read as the reverse complement.
TGCACTTGTTAGTGTATCCATTCAGTCCTGGGCTGCGGGGCATTCAGAAGTGGCTCTGTGGAGACGTCTGCATAGAGGCAGCTGTCAGAACACGCACACTCGATTGTTCACCAAAACATATGCAGACGCGTCCTTAGCCTGTAGATTTGGATGCACAGAGTTCCCTGTGTTCGCAAGAGACAAGGGAATCGCGTCTGTACGCACAGAAGGAATAGCGGACCGTTTCCCTCGGAGCGAACGCGAAAGAGCCGTCTATATACTCGCAGACACGGGAACGTGCCTCAATGCGGTCACAGAGGCAGCAGCTTTTGCACAGATGCTCTGGTGATTCTGGCACTTTCCAGGCACACTCCTGAAAGTCGCGCACACTGCTGTTCACTCGCTAAACGACCTCTTGGGAAACACGTCTCCGGTCGATGGACCGCTCAGATTGCTTCTCGTGTAACTGTGAACTGTGTCAGCGCAGGGAATCCGTCTCTGTTGAGCAGATGTCAATCCTGCCTCGCTTTTGCTTTGTTGCCTCTACCAAGATGATTTCCCGTTTCTCTCTTCACTGGAGCACGCAGACACAGCCAACGCACATCAAGTGTCAAGAGACACACTCTGCTGAGCTCAACGCTTGTGCAGATGCACATGTGCGACGAAGTCAACACACGTGCTTGTGGAGAGAAAGAAAGGGACTCCCAGGCGTGTGGAGCGACGGGGAGAAAGAGCGGGCGCTGAGGAACACAGTTTCAAACAGACTGTCTCCACACAAACAGGCACCTGTCTGCAGGTATCCTAGATCTTGATTCTTGAACTTGAGGAAACACGCGTCTGAGCAAAACTCCCAAACGCTTCCAGGAAAGACACAGGCTCTCCCACAAGCACACAAGTGTTTGCCCTCAGCTATAGATCAGGGACAAGCTTGTGAAGAGATGCCCTGCTATTCTTTCGCCTTATGGCATCATGTGTTTCGTTTCTCTTGGAGATCGATTGTTAAACGTCTTTCCTCGGGCGACTGTGAAGCATTTGCCAGCGGAGGAGAAGTAGCACGGAGCAGCATTCAGTACTGCCTACGAGTGTCTTTGCTACCCTACTAGCGGAGCTCCAAGAACAGGCACACATCTTCAGGTACCTTCCAAATGTGGATTCCCCTGCAGCCCCGTAGGCGGGCGTGCAGTACGCCAACCATCAACGGACGTTTTTCCCCTCAAGCCTGTCAGGACGTTGCTCGTCCGTCTTTCCCTCAATAGATGGGAGTAGGCGCGCTTGCGGATGTGTGCGTGTGTGTGGCCACGCGTTTGCTTAGGCATCAGTGTGTGAAAAGGTAGGTGCTTTTCTCTAGCTGCGTGTGCGTGCACGTGGTGCTGGGTGCACATCCCTGGGTGCTCGAGGTAAGGTTTCTGCATGGTTTTCGCTGAGGAATCGTGTGTGTGCACATGGACAAAGAGAAGGCGCAGCAACCAGGTTCCAGCGCCGAAGAAGGCAAAAGGCAAGGTTTCCGGCGCTATCTCCTTCACTCCCCAGTCCTAGTCGCGCAAAGCAAGCCGCTAAGCCGGCGACCGGCAAGAGAGCTACAACGAAGCATGCCGAACGGAGAAAATAGCAGCAGCTCATCTGTTCACACCTTGTTTCTGCCATGTGCTTGAACGCCAAGACGTTCGCGCTTCTGTGAGATGAAAGACGTCCTTCTGCATATGTGGTTGCTCACACCGGTGCACTTGTTAGTGTATCCATTCAGTCCTGGGCTGCGGGGCATTCAGAAGTGGCTCTGTGGAGACGTCTGCATAGAGGCAGCTGTCAGAACACGCACACTCGATTGTTCACCAAAACATATGCAGACGCGTCCTTAGCCTGTAGATTTGGATGCACAGAGTTCCCTGTGTTCGCAAGAGACAAGGGAATCGCGTCTGTACGCACAGAAGCAATAGCGGACCGTTTCCCTCGGAGCGAACGCGAAAGAGCCGTCTATATACTCGCAGACACGGGAACGTGCCTCAATGCGGTCACAGAGGCAGCAGCTTTTGCACAGATGCTCTGGTGATTCTGGCACTTTCCAGGCACACTCCTGAAAGTCGCGCACACTGCTGTTCACTCGCTAAACGACCTCTTGGGAAACACGTCTCCGGTCGATGGACCGCTCAGATTGCTTCTCGTGTAACTGTGAACTGTGTCAGCGCAGGGAATCCGTCTCTGTTGAGCAGATGTCAATCCTGCCTCGCTTTTGCTTTGTTGCCTCTACCAAGATGATTTCCCGTTTCTCTCTTCACTGGAGCACGCAGACACAGCCAACGCACATCAAGTGTCAAGAGACACACTCTGCTGAGCTCAACGCTTGTGCAGATGCACATGTGCGACGAAGTCAACACACGTGCTTGTGGAGAGAAAGAAAGGGACTCCCAGGCGTGTGGAGCGACGGGGAGAAAGAGCGGGCGCTGAGGAACACAGTTTCAAACAGACTGTCTCCACACAAACAGGCACCTGTCTGCAGGTATCCTAGATCTTGATTCTTGAACTTGAGGAAACACGCGTCTGAGCAAAACTCCCAAACGCTTCCAGGAAAGACACAGGCTCTCCCACAAGCACACAAGTGTTTGCCCTCAGCTATACATCAGGGACAAGCTTGTGAAGAGATGCCCTGCTATTCTTTCGCCTTATGGCATCATGTGTTTCGTTTCTCTTGGAGATCGATTGTTAAACGTCTTTCCTCGGGCGACTGTGAAGCATTTGCCAGCGGAGGAGAAGTAGCACGGAGCAGCATTCAGTACTGCCTACGAGTGTCTTTGCTACCCTACTAGCGGAGCTCCAAGAACAGGCACACATCTTCAGGTACCTTCCAAATGTGGATTCCCCTGCAGCCCCGTAGGCGGGCGTGCAGTACGCCAACCATCAACGGACGTTTTTCCCCTCAAGCCTGTCAGGACGTTGCTCGTCCGTCTTTCCCTCAATAGATGGGAGTAGGCGCGCTTGCGGATGTGTGCGTGTGTGTGGCCACGCGTTTGCTTAGGCATCAGTGTGTGAAAAGGTAGGTGCTTTTCTCTAGCTGCGTGTGCGTGCACGTGGTGCTGGGTGCACATCCCTGGGTGCTCGAGGTAAGGTTTCTGCATGGTTTTCGCTGAGGAATCGTGTGTGTGCACATGGACAAAGAGAAGGCGCAGCAACCAGGTTCCAGCGCCGAAGAAGGCAAAAGGCAAGGTTTCCGGCGCTATCTCCTTCACTCCCCAGTCCTAGTCGCGCAAAGCAAGCCGCTAAGCCGGCGACCGGCAAGAGAGCTACAACGAAGCATGCCGAACGGAGAAAATAGCAGCAGCTCATCTGTTCACACCTTGTTTCTGCCATGTGCTTGAACGCCAAGACGTTCGCGCTTCTGTGAGATGAAAGACGTCCTTCTGCATATGTGGTTGCTCACACCGGTGCACTTGTTAGTGTATCCATTCAGTCCTGGGCTGCGGGGCATTCAGAAGTGGCTCTGTGGAGACGTCTGCATAGAGGCAGCTGTCAGAACACGCACACTCGATTGTTCACCAAAACATATGCAGACGCGTCCTTAGCCTGTAGATTTGGATGCACAGAGTTCCCTGTGTTCGCAAGAGACAAGGGAATCGCGTCTGTACGCACAGAAGCAATAGCGGACCGTTTCCCTCGGAGCGAACGCGAAAGAGCCGTCTATATACTCGCAGACACGGGAACGTGCCTCAATGCGGTCACAGAGGCAGCAGCTTTTGCACAGATGCTCTGGTGATTCTGGCACTTTCCAGGCACACTCCTGAAAGTCGCGCACACTGCTGTTCACTCGCTAAACGACCTCTTGGGAAACACGTCTCCGGTCGATGGACCGCTCAGATTGCTTCTCGTGTAACTGTGAACTGTGTCAGCGCAGGGAATCCGTCTCTGTTGAGCAGATGTCAATCCTGCCTCGCTTTTGCTTTGTTGCCTCTACCAAGATGATTTCCCGTTTCTCTCTTCACTGGAGCACGCAGACACAGCCAACGCACATCAAGTGTCAAGAGACACACTCTGCTGAGCTCAACGCTTGTGCAGATGCACATGTGCGACGAAGTCAACACACGTGCTTGTGGAGAGAAAGAAAGGGACTCCCAGGCGTGTGGAGCGACGGGGAGAAAGAGCGGGCGCTGAGGAACACAGTTTCAAACAGACTGTCTCCACACAAACAGGCACCTGTCTGCAGGTATCCTAGATCTTGATTCTTGAACTTGAGGAAACACGCGTCTGAGCAAAACTCCCAAACGCTTCCAGGAAAGACACAGGCTCTCCCACAAGCACACAAGTGTTTGCCCTCAGCTATACATCAGGGACAAGCTTGTGAAGAGATGCCCTGCTATTCTTTCGCCTTATGGCATCATGTGTTTCGTTTCTCTTGGAGATCGATTGTTAAACGTCTTTCCTCGGGCGACTGTGAAGCATTTGCCAGCGGAGGAGAAGTAGCACGGAGCAGCATTCAGTACTGCCTACGAGTGTCTTTGCTACCCTACTAGCGGAGCTCCAAGAACAGGCACACATCTTCAGATACCTTCCAAATGTGGATTCCCCTGCAGCCCCGTAGGCGGGCGTGCAGTACGCCAACCATCAACGGACGTTTTTCCCCTCAAGCCTGTCAGGACGTTGCTCGTCCGTCTTTCCCTCAATAGATGGGAGTAGGCGCGCTTACGGATGTGTGCGTGTGTGTGGCCACGCGTTTGCTTAGGCATCAGTGTGTGAAAAGGTAGGTGCTTTTCTCTAGCTGCGTGTGCGTGCACGTGGTGCTGGGTGCACATCCCTGGGTGCTCGAGGTAAGGTTTCTGCATGGTTTTCGCTGAGGAATCGTGTGTGTGCACATGGACAAAGAGAAGGCGCAGCAACCAGGTTCCAGCGCCGAAGAAGGCAAAAGGCAAGGTTTCCGGCGCTATCTCCTTCTCTCCGCAGACCTAGTCGCGCAAAGCAAGCCGCTAAGCCGGCGACCGGCAAGAGAGCTACAACGAAGCATGCCGAACGGAGAAAATAGCAGCAGCGCATCTGTTCACACCTTGTTTCTGCCATGTGCTTGAACGCCAAGACGTTCGCGCTTCTGTGAGATGAAAGACGTCCTTCTGCATATGTGGTTGCTCACACCGGTGCACTTGTTAGTGTATCCATTCAGTCCTGGGCTGCGGGGCATTCAGAAGTGGCTCTGTGGAGACGTCTGCATAGAGGCAGCTGTCAGAACACGCACACTCGATTGTTCACCAAAACATATGCAGACGCGTCCTTAGCCTGTAGATTTGGATGCACAGAGTTCCCTGTGTTCGCAAGAGACAAGGGAATCGCGTCTGTACGCACAGAAGCAATAGCGGACCGTTTCCCTCGGAGTGAACGCGAAAGAGCCGTCTATGTACTCGGAGACACGGGAACGTGCCTCAATGCGGTCACAGAGGCAGCAGCTTTTGCACAGATGCTCTGGTGATTCTGGCACTTTCCAGGCACACTCCTGAAAGTCGCGCACACTGCTGTTCACTCGCTAAACGACCTCTTGGGAAACACGTCTCCGGTCGATGGACCGCTCAGATTGCTTCTCGTGTAACTGTGAACTGTGTCAGCGCAGGGAATCCGTCTCTGTTGAGCAGATGTCAATCCTGCCTCGCTTTTGCTTTGTTGCCTCTACCAAGATGATTTCCCGTTTCTCTCTTCACTGGAGCACGCAGACACAGCCAACGCACATCAAGGGTCAAGAGACACACTCTGCTGAGCTCAACGCTTGTGCAGATGCACATGTGCGACGAAGTCAACACACGTGCTTGTGGAGAGAAAGAAAGGGACTCCCAGGCGTGTGGAGCGACGGGGAGAAAGAGCGGGCGCTGAGGAACACAGTTTCAAACAGACTGTCTCCACACAAACAGGCACCTGTCTGCAGGTATCCTAGATCTTGATTCTTGAACTTGAGGAAACACGCGTCTGAGCAAAACTCCCAAACGCTTCCAGGAAAGACACAGGCTCTCCCACAAGCACACAAGTGTTTGCCCTCAGCTATAGATCAGGGACAAGCTTGTGAAGAGATGCCCTGCTATTCTTTCGCCTTATGGCATCATGTGTTTCGTTTCTCTTGGAGATCGATTGTTAAACGTCTTTCCTCGGGCGACTGTGAAGCATTTGCCAGCGGAGGAGAAGTAGCACGGAGCAGCATTCAGTACTGCCTACGAGTGTCTTTGCTACCCTACTAGCGGAGCTCCAAGAACAGGCACACATCTCCAGGTACCTTCCAAATGTGGATTCCCCTGCAGCCCCGTAGGCGGGCGTGCAGTACGCCAACCATCAACGGACGTTTTTCCCCTCAAGCCTGTCAGGACGTTGCTCGTCCGTCTTTCCCTCAATAGATGGGAGTAGGCGCGCTTGCGGATGTGTGCGTGTGTGTGGCCACGCGTTTGCTTAGGCATCAGTGTGTGAAAAGGTAGGTGCTTTTCTCTAGCTGCGTGTGCGTGCACGTGGGGCTGGGTGCACATCCCTGGGTGCTCGAGGTAAGGTTTCTGCATGGTTTTCGCTGAGGAATCGTGTGTGTGCACATGGACAAAGAGAAGGCGCAGCAACCAGGTTCCAGCGCCGAAGAAGGCAAAAGGCAAGGTTTCCGGCGCTATCTCCTTCTCTCCGCAGACCTAGTCGCGCAAAGCAAGCCGCTAAGCCGGCGACCGGCAAGAGAGCTACAACGAAGCATGCCGAACGGAGAAAATAGCAGCAGCGCATCTGTTCACACCTTGTTTCTGCCATGTGCTTGAACGCCAAGACGTTCGCGCTTCTGTGAGATGAAAGACGTCCTTCTGCATATGTGGTTGCTCACACCGGTGCACTTGTTAGTGTATCCATTCAGTCCTGGGCTGCGGGGCATTCAGAAGTGGCTCTGTGGAGACGTCTGCATAGAGGCAGCTGTCAGAACACGCACACTCGATTGTTCACCAAAACATATGCAGACGCGTCCTTAGCCTGTAGATTTGGATGCACAGAGTTCCCTGTGTTCGCAAGAGACAAGGGAATCGCGTCTGTACGCACAGAAGCAATAGCGGACCGTTTCCCTCGGAGTGAACGCGAAAGAGCCGTCTATGTACTCGGAGACACGGGAACGTGCCTCAATGCGGTCACAGAGGCAGCAGCTTTTGCACAGATGCTCTGGTGATTCTGGCACTTTCCAGGCACACTCCTGAAAGTCGCGCACACTGCTGTTCACTCGCTAAACGACCTCTTGGGAAACACGTCTCCGGTCGATGGACCGCTCAGATTGCTTCTCGTGTAACTGTGAACTGTGTCAGCGCAGGGAATCCGTCTCTGTTGAGCAGATGTCAATCCTGCCTCGCTTTTGCTTTGTTGCCTCTACCAAGATGATTTCCCGTTTCTCTCTTCACTGGAGCACGCAGACACAGCCAACGCACATCAAGTGTCAAGAGACACACTCTGCTGAGCTCAACGCTTGTGCAGATGCACATGTGCGACGAAGTCAACACACGTGCTTGTGGAGAGAAAGAAAGGGACTCCCAGGCGTGTGGAGCGACGGGGAGAAAGAGCGGGCGCTGAGGAACACAGTTTCAAACAGACTGTCTCCACACAAACAGGCACCTGTCTGCAGGTATCCTAGATCTTGATTCTTGAACTTGAGGAAACACGCGTCTGAGCAAAACTCCCAAACGCTTCCAGGAAAGACACAGGCTCTCCCACAAGCACACAAGTGTTTGCCCTCAGCTATAGATCAGGGACAAGCTTGTGAAGAGATGCCCTGCTATTCTTTCGCCTTATGGCATCATGTGTTTCGTTTCTCTTGGAGATCGATTGCTAAACGTCTTTCCTCGGGCGACTGTGAAGCATTTGCCAGCGGAGGAGAAGTAGCACGGAGCAGCATTCAGTACTGCCTACGAGTGTCTTTGCTACCCTACTAGCGGAGCTCCAAGAACAGGCACACATCTTCAGGTACCTTCCAAATGTGGATTCCCCTGCAGCCCCGTAGGCGGGCGTGCAGTACGCCAACCATCAACGGACGTTTTTCCCCTCAAGCCTGTCAGGACGTTGCTCGTCCGTCTTTCCCTCAATAGATGGGAGTAGGCGCGCTTGCGGATGTGTGCGTGTGTGTGGCCACGCGTTTGCTTAGGCATCAGTGTGTGAAAAGGTAGGTGCTTTTCTCTAGCTGCGTGTGCGGTGCACGTGGTGCTGGGTGCACATCCCTGGGTGCTCGAGGTAAGGTTTCTGCATGGTTTTCGCTGAGGAATCGTGTGTGTGCACATGGACAAAGAGAAGGCGCAGCAACCAGGTTCCAGCGCCGAAGAAGGCAAAAGGCAAGGTTTCCGGCGCTATCTCCTTCACTCCCAGGTCCTAGTCGCGCAAAGCAAGCCGCTAAGCCGGCGACCGGCAAGAGAGCTACAACGAAGCATGCGAACGGAGAAAATAGCAGCAGCGCATCTGTTCACACCTTGTTTCTGCCATGTGCTTGAACGCCAAGACGTTCGCGCTTCTGTGAGATGAAAGACGTCCTTCTGCATATGTGGTTGCTCACACCGGTGCACTTGTTAGTGTATCCATTCAGTCCTGGGCTGCGGGGCATTCAGAAGCGGCTCTGTGGAGACGTCTGCATAGAGGCAGCTGTCAGAACACGCACACTCGATTGTTCACCAAAACATATGCAGACGCGTCCTTAGCCTGTAGATTTGGATGCACAGAGTTCCCTGTGTTCGCAAGAGACAAGCGAATCGCGTCTGTACGCACAGAAGCAATAGCGGACCGTTTCCTCCTCGGAGTGAACGCGAAAGAGCCGTCTATTTACTCGGCAGACACGGGAACGTGCCTCAATGCGGTCACAGAGGCAGCAGCTTTTGCACAGATGCTCTGGTGATTCTGGCACTTTCCAGGCACACTCCTGAAAGTCGCGCACACTGCTGTTCACTCGCTAAACGACCTCTTGGGAAACACGTCTCCGGTCGATGGACCGCTCAGATTGCTTCTCGTGTAACTGTGAACTGTGTCAGCGCAGGGAATCCGTCTCTGTTGAGCAGATGTCAATCCTGCCTCGCTTTTGCTTTGTTGCCTCTACCAAGATGATTTCCCGTTTCTCTCTTCACTGGAGCACGCAGACACAGCCAACGCACATCAAGTGTCAGAGACACACTCTGCTGAGCTCAACGCTTGTGCAGATGCACATGTGCGACGAAGTCAACACACGTGCTTGTGGAGTGAGAAAGAAAGGGACTCCAGGCGTGTGGAGCGACGGGGAGAAAGAGCGGGCGCTGAGGAACACAGTTTCAAACAGACTGTCTCCACACAAACAGGCACCTGTCTGCAGGTATCCTAGATCTTGATTCTTGAACTTGAGGAAACACGCGTCTGAGCAAAACTCCCAAACGCTTCCAGGAAAGACACAGGCTCTCCCACGAAAGCACACAAGTGTTTGCCCTCAGCTATACATCAGGGACAAGCTTGTGAAGAGATGCCCTGCTATTCTTTCGCCTTATGGCATCATGTGTTTCGTTTCTCTTGGAGATCGATTGTTAAACGTCTTTCCTCGGGCGACTGTGAAGCATTTGCCAGCGGAGGAGAAGTAGCACGGAGCAGCATTCAGTACTGCCTACGAGTGTCTTTGCTACCCTACTAGCGGAGCTCCAAGAACAGGCACACATCTTCAGGTACCTTCCAAATGTGGATTCCCCTGCAGCCCCGTAGGCGGGCGTGCAGTACGCCAACCATCAACGGACGTTTTTCCCCTCAAGCCTGTCAGGACGTTGCTCGTCCGTCTTTCCCTCAATAGATGGGAGTCAGGCGCGCTTGCGGATGTGTGCGTGTGTGTGGCCACGCGTTTGCTTAGGCATCAGTGTGTGAAAAGGTAGGTGCTTTTCTCTAGCTGCGTGTGCGTGCACGTGGGGCTGAGTGCACATCCCTGGGTGCTCGAGGTAAGGTTTCTGCATGGTTTTCGCTGAGGAATCGTGTGTGTGCACATGGACAAAGAGAAGGCGCAGCAACCAGGTTCCAGCGCCGAAGAAGGCAAAAGGCAAGGTTTCCGGCGCTATCTCCTTCTCTCCGCCAGACCCTAGTCGCGCAAAGCAAGCCGCTAAGCCGGCGACCGCAAGAGAGCTACAACGAAGCATGCCGAACGGAGAAAATAGCTAGCAGCGCATCTGTTCACACCTTGTTTCTGCCATGTGGCTTGAACGCCAAGACGTTCGCGCTTCTGTGAGATGAAAGACGTCCTTCTGCATATGTGGTTGCTCACACCGGTGCACTTGTTAGTGTATCCATTCAGTCCTGGGCTGCGGGGCATTCAGAAGTGGCTCTGTGGAGACGTCTGCATAGAGGCAGCTGTCAGAACACGCACACTCGATTGTTCACCAAAACATATGCAGACGCGTCCTTAGCCTGTAGATTTGGATGCACAGAGTTCCCTGTGTTCGCAAGAGACAAGGGAATCGCGTCTGTACGCACAGAAGCAATAGCGGACCGTTTCCCTCGGAGTGAACGCGAAAGAGCCGTCTATATACTCGCAGACACGGGAACGTGCCTCAATGCGGTCACAGAGGCAGCAGCTTTTGCACAGGATGCTCTGGTGATTCTGGCACTTTCCAGGCACACTCCTGAAAGTCGCGCACACTGCTGTTCACTCGCTAAACGACCTCTTGGAAACACGTCTCCGGTCGATGGACCGCTCAGATTGCTTCTCGTGTAACTGTGAACTGTGTCAGCGCAGGGAATCCGTCTCTGTTGAGCAGATGTCAATCCTGCCTCGCTTTTGCTTTGTTGCCTCTACCAAGATGATTTCCCGTTTCTCTCTTCACTGGAGCACGCAGACACAGCCAACGCACATCAAGTGTCAAGAGACACACTCTGCTGAGCTCAACGCTTGTGCAGATGCACATGTGCGACGAAGTCAACACACGTGCTTGTGGAGAGAAAGAAAGGGACTCCCAGGCGTGTGGAGCGACGGGGAGAAAGAGCGGGCGCTGAGGAACACAGTTTCAAACAGACTGTCTCCACACAAACAGGCACCCTGTCTGCAGGTATCCTAGATCTTGATTCTTGAACTTGAGGAAACACGCGTCTGAGCAAAACTCCCAAACGCTTCCAGGAAAGACACAGGCTCTCCCACAAGCACACAAGTGTTTGCCCTCAGCTATAGATCAGGGACAAGCTTGTGAAGAGATGCCCTGCTATTCTTTCGCCTTATGGCATCATGTGTTTCGTTTCTCTTGGAGATCGATTGTTAAACGTCTTTCCTCGGGCGACTGTGAAGCATTTGCAGCCGGCGGAAAAGTAGCACGGAGCAGCATTCAGTACTGCCTACGAGTGTCTTTGCTACCCTACTAGCGGAGCTCCAAGAACAGGCACACATCTTCAGGTACCTTCCAAATGTGGATTCCCCTGCAGCCCCGTAGGCGGGCGTGCAGTACGCCAACCATCAACGGACGTTTTTTCCCCTCAAGCCTGTCAGGACGTTGCTCGTCCGTCTTTCCCTCAATAGATGGGAGCAGGCGCGCTTGCGGATGTGTGCGTGTGTGTGGCCACGCGTTTGCTTAGGCATCAGTGTGTGAAAAGGTAGGTGCTTTTCTCTAGCTGCGTGTGCGTGCACGTGGGGCTGAGTGCACATCCCTGGGTGCTCGTGGAAAGGTTTCTGCATGGTTTTCGCTGAGGAATCGTGTGTGTGCACATGGACAAAGAGAAGGCGCAGCAACCAGGTTCCAGCGCCGAAGAAGGCAAAAGGCAAGGTTTCCGGCGCTATCTCCTTCTCTCCGCCAGACCCTAGTCGCGCAAAGCAAGCCGCTAAGCCGGCGACCGGCAAGAGAGCTACAACGAAGCATGCCGAACGGAGAAAATAGCAGCAGCGCATCTGTTCACACCTTGTTTCTGCCATGTGCTTGAACGCCAAGACGTTCGCGCTTCTGTGAGATGAAAGACGTCCTTCTGCATATGTGGTTGCTCACACCGGTGCACTTGTTAGTGTATCCATTCAGTCCTGGGCTGCGGGGCATTCAGAAGCGGCTCTGTGAGACGTCTGCATAGAGGCAGCTGTCAGAACACGTACACTCGATTGTTCACCAAAACATATGCAGACGCGTCCTTAGCCTGTAGATTTGGATGCACAGAGTTCCTGTGTTCGCAAGAGACAAGCGAATCGCGTCTGTACGCACAGAAGCAATAGCGGACCGTTTTCCCCTCGGAGTCGAACGCGGAAGAGCCGTCTATGTACTCGGAGACACGGGAACGTGCCTCAATGCGGTCACAGAGGCAGCAGCTTTTGCACAGATGCTCTGGTGATTCTGGCACTTCCAGGCACACTCCTGAAAGTCGCGCACACTGCTGTTCACTCGCTAAACGACCTCTTGGGAAACACGTCTCCGGTCGATGGACCGCTCAGATTGCTTCTCGTGTATCTGTGAACTGTGTCAGCGCAGGGAATCCGTCTCTGTTGAGCAGATGTCAATCCTGCCTCGCTTTTGCTTTGTTGCCTCTACCAAGATGATTTCCCGTTTCTCTCTTCACTGGAGCACGCAGACACAGCCAACGCACATCAAGTGTCAAGAGACACACTCTGCTGAGCTCAACGCTTGTGCAGATGCACATGTGCGACGAAGTCAACACACGTGCTTGTGGAGAGAAAGAAAGGGACTCCCAGGCGTGTGGAGCGACGGGGAGAAAGAGCGGGCGCTGAGGAACACAGTTTCAAACAGACTGTCTCCACACAAACAGGCACCTGTCTGCAGGTATCCTAGATCTTGATTCTTGAACTTGAGGAAACACGCGTCTGAGCAAAACTCCCAAACGCTTCCAGGAAAGACACAGGCTCTCCCACAAGCACACAAGTGGTTTGCCCTCAGCTATAGATCAGGACAAGCTTGTGAAGAGATGCCCTGCTATTCTTTCGCCTTATGGCATCATGTGTTTTCGTTTCTCTTGGAGATCGATTGTTAAACGTCTTTCCTCGGGCGACTGTGAAGCAATTGCCACCGGAGGAGAAGTAGCACGGAGCAGCATTCAGTACTGCCTACGAGTGTCTTTGCTACCCTACTAGCGGAGCTCCAAGAACAGGCACACATCTTCAGGTATCCTTCCAAATGTGGATTCCCCTGCAGCCCGTAGGCGGGCGTGCAGTACGCCAACCATCAACGGACGTTTTTCCCCTCAAGCCTGTCAGGACGTTGCTCGTCCGTCTTTCCCTCAATAGATGGGAGCTAGGCGCGCTTGCGGATGTGTGCGTGTGTGTGGCCACGCGTTTGCTTAGGCATCAGTGTGTGAAAAGGTAGGTGCTTTTCTCTAGCTGCGTGTGCGTGCACGTGGTGCTGGAGTGCACATCCCTGGGTGCTCGTGGTAAGGTTTCTGCATGGTTTTCGCTGAGGAATCGTGTGTGTGCACATGGACAAAGAGAAGGCGCAGCAACCAGGTTCCAGCGCCGAAGAAGGCAAAAGGCAAGGTTTCCGGCGCTATCTCCTTCTCTCCGCAGACCTAGTCGCGCAAAGCAAGCCGCTAAGCCGGCGACCGGCAAGAGAGCTACAACGAAGCATGCCGAACGGAGAAAATAGCAGCAGCGCATCTGTTCACACCTTGTTTCTGCCATGTGCTTGAACGCCAAGACGTTCGCGCTTCTGTGAGATGAAAGACGTCCTTCTGCATATGTGGTTGCTCACACCGGTGCACTTGTTAGTGTATCCATTCAGTCCTGGGCTGCGGGGGCATTCAGAAGCGGCTCTGTGGAGACGTCTGCATAGAGGCAGCTGTCAGAACACGCACACTCGATTGTTCACCAAAACATATGCAGACGCGTCCTTAGCCTGTAGATTTGGATGCACAGAGTTCCCTGTGTTCGCAAGAGACAAGCGAATCGCGTCTGTACGCACAGAAGCAATAGCGGACCGTTTCCCTCGGAAGTGAACGCGGAAGAGCCGTCTATGTACTCGGAGACACGGGAACGTGCCTCAATGCGGTCACAGAGGCAGCAGCTTTTGCACAGATGCTCTGGTGATTCTGGCACTTTCCAGGCACACTCCTGAAAGTCGCGCACACTGCTGTTTCACTCGCTAAACGACCTCTTGGGAAACACGTCTCCGGTCGATGGACCGCTCAGATTGCTT